>NW_028136507.1:0-1200000 GCF_964662115.1 Mustela nivalis | reverse complement strand
GAGCAGCCTATCCAGTTCGGGTACCGTCGAGGCCCGAGCAGGTTGATCCTCAACTGGGTTTTCTGGAGAGCCCCACAGGGAAACGTTTTTCTTCCGTTGGGCAGACACTGGGCTGGGTTTTGGTTCCGGAGTTCCTAGTCCGGAGGGCTTGTTTGCCAGGAGTGTGAGGAAGGAAGTCTGAAAACACAAGCTAGCGTGAGGTTTGGGACCGAGGGCACGGCAGGCCCACTCTGCAGAGGCTGAATCGAGATCTCCTGCACTGAGGTCATGTCAACTATGAGACGTGCCTCAGGCTAGAGTTCTTGTCCAGCATGGCCTCTTCCTGAAGGGTGTGGGGGCTTCATGAGGCCAGAAAGTTTTGCCTACGATGGGATTTGTGAACTGCTCCAAAACTGAAGGTTACCTTCTGCACGACAGTCGAGTCCTATTGGATGGTTCCAAGAGGCCCCATATGGAAAGACTCGAGAGCAGGTGTCTAAGCATGGATGCCTGGGAACGCCACCTCATATTCCCACTCTTTAGTCAGGACAAGGCAGGCTCAATCTGCGGGCTCCTGGGTGAGCTACCCAGAGGGGAGAGTTGAAATGGACTCTCCTGAAGATCAGTCCTACTGTGGCTTGGTGGCCTGGGAGACCTTGGAATGTGGAGGTGGCTCAGGGACTCTGCAGGATTCTCCAACAGGAGGTGTTTGACACGGCTCCAACAAGGAAACTTCCCATGTGGAGACGAGAGGAGTTCTGTTCCGTGCCTCAGGAAAGCCCCATACCCTGTTCTTCGAACCAAAGCCTCTGAGGAGTGACACCTGGAAACCAAAGCAAGAGTTGAGACTACGGCCTAAAGGCCTGTCCGGCTCAACCTTCTATCTCTGTTGACATCTGTGTGCATGCATTCATGGATGTAGCTGCTCAGCTTGTGTCCGAATGCCCCTGTGAGTCCAGTGAGGCTCCCAGTAGTGGGATGTCCTCGGAGGCCTTGAGGTTTCTCATATTCTGGAGGTGTGTGGCCAAAGGAATGGACACAGTTTCCCAGGAGAGAGCAGGCACGGTCCTGTGGTATGGCTCCAGAGGACCCAGCCTAGAGGCTGTGTTTGCCAGGGCTGTGGGGACAGATGTCTGAAAAAGCAAACTTGGCTCAGCTAGGGGCCAATGTAATGGCAGGCCTGATCTCTAGTCCGTGAGGGGAGATCCTCTGGAAATCAAAGTAGGGCAAGTGGGAGGCAGTCACTCAGGATTTTGTCTCTGGGTGTTGCGTTTACAGTGTCCGGTCAGGGTAGGGGTTGTCTCAGAGGCCGAGGAAGAGCCTTCCTCTCGGGGGATTGTCCAAGCTCCCAAGTGTTTGTGTTCATTCTGTGGGAATGAAGAGTACTGTTTTCTGCCACAGGGGACCCCCCAGGAGAGGGACTCTAGAGCACAGCAGTGGGTTCCCTCAACTGGAATACACACCATCTAGTTAGTCCTGGGTGCCTATGGGCATGGCAAGCCACATATGCGGGCTCTTGGTCCAGTCACTGAGAGGCGTTACTTGAATAAGGTACTCACGCTGAGGGTCACAATGTGTGTTTGTGCCCAAGGCGGCCCTCACGCTTGGGCGTGGCCTCATGGGGCATCCTGTTTTCTCCTACACTGAAGGTTTGACTCACTGCCAGCAGCAAGGTTTCTTGCCATGGGGTAGGAGCGGTTCTGACTTGTGCATCAGGTTCCCCCCTGTGCAGGGATTGGAGATAAGGTCTAGGTTCCGATGACTGAAAACCCAGGTTGGGAATGGATGGTGGCCTAAGGCAGTGGCGGGTCCAATGTGCTGGGTGTGCAGCCAGCTGTGTCGGTGTCTGTTGGAAGGTCTGGGCTCAGGCTATTTGCGACAGAGCATCACTGTTTAAGGTAGCCTATGCAATTGGGGTGTTGCCGAGGGCCAAGCAGTTTGATCCTCATTTGGGGTTTCTGGGCAGCGCCATAGACAATGTTTTTCTCCTGGGAGGCAGGCACAGTGCTTCATTGTGGCCCCAGAATTCCCAGTAGGGAGGGTTTGTGGGCCAGGAGGGTGAGGACGGAAGTCTGAAAAAACAAGCTACTGTGAGGATTGGAGCCAAGGGCAGAGCAGGCCCACTCTGCAGAGGCTGAATCAAAATCTCCTGCATCTGAAGTCAGGCTGAGGATCAGACGTTGGCTGAGGCTGGAGTATGTGTCCATGATGGCACCTTCATGAAGTGGGGGCCTCATGAGGCCAAGGAAGTTTTCCCACGCTGAGTTTGGAGGTTGCCCCAAACCACAAGGTTTCCTTCTGCGGGACATTCGAGTCCTGTTGCATGGCTCCAGGACATACCATATGGAAGGACTGGAGAGCAGGGTTCGAAGGATGGATCCCTGTACAGCATGCCTCGCATTCCCATTGGCTATTAGCGACAAGATATGTTTGATCTGCTGCCTCTGGAACACGCGACCCAGGGGGCTGAGTTGAAATGGCCTCTCCTGAGGATGCGTCATAATGTGCGTTTGGGTCCATGGAGACCTCGGAATGTGCTGGTTGTTCAGTGGCCCTGCGGAACTCTCCTACCTGAAGTGTTTGATACATCCCAGTAAGAAAGCTGCCCATGTGGAGATGAGAGAGGTTTGGTTTGGTGCCTCAGAAAAGCCCCATGTGCTGGTCTACGAAAACAGTCCTCTGAGAACGGAAACATGGAAAGCAAAGCTAAGGTTCAGATTAGGGCCTGGGGGCCTGTCCATTTCAACCTTCTGTCTCTGGGGACACTGTCTGAGAGTCTAAGTGGAGATAGTTGCTCCGCTGGTGTCAGAGAGCCCCTCTTAGTCCAGGGTGGCCTATACTATTGATGGCCTCAGGGACCTTGGAGCTTTTCCCTAACCTGTAGTGTTGTGGTCAATGGATTGGGCACACTTTCCTTGGAGAGGGCAGGCACAATCTTTCGCTGTTTGGTCCAGAGGCCCTAGCCTGGATGTTGTGTGGGTCCAGGCTGTGGGCACAGAAGTCTGAATACACAAACTCAGCTTAGGAGTGGCGCCTAGGGTATGGCAAGCCGGATGTACAGCCCGAGAGGGAGATCCTGGGCCTCTGAAACAAGGGCGAGTGGGAGGCGTTCCTTCAGGCTTTTGTCTCTGGATGTTGTGTCCGGGATAGCCGTGGATTGGAGCGGTGGCCTCAGGTACTGTGGACGAGTATCCCTCTCTGGAAATTTGTGCCAGCTCCCAAGAGTTTGGGGTCATTTTGTGGGAAGGGTGGAGTCGTGTTGTCTGGCTCATGGGTCTCTCCAAGAAAGGGATTCCAGAGCAGAGCTCCAGGTACGGGCGGGGCGACTGGAAAATTCAAACCGTGGTGAGGATTGGGTGCATAGGGGCTTGGCAAGCCCCATATGTGGGCTCTTGGTCCAGGCCCTGACAGGCCTTTCTTTGACATGGGGCTCATGCTGAGGGTCACAGTGTGAATTTGTGCCCAAGCAGCACTCAAGTTTGGGCGTGGCATCAGGGGCCATGAAGGTTTCTCCCACCCTGAAGGTGTGACTGCATGCCAAGAGCAAGCGTGACTGCCATGGGGAAGGAGGTGTTCTGTTTTGTGCTTGCTATACCCAGCTGTGTGGAGAATTGATATAATGTCTAGGTTCAGATATCTGAAAACCAAGGTTAGGATGAGGTGACGGCATAAGACCATGGCGTGTCCGAAGTGCTGGGTGTGCGGCCAGCTGTCTCCTTGTCTGTCTGGACGTCTGGCTTCAGGCTGTGTCAGGCAGAGCATGAGTGCCCAGAGCAGCCTATCCAGTTCGGGTACCGTCGAGGCCCGAGCAGGTTGATCCTCAACTGGGTTTTCTGGAGAGCCCCACAGGGAAACGTTTTTCTTCCGTTGGGCAGACACTGGGCTGGGTTTTGGTTCCGGAGTTCCTAGTCCGGAGGGCTTGTTTGCCAGGAGTGTGAGGAAGGAAGTCTGAATACACAAGCTAGCGTGAGGTTTGGGACCGAGGGCACGGCAGGCCCACTCTGCAGAGGCTGAATCGAGATCTCCTGCACTGAGGTCATGTCAACTATGAGACGTGCCTCAGGCTAGAGTTCTTGTCCAGCATGGCCTCTTCCTGAAGGGTGTGGGGGCTTCATGAGGCCAGAAAGTTTTGCCTACGATGGGATTTGTGAACTGCTCCAAAACTGAAGGTTACCTTCTGCACGACAGTCGAGTCCTATTGGATGGTTCCAAGAGGCCCCATATGGAAAGACTCGAGAGCAGGTGTCTAAGCATGGATGCCTGGGAACGCCACCTCATATTCACACTCTTTAGTCAGGACAAGGCAGGCTCAATCTGCGGGCTCCTGGGTGAGCTACCCAGAGGGGAGAGTTGAAATGGACTCTCCTGAAGATCAGTCCTACTGTGGCTTGGTGGCCTGGGAGACCTTGGAATGTGGAGGTGGCTCAGGGACTCTGCAGGATTCTCCAACAGGAGGTGTTTGACACGGCTCCAACAAGGAAACTTCCCATGTGGAGACGAGAGGAGTTCTGTTCCGTGCCTCAGGAAAGCCCCATACCCTGTTCTTCGAACCAAAGCCTCTGAGGAGTGACACCTGGAAACCAAAGCAAGAGTTGAGACTACGGCCTAAAGGCCTGTCCGGCTCAACCTTCTATCTCTGTTGACATCTGTGTGCATGCATTCATGGATGTAGCTGCTCAGCTTGTGTCCGAATGCCCCTGTGAGTCCAGTGAGGCTCCCAGTAGTGGGATGTCCTCGGAGGCCTTGAGGTTTCTCATATTCTGGAGGTGTGTGGCCAAAGGAATGGACACAGTTTCCCAGGAGAGAGCAGGCACGGTCCTGTGGTATGGCTCCAGAGGACCCAGCCTAGAGGCTGTGTTTGCCAGGGCTGTGGGGACAGATGTCTGAAAAAGCAAACTTGGCTCAGCTAGGGGCCAATGTAATGGCAGGCCTGATCTCTAGTCCGTGAGGGGAGATCCTCTGGAAATCAAAGTAGGGCAAGTGGGAGGCAGTCACTCAGGATTTTGTCTCTGGGTGTTGCGTTTACAGTGTCCGGTCAGGGTAGGGGTTGTCTCAGAGGCCGAGGAAGAGCCTTCCTCTCGGGGGATTGTCCAAGCTCCCAAGTGTTTGTGTTCATTCTGTGGGAATGAAGAGTACTGTTTTCTGCCACAGGGGACCCCCCAGGAGAGGGACTCTAGAGCACAGCAGTGGGTTCCCTCAACTGGAATACACACCATCTAGTTAGTCCTGGGTGCCTATGGGCATGGCAAGCCACATATGCGGGCTCTTGGTCCAGTCACTGAGAGGCGTTACTTGAATAAGGTACTCACGCTGAGGGTCACAATGTGTGTTTGTGCCCAAGGCGGCCCTCACGCTTGGGCGTGGCCTCATGGGGCATCCTGTTTTCTCCTACACTGAAGGTTTGACTCACTGCCAGCAGCAAGGTTTCTTGCCATGGGGTAGGAGCGGTTCTGACTTGTGCATCAGGTTCCCCCCTGTGCAGGGATTGGAGATAAGGTCTAGGTTCCGATGACTGAAAACCCAGGTTGGGAATGGATGGTGGCCTAAGGCAGTGGCGGGTCCAATGTGCTGGGTGTGCAGCCAGCTGTGTCGGTGTCTGTTGGAAGGTCTGGGCTCAGGCTATTTGCGACAGAGCATCACTGTTTAAGGTAGCCTATGCAATTGGGGTGTTGCCGAGGGCCAAGCAGTTTGATCCTCATTTGGGGTTTCTGGGCAGCGCCATAGACAATGTTTTTCTCCTGGGAGGCAGGCACAGTGCTTCATTGTGGCCCCAGAATTCCCAGTAGGGAGGGTTTGTGGGCCAGGAGGGTGAGGACGGAAGTCTGAAAAAACAAGCTACTGTGAGGATTGGAGCCAAGGGCAGAGCAGGCCCACTCTGCAGAGGCTGAATCAAAATCTCCTGCATCTGAAGTCAGGCTGAGGATCAGACGTTGGCTGAGGCTGGAGTATGTGTCCATGATGGCACCTTCATGAAGTGGGGGCCTCATGAGGCCAAGGAAGTTTTCCCACGCTGAGTTTGGAGGTTGCCCCAAACCACAAGGTTTCCTTCTGCGGGACATTCGAGTCCTGTTGCATGGCTCCAGGACATACCATATGGAAGGACTGGAGAGCAGGGTTCGAAGGATGGATCCCTGTACAGCATGCCTCGCATTCCCATTGGCTATTAGCGACAAGATATGTTTGATCTGCTGCCTCTGGAACACGCGACCCAGGGGGCTGAGTTGAAATGGCCTCTCCTGAGGATGCGTCATAATGTGCGTTTGGGTCCATGGAGACCTTGGAATGTGCTGGTTGTTCAGTGGCCCTGCGGAACTCTCCTACCTGAAGTGTTTGATACATCCCAGTAAGAAAGCTGCCCATGTGGAGATGAGAGAGGTTTGGTTTGGTGCCTCAGAAAAGCCCCATGTGCTGGTCTACGAAAACAGTCCTCTGAGAACGGAAACATGGAAAGCAAAGCTAAGGTTCAGATTAGGGCCTGGGGGCCTGTCCATTTCAACCTTCTGTCTCTGGGGACACTGTCTGAGAGTCTAAGTGGAGATAGTTGCTCCGCTGGTGTCAGAGAGCCCCTCTTAGTCCAGGGTGGCCTATACTATTGATGGCCTCAGGGACCTTGGAGCTTTTCCCTAACCTGTAGGGTTGTGGTCAATGGATTGGGCACACTTTCCTTGGAGAGGGCAGGCACAATCTTTCGCTGTTTGGTCCAGAGGCCCTAGCCTGGATGTTGTGTGGGTCCAGGCTGTGGGCACAGAAGTCTGAATACACAAACTCAGCTTAGGAGTGGCGCCTAGGGTATGGCAAGCCGGATGTACAGCCCGAGAGGGAGATCCTGGGCCTCTGAAACAAGGGCGAGTGGGAGGCGTTCCTTCAGGCTTTTGTCTCTGGATGTTGTGTCCGGGATAGCCGTGGATTGGAGCGGTGGCCTCAGGTACTGTGGACGAGTATCCCTCTCTGGAAATTTGTGCCAGCTCCCAAGAGTTTGGGGTCATTTTGTGGGAAGGGTGGAGTCGTGTTGTCTGGCTCATGGGTCTCTCCAAGAAAGGGATTCCAGAGCAGAGCTCCAGGTACGGGCGGGGCGACTGGAAAATTCAAACCGTGGTGAGGATTGGGTGCATAGGGG
Source organism: Mustela nivalis (assembly GCF_964662115.1). NCBI lineage: Eukaryota > Metazoa > Chordata > Mammalia > Carnivora > Mustelidae > Mustela > Mustela nivalis. The sequence continues at coordinate 1,192,904 of NW_028136507.1, read as the reverse complement.
CTTGGCAAGCCCCATATGTGGGCTCTTGGTCCAGGCCCTGACAGGCCTTTCTTTGACATGGGGCTCATGCTGAGGGTCACAGTGTGAATTTGTGCCCAAGCAGCACTCAAGTTTGGGCGTGGCATCAGGGGCCATGAAGGTTTCTCCCACCCTGAAGGTGTGACTGCATGCCAAGAGCAAGCGTGACTGCCATGGGGAAGGAGGGGTTCTGTTTTGTGCTTGCTATACCCAGCTGTGTGGAGAATTGATATAATGTCTAGGTTCAGATATCTGAAAACCAAGGTTAGGATGAGGTGACGGCATAAGACCATGGCGTGTCCGAAGTGCTGGGTGTGCGGCCAGCTGTCTCCTTGTCTGTCTGGACGTCTGGCTTCAGGCTGTGTCAGGCAGAGCATGAGTGCCCAGAGCAGCCTATCCAGTTCGGGTACCGTCGAGGCCCGAGCAGGTTGATCCTCAACTGGGTTTTCTGGAGAGCCCCACAGGGAAACGTTTTTCTTCCGTTGGGCAGACACTGGGCTGGGTTTTGGTTCCGGAGTTCCTAGTCCGGAGGGCTTGTTTGCCAGGAGTGTGAGGAAGGAAGTCTGAAAACACAAGCTAGCGTGAGGTTTGGGACCGAGGGCACGGCAGGCCCACTCTGCAGAGGCTGAATCGAGATCTCCTGCACTGAGGTCATGTCAACTATGAGACGTGCCTCAGGCTAGAGTTCTTGTCCAGCATGGCCTCTTCCTGAAGGGTGTGGGGGCTTCATGAGGCCAGAAAGTTTTGCCTACGATGGGATTTGTGAACTGCTCCAAAACTGAAGGTTACCTTCTGCACGACAGTCGAGTCCTATTGGATGGTTCCAAGAGGCCCCATATGGAAAGACTCGAGAGCAGGTGTCTAAGCATGGATGCCTGGGAACGCCACCTCATATTCACACTCTTTAGTCAGGACAAGGCAGGCTCAATCTGCGGGCTCCTGGGTGAGCTACCCAGAGGGGAGAGTTGAAATGGACCCTCCTGAAGATCAGTCCTACTGTGGCTTGGTGGCCTGGGAGACCTTGGAATGTGGAGGTGGCTCAGGGACTCTGCAGGATTCTCCAACAGGAGGTGTTTGACACGGCTCCAACAAGGAAACTTCCCATGTGGAGACGAGAGGAGTTCTGTTCCGTGCCTCAGGAAAGCCCCATACCCTGTTCTTCGAACCAAAGCCTCTGAGGAGTGACACCTGGAAACCAAAGCAAGAGTTGAGACTACGGCCTAAAGGCCTGTCCGGCTCAACCTTCTATCTCTGTTGACATCTGTGTGCATGCATTCATGGATGTAGCTGCTCAGCTTGTGTCCGAATGCCCCTGTGAGTCCAGTGAGGCTCCCAGTAGTGGGATGTCCTCGGAGGCCTTGAGGTTTCTCATATTCTGGAGGTGTGTGGCCAAAGGAATGGACACAGTTTCCCAGGAGAGAGCAGGCACGGTCCTGTGGTATGGCTCCAGAGGACCCAGCCTAGAGGCTGTGTTTGCCAGGGCTGTGGGGACAGATGTCTGAAAAAGCAAACTTGGCTCAGCTAGGGGCCAATGTAATGGCAGGCCTGATCTCTAGTCCGTGAGGGGAGATCCTCTGGAAATCAAAGTAGGGCAAGTGGGAGGCAGTCACTCAGGATTTTGTCTCTGGGTGTTGCGTTTACAGTGTCCGGTCAGGGTAGGGGTTGTCTCAGAGGCCGAGGAAGAGCCTTCCTCTCGGGGGATTGTCCAAGCTCCCAAGTGTTTGTGTTCATTCTGTGGGAATGAAGAGTACTGTTTTCTGCCACAGGGGACCCCCCAGGAGAGGGACTCTAGAGCACAGCAGTGGGTTCCCTCAACTGGAATACACACCATCTAGTTAGTCCTGGGTGCCTATGGGCATGGCAAGCCACATATGCGGGCTCTTGGTCCAGTCACTGAGAGGCGTTACTTGAATAAGGTACTCACGCTGAGGGTCACAATGTGTGTTTGTGCCCAAGGCGGCCCTCACGCTTGGGCGTGGCCTCATGGGGCATCCTGTTTTCTCCTACACTGAAGGTTTGACTCACTGCCAGCAGCAAGGTTTCTTGCCATGGGGTAGGAGCGGTTCTGACTTGTGCATCAGGTTCCCCCCTGTGCAGGGATTGGAGATAAGGTCTAGGTTCCGATGACTGAAAACCCAGGTTGGGAATGGATGGTGGCCTAAGGCAGTGGCGGGTCCAATGTGCTGGGTGTGCAGCCAGCTGTGTCGGTGTCTGTTGGAAGGTCTGGGCTCAGGCTATTTGCGACAGAGCATCACTGTTTAAGGTAGCCTATGCAATTGGGGTGTTGCCGAGGGCCAAGCAGTTTGATCCTCATTTGGGGTTTCTGGGCAGCGCCATAGACAATGTTTTTCTCCTGGGAGGCAGGCACAGTGCTTCATTGTGGCCCCAGAATTCCCAGTAGGGAGGGTTTGTGGGCCAGGAGTGTGAGGACGGAAGTCTGAAAAAACAAGCTAATGTGAGGATTGGAGCCAAGGGCAGAGCAGGCCCACTCTGCAGAGGCTGAATCAAAATCTCCTGCATCTGAAGTCAGGCTGAGGATCAGACGTTGGCTGAGGCTGGAGTATGTGTCCATGATGGCACCTTCATGAAGTGGGGGCCTCATGAGGCCAAGGAAGTTTTCCCACGCTGAGTTTGGAGGTTGCCCCAAACCACAAGGTTTCCTTCTGCGGGACATTCGAGTCCTGTTGCATGGCTCCAGGACATACCATATGGAAGGACTGGAGAGCAGGGTTCGAAGGATGGATCCCTGTACAGCATGCCTCGCATTCCCATTGGCTATTAGCGACAAGATATGTTTGATCTGCTGCCTCTGGAACACGCGACCCAGGGGGCTGAGTTGAAATGGCCTCTCCTGAGGATGCGTCATAATGTGCGTTTGGGTCCATGGAGACCTTGGAATGTGCTGGTTGTTCAGTGGCCCTGCGGAACTCTCCTACCTGAAGTGTTTGATACATCCCAGTAAGAAAGCTGCCCATGTGGAGATGAGAGAGGTTTGGTTTGGTGCCTCAGAAAAGCCCCATGTGCTGGTCTACGAAAACAGTCCTCTGAGAACGGAAACATGGAAAGCAAAGCTAAGGTTCAGATTAGGGCCTGGGGGCCTGTCCATTTCAACCTTCTGTCTCTGGGGACACTGTCTGAGAGTCTAAGTGGAGATAGTTGCTCCGCTGGTGTCAGAGAGCCCCTCTTAGTCCAGGGTGGCCTATACTATTGATGGCCTCAGGGACCTTGGAGCTTTTCCCTAACCTGTAGGGTTGTGGTCAATGGATTGGGCACACTTTCCTTGGAGAGGGCAGGCACAATCTTTCACTGTTTGGTCCAGAGGCCCTAGCCTGGATGTTGTGTGGGTCCAGGCTGTGGGCACAGAAGTCTGAATACACAAACTCAGCTTAGGAGTGGCGCCTAGGGTATGGCAAGCCGGATGTACAGCCCGAGAGGGAGATCCTGGGCCTCTGAAACAAGGGCGAGTGGGAGGCGTTCCTTCAGGCTTTTGTCTCTGGATGTTGTGTCCGGGATAGCCGTGGATTGGAGCGGTGGCCTCAGGTACTGTGGACGAGTATCCCTCTCTGGAAATTTGTGCCAGCTCCCAAGAGTTTGGGGTCATTTTGTGGGAAGGGTGGAGTCGTGTTGTCTGGCTCATGGGTCTCTCCAAGAAAGGGATTCCAGAGCAGAGCTCCAGGTACGGGCGGGGCGACTGGAAAATTCAAACCGTGGTGAGGATTGGGTGCATAGGGGCTTGGCAAGCCCCATATGTGGGCTCTTGGTCCAGGCCCTGACAGGCCTTTCTTTGACATGGGGCTCATGCTGAGGGTCACAGTGTGAATTTGTGCCCAAGCAGCACTCAAGTTTGGGCGTGGCATCAGGGGCCATGAAGGTTTCTCCCACCCTGAAGGTGTGACTGCATGCCAAGAGCAAGCGTGACTGCCATGGGGAAGGAGGGGTTCTGTTTTGTGCTTGCTATACCCAGCTGTGTGGAGAATTGATATAATGTCTAGGTTCAGATATCTGAAAACCAAGGTTAGGATGAGGTGACGGCATAAGACCATGGCGTGTCCGAAGTGCTGGGTGTGCGGCCAGCTGTCTCCTTGTCTGTCTGGACGTCTGGCTTCAGGCTGTGTCAGGCAGAGCATGAGTGCCCAGAGCAGCCTATCCAGTTCGGGTACCGTCGAGGCCCGAGCAGGTTGATCCTCAACTGGGTTTTCTGGAGAGCCCCACAGGGAAACGTTTTTCTTCCGTTGGGCAGACACTGGGCTGGGTTTTGGTTCCGGAGTTCCTAGTCCGGAGGGCTTGTTTGCCAGGAGTGTGAGGAAGGAAGTCTGAAAACACAAGCTAGCGTGAGGTTTGGGACCGAGGGCACGGCAGGCCCACTCTGCAGAGGCTGAATCGAGATCTCCTGCACTGAGGTCATGTCAACTATGAGACGTGCCTCAGGCTAGAGTTCTTGTCCAGCATGGCCTCTTCCTGAAGGGTGTGGGGGCTTCATGAGGCCAGAAAGTTTTGCCTACGATGGGATTTGTGAACTGCTCCAAAACTGAAGGTTACCTTCTGCACGACAGTCGAGTCCTATTGGATGGTTCCAAGAGGCCCCATATGGAAAGACTCGAGAGCAGGTGTCTAAGCATGGATGCCTGGGAACGCCACCTCATATTCACACTCTTTAGTCAGGACAAGGCAGGCTCAATCTGCGGGCTCCTGGGTGAGCTACCCAGAGGGGAGAGTTGAAATGGACTCTCCTGAAGATCAGTCCTACTGTGGCTTGGTGGCCTGGGAGACCTTGGAATGTGGAGGTGGCTCAGGGACTCTGCAGGATTCTCCAACAGGAGGTGTTTGACACGGCTCCAACAAGGAAACTTCCCATGTGGAGACGAGAGGAGTTCTGTTCCGTGCCTCAGGAAAGCCCCATACCCTGTTCTTCGAACCAAAGCCTCTGAGGAGTGACACCTGGAAACCAAAGCAAGAGTTGAGACTACGGCCTAAAGGCCTGTCCGGCTCAACCTTCTATCTCTGTTGACATCTGTGTGCATGCATTCATGGATGTAGCTGCTCAGCTTGTGTCCGAATGCCCCTGTGAGTCCAGTGAGGCTCCCAGTAGTGGGATGTCCTCGGAGGCCTTGAGGTTTCTCATATTCTGGAGGTGTGTGGCCAAAGGAATGGACACAGTTTCCCAGGAGAGAGCAGGCACGGTCCTGTGGTATGGCTCCAGAGGACCCAGCCTAGAGGCTGTGTTTGCCAGGGCTGTGGGGACAGATGTCTGAAAAAGCAAACTTGGCTCAGCTAGGGGCCAATGTAATGGCAGGCCTGATCTCTAGTCCGTGAGGGGAGATCCTCTGGAAATCAAAGTAGGGCAAGTGGGAGGCAGTCACTCAGGATTTTGTCTCTGGGTGTTGCGTTTACAGTGTCCGGTCAGGGTAGGGGTTGTCTCAGAGGCCGAGGAAGAGCCTTCCTCTCGGGGGATTGTCCAAGCTCCCAAGTGTTTGTGTTCATTCTGTGGGAATGAAGAGTACTGTTTTCTGCCACAGGGGACCCCCCAGGAGAGGGACTCTAGAGCACAGCAGTGGGTTCCCTCAACTGGAATACACACCATCTAGTTAGTCCTGGGTGCCTATGGGCATGGCAAGCCACATATGCGGGCTCTTGGTCCAGTCACTGAGAGGCGTTACTTGAATAAGGTACTCACGCTGAGGGTCACAATGTGTGTTTGTGCCCAAGGCGGCCCTCACGCTTGGGCGTGGCCTCATGGGGCATCCTGTTTTCTCCTACAGTGAAGGTTTGACTCACTGCCAGCAGCAAGGTTTCCTGCCATGGGGTAGGAGCGGTTCTGACTTGTGCATCAGGTTCCCCCCTGTGCAGGGATTGGAGATAAGGTCTAGGTTCCGATGACTGAAAACCCAGGTTGGGAATGGATGGTGGCCTAAGGCAGTGGCGGGTCCAATGTGCTGGGTGTGCAGCCAGCTGTGTCTGTGTCTGTTGGAAGGTCTGGGCTCAGGCTATTTGCGACAGAGCATCACTGTTTAAGGTAGCCTATGCAATTGGGGTGTTGCCGAGGGCCAAGCAGTTTGATCCTCATTTGGGGTTTCTGGGCAGCGCCATAGACAATGTTTTTCTCCTGGGAGGCAGGCACAGTGCTTCATTGTGGCCCCAGAATTCCCAGTAGGGAGGGTTTGTGGTCCAGGAGTGTGAGGACGGAAGTCTGAAAACACAAGCTACTGTGAGGATTGGAGCCAAGGGCAGAGCAGGCCCACTCTGCAGAGGCTGAATCAAAATCTCCTGCATCTGAAGTCAGGCTGAGGATCAGACGTTGGCTGAGGCTGGAGTATGTGTCCATGATGGCACCTTCATGAAGTGGGGGCCTCATGAGGCCAAGGAAGTTTTCCCACGCTGAGTTTGGAGGTTGCCCCAAACCACAAGGTTTCCTTCTGCGGGACATTCGAGTCCTGTTGCATGGCTCCAGGACATACCATATGGAAGGACTGGAGAGCAGGGTTCGAAGGATGGATCCCTGTACAGCATGCCTCGCATTCCCATTGGCTATTAGCGACAAGATATGTTTGATCTGCTGCCTCTGGAACACGCGACCCAGGGGGCTGAGTTGAAATGGCCTCTCCTGAGGATGCGTCATAATGTGCGTTTGGGTCCATGGAGACCTTGGAATGTGCTGGTTGTTCAGTGGCCCTGCGGAACTCTCCTACCTGAATTGTTTGACACATCCCAGTAAGAAAGCTGCCCATGTGGAGATGAGAGAGGTTTGGTTTGGTGCCTCAGAAAAGCCCCATGTGCTGGTCTACGAAAACAGTCCTCTGAGAACGGAAACATGGAAACCAAAGCTAAGGTTCAGATTAGGGCCTGGGGTCCTGTCCATTTCAACCTTCTGTCTCTGGGGACACTGTCTGAGAGTCTAAGTGGAGATAGTTGCTCCGCTGGTGTCAGAGAGCCCCTCTTAGTCCAGGGTGGCCTATACTATTGATGGCCTCAGGGACCTTGGAGCTTTAACCTAACCTGTAGGGTTGTGGTCAATGGATTGGGCACACTTTCCTTGGAGAGGGCAGGCACAATCTTTCGCTGTTTGGTCCAGAGGCCCTAGCCTGGATGTTGTGTGGGTCCAGGCTGTGGGCACAGAAGTCTGAATACACAAACTCAGCTTAGGAGTGGCGCCTAGGGTATGGCAAGCCGGATGTACAGCCCGAGAGGGAGCTCCTGGGCCTCTGAAACAAGGGCGAGTGGGAGGCGTTCCTTCAGGCTTTTGTCTCTGGATGTTGTGTCCGGGATAGCCGTGGATTGGAGCGGTGGCCTCAGGTACTGTGGACGAGTATCCCTCTCTTGGGATTTGTCCCATTTCCCAAGAGTTTGGGGTCATTTTGTGGGAAGGGTGGAGTCGTGTTGTCTGGCTCATGGGTCTCTCCAAGAAAGGGATTCCAGAGCAGAGCTCCAGGTACGGGCGGGGCGACTGGAAAATTCAAACCGTGGTGAGGATTGGGTGCATAGGGGCTTGGCAAGCCCCATATGTGGGCTCTTGGTCCAGGCCTTGACAGGCCTTTCTTTGACATGGGGCTCATGCTGAGGGTCACAGTGTGAATTTGTGCCCAAGCAGCACTCAAGTTTGGGCGTGGCATCAGGGGCCATGAAGGTTTCTCCCACCCTGAAGGTGTGACTGCATGCCAAGAGCAAGCGTGACTGCCATGGGGAAGGAGGGGTTCTGTTTTGTGCTTGCTATACCCAGCTGTGTGGAGAATTGATATAATGTCTAGGTTCAGATATCTGAAAACCAAGGTTAGGATGAGGTGACGGCATAAGACCATGGCGTGTCCGAAGTGCTGGGTGTGCGGCCAGCTGTCTCCTTGTCTGTCTGGACGTCTGGCTTCAGGCTGTGTCAGGCAGAGCATGAGTGCCCAGAGCAGCCTATCCAGTTCGGGTACCGTCGAGGCCCGAGCAGGTTGATCCTCATCTGGGTTTTCTGGAGAGCCCCACAGGGAAACGTTTTTCTTCCGTTGGGCAGACACTGGGCTGGGTTTTGGTTCCGGAGTTCCTAGTCCGGAGGGCTTGTTTGCCAGGAGTGTGAGGAAGGAAGTCTGAAAACACAAGCTAGCGTGAGGTTTGGGACCGAGTGCACGGCAGGCCCACTCTGCAGAGGCTAAATCGAGATCTCCTGCACTGAGGTCATGTCAACTATGAGACGTGCCTCAGGCTAGAGTTCTTGTCCAGCATGGCCTCTTCCTGAAGGGTGTGGGGGCTTCATGAGGCCAGAAAGTTTTGCCTACGATGGGATTTGTGAACTGCTCCAAAACTGAAGGTTACCTTCTGCACGACAGTCGAGTCCTATTGGATGGTTCCAAGAGGCCCCATATGGAAAGACTCGAGAGCAGGTGTCTAAGCATGGATGCCTGGGAACGCCACCTCATATTCACACTCTTTAGTCAGGACAAGGCAGGCTCAATCTGCGGGCTCCTGGGTGAGCTACCCAGAGGGGAGAGTTGAAATGGACTCTCCTGAAGATGAGTCCTACTGTGGCTTGGTGGCCTGGGAGACCTTGGAATGTGGAGGTGGCTCAGGGACTCTGCAGGATTCTCCAACAGGAGGTGTTTGACACGGCTCCAACAAGGAAACTTCCCATGTGGAGACGAGAGGAGTTCTGTTCCGTGCCTCAGGAAAGCCCCATACCCTGTTCTTCGAACCAAAGCCTCTGAGGAGTGACACCTGGAAACCAAAGCAAGAGTTGAGACTACGGCCTAAAGGCCTGTCCGGCTCAACCTTCTATCTCTGTTGACATCTGTGTGCATGCATTCATGGATGTAGCTGCTCAGCTTGTGTCCGAATGCCCCTGTGAGTCCAGTGAGGCTCCCAGTAGTGGGATGTCCTCGGAGGCCTTGAGGTTTCTCATATTCTGGAGGTGTGTGGCCAAAGGAATGGACACAGTTTCCCAGGAGAGAGCAGGCACGGTCCTGTGGTATGGCTCCAGAGGACCCAGCCTAGAGGCTGTGTTTGCCAGGGCTGTGGGGACAGATGTCTGAAAAAGCAAACTTGGCTCAGCTAGGGGCCAATGTAATGGCAGGCCTGATCTCTAGTCCGTGAGGGGAGATCCTCTGGAAATCAAAGTAGGGCAAGTGGGAGGCAGTCACTCAGGATTTTGTCTCTGGGTGTTGCGTTTACAGTGTCCGGTCAGGGTAGGGGTTGTCTCAGATGCCGAGGAAGAGCCTTCATCTCGGGGGATTGTACAAGCTCCCAAGTGTTTGTGTTCATTCTGTGGGAATGAAGAGTACTGTTTTCTGCCACAGGGGACCCCCCAGGAGAGGGACTCTAGAGCACAGCAGTGGGTTCCCTCAACTGGAATACACACCATCTAGTTAGTCCTGGGTGCCTATGGGCATGGCAAGCCACATATGCGGGCTCTTGGTCCAGTCACTGAGAGGCGTTACTTGAATAAGGTACTCACGCTGAGGGTCACAATGTGTGTTTGTGCCCAAGGCGGCCCTCACGCTTGGGCGTGGCCTCATGGGGCATCCTGTTTTCTCCTACACTGAAGGTTTGACTCACTGCCAGCAGCAAGGTTTCTTGCCATGGGGTAGGAGGGGTTCTGACTTGTGCATCAGGTTCCCCCCTGTGCAGGGATTGGAGATAAGGTCTAGGTTCCGATGACTGAAAACTCAGGTTGGGAATGGATGGTGGCCTAAGGCAGTGGCGGGTCCAATGTGCTGGGTGTGCAGCCAGCTGTGTCGGTGTCTGTTGGAAGGTCTGGGCTCAGGCTATTTGCGACAGAGCATCACTGTTTAAGGTAGCCTATGCAATTGGGGTGTTGCCGAGGGCCAAGCAGTTTGATCCTCATTTGGGGTTTCTGGGCAGCGCCATAGACAATGTTTTTCTCCTGGGAGGCAGGCACAGTGCTTCATTGTGGCCCCAGAATTCCCAGTAGGGAGGGTTTGTGGTCCAGGAGTGTGAGGACGGAAGTCTGAAAACACAAGCTACTGTGAGGATTGGAGCCAAGGGCAGAGCAGGCCCACTCTGCAGAGGCTGAATCAAAATCTCCTGCATCTGAAGTCAGGCTGAGGATCAGACGTTGGCTGAGGCTGGAGTATGTGTCCATGATGGCACCTTCATGAAGTGGGGGCCTCATGAGGCCAAGGAAGTTTTCCCACGCTGAGTTTGGAGGTTGCCCCAAACCACAAGGTTTCCTTCTGCGGGACATTCGAGTCCTGTTGCATGGCTCCAGGACATACCATATGGAAGGACTGGAGAGCAGGGTTCGAAGGATGGATCCCTGTACAGCATGCCTCGCATTCCCATTGGCTATTAGCGACAAGATATGTTTGATCTGCTGCCTCTGGAACACGCGACCCAGGGGGCTGAGTTGAAATGGCCTCTCCTGAGGATGCGTCATAATGTGCGTTTGGGTCCATGGAGACCTCGGAATGTGCTGGTTGTTCAGTGGCCCTGCGGAACTCTCCTACCTGAAGTGTTTGATACATCCCAGTAAGAAAGCTGCCCATGTGGAGATGAGAGAGGTTTGGTTTGGTGCCTCAGAAAAGCCCCATGTGCTGGTCTACGAAAACAGTCCTCTGAGAACGGAAACATGGAAAGCAAAGCTAAGGTTCAGATTAGGGCCTGGGGGCCTGTCCATTTCAACCTTCTGTCTCTGGGGACACTGTCTGAGAGTCTAAGTGGAGATAGTTGCTCCGCTGGTGTCAGAGAGCCCCTCTTAGTCCAGGGTGGCCTATACTATTGATGGCCTCAGGGACCTTGGAGCTTTTCCCTAACCTGTAGGGTTGTGGTCAATGGATTGGGCACACTTTCCTTGGAGAGGGCAGGCACAATCTTTCGCTGTTTGGTCCAGAGGCCCTAGCCTGGATGTTGTGTGGGTCCAGGCTGTGGGCACAGAAGTCTGAATACACAAACTCAGCTTAGGAGTGGCGCCTAGGGTATGGCAAGCCGGATGTACAGCCCGAGAGGGAGCTCCTGGGCCTCTGAAACAAGGGCGAGTGGGAGGCGTTCCTTCAGGCTTTTGTCTCTGGATGTTGTGTCCGGGATAGCCGTGGATTGGAGCGGTGGCCTCAGGTACTGTGGATGAGTATCCCTCTCTGGAAATTTGTCCCAGCTCCCAAGAGTTTGGGGTCATTTTGTGGGAAGGGTGGAGTCGTGTTGTCTGGCTCATGGGTCTCTCCAAGAAAGGGATTCCAGAGCAGAGCTCCAGGTACGGGCGGGGCGACTGGAAAATTCAAACCGTGGTGAGGATTGGGTGCATAGGGGCTTGGCAAGCCCCATATGTGGGCTCTTGGTCCAGGCCCTGACAGGCCTTTCTTTGACATGGGGCTCATGCTGAGGGTCACAGTGTGAATTTGTGCCCAAGCAGCACTCAAGTTTGGGCGTGGCATCAGGGGCCATGAAGGTTTCTCCCACCCTGAAGGTGTGACTGCATGCCAAGAGCAAGCGTGACTGCCATGGGGAAGGAGAGGTTCTGTTTTGTGCTTGCTATACCCAGCTGTGTGGAGAATTGATATAATGTCTAGGTTCAGATATCTGAAAACCAAGGTTAGGATGAGGTGACGGCATAAGACCATGGCGTGTCCGAAGTGCTGGGTGTGCGGCCAGCTGTCTCCTTGTCTGTCTGGACGTCTGGCTTCAGGCTGTGTCAGGCAGAGCATGAGTGCCCAGAGCAGCCTATCCAGTTCGGGTACCGTCGAGGCCCGAGCAGGTTGATCCTCATCTGGGTTTTCTGGAGAGCCCCACAGGGAAACGTTTTTCTTCCGTTGGGCAGACACTGGGCTGGGTTTTGGTTCCGGAGTTCCAAGTCCGGAGGGCTTGTTTGCCAGGAGTGTGAGGAAGGAAGTCTGAAAACACAAGCTAGCGTGAGGTTTGGGACCGAGGGCACGGCAGGCCCACTCTGCAGAGGCTGAATCGAGATCTCCTGCACTGAGGTCATGTCAACTATGAGACGTGCCTCAGGCTAGAGTTCTTGTCCAGCATGGCCTCTTCCTGAAGGGTGTGGGGGCTTCATGAGGCCAGAAAGTTTTGCCTACGATGGGATTTGTGAACTGCTCCAAAACTGAAGGTTACCTTCTGCACGACAGTCGAGTCCTATTGGATGGTTCCAAGAGGCCCCATATGGAAAGACTCGAGAGCAGGTGTCTAAGCATGGATGCCTGGGAACGCCACCTCATATTCACACTCTTTAGTCAGGACAAGGCAGGCTCAATCTGCGGGCTCCTGGGTGAGCTACCCAGAGGGGAGAGTTGAAATGGACTCTCCTGAAGATCAGTCCTACTGTGGCTTGGTGGCCTGGGAGACCTTGGAATGTGGAGGTGGCTCAGGGACTCTGCAGGATTCTCCAACAGGAGGTGTTTGACACGGCTCCAACAAGGAAACTTCCCATGTGGAGACGAGAGGAGTTCTGTTCCGTGCCTCAGGAAAGCCCCATACCCTGTTCTTCGAACCAAAGCCTCTGAGGAGTGACACCTGGAAACCAAAGCAAGAGTTGAGACTACGGCCTAAAGGCCTGTCCGGCTCAACCTTCTATCTCTGTTGACATCTGTGTGCATGCATTCATGGATGTAGCTGCTCAGCTTGTGTCCGAATGCCCCTGTGAGTCCAGTGAGGCTCCCAGTAGTGGGATGTCCTCGAGGCCTTGAGGTTTCTCATATTCTGGAGGTGCGTGGCCAAAGGAATGGACACAGTTTCCCAGGAGAGAGCAGGCACGGTCCTGTGGTATGGCTCCAGAGGACCCAGCCTAGAGGCTGTGTTTGCCAGGGCTGTCGGGACAGATGTCTGAAAAAGCAAACTTGGCTCAGCTAGGGGCCAATGTAATGGCAGGCCTGATCTCTAGTCCGTGAGGGGAGATCCTCTGGAAATCAAAGTAGGGCAAGTGGGAGGCAGTCACTCAGGATTTTGTCTCTGGGTGTTGCGTTTACAGTGTCCGGTCAGGGTATGGGTTGTCTCAGAGGCCGAGGATGAGCCTTCCTCTCGGGGGATTGTCCAAGCTCCCAAGTGTTTGTGTTCATTCTGTGGGAATGAAGAGTACTGTTTTCTGCCACAGGGGACCCCCCAGGAGAGGGACTCTAGAGCACAGCAGTGGGTTCCCTCAACTGGAATACACACCATCTAGTTAGTCCTGGGTGCCTATGGGCATGGCAAGCCACATATGCGGGCTCTTGATCCAGTCACTGAGAGGCGTTACTTGAATAAGGTACTCACGCTGAGGGTCACAATGTGTGTTTGTGCCCAAGGCGGCCCTCACGCTTGGGCGTGGCCTCATGGGCCATGCCTTTTTCTCCTACACTGAAGGTTTGATTCACTGCCAGCAGCAAGGTTTCTTGCCATGGGGTAGGAGGGGTTCTGACTTGTGCATCAGGTTCCCCCCTGTGCAGGGATTGGAGATAAGGTCTAGGTTCCGATGACTGAAAACCCAGGTTGGGAATGGATGGTGGCCTAAGGCAGTGGCGGGTCCAATGTGCTGGGTGTGCAGCCAGCTGTGTCGGTGTCTGTTGGAAGGTCTGGGCTCAGGCTATTTGCGACAGAGCATCACTGTTTAAGGTAGCCTATGCAATTGGGGTGTTGCCGAGGGCCAAGCAGTTTGATCCTCATTTGGGGTTTCTGGGCAGCGCCATAGACAATGTTTTTCTCCTGGGAGGCAGGCACAGTGCTTCATTGTGGCCCCAGAATTCCCAGTAGGGAGGGTTTGTGGGCCAGGAGTGTGAGGACGGAAGTCTGAAAACACAAGCTACTGTGAGGATTGGAGCCAAGGGCAGAGCAGGCCCACTCTGCAGAGGCTGAATCAAAATCTCCTGCATCTGAAGTCAGGCTGAGGATCAGACGTTGGCTGAGGCTGGAGTATGTGTCCATGATGGCACCTTCATGAAGTGGGGGCCTCATGAGGCCAAGGAAGTTTTCCCACGCTGAGTTTGGAGGTTGCCCCAAACCACAAGGTTTCCTTCATCGGGACATTCGAGTCCTGTTGCATGGCTCCAGGACATACCATATGGAAGGACTGGAGAGCAGGGTTCGAAGGATGGATCCCTGTACAGCATGCCTCGCATTCCCATTGGCTATTAGCGACAAGATATGTTTGATCTGCTGCCTCTGGAACACGCGACCCAGGGGGCTGAGTTGAAATGGCCTCTCCTGAGGATGCGTCATAATGTGCGTTTGGGTCCATGGAGACCTTGGAATGTGCTGGTTGTTCAGTGGCCCTGCGGAACTCTCCTACCTGAAGTGTTTGATACATCCCAGTAAGAAAGCTGCCCATGTGGAGATGAGAGAGGTTTGGTTTGGTGCCTCAGAAAAGCCCCATGTGCTGGTCTACGAAAACAGTCCTCTGAGAACGGAAACATGGAAAGCAAAGCTAAGGTTCAGATTAGGGCCTGGGGGCCTGTCCATTTCAACCTTCTGTCTCTGGGGACACTGTCTGAGAGTCTAAGTGGAGATAGTTGCTCCGCTGGTGTCAGAGAGCCCCTCTTAGTCCAGGGTGGCCTATACTATTGATGGCCTCAGGGACCTTGGAGCTTTAACCTAACCTGTAGGGTTGTGGTCAATGGATTGGGCACACTTTCCTTGGAGAGGGCAGGCACAATCTTTCGCTGTTTGGTCCAGAGGCCCTAGCCTGGATGTTGTGTGGGTCCAGGCTGTGGGCACAGAAGTCTGAATACACAAACTCAGCTTAGGAGTGGCGCCTAGGGTATGGCAAGCCGGATGTACAGCCCGAGAGGGAGCTCCTGGGCCTCTGAAACAAGGGCGAGTGGGAGGCGTTCCTTCAGGCTTTTGTCTCTGGATGTTGTGTCCGGGATAGTCGTGGATTGGAGCGGTGGCCTCAGGTACTGTGGACGAGTATCCCTCTCTGGAAATTTGTCCCAGCTCCCAAGAGTTTGGGGTCATTTTGTGGGAAGGGTGGAGTCGTGTTGTCTGGCTCATGGGTCTCTCCAAGAAAGGGATTCCAGAGCAGAGCTCCAGGTACGGGCGGGGCGACTGGAAAATTCAAACCGTGGTGAGGATTGGGTGCATAGGGGCTTGGCAAGCCCCATATGTGGGCTCTTGGTCCAGGCCCTGACAGGCCTTTCTTTGACATGGGGCTCATGCTGAGGGTCACAGTGTGAATTTGTGCCCAAGCAGCACTCAAGTTTGGGCGTGGCATCAGGGGCCATGAAGGTTTCTCCCACCCTGAAGGTGTGACTGCATGCCAAGAGCAAGCGTGACTGCCATGGGGAAGGAGGGGTTCTGTTTTGTGCTTGCTATACCCAGCTGTGTGGAGAATTGATATAATGTCTAGGTTCAGATATCTGAAAACCAAGGTTAGGATGAGGTGACGGCATAAGACCATGGCGTGTCCGAAGTGCTGGGTGTGCGGCCAGCTGTCTCCTTGTCTGTCTGGACGTCTGGCTTCAGGCTGTGTCAGGCAGAGCATGAGTGCCCAGAGCAGCCTATCCAGTTCGGGTACCGTCGAGGCCCGAGCAGGTTGATCCTCATCTGGGTTTTCTGGAGAGCCCCACAGGGAAACGTTTTTCTTCCGTTGGGCAGACACTGGGCTGGGTTTTGGTTCCGGAGTTCCAAGTCCGGAGGGCTTGTTTGCCAGGAGTGTGAGGAAGGAAGTCTGAAAACACAAGCTAGCGTGAGGTTTGGGACCGAGGGCACGGCAGGCCCACTCTGCAGAGGCTGAATCGAGATCTCCTGCACTGAGGTCATGTCAACTATGAGACGTGCCTCAGGCTAGAGTTCTTGTCCAGCATGGCCTCTTCCTGAAGGGTGTGGGGGCTTCATGAGGCCAGAAAGTTTTGCCTACGATGGGATTTGTGAACTGCTCCAAAACTGAAGGTTACCTTCTGCACGACAGTCGAGTCCTATTGGATGGTACCAAGAGGCCCCATATGGAAAGTCTCGAGAGCAGGTGTCTAAGCATGGATGCCTGGGAACGCCACCTCATATTCACACTCTTTAGTCAGGACAAGGCAGGCTCAATCTGCGGGCTCCTGGGTGAGCTACCCAGAGGGGAGAGTTGAAATGGACTCTCCTGAAGATCAGTCCTACTGTGGCTTGGTGGCCTGGGAGACCTTGGAATGTGGAGGTGGCTCAGGGACTCTGCAGGATTCTCCAACAGGAGGTGTTTGACACGGCTCCAACAAGGAAACTTCCCATGTGGAGACGAGAGGAGTTCTGTTCCGTGCCTCAGGAAAGCCCCATACCCTGTTCTTCGAACCAAAGCCTCTGAGGAGTGACACCTGGAAACCAAAGCAAGAGTTGAGACTACGGCCTAAAGGCCTGTCCGGCTCAACCTTCTATCTCTGTTGACATCTGTGTGCATGCATTCATGGATGTAGCTGCTCAGCTTGTGTCCGAATGCCCCTGTGAGTCCAGTGAGGCTCCCAGTAGTGGGATGTCCTCGGAGGCCTTGAGGTTTCTCATATTCTGGAGGTGTGTGGCCAAAGGAATGGACACAGTTTCCCAGGAGAGAGCAGGCACGGTCCTGTGGTATGGCTCCAGAGGACCCAGCCTAGAGGCTGTGTTTGCCAGGGCTCTGGGGACAGATGTCTGAAAAAGCAAACTTGGCTCAGCTAGGGGCCAATGTAATGGCAGGCCTGATCTCTAGTCCGTGAGGGGAGATCCTCTGGAAATCAAATTAGGGCAAGTGGGAGGCAGTCACTCAGGATTTTGTCTCTGGGTGTTGCGTTTACAGTGTCCGGTCAGGGTATGGGTTGTCTCAGAGGCCGAGGATGAGCCTTCCTCTCGGGGGATTGTCCAAGCTCCCAAGTGTTTGTGTTCATTCTGTGGGAATGAAGAGTACTGTTTTCTGCCACAGGGGACCCCCCAGGAGAGGGACTCTAGAGCACAGCAGTGGGTTCCCTCAACTGGAATACACACCATCTAGTTAGTCCTGGGTGCCTATGGGCATGGCAAGCCACATATGCGGGCTCTTGATCCAGTCACTGAGAGGCGTTACTTGAATAAGGTACTCACGCTGAGGGTCACAATGTGTGTTTGTGCCCAAGGCGGCCCTCACGCTTGGGCGTGGCCTCATGGGCCATGCCTTTTTCTCCTACACTGAAGGTTTGACTCACTGCCAGCAGCAAGGTTTCTTGCCATGGGGTAGGAGGGGTTCTGACTTGTGCATCAGGTTCCCCCCTGTGCAGGGATTGGAGATAAGGTCTAGGTTCCGATGACTGAAAACCCAGGTTGGGAATGGATGGTGGCCTAAGGCAGTGGCGGGTCCAATGTGCTGGGTGTGCAGCCAGCTGTGTCGGTGTCTGTTGGAAGGTCTGGGCTCAGGCTATTTGCGACAGAGCATCACTGTTTAAGGTAGCCTA
Source organism: Mustela nivalis (assembly GCF_964662115.1). Taxonomy (NCBI): domain Eukaryota; kingdom Metazoa; phylum Chordata; class Mammalia; order Carnivora; family Mustelidae; genus Mustela; species Mustela nivalis. Next base: position 1,175,616 of record NW_028136507.1, on the reverse strand, counting down.
TGCAATTGGGGTGTTGCCGAGGGCCAAGCAGTTTGATCCTCATTTGTGGTTTCTGGGCAGCGCCATAGACAATGTTTTTCTCCTGGGAGGCAGGCACAGTGCTTCATTGTGGCCCCAGAATTCCCAGTAGGGAGGGTTTGTGGGCCAGGAGTGTGAGGACGGAAGTCTGAAAACACAAGCTACTGTGAGGATTGGAGCCAAGGGCAGAGCAGGCCCACTCTGCAGAGGCTGAATCAAAATCTCCTGCATCTGAAGTCAGGCTGAGGATCAGACGTTGGCTGAGGCTGGAGTATGTGTCCATGATGGCACCTTCATGAAGTGGGGGCCTCATGAGGCCAAGGAAGTTTTCCCACGCTGAGTTTGGAGGTTGCCCCAAACCACAAGGTTTCCTTCTGCGGGACATTCGAGTCCTGTTGCATGGCTCCAGGACATACCATATGGAAGGACTGGAGAGCAGGGTTCGAAGGATGGATCCCTGTACAGCATGCCTCGCATTCCCATTGGCTATTAGCGACAAGATATGTTTGATCTGCTGCCTCTGGAACACGCGACCCAGGGGGCTGAGTTGAAATGGCCTCTCCTGAGGATGCGTCATAATGTGCGTTTGGGTCCATGGAGACCTCGGAATGTGCTGGTTGTTCAGTGGACCTGCGGAACTCTCCTACCTGAAGTGTTTGATACATCCCAGTAAGAAAGCTGCCCATGTGGAGATGAGAGAGGTTTGGTTTGGTGCCTCAGAAAAGCCCCATGTGCTGGTCTACGAAAACAGTCCTCTGAGAACGGAAACATGGAAACCAAAGCTAAGGTTCAGATTAGGGCCTGGGGGCCTGTCCATTTCAACCTTCTGTCTCTGGGGACACTGTCTGAGAGTCTAAGTGGAGATAGTTGCTCCGCTGGTGTCAGAGAGCCCCTCTTAGTCCAGGGTGGCCTATACTATTGATGGCCTCAGGGACCTTGGAGCTTTAACCTAACCTGTAGGGTTGTGGTCAATGGATTGGGCACACTTTCCTTGGAGAGGGCAGGCACAATCTTTCGCTGTTTGGTCCAGAGGCCCTAGCCTGGATGTTGTGTGGGTCCAGGCTGTGGGCACAGAAGTCTGAATACACAAACTCAGCTTAGGAGTGGCGCCTAGGGTATGGCAAGCCGGATGTACAGCCCGAGAGGGAGCTCCTGGGCCTCTGAAACAAGGGCGAGTGGGAGGCGTTCCTTCAGGCTTTTGTCTCTGGATGTTGTGTCCGGGATAGCCGTGGATTGGAGCGGTGGCCTCAGGTACTGTGGACGAGTATCCCTCTCTGGAAATTTGTCCCAGCTCCCAAGAGTTTGGGGTCATTTTGTGGGAAGGGTGGAGTCGTGTTGTCTTGCTCATGGGTCTGTCCAAGAAAGGGATTCCAGAGCAGAGCTCCAGGTACGGGCGGGGCGACTGGAAAATTCAAACCGTGGTGAGGATTGGGTGCATAGGGGCTTGGCAAGCCCCATATGTGGGCTCTTGGTCCAGGCCCTGACAGGCCTTTCTTTGACATGGGGCTCATGCTGAGGGTCACAGTGTGAATTTGTGCCCAAGCAGCACTCAAGTTTGGGCGTGGCATCAGGGGCCATGAAGGTTTATCCCACCCTGAAGGTGTGACTGCATGCCAAGAACAAGCTTGACAGCCATGGGGAAGGAGGAGTTCTGTTTTGTGCTTGCTATACCCAGCTGTGTGGAGAATTGATATAATGTCTAGGTTCAGATATCTGAAAACCAAGGTTAGGATGAGGTGACGGCATAAGACCATGGCGTGTCCGAAGTGCTGTGTGTGCGGCCAGCTGTCTCCTTGTCTGTCTGGACGTCTGGTTTCAGGCTGTGTCAGGCAGAGCATGAGTGCCCAGAGCAGCCTATCCAGTTCGGGTACCGTCGAGGCCCGAGCAGGTTGATCCTCATCTGGGTTTTCTGGAGAGCCCCACAGGGAAACGTTTTTCTTCCGTTGGGCAGACACTGGGCTGGGTTTTGGTTCTGGAGTTCCTAGTCCGGAGGTCTTGTTTGCCAGGAGTGTGAGGAAGGAAGTCTGAAAACACAAGCTAGCGTGAGGTTTGGGACCGAGGGCACGGCAGGCCCACTCTGCAGAGGCTGAATCGAGATCTCCTGCACTGAGGTCATGTCAACTATGAGACGTGCCTCAGGCTAGAGTTCTTGTCCAGCATGGCCTCTTCCTGAAGGGTGTGGGGGCTTCATGAGGCCAGAAAGTTTTGCCTACGATGGGATTTGTGAACTGCTCCAAAACTGAAGGTTACCTTCTGCACGACAGTCGAGTCCTATTGGATGGTTCCAAGAGGCCCCATATGGAAAGACTCGAGAGCAGGTGTCTAAGCATGGATGCCTGGGAACGCCACCTCATATTCACACTCTTTAGTCAGGACAAGGCAGGCTCAATCTGCGGGCTCCTGGGTGAGCTACCCAGAGGGGAGAGTTGAAATGGACTCTCCTGAAGATCAGTCCTACTGTGGCTTGGTGGCCTGGGAGACCTTGGAATGTGGAGGTGGCTCAGGGACTCTGCAGGATTCTCCAACAGGAGGTGTTTGACACGGCTCCAACAAGGAAACTTCCCATGTGGAGACGAGAGGAGTTCTGTTCCGTGCCTCAGGAAAGCCCCATACCCTGTTCTTCGAACCAAAGCCTCTGAGGAGTGACACCTGGAAACCAAAGCAAGAGTTGAGACTACAGCCTAAAGGCCTGTCCGGCTCAACCTTCTATCTCTGTTGACATCTGTGTGCATGCATTCATGGATGTAGCTGCTCAGCTTGTGTCCGAATGCCCCTGTGAGTCCAGTGAGGCTCCCAGTAGTGGGATGTCCTCGGAGGCCTTGAGGTTTCTCATATTCTGGAGGTGTGTGGCCAAAGGAATGGACACAGTTTCCCAGGAGAGAGCAGGCACGGTCCTGTGGTATGGCTCCAGAGGACCCAGCCTAGAGGCTGTGTTTGCCAGGGCTGTGGGGACAGATGTCTGAAAAAGCAAACTTGGCTCAGCTAGGGGCCAATGTAATGGCAGGCCTGATCTCTAGTCCGTGAGGGGAGATCCTCTGGAAATCAAAGTAGGGCAAGTGGGAGGCAGTCACTCAGGATTTTGTCTCTGGGTGTTGCGTTTACAGTGTCCGGTCAGGGTAGGGGTTGTCTCAGAGGCCGAGGATGAGCCTTCCTCTCGGGGGATTGTCCAAGCTCCCAAGTGTTTGTGTTCATTCTGTGGGAATGAAGAGTACTGTTTTCTGCCACAGGGGACCCCCCAGGAGAGGGACTCTAGAGCACAGCAGTGGGTTCCCTCAACTGGAATACACACCATCTAGTTAGTCCTGGGTGCCTATGGGCATGGCAAGCCACATATGCGGGCTCTTGGTCCAGTCACTGAGAGGCGTTACTTGAATAAGGTATTCACGCTGAGGGTCACAATGTGTGTTTGTGCCCAAGGCGGCCCTCACGCTTGGGCGTGGCCTCATGGGCCATGCCGTTTTCTCCTACACTGAAGGTTTGACTCACTGCCAGCAGCAAGGTTTCTTGCCATGGGGAAGGAGGGGTTCTGACTTGTGAATCAGGTTCCCCCCTGTGCAGGGATTGGAGATAAGGTCTAGGTTCCGATGACTGAAAACCCAGGTTGGGAATGGATGGTGGCCTAAGGCAGTGGCGGGTCCAAAGTGCTGGGTGTGCAGCCAGCTGTGTCGGTATCTGTTGGAAGGTCTGGGCTCAGGCTATTTGCGACAGAGCATCACTGTTTAAGGTAGCCTATGCAATTGGGGTGTTGCCGAGGGCCAAGCAGTTTGATCCTCATTTGGGGTTTCTGGGCAGCGCCATAGACAATGTTTTTCTCCTGGGAGGCAGGCACAGTGCTTCATTGTGGCCCCAGAATTCCCAGTAGGGAGGGTTTGTGGGCCAGGAGTGTGAGGACGGAAGTCTGAAAACACAAGCTAGTGTGAGGATTGGAGCCAAGGGCTAGCAGGCCCACTCTGCAGAGGCTGAATCAAAATCTCCTGCATCTGAAGTCAGGCTGAGGATCAGATGTTGGCTGAGGCTGGAGTATGTGTCCATGATGGCACCTTCATGAAGTGGGGGCCTCATGAGGCCAAGGAAGTTTTCCCACGCTGAGTTTGGAGGTTGCCCCAAACCACAAGGTTTCCTTCTGCGGGACATTCGAGTCCTGTTGCATGGCTCCAGGACATACCATATGGAAGGACTGGAGAGCAGGGTTCGAAGGATGGATCCCTGTACAGCATGCCTCGCATTCCCATTGGCTATTAGCGACAAGATATGTTTGATCTGCTGCCTCTGGAACACGCGACCCAGGGGGCTGAGTTGAAATGGCCTCTCCTGAGGATGCGTCATAATGTGCGTTTGGGTCCATGGAGACCTCGGAATGTGCTGGTTGTTCAGTGGACCTGCGGAACTCTCCTACCTGAAGTGTTTGATACATCCCAGTAAGAAAGCTGCCCATGTGGAGATGAGAGAGGTTTGGTTTGGTGCCTCAGAAAAGCCCCATGTGCTGGTCTACGAAAACAGTCCTCTGAGAACGGAAACATGGAAACCAAAGCTAAGGTTCAGATTAGGGCCTGGGGGCCTGTCCATTTCAACCTTCTGTCTCTGGGGACACTGTCTGAGAGTCTAAGTGGAGATAGTTGCTCCGCTGGTGTCAGAGAGCCCCTCTTAGTCCAGGGTGGCCTATACTATTGATGGCCTCAGGGACCTTGGAGCTTTAACCTAACCTGTAGGGTTGTGGTCAATGGATTGGGCACACTTTCCTTGGAGAGGGCAGGCACAATCTTTCGCTGTTTGGTCCAGAGGCCCTAGCCTGGATGTTGTGTGGGTCCAGGCTGTGGGCACAGAAGTCTGAATACACAAACTCAGCTTAGGAGTGGCGCCTAGGGTATGGCAAGCCGGATGTACAGCCCGAGAGGGAGCTCCTGGGCCTCTGAAACAAGGGCGAGTGGGAGGCGTTCCTTCAGGCTTTTGTCTCTGGATGTTGTGTCCGGGATAGCCGTGGATTGGAGCGGTGGCCTCAGGTACTGTGGACGAGTATCCCTCTCTGGAAATTTGTCCCAGCTCCCAAGAGTTTGGGGTCATTTTGTGGGAAGGGTGGAGTCGTGTTGTCTGGCTCATGGGTCTGTCCAAGAAAGGGATTCCAGAGCAGAGCTCCAGGTACGGGCGGGGCGACTGGAAAATTCAAACCGTGGTGAGGATTGGGTGCATAGGGGCTTGGCAAGCCCCATATGTGGGCTCTTGGTCCAGGCCCTGACAGGCCTTTCTTTGACATGGGGCTCATGCTGAGGGTCACAGTGTGAATTTGTGCCCAAGCAGCACTCAAGTTTGGGCGTGGCATCAGGGGCCATGAAGGTTTATCCCACCCTGAAGGTGTGACTGCATGCCAAGAACAAGCTTGACAGCCATGGGGAAGGAGGAGTTCTGTTTTGTGCTTGCTATACCCAGCTGTGTGGAGAATTGATATAATGTCTAGGTTCAGATATCTGAAAACCAAGGTTAGGATGAGGTGACGGCATAAGACCATGGCGTGTCCGAAGTGCTGGGTGTGCGGCCAGCTGTCTCCTTGTCTGTCTGGACGTCTGGCTTCAGGCTGTGTCAGGCAGAGCATGAGTGCCCAGAGCAGCCTATCCAGTTCGGGTACCGTCGAGGCCCGAGCAGGTTGATCCTCAACTGGGTTTTCTGGAGAGCCCCACAGGGAAACGTTTTTCTTCCGTTGGGCAGACACTGGGCTGGGTTTTGGTTCCGGAGTTCCTAGTCCGGAGGGCTTGTTTGCCAGGAGTGTGAGGAAGGAAGTCTGAAAACACAAGCTAGCGTGAGGTTTGGGACCGAGGGCACGGCAGGCCCACTCTGCAGAGGCTGAATCGAGATCTCCTGCACTGAGGTCATGTCAACTATGAGACGTGCCTCAGGCTAGAGTTCTTGTCCAGCATGGCCTCTTCCTGAAGGGTGTGGGGGCTTCATGAGGCCAGAAAGTTTTGCCTACGATGGGATTTGTGAACTGCTCCAAAACTGAAGGTTACCTTCTGCACGACAGTCGAGTCCTATTGGATGGTTCCAAGAGGCCCCATATGGAAAGACTCGAGAGCAGGTGTCTAAGCATGGATGCCTGGGAACGCCACCTCATATTCACACTCTTTAGTCAGGACAAGGCAGGCTCAATCTGCGGGCTCCTGGGTGAGCTACCCAGAGGGGAGAGTTGAAATGGACTCTCCTGAAGATCAGTCCTACTGTGGCTTGGTGGCCTGGGAGACCTTGGAATGTGGAGGTGGCTCAGGGACTCTGCAGGATTCTCCAACAGGAGGTGTTTGACACGGCTCCAACAAGGAAACTTCCCATGTGGAGACGAGAGGAGTTCTGTTCCGTGCCTCAGGAAAGCCCCATACCCTGTTCTTCGAACCAAAGCCTCTGAGGAGTGACACCTGGAAACCAAAGCAAGAGTTGAGACTACGGCCTAAAGGCCTGTCCGGCTCAACCTTCTATCTCTGTTGACATCTGTGTGCATGCATTCATGGATGTAGCTGCTCAGCTTGTGTCCGAATGCCCCTGTGAGTCCAGTGAGGCTCCCAGTAGTGGGATGTCCTCGGAGGCCTTGAGGTTTCTCATATTCTGGAGGTGTGTGGCCAAAGGAATGGACACAGTTTCCCAGGAGAGAGCAGGCACGGTCCTGTGGTATGGCTCCAGAGGACCCAGCCTAGAGGCTGTGTTTGCCAGGGCTGTGGGGACAGATGTCTGAAAAAGCAAACTTGGCTCAGCTAGGGGCCAATGTAATGGCAGGCCTGATCTCTAGTCCGTGAGGGGAGATCCTCTGGAAATCAAAGTAGGGCAAGTGGGAGGCAGTCACTCAGGATTTTGTCTCTGGGTGTTGCGTTTACAGTGTCCGGTCAGGGTAGGGGTTGTCTCAGAGGCCGAGGATGAGCCTTCCTCTCGGGGGATTGTCCAAGCTCCCAAGTGTTTGTGTTCATTCTGTGGGAATGAAGAGTACTGTTTTCTGCCACAGGGGACCCCCCAGGAGAGGGACTCTAGAGCACAGCAGTGGGTTCCCTCAACTGGAATACACACCATCTAGTTAGTCCTGGGTGCCTATGGGCATGGCAAGCCACATATGCGGGCTCTTGGTCCAGTCACTGAGAGGCGTTACTTGAATAAGGTATTCACGCTGAGGGTCACAATGTGTGTTTGTGCCCAAGGCGGCCCTCACGCTTGGGCGTGGCCTCATGGGCCATGCCGTTTTCTCCTACACTGAAGGTTTGACTCACTGCCAGCAGCAAGGTTTCTTGCCATGGGGAAGGAGGGGTTCTGACTTGTGAATCAGGTTCCCCCCTGTGCAGGGATTGGAGATAAGGTCTAGGTTCCGATGACTGAAAACCCAGGTTGGGAATGGATGGTGGCCTAAGGCAGTGGCGGGTCCAAAGTGCTGGGTGTGCAGCCAGCTGTGTCGGTGTCTGTTGGAAGGTCTGGGCTCAGGCTATTTGCGACAGAGCATCACTGTTTAAGGTAGCCTATGCAATTGGGGTGTTGCCGAGGGCCAAGCAGTTTGATCCTCATTTGGGGTTTCTGGGCAGCGCCATAGACAATGTTTTTCTCCTGGGAGGCAGGCACAGTGCTTCATTGTGGCCCCAGAATTCCCAGTAGGGAGGGTTTGTGGGCCAGGAGTGTGAGGACGGAAGTCTGAAAACACAAGCTACTGTGAGGATTGGAGCCAAGGGCAGAGCAGGCCCACTCTGCAGAGGCTGAATCAAAATCTCCTGCATCTGAAGTCAGGCTGAGGATCAGACGTTGGCTGAGGCTGGAGTATGTGTCCATGATGGCACCTTCATGAAGTGGGGGCCTCATGAGGCCAAGGAAGTTTTCCCACGCTGAGTTTGGAGGTTGCCCCAAACCACAAGGTTTCCTTCTGCGGGACATTCGAGTCCTGTTGCATGGCTCCAGGACATACCATATGGAAGGACTGGAGAGCAGGGTTCGAAGGATGGATCCCTGTACAGCATGCCTCGCATTCCCATTGGCTATTAGCGACAAGATATGTTTGATCTGCTGCCTCTGGAACACGCGACCCAGGGGGCTGAGTTGAAATGGCCTCTCCTGAGGATGCGTCATAATGTGCGTTTGGGTCCATGGAGACCTTGGAATGTGCTGGTTGTTCAGTGGCCCTGCGGAACTCTCCTACCTGAAGTGTTTGACACATCCCAGTAAGAAAGCTGCCCATGTGGAGATGAGAGAGGTTTGGTTTGGTGCCTCAGAAAAGCCCCATGTGCTGGTCTACGAAAACAGTCCTCTGAGAACGGAAACATGGAAACCAAAGCTAAGGTTCAGATTAGGGCCTGGGGTCCTGTCCATTTCAACCTTCTGTCTCTGGGGACACTGTCTGAGAGTCTAAGTGGAGATAGTTGCTCCGCTGGTGTCAGAGAGCCCCTCTTAGTCCAGGGTGGCCTATACTATTGATGGCCTCAGGGACCTTGGAGCTTTAACCTAACCTGTAGGGTTGTGGTCAATGGATTGGGCACACTTTCCTTGGAGAGGGCAGGCACAATCTTTCGCTGTTTGGTCCAGAGGCCCTAGCCTGGATGTTGTGTGGGTCCAGGCTGTGGGCACAGAAGTCTGAATACACAAACTCAGCTTAGGAGTGGCGCCTAGGGTATGGCAAGCCGGATGTACAGCCCGAGAGGGAGCTCCTGGGCCTCTGAAACAAGGGCGAGTGGGAGGCGTTCCTTCAGGCTTTTGTCTCTGGATGTTGTGTCCGGGATAGCCGTGGATTGGAGCGGTGGCCTCAGGTACTGTGGACGAGTATCCCTCTCTTGGGATTTGTCCCATTTCCCAAGAGTTTGGGGTCATTTTGTGGGAAGGGTGGAGTCGTGTTGTCTGGCTCATGGGTCTCTCCAAGAAAGGGATTCCAGAGCAGAGCTCCAGGTACGGGCGGGGCGACTGGAAAATTCAAACCGTGGTGAGGATTGGGTGCATAGGGGCTTGGCAAGCCCCATATGTGGGCTCTTGGTCCAGGCCCTGACAGGCCTTTCTTTGACATGGGGCTCATGCTGAGGGTCACAGTGTGAATTTGTGCCCAAGCAGCACTCAAGTTTGGGCGTGGCATCAGGGGCCATGAAGGTTTCTCCCACCCTGAAGGTGTGACTGCATGCCAAGAGCAAGCGTGACTGCCATGGGGAAGGAGGGGTTCTGTTTTGTGCTTGCTATACCCAGCTGTGTGGAGAATTGATATAATGTCTAGGTTCAGATATCTGAAAACCAAGGTTAGGATGAGGTGACGGCATAAGACCATGGCGTGTCCGAAGTGCTGGGTGTGCGGCCAGCTGTCTCCTTGTCTGTCTGGACGTCTGGCTTCAGGCTGTGTCAGGCAGAGCATGAGTGCCCAGAGCAGCCTATCCAGTTCGGGTACCGTCGAGGCCCGAGCAGGTTGATCCTCATCTGGGTTTTCTGGAGAGCCCCACAGGGAAACGTTTTTCTTCCGTTGGGCAGACACTGGGCTGGGTTTTGGTTCCGGAGTTCCTAGTCCGGAGGGCTTGTTTGCCAGGAGTGTGAGGAAGGAAGTCTGAAAACACAAGCTAGCGTGAGGTTTGGGACCGAGTGCACGGCAGGCCCACTCTGCAGAGGCTAAATCGAGATCTCCTGCACTGAGGTCATGTCAACTATGAGACGTGCCTCAGGCTAGAGTTCTTGTCCAGCATGGCCTCTTCCTGAAGGGTGTGGGGGCTTCATGAGGCCAGAAAGTTTTGCCTACGATGGGATTTGTGAACTGCTCCAAAACTGAAGGTTACCTTCTGCACGACAGTCGAGTCCTATTGGATGGTTCCAAGAGGCCCCATATGGAAAGACTCGAGAGCAGGTGTCTAAGCATGGATGCCTGGGAACGCCACCTCATATTCACACTCTTTAGTCAGGACAAGGCAGGCTCAATCTGCGGGCTCCTGGGTGAGCTACCCAGAGGGGAGAGTTGAAATGGACTCTCCTGAAGATGAGTCCTACTGTGGCTTGGTGGCCTGGGAGACCTTGGAATGTGGAGGTGGCTCAGGGACTCTGCAGGATTCTCCAACAGGAGGTGTTTGACACGGCTCCAACAAGGAAACTTCCCATGTGGAGACGAGAGGAGTTCTGTTCCGTGCCTCAGGAAAGCCCCATACCCTGTTCTTCGAACCAAAGCCTCTGAGGAGTGACACCTGGAAACCAAAGCAAGAGTTGAGACTACGGCCTAAAGGCCTGTCCGGCTCAACCTTCTATCTCTGTTGACATCTGTGTGCATGCATTCATGGATGTAGCTGCTCAGCTTGTGTCCGAATGCCCCTGTGAGTCCAGTGAGGCTCCCAGTAGTGGGATGTCCTCGGAGGCCTTGAGGTTTCTCATATTCTGGAGGTGTGTGGCCAAAGGAATGGACACAGTTTCCCAGGAGAGAGCAGGCACGGTCCTGTGGTATGGCTCCAGAGGACCCAGCCTAGAGGCTGTGTTTGCCAGGGCTGTGGGGACAGATGTCTGAAAAAGCAAACTTGGCTCAGCTAGGGGCCAATGTAATGGCAGGCCTGATCTCTAGTCCGTGAGGGGAGATCCTCTGGAAATCAAAGTAGGGCAAGTGGGAGGCAGTCACTCAGGATTTTGTCTCTGGGTGTTGCGTTTACAGTGTCCGGTCAGGGTAGGGGTTGTCTCAGATGCCGAGGAAGAGCCTTCATCTCGGGGGATTGTACAAGCTCCCAAGTGTTTGTGTTCATTCTGTGGGAATGAAGAGTACTGTTTTCTGCCACAGGGGACCCCCCAGGAGAGGGACTCTAGAGCACAGCAGTGGGTTCCCTCAACTGGAATACACACCATCTAGTTAGTCCTGGGTGCCTATGGGCATGGCAAGCCACATATGCGGGCTCTTGGTCCAGTCACTGAGAGGCGTTACTTGAATAAGGTACTCACGCTGAGGGTCACAATGTGTGTTTGTGCCCAAGGCGGCCCTCACGCTTGGGCGTGGCCTCATGGGGCATCCTGTTTTCTCCTACACTGAAGGTTTGACTCACTGCCAGCAGCAAGGTTTCTTGCCATGGGGTAGGAGGGGTTCTGACTTGTGCATCAGGTTCCCCCCTGTGCAGGGATTGGAGATAAGGTCTAGGTTCCGATGACTGAAAACTCAGGTTGGGAATGGATGGTGGCCTAAGGCAGTGGCGGGTCCAATGTGCTGGGTGTGCAGCCAGCTGTGTCGGTGTCTGTTGGAAGGTCTGGGCTCAGGCTATTTGCGACAGAGCATCACTGTTTAAGGTAGCCTATGCAATTGGGGTGTTGCCGAGGGCCAAGCAGTTTGATCCTCATTTGGGGTTTCTGGGCAGCGCCATAGACAATGTTTTTCTCCTGGGAGGCAGGCACAGTGCTTCATTGTGGCCCCAGAATTCCCAGTAGGGAGGGTTTGTGGTCCAGGAGTGTGAGGACGGAAGTCTGAAAACACAAGCTACTGTGAGGATTGGAGCCAAGGGCAGAGCAGGCCCACTCTGCAGAGGCTGAATCAAAATCTCCTGCATCTGAAGTCAGGCTGAGGATCAGACGTTGGCTGAGGCTGGAGTATGTGTCCATGATGGCACCTTCATGAAGTGGGGGCCTCATGAGGCCAAGGAAGTTTTCCCACGCTGAGTTTGGAGGTTGCCCCAAACCACAAGGTTTCCTTCTGCGGGACATTCGAGTCCTGTTGCATGGCTCCAGGACATACCATATGGAAGGACTGGAGAGCAGGGTTCGAAGGATGGATCCCTGTACAGCATGCCTCGCATTCCCATTGGCTATTAGCGACAAGATATGTTTGATCTGCTGCCTCTGGAACACGCGACCCAGGGGGCTGAGTTGAAATGGCCTCTCCTGAGGATGCGTCATAATGTGCGTTTGGGTCCATGGAGACCTCGGAATGTGCTGGTTGTTCAGTGGCCCTGCGGAACTCTCCTACCTGAAGTGTTTGATACATCCCAGTAAGAAAGCTGCCCATGTGGAGATGAGAGAGGTTTGGTTTGGTGCCTCAGAAAAGCCCCATGTGCTGGTCTACGAAAACAGTCCTCTGAGAACGGAAACATGGAAACCAAAGCTAAGGTTCAGATTAGGGCCTGGGGGCCTGTCCATTTCAACCTTCTGTCTCTGGGGACACTGTCTGAGAGTCTAAGTGGAGATAGTTGCTCCGCTGGTGTCAGAGAGCCCCTCTTAGTCCAGGGTGGCCTATACTATTGATGGCCTCAGGGACCTTGGAGCTTTTCCCTAACCTGTAGGGTTGTGGTCAATGGATTGGGCACACTTTCCTGGAGAGGGCAGGCACAATCTTTCGCTGTTCGGTCCAGAGGCCCTAGCCTGGATGTTGTGTGGGTCCAGGCTGTGGGCACAGAAGTCTGAATACACAAACTCAGCTTAGGAGTGGCGCCTAGGGTATGGCAAGCCGGATGTACAGCCCGAGAGGGAGCTCCTGGGCCTCTGAAACAAGGGCGAGTGGGAGGCGTTCCTTCAGGCTTTTGTCTCTGGATGTTGTGTCCGGGATAGCCGTGGATTGGAGCGGTGGCCTCAGGTACTGTGGATGAGTATCCCTCTCTGGAAATTTGTCCCAGCTCCCAAGAGTTTGGGGTCATTTTGTGGGAAGGGTGGAGTCGTGTTGTCTGGCTCATGGGTCTCTCCAAGAAAGGGATTCCAGAGCAGAGCTCCAGGTACGGGCGGGGCGACTGGAAAATTCAAACCGTGGTGAGGATTGGGTGCATAGGGGCTTGGCAAGCCCCATATGTGGGCTCTTGGTCCAGGCCCTGACAGGCCTTTCTTTGACATGGGGCTCATGCTGAGGGTCACAGTGTGAATTTGTGCCCAAGCAGCACTCAAGTTTGGGCGTGGCATCAGGGGCCATGAAGGTTTCTCCCACCCTGAAGGTGTGACTGCATGCCAAGAGCAAGCGTGACTGCCATGGGGAAGGAGGGGTTCTGTTTTGTGCTTGCTATACCCAGCTGTGTGGAGAATTGATATAATGTCTAGGTTCAGATATCTGAAAACCAAGGTTAGGATGAGGTGACGGCATAAGACCATGGCGTGTCCGAAGTGCTGGGTGTGCGGCCAGCTGTCTCCTTGTCTGTCTGGACGTCTGGCTTCAGGCTGTGTCAGGCAGAGCATGAGTGCCCAGAGCAGCCTATCCAGTTCGGGTACCGTCGAGGCCCGAGCAGGTTGATCCTCATCTGGGTTTTCTGGAGAGCCCCACAGGGAAACGTTTTTCTTCCGTTGGGCAGACACTGGGCTGGGTTTTGGTTCCGGAGTTCCAAGTCCGGAGGGCTTGTTTGCCAGGAGTGTGAGGAAGGAAGTCTGAAAACACAAGCTAGCGTGAGGTTTGGGACCGAGGGCACGGCAGGCCCACTCTGCAGAGGCTGAATCGAGATCTCCTGCACTGAGGTCATGTCAACTATGAGACGTGCCTCAGGCTAGAGTTCTTGTCCAGCATGGCCTCTTCCTGAAGGGTGTGGGGGCTTCATGAGGCCAGAAAGTTTTGCCTACGATGGGATTTGTGAACTGCTCCAAAACTGAAGGTTACCTTCTGCACGACAGTCGAGTCCTATTGGATGGTTCCAAGAGGCCCCATATGGAAAGACTCGAGAGCAGGTGTCTAAGCATGGATGCCTGGGAACGCCACCTCATATTCACACTCTTTAGTCAGGACAAGGCAGGCTCAATCTGCGGGCTCCTGGGTGAGCTACCCAGAGGGGAGAGTTGAAATGGACTCTCCTGAAGATCAGTCCTACTGTGGCTTGGTGGCCTGGGAGACCTTGGAATGTGGAGGTGGCTCAGGGACTCTGCAGGATTCTCCAACAGGAGGTGTTTGACACGGCTCCAACAAGGAAACTTCCCATGTGGAGACGAGAGGAGTTCTGTTCCGTGCCTCAGGAAAGCCCCATACCCTGTTCTTCGAACCAAAGCCTCTGAGGAGTGACACCTGGAAACCAAAGCAAGAGTTGAGACTACGGCCTAAAGGCCTGTCCGGCTCAACCTTCTATCTCTGTTGACATCTGTGTGCATGCATTCATGGATGTAGCTGCTCAGCTTGTGTCCGAATGCCCCTGTGAGTCCAGTGAGGCTCCCAGTAGTGGGATGTCCTCGAGGCCTTGAGGTTTCTCATATTCTGGAGGTGCGTGGCCAAAGGAATGGACACAGTTTCCCAGGAGAGAGCAGGCACGGTCCTGTGGTATGGCTCCAGAGGACCCAGCCTAGAGGCTGTGTTTGCCAGGGCTGTCGGGACAGATGTCTGAAAAAGCAAACTTGGCTCAGCTAGGGGCCAATGTAATGGCAGGCCTGATCTCTAGTCCGTGAGGGGAGATCCTCTGGAAATCAAAGTAGGGCAAGTGGGAGGCAGTCACTCAGGATTTTGTCTCTGGGTGTTGCGTTTACAGTGTCCGGTCAGGGTATGGGTTGTCTCAGAGGCCGAGGATGAGCCTTCCTCTCGGGGGATTGTCCAAGCTCCCAAGTGTTTGTGTTCATTCTGTGGGAATGAAGAGTACTGTTTTCTGCCACAGGGGACCCCCCAGGAGAGGGACTCTAGAGCACAGCAGTGGGTTCCCTCAACTGGAATACACACCATCTAGTTAGTCCTGGGTGCCTATGGGCATGGCAAGCCACATATGCGGGCTCTTGATCCAGTCACTGAGAGGCGTTACTTGAATAAGGTACTCACGCTGAGGGTCACAATGTGTGTTTGTGCCCAAGGCGGCCCTCACGCTTGGGCGTGGCCTCATGGGCCATGCCTTTTTCTCCTACACTGAAGGTTTGATTCACTGCCAGCAGCAAGGTTTCTTGCCATGGGGTAGGAGGGGTTCTGACTTGTGCATCAGGTTCCCCCCTGTGCAGGGATTGGAGATAAGGTCTAGGTTCCGATGACTGAAAACCCAGGTTGGGAATGGATGGTGGCCTAAGGCAGTGGCGGGTCCAATGTGCTGGGTGTGCAGCCAGCTGTGTCGGTGTCTGTTGGAAGGTCTGGGCTCAGGCTATTTGCGACAGAGCATCACTGTTTAAGGTAGCCTATGCAATTGGGGTGTTGCCGAGGGCCAAGCAGTTTGATCCTCATTTGTGGTTTCTGGGCAGCGCCATAGACAATGTTTTTCTCCTGGGAGGCAGGCACAGTGCTTCATTGTGGCCCCAGAATTCCCAGTAGGGAGGGTTTGTGGGCCAGGAGTGTGAGGACGGAAGTCTGAAAACACAAGCTACTGTGAGGATTGGAGCCAAGGGCAGAGCAGGCCCACTCTGCAGAGGCTGAATCAAAATCTCCTGCATCTGAAGTCAGGCTGAGGATCAGACGTTGGCTGAGGCTGGAGTATGTGTCCATGATGGCACCTTCATGAAGTGGGGGCCTCATGAGGCCAAGGAAGTTTTCCCACGCTGAGTTTGGAGGTTGCCCCAAACCACAAGGTTTCCTTCATCGGGACATTCGAGTCCTGTTGCATGGCTCCAGGACATACCATATGGAAGGACTGGAGAGCAGGGTTCGAAGGATGGATCCCTGTACAGCATGCCTCGCATTCCCATTGGCTATTAGCGACAAGATATGTTTGATCTGCTGCCTCTGGAACACGCGACCCAGGGGGCTGAGTTGAAATGGCCTCTCCTGAGGATGCGTCATAATGTGCGTTTGGGTCCATGGAGACCTTGGAATGTGCTGGTTGTTCAGTGGCCCTGCGGAACTCTCCTACCTGAAGTGTTTGATACATCCCAGTAAGAAAGCTGCCCATGTGGAGATGAGAGAGGTTTGGTTTGGTGCCTCAGAAAAGCCCCATGTGCTGGTCTACGAAAACAGTCCTCTGAGAACGGAAACATGGAAAGCAAAGCTAAGGTTCAGATTAGGGCCTGGGGGCCTGTCCATTTCAACCTTCTGTCTCTGGGGACACTGTCTGAGAGTCTAAGTGGAGATAGTTGCTCCGCTGGTGTCAGAGAGCCCCTCTTAGTCCAGGGTGGCCTATACTATTGATGGCCTCAGGGACCTTGGAGCTTTAACCTAACCTGTAGGGTTGTGGTCAATGGATTGGGCACACTTTCCTTGGAGAGGGCAGGCACAATCTTTCGCTGTTTGGTCCAGAGGCCCTAGCCTGGATGTTGTGTGGGTCCAGGCTGTGGGCACAGAAGTCTGAATACACAAACTCAGCTTAGGAGTGGCGCCTAGGGTATGGCAAGCCGGATGTACAGCCCGAGAGGGAGCTCCTGGGCCTCTGAAACAAGGGCGAGTGGGAGGCGTTCCTTCAGGCTTTTGTCTCTGGATGTTGTGTCCGGGATAGTCGTGGATTGGAGCGGTGGCCTCAGGTACTGTGGACGAGTATCCCTCTCTGGAAATTTGTCCCAGCTCCCAAGAGTTTGGGGTCATTTTGTGGGAAGGGTGGAGTCGTGTTGTCTGGCTCATGGGTCTCTCCAAGAAAGGGATTCCAGAGCAGAGCTCCAGGTACGGGCGGGGCGACTGGAAAATTCAAACCGTGGTGAGGATTGGGTGCATAGGGGCTTGGCAAGCCCCATATGTGGGCTCTTGGTCCAGGCCCTGACAGGCCTTTCTTTGACATGGGGCTCATGCTGAGGGTCAC
The DNA here is from genome assembly GCF_964662115.1 of Mustela nivalis. Classification (NCBI taxonomy): domain Eukaryota; kingdom Metazoa; phylum Chordata; class Mammalia; order Carnivora; family Mustelidae; genus Mustela; species Mustela nivalis. Next base: position 1,159,078 of record NW_028136507.1, on the reverse strand, counting down.
AGTGTGAATTTGTGCCCAAGCAGCACTCAAGTTTGGGCGTGGCATCAGGGGCCATGAAGGTTTCTCCCACCCTGAAGGTGTGACTGCATGCCAAGAGCAAGCGTGACTGCCATGGGGAAGGAGGGGTTCTGTTTTGTGCTTGCTATACCCAGCTGTGTGGAGAATTGATATAATGTCTAGGTTCAGATATCTGAAAACCAAGGTTAGGATGAGGTGACGGCATAAGACCATGGCGTGTCCGAAGTGCTGGGTGTGCGGCCAGCTGTCTCCTTGTCTGTCTGGACGTCTGGCTTCAGGCTGTGTCAGGCAGAGCATGAGTGCCCAGAGCAGCCTATCCAGTTCGGGTACCGTCGAGGCCCGAGCAGGTTGATCCTCATCTGGGTTTTCTGGAGAGCCCCACAGGGAAACGTTTTTCTTCCGTTGGGCAGACACTGGGCTGGGTTTTGGTTCCGGAGTTCCAAGTCCGGAGGGCTTGTTTGCCAGGAGTGTGAGGAAGGAAGTCTGAAAACACAAGCTAGCGTGAGGTTTGGGACCGAGGGCACGGCAGGCCCACTCTGCAGAGGCTGAATCGAGATCTCCTGCACTGAGGTCATGTCAACTATGAGACGTGCCTCAGGCTAGAGTTCTTGTCCAGCATGGCCTCTTCCTGAAGGGTGTGGGGGCTTCATGAGGCCAGAAAGTTTTGCCTACGATGGGATTTGTGAACTGCTCCAAAACTGAAGGTTACCTTCTGCACGACAGTCGAGTCCTATTGGATGGTTCCAAGAGGCCCCATATGGAAAGACTCGAGAGCAGGTGTCTAAGCATGGATGCCTGGGAACGCCACCTCATATTCACACTCTTTAGTCAGGACAAGGCAGGCTCAATCTGCGGGCTCCTGGGTGAGCTACCCAGAGGGGAGAGTTGAAATGGACTCTCCTGAAGATCAGTCCTACTGTGGCTTGGTGGCCTGGGAGACCTTGGAATGTGGAGGTGGCTCAGGGACTCTGCAGGATTCTCCAACAGGAGGTGTTTGACACGGCTCCAACAAGGAAACTTCCCATGTGGAGACGAGAGGAGTTCTGTTCCGTGCCTCAGGAAAGCCCCATACCCTGTTCTTCGAACCAAAGCCTCTGAGGAGTGACACCTGGAAACCAAAGCAAGAGTTGAGACTACGGCCTAAAGGCCTGTCCGGCTCAACCTTCTATCTCTGTTGACATCTGTGTGCATGCATTCATGGATGTAGCTGCTCAGCTTGTGTCCGAATGCCCCTGTGAGTCCAGTGAGGCTCCCAGTAGTGGGATGTCCTCGGAGGCCTTGAGGTTTCTCATATTCTGGAGGTGTGTGGCCAAAGGAATGGACACAGTTTCCCAGGAGAGAGCAGGCACGGTCCTGTGGTATGGCTCCAGAGGACCCAGCCTAGAGGCTGTGTTTGCCAGGGCTCTGGGGACAGATGTCTGAAAAAGCAAACTTGGCTCAGCTAGGGGCCAATGTAATGGCAGGCCTGATCTCTAGTCCGTGAGGGGAGATCCTCTGGAAATCAAATTAGGGCAAGTGGGAGGCAGTCACTCAGGATTTTGTCTCTGGGTGTTGCGTTTACAGTGTCCGGTCAGGGTATGGGTTGTCTCAGAGGCCGAGGATGAGCCTTCCTCTCGGGGGATTGTCCAAGCTCCCAAGTGTTTGTGTTCATTCTGTGGGAATGAAGAGTACTGTTTTCTGCCACAGGGGACCCCCCAGGAGAGGGACTCTAGAGCACAGCAGTGGGTTCCCTCAACTGGAATACACACCATCTAGTTAGTCCTGGGTGCCTATGGGCATGGCAAGCCACATATGCGGGCTCTTGATCCAGTCACTGAGAGGCGTTACTTGAATAAGGTACTCACGCTGAGGGTCACAATGTGTGTTTGTGCCCAAGGCGGCCCTCACGCTTGGGCGTGGCCTCATGGGCCATGCCTTTTTCTCCTACACTGAAGGTTTGACTCACTGCCAGCAGCAAGGTTTCTTGCCATGGGGTAGGAGGGGTTCTGACTTGTGCATCAGGTTCCCCCCTGTGCAGGGATTGGAGATAAGGTCTAGGTTCCGATGACTGAAAACCCAGGTTGGGAATGGATGGTGGCCTAAGGCAGTGGCGGGTCCAATTTGCTGGGTGTGCAGCCAGCTGTGTCGGTGTCTGTTGGAAGGTCTGGGCTCAGGCTATTTGCGACAGAGCATCACTGTTTAAGGTAGCCTATGCAATTGGGGTGTTGCCGAGGGCCAAGCAGTTTGATCCTCATTTGTGGTTTCTGGGCAGCGCCATAGACAATGTTTTTCTCCTGGGAGGCAGGCACAGTGCTTCATTGTGGCCCCAGAATTCCCAGTAGGGAGGGTTTGTGGGCCAGGAGTGTGAGGACGGAAGTCTGAAAACACAAGCTACTGTGAGGATTGGAGCCAAGGGCAGAGCAGGCCCACTCTGCAGAGGCTGAATCAAAATCTCCTGCATCTGAAGTCAGGCTGAGGATCAGACGTTGGCTGAGGCTGGAGTATGTGTCCATGATGGCACCTTCATGAAGTGGGGGCCTCATGAAGCCAAGGAAGTTTTCCCACGCTGAGTTTGGAGGTTGCCCCAAACCACAAGGTTTCCTTCTGCGGGACATTCGAGTCCTGTTGCATGGCTCCAGGACATACCATATGGAAGGACTGGAGAGCAGGGTTCGAAGGATGGATCCCTGTACAGCATGCCTCGCATTCCCATTGGCTATTAGCGACAAGATATGTTTGATCTGCTGCCTCTGGAACACGCGACCCAGGGGGCTGAGTTGAAATGGCCTCTCCTGAGGATGCGTCATAATGTGCGTTTGGGTCCATGGAGACCTCGGAATGTGCTGGTTGTTCAGTGGCCCTGCGGAACTCTCCTACCTGAAGTGTTTGATACATCCCAGTAAGAAAGCTGCCCATGTGGAGATGAGAGAGGTTTGGTTTGGTGCCTCAGAAAAGCCCCATGTGCTGGTCTACGAAAACAGTCCTCTGAGAACGGAAACATGGAAAGCAAAGCTAAGGTTCAGATTAGGGCCTGGGGGCCTGTCCATTTCAACCTTCTGTCTCTGGGGACACTGTCTGAGAGTCTAAGTGGAGATAGTTGCTCCGCTGGTGTCAGAGAGCCCCTCTTAGTCCAGGGTGGCCTATACTATTGATGGCCTCAGGGACCTTGGAGCTTTAACCTAACCTGTAGGGTTGTGGTCAATGGATTGGGCACACTTTCCTTGGAGAGGGCAGGCACAATCTTTCGCTGTTTGGTCCAGAGGCCCTAGCCTGGATGTTGTGTGGGTCCAGGCTGTGGGCACAGAAGTCTGAATACACAAACTCAGCTTAGGAGTGGCGCCTAGGGTATGGCAAGCCGGATGTACAGCCCGAGAGGGAGCTCCTGGGCCTCTGAAACAAGGGCGAGTGGGAGGCGTTCCTTCAGGCTTTTGTCTCTGGATGTTGTGTCCGGGATAGTCGTGGATTGGAGCGGTGGCCTCAGGTACTGTGGACGAGTATCCCTCTCTGGAAATTTGTCCCAGCTCCCAAGAGTTTGGGGTCATTTTGTGGGAAGGGTGGAGTCGTGTTGTCTGGCTCATGGGTCTCTCCAAGAAAGGGATTCCAGAGCAGAGCTCCAGGTACGGGCGGGGCGACTGGAAAATTCAAACCGTGGTGAGGATTGGGTGCATAGGGGCTTGGCAAGCCCCATATGTGGGCTCTTGGTCCAGGCCCTGACAGGCCTTTCTTTGACATGGGGCTCATGCTGAGGGTCACAGTGTGAATTTGTGCCCAAGCAGCACTCAAGTTTGGGCGTGGCATCAGGGGCCATGAAGGTTTCTCCCACCCTGAAGGTGTGACTGCATGCCAAGAGCAAGCGTGACTGCCATGGGGAAGAAGGGGTTCTGTTTTGTGCTTGCTATACCCAGCTGTGTGGAGAATTGATATAATGTCTAGGTTCAGATATCTGAAAACCAAGGTTAGGATGAGGTGACGGCATAAGACCATGGCGTGTCCGAAGTGCTGGGTGTGCGGCCAGCTGTCTCCTTGTCTGTCTGGACGTCTGGCTTCAGGCTGTGTCAGGCAGAGCATGAGTGCCCAGAGCAGCCTATCCAGTTCGGGTACCGTCGAGGCCCGAGCAGGTTGATCCTCATCTGGGTTTTCTGGAGAGCCCCACAGGGAAACGTTTTTCTTCCGTTGGGCAGACACTGGGCTGGGTTTTGGTTCCGGAGTTCCAAGTCCGGAGGGCTTGTTTGCCAGGAGTGTGAGGAAGGAAGTCTGAAAACACAAGCTAGCGTGAGGTTTGGGACCGAGGGCACGGCAGGCCCACTCTGCAGAGGCTGAATCGAGATCTCCTGCACTGAGGTCATGTCAACTATGAGACGTGCCTCAGGCTAGAGTTCTTGTCCAGCATGGCCTCTTCCTGAAGGGTGTGGGGGCTTCATGAGGCCAGAAAGTTTTGCCTACGATGGGATTTGTGAACTGCTCCAAAACTGAAGGTTACCTTCTGCACGACAGTCGAGTCCTATTGGATGGTACCAAGAGGCCCCATATGGAAAGTCTCGAGAGCAGGTGTCTAAGCATGGATGCCTGGGAACGCCACCTCATATTCACACTCTTTAGTCAGGACAAGGCAGGCTCAATCTGCGGGCTCCTGGGTGAGCTACCCAGAGGGGAGAGTTGAAATGGACTCTCCTGAAGATCAGTCCTACTGTGGCTTGGTGGCCTGGGAGACCTTGGAATGTGGAGGTGGCTCAGGGACTCTGCAGGATTCTCCAACAGGAGGTGTTTGACACGGCTCCAACAAGGAAACTTCCCATGTGGAGACGAGAGGAGTTCTGTTCCGTGCCTCAGGAAAGCCCCATACCCTGTTCTTCGAACCAAAGCCTCTGAGGAGTGACACCTGGAAACCAAAGCAAGAGTTGAGACTACGGCCTAAAGGCCTGTCCGGCTCAACCTTCTATCTCTGTTGACATCTGTGTGCATGCATTCATGGATGTAGCTGCTCAGCTTGTGTCCGAATGCCCCTGTGAGTCCAGTGAGGCTCCCAGTAGTGGGATGTCCTCGGAGGCCTTGAGGTTTCTCATATTCTGGAGGTGTGTGGCCAAAGGAATGGACACAGTTTCCCAGGAGAGAGCAGGCACGGTCCTGTGGTATGGCTCCAGAGGACCCAGCCTAGAGGCTGTGTTTGCCAGGGCTCTGGGGACAGATGTCTGAAAAAGCAAACTTGGCTCAGCTAGGGGCCAATGTAATGGCAGGCCTGATCTCTAGTCCGTGAGGGGAGATCCTCTGGAAATCAAATTAGGGCAAGTGGGAGGCAGTCACTCAGGATTTTGTCTCTGGGTGTTGCGTTTACAGTGTCCGGTCAGGGTATGGGTTGTCTCAGAGGCCGAGGATGAGCCTTCCTCTCGGGGGATTGTCCAAGCTCCCAAGTGTTTGTGTTCATTCTGTGGGAATGAAGAGTACTGTTTTCTGCCACAGGGGACCCCCCAGGAGAGGGACTCTAGAGCACAGCAGTGGGTTCCCTCAACTGGAATACACACCATCTAGTTAGTCCTGGGTGCCTATGGGCATGGCAAGCCACATATGCGGGCTCTTGATCCAGTCACTGAGAGGCGTTACTTGAATAAGGTACTCACGCTGAGGGTCACAATGTGTGTTTGTGCCCAAGGCGGCCCTCACGCTTGGGCGTGGCCTCATGGGCCATGCCTTTTTCTCCTACACTGAAGGTTTGACTCACTGCCAGCAGCAAGGTTTCTTGCCATGGGGTAGGAGGGGTTCTGACTTGTGCATCAGGTTCCCCCCTGTGCAGGGATTGGAGATAAGGTCTAGGTTCCGATGACTGAAAACCCAGGTTGGGAATGGATGGTGGCCTAAGGCAGTGGCGGGTCCAATGTGCTGGGTGTGCAGCCAGCTGTGTCGGTGTCTGTTGGAAGGTCTGGGCTCAGGCTATTTGCGACAGAGCATCACTGTTTAAGGTAGCCTATGCAATTGGGGTGTTGCCGAGGGCCAAGCAGTTTGATCCTCATTTGTGGTTTCTGGGCAGCGCCATAGACAATGTTTTTCTCCTGGGAGGCAGGCACAGTGCTTCATTGTGGCCCCAGAATTCCCAGTAGGGAGGGTTTGTGGGCCAGGAGTGTGAGGACGGAAGTCTGAAAACACAAGCTACTGTGAGGATTGGAGCCAAGGGCAGAGCAGGCCCACTCTGCAGAGGCTGAATCAAAATCTCCTGCATCTGAAGTCAGGCTGAGGATCAGACGTTGGCTGAGGCTGGAGTATGTGTCCATGATGGCACCTTCATGAAGTGGGGGCCTCATGAAGCCAAGGAAGTTTTCCCACGCTGAGTTTGGAGGTTGCCCCAAACCACAAGGTTTCCTTCTGCGGGACATTCGAGTCCTGTTGCATGGCTCCAGGACATACCATATGGAAGGACTGGAGAGCAGGGTTCGAAGGATGGATCCCTGTACAGCATGCCTCGCATTCCCATTGGCTATTAGCGACAAGATATGTTTGATCTGCTGCCTCTGGAACACGCGACCCAGGGGGCTGAGTTGAAATGGCCTCTCCTGAGGATGCGTCATAATGTGCGTTTGGGTCCATGGAGACCTTGGAATGTGCTGGTTGTTCAGTGGCCCTGCGGAACTCTCCTACCTGAAGTGTTTGATACATCCCAGTAAGAAAGCTGCCCATGTGGAGATGAGAGAGGTTTGGTTTGGTGCCTCAGAAAAGCCCCATGTGCTGGTCTACGAAAACAGTCCTCTGAGAACGGAAACATGGAAAGCAAAGCTAAGGTTCAGATTAGGGCCTGGGGGCCTGTCCATTTCAACCTTCTGTCTCTGGGGACACTGTCTGAGAGTCTAAGTGGAGATAGTTGCTCCGCTGGTGTCAGAGAGCCCCTCTTAGTCCAGGGTGGCCTATACTATTGATGGCCTCAGGGACCTTGGAGCTTTAACCTAACCTGTAGGGTTGTGGTCAATGGATTGGGCACACTTTCCTTGGAGAGGGCAGGCACAATCTTTCGCTGTTTGGTCCAGAGGCCCTAGCCTGGATGTTGTGTGGGTCCAGGCTGTGGGCACAGAAGTCTGAATACACAAACTCAGCTTAGGAGTGGCGCCTAGGGTATGGCAAGCCGGATGTACAGCCCGAGAGGGAGCTCCTGGGCCTCTGAAACAAGGGCGAGTGGGAGGCGTTCCTTCAGGCTTTTGTCTCTGGATGTTGTGTCCGGGATAGTCGTGGATTGGAGCGGTGGCCTCAGGTACTGTGGACGAGTATCCCTCTCTGGAAATTTGTCCCAGCTCCCAAGAGTTTGGGGTCATTTTGTGGGAAGGGTGGAGTCGTGTTGTCTGGCTCATGGGTCTCTCCAAGAAAGGGATTCCAGAGCAGAGCTCCAGGTACGGGCGGGGCGACTGGAAAATTCAAACCGTGGTGAGGATTGGGTGCATAGGGGCTTGGCAAGCCCCATATGTGGGCTCTTGGTCCAGGCCCTGACAGGCCTTTCTTTGACATGGGGCTCATGCTGAGGGTCACAGTGTGAATTTGTGCCCAAGCAGCACTCAAGTTTGGGCGTGGCATCAGGGGCCATGAAGGTTTCTCCCACCCTGAAGGTGTGACTGCATGCCAAGAGCAAGCGTGACTGCCATGGGGAAGAAGGGGTTCTGTTTTGTGCTTGCTATACCCAGCTGTGTGGAGAATTGATATAATGTCTAGGTTCAGATATCTGAAAACCAAGGTTAGGATGAGGTGACGGCATAAGACCATGGCGTGTCCGAAGTGCTGGGTGTGCGGCCAGCTGTCTCCTTGTCTGTCTGGACGTCTGGCTTCAGGCTGTGTCAGGCAGAGCATGAGTGCCCAGAGCAGCCTATCCAGTTCGGGTACCGTCGAGGCCCGAGCAGGTTGATCCTCATCTGGGTTTTCTGGAGAGCCCCACAGGGAAACGTTTTTCTTCCGTTGGGCAGACACTGGGCTGGGTTTTGGTTCCGGAGTTCCAAGTCCGGAGGGCTTGTTTGCCAGGAGTGTGAGGAAGGAAGTCTGAAAACACAAGCTAGCGTGAGGTTTGGGACCGAGGGCACGGCAGGCCCACTCTGCAGAGGCTGAATCGAGATCTCCTGCACTGAGGTCATGTCAACTATGAGACGTGCCTCAGGCTAGAGTTCTTGTCCAGCATGGCCTCTTCCTGAAGGGTGTGGGGGCTTCATGAGGCCAGAAAGTTTTGCCTACGATGGGATTTGTGAACTGCTCCAAAACTGAAGGTTACCTTCTGCACGACAGTCGAGTCCTATTGGATGGTACCAAGAGGCCCCATATGGAAAGTCTCGAGAGCAGGTGTCTAAGCATGGATGCCTGGGAACGCCACCTCATATTCACACTCTTTAGTCAGGACAAGGCAGGCTCAATCTGCGGGCTCCTGGGTGAGCTACCCAGAGGGGAGAGTTGAAATGGACTCTCCTGAAGATCAGTCCTACTGTGGCTTGGTGGCCTGGGAGACCTTGGAATGTGGAGGTGGCTCAGGGACTCTGCAGGATTCTCCAACAGGAGGTGTTTGACACGGCTCCAACAAGGAAACTTCCCATGTGGAGACGAGAGGAGTTCTGTTCCGTGCCTCAGGAAAGCCCCATACCCTGTTCTTCGAACCAAAGCCTCTGAGGAGTGACACCTGGAAACCAAAGCAAGAGTTGAGACTACGGCCTAAAGGCCTGTCCGGCTCAACCTTCTATCTCTGTTGACATCTGTGTGCATGCATTCATGGATGTAGCTGCTCAGCTTGTGTCCGAATGCCCCTGTGAGTCCAGTGAGGCTCCCAGTAGTGGGATGTCCTCGGAGGCCTTGAGGTTTCTCATATTCTGGAGGTGTGTGGCCAAAGGAATGGACACAGTTTCCCAGGAGAGAGCAGGCACGGTCCTGTGGTATGGCTCCAGAGGACCCAGCCTAGAGGCTGTGTTTGCCAGGGCTCTGGGGACAGATGTCTGAAAAAGCAAACTTGGCTCAGCTAGGGGCCAATGTAATGGCAGGCCTGATCTCTAGTCCGTGAGGGGAGATCCTCTGGAAATCAAATTAGGGCAAGTGGGAGGCAGTCACTCAGGATTTTGTCTCTGGGTGTTGCGTTTACAGTGTCCGGTCAGGGTATGGGTTGTCTCAGAGGCCGAGGATGAGCCTTCCTCTCGGGGGATTGTCCAAGCTCCCAAGTGTTTGTGTTCATTCTGTGGGAATGAAGAGTACTGTTTTCTGCCACAGGGGACCCCCCAGGAGAGGGACTCTAGAGCACAGCAGTAGGTTCCCTCAACTGGAATACACACCATCTAGTTAGTCCTGGGTGCCTATGGGCATGGCAAGCCACATATGCGGGCTCTTGATCCAGTCACTGAGAGGCGTTACTTGAATAAGGTACTCACGCTGAGGGTCACAATGTGTGTTTGTGCCCAAGGCGGCCCTCACGCTTGGGCGTGGCCTCATGGGCCATGCCTTTTTCTCCTACACTGAAGGTTTGACTCACTGCCAGCAGCAAGGTTTCTTGCCATGGGGTAGGAGGGGTTCTGACTTGTGCATCAGGTTCCCCCCTGTGCAGGGATTGGAGATAAGGTCTAGGTTCCGATGACTGAAAACCCAGGTTGGGAATGGATGGTGGCCTAAGGCAGTGGCGGGTCCAATGTGCTGGGTGTGCAGCCAGCTGTGTCGGTGTCTGTTGGAAGGTCTGGGCTCAGGCTATTTGCGACAGAGCATCACTGTTTAAGGTAGCCTATGCAATTGGGGTGTTGCCGAGGGCCAAGCAGTTTGATCCTCATTTGTGGTTTCTGGGCAGCGCCATAGACAATGTTTTTCTCCTGGGAGGCAGGCACAGTGCTTCATTGTGGCCCCAGAATTCCCAGTAGGGAGGGTTTGTGGGCCAGGAGTGTGAGGACGGAAGTCTGAAAACACAAGCTACTGTGAGGATTGGAGCCAAGGGCAGAGCAGGCCCACTCTGCAGAGGCTGAATCAAAATCTCCTGCATCTGAAGTCAGGCTGAGGATCAGACGTTGGCTGAGGCTGGAGTATGTGTCCATGATGGCACCTTCATGAAGTGGGGGCCTCATGAAGCCAAGGAAGTTTTCCCACGCTGAGTTTGGAGGTTGCCCCAAACCACAAGGTTTCCTTCTGCGGGACATTCGAGTCCTGTTGCATGGCTCCAGGACATACCATATGGAAGGACTGGAGAGCAGGGTTCGAAGGATGGATCCCTGTACAGCATGCCTCGCATTCCCATTGGCTATTAGCGACAAGATATGTTTGATCTGCTGCCTCTGGAACACGCGACCCAGGGGGCTGAGTTGAAATGGCCTCTCCTGAGGATGCGTCATAATGTGCGTTTGGGTCCATGGAGACCTCGGAATGTGCTGGTTGTTCAGTGGCCCTGCGGAACTCTCCTACCTGAAGTGTTTGATACATCCCAGTAAGAAAGCTGCCCATGTGGAGATGAGAGAGGTTTGGTTTGGTGCCTCAGAAAAGCCCCATGTGCTGGTCTACGAAAACAGTCCTCTGAGAACGGAAACATGGAAACCAAAGCTAAGGTTCAGATTAGGGCCTGGGGGCCTGTCCATTTCAACCTTCTGTCTCTGGGGACACTGTCTGAGAGTCTAAGTGGAGATAGTTGCTCCGCTGGTGTCAGAGAGCCCCTCTTAGTCCAGGGTGGCCTATACTATTGATGGCCTCAGGGACCTTGGAGCTTTAACCTAACCTGTAGGGTTGTGGTCAATGGATTGGGCACACTTTCCTTGGAGAGGGCAGGCACAATCTTTCGCTGTTTGGTCCAGAGGCCCTAGCCTGGATGTTGTGTGGGTCCAGGCTGTGGGCACAGAAGTCTGAATACACAAACTCAGCTTAGGAGTGGCGCCTAGGGTATGGCAAGCCGGATGTACAGCCCGAGAGGGAGCTCCTGGGCCTCTGAAACAAGGGCGAGTGGGAGGCGTTCCTTCAGGCTTTTGTCTCTGGATGTTGTGTCCGGGATAGCCGTGGATTGGAGCGGTGGCCTCAGGTACTGTGGACGAGTATCCCTCTCTGGAAATTTGTCCCAGCTCCCAAGAGTTTGGGGTCATTTTGTGGGAAGGGTGGAGTCGTGTTGTCTGGCTCATGGGTCTCTCCAAGAAAGGGATTCCAGAGCAGAGCTCCAGGTACGGGCGGGGCGACTGGAAAATTCAAACCGTGGTGAGGATTGGGTGCATAGGGGCTTGGCAAGCCCCATATGTGGGCTCTTGGTCCAGGCCCTGACAGGCCTTTCTTTGACATGGGGCTCATGCTGAGGGTCACAGTGTGAATTTGTGCCCAAGCAGCACTCAAGTTTGGGCGTGGCATCAGGGGCCATGAAGGTTTATCCCACCCTGAAGGTGTGACTGCATGCCAAGAACAAGCTTGACAGCCATGGGGAAGGAGGAGTTCTGTTTTGTGCTTGCTATACCCAGCTGTGTGGAGAATTGATATAATGTCTAGGTTCAGATATCTGAAAACCAAGGTTAGGATGAGGTGACGGCATAAGACCATGGCGTGTCCGAAGTGCTGTGTGTGCGGCCAGCTGTCTCCTTGTCTGTCTGGACGTCTGGTTTCAGGCTGTGTCAGGCAGAGCATGAGTGCCCAGAGCAGCCTATCCAGTTCGGGTACCGTCGAGGCCCGAGCAGGTTGATCCTCATCTGGGTTTTCTGGAGAGCCCCACAGGGAAACGTTTTTCTTCCGTTGGGCAGACACTGGGCTGGGTTTTGGTTCTGGAGTTCCTAGTCCGGAGGTCTTGTTTGCCAGGAGTGTGAGGAAGGAAGTCTGAAAACACAAGCTAGCGTGAGGTTTGGGACCGAGGGCACGGCAGGCCCACTCTGCAGAGGCTGAATCGAGATCTCCTGCACTGAGGTCATGTCAACTATGAGACGTGCCTCAGGCTAGAGTTCTTGTCCAGCATGGCCTCTTCCTGAAGGGTGGGGGGGCTTCATGAGGCCAGAAAGTTTTGCCTACGATGGGATTTGTGAACTGCTCCAAAACTGAAGGTTACCTTCTGCACGACAGTCGAGTCCTATTGGATGGTTCCAAGAGGCCCCATATGGAAAGACTCGAGAGCAGGTGTCTAAGCATGGATGCCTGGGAACGCCACCTCATATTCCCACTCTTTAGTCAGGACAAGGCAGGCTCAATCTGCGGGCTCCTGGGTGAGCTACCCAGAGGGGAGAGTTGAAATGGACTCTCCTGAAGATGAGTCCTACTGTGGCTTGGTGGCCTGGGAGACCTTGGAATGTGGAGGTGGCTCAGGGACTCTGCAGGATTCTCCAACAGGAGGTGTTTGACACGGCTCCAACAAGGAAACTTCCCATGTGGAGACGAGAGGAGTTCTGTTCCGTGCCTCAGGAAAGCCCCATACCCTGTTCTTCGAACCAAAGCCTCTGAGGAGTGACACCTGGAAACCAAAGCAAGAGTTGAGACTACAGCCTAAAGGCCTGTCCGGCTCAACCTTCTATCTCTGTTGACATCTGTGTGCATGCATTCATGGATGTAGCTGCTCAGCTTGTGTCCGAATGCCCCTGTGAGTCCAGTGAGGCTCCCAGTAGTGGGATGTCCTCGGAGGCCTTGAGGTTTCTCATATTCTGGAGGTGTGTGGCCAAAGGAATGGACACAGTTTCCCAGGAGAGAGCAGGCACGGTCCTGTGGTATGGCTCCAGAGGACCCAGCCTAGAGGCTGTGTTTGCCAGGGCTGTGGGGACAGATGTCTGAAAAAGCAAACTTGGCTCAGCTAGGGGCCAATGTAATGGCAGGCCTGATCTCTAGTCCGTGAGGGGAGATCCTCTGGAAATCAAAGTAGGGCAAGTGGGAGGCAGTCACTCAGGATTTTGTCTCTGGGTGTTGCGTTTACAGTGTCCGGTCAGGGTAGGGGTTGTCTCAGAGGCCGAGGAAGAGCCTTCCTCTCGGGGGATTGTCCAAGCTCCCAAGTGTTTGTGTTCATTCTGTGGGAATGAAGAGTACTGTTTTCTGCCAAAGGGGACCCCCCAGGAGAGGGACTCTAGAGCACAGCAGTGGGTTCCCTCAACTGGAATACACACCATCTAGTTAGTCCTGGGTGCCTATGGGCATGGAAAGCCACATATGCGGGCTCTTGGTCCAGTCACTGAGAGGCGTTACTTGAATAAGGTACTCACGCTGAGGGTCACAATGTGTGTTTGTGCCCAAGGCGGCCCTCACACTTGGGCGTGGCCTCATGGGCCATGCCGTTTTCTCCTACACTGAAGGTTTGACTCACTGCCAGCAGCATGGTTTCTTGCCATGGGGAAGGAGGGGTTCTGACTTGTGCATCAGGTTCCCCCCAGTGCAGGGATTGGAGATAAGGTCTAGGTTCCGATGACTGAAAACCCAGGTTGGGAATGGATGGTGGCCTAAGGCAGTGGCGGGTCCAATGTGCTGGGTGTGCAGCCAGCTGTGTCGGTGTCTGTTGGAAGGTCTGGGCTCAGGCTATTTGCGACAGAGCATCACTGTTTAAGGTAGCCTATGCAATTGGGGTGTTGCCGAGGGCCAAGCAGTTTGATCCTCATTTGGGGTTTCTGGGCAGCGCTATAGACAAGGTTTTTCTCCTGGGAGGCAGGCACAGTGCTTCATTGTGGCCCCAGAATTCCCAGTAGGGAGGGTTTGTGGGCCAGGAGTGTGAGGACGGAAGTCTGAAAACACAAGTTAGTGTGAGGATTGGAGCCAAGGGCAGAGCAGGCCCATTCTGCAGAGGCTGAATCAAAATCTCCTGCATCTGAAGTCAGGCTGAGGATCAGACGTTGGCTGAGGCTGGAGTATGTGTCCATGATGGCACCTTCATGAAGTGGGGGCCTCATGAGGCCAAGGAAGTTTTCCCACGCTGAGTTTGGAGGTTGCCGCAAACCACAAGGTTTCCTTCTGCGGGACATTCGAGTCCTGTTGCATGGCTCCAGGACATACCATATGGAAGGACTGGAGAGCAGGGTTCGAAGGATGGATCCCTGTACAGCATGCCTCGCATTCCCATTGGCTATTAGCGACAAGATATGTTTGATCTGCTGCCTCTGGAACACGCGACCCAGGGGGATGAGTTAAAATGGCCTCTCCTGAGGATGCGTCATAATGTGCGTTTGGGTCCATGGAGACCTTGGAATGTGCTGGTTGTTCAGTGGCCCTGCGGAACTCTCCTACCTGAAGTGTTTGATACATCCCAGTAAGAAAGCTGCCCATGTGGAGATGAGAGATGTTTGGTTTGGTGCCTCAGAAAAGCCCCATGTGCTGGTCTACGAAAATAGTCCTCTGAGAACGGAAACATGGAAAGCAAAGCTAAGGTTCAGATTAGGGCCTGGGGGCCTGTCCATTTCAACCTTCTGTCTCTGGGGACACTGTGTGAGAGTCTAAGTGGAGATAGTTGCTCCGCTGGTGTCAGAGAGCCCCTCTTAGTCAGGGTGGCCAATACTACTGATGGCCTCAGGGACCTTGGAGCTTTTCCCTAACCTGTAGGGTTGTGGTCAATGGATTGGGCACACTTTCCTTGGAGAGGGCAGGCACAATCTTTCGCTGTTTGGTCCAGAGGCCCTAGCCTGGATGTTGTGTGGGTCCAGGCTGTGGGAACAGAAGTCTGAATACACAAACTCAGCTTATGAGTGGCGCCTAGGGTATGGCAGGCCGGATGTACAGCCCGAGAGGGAGCTCCTGGGCGTCTGAAACAAGGGCGAGTGGGAGGCGTTCCTTCAGGCTTTTGTCTCTGGATGTTGTGTCCGGGATAGCCGTGGATTGGAGCGGTGGCCTCAGGTACTGTGGACGAGTATCCCTCTCTGGGGATTTGTCCCAGCTCCCAAGAGTTTGGGGTCATTTTGTGGGAAGGGTGGAGTCGTGTTGTCTGGCTCATGGGTCTCTCCAAGAAAGGGATTCCAGAGCAGAGCTCCAGGTACGGGCATGGCGACTGGAAAATTCAAACCGTGGTGAGGATTGGGTGCATAGGGGCTTGGAAAGCCCCATATGTGGGCTCTTGGTCCAGGCCCTGACAGGCCTTTCTTTGACATGGGGCTCATGCTGAGGGTTACAGTGTGAATTTGTGCCCAAGCAGCACTCAAGTTTGGGCGTGGCATCAGGGGCCATGAAGGTTTCTCCCACCCTGAAGGTGTGACTCCATGCCAAGAGCAAGCTTGACAGCCATGGGGAAGGAGGAGTTCTGTTTTGTGCTTTCTATAACCAGCTGTGTGGAGAATTGATATGATGTCTAGGTTCAGATATCTGAAAACCAAGGTTAGGATGAGGTGACGGCATAAGATCATGGCATGTCCGAAGTGCTGGGTGTGCGGCCAGCTGTCTCCTTGTCTGTCTGGACGTCTGGCTTCAGGCTGTGTCAGGCAGAGCATGAGTGCCCAGAGCAGCCTATCCAGTTCGGTACCGTCGAGGCCCGAGCAGGTTGATCCTCATCTGGGTTTTCTGGAGAGCCCCACAGGGAAACGTTTTTCTTCCGTTGGGCAGACACTGGGCTGGGTTTTGGTTCCGGAGTTCCTAGTCCGGAGGGCTTGTTTGCCAGGAGTGTGAGGAAGGAAGTCTGAAAACACAAGCTAGCGTGAGGTTTGGGACCGAGGGCACGGCAGGCCCACTCTGCAGAGGCTGAATCGAGATCTCCTGCACTGAGGTCATGTCAACTATGAGACGTGCCTCAGGCTAGAGTTTTTGTCCAGCATGGCCTCTTCCTGAAGGGTGTGGGGCTTCATGAGGCCAGAAAGTTTTGCCTACGATGGGATTTGTGAACTGCTCCAAAACTGAAAGTTACCTTCTGCACGACAGTCGAGTCCTATTGGATGGTTCCAAGAGGCCCCATATGGAAAGACTCGAGAGCAGGTGTCTAAGCATGGATGCCTGGGAACGCCACCTCATATTCACACTCTTTAGTCAGGACAAGGCAGGCTCAATCTGCGGGCTCCTGGGTGAGCTACCCAGAGGGGAGAGTTGAAATGGACTCTCTTGAAGATGAGTCCTACTGTGGCTTGGTGGCCTGGGAGACCTTGGAATGTGGAGGTGGCTCAGGGACTCTGCAGGATTCTCCAACAGGAGGTGTTTGACACGGCTCCAACAAGGAAACTTCCCATGCGGAGACGAGAGGAGTTCTGTTCCGTGCCTCAGGAAAGCCCCATACCCTGTTCTTCGAACCAAAGCCTCTGAGGAGTGACACCTGGAAACCAAAGCAAGAGTTGAGACTACGGCCTAAAGGCCTGTCCGGCTCAACCTTCTATCTCTGTTGACATCTGTGTGCATGCATTCATGGATGTAGCTGCTCAGCTTGTGTCCGAATGCCCCTGTGAGTCCAGTGAGGCTCCCAGTAGTGGGATGTCCTCGGAGGCCTTGAGGTTTCTCATATTCTGGAGGTGTGTGGCCAAAGGAATGGACACAGTTTCCCAGGAGAGAGCAGGCACGGTCCTGTGGTATGGCTCCAGAGGACCCAGCCTAGAGGCTGTGTTTGCCAGGGCTGTGGGGACAGATGTCTGAAAAAGCAAACTTGGCTCAGCTAGGGGCCAATGTAATGGCAGGCCTGATCTCTAGTCCGTGAGGGGAGATCCTCTGGAAATCAAAGTAGGGCAAGTGGGAGGCAGTCACTCAGGATTTTGTCTCTGGGTGTTGCGTTTACAGTGTCCGGTCAGGGTAGGGGTTGTCTCAGAGGCCGAGGAAGAGCCTTCCTCTCGGGGGATTGTCCAAGCTCCCAAGTGTTTGTGTTCATTCTGTGGGAATGAAGAGTACTGTTTTCTGCCACAGGGGACCCCCCAGGAGAGGGACTCTAGAGCACAGCAGTGGGTTCCCTCAACTGGAATACACACCATCTAGTTAGTCCTGGGTGCCTATGGGCATGGAAAGCCACATATGCGGGCTCTTGGTCCAGTCACTGAGAGGCGTTACTTGAATAAGGTACTCACGCTGAGGGTCACAATGTGTGTTTGTGCCCAAGGCGGCCCTCACGCTTGGGCGTGGCCTCATGGGCCATGCCGTTTTCTCCTACACTGAAGGTTTGACTCACTGCCAGCAGCAAGGTTTCTTGCCATGGGGAAGGAGGGGTTCTGACTTGTGCATCAGGTTCCCCCCAGTGCAGGGATTGGAGATAAGGTCTAGGTTCCGATGACTGAAAACCCAGGTTGGGAATGGATGGTGGCCTAAGGCAGTGGCGGGTCCAATGTGCTGGGTGTCCAGCCAGCTGTGTCTGTGTCTGTTGGAAGGTCTGGTCTCAGGCTATTTGCGACAGAGCATCACTGTTTAAGGTAGCCTATGCAATTGGGGTGTTGCCGAGGGCCAAGCAGTTTGATCCTCATTTGGGGTTTCTGGACAGCGCCATAGACAATGTTTTTCTCCTGGGAGGCAGGCACAGTGCTTCATTGTGGCCCCAGAATTCCCAGTAGGGAGGGTTTGTGGGCCAGGAGTGTGAGGACGGAAGTCTGAAAACACAAGCTAGTGTGAGGATTGGAGCCAAGGGCAGAGCAGGCCCACTCTGCAGAGGCTGAATCAAAATCTCCTGCATCTGAAGTCAGGCTGAGTATCAGACGTTGGCTGAGGCTGGAGTATATGTCCATGATGGCACCTTCATGAAGTGGGGGCCTCATGAGGCCAAGGAAGTTTTCCCACGCTGAGTTTGGAGGTTGCCCCAAACCACAAGGTTTCCTTCTGCGGGACATTCGAGTCCTGTTGCATGGCTCCAGGACAAACCATATGGAAGGACTGGAGAGCAGGGTTCGAAGGATGGAAACCTGTACAGCATGTCTCGCATTCCCATTGGCTATTAGCGACAAGATATGTTTGATCTTCTGCCTCTGGAACACGCGACCCAGGGGGCTGAGTTGAAATGGCCTCTCCTGAGGATGCGTCATAATGTGCGTTTGGGTCCATGGAGACCTTGGAAAGTGCTGGTTGTTCAGTGGCCCTGCGGAACTCTCCTACCTGAAGTGTTTGATACATCCCAGTAAGAAAGCTGCCCATGTGGAGATGAGAGAGGTTTGTTTTGGTGCCTCAGAAAAGCCCCATGTGCTGGTCTACGAAAACAGTCCTCTGAGAATGGAAACATGGAAACCAAAGCTAAGGTTTAGATTAGGGCCTAGGGGCCTGTCCATTTCAACCTTCTGTCTCTGGGGACACTGTCTGAGAGTCTAAGTGGAGATAGTTGCTCCGCTGGTGTCAGAGAGCCCCTCTTAGTCCAGGGGGGCCTACACTATTGATGGCCTCAGGGGCCTTGGAGCTTTTCCCTAACCTGTAGGGTTGTGGTCAATGGATTGGGCACACTTTCCTTGGAGAGGGCAGGCACAATCTTTCGCTGTGGCCCTAGAGGCCCTAGCCTGGAGGTGTGTGGGTCCAGGCTGTGGGCACAGAAGTCTGAATACACAAACTCAGCTTATGAGTGGCGCCTAGGGTATGGCAGGCCGGAGGTACAGCCCGAGAGGGAACTCCTGGGCCTCTGAAACAAGAGCGAGTGGGAGGCGTTCCAACAGGCTTTTGTCTCTGGATGTTGTGTCCGGGATAGCCGTGGATTTGAGGGGTGGCCTCAGGGACTGTTGACGACTATCCCTCTCTGGGGATTTGTCCCAGCTCCCAAGATTGGGGTCATTTTGTGGGAAGGGTGGAGTCGTGTTGTCTTGCTCATGGGTCTCTCCAAGAAAGGGATTCCAGAGCAGAGCCCCAGGTACGGGCATGGCGACTGGAAAATTCAAAACGTGGTGAGGATTGGGTGCATAGGGGCTTGGCAAGCCCCATATGCGCGCTCTTTGTCCAGGCCCTGAGAGGCCTTTCTTTGACATGGGGCTCATGCTGAGGGTCACAGTGTGAATTTGTTCCCAATCAGCACTCACGTTTGGGCGTGGCATCAGGGGCCATGAAGGTTTCTCCCACCCTGAAGGTGTTACTCCATGCCAAGAGCAAGCTTTACAGCCATGGGGAAGCAGGACTTCTGTTTTGTGCTTGCGATACCCATCTGTGTGGAGAATTGATATGATGTCTAGGTTCAGATATCTGAAGACCAAGGTTAGGAAGAGGTGACGGCATAAGACCATGGCGTGTCCGAAGTGCTGGGTGTGCGGCCAGCTGTCTCCTTGTCTGTCTGGACCTCTGGCTTCAGGCTGTGTCAGACAGAGCATGAGTGCCCAGAGCAGCCTATCCAGTTCGGGTACCGTCGAGGCCCGAGCAGGTTGATCCTCATCTGGGTTTTCTGGAGAGCCCCACAGGGAAACGTTTTTCTTCCGTTGGGCAGACACTGGGCTGGGTTTTGGTTCTGGAGTTACTAGTCCGGAGGGCTTGTTTTCCAGGAGTGTGAGGAAGGAAGTCTGAAAACACAAGCTAGCGTGAGGTTTGGGACCGAGGGCACGGCAGGCCCACTCTGCAGAGGCTGAATCGAGATCTCCTGCACTGAGGTCATGTCAACTATGAGACGTGCCTCAGGCTCTAGTTTTTGTCCAGCATGTCCTCTTCCTGAAGGGTGTGGGGGCTTCATGAAGCCAGGATGTTTGCCTACGATGGGATTTGTGAACTACTCCAAACCTCAAGATTTCCTTCTTCTCGACAGTCGAGTCCTATTGGATGGTTCCAGGAGGCCCCATCCGGAAAGAGTCGAGAGCAGGTGTCAAAGCATGGATGCCTGGGAATGCCACCTCATATTCCCACTGTTTAGTTAGGACAAGTCAGGCTCAATCTGCAGGCTTCTGGGTGAGCTACCTAGAGGGGAGGGTTGAAATGGACTCTCTTGAAGATGAGTTGTACTGTGGCTTGGTGGCCTGGGAGACCTTGGAATGTGGAGGTGGCTCGGGGACTCTGCAGGGTTTTCCAAATTGAGGCGTTTGTCACAGCCCCAACAAGGAAGCTTCCCATGTGGCGACGAGAGGAGTTCTGTTCAGTGCCTCAGGAAAGCCCCATATCCTGTTCTTCGAACCAAAGCCTCTGAGGAGTAACACCTGGAACCCAAAGCAAGAGTTGAGATTAGGGCCTAAGGGCCTGTCCGGCTCAACCTTCTATCTCTGTTGACATCTGTGTGCATGCCTTCGTGGAGGTAGCTGCTCAGCTTGTGTCCGAATGCCCCTGTGTGTCCAGGGAGGTTCCCAGTAGTGGGATGACCTCGGGGGCCTTGAGGTTTCTCATATTCTGGAGGTGTGTGGCCAAAGGAATGGACACAGTTTCCCAGGAGAGAGCAGGCACAGTCCTGTGGTATGGCTCCAGAGGACCCAGCCTAGAGGCTGTGTTTGCCAGGGCTCTGGGGACTGATGTCTGAAAGAGCAAACTTGGCTCAGGTAGGGGCCAAGGTAATGGCAGGCCTGATCTCCAGTCCGTGAGGGGACATCCTCTGGATATCAAAGGAGGGCAAGTGGGAGGCAGTCGCTCAGGTTTTGTCTCTGGCTGTTGCGTTCACAGTGTCCGGTCAGGGTAGGGGTTGCCTCAGGGTCCGAGGAAGAGCCTTCCTCTCGGGGGATTGTCCAAGCTCCCAAGTGTTTGGGTTCATTCTGTGGGAAGTGAAGAGTACTGTTTTCTGCCACAAAGGACCTCCCAGGAGAGGGACTCTAGAGCACAGCAGTGGGTTCCCTCAACTGGAATACACACCATCTAGTTAGTCCTGGGTGACTATGTGCATGGCAAGGACTATATGCAGGACCTTCGTCCCAAACCTGACAGGCCTTTCTTTGTCATGGGGCTCATGCTAGGGTCACAGTGTGAATTTGTGCCCAAGCAGCACTCATGTTTGGGCGTGGCATCAGGGGCCATGAAGGGTTCCCCACGTGAAGGTATGACTCCATGCGAAGAACAAGCATTACAGCCATGTGGAAGGCAGAGTTCTGATTGTGATTCCGATACTCAAACTCAGCTTTCTTTGGGGACATCGGTATGGCAGGCCCAATCTACAAACCATGAGAAGAACTCATGAAGATTTGAATATAGAGTGAGTCTGAGGCGCTTGCTCAGGCATTTGTCTCTGGAATTTGTATCAGCGATCTCCGTGGAATATCGGGGATGCCTCATGGGCCATGGACGAATCTTCCTCTCTGAGGATTTGGCCCGATTCCCAATTGCTTTTCGTCAATCTGTGGAATGGGTGGTCTCCTTTCAGGTTTGTTACCTCAGGTGTCCCACCAAAAGAGGAATTCCAAAGCAAAGCCGTGGGGAAGACTGAAGGGACAACCCGAACTATGGTTAAAAATTGGGGCCTACGGGCATGGCAAGCACAATATGCTATCTCTTCATCCAGCCACTGAGTGGCCTTACTTGAGGACTGGGCTCAGCCTGAGGGTCACAATGTGTGTTTGTGAACAATGTGGCCCGCGAGCATGGGTGGGGCCTCATGGGCCACACTGGTTTCAACTACACTGAACGTTGGACAACATGCCAACCACAAGGTTTCTTGCCATGGGGAAGGAGTTCTGATTTCTGCATCACCTTCAACCCTGGGCAGTGATTGGAGATAAGGTCTAGGTTCTGAATCCTGAAAACTGAGGTTGGGAAGAGATGACGACCTAAGGCCATGGCGGCTCGATGTGCTCAGTGTGCGGACAGCTGTCTGGGAGGGGCCAGAGGGTCCAGGATCAGGCTGTGTCAGAAAGGGCATTAGTGCCCTGGTCAGCCTATGTATTTGGGGTACAGCCAAGGTCGGTGCAGGTTGATCCTCATTTGGGATGACTGGGTAGCCCCAGAGGACAAAGTTTTTCTTCTGGAGGGCTGGCAGAGTGCTGCATTGTAGTTCTGGATTGCCAAACTGGAGGGCTTGTGGGCCAGTAGTCTGACGACAAAAGTCTGAGAACACAAGCTAGGCTTAGGTTTCTGGGTGAGGCCATGGCAGGCACAATCTACAGACCTGAATCGAGATCTCGTGCATCTGAAGTCAGGGCGAGGATCAGACGATCGCTCAGGTAGGAGTTTCTGTCCCTGATGGCCCCTTCATAAATGGGGGGTCATCACGAGGCCATGGGGCTTTCCAACGATGGGAGTTGTGAGAAGCTCCAAACTGCAGAGAGTCTTCTGCAGGACAATTGAGACCTGTTGTTTGGCTCCAGGCCAATGATTCTGAGCAGGGTTCTAAGGATGGATGGCTGGGTAGCCCACCTCGCATTCCAATTGTCTCCTAGCAACAAGACAGGTTAGATCTCCTGGATCTGTGGGGAGCAACCGAGGACGCTGAGTTGAAATGGACACCCCTGGGGATGGGTCCTAATGTGCTTTGTGTCAATGGAGACCTCGGAATGAAGCGGTGGCACTGGGGCCCTAAAGGGTTCTCCTAAACAGAGGCTTTGACACAGCTCCAACGTGCAAGTTTCCCATGTGTAGGTGAGATGTTTTCTGATGGGTGAGTCACGAAACAGCTAATGCTGCTTTTGAAATCAAGGCCTCTGAGGAGAGATGCCTGGACACCAAAGCAATGGATCTGATTAGTGCCTAGGGGCCTGTTCTTTTCTTTTTACCTCTGGGGACATCTGTCTATGGGTCTGAGTGCAGGTAGGTGCTCAATTGGGCTCAGTTTGCCCCTGTTTTTCCTGGGAAGCCACCACTATTGAGATGGATCAGGGACTTTGGAGGTTTATCCTATTAGAAGGGTAGTGGCCATTGGAATGGGCACACACAATTCCCTTGGAGAGGGCAAGTACAGTCCTCAGTTTTGTGTCCAGGGGCCTGAGCCTGTAGGTTGTGTAGGCCAGGGCTGTTTGGTCAGTTCTCTGAAAACACAAACTCGGCTTATGTTTCGGGTCATAGGTATGGCAGGACTGATCTACAGACCATGAGGAGAACTCTTCGGGATTTGAAAGAAGGGCTAGTGTGAGGCTCCTGCTCAAGTTTTTGTCTCTGGATATCATGTCACTCATGGTCGTGGAATTTCTGGGTGACTTCATGGGAAATGGACGAGTCTTACTTTCTGGTGGTTTGGCCCCGTCCAAAGAGTTTGATGTCATTCTTTGGGCTGGAAGAAGTCTGTTTTTTTTTTTGTTGTTGTTGTTGTTTTTTTTCTTTTTTAACCTCCGGTGTCCCACCAAATGAGGGATTCCAGAGTAGAGCCCTGGGGAGGGGCGACTGGACAATCAGAAATCTGGTTAAAAATTGGGGCCTAGGGACATGTCAAGCCCATTATGACATCTAATGGTCCAGCCACTGAGAGGACTTACTAGACTACAGGACTCAAGCTGAGGGTCACAATGTTTGTGTATGCCCTCGTCGCACTATAGAATGGGCGGGGCCTCAGGGTGAATGCTGATTTCTTCTACTCTGAACGTTGGGCAACGTGCCAACCACAAGGGTTCTTGCCATGGGTAAAGAGGAGTTCTGATTTCTGCATCACACTCACCCCTGTGCAGTGATTGGAGATAAGGTCTCGGTTCTGAAGCCTGAAAACTGAGGTAAGGAAGAGATGATGACCTAAGGCCATGGCGGGTTTTTTGTGCTCAGTGTGCGGTCAGCTTTCTGGGTGTTGGTCAGGAGGTCCGGGCTCAGGTTGTGTTCGACAGTGCATTAGTGCCCAGGTTAGACTATATAATTTGGGTAAAGTCAAGTGCTGTGTAGGTTTACCCTCATATAAGGTGCCTGGGCAGCTCATGAGGCAATAATTATTTTTCTAGAGGGCAGGAAGAGTGCCTCATTGTGGGTCCGGAATTGCCAAACTTGAGGGCTTCGGAACCAGGAGTATGAGGACGGAAGTCTGAGAAGACAAGCTAGACTTGGGTTTCAGGGCAAGGGCACGGCATGTACCCCCTGCAGATCTGAAAAAATATCTCATGCATCTGAAGTCATGGCAAGGATCAGACTTTGGCTCAGGTTGGAGAATCTGAGCATGACGGCCGCTTCTTGAAGGCAGCGGAATCTCGAGGTCATTGAGGTTTTCCCACGTTGGGAGTTGTGGGATGCCCCCTTCAAGGATTCCTTCTGCGAGACAATTAAGACTTGTTGGACAGCTCCAGGACATCACATATGGAATGACTCCAGAGCACCGTTCGCGGATGGATGCCTGGGAAGCCCGCCTCGCATTCCAATTGTCTCCTAGCAACAAGACAGTTTAGATCTGATGGCTCTGCGGGAGCAACCGGGGTGGCTGAGTTGAAATGGACTTTCCTGAGGATGGGTCCTAATGTGTTTTTGTGTCCATGAGGGCCTTGGAATGGGACGGTGGCACCGGGACCCTGAAGTACTCTCCTAAGCTTTGGACATGGCTCCCATGCACAGGTTTCCTTGTGGAGACGAGATGAGTTCTGATGGGTGCCTCAGGAAAACCCCTATGCTCGTATTGGAATCAGGCTTTTGAGGACACATGCCTGTAACACAAAGCAATGGATCCTATTATGGCCTAGGGTCCTGTCTGGTTCAATCTTCTTCTCTGGGGACAACCATCTCTGTTATGAGTATAGGTCGATTATCAGCTGGTGTCAGACAGCCCTTGTTTGTACTGGGCGACCTACACTATTGGGATGGCCTCAGGGACTTTGGAGGTTTCTCCTAATTTGTACGATTTTGGACCATGGAATGGGCAGAATTCCCATGGATTGGTAGGCACAGTCCGAATGTGTGGCTCCAGTGGCCCAGCCTGGAGGGTGGGTGGCCCAAGACTTTGAGGACAGAAGTCTGAAAACACAAACTCAGCTTAGGTTTGGGGACGTAGGTATGGCAGGCCCGATCTACAAACCATGAGAAGAACTCTTCAGGATATGAAGAAAGTGCGAGTCTGAGGCGCTTGCTCAGGCTTTTGTCTCTGGATTTTGTATCAGCGATGGCCGTGGAATGTCGGGGAGGCCTCATGCGCCACGGACGAATCTTCCTCTCTTAGGATTTGGCCCGATTCCCAATTGCTTTTCGTCAATCTGTGGGATGGGAGGACTCATTTCAGTTTTGTTACCTCAGGTGTCCCACCAAAAGAGGAATTCCAAAGCAAAGCCGTGGGGAAGACTGAAGGGACAACCCGAACTATGGTTAAAAATTGGGGCCTAGGGGCATGGCAAGCCCAATATGCTATCTCTTCATCCAGCCACTTAGTGGCCTTACTTGAGGACTGGGCTCAGCCTGAGCGTCACAATGTGTGTTTGTGACCAATGTGGCCCACGAGCATGGGCGGGGCCTCATGGGCCACACTGGTTTCAACTACAATGAACGTTGGACAACATGCCAACCACAAGGTTTCTTGCCATGGGGAAGGAGTTCTGATTTCTGCATCACCTTCAACCTTGGGCAGTGTTTGGATATAAGGTCTAGGTTCTGAAACCTGAAAATTGATGTTGGGAAGAGATGACGACCTAAGGCCATGGCGGCTCGATGTGCTCAGTTTGCGGCCAGCTTCTGGGAGGGGCCAGTGGGTCCAGGCTCAGGCTGTACCAGAAAGGGCATTAGAGCCCTGGTCAGCCTGTGTATTTGGGGTACAGCCAAGGTCGATGCAGGTTGATCCTCATTTGGGGTTACTGGGTAGCCCAAGAGGACAATGTTTTTCTTCTGGAGGGCCGGCAGAGTGCTGCGTTGTAGTTCTGGATTGCCAAACTGGAGGGCTTGTGGGCCAGTAGTCTGACGACAAAAGTCTGAGAACACAAGCAAGGCTTAGGTTTCTGGGTGAGGCCATGGCAGGCACAATCTACAGACCTGAATCGAGATCTCGTGCATCTGAAGTCAGGGCGAGGATCAGACGATCGCTCAGGTTGGAGTTTCTGACCCTGATGGGCCCTTCATGAATGGGACGGGCATCACGAGGCTTGGGTGTTTTCCCACGATGAGAGTTGTGAGAAGCTCCAAACTGCAGAGAGTCTTCTGCAGGACAATTGAGACCAGTTGTTTGGCTCCAGGCCAATGATTCTGAGCAGGGTTCTAAGGATGGATGGCTGGGTAGCCCACCTCGCATTCCAATTGTCTCCTAGCAACAAGACAGGTTAGATCTCCTGGATCTGTGGGGAGCAACGGAGGATGCTGAGTTGAAATGGACACCCCTGGGGATGGGTCCTAACGTGCTTTTGTGTCTATGGAGACCTTGGAATGAAGAGGTGGCACTGGGGCCCTAAAGGGTTCTCCTAAACAGAGGCTTTGACACAGCTCCAACGTGCAAGTTTCCCATATGTAGATGAGATGTTTTCTGATGGGTGAGTCAAGAAACAGCTAATGCAGCTTTTGAAATCAAGGCCTCTGAGGAGAGATGCCTGGAAACCAAAGCAATGGATCTGATTAGTGCCTAGGGGCCTGTTCTTTCCTTTTTACCTCTGGGGACATCTGTCTATGGGTCTGAGTGCAGGCAGGTGCTCAGTTGGGCTCAGATTGCCCCTGTTTTTCCTGGGAAGCCACCACTATTGAGATGGATCAGGGACTTTGGAGGTTTATCCTATTAGAAGTGTTGTGGCCATTGGAATGGGCACACACAATTCCCTTGGAGAGGGCAAGTACAGTCCTCAGGTTTGGCTCCAGGGGCCTGAGCCTGTAGGTTGTGTAGGCCAGGGCTGTTTGGACAGTTGTCTGAAAACACAAACTCGGCTTATGTTTCGGGTCATGGGTATGGCAGGACTGATCTACAGACCATGAGGAGAACTTTTTGGGATTTGAAAGAAGGGCGAGTGTGAGGCTCCTGCTCAAGTTTTTGTCTCTGGATATCGTGTTACTCATGGTCGTAGAATTTCTGGGTGACTTCATAGGAAATGGACGAGTCTTACTCTCTGGTGGTTTGGCCCCGTCCAAAGAGTTTGGGGTCATTCTGTGGGCTGGAAGAAGTCCGTTTTTTTTTTTATTGTTGATTTTTTCTTTTTTAACCTCAGGTGTCCCACCAAATGAGGGATTCCAGAGTAGAGCCCTGGGGAGGGGCGACTGGACCATCAGAAATCTGGTTAAAAATTGGGGCCTAGGGACATGTCAAGCCCATTATGACATCTAATCCTCCAGCCACTGAGAGGACTTACTATAGACAGGACTCATGATTAGGGTCACAGTGCGTGTGTATGCCCTCGTCGCACTCAAGAATGGGCGGGGCCTCAGGGTGAATGCTGGTTTCTCCTACACTGAACGTTGGACAACGTGCCAACCACAGGGTTCTTGCCATGGGTAAGGAGGAGTTCTGATTTCTGCATCACACTCACCCCTGGGCAGTGATTGGAGATAAGGTCTCGGTCTGAAACCTGAAAACTGAGGTAGGGAAGACATGATGACCTAAGGCCATGGCGGGTTTTATGTGCTCAGTGTGCTGTCAGCTTTCTGGGTGTTGGTCAGGAGGTCCGGGCTCAGGTTGTGTTCGACAGTGCATTAGTGCCCAGGTTAGACTTTATAATTTGGGTAAAGTTGAGTGCTGTGTAGGTTTACCCTCATTTAAGGTGCCTGGGCAGCTCATGAGGAAATAATTTTTTTTTTCTAGAGGGCAGGCAGAGTGCTGCATTGTGGGTCAGGAATTGCCAAACTTGAGGGCTTCGGGGCCAGGAGTGTGAGGACGGAAGTCTGAGAAGACAAGCTAGACTTGGGTTTCAGGGCGAGGGCACGGCAGGTACCCCCTGCAGATCTGAACCAATATCTCATGCATCTGAAGTCAGGGCGAGGATCAGACGTTGGCTCAGGTTGGAGTTTCTGAGCATGACGGCCGCTTCATGAAGGGAACAGAATCTTGAGGCCATTGAGGTTTTCCCACGTTGGGAGTTGTGGGATGCCCCCTTCAAGGATTCCTTCTGCGGGACAATTGAGACCTGTTGGACAGCTCCAGGACATCCTATATGGAATGACTCCAGAGCACCGTTCGCGGATGGATGCCTGGGTAGCCCGCCTCGCATTCCAATTGTCTCCTAGCAACAAGACAGTTTAGATCTGATGGCTCTGCGGGAGCAACCAGGGTGGCTGAGTTGAAATGGACTTTCGTGAGGATGGGTCCTAATGTGTTTTTGTGTCCATGAGAGCCTTGGAATGGGGCGGTGGCACCGGGATCCTGAAGTACTCTCCTAAGCTTTGGACATGGCTCCCATGCACAGATTACCTTGTGGAGATGAGATGAATTCTGATGGGTGCCTCAGGAAAACACATATGCTCGTATTGGAATCAGGCTTTTGAGGACACATGCCTGTAACCCAAAGCAATGGATCCTAATATGGCCTAGGGTCCTGTCTGGTTCAATCTTCTTCTCTGGTGACATCCATCTATGGTATGAGTGGAGGTCGATTATCAGCTGGTGTCAGACAGCCCTTGTTTGTTTCGGGCGACCTACACTATTGGGATGGCCTCAGGGACTTTGGAGGTTTCTCCTAATTTGTACGATTTTGGACCATGGAATGGGCAGAATTCCCATGGATTGGTAGGCACAGTCCGAATGTGTGGCTACAGGGGCCCAGGCTGGAGGGTGTGTGGCCCAAGACTTTGAGGACAGAAGTCTGAAAACACAAACTCAGCTTAGGTTTGGGGACGTAGGTATGGCAGGCCCGATCGACAAACCATGAGAAGAACTCTTCAGGATATGAAGAAAGTGCGAGTCTGAGGCGCTTGCTCAGGCTTTTGTCTCTGGATTTTGTATCAGCGATGGCCGTGGAATGTCGGGGAGGCCTCATGGGCCATGGACGAATCTTCCTCTCTGAGGATTTGGCCCGATTCCCAATTGCTTTTCGTCAATCTGTGGGATGGGAGGACTCATTTCAGTTTTGTTACCTCAGGTGTCCCACCAAAAGAGGAATTCCAAAGCAAAGCCGTGGGGAAGACTGAAGGGACAACCCGAACTATGGTTAAAAATTGGGGCCTAGGGGCATGGCAAGCCCAATATACTATCTCTTCATCCAGCCACTTAGTGGCCTTACTTGAGGACTGGGCTCAGCCTGAGCTTAACAATGTGTGTTGTGACCAATGTGGCCCGTGAGCATGGGCGGGGCCTCATGGGCCACACTGGTTTCAACTACACTGAACGTTGGACAACATGCCAACCACAAGGTTTCTTGCCATGGTGAAGGAATTCTGATTTCTGCATCACCTTCAACCCTGGGAAGTGATTGGAGATAAGGTCTAGGTTCTGAAACCTGAAAACCGAGGTTGCGAAGAGATGACGACCTAAGGCCATGAAGGCTCGTTGTGCTCAGTGTGCGGCCAGCTTCTGGGAGGGGCCAGGGGGTCCAGGCTCAGGCTGTACCAGAAAGGGCATTAGTGCCCTGGTCAGCCTATGTATTTGGGGTACAGCCAAGGTCGGTGCAGGTTGATCCTCATTTGGGGTTACTGGGTAGCCCCAGAGGACAATGTTTTTCTTCTGGAGGGCCGGCAGAGTGCTGCATTGTAGTTCTGGATTGCCAAACTGGAGGGCTTGTGGGCCAGTAGTCTGACGACAAAAGTCTGAGAACACAAGCTAGGCTTAGGTTTCTGGGTGAGGCCATGGCAGGCACAATCTACAGACCTGAATCGAGATCTCGTGCATCTGAAGTCAGGGCGAGGATCAGACGATCGCTCAGGTTGGAGTTTCTGACCCTGATGGCCCCTTCATGGATGGGGGGGCATCACGAGGCCATGGGTGTTTTCCCACGATGGGAGTTGTGAGGAGCTCCAAACTGCAGAGAGTCTTCCGCAGGACAATTGAGACCAGTTGTTTGGCTCCAGGCCAATGATTCTGAGCAGGGTTCTAAGGATGGATGGCTGGGTAGCCCACCTCGCATTCCAATTGTCTCCTAGCAACAAGACAGGTTAGATCTCCTGGATCTGTGGGGAGCAACCGAGGACGCTGAGTTGAAATGGACACCCCTGGGGATGGGTCCTAATGTGCTTTGTGTCAATGGAGACCTCGGAATGAAGCGGTGGCACTGGGGCCCTAAAGGGTTCTCCTAAACAGAGGCTTTGACACAGCTCCAACGTGCAAGTTTCCCATGTGTAGATGAGATGTTTTCTGATGGGTGAGTCACGAAACAGCTATATGCTGCTTTTGAAATCCAGGCCTCTGAGGAGAGATGCCTGGAAACTAAAGCAATGGATCTGATTAGTGCCTAGGGGCCTGTTCTTTCCTTTTTACCTCTGGGCACATCTGTCTATGGGTCTGAGTGCAGATAGGTGCTCAGTTGGGCTCAGATTGCCCCTGTTGTTCCTGGGAAGCCACCACTATTGAGATGGATCAGGGACTTTGGAGGTTTATCCTATGAGAAGTGTTGTGGCCATTGGAATGGGCACACACAATTCCCTTGGAGAGGGCAAGTACAGTCCTCAGGTTTGGCTCCAGGGGACTGAGCCTGTAGGTTGTGTAGGCCAGGGCTGTTTGGAGAGTTGTCTGAAAACACAAACTCGGCTTATGTTTCGGGTCATAGGTATGGCAGGACTGATCTACAGACCATGAGGAGAACTCTTCGGGATTTGAAAGAAGGGCGAGTGTGAGGCTCTTGCTCAAGTGTTTGTCTCTGGATATCGTGTCACGCATGGTCGTGGAATTTCTGGGTGACTTCATGGAAAATGGACGAGTCTTACTCTCTGGTGGTTTGGCCTCGTCCAAAGAGTTTTGGGTCATTCTGTGGGCTTGAAGAAGTCCGGTTTTTTTTTTTTTGTTGTTGTTGTTGTTTTTCTTTTTTAACCTCAGGTGTCCCACCGAATGAGGGATTCCAGAGTAGAGCCCTGGGGAGGGGCGACTGGACAATCAGAAATCTGGTTAAAAATTGGGGCCTAGGGACATGTCAAGCCCATTATGACATCTAATGGTCCAGCCACTGAGAGGACTTACTAGAGGACAGGACTCATGCGGAGGGTCACAATGCGTGTGTATGCCCTCGTAACACTCAAGAATGGGCGGGGCCTCAGGGTGAATGCTGGTTTCTCCTACACTGAACGTTGGACAACGTGCCAACCACAAGGTTTCTTGCCATGGCTAAGGAGGAGTTCTGATTTCTGCATCACACTCACCCCTGGGCAGTGATTGGAGATAAGGTCTCGGTTCTGAAGCCTGAAAACTGAGGTAGGGAAGACATGATGACCAAAGGCCATGGCGGGTTTTATGTGCTCAGTGTGCGGTCAGCTTTCTGGGTGTTGGTCAGGAGGTCCGGGCTCAGGTTGTGTTCGACAGTGCATTAGTGGCCAGGTTAGACTATATAATTTGGGTAAAGTCGAGTGCTGTGTAGGTTTACCCTCATTTAAGGTGCCTGGGCAGCTCATGAGGCAATAATTTTTTTTCTAGAGGGCAGGCAGAGTGCTGCATTGTGGGTCAGGAATTGCCAAACTTGAGGGCTTCGGGGCCAGGAGTGTGAGGACGGAAGTCTTAGAAGACAAGCTAGAATTGGGTTTCAGGGCTAGGGCACGGCAGGTACCCCCTGCAGATCTGAACCAATATCTCATGCATCTGAATCAGGGCGTGGATCAGACGTTGGCTCAGGTTGGAGTTTCTGAGCATGACGGCTTCTTCATGAAGGGAGCGGAATCTCAAGGCCATTGAGGTTTTCCCACGTTGGGAGTTGTGGGATGCCCCCTTCAAGGATTCCTTCTGCGGGACAATAGAGACCTGTTGGACAGCTCCAGGACATCCCATATGGAATGACTCCAGAGCTCCGTTCGCGGATGGATGCCTGGGAAGCCTGCCTCGCATTCCAATTGTCTCCTAGCAACAAGACAGTTTAGATCTGATGGCTCTGTGGGAGCAACCGGGGTGGCTGAGTTGAAATGGACTTTCCTGAGGATGGGTCCTAATGTGTTTTTGTGTCCATGAGGGCCTTGGAATGGGACGGTGGCACCGGGACCCTGAAGTACTCTCCTAAGCTTTGGACATGGCTCCCATGCACAGGTTTCCTTGTGGAGACGAGATGAGTTCTGATGGGTGCCTCAGGAAAACCCCTATGCTCGTATTGGAATCAGGCATTTGAGGACACATGCCTGTAACCCAAAGCAATGGATCCTATTATGGCCTAGGGTCCTGTCTGGTTCAATCTTCTTCTCTGGGGACAACCATCTCTGTTATGAGTATAGGTCGATTATCAGCTGGTGTCAGACAGCCCTTGTTTGTACTGGGCGACCTACACTATTGGGATGGCCTCAGGGACTTTGGAGGTTTCTCCTAATTTGTACGATTTTGGACCATGGAATGGGCAGAATTCCCATGGATTGGTAGGCACAGTCCGAATGTGTGGCTCCAGGGGCCCAGCCTGGAGGGTGGGTGGCCCAAGACTTTGAGGACAGAAGTCTGAAAACACAAACTCAGCTTAGGTTTGGGGACGTAGGTATGGCAGGCCCGATCTACAAACCATGAGAAGAACTCTTCAGGATATGAAGAAAGTGCGAGTCTGAGGCGCTTGCTCAGGCTTTTGTCTCTGGATTTTGTATCAGCGATGGCCGTGGAATGTCGGGGAGGCCTCATGCGCCACGGACGAATCTTCCTCTCTGAGGATTTGGCCCGATTCCCAATTGCTTTTCGTCAATCTGTGGGATGGGAGGACTCATTTCAGTTTTGTTACCTCAGGTGTCCCACCAAAAGAGGAATTCCAAAGCCAAGCTGTGGGGAAGACTGAAGGGACAACCCGAACTATGGTTAAAAATTGGGGCCTAGGGGCATGGCAAGCCCAATATGCTATCTCTTCATCCAGCCACTGAGTGGCCTTACTTGAGGACTGGGCTCAGCCTGAGCGTCACAATGTGTGTTTGTGACCAATGTGGCCCACGAGCATGGGCGGGGCCTCATGGGCCACACTGGTTTCAACTACAATGAACGTTGGACAACATGCCAACCACAAGGTTTCTTGCCATGGGGAAGGAGTTCTGATTTCTGCATCACCTTCAACCCTGGGCAGTGATTGGATATAAGGTCTAGGTTCTGAAACCTGAAAATTGATGTTGGGAAGAGATGACGACCTAAGGCCATGGCGGCTCGATGTGCTCAGTTTGCGGCCAGCTGTCTGGGAGGGGCCAGGGGGTCCAGGCTCAGGCTTTACCAGAAAGGGCATAAGAGCCCTGGTCAGCCTGTGTATTTGGGGTACAGCCAAGGTCGATGCAGGTTGATCCTCATTTGGGGTTACTGGGTAGCCCCAGAGGACAATGTTTTTCTTCTGGAGGGCCGGCAGAGTGCTGCGTTGTAGTTCTGGATTGCCAAACTGGAGGGCTTGTGGGCCAGTAGTCTGACGACAAAAGTCTGAGAACACAAGCAAGGCTTAGGTTTCTGGGTGAGGCCATGGCAGGCACAATCTACAGACCTGAATCGAGATCTCGTGCATCTGAAGTCAGGGCGAGGATCAGACAATCGCTCAGGTTGGAGTTTCTGACCCTGATGGGCCCTTCATGAATGGGACGGGCATCACGAGGCTTGGGTGTTTTCCCACGATGAGAGTTGTGAGAAGCTCCAAACTGCAGAGAGTATTCTGCAGGACAATTGAGACCAGTTGTTTGGCTCCAGGCCAATGATTCTGAGCAGGGTTCTAAGGATGGATGGCTGGGTAGCCCACCTCGCATTCCAATTGTCTCCTAGCAACAAGACAGGTTAGATCTCCTGGATCTGTGGGGAGCAACCGAGAATGCTGAGTTGAAATGGACACCCCTGGGGATGGGTCCTAACGTGCTTTTGTGTCTATGGAGACCTTGGAATGAAGAGGTGGCACTGGGGCCCTAAAGGGTTCTCCTAAACAGAGGCTTTGACACAGCTCCAACGTGCAAGTTTCCCATATGTAGATGAGATGTTTTCTGATGGGTGAGTCACGAAACAGCTATATGCTGCTTTTGAAATCAAGGCCTCTGAGGAGA
Source organism: Mustela nivalis (assembly GCF_964662115.1). Classification (NCBI taxonomy): domain Eukaryota; kingdom Metazoa; phylum Chordata; class Mammalia; order Carnivora; family Mustelidae; genus Mustela; species Mustela nivalis. The sequence continues at coordinate 1,125,538 of NW_028136507.1, read as the reverse complement.
GATGCCTGGAAACCAAAGCAATGGATCTGATTAGTGCCTAGGGGCCTGTTCTTTCCTTTTTACCTCTGGGGACATCTGTCTATGGGTCTGAGTGCAGGCAGGTGCTCAGTTGGGCTCAGATTGCCCCTGTTTTTCCTGGGAAGCCACCACTATTGAGATGGATCAGGGACTTTGGAGGTTTATCCTATTAGAAGTGTTGTGGCCATTGGAATGGGCACACACAATTCCCTTGGAGAGGGCAAGTACAGTCCTCAGGTTTGGCTCCAGGGGCCTGAGCCTGTAGGTTGTGTAGGCCAGGGCTGTTTGGACAGTTGTCTGAAAACACAAACTCGGCTTATGTTTCGGGTCATGGGTATGGCAGGACTGATCTACAGACCATGAGGAGAACTTTTTGGGATTTGAAAGAAGGGCGAGTGTGAGGCTCCTGCTCAAGTTTTTGTCTCTGGATATCGTGTTACTCATGGTCGTAGAATTTCTGGGTGACTTCATAGGAAATGGACGAGTCTTACTCTCTGGTGGTTTGGCCCCGTCCAAAGAGTTTGGGGTCATTCTGTGGGCTGGAAGAAGTCCGTTTTTTTTTTATTGTTGATTTTTTCTTTTTTAACCTCAGGTGTCCCACCAAATGAGGGATTCCAGAGTAGAGCCCTGGGGAGGGGCGACTGGACCATCAGAAATCTGGTTAAAAATTGGGGCCTAGGGACATGTCAAGCCCATTATGACATCTAATCCTCCAGCCACTGAGAGGACTTACTATAGACAGGACTCATGATTAGGGTCACAGTGCGTGTGTATGCCCTCGTCGCACTCAAGAATGGGCGGGGCCTCAGGGTGAATGCTGGTTTCTCCTACACTGAACGTTGGACAACGTGCCAACCACAGGGTTCTTGCCATGGGTAAGGAGGAGTTCTGATTTCTGCATCACACTCACCCCTGGGCAGTGATTGGAGATAAGGTCTCGGTCTGAAACCTGAAAACTGAGGTAGGGAAGACATGATGACCTAAGGCCATGGCGGGTTTTATGTGCTCAGTGTGCTGTCAGCTTTCTGGGTGTTGGTCAGGAGGTCCGGGCTCAGGTTGTGTTCGACAGTGCATTAGTGCCCAGGTTAGACTTTATAATTTGGGTAAAGTTGAGTGCTGTGTAGGTTTACCCTCATTTAAGGTGCCTGGGCAGCTCATGAGGCAATAATTTTTTTTTTCTAGAGGGCAGGCAGAGTGCTGCATTGTGGGTCAGGAATTGCCAAACTTGAGGGCTTCGGGGCCAGGAGTGTGAGGACGGAAGTCTGAGAAGACAAGCTAGACTTGGGTTTCAGGGCGAGGGCACGGCAGGTACCCCCTGCAGATCTGAACCAATATCTCATGCATCTGAAGTCAGGGCGAGGATCAGACGTTGGCTCAGGTTGGAGTTTCTGAGCATGACGGCCGCTTCATGAAGGGAACAGAATCTTGAGGCCATTGAGGTTTTCCCACGTTGGGAGTTGTGGGATGCCCCCTTCAAGGATTCCTTCTGCGGGACAATTGAGACCTGTTGGACAGCTCCAGGACATCCTATATGGAATGACTCCAGAGCACCGTTCGCGGATGGATGCCTGGGTAGCCCGCCTCGCATTCCAATTGTCTCCTAGCAACAAGACAGTTTAGATCTGATGGCTCTGCGGGAGCAACCAGGGTGGCTGAGTTGAAATGGACTTTCGTGAGGATGGGTCCTAATGTGTTTTTGTGTCCATGAGAGCCTTGGAATGGGGCGGTGGCACCGGGATCCTGAAGTACTCTCCTAAGCTTTGGACATGGCTCCCATGCACAGATTACCTTGTGGAGATGAGATGAATTCTGATGGGTGCCTCAGGAAAACACATATGCTCGTATTGGAATCAGGCTTTTGAGGACACATGCCTGTAACCCAAAGCAATGGATCCTAATATGGCCTAGGGTCCTGTCTGGTTCAATCTTCTTCTCTGGTGACATCCATCTATGGTATGAGTGGAGGTCGATTATCAGCTGGTGTCAGACAGCCCTTGTTTGTTTCGGGCGACCTACACTATTGGGATGGCCTCAGGGACTTTGGAGGTTTCTCCTAATTTGTACGATTTTGGACCATGGAATGGGCAGAATTCCCATGGATTGGTAGGCACAGTCCGAATGTGTGGCTACAGGGGCCCAGCCTGGAGGGTGGGTGGCCCAAGACTTTGAGGACAGAAGTCTGAAAACACAAACTCAGCTTAGGTTTGGGGACGTAGGTATGGCAGGCCCGATCTACAAACCATGAGAAGAACTCTTCAGGATATGAAGAAAGTGCGAGTCTGAGGCGCTTGCTCAGGCTTTTGTCTCTGGATTTTGTATCAGCGATGGCCGTGGAATGTCGGGGAGGCCTCATGCGCCACGGACGAATCTTCCTCTCTGAGGATTTGGCCCGATTCCCAATTGCTTTTCGTCAATCTGTGGGATGGGAGGACTCATTTCAGTTTTGTTACCTCAGGTGTCCCACCAAAAGAGGAATTCCAAAGCCAAGCTGTGGGGAAGACTGAAGGGACAACCCGAACTATGGTTAAAAATTGGGGCCTAGGGGCATGGCAAGCCCAATATGCTATCTCTTCATCCAGCCACTGAGTGGCCTTACTTGAGGACTGGGCTCAGCCTGAGCGTCACAATGTGTGTTTGTGACCAATGTGGCCCAGGAGCATGGGCGGGGCCTCATGGGCCACACTGGTTTCAACTACAATGAACGTTGGACAACATGCCAACCACAAGGTTTCTTGCCATGGGGAAGGAGTTCTGATTTCTGCATCACCTTCAACCCTGGGCAGTGATTGGATATAAGGTCTAGGTTCTGAAACCTGAAAATTGATGTTGGGAAGAGATGACGACCTAAGGCCATGGCGGCTCGATGTGCTCAGTTTGCGGCCAGCTGTCTGGGAGGGGCCAGGGGGTCCAGGCTCAGGCTTTACCAGAAAGGGCATAAGAGCCCTGGTCAGCCTGTGTATTTGGGGTACAGCCAAGGTCGATGCAGGTTGATCCTCATTTGGGGTTACTGGGTAGCCCCAGAGGACAATGTTTTTCTTCTGGAGGGCCGGCAGAGTGCTGCGTTGTAGTTCTGGATTGCCAAACTGGAGGGCTTGTGGGCCAGTAGTCTGACGACAAAAGTCTGAGAACACAAGCAAGGCTTAGGTTTCTGGGTGAGGCCATGGCAGGCACAATCTACAGACCTGAATCGAGATCTCGTGCATCTGAAGTCAGGGCGAGGATCAGACGATCGCTCAGGTTGGAGTTTCTGACCCTGATGGGCCCTTCATGAATGGGACGGGCATCACGAGGCTTGGGTGTTTTCCCATGATGAGAGTTGTGAGAAGCTCCAAACTGCAGAGAGTCTTCTGCAGGACAATTGAGACCAGTTGTTTGGCTCCAGGCCAATGATTCTGAGCAGGGTTCTAAGGATGGATGGCTGGGTAGCCCACCTCGCATTCCAATTGTCTCCTAGCAACAAGACAGGTTAGATCTCCTGGATCTGTGGGGAGCAACCGAGAATGCTGAGTTGAAATGGACACCCCTGGGGATGGGTCCTAACGTGCTTTTGTGTCTATGGAGACCTTGGAATGAAGAGGTGGCACTGGGGCCCTAAAGGGTTCTCCTAAACAGAGGCTTTGACACAGCTCCAACGTGCAAGTTTCCCATATGTAGATGAGATGTTTTCTGATGGGTGAGTCAAGAAACAGCTAATGCTGCTTTTGAAATCAAGGCCTCTGAGGAGAGATGCCTGGAAACCAAAGCAATGGATCTGATTAGTGCCTAGGGGCCTGTTCTTTCCTTTTTACCTCTGGGGACATCTGTCTATGGGTCTGAGTGCAGGCAGGTGCTCAGTTGGGCTCAGATTGCCCCTGTTTTTCCTGGGAAGCCACCACTATTGAGATGGATCAGGGACTTTGGAGGTTTATCCTATTAGAAGTGTTGTGGCCATTGGAATGGGCACACACAATTCCCTTGGAGAGGGCAAGTACAGTCCTCAGGTTTGGCTCCAGGGGCCTGAGCCTGTAGGTTGTGTAGGCCAGGGCTGTTTGGACAGTTGTCTGAAAACACAAACTCGGCTTATGTTTCGGGTCATGGGTATGGCAGGACTGATCTACAGACCATGAGGAGAACTTTTTGGGATTTGAAAGAAGGGCGAGTGTGAGGCTCCTGCTCAAGTTTTTGTCTCTGGATATCGTGTTACTCATGGTCGTAGAATTTCTGGGTGACTTCATAGGAAATGGACGAGTCTTACTCTCTGGTGGTTTGGCCCCGTCCAAAGAGTTTGGGGTCATTCTGTGGGCTGGAAGAAGTCCGTTTTTTTTTTTATTGTTGATTTTTTCTTTTTTAACCTCAGGTGTCCCACCAAATGAGGGATTCCAGAGTAGAGCCCTGGGGAGGGGCGACTGGACCATCAGAAATCTGGTTAAAAATTGGGGCCTAGGGACATGTCAAGCCCATTATGACATCTAATCCTCCAGCCACTGAGAGGACTTACTATAGACAGGACTCATGATTAGGGTCACAGTGCGTGTGTATGCCCTCGTCGCACTCAAGAATGGGCGGGGCCTCAGGGTGAATGCTGGTTTCTCCTACACTGAACGTTGGACAACGTGCCAACCACAGGGTTCTTGCCATGGGTAAGGAGGAGTTCTGATTTCTGCATCACACTCACCCCTGGGCAGTGATTGGAGATATGGTCTCGGTTCTGAAGCCTGAAAACTGAGGTAGGGAAGAGATGATGACCTAAGGCCATGGCGGGTTTTATGTGCTCAGTGTGCGGTCAGCTTTCTGGGTGTTGGTCAGGAGGTCCGGGCTCAGGTTGTGTTCGACAGTGCATTAGTGCCCAGGTTAGACTTTATAATTTGGGTAAAGTTGAGTGCTGTGTAGGTTTACCCTCATTTAAGGTGCCTGGGCAGCTCATGAGGCAATAATTTTTTTTTTCTAGAGGGCAGGCAGAGTGCTGCATTGTGGGTCAGGAATTGCCAAACTTGAGGGCTTCGGGGCCAGGAGTGTGAGGACGGAAGTCTGAGAAGACAAGCTAGACTTGGGTTTCAGGGCGAGGGCACGGCAGGTACCCCCTGCAGATCTGAACCAATATCTCATGCATCTGAAGTCAGGGCGAGGATCAGACGTTGGCTCAGGTTGGAGTTTCTGAGCATGACGGCCGCTTCATGAAGGGAACAGAATCTTGAGGCCATTGGGGTTTTCCCACGTTGGGAGTTGTGGGATGCCCCCTTCAAGGATTCCTTCTGCGGGACAATTGAGACCTGTTGGACAGCTCCAGGACATCCTATATGGAATGACTCCAGAGCACCGTTCGCGGATGGATGCCTGGGTAGCCCGCCTCGCATTCCAATTGTCTCCTAGCAACAAGACAGTTTAGATCTGATGGCTCTGCGGGAGCAACCAGGGTGGCTGAGTTGAAATGGACTTTCGTGAGGATGGGTCCTAATGTGTTTTTGTGTCCATGAGAGCCTTGGAATGGGGCGGTGGCACCGGGATCCTGAAGTACTCTCCTAAGCTTTGGACATGGCTCCCATGCACAGATTACCTTGTGGAGATGAGATGAATTCTGATGGGTGCCTCAGGAAAACACATATGCTCGTATTGGAATCAGGCTTTTGAGGACACATGCCTGTAACCCAAAGCAATGGATCCTAATATGGCCTAGGGTCCTGTCTGGTTCAATCTTCTTCTCTGGTGACATCCATCTATGGTATGAGTGGAGGTCGATTATCAGCTGGTGTCAGACAGCCCTTGTTTGTTTCGGGCGACCTACACTATTGGGATGGCCTCAGGGACTTTGGAGGTTTCTCCTAATTTGTACGATTTTGGACCATGGAATGGGCAGAATTCCCATGGATTGGTAGGCACAGTCCGAATGTGTGGCTACAGGGGCCCAGCCTGGAGGGTGGGTGGCCCAAGACTTTGAGGACAGAAGTCTGAAAACACAAACTCAGCTTAGGTTTGGGGACGTAGGTATGGCAGGCCCGATCGACAAACCATGAGAAGAACTCTTCAGGATATGAAGAAAGTGCGAGTCTGAGGCGCTTGCTCAGGCTTTTGTCTCTGGATTTTGTATCAGCGATGGCCGTGGAATGTCGGGGAGGCCTCATGGGCCATGGACGAATCTTCCTCTCTGAGGATTTGGCCCGATTCCCAATTGCTTTTCGTCAATCTGTGGGATGGGAGGACTCATTTCAGTTTTGTTACCTCAGGTGTCCCACCAAAAGAGGAATTCCAAAGCAAAGCCGTGGGGAAGACTGAAGGGACAACCCGAACTATGGTTAAAAATTGGGGCCTAGGGGCATGGCAAGCCCAATATACTATCTCTTCATCCAGCCACTTAGTGGCCTTACTTGAGGACTGGGCTCAGCCTGAGCTTAACAATGTGTGTTGTGACCAATGTGGCCCGTGAGCATGGGCGGGGCCTCATGGGCCACACTGGTTTCAACTACACTGAACGTTGGACAACATGCCAACCACAAGGTTTCTTGCCATGGTGAAGGAATTCTGATTTCTGCATCACCTTCAACCCTGGGAAGTGATTGGAGATAAGGTCTAGGTTCTGAAACCTGAAAACCGAGGTTGCGAAGAGATGACGACCTAAGGCCATGAAGGCTCGTTGTGCTCAGTGTGCGGCCAGCTTCTGGGAGGGGCCAGGGGGTCCAGGCTCAGGCTGTACCAGAAAGGGCATTAGTGCCCTGGTCAGCCTATGTATTTGGGGTACAGCCAAGGTCGGTGCAGGTTGATCCTCATTTGGGGTTACTGGGTAGCCCCAGAGGACAATGTTTTTCTTCTGGAGGGCCGGCAGAGTGCTGCATTGTAGTTCTGGATTGCCAAACTGGAGGGCTTGTGGGCCAGTAGTCTGACGACAAAAGTCTGAGAACACAAGCTAGGCTTAGGTTTCTGGGTGAGGCCATGGCAGGCACAATCTACAGACCTGAATCGAGATCTCGTGCATCTGAAGTCAGGGCGAGGATCAGACGATCGCTCAGGTTGGAGTTTCTGACCCTGATGGCCCCTTCATGGATGGGGGGGCATCACGAGGCCATGGGTGTTTTCCCACGATGGGAGTTGTGAGGAGCTCCAAACTGCAGAGAGTCTTCCGCAGGACAATTGAGACCTGTTGTTTGGCTCCAGGCCAATGATTCTGAGCAGGGTTCTAAGGATGGATGGCTGGGTAGCCCACCTCGCATTCCAATTGTCTCCTAGCAACAAGACAGGTTAGATCTCCTGGATCTGTGGGGAGCAACCGAGGACGCTGAGTTGAAATGGACACCCCTGGGGATGGGTCCTAATGTGCTTTGTGTCAATGGAGACCTCGGAATGAAGCGGTGGCACTGGGGCCCTAAAGGGTTCTCCTAAACAGAGGCTTTGACACAGCTCCAACGTGCAAGTTTCCCATGTGTAGATGAGAAGTTTTCTGATGGGTGAGTCACGAAACAGCTATATGCTGCTTTTGAAATCCAGGCCTCTGAGGAGAGATGCCTGGAAACTAAAGCAATGGATCTGATTAGTGCCTAGGGGCCTGTTCTTTCCTTTTTACCTCTGGGGACATCTGTCTATGGGTCTGAGTGCAGGTAGGTGCTCAGTTGGGCTCAGATTGCCCCTGTTTTTCCTGGGAAGCCACCACTATTGAGATGGATCAGGGACTTTGGAGGTTTATCCTATGAGAAGTGTTGTGGCCATTGGAATGGGCACACACAATTCCCTTGGAGAGGGCAAGTACAGTCCTCAGGTTTGGCTCCAGGGGCCTGAGCCTGTAGGTTGTGTAGGCCAGGGCTGTTTGGACAGTTGTCTGAAAACACAAACTCGGCTTATGTTTCGGGTCATGGGTATGGCAGGACTGATCTACAGACCATGAGGAGAACTTTTTGGGATTTGAAAGAAGGGCGAGTGTGAGGCTCCTGCTCAAGTTTTTGTCTCTGGATATCGTGTTACTCATGGTCGTAGAATTTCTGGGTGACTTCATAGGAAATGGACGAGTCTTACTCTCTGGTGGTTTGGCCCCGTCCAAAGAGTTTGGGGTCATTCTGTGGGCTGGAAGAAGTCCGTTTTTTTTTTTATTGTTGATTTTTTCTTTTTTAACCTCAGGTGTCCCACCAAATGAGGGATTCCAGAGTAGAGCCCTGGGGAGGGGCGACTGGACCATCAGAAATCTGGTTAAAAATTGGGGCCTAGGGACATGTCAAGCCCATTATGACATCTAATCCTCCAGCCACTGAGAGGACTTACTATAGACAGGACTCATGATTAGGGTCACAGTGCGTGTGTATGCCCTCGTCGCACTCAAGAATGGGCGGGGCCTCAGGGTGAATGCTGGTTTCTCCTACACTGAACGTTGGACAACGTGCCAACCACAGGGTTCTTGCCATGGGTAAGGAGGAGTTCTGATTTCTGCATCACACTCACCCCTGGGCAGTGATTGGAGATAAGGTCTCGGTCTGAAACCTGAAAACTGAGGTAGGGAAGACATGATGACCTAAGGCCATGGCGGGTTTTATGTGCTCAGTGTGCTGTCAGCTTTCTGGGTGTTGGTCAGGAGGTCCGGGCTCAGGTTGTGTTCGACAGTGCATTAGTGCCCAGGTTAGACTTTATAATTTGGGTAAAGTTGAGTGCTGTGTAGGTTTACCCTCATTTAAGGTGCCTGGGCAGCTCATGAGGCAATAATTTTTTTTTTCTAGAGGGCAGGCAGAGTGCTGCATTGTGGGTCAGGAATTGCCAAACTTGAGGGCTTCGGGGCCAGGAGTGTGAGGACGGAAGTCTGAGAAGACAAGCTAGACTTGGGTTTCAGGGCGAGGGCACGGCAGGTACCCCCTGCAGATCTGAACCAATATCTCATGCATCTGAAGTCAGGGCGAGGATCAGACGTTGGCTCAGGTTGGAGTTTCTGAGCATGACGGCCGCTTCATGAAGGGAACAGAATCTTGAGGCCATTGAGGTTTTCCCACGTTGGGAGTTGTGGGATGCCCCCTTCAAGGATTCCTTCTGCGGGACAATTGAGACCTGTTGGACAGCTCCAGGACATCCTATATGGAATGACTCCAGAGCACCGTTCGCGGATGGATGCCTGGGTAGCCCGCCTCGCATTCCAATTGTCTCCTAGCAACAAGACAGTTTAGATCTGATGGCTCTGCGGGAGCAACCAGGGTGGCTGAGTTGAAATGGACTTTCGTGAGGATGGGTCCTAATGTGTTTTTGTGTCCATGAGAGCCTTGGAATGGGGCGGTGGCACCGGGATCCTGAAGTACTCTCCTAAGCTTTGGACATGGCTCCCATGCACAGATTACCTTGTGGAGATGAGATGAATTCTGAAGGGTGCCTCAGGAAAACACATATGCTCGTATTGGAATCAGGCTTTTGAGGACACATGCCTGTAACCCAAAGCAATGGATCCTAATATGGCCTAGGGTCCTGTCTGGTTCAATCTTCTTCTCTGGTGACATCCATCTATGGTATGAGTGGAGGTCGATTATCAGCTGGTGTCAGACAGCCCTTGTTTGTTTCGGGCGACCTACACTATTGGGATGGCCTCAGGGACTTTGGAGGTTTCTCCTAATTTGTACGATTTCGGACCATGGAATGAACAGAATTCCCATGGATTGGTAGGCACAGTCCGAATGTGTGGCTACAGGGGCCCAGGCTGGAGGGTGTGTGGCCCAAGACGTTGAGGACAGAAGTCTGAAAACACAAACTCAGCTTAGGTTTGGGGACGTAGGTATGGCAGGCCCGATCGACAAACCATGAGAAGAACTCTTCAGGATATGAAGAAATTGCGAGTCTGAGGCGCTTGCTCAGGCTTTTGTCTCTGGATTTTGTATCAGCGATGGCCGTGGAATGTCGGGGAGGCCTCATGGGCCATGGACGAATCTTCCTCTCTGAGGATTTGGCCCGATTCCCAATTGCTTTTCGTCAATCTGTGGGATGGGAGGACTCATTTCAGTTTTGTTACCTCAGGTGTCCCACCAAAAGAGGAATTCCAAAGCAAAGCCGTGGGGAAGACTGAAGGGACAACCCGAACTATGGTTAAAAATTGGGGCCTAGGGGCATGGCAAGCCCAATATACTATCTCTTCATCCAGCCACTTAGTGTCCTTACTTGAGGACTGGGCTCAGCCTGAGCTTAACAATGTGTGTTGTGACCAATGTGGCCCGTGAGCATGGGCGGGGCCTCATGGGCCACACTGGTTTCAACTACACTGAACGTTGGACAACATGCCAACCACAAGGTTTCTTGCCATGGTGAAGGAATTCTGATTTCTGCATCACCTTCAACCCTTGGAAGTGATTGGAGATAAGGTCTAGGTTCTGAAACCTGAAAACCGAGGTTGCGAAGAGATGACGACCTAAGGCCATGAAGGCTCGTTGTGCTCAGTGTGCGGCCAGCTTCTGGGAGGGGCCACGGGGTCCAGGCTCAGGCTGTACCAGAAAGGGCATTAGTGCCCTGGTCAGCCTATGTATTTGGGGTACAGCCAAGGTCGGTGCAGGTTGATCCTCATTTGGGGTTACTGGGTAGCCCCAGAGGACAATGTTTTTCTTCTGGAGGGCCGGCAGAGTGCTGCATTGTAGTTCTGGATTGCCAAACTGGAGGGCTTGTGGGCCAGTAGTCTGACGACAAAAGTCTGAGAACACAAGCTAGGCTTAGGTTTCTGGGTGAGGCCATGGCAGGCACAATCTACAGACCTGAATCGAGATCTCGTGCATCTGAAGTCAGGGCGAGGATCAGACGATCGCTCAGGTTGGAGTTTCTGACCCTGATGGCCCCTTCATGGATGGGGGGGCATCACGAGGCCATAGGTGTTTTCCCACGATGGGAGTTGTGAGGAGCTCCAAACTGCAGAGAGTCTTCCGCAGGACAATTGAGACCTGTTGTTTGGCTCCAGGCCAATGATTCTGAGCAGGGTTCTAAGGATGGATGGCTGGGTAGCCCACCTCGCATTCCAATTGTCTCCTAGCAACAAGACAGGTTAGATCTCCTGGATCTGTGGGGAGCAACCGAGGACGCTGAGTTGAAATGGACACCCCTGGGGATGGGTCCTAATGTGCTTTGTGTCAATGGAGACCTCGGAATGAAGCGGTGGCACTGGGGCCCTAAAGGGTTCTCCTAAACAGAGGCTTTGACACAGCTCCAACGTGCAAGTTTCCCATGTGTAGATGAGATGTTTTCTGATGGGTGAGTCACGAAACAGCTATATGCTGCTTTTGAAATCCAGGCCTCTGAGGAGAGATGCCTGGAAACTAAAGCAATGGATCTGATTAGTGCCTAGGGGCCTGTTCTTTCCTTTTTACCTCTGGGGACATCTGTCTATGGGTCTGAGTGCAGGTAGGTGCTCAGTTGGGCTCAGATTGCCCCTGTTGTTCCTGGGAAGCCACCACTATTGAGATGGATCAGGGACTTTGGAGGTTTATCCTATGAGAAGTGTTGTGGCCATTGGAATGGGCACACACAATTCCCTTGGAGAGGGCAAGTACAGTCCTCAGGTTTGGCTCCAGGGGACTGAGCCTGTAGGTTGTGTAGGCCAGGGCTGTTTGGAGAGTTGTCTGAAAACACAAACTCGGCTTATGTTTCGGGTCATAGGTATGGCAGGACTGATCTACAGACCATGAGGAGAACTCTTCGGGATTTGAAAGAAGGGCGAGTGTGAGGCTCTTGCTCAAGTGTTTGTCTCTGGATATCGTGTCACTCATGGTCGTGGAATTTCTGGGTGACTTCATGGGAAATGGACGAGTCTTACTCTCTGGTGGTTTGGCCTCGTCCAAAGAGTTTTGGGTCATTCTGTGGGCTTGAAGAAGTCCGTTTTTTTTTTTTTTTGTTGTTGTTGTTGTTTTTCTTTTTTAACCTCAGGTGTCCCACCGAATGAGGGATTCCAGAGTAGAGCCCTGGGGAGGGGCGACTGGACAATCAGAAATCTGGTTAAAAATTGGGGCCTAGGGACATGTCAAGCCCATTATGACATCTAATGGTCCAGCCACTGAGAGGACTTACTAGAGGACAGGACTCATGCGGAGGGTCACAATGCGTGTGTATGCCCTCGTAACACTCAAGAATGGGCGGGGCCTCAGGGTGAATGCTGGTTTCTCCTACACTGAACGTTGGACAACGTGCCAACCACAAGGTTTCTTGCCATGGCTAAGGAGGAGTTCTGATTTCTGCATCACACTCACCCCTGGGCAGTGATTGGAGATAAGGTCTCGGTTCTGAAGCCTGAAAACTGAGGTAGGGAAGACATGATGACCAAAGGCCATGGCGGGTTTTATGTGCTCAGTGTGCGGTCTGCTTTCTGGGTGTTGGTCAGGAGGTCCGGGCTCAGGTTGTGTTCGACAGTGCATTAGTGGCCAGGTTAGACTATATAATTTGGGTAAAGTCGAGTGCTGTGTAGGTTTACCCTCATTTAAGGTGCCTGGGCAGCTCATGAGGCAATAATTTTTTTTCTAGAGGGCAGGCAGAGTGCTGCATTGTGGGTCAGGAATTGCCAAACTTGAGGGCTTCGGGGCCAGGAGTGTGAGGACGGAAGTCTTAGAAGACAAGCTAGAATTGGGTTTCAGGGCTAGGGCACGGCAGGTACCCCCTGCAGATCTGAACCAATATCTCATGCATCTGAATCAGGGCGTGGATCAGACGTTGGCTCAGGTTGGAGTTTCTGAGCATGACGGCTGCTTCATGAAGGGAGCGGAATCTCAAGGCCATTGAGGTTTTCCCACGTTGGGAGTTGTGGGATGCCCCCTTCAAGGATTCCTTCTGCGGGACAATTGAGACCTGTTGGACAGCTCCAGGACATCCCATATGGAATGACTCCAGAGCTCCGTTCGCGGATGGATGCCTGGGAAGCCTGCCTCGCATTCCAATTGTCTCCTAGCAACAAGACAGTTTAGATCTGATGGCTCTGTGGGAGCAACCGGGGTGGCTGAGTTGAAATGGACTTTCCTGAGGATGGGTCCTAATGTGTTTTTGTGTCCATGAGGGCCTTGGAATGGGACGGTGGCACCGGGACCCTGAAGTACTCTCCTAAGCTTTGGACATGGCTCCCATGCACAGGTTTCCTTGTGGAGACGAGATGAGTTCTGATGGGTGCCTCAGGAAAACCCCTATGCTCGTATTGGAATCAGGCTTTTGAGGACACATGCCTGTAACCCAAAGCAATGGATCCTATTATGGCCTAGGGTCCTGTCTGGTTCAATCTTCTTCTCTGGGGACAACCATCTCTGTTATGAGTATAGGTCGATTATCAGCTGGTGTCAGACAGCCCTTGTTTGTACTGGGCGACCTACACTATTGGGATGGCCTCAGGGACTTTGGAGGTTTCTCCTAATTTGTACGATTTTGGACCATGGAATGGGCAGAATTCCCATGGATTGGTAGGCACAGTCCGAATGTGTGGCTCCAGGGGCCCAGCCTGGAGGGTGGGTGGCCCAAGACTTTGAGGACAGAAGTCTGAAAACACAAACTCAGCTTAGGTTTGGGGACGTAGGTATGGCAGGCCCGATCTACAAACCATGAGAAGAACTCTTCAGGATATGAAGAAAGTGCGAGTCTGAGGCGCTTGCTCAGGCTTTTGTCTCTGGATTTTGTATCAGCGATGGCCGTGGAATGTCGGGGAGGCCTCATGCGCCACGGACGAATCTTCCTCTCTGAGGATTTGGCCCGATTCCCAATTGCTTTTCGTCAATCTGTGGGATGGGAGGACTCATTTCAGTTTTGTTACCTCAGGTGTCCCACCAAAAGAGGAATTCCAAAGCCAAGCCGTGGGGAAGACTGAAGGGACAACCCGAACTATGGTTAAAAATTGGGGCCTAGGGGCATGGCAAGCCCAATATGCTATCTCTTCATCCAGCCACTGAGTGGCCTTACTTGAGGACTGGGCTCAGCCTGAGCGTCACAATGTGTGTTTGTGACCAATGTGGCCCACGAGCATGGGCGGGGCCTCATGGGCCACACTGGTTTCAACTACAATGAACGTTGGACAACATGCCAACCACAAGGTTTCTTGCCATGGGGAAGGAGTTCTGATTTCTGCATCACCTTCAACCCTGGGCAGTGATTGGATATAAGGTCTAGGTTCTGAAACCTGAAAATTGATGTTGGGAAGAGATGACGACCTAATGCCATGGCGGCTCGATGTGCTCAGTTTGCGGCCAGCTGTCTGGGAGGGGCCAGGGGGTCCAGGCTCAGGCTTTACCAGAAAGGGCATTAGAGCCCTGGTCAGCCTGTGTATTTGGGGTACAGCCAAGGTCGATGCAGGTTGATCCTCATTTGGGGTTACTGGGTAGCCCCAGAGGACAATGTTTTTCTTCTGGAGGGCCGGCAGAGTGCTGCGTTGTAGTTCTGGATTGCCAAACTGGAGGGCTTGTGGGCCAGTAGTCTGACGACAAAAGTCTGAGAACACAAGCAAGGCTTAGGTTTCTGGGTGAGGCCATGGCAGGCACAATCTACAGACCTGAATCGAGATCTCGTGCATCTGAAGTCAGGGCGAGGATCAGACGATCGCTCAGGTTGGAGTTTCTGACCCTGATGGGCCCTTCATGAATGGGACGGGCATCACGAGGCTTGGGTGTTTTCCCACGATGAGAGTTGTGAGAAGCTCCAAACTGCAGAGAGTCTTCTGCAGGACAATTGAGACCAGTTGTTTGGCTCCAGGCCAATGATTCTGAGCAGGGTTCTAAGGATGGATGGCTGGGTAGCCCACCTCGCATTCCAATTGTCTCCTAGCAACAAGACAGGTTAGATCTCCTGGATCTGTGGGGAGCAACCGAGAATGCTGAGTTGAAATGGACACCCCTGGGGATGGGTCCTAACGTGCTTTTGTGTCTATGGATACCTTGGAATGAAGAGGTGGCACTGGGGCCCTAAAGGGTTCTCCTAAACAGAGGCTTTGACACAGCTCCAACGTGCAAGTTTCCCATATGTAGATGAGATGTTTTCTGATGGGTGAGTCAAGAAACAGCTAATGCTGCTTTTGAAATCAAGGCCACTGAGGAGAGATGCCTGGAAACCAAAGCAATGGATCTGATTAGTGCCTAGGGGCCTGTTCTTTCCTTTTTACCTCTGGGGACATCTGTCTATGGGTCTGAGTGCAGGCAGGTGCTCAGTTGGGCTCAGATTGCCACTGTTTTTCCTGGGAAGCCACCACTATTGAGATGGATCAGGGACTTTGGAGGTTTATCCTATTAGAAGTGTTGTGGCCATTGGAATGGGCACACACAATTCCCTTGGAGAGGGCAAGTACAGTCCTCAGGTTTGGCTCCAGGGGCCTGAGCCTGTAGGTTGTGTAGGCCAGGGCTGTTTGGACAGTTGTCTGAAAACACAAACTCGGCTTATGTTTCGGGTCATGGGTATGGCAGGACTGATCTACAGACCATGAGGAGAACTTTTTGGGATTTGAAAGAAGGGCGAGTGTGAGGCTCCTGCTCAAGTTTTTGTCTCTGGATATCGTGTTACTCATGGTCGTAGAATTTCTGGGTGACTTCATAGGAAATGGACGAGTCTTACTCTCTGGTGGTTTGGCCCCGTCCAAAGAGTTTGGGGTCATTCTGTGGGCTGGAAGAAGTCCGTTTTTGTTTTTATTGTTGATTTTTTCTTTTTTAACCTCAGGTGTCCCACCAAATGAGGGATTCCAGAGTAGAGCCCTGGGGAGGGGCGACTGGACCATCAGAAATCTGGTTAAAAATTGGGGCCTAGGGACATGTCAAGCCCATTATGACATCTAATCCTCCAGCCACTGAGAGGACTTACTATAGACAGGACTCATGATTAGGGTCACAGTGCGTGTGTATGCCCTCGTCGCACTCAAGAATGGGCGGGGCATCAGGGTGAATGCTGTTTTCTCCTACACTGAACGTTGGACAACGTGCCAACCACAGGGTTCTTGCCATGGGTAAGGAGGAGTTCTGATTTCTGCATCACACTCACCCCTGGGCAGTGATTGGAGATAAGGTCTCGGTCTGAAACCTGAAAACTGAGGTAGGGAAGACATGATGACCTAAGGCCATGGCGGGTTTTATGTGCTCAGTGTGCTGTCAGCTTTCTGGGTGTTGGTCAGGAGGTCTGGGCTCAGGTTGTGTTCGACAGTGCATTAGTGCCCAGGTTAGACTTTATAATTTGGGTAAAGTTGAGTGCTGTGTAGGTTTACCCTCATTTAAGGTGCCTGGGCAGCTCATGAGGCAATAATTTTTTTTTTCTAGAGGGCAGGCAGAGTGCTGCATTTTGGGTCAGGAATTGCCAAACTTGAGGGCTTCGGGGCCAGGAGTGTGAGGACGGAAGTCTGAGAAGACAAGCTAGACTTGGGTTTCAGGGCGAGGGCACGGCAGGTACCCCCTGCAGATCTGAACCAATATCTCATGCATCTGAAGTCAGGGCGAGGATCAGACGTTGGCTCAGGTTGGAGTTTCTGAGCATGACGGCCGCATCATGAAGGGAGCAGAATCTCGAGGCCATTGAGGTTTTCCCACGTTGGGAGTTGTGGGATGCCCCCTTCAAGGATTCCTTCTGCAGGACAATTGAGACCTGTTGGACAGCTCCAGGACATCCTATATGGAATGACTCCAGAGCACCGTTCGCGGATGGATGCCTGGGTAGCCCGCCTCGCATTCCAATTGTCTCCTAGCAACAAGACAGTTTAGATCTGATGGCTCTGCGGGAGCAACCAGGGTGGCTGAGTTGAAATGGACTTTCGTGAGGATGGGTCCTAATGTGTTTTTGTGTCCATGAGAGCCTTGGAATGGGGCGGTGGCACCGGGATCCTGAAGTACTCTCCTAAGCTTTGGACATGGCTCCCATGCACAGATTACCTTGTGGAGATGAGATGAATTCTGATGGGTGCCTCAGGAAAACACATATGCTCGTATTGGAATCAGGCTTTTGAGGACACATGCCTGTAACCCAAAGCAATGGATCCTATTATGGCCTAGGGTCCTGTCTGGTTCAATCTTCTTCTCTGGTGACATCCATCTATGGTATGAGTGGAGGTCGATTATCAGCTGGTGTCAGACAGCCCTTGTTTGTTTCGGGCGACCTACACTATTGGGATGGCCTCAGGGACTTTGGAGGTTTCTCCTAATTTGTACGATTTTGGACCATGGAATGGGCAGAATTCCCATGGATTGGTAGGCACAGTCCGAATGTGTGGCTACAGGGGCCCAGCCTGGAGGGTGGGTGGCCCAAGACTTTGAGGACAGAAGTCTGAAAACACAAACTCAGCTTAGGTTTGGGGACGTAGGTATGGCAGGCCCGATCGACAAACCATGAGAAGAACTCCTCAGGATATGAAGAAAGTGCGAGTCTGAGGCGCTTGCTCAGGCTTTTGTCTCTGGATTTTGTATCAGCGATGGCCGTGGAATGTCGGGGAGGCCTCATGGGCCATGGACGAATCTTCCTCTCTGAGGATTTGGCCCGATTCCCAATTGCTTTTCGTCAATCTGTGGGATGGGAGGACTCATTTCAGTTTTGTTACCTCAGGTGTCCCACCAAAAGAGGAATTCCAAAGCAAAGCCGTGGGGAAGACTGAAGGGACAACCCGAACTATGGTTAAAAATTGGGGCCTAGGGGCATGGCAAGCCCAATATACTATCTCTTCATCCAGCCACTTAGTGGCCTTACTTGAGGACTGGGCTCAGCCTGAGCTTAACAATGTGTGTTGTGACCAATGTGGCCCGCGAGCATGGGCGGGGCCTCATGGGCCACACTGGTTTCAACTACACTGAACGTTGGACAACATGCCAACCACAAGGTTTCTTGCCATGGTGAAGGAATTCTGATTTCTGCATCACCTTCAACCCTGGGAAGTGATTGGAGATAAGGTCTAGGTTCTGAAACCTGAAAACCGAGGTTGCGAAGAGATGACGACCTAAGGCCATGAAGGCTCGTTGTGCTCAGTGTGCGGCCAGCTTCTGGGAGGGGCCAGGGGGTCCAGGCTCAGGCTGTACCAGAAAGGGCATTAGTGCCCTGGTCAGCCTATGTATTTGGGGTACAGCCAAGGTCGGTGCAGGTTGATCCTCATTTGGGGTTACTGGGTAGCCCCAGAGGACAATGTTTTTCTTCTGGAGGGCCGGCAGAGTGCTGCATTGTAGTTCTGGATTGCCAAACTGGAGGGCTTGTGGGCCAGTAGTCTGACGACAAAAGTCTGAGAACACAAGCTAGGCTTAGGTTTCTGGGTGAGGCCATGGCAGGCACAATCTACAGACCTGAATCGAGATCTCGTGCATCTGAAGTCAGGGCGAGGATCAGACGATCGCTCAGGTTGGAGTTTCTGACCCTGATGGCCCCTTCATGGATGGGGGGGCATCACGAGGCCATGGGTGTTTTCCCACGATGGGAGTTGTGAGGAGCTCCAAACTGCAGAGAGTCTTCGCAGGACAATTGAGACCTGTTGTTTGGCTCCAGGCCAATGATTCTGAGCAGGGTTCTAAGGATGGATGGCTGGGTAGCCCACCTCGCATTCCAATTGTCTCCTAGCAACAAGACAGGTTAGATCTCCTGGATCTGTGGGGAGCAACCGAGGACGCTGAGTTGAAATGGACACCCCTGGGGATGGGTCCTAATGTGCTTTGTGTCAATGGAGACCTCGGAATGAAGCGGTGGCACTGGGGCCCTAAAGGGTTCTCCTAAACAGAGGCTTTGACACAGCTCCAACGTGCAAGTTTCCCATGTGTAGATGAGATGTTTTCTGATGGGTGAGTCACGAAACAGCTATATGCTGCTTTTGAAATCCAGGCCTCTGAGGAGAGATGCCTGGAAACTAAAGCAATGGATCTGATTAGTGCCTAGGGGCCTGTTCTTTCCTTTTTACCTCTGGGGACATCTGTCTATGGGTCTGAGTGCAGGGAGGTGCTCAGTTGGTCTCAGATTGCCCCTGTTTTTCCTGGGAAGCCACCACTATTGAGATGGATCAGGGACTTTGGAGGTTTATCCTATGAGAAGTGTTGTGGCCATTGGAATGGGCACACACAATTCCCTTGGAGAGGGCAAGTACAGTCCTCAGGTTTGGCTCCAGGGGACTGAGCCTGTAGGTTGTGTAGGCCAGGGCTGTTTGGAGAGTTGTCTGAAAACACAAACTCGGCTTATGTTTCGGGTCATAGGTATGGCAGGACTGATCTACAGACCATGAGGAGAACTCTTCGGGATTTGAAAGAAGGGCGAGTGTGAGGCTCTTGCTCAAGTGTTTGTCTCTGGATATCGTGTCACTCATGGTCGTGGAATTTCTGGGTGACTTCATGGGAAATGGACGAGTCTTACTCTCTGGTGGTTTGGCCTCGTCCAAAGAGTTTTGGGTCATTCTGTGGGCTTGAAGAAGTCCGGTTTTTTTTTTGTTGTTGTTGTTGTTGTTTTTCTTTTTTAACCTCAGGTGTCCCACCGAATGAGGGATTCCAGAGTAGAGCCCTGGGGAGGGGCGACTGGACAATCAGAAATCTGGTTAAAAATTGGGGCCTAGGGACATGTCAAGCCCATTATGACATCTAATGGTCCAGCCACTGAGAGGACTTACTAGAGGACAGGACTCATGCGGAGGGTCACAATGCGTGTGTATGCCCTCGTAACACTCAAGAATGGGCGGGGCCTCAGGGTGAATGCTGGTTTCTCCTACACTGAACGTTGGACAACGTGCCAACCACAAGGTTTCTTGCCATGGCTAAGGAGGAGTTCTGATTTCTGCATCACACTCACCCCTGGGCAGTGATTGGAGATAAGGTCTCGGTTCTGAAGCCTGAAAACTGAGGTAGGGAAGCCATGATGACCAAAGGCCATGGCGTGTTTTATGTGCTCAGTGTGCGGTCTGCTTTCTGGGTGTTGGTCAGGAGGTCCGGGCTCAGGTTGTGTTCGACAGTGCATTAGTGGCCAGGTTAGACTATATAATTTGGGTAAAGTCGAGTGCTGTGTTGGTTTACCCTCATTTAAGGTGCCTGGGCAGCTCATGAGGCAATAATTTTTTTTCTAGATGGCAGGCAGAGTGCTGCATTGTGGGTCAGGAATTGCCAAACTTGAGGGCTTCGGGGCCAGGAGTGTGAGGACGGAAGTCTTAGAAGACAAGCTAGACTTGGGTTTCAGGGCTAGGGCACGGCAGGTACCCCCTGCAGATCTGAACCAATATCTCATGCATCTGAATCAGGGCGTGGATCAGACGTTGGCTCAGGTTGGAGTTTCTGAGCATGACGGCTGCTTCATGAAGGGAGCGGAATCTCAAGGCCATTGAGGTTTTCCCACGTTGGGAGTTGTGGGATGCCCCCTTCAAGGATTCCTTCTGCGGGACAATTGAGACCTGTTGGACAGCTCCAGGACATCCCATATGGAATGACTCCAGAGCCCCGTTCGCGGATGGATGCCTGGGAAGCCCGCCTCGCATTCCAATTGTCTCCTAGCAACAAGACAGTTTAGATCTGATGGCTCTGTGGGAGCAACCGGGGTGGCTGAGTTGAAATGGACTTTCCTGAGGATGGGTCCTAATGTGTTTTTGTGTCCATGAGGGCCTTGGAATGGGACGGTGGCACCGGGACCCTGAAGTACTCTCCTAAGCTTTGGACATGGCTCCCATGCACAGGTTTCCTTTTGGAGACGAGATGAGTTCTGATGGGTGCCTCAGGAAAACCCCTATGCTCGTATTGGAATCAGGCTTTTGAGGACACATGCCTGTAACCCAAAGCAATGGATCCTATTATGGCCTAGGGTCCTGTCTGGTTCAATCTTCTTCTCTGGTGACATCCATCTATGGTATGAGTGGAGGTCGATTATCAGCTGGCGTTAGACAGCCCTTCTTTGTTCCGAGCGACCTACACTATTGGCATGGCCTCAGGGACATTGGAGTTTTCTCCTAATTTGTCCGATTTTGGACCATGGAATAGGCAGAATACCCATGGATTGGTAGGCACAGTCCTAATGTGTGCCTCCAGGGGCCCAGCCTGGATGGTGTGGGGCCCAAGACTTTGAGGACAGAAGTCTGAAAACACAAACTCAGCTTAGGTTTGGGGACGTAGGTATGGCAGGCCCGATCTATAAACCATGAGAAGAACTCTTCAGGATATGAAGAAAGTGCGAGTCTGAGGCGCTTGCTCAGGCTTTTGTCTCTGGATTTTGTATCAGCGATGGCCGTGGAATGTTGGGGAGGCCTCATGGGCCATGGACGAATCTTCCTCTCTAAGGATTTGGCCCGAATCCCAATTACTATTCGTCAATCTGTGGGATGGGAGGACTCATTTCAGTTTTGTTACCTCAGGTGTCCCACCAAAAGAGGAATTCCAAAGCCAAGCCGTGGGGAAGACTGAAGGGACAACCCGAACTATAGTTAAAAATTGGGGCCTAGGGGCGTGGCAAGCCCAATATGCTATCTCTTCATCCAGTCACTGAGTGGCCTTACTTGAGGACTGGTCTCAGCCTGAGCGTCACAATGTGTGTTTGTGACCAATGTGGACCATGAGCATGGGCGGGGCCTCATGGGCCACACTGGTTTCAACTACACTGAAAGTTGGACAACATGCCAACCACAAGGTTTCTTGCCATGGGGAAGGAGTTCTGATTTCCGGATCACCTTCACCCTGGGCAGTGATTGGAGATATGGCCTAGGTTCTGAAACCTTAAACCGAGGTTGGGAAGAGAAGACGACCTAAGGCCATGGCGGCTCGTTGTGCTCAGTGTGCGGCCAGCTTCTGGGAGGGGCCAGGGGGTCCAGGCTCAGGCTGTACCAGAAAGGGCATTAGTGCCCTGGTCAGCCTATGTATTTGGGGTACAGCCAAGGTCGGTGCAGGTTGATCCTCATTTGGGGTTACTGGGTAGCCCCAGAGGACAATGTTTTTCTTCTGGAGGGTCGGCAGAGTGCTGCATTGTAATTCTGGATTGCCAAACTGGAGGGCTTGTGGGCCAGTAGTCTGACGACAAAAGTCTGAGAACACAAGCTAGGCTTAGGTTTCTGGGTGAGGCCATGGCAGGCACAATCTACAGACCTGAATTGAGATCTCGTGCATCTGAAGTCAGGGCGAGGATCAGACGATCGCTCAGGTTGGAGTTTCTGACCCTGATGGCACCTTCATGAATGGGGGGGGCATCACGAGGCCATGGGTGTTTTCCCACGATGGGAGTTGTGAGGAGCTCCAAACTGCAGAGAGTCATCTGCAGGACAATTGAGACCTGTTGTTTGGCTCCAGGCCAATGATTCTGAGCAGGGTTCTAAGGATGGATGCCTGGGTAGCCCACCTCGCATTCCAATTGTCTCCTAGCAACTAGACAGGTTAGATCTCCTGGATCTGTGGGGAGCAACCGAGGACGCTGAGTTGAAATGGACACCCCTAAGGATGGGTCCTAATGTACTTTTAAGTCTATGGAGACCTTGGAATGAAGCGGTGGCACAGGTGCCCTAAATGGTTCTCCTAAACAGAGACTTTGACACAGCTCCAACGTGCAAGTTTCCCATGTGTAGATGAGATGTTTTCTGATGGGTGAGTCAAGAAACAGCTATATGCTGCTTTTGAAATCCAGGCCTCTGAGGAGAGATGCCTGGAAACCAAAGCAATGGATCTGATTAGTGCCTAGGGGCCAGTTCTTTCCTTTTTACCTCTGGGGACATCTGTCTATGGGTCTGAGTGCAGGTAGGTGCTCAGTTGGGCTCAGATTGCCCCTGTTTTTCCTGGGAAGCCACCACTATTGAGATGGATCAGGGACTTTGGAGGTTTATCCTACGAGAAGGGTTGTGGCCATTGGAATGGGCACACACAATTCCCTTGGAGAGGGCCAGTACAGTCCTCAGGTTTGGCTCCAGGGGCCTGAGCCTGTAGGTTGTGTAGGCCAGGGCTGTTTGGACAGTTGTCTGGAAACACAAACTCGGCTTATGTTTCGGGTCATAGGTATGGCAGGACTGATCTACAGACCATGAGGAGAACTCTTCGGGATTTGAAAGAAGGGCTAGTGTGAGGCTCCTGCTCAAGTTTTGTCTCTGGATATCGTGTCACTCATGGTCGTGGAATTTCTGGGTGACTTCATGGAAAATGGACGAGTCTTACTCTCTGGTGGTTTGGCCCCGTCCAAAGAGTTTTGGGTCATTCTGTGGGCTGGAAGAAGTCCGTTTTTTGTTGTTGTTGTTGTTGTTGTTGTTGTTGTTTTCTTTTTTAACCTCAGGTGTCCCACCGAATGAGGGATTCCAGAGTAGAGCCCTGGGGAGGGGCGACTGGACAATCAGAAATCTGGTTAAAATTGGGGCCTAGGGACATGTCAAGCCCATTATGACATCTAATGGTCCAGCCACTGAGAGGACTTACTAGAGGACAGTACTCATGCTGAGGGTCACAATGCCTGTGTATGCCCTCATAGCACTCAAGGATGGGCGGGGCCTCAGGGTGAATGCTGGTTTCTCCTACACTGAACGTTGGACAACGTGCCAAGCACAAGGGTTCTTGCCATGGGTAAGAAGGAGTTCTGATTTCTGCATCACACTCACCCCTGGGCAGTGATTGGAGATAAGGTCTCGGTTCTGACGCCTGAAAACTGAGGTAGGGAAGAGATGATGACCTAAGGCCATGGCGGGTTTTATGTGCTCAGTGTGTGGTCAGCTTTCTGGGTGTTGGTCAGGAGGTCCGGGCTCAGGTTGTGTTCGACAGTGCATTAGTGCCCAGGTTAGACTATATAATTTGGGTAAAGTCGAGTGCTGTGTAGGTTTACCCTCATTTAAGGTGTCTGGTCAGCTCATGAGGCAGTAATTTTTTTTCTAGAGGGCAGGCAGAGTGCTGCATTGTGGGTACGGAATTGCCAAACTTGAGGGCTTCGAGGCCAGGAGTGTGACGACGGAAGTCTGAGAAGAGAAGCTAGACTTGGGTTTCAGGGCGAGGGCACGGCAGGTACCCCCTGCAGATCTGAACAAATATCTCATGCATCTGAAGTCAGGGCGAGGATCAGACGTTGGCTCAGGTTGGAGTTTCTGAGCATGACGGCCGCTTCATGAAGGGAGCGGAATCTCGAGGCCATTGAGGTTTTGCCACGTTGGGAGTTTTGGGATGCCCCCTTCAAGGATTCCTTCTGCGGGACA
This sequence comes from Mustela nivalis, assembly GCF_964662115.1. NCBI lineage: Eukaryota > Metazoa > Chordata > Mammalia > Carnivora > Mustelidae > Mustela > Mustela nivalis. The sequence goes on along the minus strand of NW_028136507.1, from coordinate 1,101,540 downwards.
ATTGAGACCTGTTGGACAGCTCCAGGACATCCCATATGGAATGACTCCAGAGCCCCGTTCGCGGATGGATGCCTGGGAAGCCCGCCTCGCATTCCAATTGTCTCCTAGCAACAAGACAGTTTAGATCTGATGGCTCTGCCGGAGCAACCGGGGTGGCTGAGTTGAAATGGACTTTTCTGAGGATGGGTCCTAATGTGTTTTTGTGTCCATGAGGGCCTTGGAATGGGGCGGTGGCACCGGGACCCTGAAGTACTCTCCTAAGCTTTGGACATGGCTCCCATGCACAGGTTTCCTTGTGGAGACGAGATGAGTTCTGATGGGTGCCTCAGGAAAACACCTATGCTCGTATTGGAATCAGAATTTTGAGGACACATGCCTGTGTCCCAAAGCAATGGATCCTATTATGGCCTAGGGTCCTGTCTGGTTCAATTTTCTTCTCTGTGAACTTCCATCTATGGTATGAGTGGAGGTCGATTATCAGCTGGTGTCAGACAGCCCTTGTTTGTTCCGGGCGACCTACACTATTGGGATGGCCTCAGGGACTTTGGAGGTTTCTCCTAATTTGTACGATTTTGGACCATGGAATGGGCAGAATTCCCATGGATTGGTAGGCACAGTCCTAATGTGTGGCTCGAGGGGCCCAGCCTGGAGGGTGTGTGGCCCAATACTTTGAGGACAGAAGTCTGAAGACACAAACTCAGCTTAGGTTTGGGGACGTAGGTATGGCAGGCCCGATCTACAAACCATGAGAAGAACTCTTCAGGATATGAAGAAAGTGCGAGTCTGAAGCGCTTGCTCAGGCTTTTGTCTCTGGATTTTGTATCACCGATGGCCGTGGAATGTCGGGGACGCCTCATGGGCCATGGACGAATCTTCCTCTCTGAGGATTTGGCCCGATTCCTAATTGCTTTTCGTCAATATGTGAGATGGGAGGACTCATTTCAGTTTTGTTACCTCAGGTGTCCCACCAAAAGAGGAATTCCAAAGCCAAGCCGTGGGGAAGACTGAAGGGACAACCCGAACTATGGTTAAAAATTGGGGCCTAGGGGCATGGCAAGCCCAATATGATATCTCTTCATCCAGCCACTGAGTGGCCTTACTTGAGGACTGGGCTCAGCCTGAGCGTCACAATGTGTGTTTGTGACCAATGTCCTCCGCGAGCATGAGCGGGGCCTCATGGGCCACACTGGTTTCAACTACACTGAACGTTGGACAACATGCCAACCACAAGGTTTCTTGCCATGGGGAAGGAGTTCTGATTTCTGCATCACCTTCAACCCTGGGCAGTGATTGGAGATAAGGTCTAGGTTCTGAAACCTGAAAACTGATGTTGGGAAGAAATGACGACCTAAGGCCATGGCGGCTCGATGTGCTCAGTGTGCGGCCAGCTGTCTGGGAGGGGCCAGGGGGTCCAGGTTCAGGCTGTGTCAGAAAGGGCATTAGTGCCCAGGTCAGCCTATGTATTTGGGGTACAGCCAAGGTCGGTGCAGGTTGATCCTCATTTGGGGTTACTGGGTAGCCCCAGAAGACAATGTTTTTCTTTTGCAGAGCCGGCAGAGTGCTGCATTGTAGTTCTGGATTGCCAAACTGGAGGGCTTGTGGGCCAGTGGTCTGACGACAAATGTCTGAGAACACAAGCTAAGCTTATGTTTCTGGGTGAGGCCATGGCACGCACAATCTACAGACCTGAATCGAGGTGTCGTGCATCTAAAGTCAGCGCGATGATCAGACGATCGCTCAGGTTGGAGTTTCTGTCCCTGATGGCCCCTTCATGAATGGGGGGGGCATCACGGGGCCATGGGTGTTTTCCCACGATGGGAGTTGTGAGAAGCTCCAAACTGCAGAGAGTCTTCTTCAGGACAATTGAGACCTGTTGTTTGGCTCCAGGCCAATGATTCTGAGCAGGGTTCTAAGTACGGATGGCTGGGTAGCCCACCTCGCATTCCAAATGTCTCCTAGCAACATGACAGGTTAGATCTCCTGGATCTGTGGGGAGCAACCGAGGCCGCTGAGTTGAAATGGACACCCCTGGGGATGGGTCCTAACGTGCTTTTGTGTCTATGGAGACCTTGGAATGAAGCGGTGGCATTAGGGCCCTGAAGGGTTCTCCTAAACAGAGCCTTTGACAGAGCTCCAACGTGCAAGTTTCCCATGTGTAGATGAGATGTTTTCTGATGGATGAGTCAAGAAACAGCTATATGCTGCTTTTGAAATCCAGGCCTCTGAGGAGAGATGCCTGGAAACCAAAGCAATGGATCTGATTAGTGCCTAGGGGCCTGTTCTTTCCTTTTTACCTCTGGCGACATCTGTCTATGGGTCTGAGTGCAGGTAGGTGCTCAGTTGGGCTCAGATTGCCCCTGTTGTTCCTGCGAAGCCACCACTATTGAGATGGATCAGGGACTTTGGAGGTTTATCCTATTAGAAGGGTAGTGGCCATTGGAATGGGCACACACAATTCCCTTGGAGAGGGCAAGTACAGTCCTCAGGTTTGGCTCCAGGGGCCTGAGCCTGTAGGTTTTGTAGGCCAGGGCTGTTTGGACAGTTGTCTGAAAACACAAACTCGGCTTATGTTTCGGGTCATAGGTATGGCAGGACTGATCTACAGACCATGAGGAGAACTCTTCGGGATTTGAAAGAAGGGCGAGTGTGAGGCTCCTGCTCAAGTTTTTGTCTCGGGATACCGTGTCACTCATGGTCGTGGAATTTCTGGGTGTCTTCATGGGAAATGGACGAGTCTTTCTCTCTGTTGGTTTGGCCCCGTCCAAAGAGTTTGGGGTCATTCTTTGGGCTGGAAGAAGTCCGTTTTTTTTTTATTCTTGTTTTTTACTTTTTTATCCTCAGGTGTCCCACCAAATGAGCGATTCCAGAGTAGAGCCCTGGGGAGGGGCGACTGGACCATCAGAAATTTGGTTAAAAATTAGAGCCTAGGGACATGTCAAGCCCATTATGACAGCTAATGGTCCAGCAACTGAGTGGACTTACTAGAGGACAGGACTCATGCTGAGGGTCACAATGCGTGTGTATGCCCTCGTCGCACTCAAGAATGGGCGGGTCCTCAGGGTGAATGCTGGTTTCTCCTACACTGAACGTTGGACAACGTGCCAACCACAGGTTTCTTGCCATGGGTAAGGAGGAGTTCTGATTTCTGCATCACACTCACCCCTGGGAAGTGATTGGAGATAAGGTCTCGGTTCTGAAGCCTAAAAACTGAGGTAGGGAAGAGATGATGACCTAAGGCCATGGCGGGTTTTATGTGCTCAGTGTGCGGTCAGCTTTCTGGGTGTTGGTCAGGAGGTCCGGGCTCAAGTTGTGTTCGACAGTGCATTAGTGCCCAGGTTAGACTATATAATTTGGGTAAAGTCGAGTGCTGTGTAGGTTTACCCTCATTTAAGGTGCCTGGGCAGCTCATGAGGCAATAATTTTTTTTCTAGAGGGCAGGCAGAGTGCTGCATAGTGGGTCCGGAATTGCCAAACTTGAGGGCTTCGGGGCCAGGAGTGTGAGGACGGAAGTCTGAGAAGACAAGCTAGACTTGGGTTTCAGGGCGAGGGCACGGCAGGCACACCCTGCAGATCTGAACCAATATCTCATGCACCTGAAGTCAGGGCGAGGATCAGACGTTGGCTCAGGTTGGAGTTTCTAGGCATGACGGCCGCTTCATGAAGGGAGCGGAATCTCGAGGCCATTGAGGTTTTCCCACGTTGGGAGTTGTGGGATGCCCCCTTCATGGATTCCTTCTGCGGGACAATTGAGACCTGTTGGACAGCTCCAGGACATCCCATATGGAATGACTCAGAGCACCGTTCGCGGATGGATGCCTGGGAAGCCCGCCTCGCATTCCAATTGTCTCCTAGCAACAAGACAGTTTAGATCTGATGGCTCTGCGGGAGCAACCGGGGTGGCTGAGTTGAAATGGACTTTCCTGAGGATGGGTCCTAATGTGTTTTTGTGTCCATGAGGGCCTTGGAATGGGGCGGTGGCACCGGGACCCTGAAGTACTCTCCTAAGCTTTGGACATGGCTCCCATGCACAGGTTTCCTTGTGGAGACGAGATGAGTTCTGATGGGTGCCTCAGGAAAACACCTATGCTCGTATTGGAATCAGAATTTTGAGGACACATGCCTGTGACCCAAAGCAATGGATCCTATTATGGCCTAGGGTCCTGTCTGGTTAAATTTTCTTCTCTGTGAACATCCATCTATGGTATGAGTGGAGGTCGATAATCAGCTGGAGTCAGACAGCCCTTGTTTGTTCCGGGCGACCTACACTATTGGGATGGCCTCAGGGACTTTGGAGGTTTCTCCTAATTTGTACGATTTTGGACCATGGAATGGGCAGAATTCCCATGGATTGGTAGGCACAGTCCTAATGTGTGGCTCGAGGGGCCCAGCCTGGAGGGTGTGTGGCCCAATACTTTGAGGACAGAAGTCTGAAGACACAAACTCAGCTTAGGTTTGGGGACGTAGGTATGGCAGGCCCGATCTACAAACCATGAGAAGAACTCTTCAGGATATGAAGAAAGTGCGAGTCTGAGGCGCTTGCTCAGGCTTTTGTCTCTGGATTTTGTATCACCGATGGCCGTGGAATGTCGGGGACGCCTCATGGGCCATGGACGAATCTTCCTCTCTGAGGATTTGGCCCGATTCCTAATTGCTTTTCGTCAATATGTGAGATGGGAGGACTCATTTCAGTTTTGTTACCTCAGGTGTCCCACCAAAAGAGGAATTCCAAAGCCAAGCCGTGGGGAAGACTGAAGGGACAACCCGAACTATGGTTAAAAATTGGGGCCTAGGGGCATGGCAAGCCCAATATGATATCTCTTCATCCAGCCACTGAGTGGCCTTACTTGAGGACTGGGCTCAGCCTGAGAGTCACAATGTGTGTTTGTGACCAATGTCCTCCGCGAGCATGAGCGGGGCCTCATGGGCCACACTGGTTTCAACTACACTGAACGTTGGACAACATGCCAACCACAAGGTTTCTTGCCATGGGGAAGGAGTTCTGATTTCTGCATCACCTTCAACCCTGGGCAGTGATTGGAGATAAGGTCTAGGTTCTGAAACCTGAAAACTGATGTTGGGAAGAAATGACGACCTAAGGCCATGGCGGCTCGATGTGCTCAGTGTGCGGCCAGCTGTCTGGGAGGGGCCAGGGGGTCCAGGTTCAGGCTGTGTCAGAAAGGGCATTAGTGCCCAGGTCAGCCTATGTATTTGGGGTACAGCCAAGGTCGGTGCAGGTTGATCCTCATTTGGGGTTACTGGGTAGCCCCAGAAGACAATGTTTTTCTTTTGCAGAGCCGGCAGAGTGCTGCATTGTAGTTCTGGATTGCCAAACTGGAGGGCTTGTGGGCCAGTGGTCTGACGACAAAAGTCTGAGAACACAAGCTAAGCTTATGTTTCTGGGTGAGGCCATGGCACGCACAATCTACAGACCTGAATCGAGGTGTCGTGCATCTAAAGTCAGCGCGATGATCAGACGATCGCTCAGGTTGGAGTTTCTGTCCCTGATGGCCCCTTCATGAATGGGGGGGGCATCACGGGGCCATGGGTGTTTTCCCACGATGGGAGTTGTGAGAAGCTCCAAACTGCAGAGAGTCTTCTTCAGGACAATTGAGACCTGTTGTTTGGCTCCAGGCCAATGATTCTGAGCAGGGTTCTAAGTACGGATGGCTGGGTAGCCCACCTCGCATTCCAAATGTCTCCTAGCAACATGACAGGTTAGATCTCCTGGATCTGTGGGGAGCAACCGAGGCCGCTGAGTTGAAATGGACACCCCTGGGGATGGGTCCTAACGTGCTTTTGTGTCTATGGAGACCTTGGAATGAAGCGGTGGCATTAGGGCCCTGAAGGGTTCTCCTAAACAGAGCATTTGACAGAGCTCCAACGTGCAAGTTTCCCATGTGTAGATGAGATGTTTTCTGATGGGTGAGTCAAGAAACAGCTATATGCTGCTTTTGAAATCCAGGCCTCTGAGGAGAGATGCCTGGAAACCAAAGCAATGGATCTGATTAGTGCCTAGGGGCCTGTTCTTTCCTTTTTACCTCTGGCGACATCTGTCTATGGGTCTGAGTGCAGGTAGGGGCTCATTTGGGCTCAGATTGCCCCTGTTGTTCCTGCGAAGCCACCACTATTGAGATGGATCAGGGACTTTGGAGGTTTATCCTATTAGAAGGGTAGTGGCCATTGGAATGGGCACACACAATTCCCTTGGAGAGGGCAAGTACAGTCCTCAGGTTTGGCTCCAGGGGCCTGAGCCTGTAGGTTTTGTAGGCCAGGGCTGTTTGGACAGTTGTCTGAAAACACAAACTCGGCTTATGTTTCGGGTCATAGGTATGGCAGGACTGATCTACAGACCATGAGGAGAACTCTTCGGGATTTGAAAGAAGGGCGAGTGTGAGGCTCCTGCTCAAGTTTTTGTCTCGGGATACCGTGTCACTCATGGTCGTGGAATTTCTGGGTGTCTTCATGGGAAATGGACGAGTCTTACTCTCTGGTGGTTTGGCCCCGTCCAAAGAGTTTGGGGTCATTCTTTGGGCTGGAAGAAGTCCGTTTTTTTTTTTTATTCTTGTTTTTTACTTTTTTATCCTCAGGTGTCCCACCAAATGAGCGATTCCAGAGTAGAGCCCTGGGGAGGGGCGACTGGACCATCAGAAATTTGGTTAAAAATTGGAGCCTAGGGACATGTCAAGCCCATTATGACATCTAATGGTCCAGCAACTGAGTGGACTTACTAGAGGACAGGACTCATGCTGAGGGTCACAATGCGTGTGTATGCCCTCGTCGCACTCAAGAATGGGCGGGTCCTCAGGGTGAATGCTGGTTTCTCCTACACTGAACGTTGGACAACGTGCCAACCACAGGTTTCTTGCCATGGGTAAGGAGGAGTTCTGATTTCTGCATCACACTCACCCCTGGGAAGTGATTGGAGATAAGGTCTCGGTTCTGAAGCCTAAAAACTGAGGTAGGGAAGAGATGATGACCTAAGGCCATGGCGGGTTTTATGTGCTCAGTGTGCGGTCAGCTTTCTGGGTGTTGGTCAGGAGGTCCGGGCTCAAGTTGTGTTCGACAGTGCATTAGTGCCCAGGTTAGACTATATAATTTGGGTAAAGTCGAGTGCTGTGTAGGTTTACCCTCATTTAAGGTGCCTGGGCAGCTCATGAGGCAATAATTTTTTTTCTAGAGGGCAGGCAGAGTGCTGCATAGTGGGTCCGGAATTGCCAAACTTGAGGGCTTCGGGGCCAGGAGTGTGAGGACGGAAGTCTGAGAAGACAAGCTAGACTTGGGTTTCAGGGCGAGGGCACGGCAGGCACACCCTGCAGATCTGAACCAATATCTCATGCACCTGAAGTCAGGGCGAGGATCAGACGTTGGCTCAGGTTGGAGTTTCTAGGCATGACGGCCGCTTCATGAAGGGAGCGGAATCTCGAGGCCATTGAGGTTTTCCCACGTTGGGAGTTGTGGGATGCCCCCTTCATGGATTCCTTCTGCGGGACAATTGAGACCTGTTGGACAGCTCCAGGACATCCCATATGGAATGACTCAGAGCACCGTTCGCGGATGGATGCCTGGGAAGCACGCCTCGCATTCCAATTGTCTCCTAGCAACAAGACAGTTTAGATCTGATGGCTCTGCGGGAGCAACCGGGGTGGCTGAGTTGAAATGGACTTTCCTGAGGATGGGTCCTAATGTGTTTTTGTGTCCATGAGGGCCTTGGAATGGGGCGGTGGCACCGGGACCCTGAAGTACTCTCCTAAGCTTTGGACATGGCTCCCATGCACAGGTTTCCTTGTGGAGACGAGATGAGTTCTGATGGGTGCTTCAGGAAAACACCTATGCTCGTATTGGAATCAGAATTTTGAGGACACATGCCTGTGACCCAAAGCAATGGATCCTATTATGGCCTAGGGTCCTGTCTGGTTAAATTTTCTTCTCTGTGAACATCCATCTATGGTATGAGTGGAGGTCGATAATCAGCTGGAGTCAGACAGCCCTTGTTTGTTCCGGGCGACCTACACTATTGGGATGGCCTCAGGGACTTTGGAGGTTTCTCCTAATTTGTACGATTTTGGACCATGGAATGGGCAGAATTCCCATGGATTGGTAGGCACAGTCCTAATGTGTGGCTCGAGGGGCCCAGCCTGGAGGGTGTGTGGCCCAATACTTTGAGGACAGAAGTCTGAAGACACAAACTCAGCTTAGGTTTGGGGACGTAGGTATGGCAGGCCCGATCTACAAACCATGAGAAGAACTCTTCAGGATATGAAGAAAGTGCGAGTCTGAGGCGCTTGCTCAGGCTTTTGTCTCTGGATTTTGTATCACCGATGGCCGTGGAATGTCGGGGACGCCTCATGGGCCATGGACGAATCTTCCTCTCTGAGGATTTGGCCCGATTCCTAATTGCTTTTCGTCAATATGTGAGATGGGAGGACTCATTTCAGTTTTGTTACCTCAGGTGTCCCACCAAAAGAGGAATTCCAAAGCCAAGCCGTGGGGAAGACTGAAGGGACAACCCGAACTATGGTTAAAAATTGGGGCCTAGGGGCATGGCAAGCCCAATATGATATCTCTTCATCCAGCCACTGAGTGGCCTTACTTGAGGACTGGGCTCAGCCTGAGAGTCACAATGTGTGTTTGTGACCAATGTCCTCCGCGAGCATGAGCGGGGCCTCATGGGCCACACTGGTTTCAACTACACTGAACGTTGGACAACATGCCAACCACAAGGTTTCTTGCCATGGGGAAGGAGTTCTGATTTCTGCATCACCTTCAACCCTGGGCAGTGATTGGAGATAAGGTCTAGGTTCTGAAACCTGAAAACTGATGTTGGGAAGAAATGACGACCTAAGGCCATGGCGGCTCGATGTGCTCAGTGTGCGGCCAGCTGTCTGGGAGGGGCCAGGGGGTCCAGGTTCAGGCTGTGTCAGAAAGGGCATTAGTGCCCAGGTCAGCCTATGTATTTGGGGTACAGCCAAGGTCGGTGCAGGTTGATCCTCATTTGGGGTTACTGGGTAGCCCCAGAAGACAATGTTTTTCTTTTGCAGAGCCGGCAGAGTGCTGCATTGTAGTTCTGGATTGCCAAACTGGAGGGCTTGTGGGCCAGTGGTCTGACGACAAAAGTCTGAGAACACAAGCTAAGCTTATGTTTCTGGGTGAGGCCATGGCACGCACAATCTACAGACCTGAATCGAGGTGTCGTGCATCTAAAGTCAGCGCGATGATCAGACGATCGCTCAGGTTGGAGTTTCTGTCCCTGATGGCCCCTTCATGAATGGGGGGGGCATCACGGGGCCATGGGTGTTTTCCCACGATGGGAGTTGTGAGAAGCTCCAAACTGCAGAGAGTCTTCTTCAGGACAATTGAGACCTGTTGTTTGGCTCCAGGCCAATGATTCTGAGCAGGGTTCTAAGTACGGATGGCTGGGTAGCCCACCTCGCATTCCAAATGTCTCCTAGCAACATGACAGGTTAGATCTCCTGGATCTGTGGGGAGCAACCGAGGCCGCTGAGTTGAAATGGACACCCCTGGGGATGGGTCCTAACGTGCTTTTGTGTCTATGGAGACCTTGGAATGAAGCGGTGGCATTAGGGCCCTGAAGGGTTCTCCTAAACAGAGCATTTGACAGAGCTCCAACGTGCAAGTTTCCCATGTGTAGATGAGATGTTTTCTGATGGGTGAGTCAAGAAACAGCTATATGCTGCTTTTGAAATCCAGGCCTCTGAGGAGAGATGCCTGGAAACCAAAGCAATGGATCTGATTAGTGCCTAGGGGCCTGTTCTTTCCTTTTTACCTCTGGCGACATCTGTCTATGGGTCTGAGTGCAGGTAGGGGCTCATTTGGGCTCAGATTGCCCCTGTTGTTCCTGCGAAGCCACCACTATTGAGATGGATCAGGGACTTTGGAGGTTTATCCTATTAGAAGGGTAGTGGCCATTGGAATGGGCACACACAATTCCCTTGGAGAGGGCAAGTACAGTCCTCAGGTTTGGCTCCAGGGGCCTGAGCCTGTAGGTTTTGTAGGCCAGGGCTGTTTGGACAGTTGTCTGAAAACACAAACTCGGCTTATGTTTCGGGTCATAGGTATGGCAGGACTGATCTACAGACCATGAGGAGAACTCTTCGGGATTTGAAAGAAGGGCGAGTGTGAGGCTCCTGCTCAAGTTTTTGTCTCGGGATACCGTGTCACTCATGGTCGTGGAATTTCTGGGTGTCTTCATGGGAAATGGACGAGTCTTACTCTCTGGTGGTTTGGCCCCGTCCAAAGAGTTTGGGGTCATTCTTTGGGCTGGAAGAAGTCCGTTTTTTTTTTTTTATTCTTGTTTTTTACTTTTTTATCCTCAGGTGTCCCACCAAATGAGCGATTCCAGAGTAGAGCCCTGGGGAGGGGCGACTGGACCATCAGAAATTTGGTTAAAAATTGGAGCCTAGGGACATGTCAAGCCCATTATGACATCTAATGGTCCAGCAACTGAGTGGACTTACTAGAGGACAGGACTCATGCTGAGGGTCACAATGCGTGTGTATGCCCTCGTCGCACTCAAGAATGGGCGGGGCCTCAGGGTGAATGCTGGTTTCTCCTACACTGAACGTTGGACAACGTGCCAACCACAGGTTTCTTGCCATGGGTAAGGAGGAGTTCTGATTTCTGCATCACACTCACCCCTGGGAAGTGATTGGAGATAAGGTCTCGGTTCTGAAGCCTAAAAACTGAGGTAGGGAAGAGATGATGACCTAAGGCCATGGCGGGTTTTATGTGCTCAGTGTGCGGTCAGCTTTCTGGGTGTTGGTCAGGAGGTCCGGGCTCAAGTTGTGTTCGACAGTGCATTAGTGCCCAGGTTAGACTATATAATTTGGGTAAAGTCGAGTGCTGTGTAGGTTTACCCTCATTTAAGGTGCCTGGGCAGCTCATGAGGCAATAATTTTTTTTCTAGAGGGCAGGCAGAGTGCTGCATAGTGGGTCCGGAATTGCCAAACTTGAGGGCTTCGGGGCCAGGAGTGTGAGGACGGAAGTCTGAGAAGACAAGCTAGACTTGGGTTTCAGGGCGAGGGCACGGCAGGCACACCCTGCAGATCTGAACCAATATCTCATGCACCTGAAGTCAGGGCGAGGATCAGACGTTGGCTCAGGTTGGAGTTTCTAGGCATGACGGCCGCTTCATGAAGGGAGCGGAATCTCGAGGCCATTGAGGTTTTCCCACGTTGGGAGTTGTGGGATGCCCCCTTCATGGATTCCTTCTGCGGGACAATTGAGACCTGTTGGACAGCTCCAGGACATCCCATATGGAATGACTCAGAGCACCGTTCGCGGATGGATGCCTGGGAAGCCCGCCTCGCATTCCAATTGTCTCCTAGCAACAAGACAGTTTAGATCTGATGGCTCTGCGGGAGCAACCGGGGTGGCTGAGTTGAAATGGACTTTCCTGAGGATGGGTCCTAATGTGTTTTTGTGTCCATGAGGGCCTTGGAATGGGGCGGTGGCACCGGGACCCTGAAGTACTCTCCTAAGCTTTGGACATGGCTCCCATGCACAGGTTTCCTTGTGGAGACGAGATGAGTTCTGATGGGTGCTTCAGGAAAACACCTATGCTCGTATTGGAATCAGAATTTTGAGGACACATGCCTGTGACCCAAAGCAATGGATCCTATTATGGCCTAGGGTCCTGTCTGGTTAAATTTTCTTCTCTGTGAACATCCATCTATGGTATGAGTGGAGGTCGATAATCAGCTGGAGTCAGACAGCCCTTGTTTGTTCCGGGCGACCTACACTATTGGGATGGCCTCAGGGACTTTGGAGGTTTCTCCTAATTTGTACGATTTTGGACCATGGAATGGGCAGAATTCCCATGGATTGGTAGGCACAGTCCTAATGTGTGGCTCGAGGGGCCCAGCCTGGAGGGTGTGTGGCCCAATACTTTGAGGACAGAAGTCTGAAGACACAAACTCAGCTTAGGTTTGGGGACGTAGGTATGGCAGGCCCGATCTACAAACCATGAGAAGAACTCTTCAGGATATGAAGAAAGTGCGAGTCTGAGGCGCTTGCTCAGGCTTTTGTCTCTGGATTTTGTATCACCGATGGCCGTGGAATGTCGGGGACGCCTCATGGGCCATGGACGAATCTTCCTCTCTGAGGATTTGGCCCGATTCCTAATTGCTTTTCGTCAATATGTGAGATGGGAGGACTCATTTCAGTTTTGTTACCTCAGGTGTCCCACCAAAAGAGGAATTCCAAAGCCAAGCCGTGGGGAAGACTGAAGGGACAACCCGAACTATGGTTAAAAATTGGGGCCTAGGGGCATGGCAAGCCCAATATGATATCTCTTCATCCAGCCACTGAGTGGCCTTACTTGAGGACTGGGCTCAGCCTGAGAGTCACAATGTGTGTTTGTGACCAATGTCCTCCGCGAGCATGAGCGGGGCCTCATGGGCCACACTGGTTTCAACTACACTGAACGTTGGACAACATGCCAACCACAAGGTTTCTTGCCATGGGGAAGGAGTTCTGATTTCTGCATCACCTTCAACCCTGGGCAGTGATTGGAGATAAGGTCTAGGTTCTGAAACCTGAAAACTGATGTTGGGAAGAAATGACGACCTAAGGCCATGGCGGCTCGATGTGCTCAGTGTGCGGCCAGCTGTCTGGGAGGGGCCAGGGGGTCCAGGTTCAGGCTGTGTCAGAAAGGGCATTAGTGCCCAGGTCAGCCTATGTATTTGGGGTACAGCGAAGGTCGGTGCAGGTTGATCCTCATTTGGGGTTACTGGGTAGCCCCAGAAGACAATGTTTTTCTTTTGCAGAGCCGGCAGAGTGCTGCATTGTAGTTCTGGATTGCCAAACTGGAGGGCTTGTGGGCCAGTGGTCTGACGACAAAAGTCTGAGAACACAAGCTAAGCTTATGTTTCTGGGTGAGGCCATGGCACGCACAATCTACAGACCTGAATCGAGGTGTCGTGCATCTAAAGTCAGCGCGATGATCAGACCATCGCTCAGGTTGGAGTTTCTGTCCCTGATGGCCCCTTCATGAATGGGGGGGGCATCACGGGGCCATGGGTGTTTTCCCACGATGGGAGTTGTGAGAAGCTCCAAACTGCAGAGAGTCTTCTTCAGGACAATTGAGACCTGTTGTTTGGCTCCAGGCCAATGATTCTGAGCAGGGTTCTAAGTACGGATGGCTGGGTAGCCCACCTCGCATTCCAAATGTCTCCTAGCAACATGACAGGTTAGATCTCCTGGATCTGTGGGGAGCAACCGAGGCCGCTGAGTTGAAATGGACACCCCTGGGGATGGGTCCTAACGTGCTTTTGTGTCTATGGAGACCTTGGATTGAAGCAGTGGCATTAGGGCCCTGAAGGGTTCTCCTAAACAGAGCCTTTGACAGAGCTCCAACGTGCAAGTTTCCCATGTGTAGATGAGATGTTTTCTGATGGATGAGTCAAGAAACAGCTATATGCTGCTTTTGAAATCCAGGCCTCTGAGGAGAGATGCCTGGAAACCAAAGCAATGGATCTGATTAGTGCCTAGGGGCCTGTTCTTTCCTTTTTACCTCTGGCGACATCTGTCTATGGGTCTGAGTGCAGGTAGGTGCTCAGTTGGGCTCAGATTGCCCCTGTTGTTCCTGCGAAGCCACCACTATTGAGATGGATCAGGGACTTTGGAGGTTTATCCTATTAGAAGGGTAGTGGCCATTGGAATGGGCACACACAATTCCCTTGGAGAGGGCAAGTACAGTCCTCAGGTTTGGCTCCAGGGGCCTGAGCCTGTAGGTTGTGTAGGCCAGGGCTGTTTGGAGAGTTGTCTGAAAACACAAACTCGGCTTATGTTTCGGGTCATAGGTATGGCAGGACTGATCTACAGACCATGAGGAGAACTCTTCGGGATTTGAAAGAAGGGCGAGTGTGAGGCTCCTGCTCAAGTTTTTGTCTCGGGATACCGTGTCACTCATGGTCGTGGAATTTCTGGGTGTCTTCATGGGAAATGGACGAGTCTTACTCTCTGGTGGTTTGGCCCCGTCCAAAGAGTTTGGGGTCATTCTTTGGGTTGGAAGAAGTCCGTTTTTTTTTTTATTCTTGTTTTTTACTTTTTTATCCTCAGGTGTCCCACCAAATGAGCGATTCCAGAGTAGAGCCCTGGGGAGGGGCGACTGGACCATCAGAAATTTGGTTAAAAATTGGAGCCTAGGGACATGTCAAGCCCATTATGACATCTAATGGTCCAGCAACTGAGTGGACTTACTAGAGGACAGGACTCATGCTGAGGGTCACAATGCGTGTGTATGCCCACGTCGCACTCAAATATGGGCGGGGCCTCAGGGTGAATGCTGGTTTCTCCTACACTGAACGTTGGACAACGTGCCAACCACAGGGTTCTTGCCATGGGTAAGGAGGAGTTCTGATTTCTGCATCACACTCACCCCTGGGAAGTGATTGGAGATAAGGTCTCGGTTCTGAAGCCTAAAAACTGAGGTAGGGAAGAGATGATGACCTAAGGCCATGGCGGGTTTTATGTGCTCAGTGTGCGGTCAGCTTTCTGGGTGTTGGTCAGGAGGTCCGGGCTCAAGTTGTGTTCGACAGTGCATTAGTGCCCAGGTTAGACTATATAATTTGGGTAAAGTCGAGTGCTGTGTAGGTTTACCCTCATTTAAGGTGCCTGGGCAGCTCATGAGGCAATAATTTTTTTTCTAGAGGGCAGGCAGAGTGCTGCATAGTGGGTCCGGAATTGCCAAACTTGAGGGCTTCGGGGCCAGGAGTGTGAGGACGGAAGTCTGAGAAGACAAGCTAGACTTGGGTTTCAGGGCGAGGGCACGGCAGGCACACCCTGCAGATCTGAACCAATATCTCATGCACTTGAAGTCAGGGCGAGGATCAGACGTTGGCTCAGGTTGGAGTTTCTGAGCATGACGGCCGCTTCATGAAGGGAGCGGAATCTCGAGGCCATTGAGGTTTTCCCACGTTGGGAGTTGTGGGATGCCCCCTTCATGGATTCCTTCTGCGGGACAATTGAGACCTGTTGGACAGCTCCAGGACATCCCATATGGAATGACTCCAGAGCACCGTTCGCGGATGGATGCCTGGGAAGCCCGCCTCGCATTCCAATTGTCTCCTAGCAACAAGACAGTTTAGATCTGATGGCTCTGCGGGAGCAACCGGGGTGGCTGAGTTGAAATGGACTTTCCTGAGGATGGGTCCTAATGTGTTTTTGTGTCCATGAGGGCCTTGGAATGGGGCGGTGGCACCGGGACCCTGAAGTACTCTCCTAAGCTTTGGACATGGCTCCCATGCACAGGTTTCCTTGTGGAGACGAGATGAGTTCTGATGGGTGCCTCAGGAAAACCCCTATGCTCGTATTGGAATCAGGCTTTTGAGGACACATGCCTGTAACCCAAAGCAATGTATCCTATTATGGCCTAGGGTCCTGTCTGGTTCAATCTTCTTCTCTGGGGACATCCATCTATGGTATGAGTGGAGGTCGATTATCAGCTGGTGTCAGACAGACCTTGTTTGTTCCGGGCGACCTACACTATTGGGATGGCCTCAGGGACTTTGGAGATTTCTCCTAATTTGTACGATTTTGGACCATGGAATGGGCAGAATTCCCATGGATTGGTAAGCACAGTCCTAATGTGTGGCTCGAGGTGCCCAGCCTGGAGGGTGTGTGGCCCAAGACTTTGAGGACAGAAGTCTGAAAACACAAACTCATCTTAGGTTTGGGGACGTAGGTATGGCAGGCCCGATCTACAAACCATGAGAAGAACTTTTCAGGATATGAAGAATGTGTGAGTCTGAGGCTCTTGCTCAGGCTTTTGTCTCTGGATTTTGTATCAGCGATGGCCGTGGAATGTCGGGGACGCCTCATGGGCCATAGACGAATCTTCCTCTCTGAGGATTTGGCCCGATTCCCAATTGCTTTTCGTCAATCTGTGGGAAGGGAGGACTCATTTCAGTTTTGTTACCTCAGCTGTCCCACCAAAAGAGGAATTCCAAAGCCAAGCCGTGGGGAAGACTGAAGGGACAACCCGAACTATGGTTAAAAATTGGGGCCTAGGGGCATGGCAAGCCCAATATGATATCTCTTCATCCAGCCACTGAGTGGCCTTACTTCAGGACTGGGCTCAGCCTGAGCGTCACAATGTGTGTTTGTGACCAATGTGGCCCGCGAGCATGGGCGGGGCCTCATGGGCCACACTGGTTTCAACTACACTGAACGTTGGACAACATGCCAACCACAAGGTTTCTTGCCATGGGGAAGGAGTTCTGATTTCTGCATCACCTTCAACCCTGGGCAGTGATTGGATATAAGGTCTAGGTTCTGAAACCTGAAAACTGATGTTGGGAAGAGATGACGACCTAAGGCCATGGCGGCTCGATGTGCTCAGTGTGCGGCCAGGTGTCTGGGAGGGGCCAGGGGGTCCAGGCTCAGGCTGTGTCAGAAAGGGCATTAGTGCCCTGGTCAGCCTATGTATTTGGGGTACAGCCAAGGTCGGTGCAGGTTGATCTTCATTTGGGATTACTGGGTAGCACCAGAGGACAATGTTTTTCTTCTGGAGGGCCCTCAGAGTGCTGCATTGTAGTTCTGGATTGCCAAACTGGAGGGCTTGTGGGCCAGTAGTCTGACGACAAAAGTCTGAGAACACAAGCTAGGCTTAGGTTTCTGGGTGAGGCCATGGCACGCACAATCTACAGACCTGAATCGAGATCTCGTGCATCTGAAGTCAGGGCGAGGATCAGACGATCGCTCAGGTTGGAGTTTCTGTCCCTGATGGCCCCTTCATGAATGAGCGGGGGCATCACGAGGCCATGGGGGTTTTCCCACGATGGGAGTTGTGAGAAGCTCCAAACTGCAGAGAGTCTTCTGCAGGACAATTGAGACCTGTTGTTTGGCTCCAGGCCAATGATTCTGAGCAGGGTTCTAAGGATGGATGGCTGGGTAGCCCACCTCGCATTCCAATTGTCTCCTAGCAACAAGACAGATTAGATCTCCTGGATCTGTGGGGAGCAACCGAGGACGCTGAGTTGAAATGGACACCCCTGGGGATGGGTCCTAACGTGCTTTTGTGTCTATGGAGACCTTGGAATGAAGCGGTGGCACTGGGGCCCTGAAGGGTTCTCCTAAACAGAGCCTTTGACAGAGCTCCAACGTGCAAGTTTCCCATGTGTAGATGAGATGTTTTCTGATGGGTGAGTCAAGAAACAGCTATATGCTGCTTTTGAAATCCAGGCCTCTGAGGAGAGATGCCTGGAAACCAAAGCAATGGATCTGATTAGTGCCTAGGGGCCTGTTCTTTCCTTTTTCCTCTGGGGACATCTGTCTATGGGTCTGAGTGCAGGTAGGTGCTCGTTGGGCTCAGATTGCCCCTGTTGTTCCTGGGAAGCCACCACTATTGAGATGGATCAGGGACTTTGGAGGTTTATCCTATTAGAAGGGTAGTGGCCATTGGAATGGGCACACACAATTCCCTTGGAGAGGGCAAGTACAGTCCTCAGGTTTGGCTCCAGGGCCTGAGCCTGTAGGTTGTGTAGGCCAGGGCTGTTTGGAGAGTTGTCTGAAAACACAAACTCGGCTTATGTTTCGGGTCATAGGTATGGCAGAACTGATCTACAGACCATGAGGAGAACTCTTCGGGATTTGAAAGAAGGGCGAGTGTGAGGCTCCTGCTCAAGTTTTTGTCTCTGGATATCGTGTCACTCATGGTCGTTGAATTTCTGGGTGACTTCATGGGAAATGGACGAGTCTTACTCTCTGGTGGTATGGCCCCGTCCAAAGAGTTTGGGGTCATTCTGTGGGCTGGAAGAAGTCCGTTTTTTTTTTATTCTTGTTTTTTTCTTTTTTATCCTCAGGTGTCCCACCAAATGAGGGATTCCAGAGTAGAGCCCTGGGGAGGGGCGACTGGACCATCAGAAATTTGGTTAAAATTTGTGGCCTAGGGACATGTCAAGCCCATTATGACATCTAATGGTCCAGCAACTGAGAGGACTTACTAGAGGACAGGACTCATGCTGAGGGTCACAATGCGTGTGTATGCCCTCGTCGCACTCAAGAATGGGCGGGGCCTCAGGGTGAATGCTGGTTTCTCCTACACTGAACGTTGGACAACGTGCCAACCACAGGGTTCTTGCCATGGGTAAGGAGGAGTTCTGATTTCTGCATCACACTCACCCCTGGGAAGTGATTGGAGATAAGGTCTCGGTTCTGAAGCCTGAAAACTGAGGTAGGGAAGAGATGATGACCTAAGGCCATGGCGGGTTTTATGTGCTCAGTGTGAGGTCAGCTTTCTGGGTGTTGGTCAGGAGGTCCGGGCTCAGGATGTGTTCGACAGTGCATTAGTGCCCTGGTTAGACTATATAATTTGGGTAAAGTCGAGTGCTGTGTAGGTTTACCCTCATTTAAGGTGCCTGGGCAGCTCATGAGGCAATAATTTTTTTACTAGAGGGCAGGCAGAGTGCTGCATTGTGGGTCCGGAATTGCCAAACTTGAGGGCTTCGGGGCCAGGAGTGTGAGGACGGAAGTCTGAGAAGACAAGCTAGACTCGGGTTTCAGGGCGAGGGCACGGCAGGTACCCCCTGCAGATCTGAACCAATATCTCATGCATCTGAAGTCAGGGCGAGGATCAGACGTTGGCTCAGGTTGGAGTTTCTGAGCATGACGGCCGCTTCATGAAGGGAGCGGAATCTCGAGGCCATTGAGGTTATCCCACGTTGGGAGTTGTGGGATGCCCCCTTCATGGATTCCTTCTGCGGGACAATTGAGACCTGTTGGACAGCTCCAGGACATCCCATATGGAATGACTCCAGAGCACCGTTCGTGGATGGATGCCTGGGAAGCCCGCCTCGCATTCCAATTGTCTCCTAGCAACAAGACAGTTTAGATCTGATGGCTCTGCGGGAGCAACCGGGGTGGCTGAGTTGAAATGGACTTTCCTGAGGATGGGTCCTAATGTGTTTTTGTGTCCATGAGGGCCTTGGAATGGGGCGGTGGCACCGGGACCCTGAAGTACTCTCCTAAGCTTTGGACATGGCTCCCATGCACAGGTTTCCTTGTGGAGACGAGATGAGTTCTGATGGGTGCCTCAGGAAAACCCCTATGCTCGTATTGGAATCAGTCTTTTGAGGACACATGCCTGTAACCCAAAGCAATGTATCCTATTATGGCCTAGGGTCCTGTCTGGTTCAATCTTCTTCTCTGGGGACATCCATCTATGGTATGAGTGGAGGTCGATTATCAGCTGGTGTCAGACAGCCCTTGTTTGTTCCGGGCGACCTACACTATTGGGATGGCCTCAGGGACTTTGGAGATTTCTCCTAATTTGTACGATTTTGGACCATGGAATGGGCAGAATTCCCATGGATTGGTAAGCACAGTCCTAATGTGTGGCTCGAGGGGCCCAGCCTGGAGGGTGTGTGGCCCAAGACTTTGAGGACAGAAGTCTGAAAACACAAACTCAGCTTAGGTTTGGGGACGTAGGTATGGCAGGCCCGATCTACAAACCATGAGAAGAACTCTTCAGGATATGAAGAAAGTGCGAGTCTGAGGCTCTTGCTCAGGCTTTTGTCTCTGGATTTTGTATCAGCGATGGCCGTGGAATGTCGGGGACGCCTCATGGGCCATGGACAAATCTTCCTCTCTGAGGATTTGGCCCGATTCCCAATTGCTTTTCGTCAATCTGTGGGATGGGAGGACTCATTTCAGTTTTGTTACCTCAGCTGTCCCACCAAAAGAGGAATTCCAAAGCCAAGCCGTGGGGAAGACTGAAGGGACAACCCGAACTATGGTTAAAAATTGGGGCCTAGGGGCATGGCGAGCCCAATATGATATCTCTTCATCCAGCCACTGAGTGGCCTTACTTGAGGACTGGGCTCAGCCTGAGAGTCACAATGTGTGTTTGTGACCAATGTGGCCTGCGAGCATGGGCGGGGCCTCATGGGCCACACTGGTTTCAACTACACTACACTTGCCAACCACAAGGTTTCTTGCCATGGGGAAGGAGTTCTGATTTCTGCATCACCTTCAACCCTGGGCAGTGATTGGAGATAAGGTCTAGGTTCTGAAACCTGAAAACTGATTGGGAAGAGATGACGACCTAAGGCCATGGCGGCTCGATGTGCTCAGTGTGCGGCCAGCTGTCTGGGAGGGGCCAGGGGGTCCAGGCTCAGGCTGTGTCAGAAAGGGCATTAGTGCCCTGGTCAGCCTATGTATTTGGGGTACAGCCAAGGTCGGTGCAGGTTGATCCTCATTTGGGATTACTGGGTAGCACCAGAGGACAATGTTTTTCTTCTGGAGGGCCGGCAGAGTGCTGCATTGTAGTTCTGGATTGCCAAACTGGAGGGCTTGTGGGCCAGTAGTCTGACGACAAAAGTCTGAGAACACAAGCTAGGCTTAGGTTTCTGGGTGAGGCCATGGCACGCACAATCTACAGACCTGAATCGAGATCTCGTGCATCTGAAGTCAGGGCGAGGATCAGACGATCGCTCAGGTTGGAGTTTCTGTCCCTGATGGCCCCTTTATGAATGGGCGGGGGCATCACGAGGCCATGGGGGTTTTCCCACGATGGGAGTTGTGAGAAGCTCCAAACTGCAGAGAGTCTTCTGCAGGACAATTGAGACCTGTTGATTGGCTCCAGGCCAATGATTCTGAGCAGGGTTCTAAGGATGGATGGCTGGGTAGCCCACCTCGCATTCCAATTGTCTCCTAGCAACAAGACAGGTTAGATCTCCTGGATCTGTGGGGAGCAACCGAGGACGCTGAGTTGAAATGGACACCCCTGGGGATGGGTCCTAACGTGCTTTTGTGTCTATGGAGACCTTGGAATGAAGCGGAGGCACTGGGGCCCTAAAGGGTTCTCCTAAACAGAGGCTTTGACACAGCCCCAACGTGCAAGTTTCCCATGTGTAGATGAGATGTTTTCTGATGTGTGGGTCAAGAAACAGCTATATGCTGCTTTTGAAATCCAGGCCTCTGAGGAGAGATGCCTGAAAACCAAAGCAATGGATCTGATTAGTGCCTAGGGGCCTGTTCTTTCCTTTTTACCTCTGGGGACATCTGTCTATGGGTCTGAGTGCAGGTAGGTGCTCAGTTGGGCTCAGATTGCCCCTGTTTTTCCTGGGAAGTCACCACTATTGAGATGAATCAGGGACTTTAGAGGTTTATCCTATTAGAAGGGTTGTGGCCATTCGAATGGGCACACACAATTCCCTTGGAGAGGGCAAGTACAGTCCTCAGGTTTGGCTCCAGGGGCCTGAGCCTGTAGGTTGTGTAGGCCAGGGCTGTTTGGAAAGTTGTCTGAAAACACACACCCTCCAGGCTAGGGCCCCTGGAACCACACCTCAGGATTCTTCCTGCCCTCTCAAAGGGAATTCTTCATATTCCATTGGCCACAACCATATAAATCAGTAGAAATCTCTAATGTCCTTGGGACCATACCCATATTGTAGGCCGCTTGGAACAAACAGGGGTGATCTGACACTAGCTGAGCAACTGGCTCCACACCAACTCGGAGACAGATGTCCCCAGAGAAGAACATTGAACTGGACAGGCCCCTAGGCCCTAATCAGATCCATTGCTTTGGTTTCCAGGCATCTCTTCTCAGAGGCCTGGTTTCCAATACCAGCCTATGGGGTTTCCAGAGGCCCCTTCAGAGCAAGTCTTGTCTGCACATTGGAAACTTGCTCGTGGAGCTATGTCAGAACCTCAGAGGCCTGGTTTTCAATACCACCATATGGGGGTTTCCTGAGTCATCAGTCAGAACAAATGTCTTCTCCACATGGGAAACGTGCTCTTTCAAGCTGTGTCAAAACCTCCGGCTAGGAAAATCCTTCAGGGCCCCGGTGCCACCACCTCATTCCAAGGTCTCCATGGACACAATCCCATATTAGGACCCATCTGCAGGAGAGTCTATTTCAACTCAGTGCCCTTGGGTGCTCCCCTAGAGCCAGCAGATCGAACCTATCTTGTCACTAGGAGACAATTGGAATGTGAGGCGGGCTGGCTAGGCATCCATCTGTAGAAAACTACTCTGAAGTAATTCCATATGGGACGTCCTGGAGCCATCCAACAGGTCACAGCTGTCCTGCAGAAGGAATCCTTGCGCTTTGAAGCACCTCACCACTCCCATCATGGGAAAAGCTCTGTGGCCTCGTGGTGCACCGTCCCCTTCATGAAAGAGCCATCTTGGACAGAAACTCCAACCTGAGCCAACGTCTAATCCTCGCCCTGACTTCAGATGCACGAAATCTTGATTCAACTCTGCAGAGTGTGCCTGCCGAAACCCCGCCCCGAAGCAAAACCTAGCTATTGTTCTCAGACTTCGTCCTCACACTCCGAGCCCACCAGCCCTCCAGTTAGGGAATTCTGGAGAGACACAATGCAGCACTCTGACTGCCCTCCAGAAGAGAAACGTTGTCCTATGGGGCTAACCAGAAACACCAAATGAGGATCAACCTGCATGCCACTTGACTCTACCCCAATTATACAGTTTCGCTTCGGTGTTAATGCCCTGTCTTGCACAGCCTGAGGTCTGAATTCCCAACCGACACCCAGACAGCTGGCTGTACACTGAGCACATCAGACCCGCCATGGCTTTAGGTCATCATCTCTTCCCAACCTTGGTTTTCAGGCTTCAGAACGTAGACCTTATATATACTCACTACCCAGGGGTGAACGTGATGCAGAAATGAAACTCCTTCTTCCTCAAGGCAAGAAACCTTGTGGTTGGCATGTTTTCCAACGTTCAGTGTAGGAGAATCCAGTGTAGCCCATGAGTCCCCGCCCATGCTTGAGAACCGCAATGGGCACAAACACATTGGGACCCTCAGTGTGAGCCCTGTCCTCAAGTAAAGCCTCTCAGGGTCTGGACCAAGAACCCGCATTGCCATCCCTAGTCCCCCAATATTAATGAGAGGTTGAGAGTTCTAGTCCCCCTATTCAGGTCTCTGCTCTGGAACCCCTGAGGAAAAAAATATCGAAGGGTCTCCTCCATCCCCTGAATGAGCCCCAAAACTTGGGATCTGACCAAATCTTAAAAGAGAAAGAATCATCCATGGCCAAAGAGGCCATCCCGTCATTCCATGGCCACCATTGACACAAAATCTAGAGACAAAATCCTGGATATATGCCTCACACTTGCCCTTTGTTCATAGCCTGAAAAATTCTCCTCGCGGTCTATAGATCAGCCCTGTCATACCTACGTCCCCAAACCTAAGCTGAGTTTGGGTTTTCAGATTTCTGTCCCCACTGTCCTGGCCCACACACCCTCCAGGCTGGGGCCCCTGGAGCCATGCCTCAGGACTGTGCCTGCCTTCTCCAAGCAAATTCTGCCCATTCCATTGGCCACAACCCTAAAGATTAGGAGAACACTCCAACGTCCCTGAGGCCATCCCAATAGTGTTGGCCACTCAGGGCAAACAGGGTGATCTGTCCCAAGATGAGCAACTACCTCAACTCAGACCCATAGACAGATAACCCCAGAGAAGAAGATTGAACCGGACAGGCACCTAGGACCTAATCAGATCCATTGCTTTTGATTCCAGGCATCTCTCCTCAGAGGCCTGGTTTCCAATACCAGCATATGTGTTCTTCTGGAGGTACCAGTCTGAACAAATCTCATTTCCACATGGGAAACATGCATTTTGGAGCTGTGTCACAACCTCCAGTTAAGGGAAACCTTCAGGTCCCAGCAGCCAACACCCCATTCCAAGGTCTCCATGGACACAAACCCACATTATGACCCATCCGCAGGCGAGTCCATTTCAGCACATCCCCTTTGGTTGCTCCCCAAAAGAAGCAGATCGAACCTGCCTAGTCACTAGGAGACAATAGGAATGTGAGGCGGGCACTCCAGGAATCCATCCTTAGAACCCTGCACTGCCGTGGTTCCGCATGGGACGTCCTGGAGCAATCTGACCGGTCTCGACTGTCCCGTAGAAGGAATCCTTGCCGATTGGAGCAACATACAATGCCAATCGTGGGTAAGTCTCCATAGCCCCATGATGCCCCCCACCATCATGAAGGGGCCATCCTGAACAGAAACTTCAACCTGAGCCTACGTCTGATCCTCGCCCTGACTTCAGATGCATGAGATTTAGATTTAGCTCTACAGAGTGTGCCTGCCATGATCTTGACCCAAAACCTAAGCCTACCTTGTGTTCTCACACTTCCTTCCTCACAATTCTGGCCCACAAGCCCTCCAGTGTGAGAATTCCGTCGCCACAATGCAGCATTCTTTCTTCCCTCCAGAAGAAAAACGTTGCCCCTGGGGCTACCCAGAAACGCCAAATGAGGATCAACCTGCATGCCACTCAACTTTACTCCAATTATACAGTCTAAGCTTGGCACTAATGCCCTGTCTGACACAGCCTGAGCCTGGACCTCCTGGATGACACCCAGAAAGGTGGTGTCACACCTAAGGACTGTGCCAGTGCTCTCCAAGGGAACTCTGCCCGTTTCATTTGCCACAACCTTACAGATTAGGAGAAACCTCCAATTCCCAAGACCAGTCCAATAGTGTTGGCCTCCCCCAACAAACATGGGTGATCTGACACAAGCTGAGCAGTGACCTCCATTCTGAATCTTAGACAGAGACACTCAGAGGAGAATATTGAAAAGGACAGGCCCCTAGACCGTAATCAGATCCATTGCTTTGGATTCCAGGCATTGTTCCCCAGATGCTTGGTTTCCAATACCAGGTTGTGGGGGTTTCAGAACAAATCTCGTCTCTACATGGGAAACTTGCTCTTTGGAGCTGCATCAAAACCTCAGGTTAGGAGAATTCTTCAGGGCAACAGAGCCACTGCCCCATTCCAAGGGATCCATGGACACAAATCCACATCGACTGATCCTCATGAGATTCCATTTCAATTCAGTCCCCTCGGTTGTTCCCCCAGTGACAGCAGATAAAATCCTCCTTTTCACTAGGACACAACTGGAATGCAAGTTGGACTGCCCAGGCATCCATCATTAGAACTGTGCTTTGGAGCATTTCTTATGGGACGTCCTTGATCCATCCAAAAGGTCGTGACTGTCCCGCTGACGGAATCCTTGTGGTTTGGAGCATCACACACTCACAAAGTTGGAAATCTTCCATGGTTTCCTGATGCCCCCCCACCTTCATGAAGGGGACATCATGTACAGAAACTCCAACCTAAGCCAACATCTGATCCTCGCCCTGACTTCAGATGCACGAGATCTCATTTCAGGTCTGTAGAGTGTGCCTGCCATGTCACCGCTGCGAATTCTAAGCTGAACTTGTGTTCTCAGACTTCTGTCCTAAAACACCTGGCCCACAAGCCCTGAAGTTGGCAATTCTGGAGCCAGAATGCAGCACTCTGCCTGCCCTCCAGAAGAAAATCTTTGCCCTATGGGGCCAACCAGAAACCCCAAATGAGGACCAACCTTCACATCACTCGACTGTACCCCAATTATACGGTCTAGCCTGGGGACTAATGCCCTGCCTGACACAGCCTGAGCCCAGACCTCATGATGGACACAGACATCTGGCCGCACACTAAGTGCATCGGACCCACCATGGCCTTAGGTTGTCATCTCTTACCAACCTCGGTTTTCAGGCTTCAGAATCTAGACCTTATCTCTACTCACTGCCATGCCGTGTACGTGATGCAGAAATCAGAACTCCTCCTTCCCCATGACCAGAAACCCTGTGGTTGGCATGTTGTCCAACGTGCAGTGTAGGAGAAACCAGCATGGCCCATGAGGCCTCAGACATGCTTGAGGGCTGCGATGGGCACAAACACACATTAGGATCCTAAGCATGATCCCTGGCCTCAAGTAAAGCCTCTCCGGGGCTGGACCAAGAGCCCACATATGGAGATTACCATGCCCCTACTCCCCAAGCCTTAACCAGTGCTTGAGAAGTCTAGTCACCCCTACTCAGATCTCTTCTCTAGAATCCCTCCTTGGTGGGACACATGAGGTTAAAAAAAAAAATAGAGAAAGGACTCCTACCGTCCAAAGAATGACTGCAATCACTTGGAATTGGGCCAAATTCACAGAGAGAAATACTCGTCCATGGCTGATGAGGCCATCCTGACATTCCACGGCCACCATTGACACAAAATCCGGAGACAAAAGCCTGAAAAAGCGCCACACACTCGCCCTTTGTTCAAAGCCTGAAAAATTCTCACGGTCTGTAGATCGGGCCTGCCATACCTATGTCCCCAAACCTAAGCCAAGTTTGTGTTTTCAGACTTCTGTCTCCATTGTCCTGGCCCACACACCCTCAAGGCTTGGCCCCATGGAGCCACACCTCAGGACTGTGCCTGCCCTCTCCATGGGAATTCTGCTCATTCCTTTGGCACAACCTGACAGATTAGGAGAAACATCCGAAGTCCCCGAGGCCACCCCAATATTGTAGAATGTCCGGGACAAACAGGGACCATCTGCCACAAGCTGAGCCACTACCTCCAATCAGACCTGTAGATAGATATCCATAGAAAAGAAGATTGAACAGGACAGGCACCTAGGCCCTAAACGGGTCCATTGCTTTTGTTTTCACGTATCTCTCCTCAGAGGCCTGGATTCCAATACCAGCACATGGGGGTTTCTGGAGCTACCAATCAGAACAAATCGCATGCCACATGGGAATCATGCTATATGGAACTGTGTCAAAACCTCCAGTTAGGAGAAAATTTCACGTCACTGGAGCCACCGCCCCATTCCAATGTCTCAATGGACACAATCCCACATTATGACCCATCCTCAGGAGAGTCCATTTCAACTCAAACCTGGCGGTTGCTCAACCAGTGCCAGCAGATCAAACCTGCTTTGTCACTAGGAGACAATTGGAATGCGAGTTCGTTGCCCAGGTATCCGTTGTTAGAACTCTGCTCTGGAGAAATTCCTAATGGGGTGTCCTTGATCCATTCAACAGGTCTCAACTGTCCTGCAGAAAAAATCCTTGTGTTTTGCAGCATCACACACTCGCACCGTGGGAAAACCTCCATGGCCTTGTGATGCCTCCACCTTCAGGTAGAGGACATCATGGACAGAAACTCCCGTCTGATCCTCGCCCTGACTTCAGATGCATGAGATCTCAATTCAGCTCTGCAGAGTGTGCCTGCCTTGCCCTCGCCCCAAAACCTAAGCCAGCTCACGTTCTCAGACTTCCGTCCTCACACTCCTGGCCCACAAGCCTTCCACTTTGGGAATTCTGGAGACAAAATGCAGCACTCTGCCTGCCCTCCAGAAGAGAGACTTTGCCCTAGGGGTCTACCCAGAAACATCAAATGAGGATCAACCTGCAATTCTCTAGACTGTACCCCAATTATACAGTCTAGCCTGGGCACTAATGCCCTGTCTGACACAGCCTGACCCCAGACCTCGTGACCGACACCCAGACACCTGGCCTCACACTGAACACATCGAACATGCCATGGCCTTAGGTCATCATCTCTTCCCAACCTTGGTCTTCAGGCTTCAGAACCTAGACATTATCTCCACTCACAACTAAGTGATGTACGTGATGCAGCAATCAGAACTTCACCTTCCCCATGACCAGAAACCTTGTGGTTGGCATGTTGTCCAACGTTCAGTATATGAGAACCCAGCATGGCCCATGAGGCCTCAGACATGCTTGAGGGCTGCGATGGGCACAAACACACATTAGGACCCTAAGCATGAACCCTGGCCTCAAGTAAAGCCTCTCCGGGGCTGGACCAAGAGCCTGCATATGGGACTTGCCATGCCCCTACTCCCCCAATCCTAGCCAGAGCTTGAGAAGTCTAGTCAACCTTATTCAGAGCTCTTTTCTGGAATCCCTCTTTGGTGGGACACATAAGGTAAAAAAAAAAAAAAAAACAAAACAAAAAAAAAAACCAAGATAAAGAAAAAAAAAAAGTAAGGACTCCTACCATCCAAAGAATGACCCCAAACACTTGGAATCTGGCCAAATCCACAGAGAGAAATACTCGTCCATGGTCGATGAGGCCAGCCTGACATTCCACGGCCACCATTGACACAAAATCTGGAGACAAAAACCTGAAAAAGCGCCACACACTTGCCCTTTGTTCAGAGCCCCCAAAATTCTCAAGGTCTGTAGATCGGGCCTGCCATACCTATGTCCCCAAACCTAAGCCGAGTTTGTGTTTTCAGACTTCTGTCTCCATTGTCCTCACCCACACATTCTAAAGGCTGGGCCCCATGGAGCCACACCTCAGGACTGTGCCTGCCCTCTCCAAGGGAATTCTGCTCATTCATGTGGCACAACCTGACAGATTAGGAGAATCATCCAAAATCTCTGAGGCCATCCCAATAGTGTAGGATGTCCTGGACATACAGGGACCCTCTGGCACAAGCTGAGCCACTACCTCCAATCAGAACCTTAGACAGATATCCATAGAAAAGAATATTGAACAAGACAGGCACCTAGGCCCTAATTGGATCCATTTCTTTTGTTTTCAGGCATCTCTCCTCAGAGGCCTGGATTCCAATACCAGCATAAGGGGGTTTCCAGAGCTACCTATCAGAAAAAATCTCGTCTCCACATGGGAATCTTGCTCTATGGAGCTGTGTCATAACCTCCAGTTAGGAGAAAACTTCAGGTCACTGGAGCCACTGCCCCATTTGAATATCTCCATGGACACAATCCCAAATTATGACCCATCCTCAGGAGAGTCCATTTCAACTAAACCCCCTCGGTTGCTACTCCAGAGCCAGCAGATTGAACCTGCCTTATCGCTAGGAGACAATTGAAATGCGAGTTGGGCTCTTCAGGCATCCATCCTTAGAACCCTGCTCTTGCGTCATTCCTTATGGGACATCCTTGAGCCATCCAACAGGTCTCGACTGTCCCACAGGAGTCCTTGTGCATGGACCACCTAACAACTCATATCATGGAAAGCTTCCAAGGTCACATGATGCCCCCAATCTTCATGAAGGCAGATCATGGAAAGAAACTCCAACCTGAGCCAACAGCTGATCTTCGCCTTGACTTCAGATGCACGAGATCTTGATTCAGCTCTTCAGAGTGTACCTGCTGTGCCCTCACCCCAAAACCTAAGCGTAGCTAGTGTTCTCCGACTTCCGTACTCACTCTCCTGGACCACACGCCCTCTATTTTGGGATTTCCGATGACACAGTGCTGCACTCTGCCTGCCCTCTAGAAGAAAAATATTGCCCTATGGGTCTACCCAGAAACCTCCAATGAGGATAAACCTGCACGTCACTCAACTGTACACCAATTATATAGTCTAGCCTGTGCACTAATGCCCTGTCTGACAGAACCTGAGGCCTGAATTCCCAACCGACACCCAGACAGCTTGCAGTACACTGAGAACATCTGAACCGCCATGGCCTTAGGTCGCCATCTCTTTCCAACTTCGGTTTTCAGGCTACAGAATCCTAGACCTTATCTCTACTCACTTCCCATGGTTGAACGTGATGCAGAAATCAGAACTCCTCCTTCCCTCTCGCCAGAATCTTGTGGTTGGCATCTTGTCCAACGTTCAGTGTAGGACCCCTGTAGGGCCTACAGGGGTAGTAGTAGGGCCCCTGAGGGTAGTGCAGGGTCCCTGAGGCCCTGCCTATGCTTAAGAGCTGCGGTGGGCTCAAACACACATTGGGACCCTCAGTTTGAGCCCTGTCCTCAAGTAAAGCCTCTCAGTGGCTGGACCATGAGCCCGCATATGGGGCCTGCCATGCCCCAAGTCACCCAATCTTAACCAGAGGTAGAGACATCTAGTCACCCCTACTCAGGGCTCTGCTCTGGAATCCCTCTTTGGTGGGACATTTGAGGTAAATAAACACAGAAAGGACTCCTCCCACTCACAGAATGACCCCAATCACTTGGGATTGGGCCATCCCAAGTGATTGGGGTCCAGAGAGAAAGACTCGTCCATGGCCCATGAGGCCAGCCCGACATTCCACGGCCACTATTGACACAAAATCCAGAGACATAAGCTTCAGCAAGCGTTCACACTCACCCTTAGGACATAGCCCAAAAAATTCTCCTCATAGTCTGTAGATTGGGCCTGCCATACCTACGTCCCCAAACCTAAGCCGAGTTTGTGTTTTCAGACTTCTATCCTGACATCCCTGTCCCACACACCCTCCAGACTGAGGCCCCTGGAGCCACACCTCAGGACTGTGCCTGCCCTCTCCATGGAAATTCTTCCCATTCCATTGGCCACAATCCTACAGATAAGGAGAAACCTCCAAAGTCCCAGAGGCCATTCCAATAGTGTAGGCCACCCAGGACAAAGAGGGGCGATCTCTCACAAGCTGAGCAACGACGTCAACTCACCCGTAGACAGATAACCCAAGAGAAGAAGATTAAACTGGACTGGCCCCTAGAATGTAATTGGTTCCATTGCTTTTTTTTCTAAGCATCTCTCCTCAGTGGCCTGTTTTCCAATACCAGCATATGTGGGATTCCAGAGATACCAATCAGAACAAATCTTGTCTTCACATGGGAAACTTATCCTTTGGAGCTCTGTAAAAGCCTCCAGTTAGGAGAAACCTTCAGGTAGCCGGAGCAACCGCCCTATTCCAAGGTCTCCATGGACACATACCCGCATTATGACCATTTGGCAGGAGAGTACATTTCAACTCAGCCCCGTCGATTACTCCCCCAGAGGCAGAATATCAAACCTGCCTTGTCGCTAGGAGACAACTGGAATGCAAAGCAGACTCTCTAGGCATCCATCCATGGAATCCTGCTCTGGCGCCGTTCCATAGGGGATGTCCTGGAGCCTTCCAACAGGTCTTGACTGTCCCACAGAAGGAATCCTTGCAGACTGGAGCATCTCACAACTCCTATCGTGGGAAAACCTACATGGCCTCATGAGATGCTCCCCTTTATAAAGGGGCCATCATAGACAGAAACTCCAACCTGAGCCAACTTCTGATGCATTGCTTGGTTTCTAGGTATCTCTCCTCAGAGGCCTGGTTTCCAATATCAGAATATGGGGGTTTCCTAAGGAAACAATCAGAACAGATCTCATCTCCACATGGGAAACTTGCTCTTTGGAGCTGTGTCAATACCTCAGGTTAGGAGGATCCTTCAGGGCGCTGGCACCATGGCCCAATCCCAAGGTCTCCAAGGACACAAACTTACATTATGAACCATTCTCAGGAGAGTCCATTTCAAATCAGCCCACTCGGCTGCTCACCCAGAGCCAGCAGATCAAACCTTCCTTGTCACTAGGAGACAGTTAGAATGGGAGGCGGGCTGCCCAGGCATCCATCCTTAGAACCCTGCTCTGGAGAACTTCTTTATGGGACGTCTTGAATCCAACCAACCTGTCTTGACTGTCTCGCAGAATGAATCCTTGTGGATTGAAGCATCACACAATAACACTGTGAGAAAACCTCCATTTCCTTATGATGCCCCAAACCTTCATAAATGGGCCATCATGGACAGAAACTCCATCCTAAGCCAAAGTCTGATCCTCGCCCTAAATTCAGAAGCATGAGATCTCGATTCAGCACTTGAGAGTGTGCCTGCTGGGCCCTCGTCTTGAAACCTAAGCCTATCTTGTGTTCTCAGACTTCCGTCCTCAGAATCCTGGCCACACCCCTCCAGTTTGGAAATTCTGGAGACACAATGCAGCACTCTGCCTGGCCTCCAGAAGAAAAATGTTGCCCTATAGGGCTAACCAGAAACGCCAAATGAGTAACAACCTGCATGCCACTCGACCATACCCCAATTATACAGTCTAGCCTGTGCACTAAAGCCCTGTCTGACACAGCCTGAGGGCAGACCTCCAGTCCAACACCAGGACAGCTGGCCGTACACTGAGCATATCATACCCACAATGGCTTTAGGCCATCATCTCTACCCAACCTCAATTTTCACCTTCATAACCTAGACCTTATCTACACTCACTGCTCAGGAGTGAACGTGATGCAAGAATCAGAACTTCTCCTTCGCCATGGCAAGAAACCTTGTGGTTGGCATGTTGTCCAACGTTCATTGTAGGAGAAAGCAGCATGGACTATAAGGTCCCACCTATCCCTGAGGGCCACAATTTGCACAAACACATATTGTGACCCTCAGCGTGAGCCCTATTCTCATGTGAAGCCTCTTAGTGACTGGAACAACAGCCCACATATGGGGCTTGCCAAGCCCCTAGTCACCCAATCTCAACCAGAGTTCGAGATGTCTAGTCACCCGACTCAGGGCTCTGCTCTGGAATCCCTCTTTGGTGGGACAACTGAGGTAAAAAAAAAAAATACAGAAAGGACTTTTCCCATCCACAGAATGATCCCAACCCCTTGGGATCAGGCCAAATCACCAGAGAAAGAATTGTCCATGGCCCTTGAGGACACCCCGACATTCCACGGCCACCGTTGACACAAAATCCAGAGACAAGCCTGAGCAAGCGCCACATACTCGCCCTTTGTTCATAGCCCGGAAAATTCTCATGTTCTGTAGATCGAGCCTTCATACATACATCCCCAAACCTAAGCTGAGTTTGTGTTTTCAAACTTCTGTCCCCACAGTCCTGGCCCACACACCATCCAAGCTGGGGCCCCTGGAGACACACCTCAGGACTGTGGCTTCCCTATCCAGGGGAATTCTGCCATTTCCATTGGCCACAACCTTATAGATTAGGAGAAACCTCCAAGCTCCCCGAGGCCATCCGAATAGTGTTGGCTGCCCAGGACAAACAGGGATGATCTTTCACAAGTTAGGAAACTACCTCCACTCAGACCCAGAGACAGATATCCCCATAGAATAAGATTGAACTGGACAGGCACTTAGGCCCTAATCAGATCCATTGCTTTTGTTTCCAGGCATCTCTCCTCAGAGGCCTGGTTTCCAATACCAGCATAGGGGGATTACTGAGGCACTCATCAGAAAAATCTCGTCTCCACATAGGAAATGTACTCTTTGGAGCTCTATAAAAACCTCTGTTTAGGAGAATCTTTCAGGGCCCCGGATCAAGCGCCCCATTCCAAGGTCTCCGTGGACTTAAACCCACATTATGATCTATCCTCGGGAGAGTCCATGTCAACTCAACCCCCTTGGTTTCTCCCCCAGGGCCTGCAGATCAAACCTGCCTTGCCGCTAGGAGACACCTGGAATGGGAGGCAGGCTGCCCAGGCATCGATCCTTAGAACCCTGCTCTGGATAACTTCCTTATGGGATGTCCTGGAGCCATCCCACAGGTCTCGACTGTCCCACAGAAGGAATCATTGCGGTTTGGAGCATCTCACAATTCCCATCGTGGGAAAACCTCCATGTCCTCGCGACACCGTCCCCTTCATGAAGGGGCCATCATGGACAGAAACTCCGACCTAAGCCAACGTCTGATCCTAGCTCTGTCTTCAGGTATAAGGGATCTCGAATCATCTCTGCAGAGGGTGCCTGCCGTCCCTTCACCCCGAAATCTAAGTCTGGCTTGTGTTCTCAGTATTTTTTCCTCACACTCCTGGCCCACAAGCCTTCCAGTTTGGGAATTCTGGAGCCAGTATGTGACACTGTGTCTTCCCTCCAGAAGAAAAACGTTGCCCTCTGGGGCTACCCAGTAACCACAAATGAGTACCATCCTGCACGAAACTCGACTGCACCCCAATGATACAGTCTAGCCTGGACACTAATTCGCTGTCTGCCACAGCCTGAGCCTGCACCTCCCAACCCACACTCAACAGCTGGCCGAACACTGAGCACATCAGACACACCATGGCCTTAGGGCTTCATCTCTTCCCAACCTCAGTTTTCAGGCTTCAGAACCTAGACCTTAAATCCAATCACAGTCCAGGAGTGAAATTGTTGCAGAAATTAGAACTCCTTCTTCCCCATGGCCAGAAAACTTGTGGTTGCCATATTGTCCAACGTTCCGTGTAGGAGAAACCAGCATGGTACATTAGGCCACACCCTGACTTGAGGGGCTCCTTGGGCACAAAAACACATTGTGAAACTCAGTGTGAGACCTATCCTCAAGGAAGGCCTCTCAGTGTCTGGACCAAGAGCCCACATATGGGGCTTGCCATGTTCTTAGGTCCCAATGTTAACCAGAGGTCTGGTTGTCCAGTCGCCCCTCCCCAGGACTCTGCTCTGGAATCCCTCTTTTGGTGGTCCACCTTAGGTAAAAAAATAATAATAATAATAATAAAGTAAACAAAAAAACAAGAAAGGCCTCCTCCCTTCCCACAGAATGACCCCAAACTCTTGGGATCAGGTCAAATCCCCAGAAAAGGAGCCTCATCGATGGCCCATGAGGACACCCTGACATTCCATGGCAATCGGTGACAGATTTCCAGAAAAAAAAAAAAAAAAAAAGCATGAGCCAGCACCTCATATTCGCCCTTTGTTCATATCCCGATGAGTTCTCCTCACGGTCTATAGTTCGGGCCGGCCATACCTACATACCCCAACCTAAGTGGAGTTTGTGTTTTCAGACTTTTGTCCAAATAGCCCTGGACCACACACGCTCCACACTTGTGTCCCTGGAGCCACACCTCAGGACTGTGCTTCCCTTTCAATGGAATTCTTCCCATTCCATTGGCCACAACCTTGCAAATGAGGAAAAACCTCCAAAGTCACCGAGGCCATCCCATTAGTGTAGGCCGCCCAGGACAAACAGGGTGATCTCAAATCAGCTGAGCAACTACCTCCACTCAGACAACAGATGTCCCCAGAGAAGAATATTGAACCGGACAGGCCCCTAGGCCCTAGTCAGATCCATTGCTTTGGTTTTTAGGCATCTCTCCTCAGAGGCCTCCTTTCCAATACCAGCATATGGTGGTTTCCTGAGGCACCAATAAGAACAAATCTCGTCTCCCCATGGAAAACTTGCTCATTGGAGCTTTGTCATAACCTCTGGTTAGGAGAATCCTTCAGGGCCCTGGTGCCACTGCCCCATACCAAGGTCTCCATGGACTCAAACCAACATTAAGACCATCCTCAGGAAAGTCCATTTCAACTCAGCCCCCTCTGTTGCTACCCCAAGCCAGCAGATCAAACGTTTCTTGTTGCTAGGAGACAATTGGAATGTGAGGCTGGCTACCCAGGCATCCATACTTAGAACCCTGTTCTGGAAAAATACCTCATAAGACGTCCTGGAGCCATCCAACAAATCTTAATTGTCCCACAGAAGGAATCCTTGCGGTTTGGAGCATCTCACAACTCCAATAGTGGGAAAACCCCCATGGGCTCATAATGTCCCCCCTTCATGAAGGGGCCAACATGGACAGAAACTCAAACCTGAGCCAAAGTCTGATCCTCGACCTGACTTCAGACGCATGAGATGTCAATTAAGCTCTGCAGAGTGTGCCTGCCATGTCCTTGCCCCGAAACCTAAGCCTAGCTTGTGTTCTCAGACTTCCGTCCTCACTCTCCTGGCCCACAAGCCCTCCAGTTTGGGAATTCCGAAGCCACAATGCAGCACTCTGCCTGCCCTCCAGAGGAAAAACTTTGCCCTATGCTGCTAATAAGAAACCCCAAATGATTTTCTAATGCATGCCAATCGATTGTAAAGCAATTATACAGCCTACCCTGTATATTAATGCCCTGTCTGGCACAGCCTGAGACAAGACATCCCAAACGATACCCAGACAGCTGGCCCCAACATGGTCACATAGGACCCGCTATGGCTGTAGGTCGTCATCTCTTCCCAACCTCGGTGTTCAGGCTTCAGAACCTAGACCTTATCTCCAATCACTGCCCAGGGGTGAACGTGATGCAGAAATTAGAATTCCTCCTTCCCCATGGCCAGAAACCTTGTGGTTGGCATGTTGTCCAACGTTCAATGTGGGAAATTCTGCATTGTCCAAAAGGCCACGCCAGTGCTTGAGGGCCGCCTAGGGCACACACATGCATTGTGACCTGCAGCGTGAGTCCCGTATTAAAGTAACGCCTCTCAGTGGCTGGACCAAGATCTTGCATATGGGGCTTGTCATATCCATAGGCCCCCAGGCTTAACCAGAGGGCGAGTATTCCAGTTGTCAGTACCCACTGCTATGCTCTAGATTCCCTCTACAGGGGGGACACATAAAGCAGAAAACAGGACACTTCCCTTCCCACAGAATGACCCCAAACTCTTGGGGGCTGAACAAACTACCAGAGAGGGAGACTTCTACGACCCATGAGGCAACTCCTACATTAAACGGCCATTGTGGACAAAACATCCAGAGACAAAAGCCTGAGCGACTGCCTCCCTCTCACCCTTCTTTCATATCCAGAGGAGCTCCCCTCATGGACTGCAGATCAGGCCTAACATAACCTCGGCCCCAAACCTGAGCTGAGTTAGGGATTTTGGATGTCTGTCTGCACAGCCATGGCCCACACGGCCTCCAGGATGGGGTCTCTGGAGCCACACCACAGAACTGTGCCTGCTCTCTCCTAAGAAACTGCCCATTCCATTGGCCACAACTCTACAAAATAGTAGAAACCTCAAGGTCCCCAAGGACATCCCACTACCGCAAGCCGCACTGGACAAATAGGGGCATTATGACACAAGCTGAGCAACTACTACCTCCATGCAGACACACAGACAGATATCCGCAGAGAAAGAAGATTGAACCAGACAGGCCCTTAGGCCCTATTATGAACTCTTGCTTTGGTGTCCAGGTATCACTCCTCAGAGGCCTGGGTTCGAAGACCAGCATACGGGGCTTTCCTGAGGCACCAGACAGAAGATCTCTCATCTCCACCTGGGAAGCTTCCTTGTTGGAGTTGTGTCAAGCCCTTCGGGTTGGAGAATCCTGCAGAGTCCCTTAGCTACTGCCACCTTCCAAGGTCTCCATGGCCACTAAACCACATTATGACTCATCCTCAGGAGAGTCCATTTAAACTCAGCCTTCTGGGTATCTCACCCAAGAGTCCGCAGATTGAGCGTGCCTTGTCTCGACCAGGCAATGGGAAGGTGAGTTGGCATTTCTCGGCATCCATGCTTAGGCCCCTGCTCTCGAGTCTTTCTGTATGGGGCATCAAGGGACCATCCAATAGTACTCGACTGTCCTGAAGAAGGAAACTTTGAAGTTTGGAGCAGCTCACAACTCCCAGTGTAGGGAAACCTCCCTGGCCTCATGACGCTCCCACCCCCTTCATGTAAGGGCCGTCATAGACACAAACTCCAGCTTGAGGCAACATCTGATACTCGCCCTGACATCACTGCAGGAGATCTCGATTCAGCCTCTGCAGAGTGGACCTGCCATGCTCTTGGTCCCAAAACTCGTGCTAGCTTGTGTTTTCAGACTTCCTTCCTCACAATCCTGGCCACACCCCTCCAGTTTGGCAATT
This sequence comes from Mustela nivalis, assembly GCF_964662115.1. Taxonomy (NCBI): domain Eukaryota; kingdom Metazoa; phylum Chordata; class Mammalia; order Carnivora; family Mustelidae; genus Mustela; species Mustela nivalis. Next base: position 1,064,363 of record NW_028136507.1, on the reverse strand, counting down.
CTGGAGACACAATGCAGCACTCTGCCTGCCCTCCAGAAGAAAAATGTTGCCCTATAGGGCTAACCCGAAACGCCAAATGAGTAACAACCTGCATGCCACTCGACCATACCCCAATTATACAGTCTAGCCTGTGCACTAAAGCCCTGTCTGACACAGCCTGAGGGCAGACCTCCAGTCCAACACCCAGACAGCTGGCCGTACACAGAGCATATCACACCCACAATGGCTTTAGGCCATCATCTCTACCCAACCTCAGTTTTCACCTTCAGAACCTTGAACTTATCTCCACTCACTGCTCAGGAGTGAACGTGATGCAAGAATCAGAACTTCTCCTTCGCCTTGGCAAGAAACCTAGTGGTTGGCATGTTGTCCAACGTTCATTGTAGGAGAAAGCAGCATGGACTATGAGGCCCCACCTATCCCTGAGGGCCACAATTTGCACAAACACACATTGTGACCCTCAGCGTGAACCCTATCCTCATGTAAAGCCTCTTAGTGACTGGAACAACAGCCCACATATGGGGCTTGCCAAGCCCCTAGTCCCCCAATCTCAACCAGAGTTCGAGATGTCTAGTCACCCCTACTCAGGGCTCTACTCTGGAATCCCTCTTTGGTGGAACACCTGAGGTAAAAAAAAAAAAAAAATACAGAAAGGACTCTTCCCATCCACAGAATGATCCCAACCCCTTGGGATCAGGCCAAATCACCAGAGAAAGAATTGTCCATGGCCCTTGATGAAACCCCGACATTCCCCGGCCACCGCTGACACAAAATCCGGAGACAAAACCCTGAGCAAGCGCCACATACTCGTCCTTTGTTCATAGCCCTGAAAATTCTCACGGTCTGTAGATCGATCCTTCATACATACATCCCCAAACCTAAGCTGAGTTTGTGTTTTCAGACTTCTGTCCCCACAGTCCTGGCCCACACACCATCCAAGCTGGGGCCCCTGGAGACACACCTCAGGACTGTGGCTTCCCTCTCCAGGGGAATTCTGCCATTTCCATTGGCCACAACCCTATAGATTAGGAGAATCCTCCAAACTCCCCGAGGCCATCCCAATAGTGTTGGCTGCCCAGGACAAACAGGGATGATCTTTCACAAGTTAGGAAACTACCTCCACTCAGACCCAGAGACAGATATCCCCATAGAATAAGATTGAACTGTACAGGCACTTAGGATCTAATCGGATCCATTGCTTTTGTTTCCAGGCATCTCTCCTCAGAGGCCTGGTTTCCAATACCAGAATACGGGGGATTACTGAGGCACTCATCAGAAAAATCTCATCTCCACATAGGAAATGTACTCTTTGGAGCTCTATAAAAACCTCTGTTTAGGAGAATCTTTCAGGGCCCCGGATCAAGCGCCCCATTCCAAGGTCTCCATGGACTTAAACCCACATTATGATCTATCCTCGGGAGAGTCCATGTCAACTCAACCCCCTTGGTTTCTCCCCCAGGGCCTGCAGATCAAACCTGCCTTGTTGCTAGGAGACAACTAGAATGGGAGGCGGGCTGCCCAGGCATCCATCCTTAGAACCCTACTCTGGAGTCGTTCCACATGGGACATCCTAGAGCCATCCAACAGGTCTCAAGTGTCCCACAGAAGGAATCTTTGCAGTCTGGAGCATCTCACAACTCCCATTGTGGGAAAATCTACATGGCCTCTTGAGACGCTCCACTTTATAAAGGGGCCATCATGGACAGAAACTCCAACCTGAGCAAACGTCTGATATTCGCCCTGACTTCAGGTGCATGAGATCTTGATTCAGCTCTGCAGAGTGTGCCTTCTGTGCACTCACCCCCAAAACTAAGCCTAGCTTGTGTTCTCAGACTACCGTCCTCACACCCCTGCCCCAAAAGCCCTACAGATTGGCAATACTGGGGCCATAATGCAGCACACTGCCTGCCCTCCAGAAGAAAAACGTTGCCTTATGGAGCTACCTAGAAACCCGAATAAGGATCAACTGAACGCCACTCGACTGCACCCCAAATATGCAGTCTACCCTGTCTAATGCCTTGTCTGACACAGCATGAGCCCACACCTCCAGACCTACGCTCAACAGCTGGCTGCACACTGAGCTCATTGGACCCATCAGGTCCTTAGGTCTTCATCTCTTCCAACCTCATTTTTCGGGTTTCAGAACCTAGACCTAAACTCCAAACACTGTCCAGGGGTGAACGTGATGCAGAAATCACAACTCTTCCTTCGCCATGGCTGGAAACCTTGTGGTTGGCATATTCTCCAACGTTCAGTGTAGAATAATCTAGCGTGGCCCATGAGGCACTTCCCATGCTTGAGGGCCTTGTTGGGCACAAATAGGCATTGTGAACCTCAGCATGAGCCCTGTCCTCAAGGAAGGCCTCTCAGTGTCTGAATCAAGAGCCCGCCTATTGGACTTTCCATGCCCCTAGGCCCCCAAACTTAAACAGAGGTGGGGATATCCAGTTGTCCCTCCCAAGGACTCTGCTCTGGAATCCCTCTTTTATTGGGACACTTGAGGTACATAAAATAAAATATAAAATAAAATAAAATAAAAAACATAAAAGACTCCCCCCATCCCACAGAATGTACCCAAACTCTTGGGATCGGGTCAAATCCTCAGAGAAGGAAAGCCATCCACAACCCATGAGGCCACGCCAGCATTCCACCCACATTGTTGACACAAATCCAGAGACAAAACCTGAGCAAGCACCTCAAACTCACCCTTTTTCATATCCCTAAGTGTTATCACAGTCTGTAAATTGGGCGTGCCATACCTATGTCCCCAATCCTAAGCGGAGTTTGTGTTTTCAGACTTTTGTCCCCACAGGCCTGGCCCACACAGCCTCAAGGCTGGGCCCCTAGAGCCAAACTCAGAACTGTGCCTGCCCTCTCCAGGAGATTTCTGCCCATTCCATTGGCCACAAACCTATAGATTAGGAGAAACTCCAAAGTCCGGAAGCCATCCCAATATTATAGGCTGCCCAGGACAAACAGGGGCGATCTGACACAAGCTGAGCAACTACATCCCCTCAGATTCTTAGACAGGTATCCTCAGGAAAGAGATTGAACCGGACAGGCACCTAGGCCCTAATCATCTCGATTGCTTTTGTTTCCAGTCATCTCTCCTCAGAGGCCTGGTTTCCCATACCAGCATATGGGAGATTCCTTAGGCACTCATCAAAACAATTCTCTTCTCTACATAGGTAACGTACTCTTTAGAGCCCATCAAAACCTCCGGTTATGAACATCCCTCAAGGCCCCGGATCAAGCACCCCATTCCAAGGTCTCCATGGACACAAATGCACATTATGACCCATCCTCAACTCACCCATTTCAACACACCCGCCTCGGTTGCTCCCCTAGATCCAGCAGATTGAACTTGCCTTGGCGCTATGAGACACCTGGAATGGGAGGCAGGCTGCCCAGGCATCGATCCTTAGAACCCTGCTCTGGATAACTTCCTTATGGGATGTCCTGGAGCCATCCAACAGGTCTCGACTGTCCCACAGAAGGAATCATTGCGGTTTGGAGCATCTCACAATTCCCATCGTGGGAAAACCTCCATGTCCTCGTGACACCGTCCCCTTCATGAAGGGGCCGTCATGGACAGAAACTCCGACGTAAGCCAACGTCTGATCCTAGCTCTGTCTTCAGGCATACGGGATCTCGAATCATCTCTGCAGAGGGTGCCTGCCGTCCCCTCACCCCGACATCTAAGTCTGGCTTGTGTTCTCAGAATTTTTTTCTCACACTCCTGTCCCACAAGCCTTCCAGTTTGGGAATTCTGGAGCCACTATGTGGCACTGTGTCTTCCCTCCAGAAGAAAAATGTTGCCCTCTGGGGCTACCCAGTAACCACAAATGAGTACCATCCTGCACGAAACTCGACTGCACCCCAATGATACAGTCTAGCCTGGGCACTAATTCCCTGTCTGCCACAGCCTGAGCCTGCACCTCCCAACCCACACTCAACAGCTGGCCGAACACTGAGCACATCAGACACACCATGGCCTTAGGGCTTCATCTCTTCCCAACCTCAGTTTTCAGGCTTCAGAACCTAGACCTTAAATACAATCACAGTCCAGGAGTGAAAGTGTTGCAGAAATTAGAACTCCTTCTTCCCCATGGCCAGAAAACTTGTGGTTGCCATATTGTGCAACGTTCAGTGTAGGAGAAACCAGCATGGTACATTAGGCCACGCCCTGATTTGAGGGGCTCCTTGGGCACAAAAACACATTGTGAAACTCAGTGTGAGACCTATCCTCAAGGAAGGCCTCTCAGTGTCTGGACCAAGAGCCCACATATGGGGCTTGCCATGTTCTTAGGTCCCAATGTTAACCAGAGGTCTGGTTGTCCAGTCGCCCCTCGCCAGGAATCTGCTCTTGGATCCCTCTTTTGGTGGTCCACCTTAGGTAAAAAAAAATAATAATACTAAAAAAATAAACAAAAAAACAAGAAAGGCCTCCTCCCTTCCCACAGAATGACCCCAAACTCTTGGGATCGGGTCAAATCCCGAGAAAGGGAGCCTCATCAATGACCCATGAGGACACCCCGACATTCCATGGCAATCGGTGACACAATTCCAGAAAAAAAAAAAAGCATGAGCCAGCACCTCACATTCGCCCTTTGTTCATATCCCGAAGAGTTCTCCTCACGGTCTATAGATCGGGTTGGCCATACTTACATCCCCCAACCTAAGTGGAGTTTGTGTTTTCAGACTTTTGTCCAAATAGCCCTGGACCAAACATGCTCCACAATTGGGTCCTTGGAGCCACACCTCAGGACTGTGCTTCCCTTTCAAGGGAATTCTTCCCATTCCATTGGCCACAACCTTGCAAATGAGGAAAAACCTCCAAAGTCACCGAGGCCATCTTAAAAGAGTAGGCCGCCCAGGACAAACAGGGGTGATCTCAAACCAGCTGAGCAACTACCTCCACTCAGACAACAGATGTCCCCAGAGAAGAATATTGAACCGGACAGGTTCCTAGGCCCTAATCAGATCCATTGCTTTGGTTTCCAGGCATCTCTCCTCAGAGGCCTCCTTTCCAATACCAGCATATGGTGGTTTCCTGAGGCACCAATAAGAACAAATCTCGTCTCTCCATGGAAAACTTGCTCATTGGAGCTTTGTCATAACCTCTGGTTAGGAGAATCCTTCAGGGCCCTGGTGCCACTACCCCATACCAAGGTCTCCATGGACTCAAACCAACATTAAGATCATCCTCAGGAAAGTCTATTTCAACTCAGCCCCCTCTGTTGCTACCCCAAGCCAGCAGATCAAACGTTTCTTGTTGCTAGGAGACAATTGGAATGTGAGGCTGGCTGCCCAGGCATCCATACTTAGAACCCTGTTCTGGAAAAATACCTTATAAGACGTCCTGGAGCCATCCAACAAATTTAATTGTCTCACAAAAGGAATCCTTGCGGTTTGGAGCATCTCACAAATCCAATAGTGGGAAAACCCCCATGGCCTCATAATGCCCCCCCTTCCTGAAGGGGCAAACATGGACAGAAACTCAAACCTGAGCCAAAGTCTGATCCTCGACCTGACTTCAGACGCATGAGATGTCAATTCAGCTCTGCAGAGTGTGCCTGCCATGTTTTTGCCCCAAAACCTAAGCCTAGCTTGTGTTCTCAGACTTCCGTCCTCACTCTCCTGGCCCACAAGCCCTCCAGTTTGGGAATTCCGATGCCACAATGCAGCACTCTGCCAACCCTCCAGAAGAAAAACTTTGCCCTATGCTGCTAATAAGAAACCCCAAATGATTTTCTAATGCATGCCACTCGATTGTAAAGCAATTATACAGCCTAACCTGTATACTAATGCCCTGTCTGGCACAGCCTGAGACAATACATCCCAAACGATACCCAGACAGCTGGCCCCAACCTGGACACATAGGACCCGCTATGGCTGTAGGTCGTCATCTCTTCCCAACCTCGGTGTTCAGGCTTCAGAACCTAGACCTTATCTCCAATCACTGCCCAGGGGTGAACGTGATGCAGAAATTAGAATTCCTCCTTCCCCATGGCCAGAAACCTTGTGGTTGGCATGTTGTCCAACGTTCAATGTGGGAAAACCTGCATTGTCCGAAAGGCCACGCCAGTGCTTGAGGGCCGCCTAGGGCACAGACATACATTGTGACCTGCAGCGTGAGTCCCGTATTAAAGTAACGCCTCTCAGTGGCTGGACCAAGATCCTGCATATGGGGCTTGTCATATCCATAGGTCCCCAGGCTTAACCAGAGGGCGAGTATTCCAGTTGTCAGTACCCACTGCTATGCTCTAGAATCCCTCTACTGGGGGGACACATGAAGCAGAAAACAGGACACTTCCCTTCCCACAGAATGACCCCAAACTCTTGGGGGCTGGACAAACTACCAGAGAGGGAGACTTCTACGACCCATGAGGCAACTCCTACATTAAACGGCCATTGTGGTCAAAACATCCAGAGACAAAAGCCTGAGCGACTGCCTCCCTCTCACCCTTCTTTCATATCCAGAGGAGCTCCCCTCATGGACTGTAGATCAGGCCTGCCTTAACCTCGGCCCCAAACCTGAGCTGAGTTAGGGTTTTTGGATGTCTGTCTGCACAGCCATGGCCCACACAGCCTCCAGGATGGGGTCTCTGGAGCCACACCACAGAACTGTGCCTGCTCTCTCCTAAGAAACTGCACATTCCATTGGCCACAACTCTACAAAATAGTAGAAACCTCAAGGTCCCCAAGGACATCCCACTACCGCAAGCCGCACTGGACAAATAGGGGCATTATGACACAAGCTGAGTAACTACTACCTCCATGCAGACACACAGACAGATATCCGCAGAGACAGAAGATTGAACCAGACAGGCCCCTAGGCCCTATTATGAACTCTTGCTTTGGTGTCCAGGTATCACTCCTCAGAGGCCTGGGTTCGAAGACCAGCATACGGGGCTTTCCTGAGGCACCAGACAGAAGACCTCTCATCTCCACATGGGAAGCTTCCTTGTTGGAGTTGTGTCAAGCCCTTCGGGTTGGAGAATCCTGCAGAGTCCCTTAGCTACTGCCACATTCCAAGGTCTCCTTGGCCACCAACCCACATTATGACTCATCCTCAGGAGAGTCCATTTAAACTCAGCCTTCTGGGTAGCTCACCCAAAAGCCCGCAGATTGAGCGTGCCTTGTCTCGACCAGGCAATGGTAAGGTGAGTTGGCGTTTCTCGGCATCCATGCTTAGGGCCCTGCTCTCGAGTCTTTCTGTATGGGGCATCCTGGAACCATACAATAGTACTCGACTGTCCTGAAGAAGGAAACTTTGAAGTTGGGAGCAGCTCACAACTCCCAGCGTAGGGAAACCTCCCTGGCCTCATGACGCCCCCACCCCCTTCAGGAAGGGGCCGTCATGGACACAAACTCCAGCTTGAGGCAACATCTGATACTCGCCCTGACCTCACTGCAGGAGATCTCGATTCAGCCTCTGCAGAGTGGACCTGCCATGCTCTTGGTCCCAAAACTCGTGCTAGCTTGTGTTTTCAGACTTCCTTCCTCACAATCCTGGCCACACCCCTCCAGTTTGGCAATTCTGGAGACACAATGCAGCACTCTGCCTGCCCTCCAGAAGAAAAATGTTGCCCTATAGGCCTAACCAGAAACGCCAAATGAGTAACAACATGCATGCCACTCGACCATACCCCAATTATACAGTCTAGCCTGTGCACTAAAGCCCTGTCTGAAACAGCCTGAGGGCAGACCTCCAGTCCAACACCCAGACAGCTGGCCATAAACAGAGCATATCACACCCACAATGGCTTTAGGCCATCAACTCTACACAACCTCAGTTTTCACCTTCAGAACCTAGACCTTATCTGCACTCACTGCTCAGGAGTGAACGTGATACAAGAATCAGAACTTCTCCTTCGCCTTGGCAAGAAACCTAGTGGTTGGCATGTTTTTCCAACGTTCAGTGTAGTTGAAACCAGTGTGGCCCATGATGCCCCGCCCATGTTTATGGGCCACATTGGTCACAAACACACATTGTGTCCCTCAGCCTGATCCCAGTCCTCAGGTAAGGCCTCTCAGTGGCTGGATGAAGAGTCAGCATATTCGGCTTGCCATGCCCCTAGGCCCCAAATTTTACCCATAGTTCGGGTTCTCCCTTCACTTTTCCCCAGGGCTCATCTTTGGAATTCCTCTTTTGGCGAGACACCTGAGGTAACAAACCTGAAAGGAGTCCTCCCATTCCACAGATTGATGAAAAACAATTGGGATTGGACCAAATCCCCAGAGAGAAAGATTCGTCCATGGCCCATGAGGCTTCCCCGACATTCCACGGCCATCTCTGATACAAAATCCAGAGACAAAAGCCTGAGCAAGTGCCTCAGACTCGCTCTTTCTTTATATCCGGAAGAGTTCTTCTCATGGTTTATACATCGGGCCTGCCATACCTACCTCCCCAAAGCTAAGCTGAGTTTGTGTTTTCAGACTTCTGTCCCCAAAGTCCTGGGCCACACACCTTCCAGGCTGGGTCCCCAGGTGTCACACATTAGGACTGTGTCTACCCAATCCATGGGAATTCTCCCCATTCCATGGTCCAAAACCGTAAAATTAGGAGAACCCTCCAAATCCCTGAGGCCATCCCAATAGTGCAGGTCGCCCGGGACAAACAATGGCTGTCTGATACCAGCTGAGCATCTACCTCTACTCATACCATAGATGGATGTCCCCTGAGAAGCAGATTGAACCAGACAGGACCCTAGGCCATAATCGGATACATTGCTTTGGTTTACAGGCATGTCTCCTCAAAAGCCTGGATTCCAATACCAGCATAGGGGTTTTTCTGAGGCACCCATTAGAACCAATCTCGTCTCCACAAGGAACCTTGTGCATTGAGCTATGTCAAAAGCTTAGGAGAATACTTCAGGGCCCCGGTGCCACCGCCCCATTTTAAGGCCCTCATGGACACAAACACACATTAGGACCCATCCTCAGGAAAGTCCATTTCAAGTCAGTCACTCCTGTTGCTCACGCAGAGCCATCAGATCTAAACTCTCTTGTTGCTAGGAGAAAATTGGAATGCGAGGCCTGCTTCCCAGTCATCCATTCTCGAATGGTGCCCTGGAGTCATTCCATATGGGATGTCCTGAAGCTGTCCAACAGGTCTCAATTGTCCCGCAGAAGGTATCCTTGAAGGGGGCATCCCACAACACCCAACGTGGGAAAACCTACATGGCCTCGAGATTTCGCTCTCTTCATGAAGTGGCCGTCATGCACAAAAACTCCAACGTGAGACAACGTCTGATCCTCGCCCTGACTTCAGATGCATGAGATATTGGTTCAGATCTACAGTGGTCCCTGCCGTGTCCTCGCCCTGATACACAAGTCTAGCTTGTGTTCTCAGACTTCCGTCCTCACACTCCTGGACACGAAGCCCTCAAGTTTGGCAATTCCGGACCGACAATGAAGCACTCTGCCTGCCCTCTAGAAAACAAATTTTGCCTAATGAGCTGCCCAGACAACTTATATGAGGATAAATCTACATGGCACTCGACTTTACCCAAATTATATAGTCTACGGGGGCACTAATGCACTGTCTGACACAACCTGAGCCCGGACCTCCTGACCAACACCCAGACAGCTGACGGCACACTGAGCACATCAGACCCGCCATGGCCTTAGGTTATCATCTCTTCCCTACCTCTGATTTCAGGCTTCAGAATCTAGACCTTATCTCCAATCACTGCCCAGGGGTGACTGTGATGCAGAAATCAGAACTCTTCCTTACCCATGGCAAGAAATCTTGTCATTGGCAGGTTGTCCAACGTTCAGTGTAGGAGAAACCAGGATTCACCATGAGGCCCCGCCCATTCTTGTTTGCGAAGTGGGCATAAACACGAATTGTGACCCTCAGTGTGAGTCCTGTCCTCTAGTAAGTCCTCTCAGTCGCTCGACCATTAGATGTCATAATGGGCTTGACATGTCCCTAGGCCCAAATTTGTAACCAGATTTCTGGTTGTCCAGTCGGCCCTCCCCAGGGCTCTACTCTGGAATACCTCATTTGGTGAGACACCTGAGGTTAAAAAACAAAACAAAGCAAATCAACAACAACAACAACAAAACGGACTTCTTCCATCCCCAGAATGACCCAAAACTCTTGGGACGGGGCAAAACCCCAGAGAGTAAGACTCGTCCATTTCCCATGAAGTCACCTGGAAATTTCACGACCATGAGTGACACGATATCCAGAGACAAAAACTTCAGCACGAGCCTCACACTCGCCCTTTTTTCATATCCTGAAGAGTTCTCCTCATGGTCTGTAGATCAGTCCTGCCATACCTATGACCCGAAACATAAGCCGCGTTTGTGTTTTCAGACAACTGTCCAAACAGCTCTGGCCTACACACCCTACAGGCTCAGGCCCCTGGAGCCAAACCTGAGGACTGTACTTGCCCTCTCCAAGGGAATTGTATGTGCCCATTCCAATGGCCACAACCCTACTAATAGGATAAACCTCCAAACTGCCTGAGGCCATCCCAATAGTGGTGGCTTCCCAGGACAAACAGGGGCAATCTGAGCTCATCTGAGCACCTACCTGCACTCAGACGCATAGACTGATGTCCCCAGAGGTAAAAAGGAACGAACAGGCCCCTAGGCACTATTCGGATCCATTGCTGTGGTATCCAGTCATCTCTCCTCAGAGGCCTGGATTTCAATACCAGCGTATGGCTGTTTCTTGACTCACCCATCAGAAAACATCTCATCTACATATGGGAAACTTGCACGTTGGAGCTGTGTCAAAGCCTCTGTTTGGAAAAACCCTTCAGGTCCCCAGTGCCACCGCTACATTCCAAGGTCTCCATAGACACAAAAAGACATTAGGACCCATCCACAGGAGAGTTTATTTCAACTCAGCCTCCTGGGTTGCTCCCCCAGATCCAGCAGATCTAACCTGTCTTGTTGCTAGGACACAATTGGAATGCGAGGTGGGCTACCCAGCCATCCATCCTTAGAACCCTGCTCGGAATCGTTGCCCTGGAGCCAACCAACAGGTCTCAATTGTCCTGCAGAAGAATCTTTGCAGTTTGGAGCTTCTCACAACTAACATCGTGGGAAAACCCCCACGGCCTCATGACCCCCCCGCCCCTTCATGAAGGGCCATCAGGGACAGAAACACCAACCTGAGCGATCTTCTGATCCTCGCCCTGACATCATAAGCACGAGATCTCGATTCAGGTCTGTAGATTGTTCCTGCCTTGTCCTCACCCAGAAACCTAAGCCTAGCTTGTTCTCAGATTTCCTTCCTCAGACTACTGGCCCACAAGCCTCCAGTTTGAAAACCAGAACTATAATGCAGCACTCTTCCTGCCCTCAGGAAGAAAAACATTGCCCTCTGGGGCTACCCAGAAACTCCAAAAGAGGATCAACCTGCACGCCATACGACTGTACCCCAAATATATAGGCTGACCTGGGCACTATTGCCCTTTTTGACACAGCCTGAGCCTGGATTACCTGGCCCCACACAGAAAGCTGGCCGCTCACTGAGCACATCGGACCCGCCATGGTCTTAGGTCGTCATCTCTTCCCAACCTCGGTTGTCAAGTTTCAGAACCTAGACCTTATCTCCAATCACTGCCCAGGCTTGAAAGTGATGCAGAAAACACAACTCCTTCCCCGTGGCAAGAAACCATGTGGTTGGCATGTTGTCCAACGTTCAGTGTAGTTGAAACCAGGGTGGCCCATGAGGCCCCGCTCATGTTTGCGGGGCACATTGGTCAAAACCACACATTGTGACCCTCACCCTGATCCCAGTCCTCAATAAGGCCTCTCAGTGGCTGGATGAAGAGATTGCATATTGGGCATGCCATGCCCTTAGGCCCCAAATTTTACCCATAGTTCGGGTTCTCCCTTCACTTTTCGCCAGGGCTCTTCTTTGGAATCCCTCTTTTGGCGGGACACCTGAGGTAACAAACCTGAAAGGAGTCCTCCCATTCCACAGTTTGACGAAAAACAATTGGGATCGGGCCAAATCCACAGAGAGGAAGATTCGTCCATGGCCCATGAGGCCTCCCCGACATTCCACGGCCATCTCTGATACAAAATCCAGAGACAAAAGCCTGAGCAAGCGCCTCAGACTCGCTCTTTCTTCATATCCGGAAGAGTTCTTCTCATGGTTTATAGATCGGGCCTGCCATACCTACGTCCCCAAACCTAAGCTGAGTTTGTGTTTTCAGACTTCTGTCCTCAAAGTCCTGGGCCACACACCCTCCAGGCTGGGGCCCCTGGAGTCACACAGTAGGACTGTGCCTACCCAATCCATGGGAATTCTGCCGATGCCATTGTCCAAAACAGTAAAATTTGGAGAACCCTCCAAATCCCTGAGGCCATCCCAATAGTGCAGGTCGCCCGGGACAAACAAGGGCGGTCTGATACCAGCTGAGCATCTACCTCCACTCATACCATAGATGGATGTCCCCTGAGAAGAAGATTGAACCAGACAGGACCTTAGGCCATAATCGGATACATTGCTTTGGATTACAGGCATGTCTCCTCAAAAGCCTGGATACCAATACCAGCATAGAGGTTTTCCTGAGGCACCCATCAAAACAAATCTCGTCTCCACAAGGAACCTTGTGCATCGAGCTATGTCAAAAGCTTAGGAGAATACTTCAGGGTCCCGGTGCCACCGCCCCATTTTAAGGCCCTCATGGACACAAACACACATTAGGACCCATCCTCAGGAAAGTCCATTTCAAGTCAGCCACCCCGGTTTCTCCCGCTAAGCCATCAGATCTAAACTGTCTTGTTGCTAGGAGACAATTGGAATGCGAGGCGGGCTTCCCAGGCATCCATCCTCGAACGGTGCCCTGGAGTCATTCCATATGGGATGTCCTGGAGCTGCCCAACAAGTCTCAATTGTCCCGCAGAAGGAATCCTTGAACGGGCATCCCACAACTCCCAACGTGGGAAAACCTCCATGGCCTCGAGATTCCGCTCCCTTCATGAAGGGGCCGTCATGCACAGAAACTCCAACCTGAGCCAACTTCTGATCCTCGCCCTGACTTCAGATGCATGAGATATTTGTTAAGATCTGCAGGGGGTACCTGCCGTGCCCTCGCCCTGAAACCCAAGTCTAGCTTGTGTTCTCAGACTTCCGTCCTCACACTCCAGGCCCCGAAGCCCGGAAGTTTCGCAATTCCAGACCCACAATGCAGCACTCTGCCTGCCCTCTAGAAAAAAAATTTGGCCTAATGAGCTGCCCAGGCACCTTATATGAGGATAAATCTACATGGCATTCGACTATACCCAAAGTATATAGTCTAACCTGGGCACTAATGCACTGTCTGACACAACCTGAGCTCGGACCTCCTGACCAACACCCAGAAAGCTGACCGCACACTGAGCACATCAGAACCGCCATGGCCTTAGGTTATCATCTCTTCCCAACTGCGGTTTTTCAGGCTTCAGAACCTAGACCTTATCTCCAACCACTGCCCAGGGGTGCCTGTGATGCAGAAATCAGACCTTGTCCTTACCCATGGCAAGAAACCTTGTGGTTGGCATGTTGTCCAACGTTCAGTGTAGGAGAAACCAGCATTCACCCGGAGGCCCCGCCAATTCTTGAGTGCGAAGAGGGCATAAACACGCATTGTGACCCTCAGCGTGAGTCCTGTGCTCTAGTAAGTCCTCTCAGTGGCTCGACCATTAGATGTCATAATGGGCTTGACATGTCCCTAGGCCACAATTTTTAACCAGATTTCTGGTTGTCCGGTCGGCCCTCCCCAGGGCTCTACTCTGGAATACCTCATTTGGTGAGACACCTGAGGTTAAAAAACAAAACAAAGCAAATCAACAACAACAACAACAAAACGGACTTCTTCCATCCCCAGAATGACCCAAAACTCTTGGGACGGGGCAAAACCCCAGAGAGTAAGACTCGTCCATTTCCCATGAAGTCACCTGGAAATTTCACGACCATGAGTGACACGATATCCAGAGACAAAAACTTCAGCACGAGCCTCACACTCGCCCTTTTTTCATATCCTGAAGAGTTCTCCTCATGGTCTGTAGATCAGTCCTGCCATACCTATGACCCGAAACATAAGCCGCGTTTGTGTTTTCAGACAACTGTCCAAACAGCTCTGGCCTACACACCCTACAGGCTCAGGCCCCTGGAGCCAAACCTGAGGACTGTACTTGCCCTCTCCAAGGGAATTGTATGTGCCCATTCCAATGGCCACAACCCTACTAATAGGATAAACCTCCAAACTGCCTGAGGCCATCCCAATAGTGGTGGCTTCCCAGGACAAACAGGGGCAATCTGAGCTCATCTGAGCACCTACCTGCACTCAGACGCATAGACTGATGTCCCCAGAGGTAAAAAGGAACGAACAGGCCCCTAGGCACTATTCGGATCCATTGCTGTGGTATCCAGTCATCTCTCCTCAGAGGCCTGGATTTCAATACCAGCGTATGGCTGTTTCTTGACTCACCCATCAGAAAACATCTCATCTACATATGGGAAACTTGCACGTTGGAGCTGTGTCAAAGCCTCTGTTTGGAAAAACCCTTCAGGACCCCAGTGCCACCGCTACATTCCAAGGTCTCCATAGACACAAAAAGACATTAGGACCCATCCACAGGAGAGTTTATTTCAACTCAGCCTCCTGGGTTGCTCCCCCAGATCCAGCAGATCTAACCTGTCTTGTTGCTAGGACACAATTGGAATGCGAGGTGGGCTACCCAGCCATCCATCCTTAGAACCCTGCTCGGAATCGTTGCCCTGGAGCCAACCAACAGGTCTCAATTGTCCTGCAGAAGAATCTTTGCAGTTTGGAGCTTCTCACAACTAACATCGTGGGAAAACCCCCACGGCCTCATGACCCCCCCACCCCTTCATGAAGGGCCATCAGGGACAGAAACTCCAACCTGAGCGATCTTCTGATCCTCGCCCTGACATCATAAGCACGAGATCTCGATTCAGGTCTGTAGATTGTTCCTGCCTTGTCCTCACCCAGAAACCTAAGCCTAACTTGTTCTCAGATTTCCTTCCTCAGACTACTGGCCCACAAGCCTCCAGTTTGAAAACCAGAACTATAATGCAGCACTCTTCCTGCCCTCAAGAAGAAAAACATTGCCCTCTGGGGCTACCCAGAAACTCCAAAAGAGGATCAACCTGCACGCCATACGACTGTACCCCAAATATATAGGCTGACCTGGGCACTATTGCCCTTTTTGACACAGCCTGAGCCTGGATTACCTGGCCCCACACAGAAAGCTGGCCGCTCACTGAGCACATCGGACACGCCATGGTCTTAGGTCGTCATCTCTTCCCAACCTCGGTTGTCAAGTTTCAGAACCTAGACCTTATCTCCAATCACTGCCCAGGCTTGAAAGTGATGCAGAAATCACAACTCCTTCCTCGTGGCAAGAAACCATGTGGTTGGCATGTTGTCCAACGTTCAGTGTAGTTGAAACCAGGGTGGCCCATGAGGCCCCGCTCATGTTTGCGGGCCACATTGGTCAAAACCACACATTGTGACCCTCACCCTGATCCCAGTCCTCAATAAGGCCTCTCAGTGGCTGGATGAAGAGATAGCATATTGGGCATGCCATGCCCCTAGGCCCCAAATTTTACCCATAGTTCGGGTTCACCCTTCACTTTTCCCCAGGGCTCTTGTTTGGAATTCCTCTTTTGGCGGGACACCTGAGGTAACAAACCTGAAAGGAGTCCTCCCATTCCACAGTTTGACGAAAAACAATTGGGATCGGGCCAAATCCACAGAGAGGAAGATTCGTCCATGGCCCATGAGGCCTCCCCGACATTCCACGGCCATCTCTGATACAAAATCCAGAGACAAAAGCCTGAGCAAGCCCCTCAGACTCACTCTTTCTTCATATCCGGAAGAGTTCTTCTCATGGTTTATACATCGGGCCTGCCATACTTACGTCCCCAAACCTAAGCTGAGTTTGTGTTTTCAGACTTCTGTCCTCAAAGTCCTGGGCCACACACCATCCAAGCTGGGGCCCCTGGAGTCACACAGTAGGACTGTGCCTACCCAATCCATGGGAATTCTGCCGATGCCATTGTCCAAAACAGTAAAATTTGGAGAACCCTCCAAATCCCTGAGGCCATCCCAATAGTGCAGGTCGCCCGGGACAAACAAGGGCGGTCTGATACCAGCTGAGCATCTACCTCCACTCATACCATAGATGGATGTCCCCTGAGAAGAAGATTGAACCAGACAGGACCTTAGGCCATAATCGGATACATTGCTTTGGATTACAGGCATGTCTCCTCAAAAGCCTGGATACCAATACCAGCATAGAGGTTTTCCTGAGGCACCCATCAAAACAAATCTCGTCTCCACAAGGAACCTTGTGCATCGAGCTATGTCAAAAGCTTAGGAGAATACTTCAGGGTCCCGGTGCCACCGCCCCATTTTAAGGCCCTCATGGACACAAACACACATTAGGACCCATCCTCAGGAAAGTCCATTTCAAGTCAGCCACCCCGGTTTCTCCCGCTAAGCCATCAGATCTAAACTGTCTTGTTGCTAGGAGACAATTGGAATGCGAGGCGGGCTTCCCAGGCATCCATCCTCGAACGGTGCCCTGGAGTCATTCCATATGGGATGTCCTGGAGCTGCCCAACAAGTCTCAATTGTCCCGCAGAAGGAATCCTTGAAGGGGGCATCCCACAACTCCCAACGTGGGAAAACCTCCATGGCCTCGAGATTCCGCTCCCTTCATGAAGGGGCCGTCATGCACAGAAACTCCAACCTGAGCCAACTTCTGATCCTCGCCCTGACTTCAGATGCATGAGATATAGGTTCAGATCTACAGGGGTACCTGCCGTGCCCTGGCCCTGAAACCAAAGTCTAGCTTGTGTTCTCAGACTTCCGTACTCACACTCCAGGCCCCGAAGCCCGGAAGTTTCACAATTCCAGACCCACAATGCAGCACTCTGCCTGCCCTCTAGAAAAAAAATTTGGCCTAATGAGCTGCCCAGGCACCTTATATGAGGATAAATCTACATGGCATTCGAGTATACCCAAAATATATAGTCTAACCTGGGCACTAATGCACTGTCTGACACAACCTGAGCTCGGACCTCCTGACCAACACCCAGAAAGCTGACCGCACACTGAGCACATCAGAACCGCCATGGCCTTAGGTTATCATCTCTTCCCAACTGCGGTTTTTCAGGCTTCAGAACCTAGACCTTATCTCCAACCACTGCCCAGGGGTGCCTGTGATGCAGAAATCAGACCTTGTCCTTACCCATGGCAAGAAAACTTGTGGTTGGCATGTTGTCCAACGTTCAGTGTAGGAGAAACCAGCATTCACCCGGAGGCCCCGCCAATTCTTGAGTGCGAAGAGGGCATAAACACGCATTGTGACCCTCAGCGTGAGTCCTGTGCTCTAGTAAGTCCTCTCAGTGGCTCGACCATTAGATGTCATAATGGGCTTGACATGTCCCTAGGCCACAATTTTTAACCAGATTTCTGGTTGTCCGGTCGGCCCTCCCCAGGGCTCTACTCTGGAATACCTCATTTGGTGAGACACCTGAGGTTAAAAAACAAAACAAAGCAAATCAACAACAACAACAACAAAACGGACTTCTTCCATCCCCAGAATGACCCAAAACTCTTGGGACGGGGCAAAACCCCAGAGAGTAAGACTCGTCCATTTCCCATGAAGTCACCTGGAAATTTCACGACCATGAGTGACACGATATCCAGAGACAAAAACTTCAGCACGAGCCTCACACTCGCCCTTTTTTCATATCCTGAAGAGTTCTCCTCATGGTCTGTAGATCAGTCCTGCCATACCTATGACCCGAAACATAAGCCGCGTTTGTGTTTTCAGACAACTGTCCAAACAGCTCTGGCCTACACACCCTACAGGCTCAGGCCCCTGGAGCCAAACCTGAGGACTGTACTTGCCCTCTCCAAGGGAATTGTATGTGCCCATTCCAATGGCCACAACCCTACTAATAGGATAAACCTCCAAACTGCCTGAGGCCATCCCAATAGTGGTGGCTTCCCAGGACAAACAGGGGCAATCTGAGCTCATCTGAGCACCTACCTGCACTCAGACGCATAGACTGATGTCCCCAGAGGTAAAAAGGAACGAACAGGCCCCTAGGCACTATTCGGATCCATTGCTGTGGTATCCAGTCATCTCTCCTCAGAGGCCTGGATTTCAATACCAGCGTATGGCTGTTTCTTGACTCACCCATCATAAAACATCTCATCTACATATGGGAAACTTGCACGTTGGAGCTGTGTCAAAGCCTCTGTTTGGAAAAACCCTTCAGGACCCCAGTGCCACCGCTACATTCCAAGGTCTCCATAGACACAAAAAGACATTAGAACCCATCCACAGGAGAGTTTATTTCAACTCAGCCTCCTGGGTTGCTCCCCCAGATCCAGCAGATCTAACCTGTCTTGTTGCTAGGACACAATTGGAATGCGAGGTGGGCTACCCAGCCATCCATCCTTAGAACCCTGCTCGGAATCGTTGCCCTGGAGCCAACCAACAGGTCTCAATTGTCCTGCAGAAGAATCTTTGCAGTTTGGAGCTTCTCACAACTAACATCGTGGGAAAACCCCCACGGCCTCATGACCCCCCCACCCCTTCATGAAGGGCCATCAGGGACAGAAACTCCAACCTGAGCGATCTTCTGATCCTCGCCCTGACATCATAAGCACGAGATCTCGATTCAGGTCTGTAGATTGTTCCTGCCTTGTCCTCACCCAGAAACCTAAGCCTAGCTTGTTCTCAGATTTCCTTCCTCAGACTACTGGCCCACAAGCCTCCAGTTTGAAAACCAGAACTATAATGCAGCACTCTTCCTGCCCTCAGGAAGAAAAACATTGCCCTCTGGGGCTACCCAGAAACTCCAAAAGAGGATCAACCTGCACGCCATACGACTGTACCCCAAATATATAGGCTGACCTGGGCACTATTGCCCTTTTTGACACAGCCTGAGCCTGGATTACCTGGCCCCACACAGAAAGCTGGCCGCTCACTGAGCACATCGGACACGCCATGGTCTTAGGTCGTCATCTCTTCCCAACCTCGGTTGTCAAGTTTCAGAACCTAGACCTTATCTCCAATCACTGCCCAGGCTTGAAAGTGAAGCAGAAATCACAACTCCTTCCTCGTGGCAAGAAACCATGTGGTTGGCATGTTGTCCAACGTTCAGTGTAGTTGAAACCAGGGTGGCCCATGAGGCCCCACTCATGTTTGCGGGCCACACTGGTCAAAACCACACATTGTGACCCTCACCGTGATCCCAGTCCTCAATAAGGCCTCTCAGTGGCTGGATGAAGAGATAGCATATTGGGCATGCCATGCCCCTAGGCCCCAAATTTTACCCATAGTTCGGGTTCTCCCTTCACTTTTCCCCAGGGCTCTTGTTTGGAATTCCTCTTTTGGCGGGACACCTGAGGTAACAAACCTGAAAGGAGTCCTCCCATTCCACAGTTTGACGAAAAACAATTGGGATCGGGCCAAATCCACAGAGAGGAAGATTCGTCCATAGCCCATGAGGCCTCCCCGACATTCCACGGCCATCTCTGATACAAAATCCAGAGACAAAAGCCTGAGCAAGCCCCTCAGACTCACTCTTTCTTCATATCCGGAAGAGTTCTTCTCATGGTTTATACATCAGGCCTGCCATACCTACGTCCCCAAACCTAAGCTGAGTTTGTGTTTTCAGACTTCTGTCCTCAAAGTCCTGGGCCACACACCATCCAAGCTGGGGCCCCTGGAGTCACACAGTAGGACTGTGCCTACCCAATCCATGGGAATTCTGCCGATGCCATTGTCCAAAACAGTAAAATTTGGAGAACCCTCCAAATCCCTGAGGCCATCCCAATAGTGCAGGTCGCCCGGGACAAACAAGGGCGGTCTGATACCAGCTGAGCATCTACCTCCACTCATACCATAGATGGATGTCCCCTGAGAAGAAGATTGAACCAGACAGGACCTTAGGCCATAATCGGATACATTGCTTTGGATTACAGGCATGTCTCCTCAAAAGCCTGGATACCAATACCAGCATAGAGGTTTTCCTGAGGCACCCATCAAAACAAATCTCGTCTCCACAAGGAACCTTGTGCATCGAGCTATGTCAAAAGCTTAGGAGAATACTTCAGGGTCCCGGTGCCACCGCCCCATTTTAAGGCCCTCATGGACACAAACACACATTAGGACCCATCCTCAGGAAAGTCCATTTCAAGTCAGCCACCCCGGTTTCTCCCGCTAAGCCATCAGATCTAAACTGTCTTGTTGCTAGGAGACAATTGGAATGCGAGGCGGGCTTCCCAGGCATCCATCCTCGAACGGTGCCCTGGAGTCATTCCATATGGGATGTCCTGGAGCTGCCCAACAAGTCTCAATTGTCCCGCAGAAGGAATCCTTGAAGGGGGCATCCCACAACTCCCAACGTGGGAAAACCTCCATGGCCTCGAGATTCCGCTCCCTTCATGAAGGGGCCGTCATGCACAGAAACTCCAACCTGAGCCAACTTCTGATCCTCGCCCTGACTTCAGATGCATGAGATATTTGTTAAGATCTGCAGGGGGTACCTGCCGTGCCCTCTCCCTGAAACCCAAGTCTAGCTTGTGTTCTCAGACTTCCGTACTCACACTCCAGGCCCCGAAGCCCGGAAGTTTCGCAATTCCAGACCCACAATGCAGCACTCTGCCTGCCCTCTAGAAAAAAAATTTGGCCTAATGAGCTGCCCAGGCACCTTATATGAGGATAAATCTACATGGCATTCGACTATACCCAAAGTATATAGACTAACCTGGGCACTAATGCACTGTCTGACACAACCTGAGCTCGGACCTCCTGACCAACACCCAGAAAGCTGACCGCACACTGAGCACATCAGAACCGCCATGGCCTTAGGTTATCATCTCTTCCCAACTGCGGTTTTTCAGGCTTCAGAACCTAGACCTTATCTCCAACCACTGCCCAGGGGTGCCTGTGATGCAGAAATCAGACCTTGTCCTTACCCATGGCAAGAAACCTTGTGGTTGGCATGTTGTCCAACGTTCAGTGTAGGAGAAACCAGCATTCACCCGGAGGCCCCGCCAATTCTTGAGTGCGAAGAGGGCATAAACACGCCTTGTGACCCTCAGCGTGAGTCCTGTGCTCTAGTAAGTCCTCTCAGTGGCTCGACCATTAGATGTCATAATGGGCTTGACATGTCCCTAGGCCACAATTTTTAACCAGATTTCTGGTTGTCCGGTCGGCCCTCCCCAGGGCTCTACTCTGGAATACCTCATTTGGTGAGACACCTGAGGTTAAAAAACAAAACAAAGCAAATCAACAACAACAACAACAAAACGGACTTCTTCCATCCCCAGAATGACCCAAAACTCTTGGGACGGGGCAAAACCCCAGAGAGTAAGACTCGTCCATTTCCCATGAAGTCACCTGGAAATTTCACGACCATGAGTGACACGATATCCAGAGACAAAAACTTCAGCACGAGCCTCACACTCGCCCTTTTTTCATATCCTGAAGAGTTCTCCTCATGGTCTGTAGATCAGTCCTGCCATACCTATGACCCGAAACATAAGCCGCGTTTGTGTTTTCAGACAACTGTCCAAACAGCTCTGGCCTACACACCCTACAGGCTCAGGCCCCTGGAGCCAAACCTGAGGACTGTACTTGCCCTCTCCAAGGGAATTGTATGTGCCCATTCCAATGGCCACAACCCTACTAATAGGATAAACCTCCAAACTGCCTGAGGCCATCCCAATAGTGGTGGCTTCCCAGGACAAACAGGGGCAATCTGAGCTCATCTGAGCACCTACCTGCACTCAGACGCATAGACTGATGTCCCCAGAGGTAAAAAGGAACGAACAGGCCCCTAGGCACTATTCGGATCCATTGCTGTGGTATCCAGTCATCTCTCCTCAGAGGCCTGGATTTCAATACCAGCGTATGGCTGTTTCTTGACTCACCCATCATAAAACATCTCATCTACATATGGGAAACTTGCACGTTGGAGCTGTGTCAAAGCCTCTGTTTGGAAAAACCCTTCAGGACCCCAGTGCCACCGCTACATTCCAAGGTCTCCATAGACACAAAAAGACATTAGGACCCATCCACAGGAGAGTTTATTTCAACTCAGCCTCCTGGGTTGCTCCCCCAGATCCAGCAGATCTAACCTGTCTTGTTGCTAGGACACAATTGGAATGCGAGGTGGGCTACCCAGCCATCCATCCTTAGAACCCTGCTCGGAATCGTTGCCCTGGAGCCAACCAACAGGTCTCAATTGTCCTGCAGAAGAATCTTTGCAGTTTGGAGCTTCTCACAACTAACATCGTGGGAAAACCCCCACGGCCTCATGACCCCCCCACCCCTTCATGAAGGGCCATCAGGGACAGAAACTCCAACCTGAGCGATCTTCTGATCCTCGCCCTGACATCATAAGCACGAGATCTCGATTCAGGTCTGTAGATTGTTCCTGCCTTGTCCTCACCCAGAAACCTAAGCCTAGCTTGTTCTCAGATTTCCTTCCTCAGACTACTGGCCCACAAGCCTCCAGTTTGAAAACCAGAACTATAATGCAGCACTCTTCCTGCCCTCAGGAAGAAAAACATTGCCCTCTGGGGCTACCCAGAAACTCCAAAAGAGGATCAACCTGCACGCCATACGACTGTACCCCAAATATATAGGCTGACCTGGGCACTATTGCCCTTTTTGACACAGCCTGAGCCTGGATTACCTGGCCCCACACAGAAAGCTGGCCGCTCACTGAGCACATCGGACACGCCATGGTCTTAGGTCGTCATCTCTTCCCAACCTCGGTTGTCAAGTTTCAGAACCTAGACCTTATCTCCAATCACTGCCCAGGCTTGAAAGTGAAGCAGAAATCACAACTCCTTCCTCGTGGCAAGAAACCATGTGGTTGGCATGTTGTCCAACGTTCAGTGTAGTTGAAACCAGGGTGGCCCATGAGGCCCCACTCATGTTTGCGGGCCACACTGGTCAAAACCACACATTGTGACCCTCACCGTGATCCCAGTCCTCAATAAGGCCTCTCAGTGGCTGGATGAAGAGATAGCATATTGGGCATGCCATGCCCCTAGGCCCCAAATTTTACCCATAGTTCGGGTTCTCCCTTCACTTTTCCCCAGGGCTCTTGTTTGGAATTCCTCTTTTGGCGGGACACCTGAGGTAACAAACCTGAAAGGAGTCCTCCCATTCCACAGTTTGACGAAAAACAATTGGGATCGGGCCAAATCCACAGAGAGGAAGATTCGTCCATAGCCCATGAGGCCTCCCCGACATTCCACGGCCATCTCTGATACAAAATCCAGAGACAAAAGCCTGAGCAAGCCCCTCAGACTCACTCTTTCTTCATATCCGGAAGAGTTCTTCTCATGGTTTATACATCAGGCCTGCCATACCTACGTCCCCAAACCTAAGCTGAGTTTGTGTTTTCAGACTTCTGTCCTCAAAGTCCTGGGCCACACACCATCCAAGCTGGGGCCCCTGGAGTCACACAGTAGGACTGTGCCTACCCAATCCATGGGAATTCTGCCGATGCCATTGTCCAAAACAGTAAAATTTGGAGAACCCTCCAAATCCCTGAGGCCATCCCAATAGTGCAGGTCGCCCGGGACAAACAAGGGCGGTCTGATACCAGCTGAGCATCTACCTCCACTCATACCATAGATGGATGTCCCCTGAGAAGAAGATTGAACCAGACAGGACCTTAGGCCATAATCGGATACATTGCTTTGGATTACAGGCATGTCTCCTCAAAAGCCTGGATACCAATACCAGCATAGAGGTTTTCCTGAGGCACCCATCAAAACAAATCTCGTCTCCACAAGGAACCTTGTGCATCGAGCTATGTCAAAAGCTTAGGAGAATACTTCAGGGTCCCGGTGCCACCGCCCCATTTTAAGGCCCTCATGGACACAAACACACATTAGGACCCATCCTCAGGAAAGTCCATTTCAAGTCAGCCACCCCGGTTTCTCCCGCTAAGCCATCAGATCTAAACTGTCTTGTTGCTAGGAGACAATTGGAATGCGAGGCGGGCTTCCCAGGCATCCATCCTCGAACGGTGCCCTGGAGTCATTCCATATGGGATGTCCTGGAGCTGCCCAACAAGTCTCAATTGTCCCGCAGAAGGAATCCTTGAAGGGGGCATCCCACAACTCCCAACGTGGGAAAACCTCCATGGCC
This sequence comes from Mustela nivalis, assembly GCF_964662115.1. NCBI lineage: Eukaryota > Metazoa > Chordata > Mammalia > Carnivora > Mustelidae > Mustela > Mustela nivalis. Next base: position 1,040,180 of record NW_028136507.1, on the reverse strand, counting down.
TCGAGATTCCGCTCCCTTCATGAAGGGGCCGTCATGCACAGAAACTCCAACCTGAGCCAACTTCTGATCCTCGCCCTGACTTCAGATGCATGAGATATTTGTTAAGATCTGCAGGGGGTACCTGCCGTGCCCTCTCCCTGAAACCCAAGTCTAGCTTGTGTTCTCAGACTTCCGTACTCACACTCCAGGCCCCGAAGCCCGGAAGTTTCGCAATTCCAGACCCACAATGCAGCACTCTGCCTGCCCTCTAGAAAAAAAATTTGGCCTAATGAGCTGCCCAGGCACCTTATATGAGGATAAATCTACATGGCATTCGACTATACCCAAAGTATATAGACTAACCTGGGCACTAATGCACTGTCTGACACAACCTGAGCTCGGACCTCCTGACCAACACCCAGAAAGCTGACCGCACACTGAGCACATCAGAACCGCCATGGCCTTAGGTTATCATCTCTTCCCAACTGCGGTTTTTCAGGCTTCAGAACCTAGACCTTATCTCCAACCACTGCCCAGGGGTGCCTGTGATGCAGAAATCAGACCTTGTCCTTACCCATGGCAAGAAACCTTGTGGTTGGCATGTTGTCCAACGTTCAGTGTAGGAGAAACCAGCATTCACCCGGAGGCCCCGCCAATTCTTGAGTGCGAAGAGGGCATAAACACGCCTTGTGACCCTCAGCGTGAGTCCTGTGCTCTAGTAAGTCCTCTCAGTGGCTCGACCATTAGATGTCATAATGGGCTTGACATGTCCCTAGGCCACAATTTTTAACCAGATTTCTGGTTGTCCGGTCGGCCCTCCCCAGGGCTCTACTCTGGAATACCTCATTTGGTGAGACACCTGAGGTTAAAAAACAAAACAAAGCAAATCAACAACAACAACAACAAAACGGACTTCTTCCATCCCCAGAATGACCCAAAACTCTTGGGACGGGGCAAAACCCCAGAGAGTAAGACTCGTCCATTTCCCATGAAGTCACCTGGAAATTTCACGACCATGAGTGACACGATATCCAGAGACAAAAACTTCAGCACGAGCCTCACACTCGCCCTTTTTTCATATCCTGAAGAGTTCTCCTCATGGTCTGTAGATCAGTCCTGCCATACCTATGACCCGAAACATAAGCCGCGTTTGTGTTTTCAGACAACTGTCCAAACAGCTCTGGCCTACACACCCTACAGGCTCAGGCCCCTGGAGCCAAACCTGAGGACTGTACTTGCCCTCTCCAAGGGAATTGTATGTGCCCATTCCAATGGCCACAACCCTACTAATAGGATAAACCTCCAAACTGCCTGAGGCCATCCCAATAGTGGTGGCTTCCCAGGACAAACAGGGGCAATCTGAGCTCATCTGAGCACCTACCTGCACTCAGACGCATAGACTGATGTCCCCAGAGGTAAAAAGGAACGAACAGGCCCCTAGGCACTATTCGGATCCATTGCTGTGGTATCCAGTCATCTCTCCTCAGAGGCCTGGATTTCAATACCAGCGTATGGCTGTTTCTTGACTCACCCATCAGAAAACATCTCATCTACATATGGGAAACTTGCACGTTGGAGCTGTGTCAAAGCCTCTGTTTGGAAAAACCCTTCAGGACCCCAGTGCCACCGCTACATTCCAAGGTCTCCATAGACACAAAAAGACATTAGGACCCATCCACAGGAGAGTTTATTTCAACTCAGCCTCCTGGGTTGCTCCCCCAGATCCAGCAGATCTAACCTGTCTTGTTGCTAGGACACAATTGGAATGCGAGGTGGGCTACCCAGCCATCCATCCTTAGAACCCTGCTCGGAATCGTTGCCCTGGAGCCAACCAACAGGTCTCAATTGTCCTGCAGAAGAATCTTTGCAGTTTGGAGCTTCTCACAACTAACATCGTGGGAAAACCCCCACGGCCTCATGACCCCCCCACCCCTTCATGAAGGGCCATCAGGGACAGAAACTCCAACCTGAGCGATCTTCTGATCCTCGCCCTGACATCATAAGCACGAGATCTCGATTCAGGTCTGTAGATTGTTCCTGCCTTGTCCTCACCCAGAAACCTAAGCCTAGCTTGTTCTCAGATTTCCTTCCTCAGACTACTGGCCCACAAGCCTCCAGTTTGAAAACCAGAACTATAATGCAGCACTCTTCCTGCCCTCAGGAAGAAAAACATTGCCCTCTGGGGCTACCCAGAAACTCCAAAAGAGGATCAACCTGCACGCCATACGACTGTACCCCAAATATATAGGCTGACCTGGGCACTATTGCCCTTTTTGACACAGCCTGAGCCTGGATTACCTGGCCCCACACAGAAAGCTGGCCGCTCACTGAGCACATCGGACACGCCATGGTCTTAGGTCGTCATCTCTTCCCAACCTCGGTTGTCAAGTTTCAGAACCTAGACCTTATCTCCAATCACTGCCCAGGCTTGAAAGTGAAGCAGAAATCACAACTCCTTCCTCGTGGCAAGAAACCATGTGGTTGGCATGTTGTCCAACGTTCAGTGTAGTTGAAACCAGGGTGGCCCATGAGGCCCCACTCATGTTTGCGGGCCACACTGGTCAAAACCACACATTGTGACCCTCACCGTGATCCCAGTCCTCAATAAGGCCTCTCAGTGGCTGGATGAAGAGATAGCATATTGGGCATGCCATGCCCCTAGGCCCCAAATTTTACCCATAGTTCGGGTTCTCCCTTCACTTTTCCCCAGGGCTCTTGTTTGGAATTCCTCTTTTGGCGGGACACCTGAGGTAACAAACCTGAAAGGAGTCCTCCCATTCCACAGTTTGACGAAAAACAATTGGGATCGGGCCAAATCCACAGAGAGGAAGATTCGTCCATAGCCCATGAGGCCTCCCCGACATTCCACGGCCATCTCTGATACAAAATCCAGAGACAAAAGCCTGAGCAAGCCCCTCAGACTCACTCTTTCTTCATATCCGGAAGAGTTCTTCTCATGGTTTATACATCAGGCCTGCCATACCTACGTCCCCAAACCTAAGCTGAGTTTGTGTTTTCAGACTTCTGTCCTCAAAGTCCTGGGCCACACACCATCCAAGCTGGGGCCCCTGGAGTCACACAGTAGGACTGTGCCTACCCAATCCATGGGAATTCTGCCGATGCCATTGTCCAAAACAGTAAAATTTGGAGAACCCTCCAAATCCCTGAGGCCATCCCAATAGTGCAGGTCGCCCGGGACAAACAAGGGCGGTCTGATACCAGCTGAGCATCTACCTCCACTCATACCATAGATGGATGTCCCCTGAGAAGAAGATTGAACCAGACAGGACCTTAGGCCATAATCGGATACATTGCTTTGGATTACAGGCATGTCTCCTCAAAAGCCTGGATACCAATACCAGCATAGAGGTTTTCCTGAGGCACCCATCAAAACAAATCTCGTCTCCACAAGGAACCTTGTGCATCGAGCTATGTCAAAAGCTTAGGAGAATACTTCAGGGTCCCGGTGCCACCGCCCCATTTTAAGGCCCTCATGGACACAAACACACATTAGGACCCATCCTCAGGAAAGTCCATTTCAAGTCAGCCACCCCGGTTTCTCCCGCTAAGCCATCAGATCTAAACTGTCTTGTTGCTAGGAGACAATTGGAATGCGAGGCGGGCTTCCCAGGCATCCATCCTCGAACGGTGCCCTGGAGTCATTCCATATGGGATGTCCTGGAGCTGCCCAACAAGTCTCAATTGTCCCGCAGAAGGAATCCTTGAAGGGGGCATCCCACAACTCCCAACGTGGGAAAACCTCCATGGCCTCGAGATTCCGCTCCCTTCATGAAGGGGCCGTCATGCACAGAAACTCCAACCTGAGCCAACTTCTGATCCTCGCCCTGACTTCAGATGCATGAGATATTTGTTAAGATCTGCAGGGGGTACCTGCCGTGCCCTCTCCCTGAAACCCAAGTCTAGCTTGTGTTCTCAGACTTCCGTACTCACACTCCAGGCCCCGAAGCCCGGAAGTTTCGCAATTCCAGACCCACAATGCAGCACTCTGCCTGCCCTCTAGAAAAAAAATTTGGCCTAATGAGCTGCCCAGGCACCTTATATGAGGATAAATCTACATGGCATTCGACTATACCCAAAGTATATAGACTAACCTGGGCACTAATGCACTGTCTGACACAACCTGAGCTCGGACCTCCTGACCAACACCCAGAAAGCTGACCGCACACTGAGCACATCAGAACCGCCATGGCCTTAGGTTATCATCTCTTCCCAACTGCGGTTTTTCAGGCTTCAGAACCTAGACCTTATCTCCAACCACTGCCCAGGGGTGCCTGTGATGCAGAAATCAGACCTTGTCCTTACCCATGGCAAGAAACCTTGTGGTTGGCATGTTGTCCAACGTTCAGTGTAGGAGAAACCAGCATTCACCCGGAGGCCCCGCCAATTCTTGAGTGCGAAGAGGGCATAAACACGCCTTGTGACCCTCAGCGTGAGTCCTGTGCTCTAGTAAGTCCTCTCAGTGGCTCGACCATTAGATGTCATAATGGGCTTGACATGTCCCTAGGCCACAATTTTTAACCAGATTTCTGGTTGTCCGGTCGGCCCTCCCCAGGGCTCTACTCTGGAATACCTCATTTGGTGAGACACCTGAGGTTAAAAAACAAAACAAAGCAAATCAACAACAACAACAACAAAACGGACTTCTTCCATCCCCAGAATGACCCAAAACTCTTGGGACGGGGCAAAACCCCAGAGAGTAAGACTCGTCCATTTCCCATGAAGTCACCTGGAAATTTCACGACCATGAGTGACACGATATCCAGAGACAAAAACTTCAGCACGAGCCTCACACTCGCCCTTTTTTCATATCCTGAAGAGTTCTCCTCATGGTCTGTAGATCAGTCCTGCCATACCTATGACCCGAAACATAAGCCGCGTTTGTGTTTTCAGACAACTGTCCAAACAGCTCTGGCCTACACACCCTACAGGCTCAGGCCCCTGGAGCCAAACCTGAGGACTGTACTTGCCCTCTCCAAGGGAATTGTATGTGCCCATTCCAATGGCCACAACCCTACTAATAGGATAAACCTCCAAACTGCCTGAGGCCATCCCAATAGTGGTGGCTTCCCAGGACAAACAGGGGCAATCTGAGCTCATCTGAGCACCTACCTGCACTCAGACGCATAGACTGATGTCCCCAGAGGTAAAAAGGAACGAACAGGCCCCTAGGCACTATTCGGATCCATTGCTGTGGTATCCAGTCATCTCTCCTCAGAGGCCTGGATTTCAATACCAGCGTATGGCTGTTTCTTGACTCACCCATCAGAAAACATCTCATCTACATATGGGAAACTTGCACGTTGGAGCTGTGTCAAAGCCTCTGTTTGGAAAAACCCTTCAGGACCCCAGTGCCACCGCTACATTCCAAGGTCTCCATAGACACAAAAAGACATTAGGACCCATCCACAGGAGAGTTTATTTCAACTCAGCCTCCTGGGTTGCTCCCCCAGATCCAGCAGATCTAACCTGTCTTGTTGCTAGGACACAATTGGAATGCGAGGTGGGCTACCCAGCCATCCATCCTTAGAACCCTGCTCGGAATCGTTGCCCTGGAGCCAACCAACAGGTCTCAATTGTCCTGCAGAAGAATCTTTGCAGTTTGGAGCTTCTCACAACTAACATCGTGGGAAAACCCCCACGGCCTCATGACCCCCCCACCCCTTCATGAAGGGCCATCAGGGACAGAAACTCTAACCTGAGCGATCTTCTGATCCTCGCCCTGACATCATAAGCACGAGATCTCGATTCAGGTCTGTAGATTGTTCCTGCCTTGTCCTCACCCAGAAACCTAAGCCTAGCTTGTTCTCAGATTTCCTTCCTCAGACTACTGGCCCACAAGCCTCCAGTTTGAAAAACAGAACTATAATGCAGCACTCTTCCTGCCCTCAGGAAGAAAAACATTGCCCTCTGGGGCTACCCAGAAACTCCAAAAGAGGATCAACCTGCACGCCATACGACTGTACCCCAAATATATAGGCTGACCTGGGCACTATTGCCCTTTTTGACACAGCCTGAGCCTGGATTACCTGGCCCCACACAGAAAGCTGGCCGCTCACTGAGCACATCGGACACGCCATGGTCTTAGGTCGTCATCTCTTCCCAACCTCGGTTGTCAAGTTTCAGAACCTAGACCTTATCTCCAATCACTGCCCAGGCTTGAAAGTGATGCAGAAATCACAACTCCTTCCCCGTGGCAAGAAACCATGTGGTTGGCATGTTGTCCAACGTTCAGTGTAGTTGAAACCAGGGTGGCCCATGAGGCCCCGCTCATGTTTGCGGGCCACATTGGTCAAAACCACACATTGTGACCCTCACCCTGATCCCAGTCCTCAATAAGGCCTCTCAGTGGCTGGATGAAGAGATAGCATATTGGGCATGCCATGCCCCTAGGCCCCAAATTTTACCCATAGTTCGGGTTCACCCTTCACTTTTCCCCAGGGCTCTTGTTTGGAATTCCTCTTTTGGCGGGACACCTGAGGTAACAAACCTGAAAGGAGTCCTCCCATTCCACAGTTTGACGAAAAACAATTGGGATCGGGCCAAATCCACAGAGAGGAAGATTCGTCCATAGCCCATGAGGCCTCCCCGACATTCCACGGCCATCTCTGATACAAAATCCAGAGACAAAAGCCTGAGCAAGCCCCTCAGAATCGCTCTTTCTTCATATCCGGAAGAGTTCTTCTCATGGTTTATACATCGGGCCTGCCATACTTACGTCCCCAAACCTAAGCTGAGTTTGTGTTTTCAGACTTCTGTCCTCAAAGTCCTGGGCCACACACCATCCAAGCTGGGGCCCCTGGAGTCACACAGTAGGACTGTGCCTACCCAATCCATGGGAATTCTGCCGATGCCATTGTCCAAAACAGTAAAATTTGGAGAACCCTCCAAATCCCTGAGGCCATCCCAATAGTGCAGGTCGCCCGGGACAAACAAGGGCGGTCTGATACCAGCTGAGCATCTACCTCCACTCATACCATAGATGGATGTCCCCTGAGAAGAAGATTGAACCAGACAGGACCTTAGGCCATAATCGGATACATTGCTTTGGATTACAGGCATGTCTCCTCAAAAGCCTGGATACCAATACCAGCATAGAGGTTTTCCTGAGGCACCCATCAAAACAAATCTCGTCTCCACAAGGAACCTTGTGCATCGAGCTATGTCAAAAGCTTAGGAGAATACTTCAGGGTCCCGGTGCCACCGCCCCATTTTAAGGCCCTCATGGACACAAACACACATTAGGACCCATCCTCAGGAAAGTCCATTTCAAGTCAGCCACCCCGGTTTCTCCCGCTAAGCCATCAGATCTAAACTGTCTTGTTGCTAGGAGACAATTGGAATGCGAGGCGGGCTTCCCAGGCATCCATCCTCGAACGGTGCCCTGGAGTCATTCCATATGGGATGTCCTGGAGCTGCCCAACAAGTCTCAATTGTCCCGCAGAAGGAATCCTTGAAGGGGGCATCCCACAACTCCCAACGTGGGAAAACCTCCATGGCCTCGAGATTCCGCTCCCTTCATGAAGGGGCCGTCATGCACAGAAACTCCAACCTGAGCCAACTTCTGATCCTCGCCCTGACTTCAGATGCATGAGATATTTGTTAAGATCTGCAGGGGGTACCTGCCGTGCCCTCTCCCTGAAACCCAAGTCTAGCTTGTGTTCTCAGACTTCCGTACTCACACTCCAGGCCCCGAAGCCCGGAAGTTTCGCAATTCCAGACCCACAATGCAGCACTCTGCCTGCCCTCTAGAAAAAAAATTTGGCCTAATGAGCTGCCCAGGCACCTTATATGAGGATAAATCTACATGGCATTCGACTATACCCAAAGTATATAGACTAACCTGGGCACTAATGCACTGTCTGACACAACCTGAGCTCGGACCTCCTGACCAACACCCAGAAAGCTGACCGCACACTGAGCACATCAGAACCGCCATGGCCTTAGGTTATCATCTCTTCCCAACTGCGGTTTTTCAGGCTTCAGAACCTAGACCTTATCTCCAACCACTGCCCAGGGGTGCCTGTGATGCAGAAATCAGACCTTGTCCTTACCCATGGCAAGAAACCTTGTGGTTGGCATGTTGTCCAACGTTCAGTGTAGGAGAAACCAGCATTCACCCGGAGGCCCCGCCAATTCTTGAGTGCGAAGAGGGCATAAACACGCCTTGTGACCCTCAGCGTGAGTCCTGTGCTCTAGTAAGTCCTCTCAGTGGCTCGACCATTAGATGTCATAATGGGCTTGACATGTCCCTAGGCCACAATTTTTAACCAGATTTCTGGTTGTCCGGTCGGCCCTCCCCAGGGCTCTACTCTGGAATACCTCATTTGGTGAGACACCTGAGGTTAAAAAACAAAACAAAGCAAATCAACAACAACAACAACAAAACGGACTTCTTCCATCCCCAGAATGACCCAAAACTCTTGGGACGGGGCAAAACCCCAGAGAGTAAGACTCGTCCATTTCCCATGAAGTCACCTGGAAATTTCACGACCATGAGTGACACGATATCCAGAGACAAAAACTTCAGCACGAGCCTCACACTCGCCCTTTTTTCATATCCTGAAGAGTTCTCCTCATGGTCTGTAGATCAGTCCTGCCATACCTATGACCCGAAACATAAGCCGCGTTTGTGTTTTCAGACAACTGTCCAAACAGCTCTGGCCTACACACCCTACAGGCTCAGGCCCCTGGAGCCAAACCTGAGGACTGTACTTGCCCTCTCCAAGGGAATTGTATGTGCCCATTCCAATGGCCACAACCCTACTAATAGGATAAACCTCCAAACTGCCTGAGGCCATCCCAATAGTGGTGGCTTCCCAGGACAAACAGGGGCAATCTGAGCTCATCTGAGCACCTACCTGCACTCAGACGCATAGACTGATGTCCCCAGAGGTAAAAAGGAACGAACAGGCCCCTAGGCACTATTCGGATCCATTGCTGTGGTATCCAGTCATCTCTCCTCAGAGGCCTGGATTTCAATACCAGCGTATGGCTGTTTCTTGACTCACCCATCAGAAAACATCTCATCTACATATGGGAAACTTGCACGTTGGAGCTGTGTCAAAGCCTCTGTTTGGAAAAACCCTTCAGGACCCCAGTGCCACCGCTACATTCCAAGGTCTCCATAGACACAAAAAGACATTAGGACCCATCCACAGGAGAGTTTATTTCAACTCAGCCTCCTGGGTTGCTCCCCCAGATCCAGCAGATCTAACCTGTCTTGTTGCTAGGACACAATTGGAATGCGAGGTGGGCTACCCAGCCATCCATCCTTAGAACCCTGCTCGGAATCGTTGCCCTGGAGCCAACCAACAGGTCTCAATTGTCCTGCAGAAGAATCTTTGCAGTTTGGAGCTTCTCACAACTAACATCGTGGGAAAACCCCCACGGCCTCATGACCCCCCCACCCCTTCATGAAGGGCCATCAGGGACAGAAACTCCAACCTGAGCGATCTTCTGATCCTCGCCCTGACATCATAAGCACGAGATCTCGATTCAGGTCTGTAGATTGTTCCTGCCTTGTCCTCACCCAGAAACCTAAGCCTAGCTTGTTCTCAGATTTCCTTCCTCAGACTACTGGCCCACAAGCCTCCAGTTTGAAAACCAGAACTATAATGCAGCACTCTTCCTGCCCTCAGGAAGAAAAACATTGCCCTCTGGGGCTACCCAGAAACTCCAAAAGAGGATCAACCTGCACGCCATACGACTGTACCCCAAATATATAGGCTGACCTGGGCACTATTGCCCTTTTTGACACAGCCTGAGCCTGGATTACCTGGCCCCACACAGAAAGCTGGCCGCTCACTGAGCACATCGGACACGCCATGGTCTTAGGTCGTCATCTCTTCCCAACCTCGGTTGTCAAGTTTCAGAACCTAGACCTTATCTCCAATCACTGCCCAGGCTTGAAAGTGATGCAGAAATCACAACTCCTTCCCCGTGGCAAGAAACCATGTGGTTGGCATGTTGTCCAACGTTCAGTGTAGTTGAAACCAGGGTGGCCCATGAGGCCCCGCTCATGTTTGCGGGCCACATTGGTCAAAACCACACATTGTGACCCTCACCCTGATCCCAGTCCTCAATAAGGCCTCTCAGTGGCTGGATGAAGAGATTGCATATTGGGCATGCCATGCCCTTAGGCCCCAAATTTTACCCATAGTTCGGGTTCTCCCTTCACTTTTCCTTAGGGCTCTTCTTTGGAATTCCTCTTTTGGCGGGACACCTGAGGTAACAAACCTGAAAGGAGTCCTCCCATTCCACAGATTGACGAAAAACAATTGGGATCGGGCCAAATCCACAGAGAGGAAGATTCGTCCATGGCCCATGAGGCCTCCCCGACATTCCACGGCCATCTCTGATACAAAATTCAGAGACAAAAGCCTGAGCAAGCCCCTCAGACTCACTCTTTCTTCATATCCGGAAGAGTTCTTCTCATGGTTTATACATCAGGCCTGCCATACCTACGTCCCCAAACCTAAGCTGAGTTTGTGTTTTCAGACTTCTGTCCTCAAAGTCCTGGGCCACACACCCTCCAAGCTGGGGCCCCTGGAGTCACACAGTAGGACTGTGCCTACCCAATCCATGGGAATTCTGCCGATGCCATTGTCCAAAACAGTAAAATTTGGAGAACCCTACAAATCGCTGAGGCCATCCCAATAGTGCAGGTCGCCCGGGACAAACAAGGGCGGTCTGATACCAGCTGAGCATCTACCTCCACTCATACCATAGATGGATGTCCCCTGAGAAGAAGATTGAACCAGACAGGACCCTAGGCCATAATCGGATACATTGCTTTGGATTACAGGCATGTCTCCTCAAAAGCCTGGATTCCAATACCAGCATAGAGGTTTTCCTGAGGCACCCATCAAAACAAATCTCGTCTCCACAAGGAACCTTGTGCATCGAGCTATGTCAAAAGCTTAGGAGAATACTTCAGGGTCTCGGTGCCACCGCCCCATTTTAAGGCCCTCATGGACACAAACACACATTAGGACCCATCCTCAGGAAAGTCCATTTCAAGTCAGCCACCCCGGTTTCTCCCGCTAAGCCATCAGATCTAAACTGTCTTGTTGCTGGGAGACAATTGGAATGCGAGGCCGGCTTCCCAGGCATCCAACCTCGAACAGTGCCCTGGAGTCATTCCATATGGGATATCCTGAAGCTGCCCAACAGGTCTCAATTGTCCCGCAGAAGGAATCCTTGAAGTGGGCATCCCACAACTCCCAACGTGGGAAAAACTCCATGGCCTTGAGATTCCGCTCCCTTCATGAAGGGTCCGTCATGCACAGAAACTCCAACTTGAGACAACGTCTGATCCTCGCCCTGACTTCAGATGCATGAGATATAGGTTCAGATCTACAGTGGTACCTGCAGTGTCCTCGCCCTGGAACCCAAGTCTAGCTTGTGTTCTCAGACTTCCGTCCTCACACTCCTGGACACGAATCCCTCAAGTTTAAAATTCCGGACCGACAATGAAGCACTCTGCCTGCCCTCTAGAAAACAAATTTTGCCTAATGAGCTGCCCAGACAACTTATATGAGGATAAATCTACATGGCACTCGACTGTACCCAAAGTATATAGTCTGAACTGGGCACTAATGCACTCTCTGACACAACCTGAGCCCGGATCTCCTGACCAACACCCAGACAGCTGACCGCACACTGAGCACCTCAGACCCGCCATGGCCTTAGGTCATCATCTCTTTCCTACCTCAGTTTTTACCCTTCAGAACCTAGACCTTATCTCCAATCACTGCCCAGGGGTGCCTGTGATGCAGAAATCAGAACTCTTCCTTACCCATGGCAAGAAACCTTGTGGTTGGCATGTTGTCCAACGTTCAGTGTACGAGAAACCAGGATTCACCATGAGGCCCTGCCCATTCTTGTTTGCGAAGTGGGCATAAACACGCATTGTGACCCTCAGCGTGAGTCCTGTGCTCTAGTAAGTCTTCTCAGTGGCTCGACCATTAGATGTCATAATGGGCTTGACATGTCCCTAGGCCACAATTTTTAACCACATTTCTTGTTGTCCGGTCGGCCCTCCCCAGGGCTCTACTCTGGAATCCCCCATTTGGTAGGACACCTGAGGTTAAAAAAAAAAACAATGCAAATCAACAACAACAACAAAACGGACTACTTCCATCCCCAGAATGACCCAAAACTCCTTGGACGGGGCCAAACCCCCAGAGTGTAAGACTCGTCCATTTCCCATGAAGTCACCAGGAAATTTCACGACCATGAGTGACACGATATCCAGAGACAAAAACTTGAGCACGAGCCTCACACTCGCCCCTTATTCATATCCCGAAGAGTTCTCCTCATGGTCTGTAGATCAGTCCTGCCATACCTATGACCTGAAACATAAGCCGCGTTTGTGTTTTCAGACTGTCCAAACAACTCTGCCTACACACCCTACAGGCTCAGGCCCCTGGAGCCAAACCTGAGGATTGTACTTGCCCTCTACAAGGGAATTGTATGTGCCCATTCCAATGGCCACAACCTACTAATAGGATAAACCTGCAAACTCCCTGAGGCCATCCCAATAGTGGTGGCTTCCCAGGACAAACAGGGGCAATCTGAGCCCATCTGAGCACCTACATGCTCTCAGACGCATAGACTGATGTCCCCAGAGGTAAAAATGTACGAACAGGCCCCTAGGCACTATTCGGATCCATTGCTGTGGTATCCAGTCATCTCTCCTCAGAGGCCTGGATTTCAATACCTGCATATGGCTGTTTCCTGACTCATCTGTCAGAACAAATCTCATCTACATATGGGAAACTTGCACGTTGGAGCTGTGTCAAAGCCTCTGTTTGAAAAAACCCTTCAGGACCCCAGTGCCACCCCTTCATTCCAAGGTCTCCATAGACACAAAAACATATTAGGATCCATCCACAGGAGAGTCCATTTCAACCCAGATCCAGATTGCTTGCCCAGATCCAGCAGATATAACCTGTCTTGTTGCTAGGACACAATTGGAATTCAAGGTGGGCTACCCAGCCATCCATCCTTAGAACTCTGCTCGGAATCGTTGCCCTGGAGCCAACCAACATGTCTCAATTGTCCTGCACAAGAATCTTTGCAGTTTGGACCTTCTCACAACTAACATCGTGGGAAAACCCCCACGAACTCGAGACCCCGCCCCTTCATGAAGGGGCCATCAGGGACAGAAACACCAACCTGAGCGATCTTCTGATCCTCACCCTGACTTCAGAAGCACGAGATCTCGATTCAGGTCTGTAGATTGTTCCTGCCTTGTCCTCACCCAGAAACCTAAGCCTAGCTTGTGTTATCAGATTTCCGTCTTCAGACTACTGGCCCACAAGCCCTCCAGTTTGCAAACCAGAACTATAATGAGGCACTCTGCCAGCCTTCAGGAAGAAAAACATAGCCCTGTGGAGCTACCCAGAAACTCCAAATGAGGATCAACCTGCATGCCATTCGACTGTACCCCAAATATATAGGCTGACCTAGGCACTATTGCCCTTTCTGACACAGCCTGAGCCTGGACTTCCTGGCCCCACCCAGAAAGCTGGTCGAACACTGAGCACGCCGGACGAGCCATGTCCTTAGGTCGTCATCTCTTCCCAACCTCGGTTGTCAAGTTTCAGAACCTAGACCTTATCTCCAATCACTGCCCAGGCTTGTAAGTGATGCAGAAATCACAACTCCTTCCCCGTGGCTAGAAACCATGTGGTTGGCATGTTTTCCAATATTCAGTGTAGTTGAAACCAGTGTGGCCCATGAGGCCCCGCCCATGTTTATGGGCCACATTGGTCACAAACACACATTGTGACCCTCAGCCTGATCCCAGTCCTCAGGTAAGGCCTCTCAGTGGCTGGATGAAGAGACAGCATTTTGGGCTTGCCATGCCCCTAGGCCCCAAATTTTACCCATAATTCGGGTTGTCCCGTCGCTTTTCCCCAGGGCTCTTCTTTGGAATTCCTCTTTTGGCGGGACACCTAAGGTAACCAACCTGAAAGGAGACCTCCCATTCTACAGATTGACGAAAAAGAATTGGGATCGGGCCAATTCCACAGAGAGGAAGATTCGTCCATGGCCCATGAGGTTTCCCAGACAATCCACGGCCATCGCTGATACCGAATCTAGAGACAAAAGACTGAACAAGCACCTCAGACTCGCTCTTTCTTCATATCCTGAAGAGTTCTTCTCATGGTTTATAGATCGGGCCTGCCATACCTACGTCTCCAAACCTAAGCTGAGTTTATGTTTTCAGACTTCTGTCCTCAAAGTCCTGGGCCACACACCCTCCAGGCTGCGGTCCCTGGAGCCACACATAAGGAGTGTGCCTACCCAATCCATGGGAACTCTGCCCATTCCATTGTCCAAAACCGTAAAATTAGGAGAACCCTCCAAATCCCTGAGGCCATCCCAATAGGGCATGTCGCCCGTGACATACAAGCGCGGTCTGATAGCAGCTGAGCATCAACCTCCACTCATACCATAGATGGATGTCCCCAGAGAAGAAGATTGAACCAGACAGGACCCTGGCCAATCGGATCCATTGCTTTGGTGAGAGGCATGTCTCCTCAAAAGCCTGGATTCCAATACCAGCATAGGTGTTTTCCTGAGGTAGCAATCAGAACAAATCTCGTCTCCACAAGGAAACATGTGCATCGAGCTCTGTCAAAAGCTTAGGAGAATAATTCAGGGTCCCGGTGCCACGGCCCCATTCCAAGGCCCCATGGACACAAAGACACATTAGGACCCATCCTGAGGAAAGTCCATTTCAAGTCAGTCACCCCGGTTGCTCCCGCAGAGCCATCAGATCTAAACTGGCTTGTTGCTAGGAGACAATTGGAATGCGAGGCTGGCTTCCCAGGCATCCTCCCTCGAACGGTGCTATGGAGTCACTCCATATGGGATGTCCTGGAGCTGCCCAAAGGTCTCAATTGTCCCGCAGAAGGAATCCTTGAAGGGGGCATCCCACAACTCCCACGTGGGAAAAACTCCATGGACACGAGATTCCGCTCCGTTCATGAAGGAGCCGTCAGGCACAGAAACTCCAACCTAAGCCAAAGTCTAATTCTCTCCCTGACTTGAAATGGATGAGATATTGGTTCAGATCTGCAGGGGGTACCTGCCGTGCCCTTGCCCTTAGCCCAAGTATAACTTTTGTTCTCAGAATTCCGACCTCACTCTCCTGGCCTCAAAGCCCTCATGATTGGTAAATCCGGTCCCACAATTAAGCACATGGCCTGCTTTCTGGAAAAAAAATATTGCCTAAAGAGCTGCCAAGGCACCTTATATGAAGATAAACCTACACGGTACTCGACTTTGCCCGAATTATATAGTCTAACCTGGGCACTAATGCACTGTCTGACACAACCTGAGCCCGGACTTCCTGACCAACACCCAGACAGCTGACCGCACACTGAGCACATCAGACCCGCCATGGCCTTAGGTCCTCATCTCTTCCCTACCTCAGTTTTCAGGCCTCAGAAACTAGACTTTATCTCTGCCTGGGGGTGAGTGTGATGCAGAAATCAGAACTTCTCCTTACACATGGCAAGAAACCTTGTGGTTGGCATGTTGTCCAACGTTCATTGTAGGAGAAACTAGCATTCACCCTGAGGCCCACCTATTCTTGAGTGCGACGAGGGCATAAATATGCATTGTGACCCTCAGGGTGAGTCCTGTCCTCTAGTAAGTCCTCACAGAGCCTGGATCACTAGATGTCATAATGGGCTTGACATAGCCCTAGGCCCCAATTTTTAACCAGATTTCTGGTTGTTCAGTCACCCCTCCCCAGAGCTCTACTCTGGAATTCCTCATGTGGTGGGACAACGGAGGTTAAAAAATGAAACAAAACAAAGCAACAACAACAAAAAAAAACGACTTCTTCCATCCCACAGAATGACCCCAACCTCTTTGGAAGGGGCCAAACCACCAGAGAGTAAGACTCGTCCATTTCCCATGAAGTCACCCGGAAATTTCACGACCATGAGTGACATGATATGCAGAGACAAAAACATGAGCAATAGCCTCACACTCGCCCTTTTTTCATATACCGAAATGTTCTCCTCATGGTCTGTAGATCAGTCCTGCCCTACCTATGACCCGAAACAGAAGTCGAGTTTGTGTTTTCAGACAACTGTCCAAACAGCCCTGGCCTACACACCCTATAGGCTCAGGCCCCTGAAGCCAAACCTGAGGACTGTTCTTGCCCTCGCAAGGGAATTGTGTGAGCCCATTCCAATGGCGACAACGCAACTAAAAGTATAAACCTTTAAATTCCCTGAGGCCATCCCATAGTGTTGGCTTCCAAGGACAAACACGGGCAATCTGAGTTCATCTGAGCACCTACCTGCACTCTGACCCATAGATAGATGTCGCCCGAGGTAAAAAGAAACCAACAGGCCCCTAGGCACTAATCGGATCCATTGCTTTGTTTTCCAGGCATCTCTCCTCAGAGGCCTGGATTTCAATACCAGAATATGGCTGTTTCTTGACTCACCCATCAGAACAAATCTCCTCTACACATGGGAAACTTGCATGGTGGACCTGTGTCAAACCTCTGTTTAGGAGAAGCCTTCAGGGCCCTAGTGCCACCGCTTAATGCCACAGTCTCCATAGACACAAAAACATATTAGGACCCATCCACAGGAGAGTCCATTTAAACTCAGCCTCCTCGGTTGCTCCCCGAGATCCAACAGATCTAGCCTGTCTTGTAGCTAGGAGAATATTGGAATGCGAGGTGGGCTACCCAGCCATCCATCCTTAGAACCCTGCTCAGAATCGTTGGCCTGGAGCCAACCAACTGGTCTCAATTGTCCCACAGTAGAATCTTTGCAGTTTGGAGCTTCTCACAACTCCCATGGTGGGAAAACCCCCACGGCCTCGTGATTCCCCCCCTTTATGAAGGGGCCATCAGGGACAGAAAGTCAAACCTGAGGCATCGTCTGATGCTCAACCTGACTTCAGGTGCAAGAGATCTCGATTCAGGTCTGTAGATTGTGCCTGCCATGTCCTCACACATAAAACCTAAGCCTTGCTTGTGTTCTCGGAGTTCCGTCCTCAGACTACCGGCCCATAAGCACTCCAGTTTGGCAATCCAGAAATACAATGCGGCACTCTGCCTGCTCCCTGGAAGAAGAACATTGCCCTCTGGGGCTACCCAGAAACCCCAAATGAGGATCAACCTGCACGCCATTTGGCTGTACACCAAATATATAGGCTGAAGTGGGCACAATTGCCCATTCTGACACAGCCTGAGCCTGGAACTCCTGGCCACACCCAGACAGCTGGCCACACACTGAGCACATCGGACCCGCCATGGCCATAGGTCGTCATCTCTACCCAACCTCGGTTTTCAGGCTTCAGAACCTTGACCTTATCTCCAATCACTACCCAGGTTTGAAAATGTTGCAGAAATCCGAACTCGTTCCCTTGGCAAGAAACCTCGTGGTTGGCATGTTGTCCAACTTTCAGTGTAGTTGAAACCAGTGTGGCACATGAGACCCAGCCCACGCTTGAGGGCCACATTGGTCTCAAACACACATTGTGACCCTCAGCCTGAGCCCGGTCCTCAGGCAAGGCCTCTCAGTGGCTGCATGAAGAAAGAGCATATTGGGCTTGCCATGCCCCTAGACCCCAATTTTTAACCAAGTTCGGGTTGTCCCTTCACTCTTGCCCAGGGCTCTGCTTTGGAATTCCTCTTTTGGTGGGACACCTCAGGTAACAAACCTAAAGGAGTCCTCCCATTCCACAGATTCACGAAAAAGAATTGGGATAGGGCCAAATCCACAGAGAGGAAGATTCGTCCATGGCTCATGAGGCCTCCCCGACATTCCACGGCCATCGCTGATACAAAATCCAGAGACAAAAGCCTAAGCAAGCGCCTCAGACTCGCTCTTTCTTCATATCCTGAAGAGTTCTTCTCATGATTTGTAGTTCGGCCGTGCCATACCTACGTCCCCAAACCTAAGCTGAGTTTGTGTTTTTTGAGTTCTGTCCTCAAAGTCCTGGGCCACACACCCTCCAGGCTGGGCCCCTGGAACCACACATTAGGAATGTGCCTTACCAATCCATGGGAATTCTGCCCATTCCATTATCCAAAACTATACAAATTAGGAGAAACCTCCAAATTCCCTGAGGCCATACCAATGGTGTAGGTTGTCCGGGACAAAAAAGGGCCGTCTGACACCAGCTGAGCATCTACCTCCACTCATACCATAGATGGATGTCCCCAGAGAAGAAGATTGACCAGACAGGACCCCAGGCCATAATGGGATCCATAGCTTTGGTTTACAGGCATGTCTCTTCAAAAGCCTGGTTTCCAATACCATCTGAGGGCTTTTTCTGAGGCACCCATCAGAACAAATCTCGTTTACACATGGGAAACTTGCATGTTGGAGCTCTCTCAAAGCCTCTGGTTAGAAGGACATTTCAGGTTCCCGGTGCCAGCGCCTCATTCCAAGGTCTCCATGGAGACACACCCACATTAGGACCCATCCACAGGAGAGTCCATTTCAACTCAGCCCCCTCAGTTGCTCCCCCTGATCCAGCATATCTAACCCGTCTTGTCGCTAGGAGATGATTGGAATGAGAGGCAGGCTTCCCAGCCATCCATACTTAGAACCATTCTCAGAGTGATGCTGTATGGGAAGTCCTGGAGCCAACCAACAGGTCTCAATAGTCCCGCAGAAGAATCTTTACTGTTTGGAGCATCTCACAACTCCCATCGTGGGAAAACCTCCATGGCCTCGTGATCCCGCCCCCTGCGCTTCATGAAGGGGCCATCAGGGACAGAAGCTCCAACCTGAGCGATCATCTGATCCTCGCCCTGACTTCAGATGCAGGACATCTTGATTCAGCTCTGCAGAGTGTGCCTGCCGTGCCCTTGCCCAGAAACGTAAGTCTAGTTTGTGTTCTAAACTTCCATCCTCACATTCCTGGCCCACAAGCCCTCCAGTTTGGCAATTCCAGAACTACAAGGCAGCACTCTGCCTGCTTTCTGGAAGAAAAACTTTGCCCTCTGGGGCTACCCAGATTCCCCAAATGAGGATCAACCTGCATGCCACTTGACTGGACCCCAATTATACAGGCTGCCCTGGGCACTACTGCCCTTTCTGGCACAGCCTGAGACTGAACCTCCTGGCTCGCACCCGCCCAGCTAGCCACACACTGAGCACATCGGACCCGCCATGGCCTTAGGTCATCATCTCTTTCCAACCTCGGTTTTCAGGCTTCAGAACCTAAACCTTATCTCCAGTCACCACCCAGGGTTGAACATGATGCAGGAATCAGAACTCCTTCCCCATGGCAAGAAACCTTGTGGTTGGCCTGTTGTCCAACGTAAAATGTAGTTGAAACCAGTGTGGCCCATGAGGCCCTGCAGATGCTTGAGGACCAAGTCGTTCACAAACATGCATTCTGACCCTCAACGTGAGCCCAGTTCTCAAGTAAGGCCTCTCAGTGGCTGGACCAAAAGACAGCATATTGGGCTTGTCATGCCCCTAGGCCCCAATTTTTAACCAGATTTCTGGTTGTCCAGTCTCCCCTCCCCAGGGCTCGGCTTTGGAATCCCTCTTTTGGTGGGACACCTGAGGTAACAAAACTGAAAGGACTCCTCCCATCCCACAGTTTGACCCAAAACAATTGGAATCGGGCCAAATCCACAGAGCGGAAGACTCGTCCATGGCCCATGAGGCCTCCCCGACATTCCACGCCCATCGTTGACACAAAATCCAGAAACAAAAGCCTGAACAAGTGCCTCACAATCTCTCTTTCTTCATATCCGGAAGAATTCTCCTCACGGTCTGTAGATCGGGCCTGCCATACCTACGTCCCTAAACCTAAACTGAGTTTGTGTTTTAGACTTCTGTCTCCACAGTCCTGGTGCACACACCCTGCAGGCTGGGGCCCCTGGAGCCACATCAAAACTGTGCCTTCCCTCTCCACGGGAATTCTGCCCATTCCATTGTCCATAATCATAAAATTAGGAGAAACCTCCAAAGTCCCCAAGGCCTTCACAATAGTGTAGGCCGCCTGGGACAAACAAGGGCCATCTGACACCAGCTGAGCATCTAACTCCACTAATACCTTAGATGGATGTACACAGAGAAGAAGATTCAACCGGACAGGCCCCTAGGCTCTAAACGGAGCCATTGCTTTGGTTTCCAGTTATTTCTCTTCAGAGGCCTATATTCCAATAACAGTATATGGGGGTTTCCTGAGGCACCAATCAGAACAAATCTCGTCTCCACATGGGAAACTTGTCCTTTGGAGATGTCTCAAAACCTCCGGTTAGGAGAATCCTTCAGGGCCCATGCACCAACGCCCCATTCCAAGGTCTCCATGGACACAAACCCACATTAGCATCCATCCTCAGGAGAGTCCATTTCAACTCAGCCCCCTTGGTTGCTCTGACAGAACCAGCATATCAAACCTGTCTATTTGCTAGGAGACAACTGCAATGTGAGGCGGGCTTCCCATGCATCCATCCTTAGATCCCTGCTCTGCAATTGTTCCATATGGGATGTCCTGGAGCCATCCAATAGGTTTCAACTGACCCGCAGAAAATCCTTGTGGTTTGGAGCATCTCACTACTGCCATCATGGGAAAACACCAATGGCGGTGTGATGACCCCCCTTCATGAAGGGGCCATCATGGACAGAAACTCCAACCTGAGCCAATATATGAACCTCGTCCTGACCTCAGATGCATGAAATCTAAATTCAGCTCTGCAGAGTGTGCCTGCCATTTCCTCGCCCTGAAACCAAAGCAAAGCTTCAGTTCTCAGACTTACATCCTTGCATTCCTGGCCGCAAGGCCTCCAGTTTGGCAGTTCCGGAGCCAGAATGCAGCACTCTGCCTGCCCTCCAGAAGAAAGACTTTGCCTTATGGGGCTACGGAGAAACCCCAAATAATTATCTTCTGCATGTCACTCAACTGTACCCCAATTATACAGCGTATCTGGGCACGAATGCCCTGTCTGGCACAGCCTGAGTGCAGACCTCCTGAACGACACCTAGAAAGCTGGCCCCAAACTGAACACATCGGACCCGCCGTGGCCTTAGGTCGTCATCTCTTCCAAACCTCGGTTTTCAGGCTTCAGAACCTAGACCTTATCTCCAATTAGTGCCCAGAGGTGAACGTGATGCAGAAATCAAAACTCCTCCTTCCTCATGGCAAGAAACCCTGAGGTTGGCATGTCCAAGGTTCACTGTAGGAGAAACCTGCAAGCTCAATGAGGTCCCGCCCAATATTGAGGACCACCTTGGGCACAAACACACATTGTGACCCTCAGCATGAGTCCACTATTCAAGTAACGTCTCTCAGTGGCTGGACCAAGAATCTGCATATGGGCTTGCCATGCCCAATGGACCCCAGGCCTAACCAGAGGGTGGGTATTCCAGTTGTATGTACCCAGTGCTCTGCTCTAGAATCCCTCTATTGTGGGGACACATGAGGCAGAAAACAGGACTCCTCCCTTCCCACAAAATGACCCCAATCTCTTGGGAGCCGGACAAATCACCAGAGAGGGAGACTTCCATGGCCCATGAGACCATGCTTACATTAAATGACCATCATGAATACAACATCCAGAGACATAAGCCTGAACGACCGCCTCTCACTCGCCTTACTTTCTAATCACAATGAGCTCCCCTCACGGACTGTAGATCACTCCTGCCATAACCTCAGCCCCAAACCTCAGCCGAGTTTGTGTTTTTGGATGTCTGTCCCCACAGCCCTGGCCAACACAGCCGCCAGGCTGGGGCCTCTGGAGCCACACCACAGGACTGTCCTGCTCTCTCCAAGGAGACTATGCCCATTCCATTGCCCATAACCCCACAGAATAGGAGAAACATCAATGCCCCCGAGGACATCCCACTACTATAAGCCACTCTGGACAAAGGCATCCTGACACAAGCTGAGCAACTACCTCCATGCAGAAACACAGACAGATGTCGGCAGAGACAGTAGATTGAACCAGACAGGCCCCTGGGCCCTAATCTGAACTCTTGCTTTGGTTTCCAGGTGTCACTCCTCAGAGGCCTGGGTTTGAAGACCAGCATCTGGGGCTTTCCTGAGACACCAAACAGAACAACTATCGTCTACACATGGGAAGCTTCATTGTTGGAGCTGTGTCAAACCCTTCGGTTTGGAGAAACCTGCAGAGTCCCTGAGCCACCGCCACATTCCAAGGTCTCCATGGCCACCAACCCACAGTATGACTCATCCTCAGGAGAGTCCATTTCAACTCAGCCCTCTGAGAAACCCGCCCAAGAGCCTGCAGATTGAGCCTGCCTTGCCCCAAGCAGCCAGTGGGAATGTGAGGTGGCATTTGCAGACATTCATGCTTAGACCCCTTCTCTCGAGTCTTTCTGTAGGGGTCATCCTAGAACCATCTCATAGTACTCGACTGTCCTACAGAGGAAACCTTGATGTTTGGGGCAGCTCATAACTCCCAGCGTTGGGAAACCTCCCTGGCCTCATGACGCCCCCACCCCCTTCAGGAAGGGGCCATAATGGACACAAACTCCAACCTGAGGCAACGTCTGATACTCGCCCTGACCTCAGATGCAGGAGATCTTGATTCAGTCTCTGCAGAGTGGGCCTGCCATGCCCCAAACCTAACGCTAGCTTTTGTTTTCAGACTTCCCTCTTCACACTCCTGGCAAACAAGCCCTCCAGACTGGGAATTCCAGAACCACAACACAGTTTTCTGCCTTCCCACCAGAAGAAAAACGTTGCCCTATGGGGCTCTCCAGAAACCACAAATGAGAACCAACCTGCTCTGGCCTCGAACGCACCCTAACTGGAAAGGCTACCCTGGTCAGTAATGCTCTGTCTGACACAGCCTGACGTCCCGACAGACAAGGAAACAGCTGGATGCACACTAAGCACATCAGACAGGCCATGGCCTTATGCCGTCATCTCTTCCCAACCTGGGTTTTCAGACATCTGACCCTAGATATTATATCAAATCCTGGCAAACGTGGGTAACTGAAGCACAAATCAGATCTTCTCCTTCCCCATGGCTGGAAAACTTGCTGTTGGCATGGAGTCATACCTTCAGTGTAGGAGAAACCTTCATGGCCCCTGAGGCCAAGCCTAAACTTGAGTGCCTCCTTGGGTACAAACTCGCATTGGGACCATCAGCATGGGCCCCATGTCGAAGTAAGGTCTCTCAGGGCCTGGACCAAGAGCCCGCATATGGGGCTTGCCAAGCCCCTATGATCCCAATCTTCACAAGAGCTCGAGTATTCCATTTGCTCGAACCCAGGACTGTGATCTGGAGTCCCTCTCCTGGAAGAACACCTGAGCCAGACAGCAGGACTCCACCCTTCCCACAAAATGTCCCCAAAATCTTAAGAGCTGGACCAACTCCTCAGAGAGGGAGACTCTTCCATAGCCCCTGAGGTCACCCCTACATTCCACGGCTATGGGAGACAAAACATCCAAAGACAAAAGCTTGCGTGACTGCCTCCCATTTGCCCTTCTTTCATAAGCTGAGGATCTCCTCTCACGGTCTGTGGGTCCATCCTGCCATGCTCTCGGCTCCACACCCAAGCCGAGTTTGTGTTTTCAGACTTCTGTGCCCACAGCCCGGACCCACACACCCTCCAGGCTAGGGCCTATGGAGACACACTGAAGGACTGTGCCAGTCCTCTCCAAGAAAACTGTACCCAATCCATTGGCCACAACCCTAGAGATTAGGAGAATCCAATAAGGTCTCCAAGGCCATGCCTCGGCCATGGACTAAGAGGGGCACTCTGACACCAGCTGAGCAACTATCTCCACTTAGATACTCAGACAGTGTCCCCAGAGACAGAAGATTGAAACGGACAGGCATCTAGGCTCTAATCTGAACCCTAGCTTTGGTTTCCAGGTGTCTCTACTCAGAGAACTGGTTTGAAGACCAGTATCTGGGGCTTTTCTGAGGCACCAAAGAGAACCTGTCTCATCTCCACATAGGGATCTCTTTTTAATTGGAGCAATATTACACCCTTCGTTAGGCGAATACTTCATGGCCCCTGAGCTGCCAACATATTCCAAGGTCTCCATGCACACAAACCCACATTATGACCCATCCGCAGGAGAGTCCATTTCAATTCAGCCCCCTAGTTAGCTCGCCCCAGAGCCAGTAGTTCAAACATGTCTTGTCACAAAGAGCCAATGGGAATGTGAGGTATGCTGTACAGGCATCCATCCTTCGAATCCTGCTCTCCAGTCTTTCCGTATGGGACATCCTGGAGCCATTCAACAGGACTCGACTGTCCAGCAGATGGAAAGCTTGTGGTATGGGTCAATGCACAAACTAGAGTTTGTGCTGGTGTCTAAGGTGCTGTGCAGGATTCTCCAATCTTGAGGGTTTGGCACAGGTCGAAGGGCATGGTTTCCTACTGGGGACAGGAGATATTCTATTGTGTGGCTCAGGGACCACATGTTGTATCCTAAGTTGGTATTTCAGAACAGGACCCTGAGGACAGATGCCTGAAAACCTAATCTAGTGTTCCAATGACGTCCTAGGAGCATGTCAGGTACAATCTTCTGACCCAGGAACATTGAAATGGCTGTCTGCTTGGATGTAGGTGATCAGGGCGTTTCAGACTGGCATTTGTGTCCAGTGCTGCCGACAATATTGGGTCGGGTTCAGGGCTCTTGCGTGTTTCTCCTAAACTGGAAGGTTTGGGCAGGTTTGACGGGCACAGTTTCCTTGGGGATGGCAGGCCCAGTCATGTGTTGTGGATCCAGAGACCCTGTCCTGGAGGGCATATGAGCCATGGTTTTGGGAGAGAAGTCTGCAAACACAAATGTGGGTTATGGTTAGTGGAAAGGTGATCACAGGCCCAATGAGTAGACCGGGAGTGCAGCTTGTCAGGAGTAATTAGGGTGACTGGAAGGCAGTAGCACAGGCTTTTCTCTCTATATTGTGTGTCCAGGATGGCCTTGGAATGCAGGTATAGTCTCATGGGTCCATGGGAAACTTTTCCTCTCTATGGATCTGTGCAGCTCATAGTTTGGTGGCTTTTTTGGGGAAGGGAAGAGTGTTGTTTTCCATCTTATGGGTGCCCCAAAACAGGGATTCCAGATACAGGCTCTTTTTCTGGGCATCTGGGACTTCCCACCAAGGGTTAGGATTTGCACCTAGGGGTGTATGAGGCCTGCAATGCGGGATCATGATGGTGCAACTGAGAGGGATTGTTTGAAAGCTTGCTCAGGCTGAGTCTCACAATGCCTGTTTGCTCCCATGGCGGCCCTCAGGAGTGGGAGTGGTCTCATTGGTCATATATCTGGCTCCCTCTTAGAGATTTGGACACCCAACCCAACAGCCAAATGTCCTGCCATGAGGAAGGATGAGTTCTCTTCTGTCAGGTTCCTCTGTGCTTCAGGTTTCCCCATTGGCAGGGTTTCCAGCAAGGTCTCCAGATAGGTGCCTGAATACCAAGGATGGGTGGAGATGACGTACTTGGGCCATAGCAATCCCAAATGCTAGATATGAGGCCTAAAACTCGGTCGGGGCTCAGGCTCTGTCAGACACAGCGCTAGTGGCCATGGCAGCCTTTATATCAGAGTAGATTCGAGGGCGGAGCAGATTGATCCTCATGTGGAGTTTCTTGGGAAGATTCCCAGGCATTTGTTCATTCAATAGGGAAGGCAGAATGCTGTGTTGTGGCTCCAGGTTTCCCAATCACGAGAGCTTGGGAACCAGTCAGTTTTGGGTGGAATTGTAAACAAAAGCTATGGTTCAATTCAGTGCCAAGCAGAAGGCAGTTCCAATTTGTAGCAGTTTACTCGAGACATCCAGCACTGGAATAAGGGTGGATGTCAGATGCTTGCTCACACTAGAGTTTTTGTCTATGATGACCGACAAGTGGAGGGGTGGTATAAAGAGGCCATGGAGGAGTTCACATGCTGAGGCCTGTGAACTGCTGCAAAAAGTAACATTTCTTTGTACAGTGTAGGTGAAGTCTGGTTTGTTTACTCTAGGTTTCCCCATGTGGAAAGTTTGTGAAGAAGAGCTCTCCGGCATGGATGCCAGGAAAGCACACCTCCATTGACAATTGCAGCTGAGGAACATGGCAGATTCGTTCTGGTGGCTCTGGGACAAAGTGCCAAGGCCTTGAGTTGACATGGGATCTCTTGCAGATGGGTCACAATGCTTGTTTGTTACCAGGGAGAACTTAGAATGTGCTGGTTGCTAAGGTGCCATGCAGGATTCTCCTACCCTGAGGGTTTGGCACAGGTCGAAGAGCATGGTATTCTTCTGGGGACAGGGGATGTTCTGTCGTGTGGCTCAGAGACCACATGATGTGTCATAGATTGGTATTTCAGAACAGGCCCCTGAGGACAGATGCCTAAAAACCTAATGGGGTTCCATTGAGAGCCTAGGGGCATTTTAGGTTCAATCGTCTATCTCACGATCATTGACTTGGCTATTTCCCTGGATGTAGGTGATAAGGGTGTTTCAGACTGCGCATTTCCATCCCGAGTGGCCGGCAATATTGGTGTGGGCTCAGGGGCCACACAGGTTTCTCCTAATCTGGAAGGTTTGGGCAAATCTGATATGCACAGTGTCCTTGGGGTTGGCAGCCAGAGTTCTGTGGTGTGGCTCCAGAGATCACATTCTGGTGGGCATGTGAGCCATGGTTTTGGGAGAGAAGTCTGCAAACACAAATACAAATTAGGGTGAGTGGCGAGGTGATCACAGGCCCAATGCGTAGACCTGGAGGGAAGCTCCTCATGAACTATAATTAGGGAGACTGGAAGGCAGTAGCACAGGCTTTTCTCTTTGGATTGTGTGTCCAGCATGGCCTTGGAATGCAGGTGTGGTCTCATGGGTCCATGGGAGTCTTTTCCTCTCTATGGATCCTGGTGGCTCTCCATAGTTTGGTGGCTTTTTCGGGGAAGGGGAGAGTGATGTTTTCCACCTTATGGGTGCCCCAAAACAGGGATTCCAGAGACGGGCTCTGGTTCATGGCTTCTGGGACATCACAACATGTGCTAGGATTTGGGCTTAGGGGCATATTAGGCCTGCAATGCGGGTTCATGGTGGTGCAACAGAGAAGGATTGTTTGAAAGCATGCTCAGGCTGAGGGTCACAAGGCCTGTTTGCCTCCAGGGCATCCCTGAGGAGTTTGTGTGGTCTCACTGGACTTGTAAATGACTCCCCCTTTCAGGGTTGAACACCCATCCTAACAGCCAAGTTTCCTGATATGAAGAAGGAGGAGTTCTCTATTGTGCTTCAGGATGCCCCATTGTCAGGGATTCCAGCAAAGGTCTGGGGACAGGTGCCTGAATACCAAGGATGGGTAGAGATGAAATACTTGAGCCATGGCAATCCCAAATGCTAGATGTGGGGCTCAAACTCTGGTGACTGACACTAGGTCTGGGCTCAGGCTCTGTCAGACACAGCACTAGTGGCCAGGGCAACCTATAAATCAGGGTCCCTCCGATATAGGGCCGAGCAGATTGATCCTCATGTGGGGTTTCTGGCCAGACTCACCAGGCACTTGTTTCTATCGGGAAGGCAGAATGCTGTGTTGTGTCTCCATAATTCGCTATCAAGAAGGCTTGGGGACCAGTCGGGTGAGGAAGGAATTGAAAACACAAGCTACAGTTCAATTCACTGCCAAGCGGAAGGCAGTTCCTGTGTCCAGCAGCTTTTTCGAGATATCCAGCACCTTAGTAAGGGAGGACGTCGGATATTTGCTCACACTGGAGTTTGTGTCTATGATGACTGACAAATGGAGGGGTGGCGTCAAGAAGCCATGGAGGGATTTTCACGTTGAGACTCATGAGCTGCTCCAAATAGCAAGGTTTTGTTCTACTGGACAGGTGGAGTGTGGTTTATTTGCTCCAGGGTCCCCCATGTGGAAAGTTTGGGTAGCAGAGCTCTACCGCATGGATGCCTGGAATGTTCAACTTCATTGACCATTGCAACTGAAGAACATGGCAGCTTTATTCTGGTGTCTCTGTAGCAAAGTCCCAAGTCCTTGATTTGACATGGAATCTCTTGCAGATGTGCCACACAGCTGGTTTGTTACCAGGTACATCTTAGAATGTGCTGGTGGCTTAGTAGTTGTGCAGGAATCTACTACTCTGGGATTTTGCACAGATTGTAGGGCACGGTTTCCTTCTGGGGACAGGAGATGTTCTGTTGTGTGGCCCAGGCACCACATGTTGTATCATAAGTTCGCATTCTAGAACAGGCCTCTGAGGACACATGTCTGAAAACCGAATCAATGGTTCCAATGACGTCCTAGGGGCATGTTAGGTTCATTATTCTGACTCAGGACCATTGACTTGGCTGTGTTCCTGGATGTAGGAGATCAGGGTATTTCAGACTGTGCATTTGTGTTCAGAGCGGCCGCCGAAATTGGGGTAGGCCCAGAGGCCTTGTAGGTTTCTCCTAATCTAGACAGTTTGGGCAATTGTGATGGAAACAGTTTCCTTGTGGATGGCAGGGATAGTCGTGCAGTGTGCATCCAGAGACCCCATCCTGGAGGGCATGTGTGCCATGGTTTTGGTAGATAAGTCTGCAAACACAAATTCGAATTAGGGTGAGTGGCGAGGTGATCACAGGCCCAATGCATATACCTTGAGAGCAGCTCATCTGGAACTGTAATTAGGGTGAATGAAAGGCAGTAGCACAGGCTTTTCTCTCCGGATTGTGTGTCCAGGATGGCCTCGGAATGCAGGTGTGTTCTCATGGGTCCATGGGAGACATTGCCTCTCTATGGATCCTGGTGGCTCCTCATAATTTGGTGACATTTTTGGGGAAGGGATGAGTGCTGTTTTCCATCTGAAGGGTGCACCAAAACAAAAATTCCAGAGATGGTCTCTGGGTCTGGGCACCTCGAAAATCCCACCAAGTTTTATGATTTGAACCTACAGGCATACCAGGCCTGAAATGAGGGATCATTGTGGTGAATCTGAGAGGGATTTTTTGAAAGCATGCTCAGGGTGAGGGTCACAATGCCTGTTTGTGCCAAGGGTAGTCCTCAGGAGTGTGTGTGGTGTCATTGATGTTGTAACTGGCTCCCCCTTTGAGGGTAGAACACCCATCCCAAAAGCCAGGTTTATTGCCATGGGGAAAGAAGAGTTCTCTATTGTGCTTCAAGTTCCCTAATTGGCAGGGATCCCTGCCAAGGTCTGGGGACAGGTGCCTGAATATCAAGGATGGGTAGAGATGACATACTTGGGCCATGGCAATCCCAAATGCTAGATATGGGGCCTGCTCTCTAGTGGCTGAAACTCAGTCGAGCTCAGGCTCTGTCAGACACGGCACTAGTGGCCATGGCAGCCTATAAATCGGTGTTGACTCGAGGGCCGACCTGATTGATCCTCATGTGGGTTTTCAGGGCAGACTCACCAGGCATTTCTTCATTCGATGGGGAAGGCAGAATGCTGCGTTGTGGCCCCAGATTTCCCTATCAAGAGGGCTTAGGGACCAGTCAGGTGAGGATGGAATTGTAAACACAAGCTATGGTTCAATTCAGTGCCAAGTGGAAGGCAGTTCCAATGTGCAGTGGTTTATTCAAGACATCCAGCACCGGGATAAGGGTGCATGTCAGATGTTTGCTTAGACTGGAGTTTGTGTCTATGATGACCGACCAATGGAGTGGTGGCATCAAGAGGCCATGGAGCAGTTTACAGGCTGAGGCCTGTGAGTTGATCCAAACATAAGGTTTCCTTCTACTGGACAGGGGAGGTCTGGTTTGTTTACACCAGGTTCCCCCATGTGCAAAGTTTGGGTAGCGTAGTACTCGCACGTAGATAAGGGAAAGCACACCTACATTGACCATTGCACCTAAGGAACATGGCAGGTTCTTTCTGGTTGCTCTAGGGCAAAGTACCAAGGCCTGGTTTCTAATGAAGTTGGGTCACAATGCAGTTTTGTTTCCACGGAAATCTTACTATGTGCTGGTGGCTAAGGGGCCATGTATGATTAGTCTATCCTGATGGTTTGACACCGGTCGAAGAACACGGTTTCTTTCTGGGTATCGGAGATGTTCTGTTGTGGGGCTCACGGACCAAATGTTGTATCATAAGTTGGAATTCCAGAACAGGCCTCTGAGGACAGATGCCTAAAAACTTCATCTAGGGTTCCAATGAAGTCCAAGGGGAATTTCAGGTTCAATCATCAGACTCAGGACCATTGACTTTGGTGTCTGCCTATATGTAGGCAATCAGGGTGTTTCTGACTGTGCCTTTGTGTACAGAGTAGCCTCCAATATTGGGGTGGGCTCTGGGGCCTTGCAGGTTTCTCCTAATCTTGAAGGTTTAGGCAAATTTGTGGGCACGGTTTCCTTGGGGGTGGCAGGCACAGTCCTGTGGTGTGGCTCCAGAGACTCCATCGTGGAGGGCATGTAAGCCATGGTTTTGGGAGAGAAGTCTGCAATCACAAACTCGGATTAGGTTGAGTTGCGAGGTGATCGTAGGCCCAATGCATAGACCTGGAGGGCAGATCGTCAGGAACTGTAAATCACGTACCTCGAAGGCACTAGCACTGGCTTTTGTATCTGGATTGTGTGTCCATGATAGCCTTGGAATGCAGGTGTGTTCTAATGTTTCCATGAGAGTATTTTCCTCTCTACGGATCCTGGAAGCTCCCAATAGTATGGTGGCTTTCTCGTTTGAATGGAAGAGTGCTGTTTTCAATCTTAGATGTTCCCCAAAAAGGGATTCCAGAGAAGGGCTGTGAGTCTGGGTGCTTGGAAAATCCCACCAGGATTAGGATTTGGGCCTAGGGGAGTACCAGGCCTACAATGTGTGACTTGGAGGTACAACTGAGAGCGTTTGTTTGAAAGCATGCTAGTCTGAGTGTCACAATGCCTGATGTGATTAGGGCAGCCCTTATGAGTGGGAGTTGTCTCCTTGGCCATGCAGCTGGCTACCACTTTAATGTAGGACACCCATCCCAACTACCAGGATTCCTGCCATGGAAAAGGAAGAATTCTCTATTGTGCCTCAGGTTCCCCCATTAGCAGGTATTCTAGCAAATGTCTGGGGACAGATGCCTGAATACCAAGGATGGGTAGAGATGAGGGACCTGAGACATGGCCAGTCTCACATGCCTGACTCTCTGAGTAGCTGACATGAATTGAGCACTCAGGCTCTGTCAGAAACAGAACTAGTGGTCAGGGCTGAGTATGAATCAGGGATCCCTCAAGGGCTGAGCAGATTGATCCTCATGCAGAGTTTCTGGGCAGAATCACCATGCCCTTCTTCTTTCTAAGGGGAAGGCAAAAAGCTGCGTTGTGGCCCCAGAATTCCCTATCAAGCGGGCTTGGGGACCAGTAGGATGAGGATGGAATTGTAAACTCAAGCTAAGGTTCAATTCAGTGCCAAGCAAAAGGCAGTTCCATTGTGCAGTGTCTGATTCCAGATATCCAGCACCTGAGTAAAGGTGAAAGTCAGACATTTCCTCATGCTGGAGTTTATGTCTATGATGACCAATGAATGGAGGGGTGGCGTCAAGAGGCCATGGAGGATTTCACATGCTGGGGCTTGTGAGATGCTTCAAACAGCAAAGTTTCCTTCTACCACACAGGGGGAGTCTGGTTTATTTGCTCCAGGGTCCCCCATGTGGAAAGTTTGGGTAGCAGAGCACTCCCACGTGGATGCCTGAAAAGCACACCTCCATTAAAATTGCAGCTGAGAAACATGGCCAATTCGTTCTGGTGGCTCTTGGGCGAATTACCAAGGCCTGGAGTTGACATGAAGTCTCATGAAGATGGGTCATAATGCAGGTTTGTTACCATGGAGACCTTACAGTGTGCTGGTGGCTAAGGGACCATGTAGGATTCATCTACCCTGAGGGTTTGACACTGGTCAAAGGGCACGGTTTCCTTCTCGGACCAGAGATGTTCTGATGTGGGGCTAACGGACCAAATGTATCATAATTTGGTATTGCAGAACAGGCCTCTGAGGATAGATGCCTGAAAATTTAATCTAGGGTTCCAATAAAATCCTAACGGAATGTCAGGTTCAATCCTCTGACTCAGTATCATTGACTTCAAAGTCTGCCTAGATGTAGGTGATCAGGGTGTTCCAGACTGTGCATTTGTGTACAGAGTGGCAACCAGTATTGGGGTGGGCTCAGGGGCCTTGCAGTTTTCTCCTAATCTGGAAAGATAGGGCAATTTGATGGGCACAGTTTCCTTGGCAATGGTGGGCACAGTCCTGTGGTGTGGCTCCAGAGACCCCATGCTGGAGGGCATGAGAGCCATGGTTTTGGGAGGGAAGTCTGCAAACACAAATGCGGGTTAGGTTTAGTGGCGAAGTGATTGTAGGCCCAATGCATACTCCTGGAGGGAAGCTCCGTGTGAAATGTAAATCGCATGCCTCAAAGGAGGTAGCACAGGCTTTTTTATCTGGATTGTGTATCCACGATGGACTAAGAATGCAGGTGTGGTCTCAGGTGTCCATGGGTGATATTTCCTCTCAAGTATCCTGGCGGCTCCTTATAATGTGGTGGCTTTCTCAGAGAGGAAAGAGTTCTGTTTTCCATATTAAGGGTGTCCCATAACAGGGATTGCAGAGAAGTGCTCTGGCTCTGGGCACCTGGAAATACCCACCAAGGGTTATGATTTGGGCATAGGGGCTTACCAGGCCTCCAATGCAAGTCCTGGAGATACAACTGAGAGCGTTTGTTTGAAAGCATGCTCAGGCTGAGGGTCACTATGCAAGCTTTTGCATAGGGTGGCCCTCAGGAATGGGGGTGGTCTCAATGGCCATTCAGTAGGCTAACACTCTGAGTGTTGGACACCCTTCCGAACTTACAGGAATCCTGCCATGGGGAATGAGGATTTCTCTATTGTGATTCAGGTTCCCTCATTGGTAGGGATTCCAGGAAAGGTCTGGGGACACATGCCTGAATACCAAGGATGGGTAAAGTTGACGGCTCTGTTCCGTGGCCTGTCTAACATGCGGGATATGGGCCCCGCCTTCTAGGTGGCTGACACGAGGTCGGGGCTTAGGCTCTGTCAGACACAACACTAGGGGCCAGGGCTGTCTATAATTCAGGGTTCCCTCAAGGGACAAGTAGATTGATCATAATGTGGAGTTTCTGGGCAGACTCACCAGGCCCTTCTTCTTTCTATTGGGAAGGCAGAATGCTGTGTTGTGGCTGCAGAATTCCCTATCATGAGGGCTTGTGGACCAGTAGGGTGAGGATGGAATTGTAAACCCAAGCTATGAATAAATTCAGTGACAAGCGAATGGCATTTCCAGTGTGCAGCGGCTGATTCGAATATCCAGCACCTGAGTAAGCGCAGACGTCAGATGTTTGCTCAAGCTGGAGTTTGTGTCTATAATGACCGACAAATGGAGAGGAGTTGAAAAGAGGTCATAGAGGATTTCCCACACTTGAGCTTGTGAGATGCTCCAAACAGCCAGGTTTCCTTCTACAGGACAGGGCAGTCAGATTTGTTTGCTCGAGAGTCCCCCATGTGGAAAGTTTGGGTAGCAGAGCACTCCCACATGGATGCCTGGAAAGCACACTTCCACTGAACATTGCAGCTGAGGAACATGGCAGGTTCTTTCTGAAGGCTCTGGGGTGAAGTACCAAGGCCTGTAGTTGACATGGAATCTCATGAAGATGGCTCACAATGCTGGCTTGTTACCAGTGAGATCTTAGAATCTGCTGGTGGCTACGGGCCAATTAGGATTCATCTACCCTGAGGGTTTGACACAGTTCCAAGAGCACGGCTTCCATCTAGAGAAAGGAGATGTTCTGTTGTGGGGATCAGGGACCATATGTTGTATCTTAAGTTGGTACTCCAGAACAGGTCTCTGATTACAAATGCCTGAAAACCTAATCAGGGGTTACAATGAGGTCATAGGAGCATGTCAGGTTCAATCTTCTGACTGAGAAACACTGACTTGGGTATCAGCCTGGATTCAGGTGATCAGCGTATTTCAGACTGCACATTTGTGTCCAGAGGGGCCTCCAGTATTGGGGTGGGCTCAGGGGCCTTGCAGGTTTCTCCTTATCTCGAAGTTTTAGGCAAATGTGACGGACACATTTTCCTTGGGGATGGCAGGCACAGTCCTTTGGTGTAGCTCCAGAGACCCCATCCTGGAGGAAATATGAGCCATGGTTTCGGGATAGAAGTCTGTAAGCACAAACTCGGGTTAAGGTTAGCGGTGAGGTGATCGCAGGCCCAATGCATAGACCTGGAGGGCAGCTCGTCTGGAACTATAAATTAGTTGCCTTGAAGGTGGTAGCACAGGCTTGTGTATCTGGCTTTTGTGTCCAGGATGGCCTCGGAATGCAGGTGTGGTCTCATGGATCCATGGGAGATTTTTCCTCTCAAGGATCCTAGCGGCTCCCTATACTATGGTGGCTTTCTTGGCGAAGGGGAGAGTGCTATTTTACATCTTAGGGGTGTCCAAAAACAGGGATTCCAGAGACAGGCTGTGTTTCTGGGCCCCTGAAAAATCCCACCAGGTGTTAGGATTTGTGCTTAGGGGCATATCAGGCCTGCAAATTTGGATTCTGGAATGCAACTGAGAGTGTTTGTTTGAAAGCATGCTCATGTTGGGGGTCACAATGCCTGCTTGTGTCCAGGGCGGCCCTCATGAGTGGGCGGGTTATCATTGGCCATTCAGCTGGCTACCACTCTGAGGTCTGGAAACCCATCCCAAGAGCCATCATTCCTGCCATGGGTAAGGAGGATTTCCCTATTGTGCTTCTGGTTCCCCCATTGGCAGGGATTTCAGCAAATGTCTGGGGACAGATGCCTGAATCAAGAATGGGTAGAGATGACAGCCCTGGGACATGGCTGGTCTCACATTCTGGAGTTGGAGCCCAGTCTCTGGGTCCTGACACGAGGTCAGAGACGAGGTTCTGTCAGACTCAGCGCTAGTGGCCAGGTAAACCTATAAATGGGGTTCATTCGAGGGTCGAGTAGATTTATCCTCATGTAGGGTTTCTGGGCAGTCTCTCCAGGCTGTTTTTTCTTGCTATGGGGAAGGCAGAATGCTGTGTTGTGGCTTCAGAATTCCCTATCAAGAGAGCTTACTGAACACCAGGGTGAGGATGGAATTGCAAACCCAAGCTACTTTTTTTTTTCAAGATTTTATTTATTTGTCAGAGAGCGAGCGAGAGCAAGCACAGGCAGACAGAGTGGAAGGCAGAGTCAGACGGAGAAGCAGGCTCCCTGCGGAGCAAGGAGCCTGATGTGGGACTCGATCCCAGGACGCTGGGATCATGACCTGAGCCGAAGGCAGCTGTTTAACCAACTGAGCCACCCAGGCGTCCCGCCAAGCTACTTTTAAATTCAGTGCCAAGCATAAGGCAATTCCAGTGTGTAGCAGCTGATTCAAATATCCAGCACTTGAGTAAGTGCAGATGTCAGTTGATTGCTCACGCTGGAGTTAGTGTCTATGATGACCAACAAATGGATGGGTGGCCTCAAGAGGCCATGGAGGATTACCCACCCTCAGGCTTGAGATACTCCATACAGAAAAGATTCCTTTTACCGTACAGGGGAGTCTGGTTTGTTTCCTCCAGGGTTCCCCATGTGGAAAGTTGGTATCAGAGCACTCCCGCTGGATGCCTGGAAAGTACACCTACATTGACCATGGCAGCAGAGGAACATGGCAGTTTCATTCTGGTGGCTCTGGGCCGAAGTACCAAGGGCTGGAGTTGTCATGGAGTCTCATGAAGATGGGTCACAATGCTGGTATATTGTCAGGGAGATCATAGAATGTGCTGGTTGCCAGGGGGCCTTGAAGGATTCATCTACCCAGAGTGTTTGACACAGGTCCAGAGCACAGCTTTCTTCTAAGGACAGGAGATGTTCTTTTGTGTGGCTCAGTGACCATATTGTATCATACATTGATATTCAGAACAGCCTTCTGAGTACAGATACCTGAAAACCTATTCTAGTGTTCCAGTGAATCCTAGGAGCATGTCAGGTTCAATCTTCTGTCTGAGGACCATTGACTTGGATATCAGCCTGGATGTAGGTGATATGGTGTGTCAGACTGTGCATTTGCGTCCAGAGTGGCCTCCAATATTGGGCTGGGCTTAGGGGACTTGCAGGGTTCTCCTAATCTAGAGGGTTTGTTTAATAGTGACAATCACAGTTTCCTTTGGGAAGACAGGTACAATCCCGTGGTGTGGCTCCAGTTATCACAAACTGGAGGGCATGTGAGCCACGGTTTTGGGAGGGAAGTCTGAAAACACAAACTTGGGTTAGGGTTAGTGGCAAGGTTATCACAGGCCCAATGCATAGACATGGATGGCAGCTCTTCAGGAACTGTTAATCGGGTGACTCAAAGGCAGAATCACAGGCTTTTTTCTCTGTATTGTGTGCAGGATGGCCTCAGAATGCAGTTGTGGCCTCATGGGTCCATGGGAGATTTTTCCTCTCTAAGGATCCTGGTGGCTCCCAATAGTTGGTGGCTTTTTCGGGGAAGGGAAGAGTGCTGTTTTTCATGTTAGGGGTGACCCAAAATATGGATTCCAGAGACGGACTCTGGGTTTGGTCCCCTGGAAAATCCTACCAAGTGTTAGGATTTAGGCCTAGTGGCTTACCAGGCCTGCATGCAGGATCCT
Source organism: Mustela nivalis (assembly GCF_964662115.1). Lineage (NCBI taxonomy): Eukaryota > Metazoa > Chordata > Mammalia > Carnivora > Mustelidae > Mustela > Mustela nivalis. The sequence continues at coordinate 1,003,639 of NW_028136507.1, read as the reverse complement.
GGAGGTGCAACTGAGAGTTCTTGTTTGAAATCATTCTCAGGCTGAGGGTCACAATACTTGCTTATGCCCAGGTGGCCCTCATGAGTGGGCGTGGTCACATTGGCCATGCAGCTGGCTCCCACTTTGAGGGTTGGACAACCATCCCAACAGCCAGAATTCTGCCATGGGGAAAGAGGAGTTCTCTATAGTGCATCAGGTTCCCCCATTAGCGGGGATTCCAGCAAAGGTCTGGGGACAGAGGCCTGAATACCAAGGATGGGTAAAGATGATGGACATGGACCATGGCCAGTATCAAATCGTGGATATGGGCCCCGATCACTGGGTGGCTGACACTAGGTCTTGGCTCAGGCTCTGTCAGACACAGCACTAGTGCCCAGGGCAGCCTATAAATTGGGGTTCCCTCAAGTGCCGAGCAGATTGATCCTCATGTATGGTTTCTGGGCAGACTCACCAGGCCCTTCTTGTTTGTAAGGGGAAGGCAGAATGCTGTTTTGTGGCTCTAGAATTCACTATCAAGAGGGCTTGTGGACCAGGAGGCTGAGGATGGAATTGTAAACCTAAGCTATGGTTACATTCTGTATCAAGCGAAAGAAATTTCCAGTGTGCAATGTTTGAATCCAATATTCAGCACATGAGTGAGGGTGGATGTCAGATATTTGCTCATGCTGGAGTTTGTGTCTATGATGACACAAAAATGGAGGGGTGGCGTCAAGAGGTTATGGAGGATTTCCCAATCTGGTGTTTTTGAGATGCTCCAAACAGCAAGGTTTCCTTCTACCAGACAGGGGCAGTCTGATTTGTTTCCTCCATGGTTCCCCATGTCGAAAGATCGGATAACATAGATCTCCCACATGGGTGACTGGAAAGCACACCTTCAATGACCATGACAGCGAAGGAACATGGCATCTGGTGGCTTTGAGGCGAAGAAATAAAGACTGGATTGGACATGGAACCTCATGAAGATGGGTCAAAATGTTGGTTTGTTACCAGGGAGATCTTAGAATGTGCTGGTGGTTAATGGGCCATGCAGGATTCATCTAGCCTGAGGATTTGACACAGGCCCAAGAGCCCGGATTGCTTCTGGGGGCAGGAGATATTCTGTTGTGGGGCTCAGCGGCCATATGTTGTATCATAAATTGGTAATCCAGAACAGGTCTCTGAGGACAGAAGCCTGAAAACCTAATCAAGGGTTTGAATGAGGCCCTAGGGGAATGTCATTCAATCTTCTGACTCAGGATCATTGACTCTGGTGTCTGACTGGATGCAGGTGATGAGCGTGTTTCAGACTGTGCATTTGTGTCCAGAGTGGCATCCAATACTAGGGTTGGCTCAGGTTCCTTGCAGGTTTCTCCTTATATGGGGTTTTTGGACAACTGTGATGGGCAGTTTCCTTGGGGATTGCAGGAACTGTCCTGTGGTGTGACTCCAGAGACCCCATCCTGGAGGACATGTGCGCCATGATTTTGAGAGAGAAGTCTGCAAACACAAACTTAGGTTAGGGTTAGTGGCAAGGTGATCATAGTCCCAATCCATAGACCAGGAGGGCAGCAAGTCTGGAACTGTAAATCACGTAACTCAAAGGTGGTAGCACAGGTAATTGTATCTGGATTTAATTTCCAGAATGGCCTTTATTGCAGGTGTTGTCTCAAGGGTCCATGGGAGATTTCTCCTCTCAAGGATCCTGGCGGTTCTCAATAGTTTGTTGGATTTCTCCGGGAAGGGATGAGTACTGTTTTCCAGCTTAGGCGTGCCCCAAAACAGGCATTCCAGAGATGAGCTCTGGGTCTAAGTGCTTGGAAAATCCCACCAAGGGTTAATATTTAGGCCTAGGGCCATACCAGGCCTGCAATGCGGGATCCTGGAGGTGCAACTGAGAGCGTTTGTCTGAAAGTATGGTCAAGCTGAGGGTCCCAATGCCTGCTTGTGCCCCGGAGGCCATCAGGATTGGGCGATGTCTACTCAGCCATGCAGCCAGTTCCCATTCCTAGGGTTGGACACCCATCCAAAAGCCAGGATTCCTGCCATGGCGAAGGATGAATTCTCTATTGTGCTTCAGGTCCCCCCATTGGTAGGGATTCCAGCTAAGATCTAGGGGACAGATGCCTGAATACCAAGGATGGGTAGTAATGACAGCCCTGGGCCATGGCCGGTCTCACATGGTTAATGTGGGCCCCACCCTCTGGGTTGCTGACACGAGGTAGGGGCTCAGGCTCTGTCAGACACAGCACTAGTGGCTAGGGCAAACTATAAATAGGGGTTCCCTCCTGGGCTGAGTATATTGATCTTCATGTGCAGTTTATGGGCAGACTCACCAGGTCCTTCTATCTATGAAGAAGGCAGAATGTTGCGTTGTGGCTCCAGAATTCCCTATCAAGAGATATGGCAGACCAGTAGGGTGAGGATGAAATTGTAGTCTGAAGCTAGGCTTAAATTCATTGCAAAGCGAAAGGCAGTTCCAGTGTGCAGCAGCTGATTCCAATATCAGCGCCTGAATATGGGCGGATGTCAGATGTTTGCTCAGGCTGGAGTTTGTGTCTACGATGACCAACAAATGGAGAGGTGGCGTCAAGAGGCCATGGAGGATTTCCCACCCTGGGGCTCAGGGGCCATAATTTGTATCATAAGTTGGTATTCCAGAAGAGGCCTCTGAGGACAAGTGCCTGAATAGTTAATCCCTCTTCCAATGAGGTCCTAGGGCCATGTCAGGTTCAATTATCTGACTCAGGAACACTGATTTGGGTGTCTGCCTGGATGGAGGTGATCAGGGTGTTTCAGACTGTGCATTTGCATCCAGAGCAGCCTCCAATATTGGGATGTGCTCAGGAGCCTTCCGGGTTTCTCCTAATCAGGAGGGTTTGGGCAACTGTGATGGGCCCAGTTTCCTTGGGGATGGCAAGCACAGTCTTGTGGTGTGACTCTAGGGGCCCCATCCTGGAGGACATGTGAGCTATTGTTTTTAGAGAGAGATCTGCAAACACAAACTCGGGATAAGGTTAATGGAGAGGTGTTCACAGTCCCAATCCAAAGATCTGGAGGGCAGCACGTCAGGAACTGTAAATCAGGTGACTCGAAGCCAGTAGCACAGTCTCTTGTATCTGGATAGCATATCCACGCTGGCCTCGGAATACAGGTGTGGACTCATGGGACCATGGGAGATTCTTCTTCTCAAGGATCCTGGGGGATCCCATTAGTTTGGTGGCTTTCTCAGGGAAGTGAAGAGTGCTGTTTTCCATCTTAGGGATGCCTCAAAACAGGGATTCCAGTGACGGGCTCTGGGTATGTGCACATGGAACATCCCACGATGTGTTAGGATTTGGGCTTAAGGGCATATCAGGCCTGCAATGCAGGATCCTGGAGGTGCAACTAAGAGCATTTTTTTGAAGGCTTGATCAAGCTGAGGGTTACAATGGCTACTTGTGCCCAGGGCAGCCCTCATGAGTGGGCATTGTCTCTTTGGCCATGCAGCTGGCTCCCACTTTGAGGTTTGGACACTCATATCAACAGCCAGGATTCCTACCATGGGGAAGGAGGAGTTCTCTATTGTGCTTTAGGTTACCCCATTGGTAGGGATTACATAAAAGGTCTGGGGACAGGTGCCTGAATACCAAGGATGGGTAGAGATGATGGACTTGGGCCCTGGCCAATCTCACATGCTGGATATGGGCTCATATCTCTGGATGCCTGAAACTAGGTCTTGGCTCAGGCTCTGTCAGACACAGTACTAGTACTAGTACTAGTACTAGTGCCCAGGACAGCCTATAAATCAAGGTTCCATCGAGTGCCAAGTAGATTGAACCTCATGTGGTGTTTCTGGGAAGATTCACCAGGCCCTATTTCTTTCTAGTGGGAATGGAGAATGTTGCCTTGTGGCTCCAAATTCCCTCTCTAGAGGGCTTGCAGACCAGGAGGCTGAGGATGGAATTCTAAACCCAAGCTATGGATAAATTCAGTGTCAAGTGAAACGCAGTTCTAGTGTGCAGTGGTGGAAGAGAAAGTGCAGAATCTAAATAACGGCAGATTTCAGATGTTTTCTCATGCTGGAGTTTTTGTCTATGATGACTGACAAATGGAGGGGTTGTGTCAAGGGCCATGGAGGATTTCTCCTGCTGGTGCTTCTGAGATGCTCCAAACAGAGGGTTCCCTTCTACTGGTCAGTGGCAGTCTGGTTTGTTTGCTCCAGGGTCCCACATGTGGAAAGAATAAGTAGAAGAGCACTCCCACATGGATGCCTGGAAAGCACACCTCCACTGACCATATCAGGTGAGGAACATGGCAGGTTCATTCTGGTGGCTCTGGGGCGAATTACCAAGGACTTGAAGTGACATGGAATCTCATGAAGATGGATCACAATGCTGTTTGTTTGTTACCAGAGAGATCTTAGAATGTGCTGGGGGCTAAGGGGCTGTGCATAATTCATATACCCCGACCCTTGACACAAGTTGAAGAGCACGAATTCCATCTGGGGACAGGAGATATTCTATTGTGGGGTTCAGGGACCAATCTTCTGACTCAGGACCATTGACTTGGGTGTCTTCCTGGATGGAGGTGATCAGGGTGTTGCACACTGTGCATTTGTGTCCAGAGTGGCCTCCAATATTGGACTGGGCTCAGGGGACTTGCAGGTCTCTCCTCATCTGGAGGGTTTGGGCAACTGTGATTGACACAGTTTCATTGGGGATAGCAGGATCTTTCCTGTGGTGTGGCTACAGAGACCCATCATAGAGAGCATGTGAGCCATGGTTTTGGGAAAGAAGTCTGCAAACACAAACTTGGGGTAGGGTTAATGGCGAGGTGATCACAGGCCCAATGCATAGGTCTGTAGGGCAGCTCGTCTGGAACTGTAAACCAGGTGATTCGAAGGTGGTAGCACAGTCTCTTGTATCTGGATTGTGTGTCCAGGATGGCCTCGGAATGAAGGTGTGGTCTTATGGAGCCCTGGGAGATTTTTCCTCTCTACGCATCCTGGCAGCTCCTAATAGTTTTCTCAGGGGAGGGAAGAGTGCTGTTTTCCATCATAGGGGTGCTTCAAAACAGAGATTCCAGAGACGGGCTCTGGTTATGTTGGCATGGAAAATCCCACGAAGTGTTAGGATTTGGTCCTAAGGGCATACCAGGCCTGCGATGCGGGACCCTGCAGAAACAACTGAGAGCATTTGTTTGAATGCATGCTAAGGTTGAGGGACACAATGCCTGCTTTGGCCCAGGCGGCCCTTATGATTGGGCGTTGTCTCATTGGCCACGCACCTGGTTCTAATTCTGAGGGTTGGGCACCCATAGCAACAGCCAGGCTTCCTGCCATGGGGAAGGAGGAGTTCTCAATTGTGCTTCAGATTCCCCCACTGGTAGGGATTCCAGCAAAGGTCTGGGATAGTTGCCGGAATACCAAGGATGGGTAGAGATGACTGGGCCATGGCCAGTCCCACATGCTGGATAAGGGCCCCACACTCTGGGTGGCTGACACGAGGTTGGGGCTCAGGCTCTCTCAGACACAGCGCTAGTGGCCAGCGCAAAGTATAAATCAGGGTACCCTCGAGGGCCAAGTAGATTGATCTTCATGGGGAGTTTCTGGGCAGACTCACCAGGCCCTTCTTTCTATGGGGAAGGCAGAATGTTGCGTTTTGTCTCCCTAATTCCCTCTCAAGAGGACTTGCGGTCCAGTAGGGTGAGGATGGAATTGTAAACCCAAACTATGCAAGAATACAGTGTCAAGTGAAAGGTATTTCCAGTGTGCGTGACTGATTCGAATATCCAGCACCTGAGTAAGAGCAGATGTCAGATGTTTGCTCATGCTGGAATTTGTGTCTATGATGACTAACAAATGGAGGGTTGGCATCAAGAGAATGTGGAGGACTTCCCAGGCTGGGGCTTGTGAGATGCTCCAAACAACCAAGGTTTCCTTCAACCTGACAGGAGCAGTCTTATTTGTTTGCTCTAGGGTTCCCTATGTGGAATTTTTGTGTAGCAGAGAACTACCTCTTGGATGCCTAGAAAGCACACGTCCATTGACCTTTGTACCTGAGGAACATGGCAGATTCGTTTCATGGCTCTTGGGCAAAGTACCAACACCTTGAGTTGGCATCAAGTCTCAGGAAGTTGGGTCACAATGCTGGTTTGTTACCAGGGAGATCATAGAAGGTGCTGGGGCTAATGGGTCATGCAGGATCCATCTACCCTGAAAGTTGGACATAGATCCAAGAGCACATTTTCCTTCTGGAGACAGGAGATGTTCTGTTGTGGGAATCAGGGACCACATATTGTATCATAACTTGGTATTCCAGAACAGGACTCTGAGAACAGATGTCTGAAGACCCAATCTAGGGTTCCAGTGAAGTCCTAGGGGCATGTCAGGTTCAATCATCTGACTCAGAAACATTGACTTGGCTTTCTGCCTCGATGGAGGTGCTCAGGGTGTTTCAGACTGCACGTTTGCATCCAGAGCAACCGCCAATATTGGGGTGGGTTCAGGGGCCTGGCAGGTTTCTCCTAATCTGGAGGGTTTGGACAACCTGATGGGCACAGTTTTCTTGGGGATGGCAGGAACTTTCCTGTGATGTGGCTTGAGGGACCACATCTTGGTGGGCATGTAAGCCATGGTTTTGGGAGAGAAGTCGGCAAACACAAACTGGGGTTAGGGTTAGTGTCGAGATGATCATAGGCCCAATGCATAGACATGGATGGCAGCTCGTCAGGAAATGTAAATAGGATGACTCGAAGGCGGTAGCAAAGACTTTTCTCTCTGGATTGTGTGGACAGGATGGCCTCGGAATGCAGGTTTGTTTTCATGGGTCCATGGGAGATTTTTTCTCTCTAAGGATCCTGGCGGCTCCCAATAGTTTGGTGCCTTTCTCAGGGAAGGGAAGAGTGCTGTTTTCCATCTTAAGGGTGCCCCAAACAGCGATTCTGAGACGGACTCTGGGTTTGGGCACCTGGAAAATCCCACCAAGGGTTAGGATTTGGGCCTAGGGGCATACCAGGCCTGCAATGCTGGTACTGGAGGAGCAACTGAGAGTGTTTGTTTGAAAACATGCTCAGGCTGAGGATCACCATGCCTGCCTGTGCCCATGTCGGCCCTCAGGAGTGGGCATGGTCTCCTTGGCCATGCAGCTGGCTCCCACGCTGTTGGACAACCATCCCAACAGCCAATATTCCTGCCATGGGGAAGGAGGTGTTCTCTATTGTGTTTCAGGTTCGCCATTGGCAGGAATTCCAGCAAAGTTTGGGGGACAGATGACTGGATACCAAGGATGGGTACAGATGATGGCCCAGGGCCATGGCCGATCTTCATGCTAAATATGGGCCCTCACCTCTGGGTGGCTGACACGAGGTCGGGGCTTAGACTCTGTCAGACACAGCACGAGTGGTCAGGGAAATCTATTAATCAGGGTTGCCTCGTGGTCTGAGTAGATTGATCCTCATGTGCAGTTTCTGGGCAGACTCAACAGGTCCTTCTTCTTTCTATGTGGAAGCCAGAATACTGCGTTGTGGCTCCAGAATTCCCTATCAAGAGATATTGTGGAGCAGTGTGGTGAGGATAGAATAGTAATACAAAGCTATGGTTAAGTTCAGTGAAAAGCAAAAGGCAGTTCCAGTGTGCAGCTGCCGTTTCGAATATCCAGCACCTGAGTAAGGGTGGATGTCAGATGTTTGCTCACACTGGAGTTTGTGTCTGTGATTACCCACAAATGGAAGGGTGGCGTCAAGAGGCCATGGAGGATTTCCCATGCTGGGGCTTGTGAGATGCTCCAAATAGCAAAGTTTCTTTCTACCGGACAGGAGAAGTCTGGTTTGTTTTCTCTGGTTTCTCCATGTGGAAAGTTTTGTAGCAGAGAACGCCACAGGGTTGCCTGGAAATCACCCCTCCATTGACCATTGCAGCTGAGGAACATGGCAGGTGCATTCTGGTGGCTCTGGGGCAATATATCGAGACCTTGAGTTGACATGGAGTCTCATGAAGATGGGGCACAATGATGGTTTGTTACCAGGAATATCATAGAATGTGCTGGTTGCTAAGGGGCCATTCAGGATCCAAATACCCTTAGGGTATGACACAATTCCAGGAGCATGGCTTCCTTTTTGGGGAGGACATATTCTGTTCTGTGGCTCAGGGACTATATATTTTATCATAAGTTGATATGCCAGAGCAGGCCTCTGACGACAGATACCTGTAAACCTAATCTAGTGTGCCAATGAAGTCCTCGGGGCATGTCAGGTTCAATCTTCTGACTCAGGAGCATTGACTTGGGTGTCTGCCTGTATGGAGGGGATCAGGGTGTCTCAGACTGTGCATTTGTGCCCAGAGCGGCCTCCATTATTTGGCTGCGGTCAGGGGCCTTGCAGGTTTCTCCTAATCTAAAGGTATCGGGCAAAAGTGATGGGCACAGTTTCCTTGAGGATCTCAGGCACAGTCTTGTGGTGTGGCTTCAGATGCCAGAACCTGGAGGTCATGTGAGCCATGGTTTTAGGAAGGAAGTCTGCAAACACAAACTCAGTTTAGGTTAATGGCAAGGTGATTGCAGGCCCAATGCATAGACCTGGAAGGCAGCTCGTCAGGAACTGTAAATCCGATGACTCAAAGGTGATAGCACATGATATGTATCTGGATTGTATGTCCAGGATGGCCTCGGAATGCAGGTGTGTTCTCATGGGTCTATGGCAGATTTTTCCACTCAAGGATCCTGGTGGCTACCATGAGTTTGGTGACTATCTCGGGGAAGGGAAGAGTGCTGTTTTCCATCTTAAGGGTCCCCCAAAATAGGGATTCCAGAGATGGGCTCTGTGTCTGGGCCCCTGTAAAATCCCACTAGGGTTAGGATTTGGGCCTAGGTGTGTACTAGGCCTGCAATTCGGGGTCCCAGAGATGCAATTGAGAGCGTTTGGTTGAAAGCATGCTCAGGCTGAGGTCACAATGCCTGCTTGTGCCCGGGGAAGCCATCATGAGTGCACATGGTCTCCTTGGCCATGGAGCTGCCTTCCACTTTGAGGGTTGAGCAACTATCCCAACTGTCAGAATACCTTCCATGGGGAAGGAGGAGTTCTCTATTGTGCTACAGGTTTCCCCAATGGCAAGGATTTCAGCAAAGGTGTGGGTACAGATGCCTGAATACCAAGAATAGAAGAGAAGACAGACTTGGGCCATAGCTGGTCTCACATGCTGGATATGGGCCCTGATCTCTCCGTGGCTGACACTAGGTCCTGGCTCCGGCTATGTCAGACACAGCACTAGTGCCCAGGGCAGCCTATGAATCAGGGTTCCGTCTAGCACCGAGAAGATTGACCATCATATGGAGTTTCTGGGCAGACTCTCCAGGCCCTTTTTCTTTCTATGGGGAAGGCAGAATATTGTGTTGTAGCTCCAGAATTCCCTCACAATAGGGCTTGTGGACCAGTAGACTGAGGATGGAATTGTAAACCCAAGCTATGGCTTAATTCAGTCAAACTAAAGGCAATTCCAGTGTGCAGCGATCGAATTGAAATCCATCACCTGAGTAAGGGCGGATGTCAGATGTTTGCTCATGCTGGAGTTTGTGTCTATGATGACTGACAAATGGAGTGGTGGCTTCAAGAGGAAATGGAGAATTTCCCACGCTGGGGCTTGTGAGATGCTCCAAACAGAAGGTTTCCTTCTACCGGACAGGGGCATTCTGTTTTTTTGTCTCAAGGGTCCCAGCCAATTGCAAAGTTTGTGTAGCAGAGCACCCCCGTATGGTTGCCTGGAAACCACACCTCCACTGACCATTGCAGCTTAGGAACATGGCAAGTTCATTCTGGTGGCTCTGGGGCGAAGTACTAAGGGCTTATTTCTACATGGAATGTCATGAACATGGGTAACAATGCTGTTTTGTTACCTGGTAATTCTTAGCCTGTCATCTGTACACATCCTTGGTATTAAGGCAACTTTCCACAGACCTTTCCTGTAACCCTGCCAATGGGGGAACCTGAAGCACAATAGAGAACTCCTCTTTCCATTGCAGGAAGCCTGGCTGTTGCAATGGGTGTCCAACCCTCAAAGTGGGATCCAGCTATATGGCCAATGAGACTACGCCCTCTCCTGAGGGCCCCCCTGGGCACAAAGAGGCATGATGACCCTCAGCCTGAGCATGCTTTCAAACAAGCCCTCTCTGTTACACCATTAGGATCCTGCATTGCAGGCTTAAAATGCCCCTAGGCCCAAATCCTAATACTTGGTGGGATATCCGGGCACCCAGACCCAGAGCCCATCTCTGGAATCCCTGTTTTGGCATAAGCCTAAGTTGGAAAACAGCATTCTTCCCTGTTTTGGAGCACCCCTAAGATGGAAAAGAGCACTCTTTTCTTCTCTGAAAAACCACCAATCTATGGAGATCCACCAGGATCCTTAGAGAGGAAAAGTCTCCCATTGAACCATGAGACCACGTCTACATTCAGAGCCCATCCTGGACACACAATCCAGATAGAAAAGCCTGTGCTACCAGCTTTCAGTCACCCTAATTACAGTTCCTGACGTGATGCCTTCTAGGTCTAGGCATTGGACCTGCCATCACCTTGCCACTATCCCTGACCCAAATTTGTGTTTGCAGACTTCCCTCCCAAAACCATGGCTCTCATATCCTCAAGGAGGTGGTCTCTGAAGCCTTACCACAGGACTGGGCCTGCCATCCCCAAGGAAACTGTGCCCATCACAGTTCCCCAAAGCCTCCAAGTTAGGAGAAACCTGCAAGGCCCCTGAGCCCACCCCAATAGTGGAAGTGGCTCTGGATGCAAATGCACAGTCTGAAACACCCTGATCACCTACATCCAGTCAGACAACCATATCAATGGTCCTTAGTAAGAAAATTGAACCTGATGGGCACCAAGGACATCATTGGATCTCTAGATTAGGTTGCAAGCATCAATCCTCAGAGGACTGTTCTTGAATACCAAGTCAGGATACAACATATGTACCCTGAGCCACAAAACAGAACATCTCCTCTCCCAAGATGGAAACTGTGCACATCGACCTGTGCCAAACCCTCAGCGTGGCCCATAGCCACCAATACATTCTAAGAACTCCCTTGTAACAAACCAGTTTTGGGACACATCTGTAAGAGATTCCAAGTCAACTCAAGGCCTTGGTACTTGGCACCAGAACCACCAAAACGAACCTGTCATGTTCCTCAGCTGCAATGGTCATTGGACGTGTGCTTTCCAGTCATCCATGCGGGAGGGCTCTGCTACGCAAACTTCCACTTGAGGGACCCTGGAGGAAAAAAAAACAGACTCCTCCTGTCCATTAGAAGGAAACCTTGTTGTTTGGAGCATCTCACAATCTTAAGCGTGGGTAATCCTCCATTGCCTCCTGAAGCCACCCCTCCATTAGTCGTCATCCTAGACACAAACTCAAGTGTGAGCAAATATCTGACATCTGCCCTTACTCAGGTGCTGGATATCTCGTATAAGCTGCTGCACATTGAAACTGACTTCCGCTTGGCACTCAATTTAAGCATAGCTGGTGTTTACAATTGCATTCTCACCCTATTTGTCCCCAAACCCTCTTGATAGGGAATTCTGGATCCATAAGGCAGCATTCTGCCTGCCCCACAGAAAGAAGTGCTTCGTGAGTCTGGCCAGAAACCCTACATGAGGATCAATTTACTCGGCCCTGGAGAGAACCCCAATATAAAGACTTCTCTGGCCACTAGTGCTGTGTCTGACACAGCCTGAGCCCAGACCTCGTGTCAGCCACCCAGAGAGCGGGGCCCATATCCAGCATGTGAGAACGGCCATGGCCCAAATCTGTCATCTCTATGCATCCTTGGTATTCAGGCATCTGTCCCCAGACCTTTGCTGTAATCCCTGCCTATGGGGGAACATGAAGCACAATAGATATTTCCTCCTTCCCCATGGCTGGAAACCTGGCCATTGGAATGTGTGTCCATCCCTCAGTGTGGGAGCCAGAAAATGGACAATGGGACCACGCCCCCTCCTGAGGGCCACCCTGGGCACAAACAGGCATTGTAATGCTCAGCCTGAGCATGCTTCCAAACAAGCCCTCTCAGTTGCACCACCAAGATCCTGCATTGCAGGCCTGGTCTGCCCATAAGCCCAAATCCCAACCCTTGGTGGGATTTTCCAGGCGCCTAGACCCAGAGCCCATCTCTGGAATCCCTGTTTTGGGGCACACCTAAGATCGAAAATAGCAGTCTTCCCATCTCAAAAAGTCATCAAAATATTGGGAGCTGCCAGTATCCTTAGAGGAAAAATCTCCCATAGACCCATGAGGCTACAGCTACATTCTGAGGTCACCCTAGACACACAATCCAGATATAAAAGCCTGTGCTTCCACCTTCGGGTCATTCCAGTTACTGTTCCTGATGAGTAGCCTTCCAGGTCTACACATTGCCCTGTGATAACCTAGCCACTAAACCTAACCCGAGTTTGTGTTTGCAGACTTCCCTCCCAGAACCATGGCTCACATGCCCTCCAGGGTGGAGTCTCTGGAGCCACACCACAGGACTGTGCTTGCCATCCCCATGGAAATTGTGCATGTCAGTTAACCAAACCCTCCAGAGTTGGTTGAAACATTCAAGACCCCTGTGGCCACCCCAATATTGGAGGTTACTCTGGACATAAGTGCGCAGTCTGAAACTCCCTGATCACCTACATCCTGGCAGACACCCAAGTCAACTTTCCTAAGTCTGAAAATTGAACCTCTCATGCCCCTGGTACTCATTGGAACCCTAGATTAGGTTGTCGGGCATCTGTCTTCAGAGGCCTGTTCTTGAATAGGAACTTATGATATGGCATGTGGTCCCTGAGCCACAAAACACTACATCTCCTGTCCCCAGAAGGTAACCGTGCTCTTCGACCTGTGTTAAACCCTCAGGGTAGGAGAATCTTGCAGGCACCTTAGCCACCAACACATTCTAAGATCTACCTGGTAAAAAAAACCAGCATTGTAACCCATCTTCAAGAGATTCCATGTCAACTCAAGACCTTGGTGCTTCGCCCCAGAAGCACCGTAAAGAACCTGCATGTTCCTCAGCTGCATTGGTCAATGGAGGTGTGCTTTCCAGGCATCCATGTGGAAGGGCTCTGCTACCCATACTTTTCACATGGGGGGCCCTGCAGAAAACATACCAGACTTTAACTGTCCAGTAGAAAAAACAACCTTGCTGTTTGGAGCATCTCACATGCATCAGCCTCTTGATGCCACTCCTCCATTCGGTCATCAGAGACACAAACTCCAGTGTGCGTAAACATCTGAAATCCACCTTTACTCAGGTGCTGGATATTTCATTTGTTGGCCACGATAGATACAAACTCTATCATGAGCAGACATCTGACCCTCGCCTGTACTCAGATGCTGGAGATCTCGAAAAAACCACTGCACATTGGAACGGCCATGTTCTCGGCACTGAGATTAAGCATAGATTGTGTTTTCTGCCTTCTGTTCTCACACTCCTCGCCTTCAAGTCCCCCATATTGGGAATTTGGGAGCCACAATGCCTTCTGCCTGCCCACCAGAAAAAAGAGGTGCCCTATGGGTCTGCGTGAAACTCCATATAAGTTTCCACCAGCACAGCCCTCTATAGCACCACAATATCATAGGCCACCTTGTGAACTAATGCTTTGTCTGACACAGCTCGAGCCCCGACCTCCTGGTAGCCACCTAGATAGCGGGACCCATATCTGGCAGGTGTGACCTGCCTTGACCTGAGTCCTTCATCTCAAACCAACCTGGTTATTCACGTACCAGTCCCAGAACATAGCTCAAATTACTGTGCATGGGGGAATCTGAAGCAAAAAAGAGTACTCCTCCTTCCTCATAGAAGGAAAATTAAATGTTGATATGGTGGTCCAACCCTCATATTGGGATCCAGGTGCATGGAACAAGAGCCAATGCCCACTCAGGATGGGCATCTGGGCAAAAACAGGCATTGTGACCCTTACCCTGATACCCATTTCCAACAAGTCTCAATGGGAGCTGAACCAAAGCCCCACAGAGCCAGGCAGTCAAGCCTCTAGGCCCAAATACTAAGCCTTTGTAGGGTTATCCAGGCACAGGGACCTATAACCCATCTCTGGAATCCCTGTGTTGACGGAAACACTGAAACAGTAAACTACGCTCTCTCCTTCCCAGTGAGACACCAAACTCTTGGGTGCTGGGCAGAATCCCCAGAGAGGTAGAATATTCCATGGACACATGAGGACACCCCACCATTCCAAGGCCATCCTAGACACAATCCAGACAGAAAAGCCTTTGCTCCTGCCTCCCAGCCACACGAATTTCAAATCCTGAGGAGCTGCCCTCAGCGTCTGCAGATCGGGGCTGCCATCACTTCCCTCCTAATTGATACACAATTTTGTGTCTGAAGACTTTGGTCCCAGAGCCCTTAACCACATTCCCTGCAGGATGGGGCTGACAGAACCACACTACATCACTGGGCCTGATCTCTGGATGAAATTCTGCTGTCTCAGTTGCACAAACCCTCCAGATTAGGAAAAGCCTGCAAGGCCCCTGAGCCCACCCCAATTTCATAGGCCACTCTGGAAAAAATGCACAGTCTGACACAGCCTGAGCATCTACCTCCAGGAAGACTCACAGGTCAAAGTCCCTAAGTCCGAAGGTTGAGGATGACATGCCCCTACAACCTCATAAGAACCCTAGCCTAGATATTCAGGCCTCTGTGCCTAGAGGCCTGGTCTTGAAATCCAACATATGATCTGATATGTGGTCCCTGAGCCATACAAGAGAACCCCTCCTGTCCCGAGAAGGGAACCTGGCTCCTGGGAACTGGGTCTAACCCTCAGGTAGGAAAATCCTGCATGGCCACAGACCCACAACCACATTGTTTTTTTTTTATATAGATTTTATTTATTTATTTGACAGACAGAGATCACAAGTAGGCATAGAGGAAGGCAGAGGGAGAGAGAGGAAGAAGCAGGCTCCCTGCTGAGCAGAGAGACCGATGCGGGACTCAATCCCAGGACCCTGAGATCATGACCTGAGCCGAAGGCAGCGGCTTAGCCCATTGAGCCACCCAGGCACCCTCACCACCACATTCTAAGGTCTCCCTGGACACCAAGCAGCATTGTGACTCATTAGACTGAGAACATCCGTCAACTTATATCACTTGGAAATTTGAACAAAAACCAGCAGATCAAGCCTGCAATGTTCCTCAGCTGCAATGGTCATGCAAGGAAGACTTCCCAGGCCCCCATTCAGAGACCTCTGCTGTCGAATCTTTCTATATGGGGGACCCTGGAGCCTTGTAAGCGTACTTCCCCTGTCCCACAGTAGGACACCTTGCTGTTTGGAGCAGCTCACAAGGTCCTGCTTGGGAAAATCTCCAAGAATTCTTGAGGCCACCCCACAATTCGTTGACCATCATGGATGCAAACCCAGCGTGAGCAGACATCTGACCCTCGCCCATACTCAGGTGCTGGAAATCTCGAAACAACCACTGCACAATGGAATGGTCCTGTGGTCGGCACTGAGCTTATCCGTGGCTTGTGTTTTCAGACTTCTGTCTTCACACTCCTCGCCTACAAGCCCTTCATATTGGGAATTCTGAAGCCACAGTGCAGCTTTCTGCCTGCCCACCAGAAAGAAGTGCCCTATGGGTCTTCGTAGAAACCCACATGAGGATCCTCCTGCACGGCCCTCAATGGCACCCCAATATAATAGACCGACCTCTGCATACATTGTCTATCTGACACCACCTGATCCCCGACCTCCTGTCAGCCACCCAGATAGTGGACCCCATATCCTCCAGGTGGGTCCAACCTTGGCCCGAGGCCATCATCTTGAAGCAACCTGGATGTTTAGGTACCTGTCCCAGACTTAGCTCAAATTCCTGCCCATAGGGGACTCGGAAGCACAAAAGAGTGCTCCTCCTTCCCCATGGCCAGAAAAATGAATGTTGAGATGGCTGTACAACCCTGAGTGGGAACCAGGTGCATGGTCCATGAGACCATGCCTACACAGGATGGGCAGCTGGGCACAAATAGGCATTGTGACCCTCAGAATGAGACCCCTTTCCAAAGATCCCCCTTGGGATGTGGACCAGGATCCCAAATCGAAGCTTTGGTTAAGTTTTCCCAGTGTCTGTACCCAGAAACCATCTCTGGAATCCCTGTTTGGACAGGATCCCAGAGATGGAATACAGTCTTTTCCTCTTCCCCAGAAAGAAATCAAACTCTTGGGTGCCAAGCAGAATCACCAGAGTGGAAGAATATCCCATGGACACATGAGGTCACCCCTCCATTTAGTGGCCATCCTAGACACAAAATCCAGACAGAAAAGCCTGTGCTCCTCCCTCCCAGCCACCTGAATTTCAAATCCCGAGGAGCTTCCCTCAGGGTCTTCAGATTCGGACTGCCAACACCTCACTCCTATCTCTTATCCGAGGTTGTGTCTAAAGTCTTTGGTCCCAAAGTCCTGACACACATAACCTCCAGGATGGGGCCTCGAGAAACACATGACATCACTGGCCCTGCTCTCCTGAGGAAACCCTGCTCATCTCAGTTTCCCAAAATGTCCAGATTAGGAGAAAACTGCAAGGCCCCTGACTGCACCCCAATTTCATAGGCCACTCTGGAAAAAGTGCACAGCCTGACACAGCCTCAGCACCTACCTCCAGGATGACATGCAGGCCAATGGCACTTAGTCCGAAGATTGAAACTTCCATGGCCCTAAAACCTCATCAGAACCCTAGCTTATGTTTTGAGGTCTCTCTTCCTAGAGGTCTGTTCTGGAAAATCAAGCATATGGTCCAACCTGTGGTCCGTGAACCATACAAGAGCACACCTCCTGTCCCAAGAAGGAAACCTGGCTCCTGGGTACTGGGTCTAATCCTAAGGATAGAGAATCCTCAATGGTCAGAGAGCCGCCACCACATTCTAAGGTCTCCCTGGACACCAAGCAGCATTGGGACCTGTTAGACTGAGAACTTCCATCAACGAAAATCACTTGGAACTTGGAATCAGTGTCATTGGTTCAAGCTTACCCTGTTCCTCAGCTGCAATGGTAACACGAGATTGGCTTCCCAGGCCTCCATTCAGAGAGCATTGCTATCGAATCTTCCATATGGGGGACCCTGGAGCCCTGTAAGAAGACTTCTGCTGTCCCTTAGTAGGACACCTTGATATTTGGAGCAGCTCACAAGCTCCAGCTTGGAAAAACCTCCAAGAATTCTTGAGGCCTCCCCACCATTTGTTGGCCATCATGGATACAAACTCCAGCGTGAGCAGACATCTTCCCCTCGCCCAGGTGCTGGAGATCTCGAAACAACTGCTGTACATTGGAATAGACATGTGCTCGGCACTGAGCGTAACCGTAGCTTATGTTTTCATACTTCTGTCCTCACACTCCTCGCCTGCAAACCCTCCAACTTGGATATTCTGGAGCCGTAATGCAGCCATCTGCCTGCTCACCAGATAGAAGAAGTGAAGAAAGGGTCTGTGCAAAAATCCCCCATGAGGATCCAGTTGCACAGCTCTCAAAAGCACCCCAATATCATAGGCCGAACTCTCCACGAATGTTCTGTCTGACACAGCTCGAGCCCGAGCTCCTGACAGCCACCCAGAAAGCAGGCCTCATTTTCTGCAGGTGGGTCCTGCCTTGGCCCGAGGACCTCATCTCAAAGTGAACTGGGTATTCAGGCACCGGTCCCAGAACTTAGCTCAAATTCCTGCCCATGGGGGAACCTGAAGCATAAAAAAGTACCCCTCCTTCCCCATGGCAGGAAAACTGAATGTTGAGATGGCAGTCCAACCCTCAGAGTGGGACCCAAGTGCATAGCCCATGAGGTCACACCCACTCAGCATGGGCATCTGGGCAAAAACAGGCATTGTGACCCTCAGAATGAGACCCATTTCCAACAAGAACACTCGGGAGCTGTACCAGGAAAACATAGAGCAGGACCCTAGGCCCAAATCCTAAGCCTTGTTGCGGTGATCCAGGCTCCAGAACCCAGGACCCATCTCTGGAATGGCTGTTTGGACGGGATCCCTGACTCATAAAACTGCGCTCCTCCCATCCCCCGGAAATACACCAAACTCTTGGGTGCCGAGCAGAATTCCCAGAGAGGTAGAATCTCACATGGACCCATGAGGCCACCCCTCCATTTCGTGGCCATCATAGACAAACAAGTCAGACAGAAAAGACTGTGCTCCTGCCTCACAGCCGTCCGAATTTCATATCTGGAGATGCTTCGCTCAGGGTCTGCAGATTGGGTCTGCCATCACCTCGAGCTTAACTCTTACCCGAGTTTGTGTCTGAAGACTTTGGACCCAGAGTCCTGACCCATATGCCCTCCAGGATGGGGCCTCCAGGAACACACAACAGCACTGGGCCAGCTCTCCCAAGGAATGTCAGCCTGTCTCAGTTTCCCAACCCACCAGATTAAGAGAAAATTGCAAGGCCCCTAATACCACCCCAATTCCATAGGAAGATCCAGAAAAAATGCATAGTCTGACACAGCCTCAGAATATACCTCCAGGAAGACACCCAGGTCAATGGGAAGGGATGAAATGGCCTAACCCATGGCAGGCTCGATGTGCTGGGTGTGAAGCCAACTGTCTCAATGTCTCTCACAAGGTCTGGGCTCAGGCTATGTAAGACAGAGCATAGTGTTTAGGGTAGCCTATGCAATTGGGGTGTTGCCGAGGGCTGAGCAGGTTGATTTTCATTTGGGGTTTCTGAGCAATGCCATAGACAATGTTTTTCTTTGGGGGGCAGGCAGAGGGCTTCGTTCTGGAACCAGAATTCCCAATCATGAGGGCTTTTGGGCCAGGAGTGCTAGGGTAGAGTCTGAAAACAAAAGATAGGGTGAGGTAGGGAGCAGGCACACTCTGCAAAGGCTGAAAGGATATCTCATGCATCTGAAGTCAGGCTGAGGATCAGACGTTGGCTGAGGTTGGATTGTGCCCTTGATAGCACCTTCATGAAGCAGGTGCCTCATGAGGCCAACGAAATTTTCCCACGCTGAGTTTGGAGGTTGCCACAAACCACAAGGTTTCCTTCTGCAAGACAGTCGAGTCCTGTTGAGTGGCTCCAGTACATACCATACGGAAGGACTGAAGAGGAGGGTTCAAAGGATGGATCCCTGAACAGCATGCCTCGCATTCCCTTTGGCCATTAACGACAAGATATGTTTGATCTGCTGGCTCTGGGGCAAGCTAACCAGCGGGCTGAGTTGAAATGGCCTCTCTTGAGGATGCATCATAATGTGTGTTTCTGTCCATGGAGACCTTGGAATGTGATGGTTGTACTGTGGCCCTGCGGAATTCTCCGACCAGAAGGCTTTGATACAGATCCAGTAAGAAAGCACTCCATGTGGAGACGAGAGAGGTTTGGTTTGGAGCCTCAGAAAAACCTAATATGCTGGTAAACGAAACCAGTCCTCTGAGGACAGACACATGAAAACTAAAGCTAAGGTTCATATTAGGGCCTAAGGGCCTGTCCATTTCAATCTTCTGTCTCTGGGGACACTGTCGGAGAGTCTAAGTGGTGATAATGGCTCAGCTGGTGTCAGAGTGCCCCTTTTATTCCAGGGCAGCCTACACTATCAGGATGGCCTCAGGGGCTTTGGAGCTTTTCCCTAACCAGTAGGGTTGTGGTCAATGGATTGGGCACACTTTCCTTGGAGAGGGCAGGCACAATCTTTCGCTGTGGCTCCAGATGCCCTAGCCTGGAGGGTGTGTGGGTCCAGGCTGTGGGCACAGAAGTCTGAAAACACAAACTCAGCTTATGAGTGGCGCCGAGGGTATGGCAGGCTGGATGTACAGATAGAGAGTGAGCTCCTTGGCTTGTGAATCAAGGGCGAGATTCCTTCAGGCTTTTGTCTCTGGATGCGTCCAGGATAGCCGTAGATTGTAGGGGGTGGCCTCAGTGACTGTGGACAAGTATCCCTCTCTGGGGATTTGTCCCAGCTAACAGGAGTTTGGGGTCATTTTGTGGGAAGGGTGGAGTCCTGTTGTCTGGCTCATGTGTCTCTCCAAGAAAGTGATTCCAGAGCAGAGCCCCAGGAACGGGGGGGAGACTGGAAAACTCAAACACTGGTGAGGATTGGGTGTATAGGGGCTTGGCACGCCTCATATGCGGGCTCTTGGTCAAGGCCCTGACAGGCCTTTCTTTGATATTGGGCTCATGCTGAGGGTCACAGAGTGAATTTGTGCCGAAGGCAGCACTCAAGTTTGGGCGTGGTTTCAGGGGAAATGAAGGTTTCTCCCACCCTGAAGGTGTGACTCCATGCCAAGAGCAAGCCTTACAGCCATGGGGAAGAAGGAGTTCTGATTTGTGATTCAGATGCCCAACTGTGTGGGGAATTGATATAATATCTGGGTTTAGATATCTGAAAACCAAGGTTAGGAAGAGATAACGGCATAAGACCATGGCGTGTCAGAAGTGCTAGGTGTGTGGCCAGCTGTCTCCTTGCCTGTCTGGACATCTGGCATCAGGATGTGAAAGGCAGAGCATTAGTGCCCAGAGCAGCCTATCAAATCTGAGTGCCGTCGAGGCAAGAGCAGGTTGATCCTCATCTGGGTTTTATGGAAAGCCCCACAAGGAATCGTTTTCTACCGGTGGGCAGTAACTGGGCTGGCTTGTGGTTCTGCAAATCCTACTCTGGAGGGATTGTTTGCCAGGAGTGTGAGGAAGGAAGTCTGAAAACACAAGCTAGCGTGAGGTTTGGGACCGAGGGCACGGCAGGCCACTCTGCAGAGGCTGAATCAAGATCTCCTGCATTGCGGTCATATCTACTATGAGACGTGCTTCAAGCTAGAGTTTTTGTCCATGATGGCCTCTCCCTGAAGGATATGGGGGGCTTCATGAGGCCCGGCAGTTTTGCCGTTTTCTCCTACACTGAAGGTTTGACTCACGGCCAGCAGCAAGGTTTCTTGCCATGGGGAAGGAGGGGTTCTGACTTGTGCATCAGGTTCCCCCTGTGCAGGGATTGGAGATAAGGTCTAGGTTCCGATGACTGAAAACCCAGGTTGGGAATGGATGGTGGCCTAAGGCAGTGGCGGGTCCAATGTGCTGGGTGTGCAGCCAGCTGTGTCGGTGTCTTTTGGAAGGGCTGGGCTCAGGCTATTTGCGACAGAGCATCACTGTTTAAGGTAGCCTATGCAATTGGGGTGTTGCCGAGGGCCAAGCAGTTTGATCCTCATTTGGGGTTTCTGGGCAGCACCATAGACAATGTTTTTCTCCTGGTAGGCAGGCAGAGTGCTTCAGTGTAGCCCCAGAATTCCCAGTAGGGAGGGTTTGTGTGCCAGGAGTGTGAGGACGGAAGTCTGAAAACACAAGCTACTGTGAGGATTGGAGCCAAGGGCAGAGCAGGCCCAATCGGCAGAGGCTGAATCAAAATCTCCTGCATCTGAAGTCAGGCTGAGGATCAGAAGTTGGCTGAGGCTGGAGTATGTGTCCATGATGGCACCTTCAAGAAGCGGGGGCCTCATGAGTTCGGGGTCATTTTGTGGGAAGGGTGGAGTCGTGTTGTCTTGCTCATGTGTCTCTCCAAGAAAGGGATTCCAGAGCAGAGCCCAGGTACAGGTGGGGCGACTGGAAAACTCAAACACTGGTGAGGATTGGGTGCATAGGGGCTTGGCAAGCCCCATATGTGGGCTCTTGGTCCAGGCCCTGACAGGCCTTTCTTTGACATGGGGCTCATGCTGAGGGTCACAGTGTGAATTTGTGCCCAAGCAGCACTCAAGTTTGGGCGTGGCATCAGGGGCCATGAAGGTTTCTCCCACCCTGAAGGTGTGACTCCATGCCAAGAGCAAGCTTGACAGCCATGGGGAAGGAGGAGTTCTGTTTTGTGCTTGTGATACCCAGCAGTGTGGAGAATTGATATAATGTCTAGGTTCAGATATCTGAAAACCAAGGTTAGGAAGAGGTGACGGCATAAGACCATGGCGTGTCCGAAGTGCTGGGTGTGCGGCCAGCTGTCTCTTTGTCTGTCTGGACGTCTGGCTTCAGGCTGTGTCAGACAGAGCATGAGTGCCCAGAGCAGCATATCCACTTCGGGGACCGTCGAGGCAGGAGCAGGTTGATCATGATCTGGGTTTTCTGGAGAGCCCCATAGGGAAGCGTTTTTCTTCCATTGGGCAGACACTGGGCTGGGTTGTGGTTCTGGAGTTCCTAGTCCGTAGGGCTTGTTTGCCAGGAGTGTGAGGAAGGAAGTCTGAAAACAAAAGCTAGCATGAGGTTTGGGACCGAGGGCATGGCAGGGCCACTCTGCAGAGGCTGAATCGAGATCTCCTGCACTGAGGTCATGTCAACTATGAGACGTGCCTCAGGCTAGAGCTTTTGTCCAGCATGGCCTCTTCCTGAAGGGTGTGGGGGCTTCATGAAGCCAGGGAGGTTTGCCTACGATGGGATTTGTGAACTACTCCAAACCTCAAGCTTTCCTTCTGCACGACAGTCGAGTCCTATTGGCTGGTTCCAGGAGGCCCCATACGGAAAGACTCGAGAGCAGGTGTCTAAGTATGGATGCTTGGGAACGCCACCTCATATTCCCACTCTTTAGGCAGGACAAGGCAGGCTCAATCTTCAGGCTCCTGGGTGAGCTACCAAGTGGGGAGAGTTGAAATGGACTCTCCTGAAGATGAGTCCTACTGTGGCTTGGTGGCCTGGGAGACCTTGGAATGTGGAGGTGGCTCAGGGACTCTGCAGGGTTTTCCAAACTGAGGTGTTTGACACAGCTCCAACAGGGAAGCTTCCCATGTGGAGACGAGAGGAGTTCTGTTCAGTGCCTCAGGAATTCCCCATATCCTGTTCTTTGAACCAAAGCCTCTGAGGAGTGACACCTGGAACCCAAAGCAAGAGTTGAGATTACGGCCTAAGGGCCTGTCCGGCTCAACCTTCTATCTCTGTTGACATCTGTGGGCATGCCTTCGTGGAGGTAGCTGCTCAGCTTGTGTCCGAATGCCCCTGTGTGTCCAGGGAGCCTCCCAGTAGTGGGATGTCCTCGGGGGCCTTGAGGTTTCTCATATTCTGGAGGTGTGTGTCCAAAGGAATGGACACAGTTTCCCAGGAGAGAGCAGGCACGGTCCTGTGGTATGGCTCCAGAGGACCCAGCCTAGAGGCTGTGTTTGCCAGGGCTGTGGGGACAGATGTCTGAAAAAGCAAACTTGGCTCAGCTAGGGGTCAAGGTAATGGCAGGCCTGATCTCCAGTCCATGAGGGGAGATCCTCTGGATATCAAAGGAGGGCAATTGGGAGGGAGTCGCTCAGGCTTTGTCTCTGGTTGTTGCGTTCACAGTGGCCATTCAGGGTAGGGGTTGCCTCAGGGGCCGGGGAAGAGCCTTCCTCTCGGGGGATTGTCCAAGCTCCCAAGTGTTTGGGTTCATTCTGTGGGAAGGGAAGAGTACTGTTTTCTGCCACAGGGGACCCCCCAGGAGAGGGACTCTAGAGCACAGCAGTGGGTTCCCTCAACTGGAATACACACCATCTCGTTAGTCCTGGGTGCCTATGGGCATGGCAAGCCACATATGCGGGCTCTTGGTCAGTCACTGAGAGGCGTTACTTGAATAAGGTACTCACGGTGAGGGTCACAATGTGTGTTTGTGCCCAAGGCGGCCCTAACGCTTGGGCGTGGCCTCATGGGCCATGTCGTTTTTCCTACACTGAAGGTTTGACTCACTGCCAGCAGCAAGTTTTCTTGCCATGGGGAAGGAGGGGTTCTGATTTGTGCATCAGGTTCCCCCCTGTGCAGGGATTGGAGATAAGGTCTAGGATCCGATGACTGAAAACCCAGGTTGGGAATGGATGGTGGCCTAAGGTAGTGGCGGGTCCAATGTCCTAGGAGTGCAGCCAGCTGTGTCGGTGTCTGTTGGAAGGTCTGGGCTCAGGCTATTTGTGACACAGCATCAGTGTTTAAGGTAGCCTATGCAATTGGGGTGTTGCCGAGGGCCAAGCAGTTTGATCCTCATTTGGGGTTTCTGGGCAGCACCATAGAGAGTGTTTTTCTCCTGGGAGGCAGGCAGAGTGCTTCAGTGTGGCCCCAGAATTCCCAGTAGGGAGGGTTTGTGGGCAAGGAGTGTGAGGACGGAAGTCTGAAAACAGAAGCTAGGGTGAGTATTGGAGCCAAGGGCAGAGCAGGCCCACTCTGCAGAGGCTGAATCAAAATCTCCTGCATCTGAAGTCAGGCTGAGGATCAGACGTTGGCTGAGGCTGGAGTATGTGTCCATGATGGCACCTTCATGAAGCGGGGGCCTCATGAGGCCAAGGAAGTTTTCCCACTCTGAGTTTGGAAGTTGCCCCAAACCACAAGTTTTCCTTCTGTGGGACATTCGAGTCCTGTTGCATAGCTCCAGGACATACCATATGGAAGGACTGGAGAGCAGGGTTCGAAGGATGGATCCCTGTACAGCATGCCTCGCATTCCCATTGGCCAGTAGCGAAAAGATATGTTTGATGCTGTCTCTGGGTCACGCTACCCAGGGGGCTGAGTTGAAATGGCCTCTCCTGAGGATGCGTCATAATGTGCGTTTGGGTCCATGGAGACCTTGGAATGTGCTGTTTGTTCGGTGGCCTTGCGGAACTCTCCTACCTGAAGGGTTTGATACATCCCCAGTAAGAAAGCTGCCCATGTGGAGACGAGAGATGCTTGGTTTGGTGCCTCAGAAAAGCCCCATGTGCTGGTCTACGAAAACAGTCCTCTGAGAACGGACACATGGAAACAAAGCTAAGGTTCATATTAGGGCCTGGGGGCCTGTCCATTTCAACCTTCTGTCTCTGGGGACACTGTCTGAGAATGTAAGTGGAGATAGTTGCTCTGCTGGTGTCAGAGAGCCCCTCTTAGTCCAGGGTGGCCTACCTATTGATGGCCTCAGGGGCCTTGGAGCTTTTCCCTAAACTGTAGGGTTGTGGTCAATGGATTGGACACACTTTCCTTAGAGAGGGCCGGCACAATCTTTCGCTGTGGCTTCAGAGGCCCTAGCCTGGAGGTTGTGTGGGTCCATGCTGTGGGCACAGAAGTCTTAAAACACAAAGTCAGCTTATGAGTGGCGCCTAGGGTATGACAGGCCGGATGTACAGCCCGAGAGGGAACTCCTGGGCCTCTGAAACAAGGGCGAGTGGAAGGCGTTCCTTCAGGCTTTTGTCTCTGGATGTTGTGTCCGGGATAGCCGTGGATTGGAGCGGTGGCCTCAGGGACTGTGGACGAGTATCACTCTCTGGGGATTTGTCCCAGCTCCCAAGAGTTTGGGGACATTTTGAGGGAAGGGTGGAGTCGTGTTGTCTGGCTCATGTGTCTCTCCAAGAATGGGATTCCATAGCAGAGCCCAGGTACAGGTGGGGCGACTGGAAAACTCAAACACTGGTGAGGATTGGGTGCATAGGGGCTTGGCAAGCCCCATATGCGGGCTCTTGGTCCAGGTCCTGACAGGCCTTTCTTTGACATGGGGCTCATGCTGAGGGTCACAGTGTGAATTTGTGCCCAAGCAGCACTCAAGTTTGGGCGTGGCATCAGGGGCCATGAAGGTTTCTCCCACCCTGAAGGTGTGACTCCATGCCAAGAGCAAGCTTGACAGCCATGGGGAAGGAGGAGTTCTGTTTTGTGCTTGCTATACCCAGCTGTGTGGAGAATTGATATAATGTCTAGGTTCAGATATTTGAAAACCAAGGTTAGGAAGAGGTGACGGCATAAGACCATGGCGTGTCCGAAGTGCTGGGTGTGCGGCCATCTGTCTCCTTGTCTGTCTGGACGTCTGGCTTCAGGCTGTGTCAGACAGAGCATGTGTGCCCAGAGCATCGTATCCAGTTCGGGTACCGTCGAGGCCCGAGCAGGTTGATCCTCATCTGGGTTTTCTGGAGAGCCCCACAGGGAAACGTTTTTCTTCCGTTGGGCAGACACTGGGCTGGGTTTTGGTTCTGGAGTTTCTGGTCCGGAGGGCTTGTTTTCCAGGAGTGTGAGGAAGGAAGTCTGAAAACACAAGGTAGCGTGAGGTTTGGGACCGAGGGCACGGCAGGCCCACTCTGCAGAGGCTGAATCGAGATCTCCTGCACTGAGGTCATGTCAACTATGAGACGTGCCTCAGGCTAGAGTTTTTGTCCAGCATGGCCTCTTCCTGAAGGGTGCGGGCTTCATTAGGCCAGGGAGGTTTGCCTACGATGGGATTTGTGAACTACTCCAAACCTCAAGGTTTCCTTCTGCACGACAGTCGAGTCCTATTGGATGGTTCCAGGAGGCCCCATACGGAAAGACTCGAGAGCAGGTGTCTAAGCATGGATGCCTGGGAACGCCACCTCATATACCCACTCTTTAGTCAGGACAAGCCAGGCTCAATCTGCAGGCTCCTGGGTGAGCTACCCAGAGGGGAGAGTTGAAATGGACTCTCCTGAAGATGAGTACTACTGTGGCTTGGTGGCCTGGGAGACCTTGGAATGTGTAGGTGGCTCAGGGACTCTGCAGTGTTTTCCAAACTGAGGTGTTTGACACAGCATCAACAAGGAAGCTTCCCATGTGAAGACGAGAGGAGTTCTGTTCAGTGCCTCAGGAAAGCCCCATATCCTGTTCTTCGAACCAAAGCCTCTGAGGAGTAACACATGGAAACCAAAGCAAGAGTTGAGATTACGGCCTAAGGGCCTGTCCGGCTCAACCTTCTATCTCTGTTGACATTTGTGGGCATGCCTTCGTGGAGGTAGCTGCTCAGCTTGTGTCCGAATGCCCCTGTGTGTCCAGGGAGCCTCCCAGTAGTGGGATGTCCTCGGGGGCCTTGAGGTTTCTCATATTCTGGAGGTGTGTGTCCAAAGGAATGGACACAGTTTCCCAGGAGAGAGCAGGCACGGTCCTGTGGTATTGCTCCTGAGGACCCAGCCTAGAGGCTGTGTTTGCCAGGGCTGTGGGGACAGATGTCTGAAAAAGCAAACTTGGCTCAGCTAGTGGCCAAGGTAATGGCAGGACTGATCTCCAGTCCGTGAGGGGAGATCCTCTGGATATCAAAAGAGGGCAAGTGGGAGGCAGTCACTCAGGATTTTGTCTCTGGGTGTTGCGTTCACAGTGTCCGGTCAGGGTAGGGGTTGTCTCAGAGGCCGAGGAAGAGCCTTCCTCTCGGGGGATTGTCCAAACTCCCAGGTGTTTGGGTTCGTTCTGTGGGAAGGGAAGAGTACTGTTTTCTGCCACAGGGGACCCCCCAGGAGAGGGACTCTAGAGCACAGCAGTGGGTTCCCTCAACTGGAATACACACCATCTAGTTAATCCTGGGTGCCTATGGGCATGGCAAGCCACAAATGCGGGCTCTTGGTCCAGTCACTGAGAGGCGTTACTTGAATAAGGTACTCACGCTGAGGGTCACAATGTGTGTTTGTGCCCAAGGCGGCCCTCACGCATGTGCGTGGCCTCATGGGTCATGCCGTTTTCTCCAACCCTGAAGGTTTGAGTCACTGCCAGCAGCGAGGTTTCTTGCCATGGGGTAGGAGGGGTTCTGACTTGTGTGCATCTAGGGGGTCCCCCCTGTGCAGGGATTGGATATAAGGTCTAGGTTCCGATGACTGAAAACCCAGGTTGGGAATGGATGGTGGCCTAAGGCAGTGGCGGGTCCAATGTGCTGGGTGTGCAGCCAGCTGTGTCGGTGTCTGTTGGAAGGTCTGGGCTCAGGCTATTTGCGACAGAGCATCACTGTTTAAGGTAGCCTATGCAATTGGGGTGTTGCCGAGGGCCAAGCAGTTTGATCCTCATTTGGGGTTTCTGGGCAGCACCATAGACAATGTATTTCTCCTGGGAGGCAGGCAGAGTGCTTCTTTGTGGCCCCAGAATTCCCAGTAGGGAGGGCTTGTGGGCCAGGAGTGTGAGGACGGAAGTCTGAAAACAGAAGCTAGGGTGAGGATTGGAGCCAAAGGCAGAGCAGGCCCACTCTGCAGAGGCTGAATCAAAATCTCCTGCATTTGAAGCCAGGCTGAGGATCAGACGTTGGCTGAGGCTGGAGTATGTGTCCATGATGGCACCTTCATGAAGCGGGGGCCTCATGAGGCCAAGGAAGTTTTCCCACGCTGAGTTTGGAGGTTGCCCCAAACCACAAGTTTTCCTTCTGTGGGACATTCGAGTCCTGTTGCATAGCTCCAGTACATACCATATGGAAGGACTGGAGAGCAGGGTTCGAAGGATGGATCCCTGTACAGCATGCCTCGCATTCCCATTGGACATTAGGGAAAAGATATGTTTGATCTGCTGCCTCTGGGTCACACTACCCAGGGGGCTGAGTTGAAATGGCCTCTCCTGAGGATGCGTCATAATGTGCGTTTGGGTCCATGGAGACCTTGGAATGTGCTTGTTGTTCAGTGGCCCTGTGGAACTCTCCTTCCTGAAGGGTTTGATACATCCCCAGTAAGAAAGCTCCCCATGTGGAGAGAGAGGTTTGGTTTGGTGCCTCGGAAAAGCCCCGTGTGCTGGTCTATGAAAACAGTCATCTGAGGACGGACACATGGAAACCAAAGCTAAGGTTCAGATTAGGGCCTGGGGGCCTGTCCATTTCAACCTTCTGTCTCTGGGGACACTGTCTGAGAGTCTAAGTGGAGATACTTTCTCCGCTGGTGTCAGAGAGCCCCTCTTAGTCCAGGGTGGCCTACACTATTGATGGCCTCAGGGCCTTGGAGCTTTTCCCTAACCTGTAGGTTTGTGGTCAATGGATTGGGCACAGTTTTTTTGGAGAGGCAAGGCACAATCTTTCGCTGTGGCTCCAGAGGCCCTAGCCTGGAGGTGTGTGGGTACAGGTTGTGGGCACAGAAGTCTGAAAACACAAAGTCAGCTTATGAGTGGCGCCTAGGGTATGGCAGGCCGGAGGTACAGCCCAAGAGGGAGCTCCTGGGCCTCTGAAACAAGGGCGAGTGGGTGGCGTTCCTTCAGGCTTTTGACTCTGAATGTTGTGTCCTGGATAGCCGTGGATTAGAGGGGTGGCCTCAGGGACTGTGGACGAGTATCCCTCTCTGGGCATTTGTCCCAGCTCCCAAGAGTTTGGGGTCATTTTGTGGGAAGGGTGGAGTCGTGTTGTCTGGCTCATGGGTCTCTCCAAGAAAGGGATTCCAGAACAGAGCCCCAGGTACAGGCGGGGCGACTGGAAAACTCAAACACTGGTGAGGATTGGGTGCATAGGGGCTTGGCAAGCCCCATATTCGGGCACATGGTCCAGGCCCTGACAGGCCTTTCTTTGACATGGGGCTCATGCTGAGGGTCACAGTGTGAATTTGTGCCCAAGCAGCACTCAAGTTTGGGCGTGGCATCAGGGGCCATGAAGGTTTCTCCCACCCTGAAGGTGTGACTGCATGCCAAGAGCAAGCTTGACAGCCATGGGGAAGGAGGAGTTCTGTTTTGTGCTTGCTATACCCAGCTGTGTGGAGAATTGATATAATGTCTAGGTTCAGATATCTGAAAACCAAGGTTAGGAAGAGGTGACGGCATAAGACCATGGCGTGTCCGAAGTGCTGGGTGTGCGGCCAGCTGTCTCCTTGTCTGTCTGGACGTCTGGCTTCAGGCTGTGTCAGACAGAGCATGAGTGCCCAGAGCAGCATATCCAGTTCGGGGACCATCGAGGCCCGAGCAGGTTGATCCTCATCTGGGTTTTCTTGAGAGCCCCACAGGGAAACGTTTTTCTTCCTTTGGCAGACACTGGGCTGGGTTGTGGTTCTGGAGTTCCTAATCCGGAGGGCTTGTTTGCCAGGAGTGTGAGGAAGGAAGTCTGAAAACACAAGCTAGCATGAGGTTTGGGACCGAGGGCAACGCAGGGCCAGTCTGCAGAGGCTGAATCGAGATCTCTTGCACTGATGTCATGTCAACTATGAGACGTGCCTCAGGCTAGAGTTTTTGTCCAGCATCGCCTCTTTCTGAAGGGTGTGGGGGCTTCATGAAGCCAGGGAGGTTTGCCTACGATGGGATTTGTGAACTACTCCAAACCTCAAGGTTTCCTTCTGCACGACAGTCGAGTCCTATTGGATGGTTCCAGGAGGCCCCATACGGAAAGACTCGAGAGCAATTGTCTAAGCATGGATGCCTGGGAACGCCACCTCATATTCCCACTCTTTAGTCAGGACAAGGCAGGCTCAATCTGCAGGCTCCTGGGTGAGCTAACCAAAGGGGAGTGTTGAAATGGACTCTCCTGAAGATGAGTCCTACTGAGGCTTGGTGGCCTGGGAGACCTTGGAATGTGGAGGTGGCTCAGGAACTCTGCAGGGTTTTCCAAACTGAGGTGTTTGACACAGCTCCAACAAGGAAGCTTCCCATGTGGAGACGAGAGGAGTTCTGTTCCGTGCCTCAGGAAAGCCCCATACCCTGTTCTTCGAACCAAAGCCTCTGAGGAGTAACACCTGGAACCCAAAGCAAGAGTTGAGATTATGGCCTAAGGGCCTGTCCGGCTCAACCTTCTATCTCTGTTGACATCTGTTTGCATGCCTTCGTGGAGGTAGCTGCTCAGCTTGTGTCGGAATGCCCCTGTGTGTCCAGGGAGCCTCCCAGTCATGGGATGTCCTCGGGGGCCTTGAGGTTTCTCATATTCTGGAGGTGTGTGTCCAAAGGAATGGACACAGTTTCCCAGGAGAGAGCAGGCACGGTCCTGTGGTATGGCTCCAGAGGACCCAGCCTAGAGGCTGTGTTTGCCAGGGCTGTGGGGACAGATGTCTGAAAAAGCAAACTTGGCTCAGCTAGTGGCCAATGTAATGGCAGTACTGATCTCCAGTCCGTGAGGGGAGATCCTCTGGAAATCAAAGTAGGGCAAGTGGGAGGCAGTCACTCAGGATTTACAGTGTCCGGTCAGGGTAGGGGTTGTCTCAGAGGCCGAGGAAGAGCCTTCCTCTTGGGGGATTGTCCAAGCTCCCAAGTGTTTGTGTTCATTCTGTGGGAATGAAAAGTACTGTTTTCTGCCACAGGGGACCCCCCAGGAGAGGGACTCTAGAGCACAGCAGTGGGTTCCCTCAACTGGAATACACACCATCTATTTAGTCCTGGGTGCCTATGGGCATGGCAAACCACATATGCGGGCTCTTGGTCCAGTCACTGAGAGGCGTTACTTGAATAAGGTACTCACTCTGAGGGTCACAATGTGTGTTTGTGCCCAAGGCGGCCCTCACGCATGTGCGTGGCCTCATGGGTCGCCGTTTTCACCAACCCTGAAGGTTTGACTCACTGCCAGCAGCGAGGTTTCTTGCCATGGGGTAGGAGGGGTTCTGACTTGTGTGCATCAGAGGGGGTCCCCCCTGTGCAGGGATTGGATATAAGGTCTAGGTTCCGATGACTGAAAACCCAGGTTGGGAATAGATGGTGGCCTAAGGCAGTGGCGGGTCCAATGTGCTGGGTGTGCAGCCAGCTGTGTCGGTGTCTGTTGGAAGGTCTGGGCTCAGGCTATTTTCCTCAGAGCATCAGTGTTTAAGGTAGCCTATGCAATTGGGGTGTTGCCGAGGGCCAAGCAGTTTGATCCTCATTTGGGGTTTCTGGGCAGCACCATAGACAATGATTTTCTCCTGGGAGGCAGGCAGAGTGCTTCATTGTGGCCCCAGAATTCCCAGTAGGGAGGGCTTGTGGGCCTGGAGTGAGAGGACGGAAGTCTGAAAACACAAGCTAGGGTGAGGATTGGAGCCAAGGGCAGAGCAGGCCCATTCTGCAGAGGCTGAATCAAAATCTCCTGCATCAGAAGTCAGGCTGAGGATCAGACGTTGGCAGAGGCTGGAGTATGTGTCCATGATGGCACCTTCATGAAGCGGGGGCCTCATGAGGCCAAGGAAGTTTTCCCACGCTGAGTTTGGAGGTTGCCCCAAACCACAAGGTTTCTTTCTGCGGGACATTCGAGCCCTGTTGCATGGCTCCAGGACATACCATTCGGAAGGACTGGAGAGCAGGGTTCGAAGGATGGATCCCTGTACAGCATGCCTCGCATTCCAATTGGCCATTAGCGATAAGATATGTTTGATCTGGGGCCTCTGGAACACCGGACCCAGGGGGCTGAGTTGAAATGGCCTTTCCTGAGGATGCGTCATAATGTGCGTTTGGGTCCATGGAGACCTTGGAATGTGCTGGTTGTTCAGTGGCCCTTCGGAACTCTCCTACCTGAAGGGTTTGATACATCCCCAGTAAGAAAGCTGCCCATGTGGAGACGAGAGATCCTTGGTTTGGTGCCTCAGAAAAGCCCCATGTGCTGGTCTACGAAAACAGTCCTCTGAGAACGGACACATGGAACAAAGCTAAGGTTCATATTAGGGCCTGGGGGTCTGTCCTTTTCAACCTTCTGTCTCTGGGGACACTTTCTGAGAGTCTAAGTGAAGATAGTTGCTCCGCTGGTGTCAGAGAGCCCCTCTTAGTCCAGGGTGGCCTACACTATTGATGTCCTCAGGGGCCTTGGAGCTTTTCCCTAACCTGTAGGGCTGTGGTCAATGGATTGGGCACACTTTCCTTGGAGAGGGCAGGCACAAACTTTCGCTGTGGCTCCAGAGGCCCTAGCCAGGAGGTGTGTGGGTCCAGGCTGTGGGTACAGAAGTCTGAAAACACAAACTCAGCTTATGAGTGGTGCCTAGGGTATGGCAGGCCGGATGTACAGCCCGAGAGGGAACTCCTGGGCCTCTGAAACAAGGGCGAGTGGGAGGCGTTCCTTCAGGCTTTTGTCTCTTGATGCTGTGTCCGGGATAGCCGTGGATATGAGGGGTGGCCTCAGGGACTGTGGACGAGTATCCCTCTCTGGGGATTTGTCCCATCTTCCAAGATTGGGGTCATTTTGTGGGAAGGGTGGAGTCGTGTTGTCTGGCTCATGTGTCTCTCCAAGAAAGGGATTCCAGATCAGAGCCCCAGGTACGGGCGGGGCGACTGGAAATCTCAAACCCTGGTGAGGATTGGGTGCATAGGGGCTTGGCAAGCCCCATATGCGGGCTCTTTGTCCAGGCCCTGACAGGCCTTTCTTTGACATGGGGCTCATGCTAGGGTCACAGTGTGAATTTGTTCCCAATCAGCACTCAAGTGCTGCTTGGGCACTACCTGAAGGGTTTGATACATCCCCAGTAAGAATGCTCCCCATGTGGAGACGAGAGGAGTTCTGTTCAGTGCCTCAGGAAAGCCCCATATCCTGTTCTTCGAACCAAAGTTTCTGAGGAGTAACACCTGGAACCCAAAGCAAGAGTTGAGATTATGGCCTAAGGGCCTGTCCGGCTCAACCTTCTATCTCTGTTGACATCTGTGTACATGCCTTCGTGGAGGTAGCTGCTCAGCTTGTGTCCGAATGCCCCTGTGTGTCCAGGGAGGCTCCCAGTAGTGGGATGTCCTCGGGGGCCTTGAGGTTTCTCATATTCTGGAGGTGTGTGTCCAAAGGAATGGACACAGTTTCCCAGGAGAGAGCAGGCACGGTCCTGTGGTATGGCTCCAGAGGACCCAGCCTAGAGGCTGTGTTTTCCAGTGCTGTGGGGACTGATGTCTGAAAAAGCAAACTTGGCTCAGGAAGGGGCCAAGGTAATGGCAGGCCTGATCTCCAGTCCGTGAGGGGAGATTCTCTGGATATCAAAGGAGGGCAAGTGGGAGGCAGTTGCTCAGGCTTTTGTCTCTGGGTGTTGCGTTCACAGTGTCCGGTCAGGGTAGGGGTTGCCTCAGGGGCCGAGGAAGAGCCTTCCTCTCGGGGGATTGTCCAAGCTCCCAAGTGTTTGGGTTCATTCTGTGGGAAGTGAAGAGTACTGTTTTCTGCCAGAAAGGACCCCCCAGGAGAGGGACTCTAGAGCACAGCAGTGGGTTCCTTCAACTGGAATACACACCATCTAGTTAGTTTTGGGTGCCTATGGGCATGGCAGGGACTATATGCAGGATCTTCGTCACGAACATGACAGGCCTTTCTTTGACATGGGGCTCATGCTAGGGTCAGAGTGTGAATTTGTGCCCAAGCAGCACTCATGTTTTGGCGTGGCATCAGGGGCCATGAAGGGTTCCCCACGTGAAGGTTGACTCCATGTGAAGAACAAGCATTACAGCCATGTGGAAGGCAGAGTTCTGATTTTGATTCCGATACACAAACTCAGCTTTTTTGGGGGACGTCGGTATGGCAGACCCAATATACAAACAATGAGAAGAACTCATGAAGATTTGAATATAGAGCGAGTCTGAGGCGCTTGCTCAGGCATTTGTCTCTGGAATTTGTATCAGCAATGGCCGTAGAATGTCGGGGATGCTTCATGGGCCATGGACGAATCTACCTCTATGAGGATTTTGCCCGATTCCCAATTTTTTTTCGTCAAACTGTGGGATGGGAGGACTCCTTTCAGTTTTGTTACCTCAGGTGTCCCACGAAAAGAGGAATTCCAAAGCAAAGCCGTGGGGAAGACTGAAGGGACCACCAGAACTATGGTTCAAAATTGGGGACTAGGGGCATGGCAAGCCCAATATGCTATCTCTTCATCCAGCCACTGAGAGGCCTTACTTGAGGACTTTGG
Organism: Mustela nivalis; assembly: GCF_964662115.1. NCBI lineage: Eukaryota > Metazoa > Chordata > Mammalia > Carnivora > Mustelidae > Mustela > Mustela nivalis. The sequence goes on along the minus strand of NW_028136507.1, from coordinate 969,295 downwards.
TCAGGCTGAGGGTCACAATGTGTGTTTGTGACCAATGTAGCCTCCGAGCATGGCGGGGCCTCATGGGCAACACTGGATACAACTACACTGAAAGTTGGACAACATGCCAACCACAAGGTATCTTGCCATGGGGAAGGAGTTCTGATTTCTGCATCCCGTTCAACCCTGGGCAGTGATTGGAGGTAAGGTCTAGAATCTAAAGCCTGAAATCCGAGGTTGGGAAGAGATGATGACCTAAGGCCATGGCGGCTCGATGTGCTCAGTGTGCGGCCAGCTGTCTGGGACGGGCCAGGGAGTCCAGGCTCAGGCTGTGTCAGAAAGGGCATTAGTGCCCTGGTCAGACTATGTATTTGAAGTACAGCCAAGGTCGGTGCAGGTTGATCCTCATTTGGGGTTACTGGGTAGCCCCAGAGGACAATGTTTTTCTTCTGGAGGGCCGGCAGAGTGCTGCATTGTAGTTCTGGATTGCCAAACTGGAGGGCTTGTGGGCCAGAAGTCTGACGACAAAAGTTTGAGAACACAAGCTAGGCTTAGGTTTCTGGGTGAGGCCATGGCAGGCACAATCTACAGACCTGAATCGAGATATCATGCATCTGAAGTCAGGGCGAGGATCAGACGATCGCTCAGGTTGTAGTTTCTGTCCCTGATGGCCCATTCATGAATTGGGGGGGGGATCACGAGGCCATGGGGGTTTTCCCACGATGGGACTTGTGAGAAGCTCCAAACTGCAGAGAGTCTTCTGCAGGACAATTGAGACCTGTTGTTTGGCTCCAGGCCAATGATTCTGAGCAGGGTTCTAAGGATGGATGGCTGGGTAGCCCACCTCGCATTCCAATTGTCTCCTAGCAACCAGACAATTTAGATCTCCTGGATCTGTGGGGAGCAACCGAGGACGCTGAGTTGAAATGGACACCCCTGGGGATGGGTCCTAACGTGCTTTTGTGTCTATGGAGACCTTGGAATGAAGCGGTGGCACTGGGGACCTAAAGGTTTCTCCTAAACAGAGGCTTTGACACAGCCCCAACGTACAAGTTTCCCATGTGTAGATGAGATGTTTTCTGATGGGTGAGTCAAGAAACAGCTATATGCTGCTTTTGAAATCCAGACCTCTGAGGAGAGATGCCTGGAAACCAAAGCAATGGATCTGATTAGTGCCTAGGGGCCTGTTCTTTCCTTTTTACTTCTGGGCACATCTGTCTATGGGTCTGAGTGCAGGTAGGTGCTCAGTTGGGCTCAGATTGCCCCTGTCGTTCCTGGGAAGCCACCACTATTGAGATGGATCAGGGACTTTGGAGGTTTATCCTATTAGAAGTGTTGTGGCCATTGGAATGGGCACACACAATTCCCTTGGAGAGGGCAAGTACAGTCCTCAGGTTTGGCTCCAGGGGCCTGAGCCTGTAGGTTGTGTAGGCCAGGGCTGTTTGGACAGTTGTCTGGAAACACAAACTCGGCTTATGTTTCGGGTCATAGGTATGGCAGGACTGATCTACAGACCATGAGGAGAACTCTTCGGGATTTGAAAGAAGGGCGAATGTGAGGCTCCTGCTCAAGTTTTTGTCTCTGGATATCGTGTCAGTCATGGTCGTGGAATTTCTGGGTGACTTCATGGGGAATGGACGAGTCATACTCTCTGGTGGTTAGGCCCCGTCCAAAGAGTTTGGGGTCATTCTGTGGGCTGGAAGAAGTCCGTTTTTTTTTTTGTTGTTGTTGTTGTTGTTTTCTTTTTTAACCTCAGGTGTCCCACCAAATGATGGATTCCAGAGTAGAGCCCTGGGGAGGAGCGACTGGACAATCAGAAATCTGGTTAAAAATTGGGGCCTAGGGACATGTCAAGCCCATTATGACATCTAATCGTCCAGCCACTGAGAGGACTTACTAGAGGACAGGACTCATGCTGAGGGTCACAATGCGTGTGTATGCCCTCGTCGCACTCAAGAATGGGCGGGGCCTCAGGGTGAATGCTGGTTTCTCCTACACTGAACGCTGGACAACGTGCCAACCACAAGGGTTCTTGCCATGGGTAAGGAGGAGTTCTGACTTCTGCATCACACTCACCCCTGGGCAGTGATTGGAGATAAGGTCTCGGTTCTGAAGCCTGAAAACTGAGGTAGGAAAGAGATGATGACCTAAGGCCATGGCGGGTTTTATGTGCTCAGTGTGGGGTCAGCTTTCTGGGTGTTGGTCAGTAGGTACGGGCTCAGGTTGTGTTCGACAGTGCATTAGTGCCCAGGTTAGACGATATAATTTGGGTAAAGTCGAGTGCTGTGTAGGTTTACCCTCATTTAATGTGTCTGGGCAGCTCATGAGGCAATAATTTTTTTTTCTAGAGGGCCGGCAGAGTGCTGCATTGTGGGTCCGGAATTGCCAAACTTGAGGGCTTCGGGGCCAGGAGTGTGAGGACGGAAGTCTGAGAAGAAAAGCTAGACTTGGGTTTCAGGGCGAGGGCACGGCAGGTATCCCCTGCAGATCTGAACCAATATCTCATGCATCTGAAGTCAGGGCGAGGATCACACGTTGGCTCAGGTTGGAGTTTCTGAGCATGACGGCCGCTTCATGAAGGGAGCGGAATCTCGAGGCCATTGAGGTTTTCCCACGTTGGGAGTTGTGGGATGCCCCCTTCAAGGATTCCTCCTGCGGGACAATTGAGACCTGTTGGACAGCTCCAGGACATCCCATATGGAATGACTCCAGAGCACCGTTCGCGGATGGATGCCTGGGAAGCCCGCCTCGCATTCCAATTGTCTCCTAGCAACAAGACAGTTTAGATCTGATGGCTCTGCGGGAGCAACCGGGGTGGCTGAGTTGAAATGGACTTTCCTGAGGATGGGTCCTAATATGTTTTTGTGTCCATATGGGCCTTGGAAAGGGGCGGTGGCAGCGGGACCCTGAAGTACTCTCCTAAGCTTTGGACATGGCTCCCATGCACAGGTTTCCTTGTGGAGACGAGATGAGTTCTGATGGGTGCCTCAGGAAAACCCCAATGCTCGTATTGGAATCAGGCTTTTGAGGATACATGCCTGTAACCCAAAGCAATGGATCCTATTATGGCCCAGGGTCCTGTCTGGTTCAATCTTCTTCTCTGGGGACATCCATCTATGGTATGAGTGGAGGTCGATTATCAGCTGGTGTCAGACATCCCTTGTTTGTTCCGGGCGACCTATACTATTGGGATGGCCTCAGGGACATTGGAGGTTTCTCCTAATTTGTACGATTTTGGACCATGGAATGGGCAGAATTCCCATGGATTGGTAGGCACAGTCCTAATGTGTGTCTCCAGGGGCCCAGCCTGGAGGGTGTGGGGCCCAAGACTTTGAGGACAGAAGTCTGAAAACACAAACTCAGCTTAGGTTTGGGGACATAGGTATGGCAGGCCCGATCTACATACCATGAGAAGAATTCTTCAGGATATGAAGAAAGTGCGAGTCTCAGGCGCTTGCTCAGGCTTTTGTCTCTGGATTTTGTATCAGCGATGGCCGTGGAATGTCGGGGAGGCCTCATGGGCCATGGACGAATCTTCCTCTCTGAGGATTTGGCCCGATTCCCAATTGCTTTTCGTCAATCTGTGGGATGGGAGGTCTCATTTGAGTTTTGTTACCTCAGGTGTCCCACCAAAAGAGGAATTCCAAAGCCAAGCCGTGGGGAAGACTGAAGGGAAAACCCGAACTATGGTTAAAAATTGGGGCCTAGGGGCATGGCAAGCCCAATATTCTATCTCTTCATCCAGCCACTGAGTGGCCTTACTTGAGGACTTGGCTCAGCCTGAGCGTCACAATGTGTGTTTGTGACCAATGTGGCCCGGGAGCATGGGCGGGGCCTCATGGGCCACACTGGTTTCTACTACACTGAACGTTGGACAACATGCCAACCACAAGGTTTCTTGCCATGGGGAAGGAGTTCTGATTTCTACATCACCTTCAACCCTGGGCAGTGATTGGAGATAAGGTCTAGGTTCTGAAACCTTAAAACCGATGTTGGGAGGATATGACGACCTAAGGCCATGGCGGCTGGATGTGCTCAGTGTGCGGCCAGCTGTCTGGGAGGTTTAGGGGTTCCAGGCTCAGGCTGTGTCAGAAAGGGCATTAGTGCCCTGGTCAGCCTATGTATTTGGGGTACAGCCAAGGTCGGTGCCGGTTGATCCTCATTTGGGGTTACTGGGTAGACCCAGAGGACAATGTTTTTCTTCTGGAGGGCCGGCAGAGTGCTGCATTGTAGTTCTGGATTGCCAAACTGGAGGGCTTGTGGGCCAGTAGTCTGACAACAAAAGTCTGAGAACACAAGCTAGGCTTAGGTTTCTGGGTGAGGCCATGGCACGCACAATCTACAGACCTGAATCGAGATCTCGTGCATCTGAAGTCAGGGATAGGATCAGACGATCGCTCAGGTTGGAGTTTCTGTCCCTGATGGCCCCTTCATGAAAGGGGTGGGCATCACTAGGCCATGGGTGTTTTCCCACGATGGGAGTTGTGAAAAGCTCCAAACTGCAGAGAGTCTTCTGCAGGACTATTGAGACCTGTTGTTTGGCTCCAGGCCAATGATTCTGAGCAGGGTTCTAAGGATGGATGGCTGGGTAGCCCACCTCGCATTCCAATTGTCTCCCAACAACAAGACAGGTTAGATATCCTGGATCTGTGGGGAGCAACCGAGGACGCTGAGTTGAAATGGACACCCCTGGGGATGGGTCCTAACGTGCTTTTGTGTCTATGGAGACCTTGGAATGAAGCGGTGGCACTGGGGCCCTAAAGGGTTCTCCTAAACAGAGGCTTTGACACAGCTCCAATGTGCAATTTTCCCATGTGTAGAAGAGATGATTTCTGATGGGTGAGTCAAGAAACAGCTATATGCTGCTTTTGAAATCCAGGCCTCTGAGGAGAGATGCCTGGAAACCAAAGCAATGGATCTGATTAGTGCCTAGGGGCCTGTTCTTTCCTTTTTACCTCTGGGCACATCTGTCTATGGGTCTGAGTGCAGGTAGGTGCTCAGTTGGCCTCAGATTGCCCCTGTTTTTCCTGGGAAGCCACCACTATTGAGATGGATCACCGTCTTTGGCGGTTTATCCTATTAGAAGGGTTTTGGCCATTGGAATGGGCACACACAATTCCCTTGGAGAGGGCAAGTACAGTCCTCAGGTTTGGCTCCAGGGGCCTGAGCCTGTAGGTTGTGTAGGCCAGGGCTGTTTGGACAGTTGTCTGAAAACACAAACTCGGCTTATGTTTCTGGTCATAGGTATGGCAGGACTGATCTACAGACCATGAGGCGAACTCTTCGGGATTTGAAAGAAGGGCGAGTGTGAAGCTCCTGCTCAAGTTTTTGTCTCTGGATATCGTGTCACTCATGGTCGTGGAATTTCTGGGTGACTTCGTGGGAAATTGACGAGTCTTACTCTCTGGTGGTTTGGCCCCGTACAAAGAGTTTGGGGTCATTCTGTGGGCTGGAAGAAGTACGTTTTATTTTGTTGTTGTTGTTGTTGTTGTTTTCATTTTTAACCTCAGGTGTCCCACCAAATGATGGATTCCAGAGTAGAGCCCTGGGGAGGGGCGACTGGACAATCAGAAATCTGGTTAAAAATTGGGGCCTAGGGACATGTCAAGCCCATTATGACATCTAATGGTCCAGCCACTGAGAGGACTTACTAGAGGACAGGACTCATGCTGAGGGTCACAATGCGTGTGTATGCACTCGTCGCACTCAAGAATGGGCGGGGCCGCAGGGTGAATGCTGGTTTCTCCTACACTGAACGTTGGACAACGTGCCAACCACAAGGGTTCTTGCCATGGGTAAGGAGGAGTTCTGACTTCTGCATCACACTCACCCCTGGGCAGTGATTGGAGATAAAGTCTCGGTTTTGAAGTCTGAAAACTGAGGTAGGAAAGAGATGATGACCTAAGGCCATGGCGGGTTTTATGTGCTCAGTGTGCGGTCAGCTTTCCTGGTGTTGCTCAGGAGGTCCGGGCTCAGGTTGTGTTCGACAGTGCATTAGTGCCCAGGTTAGACTATATAATTTGGGTAAAGTCGAGTGTTGTGTAGGTTTACCCTCATTTATGTTGCCTGGGCAGCTCATGAAGCAATAATTTTTTTTTTCTAGAGGGCAGGCAGAGTGCTGCATTGTGGGTCCGGAATTGTCAAACTTGAGGGCTTCGGGGCCAGGAGTGTGAGGACGGAAGTCTGAGAAGACAAGCTAGACTTGGGTTTCAGGGCGAGGGCACGGCAGGTACCCCCTGCAGATCTGAACCAATATTTCATGCATCTGAAGTGAGGGCGAGGATCAGACGTTGGCTCAGGTTGGAGTTTCTGAGCATGATGGCCACTTCATGAAGGAAGCGGAATCTCGAGGCCATTGAGGTTTTCCCACGTTGGGAGTTTTAGGATGCCCCCTTCAAGGATTCCTTCTGTGGGACAATTGAGACCTGTTGGACAGCTCCAGGTCATCCCATATTGAATGACTCCAGAGCACCGTTCGCGAATGGATGCCTGGGAAGCCCGCCTCGCATTCCAATTGTCTCCTAGCAACAAGACAGTTTAGATCTGATGGCTCTGCCGGAGCAACCGGGGTGGCTGAGTTGAAATGGACTTTCCTGAGGATGGGTCCTAATGTGTTTTTGTGTCCATGAGGGCCTTGGAGTGGGGCAGTGGCACCGGCAACCTGAAGTACTTTCCTAAGCTTTGGACATGGCTCCCATGCACAGGTTTCCTTGTGGAGACGAGATGAGTTCTGATGGGTGCCTGAGGAAAACCCCTATGCTCGTATTGGAATCAGGCTTTTGAGGACACATGCCTGTAACCCAAAGCAATGGATCCTATTATGGCCTAGGGTCCTGTCTGGTTCAATCTTCTTCTCTGGGGACATCCATCTATGGTATGAGTGGAGGTCGATTATCAGCTGGTGTCGGACAGCCCTTATTTGTTCCGGGCGACCTACACCTTTGGGATGGCCTCAGGGACTTTGGAGGTTTCTCCTAATTTGTACGATTTTGGACCATGGAATGGGCAGAATTCCCATGGAGTGGTAGGCCCAGTCCTAATGTGTTGTTCCAGGGGCCCAGCCTGGAGGGTGTGGGGCCCAAGACTTTGAGGACAGAAGTCTGAATACACCAACTCAGCTTATGTTTGGGGACGTAGGTATGGCAGCCCGATCTACAAACCATGAGAAGATCTCTTCAGGATATGAAGAATGTGCAAGTCTGAGGCGCTTGCTCAGGTTTTTGTCTGTGGATTTTGTATCAGCGATGGCCGTGGAATGTCGGGGAGGCCTCATGGGCCATGGACGAATCTTCCTCTCTGAAGATTTGGCCCGATTCCCAATTGCTTTTCGTCAATCTGTGGGATGGGAGGACTCATTTCAGTTTTGTTACTTCAGGTGTCCCACCAAAAGAGGAATTCCAAAGCCAAGCCGTGGGGAAGACTGAAGGGACAACCCGAACTATGGTTAAAACGGGGCCTAGGGGCATGGCAAGCCCAATATGCTATCTCTTCATCCAGCCACTGAGTGGCCTTACTTAAGGACTGGGCTCAGCCTGAGCGTCACAATGTGTGTTTGTGACCAATGTGGCCCATGAGCATGGGCGGGGCCTCATGGGCCACACTGGTTTCAACTACACTGAACGTTGGGCAACATGCCAACCACAAGGTTTCTTGCCATGGGGAAGGAGTTCTGATTTCTGCATCACCTTCAACCCTGGGCAGTGATTGAAGATAAGGTCTAGGTTCTGAAACCTGAAAACCGAGGTTGGGAAGAGATGAAGACCTAAGTCCATGGCGGCTCCATGTGCTCAGTGTGCAGCCAGCTGTCTGGGAGGGTCCAAGGGCTCCAGGCTCAGGCTGTGTCAGAAAGGGCATTAGTGCCCTGGTCAGCCTATGTATTTGGGGTAAAGCCAAGGTCGGTGCAGGTTGATCCTCATTTGGGGTTACTGGGTAGCCCCAGAGGACAATGTTTTTCTTCTGGAGGGCCGGCAGAGTGCTGCATTGTAGTTCTGGATTGCCAAACTGGAGGGCTTGTGGGCCAGTAGTCTGACAACAAAAGTCTGAGAACACAAGGTAGGCTTAGGTTTCTGGGTGAGGCCATGGCAGGCACATTCTACAGACCTGAATCGAGATCTCGTGCTTCTGAAGTCAGGGCGAGGATCAGACGATCGCTCAGGTTGTAGTTTCTGTCCCTGATGGCCCCTTCATGAATGGGGGGGGGCATCACGAGGCCAAGGGTGTTTTCCCACGATGGGAGTTGTGAAAAGCTCCAAACTGCAGAGAGTCTTCTGCAGGACAATTGAGACCTGTTGTTTGGCTCCAGGCCAATGATTCTGAGCAGGGTTCTAAGAATGGATGGCTGGGTATCCCACCTCGCATTCCAATTGTCTCCTAGCAACCAGACAGGTTAGATCTCCTGGATCTGTGGGGAGCAACCGAGGACGCTGAGTTGAAATGGACACACCTGGGGATGAGTCCTAACGTGCTTTCGTGTCTATGGAGACCTTGGAATGAAGCGGTGGCACTGGGGCCCTAAAGGTTACTCCTAAACAGAGGCTTTGACACAGCTCCAACGTGCAAGTTTCCCATGTGTAGATGAGATGTTTTCTGATGGGTGAGTCATGAAACAGCTATATGCTGATTTTGAAATCCAGGCCTCTGAGGAGAGATGCCTGGAAACCAAAGCAATGGATATGATTAGTGCCTAGGGGCCTGTTCTTTCCTTTTTACCTCTGGGCACATCTGTCTATGGGTCTGAGTGCAGGTAGGTGCTCAGTTGGGCTCAGATTGCCCCTGTCTTTCCTGGGAAGCCACCATTATTGATATGGATCAGGGACTTTGGAGGTTTATCCTATTAGAAGGGTTGTGGCCATTGGAATGGGCACACACAATTCCCTTGGAGAGGGCAAGTACAGTCCTCAGGTTTGACTCCAGGGGCCTGAGCCTGTAGGTTTTGTAGGCCAGGGCTGTTTGGACAGTTGTCTGGAAACACAAACTCGGCTTATGTTTCGGGTCATAGGTATGGCAGGACTGATCTACCGACCATGAGGAGAACTCTTCGGGATTTGAAAGAAGGGCGAGTGTGAGGCTCCTGCTCAAGTTTTTGTCTCTGGATATCGTGTCACTCATGGTCGTGGAATTTCTGGGTGACTTCATGGGAAATGGACGAGTCTTACTCTCTGCTGGTTTGGCCCCGTCCAAAGAGTTTGGGGTCATTCTGTGGGCTGGAAGAAGTCCGTTTTTTTTTTTTTTTTTTTTTTTTGTTGTTGTTGTTTTCTTTTTTAACCTCAGGTGTCCCACCAAATGATGGATTCCAGAGTAGAGCCCTGGGTAGGGTCGACTGGACAATCAGAAATCTGGTTAAAAATTGGGGCCTAAGGACATGTCAAGCCCATTATGACATCTAATGGTCCAGCCACTGAGAGGACTTACTAGAGGACAGGACTCATGCTGAGGGTCACAATGCGTGTGTATGCCCTCGTCAAACTCAAGAATGGGCGGGGCCTCAGGGTGAATGCTGGTTTCTCCTACACTGAACGTTGGACAACGTGCCAACCACAAGGGTTCTTGCCATGGGTAAGGAGGAGTTCTGACTTCTGCATCACACTCACCCCTGGGCAGTGATTGGAGATAAGGTCTCGGTTCTGAAGCCTGAAAACTGAGGTAGGAAAGAGATGATGACCTAAGGCCATGGCGGGTTTTATGTGCTCAGTGTGCGGTCAGATTTCTGGGTGTTGGTCAGGAGGTCCGGGCTCAGGTTGTGTTCGACAGTGCATTAGTGCCCAGGTTAGACTATATAATTTGGGTAAAGTCGAGTGCTGTGTAGGTTTACCCTCATTTAAGGTGCCTGGGCAGCTCATGAGGCAATACTTTTTTTTCTAGAGGGCAGGCACAGTGCTGCATTGTGGGTCCGGAATTGCCAAACTTGAGGGCTTCGGGGCCAGGAGTGTGAGGACGGAAGTCTGAGAAGACAAGCTAGACTTGGGTTTCAGGGCGAGGGCACGGCAGGTACCCCCTGCAGATCTGAACCAATATCTCATGCATCTGAAGTCAGGGCGAGGATCAGACGTTGGCTCAGGTTGGAGTTTCTGAGCATGACGGCCGCTTCATGAAGGGAGCGGAATATCGAGGCCATTGAGGTTTTCCCACGTTGGGAGTTGTGGGATGCCCCCTTCAAGGATTCCTTCTGCGGGACAATTGAGACCTGTTGGACAGCTCCAGGACATCCCATATGGAATGACTCCAGAGCACCGTTCGCGGATGTATGCCTGGGAAGCCCGCCTCACATTCCAATTGTCTCCTAGCAACAAGACAGTTTAGATCTGATGGCTCTGCCGGAGCAACCGGGGTGGCTGAGTTGAAATGGACTTTCCTGAGGATGGGTCCTAATGTGTTTTTGTGTCCATGAGGACCTTGGAATGGGGCGTTGGCACCGGGACCCTGAAGTACTCTCCTAAGCTTTGGACATGGCTCCCATGCACAGGTTTCCTTGTGGAGACGAGATGAGTTCTGATGGGTGCCTCAGGAAAACCCCTATGCTCGTATTGGAAACAGGCTTTTGAGGACACATGCCTGTAACCCAATGCAATGGATCCTATTATGGCCTAGGGTCCTGTCTGGTTCAATCTTCTTCTCTGGGGACATCCATCTATGGTATGAGTGGAGGTCGATTATCAGCTGGTGTCAGACAGCCCTTGTTTGTTCCGGGAGACCTACACTATTGGGATGGCCTCAGGGACTTTGGAGGTTTCTCCTAATTTGTACGATTTTGGACCATGGAATGGGCAGAATTCCCATGGATTGGTAGGCACAGTCCTAATGTGTGGCTCCAGGGGCCCAGCCTGGAGGGTGTGGGGCCCAAGGCTTTGAGGACAGAAGTCTGAAAACACAAACTCAGCTTAGGTTTGGGGACGTAGTTATGGCAGGCCCGATCTACAAACCATGAGTAGAATTCTTCAGGATATGAAGAAAGTGCGAGTCTGAGGCGCTTGCTCAGGCTTTTGTCTCTGGATTTTGTATCAGCGATGGCCGTGGAATGTCGGGGAGGCCTCATGGGCCATGGACGAATCTTCCTCTCTGAGGATTTGGCCCGATTCCCAAATGCTTTTCGTCAATCTGTGGGATGGGAGGTCTCCTTTCAGTTTTGTTACCTCAGGTGTCCCACCAAAAGAGGAATTCCAAAGCCAAGCCGTGGGGAAGACTGAAGGGACAACCCGAACTATGGTTAAAAATTGGGGCCTAGGGGCATGGCAATCCCAATATTCTATCTCTTCATCCAGCCACTGAGTGGCCTTACTTGAGGACTGGGCTCAGCCTGAGCGTCACAATGTGTTTTTGTGACCAATGTGGCCCGCGAGCATGGGCGGGGCCTCATGGGCCACACTGGTTTCAACGACACTGAACGTTGGACAACATGCCAACCACAAGGTTTCTTGTCATGGGGAAGGTGTTCTGATTTCTGCATCACCTTCAACCCTGGGCAGTGATTGGAGATAAGGTCTAGGTTCTGAAACCTGAAAACCGTGGTTGGGAAGAGATGATGACCTAAGGCCATGGCGGCTCGATGTGCTCAGTGTGCGGCCAGCTGTCTGGGAGGGTCCAGGGGGTCCAGGCTCAGGCTGTGTCAGAAAAGGCATTAGTGCCCTGGTCAGCCTATGTATTTGAAGTACAGCCAAGGTCGGTGCAGGTTGATCCTCATTTGGGGTTACTGGGTAGCCCCAGAGGACAATGTTTTTCTTCTGGAGGGCCGGCAGAGTGCTGCATTGTAGTTCTGGATTGCCAAACTGGAGGGCTTGTGGGCCAGTAGTCTGACGACAAAAGTCTGAGAACACAAGCTAGGCTTAGGTTTCTGGGTGAGGCCATGGCAGGCACAATCTACAGACCTGAATCGAGATCTCGTGCATCTGAAGTCAGGGCGAGGATCAGACGATCGCTCAGGTTGGAGTTTCTGTCCCTGATGGCCCCTTCATGAATGGGGGGGGCATCACGAGGCCATGGGTGTTTTCCCACGATGGGAGTTGTGAAAAGCTCCAAACTGCAGAGAGTCTTCTGCAGGACAATTGAGACCTGTTGTTTGGCTCCAGGTTAATGATTCTGAGCAGGATTCTAAGGATGGATGGCTGGGTAGCCCACCTCGCATTCCAATTGTCTCCCAGCAACAAGACAGGTTAGATCTCCTGGATCTGTGGGGAGCAACCGAGGACGCTGAGTTGAAATGGACACCCCTGGGGATGGGTCCTAACGTGCTTTTGTGTCTATGGAGACCTTGGAATTAAGCGGTGGCACTGGGGCCCTAAAGGGTTCTCCTAAACAGAGGCTTTGACCGAGCTCCAACGTGCAAGTTTCCCATGTGTAGATGAGATATTTTCTGATGGTTGAGTCAAGAAACTGCTATATGCTGCTTTTGAAATCCAGGCCTCTGAGGAGAGATGCCTGGAAACCAAAGCAATGGATCTGATTAGTGCCTAGGGGCCTGTTCTTTCCTTTTTACCTCTGGGCACATCTGTCTATGTGTCTGAGTGCAGGTAGGTGCTCACTTGGGCTCAGATTGCCCCTGTCTTTCCTGGGAAGCCACCACTATTGAGATGGAGCAGGGACTTTGGAGGTTTATCCTATTAGAAGGGTTGTGGCCATTGGAATGGGCACACACAATTCCCTTGGAGAGGGCAAGTACAGTCCTCAGGTTTGGCTCCAGGGGCCTGAGCCTGTAGGTTGTGTAGGCCAGGGCTGTTTGGACAGTTGTCTGAAAACACAAACTCGGCTTATGTTTCGGGTCATAGGTATGGCAGGACTGATCTACAGACCATGAGGAGAACTCCTCGGGATTTGAAAGAAGGGCGAGTGTGAGGCTCCTGCTCAAGTTTTTGTCTCTGGATATCGTGTCACTCATGGTCGTGGAATTTCTGGGTGACTTCATGGGAAATGGACGAGTCTTAATCTCTGGTGGTTTGGCCCCGTCCAAAGAGTTTGGGGTCATTTTGTGGGCTGGAAGAAGTCCGTTTTTTTTTTTGTTGTTGTTGTTGTTGTTTTCATTTTTAACCTCAGGTGTCCCACTAAATGATGGATTCCAGAGTAGAGCCCTGGTGAGAGGCGACTGGACACTCAGAAATCTGGTTAAAAATTGGTGCCTAGGGACATGTCAAGCCCATTATGACATCTAATGGTCCAGCCACTGAGAGGACTTACTAGAGGACAGGACTCATGCTGAGGGTCACAATGCGTGTGTATGCCCTCGTCAAACTCAAGAATGGGCGGGGCCTCAGGATGAATGCTGGTTTCTCCTACACTGAACGCTGGACAACGTGCCAACCACAAGGGTTCTTGCCATGGGTAAGGAGGAGTTCTGACTTCTGCATCACACTCACCCCTGGGCAGTGATTGGAGATAAGGTCTCGGTTCTGAAGCCTGAAAACTGAGGTAGGAAAGAGATGATGACCTAAGGCCATGGCGGGTTTTATGTGCTCAGTGTGCGGTCAGATTTCTGGGTGTTGGTCAGGAGGTCCGGGCTCAGGTTGTGTTCGACAGTGCATTAGTGCCCAGGTTAGACTATGTAATTTGGGTAAAGTCGAGTTCTGTGTAGGTTTACCCTCATTTAAGGTGCCTGGGCAGCTCATGAGGCAATAATTTTTTTTCTAGAGGGCAGGCACAGTGCTGCATTGTGGGTCCGGAATTGCCAAACTTGAGGGCTTCAGGGCCAGGAGTGTGAGGACGGAAGTCTGAGAAGACAAGCTAGACTTGGGTTTCAGGGCGAGGGCACGGCAGGTACCCCCTGCAGATCTGAACCAATATCTCATGCATCTGAAGTCAGGGCGAGGATCAGACGTTGGCTCAGGTTGGAGTTTCTGAGCATGACGGCCGCTTCATGAAGGGAGCGGAATATCGAGGCCATTGAGGTTTTCCCACGTTGGGAGTTGTGGGATGCCCCCTTCAAGGATTCCTTCTGCGGGACAATTGAGACCTGTTGGACAGCTCCAGGACATCCCATATGGAATGACTCCAGAGCACCGTTCGCGGATGAATGCCTGGGTAGCCCGCCACACATTCCAATTGTCTCCTAGCAACAAGACAGTTTAGATCTGATGGCTCTGCCGGAGCAACCGGGGTGGCTGAGTTGAAATGGACTTTCCTGAGGATGGGTCCTAATGTGTTTTTGTGTCCATGAGGGCCTTGGAATGGGGCGTTGGCACCGGGACCCTGAAGTACTCTCCTAAGAATTGGACATGGCTCCCATGCACAGGTTTCCTTGTGGAGACGAGATGAGTTCTGATGGGTGCCTCAGGAAAACCCCTATGCTCGTATTGGAATCATGCTCATGAGGACACATGCCTGTAACCCAAAGCAATGGATCCTATTATGGCCTAGGGTCCTGTCTGGATCAATCATCTTCTCTGGGGACATCCATCTATGGTATGAGTGGAGGTCGATTATCAGCTGGTGTCAGACAGCCCTTGTTTGTTCCGTGCGACCTACACTATTGGGATGGCCTCAGGGACTTTGGAGGTTTCTCCTAATTTGTACGATTTTGGACCATGGAATGGGCAGAATTCCCATGGATTGGTAGGCACAGTCCTAATGTGTGGCTCCAGGGGCCCAGCCTGGAGGGTGTGGGGCCCAAGACTTTGAGGACAGAAGTCTGAAAACACAAACTCAGCTTAGGTTTGGGGACGTAGGTATGGCAGGCCCGATCTACAAACCATGAGAAGAACTCTTCAGGATATGAAGAAAGTGCGAGTCTGAGGCGCTTGCTCAGGCTTTTGTCTCTGGATTTTGTATCAGCGATGGCCGTGGAATGTCGGGGAGGCCTCATGGGCCATGGACGAATCTTCCTCTCTGAGGATTTGGCCCGATTCCCAAATGCTTTTCGTCAATCTGTGGGATGGGAGGTCTCCTTTCAGTTTTGTTACCTCAGGTGTCCCACCAAAAGAGGAATTCCAAAGCCGAGCCGTGGGGAAGACTGAAGGGACAACCCGAACTATGGTTAAAAATTGGTGCCTAGGGGCATGGCAATCCCAATATGCTATCTCTTCATCCAGCCAATGAGTGGCCTTACTTGATGCCTGGGCTCAGCCTGAGCGTCACAATGTGTGTTTGTGACCAATGTGGCCCGCGAGCATGGGCGGGGCCTCATGGGCCACACTGGTTTCAACGACACTGAACGTTGGCAACATGCCAACCACAAGGTTTCTTGCCATGGGGAAGGAGTTCTGATTTCTGCATCACCTTCAACCCTGGGCAGTGATTGGAGATAAGGTCTAGGTTCTGACACCTGAAAACCGAGGTTGGGAAGAGATGACGACCTAAGGCCATGGCGGCTCGATGTGCTCAGTGTGCGGCCAGCTGTCTGGGAGGGTCCAGGGGGTCCAGGCTCAGGCTGTGTCAGAAAGGGCATTAGTGCCCTGGTCAGCCTAATTATTTGAAGTACAGCCAAGGTCGGTGCAGGTTGATCCTCATTTGGGGTTACTGGGTAGCCCCAGAGGACAATGTTTTTCTTCTGGAGGGCCGGCAGAGTGCTGCATTGTAGTTCTGGATTGCCAAACTGGAGGGCTTGTGGGCCAGTAATCTGACGACAAAATGTGAGAACACAAGCTAGGCTTAGGTTTCTGGGTGAGGCAATGGCAGGCACAATCTACAGACCTGAATCGAGATCTCGTGCATCTGAAGTCAGGGCGAGGATCAGACGATCGCTCAGTTTGGAGTTTCTGTCCCTGATGGCCCCTTCATGAATGGGGGGGGGCATCACAAGGCTATGGGTGTTTTCCCACGATGGGAGTTGTGAGAAGCTCCAAACTGCAGAGAGTCTTCTGCAGGACAATTGAGACCTGTTGTTTGGCTCCAGACCAATGATTCTGAGCAGGGTTCTAAGGATGGATGGCAGGGTAGCCCACCTCGCATTCCAATTGTCTCCTAGCAACCAGACAGGTTAGATCTCCTGGATCTGTGGGGAGCAACCGAGGACGCTGAGTTCAAATGGACACCCCTGGGGTTGGGTCCTAACGTGCTTTTGTGTCTATGGAGACCTTGGAATGAAGCGGTGGCACTGGGGCCCTAAAGGGTTCTCCTAAACAGAGGCTTTGACCGAGCTCCAACGTGCAAGTTTCCCATGTGTAGATGAGATGTTTTCTGATGGGTGAGTCAAGAAACAGCTATATGCTGCTTTTGAAATCCAGGCCTCTGAGGAGAGATTCCTGGCAACCAAAGCAATGGATCTGATTAGTGCCTAGGGGCCTGTCCTTTCCTTTTTACCTCGGGAACATCTGTCTATTTGTCTGAGTGCAGGTAGGTGCTCAGTTGGGCTCAGATTGCCCCTGTTTTACCTGGGTAGCCACCACTATTGAGATGGATCAGGGACTTTGGATGTTTATCCTATTAGAAGGGTTGTGGCCATTGGAATGTGCACACACAATTCCCTTGGAGAGAGCAAGTACAGGCTTCAGGTTTGACTCCAGGGGCCTGAGCCTGTAGGTTGTGTAGGCTAGGGCTGTTTGGACAGTTGTCTGAAAACACAATCTCGGCTTATGTTTCGGGTCATAGGTATGGCAGGACTGATCTACAGACCATGAGGAGAACTCTTCGGGATTTGAAAGAAGGGCGAGTGTGAGGCTCCTGCTCAAGTTTTTGTCTCTGGATATCGTGTCACTCATGGTCGTGCAATTTCTGGGTGACTTCATGGGAAATGGACGAGTCTTACTCTCTGGTGGTTTGGCCCCGTCCAAAGAGTTTGGGGTCATTCTGTGGGCTGGAAGAAGTTCGGTTTTTTTTTGTTGTTGTTGTTTTTGTTGTTTTCTTTTTTAACCTCAGTTGTCCAACCAAATGATGGATTCCAGAGTAGAGCCCTGGGGAGGGGCGACTGGACAATCAGAAATCTGGTAAAAAATTGGGGCCTAGGGACATGTCAAGCCCATTATGACATCTAATGGTCCAGCCACTGAGAGGACTTACTAGAGGACAGGACTCATGCTGAGGGTCACAATGCGTGTGTATGCCCTCGTCGCACTCAAGAATGGGCGGGGCCTCAGGGTGAATGCTGGTTTCTCCTACACTGAACGTTGGACAACGTGCCAACCACAAGGGTTCTTGCCATGGGTAAGGAGGAGTTCTGATTTCTGCATCACACTCACCCCTGGGCAGTGATTGGAGATAAGGTCTCGGTTCTGAAACCTAAAAACTGAGGTAGGAAAGGGATGATGACCTAAGGCTATGGCGGGTTTTATGTGCTCAGTGTGCGGTCAGCTTTCTGGGTGTTGGTCAGGAGGTCCGGGCTCAGGTTGTGTTCGACAGTGCCTTAGTGCCCAGGTTAGACTATATAATTTGGGTAAAGTCGAGTACTGTGTAGGTTTACCCTCATTTAAGGTGCCTGGCAGCTCATGAGGCAATAATTTTTTTTCTAGAGGGCAGGCAGAGTGCTGCATTGTGGGTCCGGAATTGCCAAACTTGAGGGCTTCGGGGCCAGGAGTGTGAGGACGGAAGTCTGAGAAGACAAGCTAGACTTGGGTTTCAGGGCGAGGGCACAGCAGGTACCCCCTGCAGATCTGAACCAATATCTCATGCATCTGAAGTCAGGGCGAGGATCAGACGTTGGCTCAGGTTGGAGTTTCTGTGCATGACGGCCGCTTCATGAAGGGAGTGGAATATCGAGGCCATTGAGGTTTTCCCACGTTGGGAGTTGTGGGATGCCCCCTTCAAGGATTCCTTCTGCGGGACAATTGAGACCTGATGGACAGCTCCAGGACATTCCATATGGAATGACTCCAGAGCACCGTTCGCGGATGGATGCCTGGGAAGCCCGCCTCGCATTCCAATTGTCTCCTAGCAACAAGACAGTTTAGATCTGATGGCTCTGCCGGAGCAACCGGGGTGGCTGAGTTGAAATGGACTTTCCTGAGGATGGGTCCTAATGTGTTTTTGTGTCCATGAGGACCTTGGAATGGGGCGTTGGCACCGGGAACCTGAAGTACTCTCCTAAGCTTTGGACATGGCTCCCATGCACAGGTTTCCTTGTGGAGACGAGATGAGCTCTGATGGGTGCCTCAGGAAAACCCCTATGCTCGTATTGGAAACAGGCTTTTGAGGACACATGCCTGTAACCCAATGCAATGGATCCTATTATGGCCTAGGGTCCTGTCTGGTTCAATCTTCTTCTCTGGGGACATCCATCTATGGTATGAGTGGAGGTCGATTATCAGCTGGTGTCAGACAGCCCTTGTTTGTTCCGGGAGACCTACACTATTGGGATGGCCTCAGGGACTTTGGAGGTTTCTCCTAATTTGTACGATTTTGGACCATGGAATGGGCAGAATTCCCATGGATTGGTAGGCACAGTCCTAATGTGTGGCTCCAGGGGCCCAGCCTGGAGGGTGTGGGGCTCAAAGCTTTGAGGACAGAAGTCTGAAAACACAAACTCAGCTTAGGTTTGGGGACGTAGTTATGGCAGGCCCGATCTACAAACCATGAGAAGAACTCTTCAGGATATGAAGAAAGTGCGAGTCTGAGGCGCTTGCTCAGGCTTTTGTCTCTGGATTTTGTATCAGCGATGGCCGTGGAATGTCGGGGAGGCCTCATGGGCCATGGACGAATCTTCCTCTCTGAGGATTTGGCCCAATTCCCAAATGCTTTTCGTCAATCTGTGGGATGGGAGGTCTCCTTTCAGTTTTGTTACCTCAGGTGTCCCACCAAAAGAGGAATTCCAAAGCCAAGCCGTGGGGAAGACTGAAGGGACAACCCGAACTATGGTTAAAAATTGGGGCCTAGGGGCATGGCAATCCCAATATTCTATCTCTTCATCCAGCCACTGAGTGGCCTTACTTGAGGACTGGGCTCAGCCTGAGCGTCACAATGTGTTTTTGTGACCAATGTGGCCCGCGAGCATGGGCGGGGCCCCATGGGCCACACTGGTTTCAACGACACAGAACGTTGGACAACATGCCAACCACAAGGTTTCTTGTCATGGGGAAGGTGTTCTGATTTCTGCATCACCTTCAACCCTGGGCAGTGATTGGAGATAAGGTCTAGGTTCTGAAACCTGAAAACCGTGGTTGGGAAGAGATGATGACCTAAGGCCATGGCGGCTCGATGTGCTCAGTGTGCGGCCAGCTGTCTGGGAGGGTCCAGGGGGTCCAGGCTCAGGCTGTGTCAGAAAGGGCATTAGTGCCCTGGTCAGCCTATGTATTTGAAGTACAGCCAAGGTCGGTGCAGGTTGATCCTCATTTGGGGTTACTGGGTAGCCCCAGAGGACAATGTTTTTCTTCTGGAGGGCCGGCAGAGTGCTGCATTGTAGTTCTGGATTGCCAAACTGGAGGGCTTGTGGGCCAGTAGTCTGACGACAAAAGTCTGAGAACACAAGCTAGGCTTAGGTTTCTGGGTGAGGCCATGGCAGGCACAATCTACAGACCTGAATCGAGATCTCGTGCATCTGAAGTCAGGGCGAGGATCAGACGATCGCTCAGGTTGGAGTTTCTGTCCCTGATGGCCCCTTCATGAATGGGGGGGGCATCACGAGGCCATGGGTGTTTTCCCACGATGGGAGTTGTGAAAAGCTCCAAACTGCAGAGAGTCTTCTGCAGGACAATTGAGACCTGTTGTTTGGCTCCAGGTTAATGATTCTGAGCAGGATTCTAAGGATGGATGGCTGGGTAGCCCACCTCGCATTCCAATTGTCTCCCAGCAACAAGACAGGTTAGATCTCCTGGATCTGTGGGGAGCAACCGAGGACGCTGAGTTGAAATGGACACCCCTGGGGATGGGTCCTAACGTGCTTTTGTGTCTATGGAGACCTTGGAATAAAGCGGTGGCACTGGGGCCCTAAAGGGTTCTCCTAAACAGAGGCTTTGACCGAGCTCCAACGTGCAAGTTTCCCATGTGTAGATGAGATATTTTCTGATGGTTGAGTCAAGAAACTGCTATATGCTGCTTTTGAAATCCAGGCCTCTGAGGAGAGATGCCTGGAAACCAAAGCAATGGATCTGATTAGTGCCTAGGGGCCTGTTCTTTCCTTTTTACCTCTGGGCACATCTGTCTATGTGTCTGAGTGCAGGTAGGTGCTCACTTGGGCTCAGATTGCCCCTGTCTTTCCTGGGAAGCCACCACTATTGAGATGGAGCAGGGACTTTGGAGGTTTATCCTATTAGAAGGGTTGTGGCCATTGGAATGGGCACACACAATTCCCTTGGAGAGGGCAAGTACAGTCCTCAGGTTTGGCTCCAGGGGCCTGAGCCTGTAGGTTGTGTAGGCCAGGGTTGTTTGGACAGTTGTCTGAAAACACAAACTCGGCTTATGTTTCGGGTCATAGGTATGGCAGGACTGATCTACAGACCATGAGGAGAACTCCTCGGGATTTGAAAGAAGGGCGAGTGTGAGGCTCCTGCTCAAGTTTTTGTCTCTGGATATCGTGTCACTCATGGTCGTGGAATTTCTGGGTGACTTCATGGGAAATGGACGAGTCTTAATCTCTGGTGGTTTGGCCCCGTCCAAAGAGTTTGGGGTCATTTTGTGGGCTGGAAGAATTCCGTTTTTTTTTGTTGTTGTTGTTGTTGTTGTTTTCTTTTTTAACCTCAGGTGTCCCACTAAATGATGGATTCCAGAGTAGAGCCCTGGTGAGGGGCGACTGGACACTCAGAAATCTGGTTAAAAATTGGTGCCTAGGGACATGTCAAGCCCATTATGACATCTAATGGTCCAGCCACTGAGAGGACTTACTAGAGGACAGGACTCATGCTGAGGGTCACAATGCGTGTGTATGCCCTCGTCGCACTCAAGAATGGGCGGGGCCTCAGGATGAATGCTGGTTTCTCCTACACTGAACGCTGGACAATGTGCCAACCACAAGGGTTCTTGCCATGGGTAAGGAGGAGTTCTGACTTCTGCATCACACTCACCCCTGGGCAGTGATTGGAGATAAGGTCTCGGTTCTGAAGCCTGAAAACTGAGGTAGGAAAGAGATGATGACCTAAGGCCATGGCGGGTTTTATGTGCTCAGTGTGCGGTCAGATTTCTGGGTGTTGGTCAGGAGGTCCGGGCTCAGGTTGTGTTCGACAGTGCATTAGTGCCCAGGTTAGACTATGTAATTTGGGTAAAGTCGAGTTCTGTGTACGTTTACCCTCATTTAAGGTGCCTGGGCAGCTCATGAGGCAATAATTTTTTTTCTAGAGGGCAGGCACAGTGCTGCATTGTGGGTCCGGAATTGCCAAACTTGAGGGCTTCGGGGCCAGGAGTGTGAGGACGGAAGTCTGAGAAGACAAGCTAGACTTGGGTTTCAGGGCGAGGGCACGGCAGGTACCCCCTGCAGATCTGAACCAATATCTCATGCATCTGAAGTCAGGGCGAGGATCAGACGTTGGCTCAGGTTGGAGTTTCTGAGCATGACGGCCGCTTCATGAAGGGAGCGGAATATCGAGGCCATTGAGGTTTTCCCACGTTGGGAGTTGTGGGATGCCCCCTTCAAGGATTCCTTCTGCGGGACAATTGAGACCTGTTGGACAGCTCCAGGACATCCCATATGGAATGACTCCAGAGCACCGTTCGCGGATGAATGCCTGGGAAGCCCGCCTCACATTCCAATTGTCTCCTAGCAACAAGACAGTTTAGATCTGATGGCTCTGCCGGAGCAACCGGGGTGGCTGAGTTGAAATGGACTTTCCTGAGGATGGGTCCTAATGTGTTTTTGTGTCCATGAGGGCCTTGGAATGGGGCGTTGGCACCGGGACCCTGAAGTACTCTCCTAAGCTTTGGACATGGCTCCCATGCACAGGTTTCCTTGTGGAGACGAGATGAGTTCTGATGGGTGCCTCAGGAAAACCCCTATGCTCGTATTGGAATCAGGCTTTTGAGGACACATGCCTGTAACCCAAAGCAATGGATCCTATTATGGCCTAGGGTCCTGTCTGGTTCAATCTTCTTCTCTGGGGACATCCATCTATGGTATGAGTGGAGGTCGATTATCAGCTGGTGTCAGACAGCCCTTGTTTGTTCCGGGAGACCTACACTATTGGGATGGCCTCAGGGACTTTGGAGGTTTCTTCTAATTTGTACGATTTTGGACCATGGAATGGGCAGAATTCCCATGGATTGGTAGGCACAGTCCTAATGTGTTGCTCCAGGGGCCCAGCCTGGAGGGTGTGGGGCCCAAGACATTGAGGACAGAAGTCTGAAAACACAAACTCAGCTTAGGTTTGGGGACGTAATTATGGCAGGCCCGATCTACAAACCATGAGAAGAACTCTACAGGATATGAAGAAAGTGCGAGTCTGAGGCGCTTGCTCAGACTTTTGTCTCTGGATTTTGTATCAGCGATGGCCGTGGAATGTCGGGGAGGCCTCATGGGCCATGGACGAATCTTCCTCTCTGAGGATTTGGCCCGATTCCCAAATGCTTTTCGTCAATCTGTGGGATGGGAGGTCTCCTTTCAGTTTTGTTACCTCAGGTGTCCCACCAAAAGAGGAATTCCAAAGCCAAGCCGTGGGGAAGACTGAAGGGACAACCCGAACTATGGTTAAAAATTGGGGCCTAGGGGCATGGCAATCCCAATATTCTATCTCTTCATCCAGCCACTGAGTGGCCTTACTTGAGGACTGGGCTCAGCCTGAGCGTCACAATGTGTTTTTGTGACCAATGTGTCCCGCGAGCATGGGCGGGGCCTCATGGGCCACACTGGTTTCAACTACACTGAACGTTGGACAACATGCCAACCACAAGGTTTCTTGCCATGGGGAAGGTGTTCTGATTTCTGCATCACCTTCAACCCTGGGCAGTGATTGGAGATAAGGTCTAGGTTCTGAAACCTGAAAACCGTGGTTGGGAAGAGATGATGACCTAAGGCCATGGCGGCTCGATGTGCTCAGTGTGCGGCCAGCTGTCTGGGCGGGTCCAGGGGGTCCAGGCTCAGGCTGTGTCAGAAAGGGCATTAGTGCCCTGGTCAGCCTATGTATTTGAAGTACAGCCAAGGTCGGTGCAGGTTGATCCTCATTTGGGGTTACTGGGTAGCCCCAGAGGACAATGTTTTTCTTCTGGAGGGCCGGCAGAGTGCTGCATTGTAGTTCTGGATTGCCAAACTGGAGGGCTTGTGGGCCAGTAGTCTGACGACAAAAGTCTGAGAACACAAGCTAGGCTTAGGTTTCTGGGTGAGGCCATGGCAGGCACAATCTACAGACCTGAATCGAGATCTCGTGCATCTGAAGTCAGGGCGAGGATCAGACGATCGCTCAGGTTGGAGTTTCTGTCCCTGATGGCCCCTTCATGAATGGGGGGGGGCATCACGAGGCCATGGGTGTTTTCCCACGATGGGAGTTGTGAAAAGCTCCAAACTGCAGAGAGTCTTCTGCAGGACAATTGAGACCTGTTGTTTGGCTCCAGGTTAATGATTCTGAGCAGGATTCTAAGGATGGATGGCTGGGTAGCCCACCTCGCATTCCAATTGTCTCCCAGCAACAAGACAGGTTAGATCTCCTGGATCTGTGGGGAGCAACCAAGGACGCTGAGTTGAAATGGACACCCCTGGGGATGGGTCCTAACGTGCTTTTGTGTCTATGGAGTCCTTGGAATAAAGCGGTGGCACTGGGGCCCTAAAGGGTTCTCCTAAACAGAGGCTTTGACCGAGCTCCAACGTGCAAGTTTCCCATGTGTAGATGAGATATTTTCTGATGGTTGAGTCAAGAAACTGCTATATGCTGCTTTTGAAATCCAGGCCTCTGAGGAGAGATGCCTGGAAACCAAAGCAATGGATCTGATTAGTGCCTAGGGGCCTGTTCTTTCCTTTTTACCTCTGGGCACATCTGTCTATGTGTCTGAGTGCAGGTAGGTGCTCACTTGGGCTCAGATTGCCCCTGTCTTTCCTGGGAAGCCACCACTATTGAGATGGAGCAGGGACTTTGGAGGTTTATCCTATTAGAAGGGTTGTGGCCATTGGAATGGGCACACACAATTCCCTTGGAGAGGGCAAGTACAGTCCTCAGGTTTGGCTCCAGGGGCCTGAGCCTGTAGGTTGCGTAGGCCAGGGTTGTTTGGACAGTTGTCTGAAAACACAAACTCGGCTTATGTTTCGGGTCATAGGTATGGCAGGACTGATCTACAGACCATGAGGAGAACTCCTCGGGATTTGAAAGAAGGGCGAGTGTGAGGCTCCTGCTCAAGTTTTTGTCTCTGGATATCGTGTCACTCATGGTCGTGGAATTTCTGGGTGACTACATGGGAAATGGACGAGTCTTAATCTCTGGTGGTTTGGCCCCGTCCAAAGAGTTTGGGGTCATTTTGTGGGCTGGAAGAAGTCCTTTTTTTTTTTTTTTTGTTGTTGTTGTTTTCTTTTTTAACCTCAGGTGTCCCACTAAATGATGGATTCCAGAGTAGAGCCTTGGTGAGGGGCGACTGGACACTCAGAAATCTGGTTAAAAATTGGTGCCTAGGGACATGTCAAGCCCATTATGACATCTAATGGTCCAGCCACTGAGAGGACTTACTAGAGGACAGGACTCATGCTGAGGGTCACAATGCGTGTGTATGCCCTCGTCGCACTCAAGAATGGGCGGGGCCTCAGGATGAATGCTGGTTTCTCCTACACTGAATGCTGGAAAACGTGCCAACCACAAGGGTTCTTGCCATGGGTAAGGAGGAGTTCTGACTTCTGCATCACACTCACCCCTGGGCAGTGATTGGAGATAAGGTCTCGGTTCTGAAGCCTGAAAACTGAGGTAGGATAGAGATGATGACCTAAGGCCATGGCGGGTTTTATGTGCTCAGTGTGCGGTCAGATTTCTGGGTGTTGGTCAGGAGGTCCGGGCTCAGGTTGTGTTCGACAGTGCATTAGTGCCCAGATTAGACTATGTAATTTGGGTAAATTCGAGTTCTGTGTAGGTTTACCCTCATTTAAGGTGCCTGGGCAGCTCATGAGGCAATAATTTTTTTTCTAGAGGGCAGGCACAGTGCTGCATTGTGGGTCCGGAATTGCCAAACTTGAGGGCTTCGGGGCCAGGAGTGTGAGGACGGAAGTCTGAGAAGACAAGCTAGACTTGGGTTTCAGGGCGAGGGCACGGCAGGTACCCCCTGCAGATCTGAACCAATATCTCATGCATCTGAAGTCAGGGCGAGGATCAGACGTTGGCTCAGGTTGGAGTTTCTGAGCATGACGGCCGCTTCATGAAGGGAGCGGAATATCGAGGCCATTGAGGTTTTCCCACGTTGGGAGTTGTGGGATGCCCCCTTCAAGGATTCCTTCTGCGGGACAATTGAGACCTGTTGGACAGCTCCAGGACATCCCATATGGAATGACTCCAGAGCACCGTTCGCGGATGAATGCCTGGGAAGCCCGCCACACATTCCAATTGTCTCCTAGCAACAAGACAGTTTAGATCTGATGGCTCTGCCGGAGCAACCGGGGTGGCTGAGTTGAAATGGACTTTCCTGAGGATGGGTCCTAATGTGTTTTTGTGTCCATGAGGGCCTTGGAATGGGGCGGTGGCACCGGGACCCTGAAGTACTCTCCTAAGAATTGGACATGGCTCCCATGCACAGGTTTCCTTGTGGAGACGAGATGAGTTCTGATGGGTGCCTCAGGAAAACCCCTATGCTCGTATTGGAATCATGCTTTTGAGGACACATGCCTGTAACCCAAAGCAATGGATCCTATTATGGCCTAGGGTCCTGTCTGGTTCAATCTTCTTCTCTGGGGACATCCATCTATGGTATGAGTGGAGGTCGATTATCA
The DNA here is from genome assembly GCF_964662115.1 of Mustela nivalis. Lineage (NCBI taxonomy): Eukaryota > Metazoa > Chordata > Mammalia > Carnivora > Mustelidae > Mustela > Mustela nivalis. Next base: position 943,650 of record NW_028136507.1, on the reverse strand, counting down.
GCTGGTGTCAGACAGCCCTTGTTTGTTCCGTGCGACCTACACTATTGGGATGGCCTCAGGGACTTTGGAGGTTTCTCCTAATTTGTACGATTTTGGACCATGGAATGGGCAGAATTACCATGGATTGGTAGGCACAGTCCTAATGTGTGGCTCCAGGGGCCCAGCCTGGAGGGTGTGGGGCCCAAGACTTTGAGGACAGAAGTCTGAAAACACAAACTCAGCTTAGGTTTGGGGACGTAGGTATGGCAGGCCCGATCTACAAACCATGAGAAGAACTCTTCAGGATATGAAGAAAGTGCGAGTCTGAGGCGCTTGCTCAGGCTTTTGTCTCTGGATTTTGTATCAGCGATGGCCGTGGAATGTCGGGGAGGCCTCATGGGCCATGGACGAATCTTCCTCTCTGAGGATTTGGCCCGATTCCCAAATGCTTTTCGTCAATCTGTGGGATGGGAGGTCTCCTTTCAGTTTTGTTACCTCAGGTTTCCCACCAAAAGAGGAATTCCAAAGCCGAGCCGTGGGGAAGACTGAAGGGACAACCCGAACTATGGTTAAAAATTGGTGCCTAGGGGCATGGCAATCCCAATATGCTATCTCTTCATCCAGCCAATGAGTGGCCTTACTTGATGCCTGGGCTCAGCCTGAGCGTCACAATGTGTGTTTGTGACCAATGTGGCCCGCGAGCATGGGCGGGGCCTCATGGGCCACACTGGTTTCAACGACACTGAACGTTGGCAACATGCCAACCATAAGGTTTCTTGCCATGGGGAAGGAGTTCTGATTTCTGCATCACCTTCAACCCTGGGCAGTGATTGGAGATAAGGTCTAGGTTCTGACACCTGAAAACCGAGGTTGGGAAGAGATGACGACCTAAGGCCATGGCGGCTCGATGTGCTCAGTGTGCGGCCAGCTGTCTGGGAGGGTCCAGGGGGTCCAGGCTCAGGCTGTGTCAGAAAGGGCATTAGTGCCCTGGTCAGCCTATGTATTTGAAGTACAGCCAAGGTCGGTGCAGGTTGATCCTCATTTGGGGTTACTGGGTAGCCCCAGAGGACAATGTTTTTCTTCTGGAGGGCCGGCAGAGTGCTGCATTGTAGTTCTGGATTGCCAAACTGGAGGGCTTGTGGGCCAGTAGTCTGACGACAAAATCTGAGAACACAAGCTAGGCTTAGGTTTCTGGGTGAGGCAATGGCAGGCACAATCTACAGACCTGAATCGAGATCTCGTGCATCTGAAGTCAGGGCGAGGATCAGACGATCGCTCAGTTTGGAGTTTCTGTCCCTGATGGCCCCTTCATGAATGGGGGGGGCATCACAAGGCTATGGGTGTTTTCCCACGATGGGAGTTGTGAGAAGCTCCAAACTGCAGAGAGTCTTCTGCAGGACAATTGAGACCTGTTGTTTGGCTCCAGACCAATGATTCTGAGCAGGGTTCTAAGGATGGATGGCAGGGTAGCCCACCTCGCATTCCAATTGTCTCCTAGCAACCAGACAGGTTAGATCTCCTGGATCTGTGGGGAGCAACCGAGGACGCTGAGTTGAAATGGACACCCCTGGGGTTGGGTCCTAACGTGCTTTTGTGTCTATGGAGACCTTGGAATGAAGCGGTGGCACTGGGGCCCTAAAGGGTTCTCCTAAACAGAGGCTTTGACCGAGCTCCAACGTGCAAGTTTCCCGTGTGTAGATGAGATGTTTTCTGATGGGTGAGTCAAGAAACAGCTATATGCTGCTTTTGAAATCCAGGCCTCTGAGGAGAGATTCCTGGCAACCAAAGCAATGGATCTGATTAGTGCCTAGGGGCCTGTCCTTTCCTTTTTACCTCGGGGGACATCTGTCTATTTGTCTGAGTGCAGGTAGGTGCTCAGTTGGGCTCAGATTGCCCCTGTTTTACCTGGGTAGCCACCACTATTGAGATGGATCAGGGACTTTGGAGGTTTATCCTATTAGAAGGGTTGTGGCCATTGGAATGTGCACACACAATTCCCTTGGAGAGAGCAAGTACAGGCTTCAGGTTTGACTCCAGGGGCCTGAGCCTGTAGGTTGTGTAGGCCAGGGCTGTTTGGACAGTTGTCTGAAAACACAATCTCGGCTTATGTTTCGGGTCATAGGTATGGCAGGACTGATCTACAGACCATGAGGAGAACTCTTCTGGATTTGAAAGAAGGGCGAGTGTGAGGCTCCTGCTCAAGTTTTTGTCTCTGGATATCGTGTCACTCATGGTCGTGCAATTTCTGGGTGACTTCATGGGAAATAGACGAGTCTTACTCTCTGGTGGTTTGGCCCCGTCCAAAGAGTTTGGGGTCATTCTGTGGGCTGGAAGAAGTTCGTTTTTTTTTTGTTGTTGTTGTTTTTGTTGTTTTCTTTTTTAACCTCAGTTGTCCAACCAAATGATGGATTCCAGAGTAGAGCCCTGGGGAGGGGCGACTGGACAATCAGAAATCTGGTAAAAAATTGGGGCCTAGGGACATGTCAAGCCCATTATGACATCTAATGGTCCAGGCACTGAGAGGACTTACTAGAGGACAGGACTCATGCTGAGGGTCACAATGCGTGTGTATGCCCTCGTCGCACTCAAGAATGGGCGGGGCCTCAGGGTGAATGCTGGTTTCTCCTACACTGAACGTTGGACAACGTGCCAACCACAAGGGTTCTTGCCATGGGTAAGGAGGAGTTCTGATTTCTGCATCACACTCACCCCTGGGCAGTGATTGGAGATAAGGTCTCGGTTCTGAAACCTGAAAACTGAGGTAGGAAAGAGATGATGACCTAAGGCCATGGCGGGTTTTATGTGCTCAGTGTGCGGTCAGCTTTCTGGGTGTTGGTCAGGAGGTCCGGGCTCAGGTTGTGTTCGACAGTGCCTTAGTGCCCAGGTTAGACTATATAATTTGGGTAAAGTCGAGTACTGTGAAGGTTTACCCTCATTTAAGTTGCCTGGCAGCTCATGAGGCAATAATTTTTTTTCTAGAGGGCAGGCAGAGTGCTGCATTGTGGGTCCGGAATTGCCAAACTTGAGGGCTTCGGGGCCAGGAGTGTGAGGACGGAAGTCTGAGAAGACAAGCTAGACTTGGGTTTCAGGGCGAGGGCACAGCAGGTACCCCCTGCAGATCTGAACCAATATCTCATGCATCTGAAGTCAGGGCGAGGATCAGACGTTGGCTCAGGTTGGAGTTTCTGTGCATGACGGCCGCTTCATGAAGGGAGTGGAATATCGAGGCCATTGAGGTTTTCCCACGTTGGGAGTTGTGGGATGCCCCCTTCAAGGATTCCTTCTGCGGGACAATTGAGACCTGATGGACAGCTCCAGGACATTCCATATGGAATGACTCCAGAGCACCGTTCGCGGATGGATGCCTGGGAAGCCCGCCTCGCATTCCAATTTTCTCCTAGCAACAAGACAGTTTAGATCTGATGGCTCTGCCTGAGCAACCGGCGTGGCTGACTTGAAATGGACTTTCCTGAGGATGGGTCCTAATGTGCTTTTGTGTCCATGAGAGCCTTGGAATGGGGCGGTGGCACCGGGACCCTGAAGTACTCTCCTAAGCTTTGGACATGGCTCCCATGCACAGCTTTCCTTGTGGAGACGAGATGAGTTCTGATGGGTGCCTCAGGAAAACCCCTATGCTCGTATTGGAATCAGGCTTTTGAGGACACATGCCTGTAACCCAAAGCAATGGATCCTATTATGGCCTAGGGTCCTGTCTGGTTCAATCTTCTTCTCTGGGGACATCCATCCATCCATCTATGGTATGAGTGGAGGTCGATTATCAGCTGGTGTCAGACACCCCTTGTTTGTTCCGGGTGACCCACACTATTGGGATGGCCTCAGGGACTTTGGAGGTTTCTCCTAATTTGTACGATTTTGGACCATGGAATGGGCAGAATTCCCATGGATTGGTAGGCACAGTCCTAGTGTGTGGCTCCAGGGGCCCAGCCTGGAGGGTGTGTGGCCCAAGACTTTGAGGACAGAAGTCTGAAAACACAAACTCAGCTTAGGTTTGGGCACGTAGGTATGGCAGGCCCGATCTACAAACCATGAGAAGAACTCTTCAGGAAATGAAGAAAGTGCGAGTCTGAGGCGCTTGCTCAGGCTTTTGTCTCTGGATTTTGTATCAGCGATGGCCGTGGAATGTCGGGGAGGCCTCATGGGCTATGGACGAATCTTCCTCTCTGAGGATTTGGCCCGATTCCCAATTGCTTTTCATCAATCTGTGGGATGGGAGGACTCATTTCAGGTTTGTTACCTCAGGTGTCCCACCAAAAGAGGAATTCCAAAGCAAAGCCGTGGGGAAGACTGAAGGGACAACCCGAACTATGGTTCAAAATTGGGGACTAGGGGCATGGCAATCCCAATATTCTATCTCTTCATCCAGCCACTGAGTGGCCTTACTTGAGGACTGGACTCAGCCTGAGCGTCACAATGTGTGTTTGTGACCAATGTGGCCCGCGAGCATGGGCGGGGCCTCATGGAACACACTGGTTTCAACGACACTGAACATTGGACAAGATGCCAACCACAAGGTTTCTCGCCATGGGGAAGGAGTTCTGATTTCTGCATCACCTTCAACCCTGGGCAGTGATTGGAGATAAGGCCTAGGTTCTGACACCTGAAAACCGAGGTTGGGAAGAGATGACGACCCAAGGCCATGGCGGCTCGATGTCCTCAGTGGGCGGCCAGCTGTCTGGGAGGGTCAGCGGCTCCATGCTCAGGCTGTGTCAGAAAGGGCATTAGTGCCCTGGTCAGCCTATGTATTGGGGGTACAGCCAAGGTCGGTGCAGGTTGATCCTCATTTGGGGTTACTGGGTAGCCCCAGAGGACAATGTTTTTCCCCTGGAGGGCCGGCAGAGTGCTGCATTGTAGTTCTGGATTGCCAAACTGGAGGGCTTGTGGGCCAGTAGTCTGACGACAAAAGTCTGAGAACACAAGCCAGGCTTAGGTTTCTGGGTGAGGCCATGGCAGGCACAATCTACAGACCTGAATCGAGATCTCGTGCATCTGAAGTCAGGGCGAGGATCAGACGATCGCTCAGGTTGGAGTTTCTGTCCCTGATGGCCCCTTCATGAATGGGGGGGGCATCACGGGGCCATGGGTGTTTTCCCACGATGGCAGTTGTGAAAAGCTCCAAACTGCAGAGAGTCCTCTGCAGGACAATTGAGACCTGTTGTTTGGCTCCAGGCCAATGATTCTGAGCAGGGTTCTAAGGATGGATGGCAGTGTATCCCACCTCGCATTCCAATTGTCTCCTAGCAACCAGACAGGTTAGATCTCCTGGATCTGTGGGGAGCAACCGAGGACGCTGAGTTGAAATGGACACCCCTGGGGATGGGTCCTAACGTGCTTTTGTGTCTATGGAGACCTTGGAATGAAGCGGTGGCACTGGGGCCCTAAAGGGTTCTCCTAAACAGAGGCTTTGACCGAGCTCCAACGTGCAAGTTTCCCATGTGTAGATGAGATGTTTTCTGATGGGTGAGTCAAGAAACAGCTATATGCTGCTTTTGAAATCCAGGCCTCTGAGGAGAGATGCCTGGCAACCAAAGCAATGGATCTGATTAGTGCCTAGGGGCCTGTTCTTTCCTTTTTACCTCTGGGCACATCTGTCTATGGGTCTGAGTGCAGGTAGGTGCTCAGATGGGCTCTTATTGCCCCTGTCTTTCCTGGGAAGCCACCACTATTGAGATGGATCAGGGACTTTGGAGGTTTATCCTATTAGAAGGGTTGTGGCCATTGGAATGGGCACACACAATTCCCTTGGAGAGGGCAAGTACAGTCCTAAGGTTAGGCTCCAGGGGCCTGAGCCTGTATGTTGTGTAGGCCAGGGCTGTTTGGACAGTTGTCTGAAAACACAAACTCGGCTTATGTTTCGGGTCATAGGTATGGCAGGACTGATCTACAGACCATGAGGAGAACTCTTCGGGATTTGAAAGAAGGGCGAGTGTGAGGCTCCTGCTCAAGTTTTTGTCTCGGGATACCGTGTCACTCATGGTCGTGGAATTTCTGGGTGACTTCATGGGAAATGGACGAGTCTTACTCTCTGGTGGTTTGGCCCCGTCCAAAGAGTTTGGGGTCATTCTGTGGGCTGGAAGAAGTCCGTTTTTTGTTGTTGTTGTTTTTTTTGTTTTCTTTTTTAACCTCAGGTGTCCCACCAAATGATGGATTCCAGAGTAGAGCTCTGGGGAGGGGCGACTGGACAATCAGAAATCTGGTTAAAAATTGGGGCCTAGGGACATGTCAAGCCCATTATGACATCTAATGGTCCAGCCACTGAGAGGACTTACTAGAGGACAGGACTCATGCTGAGGGTCACAATGTGTGTGTATGCCCTCGTCGAACTCAAGAATGGGCGGGGCCTCAGGGTGAATGCTGGTTTCTCCTACACTGAATGTTGGACAACGTGCCAACCACAAGGGTTCTTTCCATGCGTAAGGAAGAGTTCTGATTTCTGCATCACACTCACCCCTGGGCAGTGATTGGAGATAAGGTCTCGGTTCTGAAGCCTGAAAGCTGAGGTAGGGAAGAGATGATGACCTAAGGCCATGGCGGGTTTTATGTGCTCAGTGTGCGGTCAGCTTTCTGGGTGTTGGTCAGGAGGTCCGGGCTCAGGTTGTGTTCGACAGTGCATTAGTGCCCAGGTTAGACTATATAATTTGGGTAAAGTCGAGTGCTGCGTAGGTTTACCCGCATTTAAGGTGACTGGGCAGCTTGAGGCAATAATTTTTTTTCTAGAGGGCAGGCAGAGTGCTGCATTGTGGGTCCGGAATTGCCAAACTTGAGGGCTTCGGGGCCAGGAGTGTGAGGACGGAAGTCTGAGAAGACAAGATAGACTTGGGTTTCAGGGCGAGGGCACGGCAGGTACCCCCTGCAGATCTGAACCAATATCTCATGCATCTGAAGTCAGGGCGAGGATCAGACGTTGGCTCAGGTTGGAGTTTCTGAGCATGACGGCCGCTTCATGAAGGGAGCGGAATCTCGAGCTCATTGAGGTTTTCCCACGTTGGGAGTTGTGGGATGCCCCTTTCAAGGATTCCTTCTGCGGGACAATTGAGACCTGTTGGACAGCTCCAGGACATCCCATATGGAATGACTCCAGAGCACCGTTCGCGGATGGATGCCTGGGAAGCCCGCCTCGCATTCCAATTGTCTCCTAGCAACAAGACAGTTTAGATCTGATGGCTCTGCGGGAGCAAATGGGGTGGCTGAGTTGAAATGGACTTCCTGAGGATGGGTCCTAATGTGTTTTTGTGTCCATGAGGGCCTTGGAATGGGGCGGTGGCACCGGGACCCTGAAGTACTCTCCTAAGCTTTGGACATGGCTCCCATGCACAGGTTTCCTTGTGGAGACGAGATGAGTTCTGATGGGTGCCTCAGGAAAACCCCTATGCTCGTATTGGAATCAGGCTTTTGAGGACTCATGCCTGTAAACCAAAGCAATGGATCATATTATGGCCTAGGGTCCTGTCTGGTTCAATCTTCTTCTCTGGGGACATCCATCTATGGTATGAGTGGAGGTCGATTATCAGCTGGTGTCAGACACCCCTTGTTTGTTCCGTGCGACCTACACTATTGGGATGGCCTCAGGGACTTTGGAGGTTTCTCCTAATTTGTACGATTTTGGACCATGGAATGGGCAGAATTCCCATGGATTGGTAGGCACAGTCCTAATGTGTGGCTCCAGGGGCCCAGCTGGAGGGTGTGTGGCCCAAGACTTTGAGGACAGAAGTCTGAAAACACAAACTCAGCTTAGGGTTGGGGACGTAGTTACGGCAGGCCCGATCACAAACCATGAGAAGAACCCTTCAGGATATGAAGAAAGTGCGAGTCTGAGGCGCTTGCTCAGGCTTTTGTCTCTGGATTTTGTGTCAGCGAAGGCCGTGGAATGTCGGGGAGGCCTCAGGGGCCATGGACGAATCTTCCTCTCGGAGGATTTGGCCCGATTCCCAATTGCTTTTCGTCAATCTGTGGGATGGGAGGACTCATTTCAGGTTTGTTACCTCAGGTGTCCCACCAAAAGAGGAATTCCAAAGCCAAGCCGTGGAGAAGACTGCAGGGACAACCCGAAATATGGTTAAAAATTGGGGCCTAGAGGAATGGCAAGCCCAATATGCTATCTCTTCATCCAGCCACTGAGTGGTCTTACTTGAGGACTGGGCTAGCCTGAGCGTCACAATGTGTGTTTGTGACCAATGTGGCCCGCGAGCATGGGCGGGGCCTCATGGGCCACACTGGTTTCAACTACACTGAACGTTGGACAACATGCCAACCACAAGGTTTCTTGCCATGGGGAAGGAGTTCTGATTTCTGCATCACCTTCAACCCTGGGCAGTGATTGGAGATAAGGTCTAGGTTCTGAAACCTGAAAACCGAGGTTGGGAAGAGATGACGACCTAAGGCCACGGAGGCTCGATGTGCTCAGTGTGCGGCCAGCTGTCTGGGACGGGCCAGGGAGTCCAGGCTCAGGCTGTGTCAGAAAGGGCATTAGTGCCCTGGTCAGCCTATGTATTTGGGGTACAGCCAAGGTCGGTGCAGGTTGATCCTCATTTGGGGTTACTGGGTAGCCCCAGAGGACAATGATTTTCTTCTGGAGGGCTGGCAAGTGCTGCATTGTAGTTCTGGATTGCCAAACTGGAGGGCTTGTGGGCCAGTAGTCTGACGAAAAAAGTCTGAGAACACAAGCTAGGCTTAGGTTTCTGGGTGAGGCCATGGCAGGCACAATCTTCAGACCTGAATCGAGATCTCGTGCATCTGAAGTCAGGGCGAGGATCAGACGATCGCTCAGGTTGGAGTTTCTGTCCCTGATGGCCCCTTCATGAATGGGGGGGCATCACGAGGCCATGGGGGTTTTCCCACTATGGGAGTTGTGAGAAGCTCCAAACTGCAGAGAGTCTTCTGCAGGACAATTGAGACCTGTAGTTTGGCTCCAGGCCAATGATTCTGAGCAGGGTTCTAAGGATGGATGGCTGGGTAGCCCACCTCGCATTCCAATTGTCTCCTAGCAACAAGACAGGTTAGATCTCCTGGATCTGTGGGCAACTACCGAGGATGCTGAGTTGAAATGGATACCTCTGGGGATGGGTCCGAATGTGCTTTTGTGTCTATGGAGACCTTGGAATGAAGCGGTGGCACTGGGGCCCTAAAGGGTTCTCCTAAACAGAGGCTTTGACCGAGCTCCAACGTGCAAGTTTCCCATCTGTAGATGAGATGTTTTCTGATGGGTGAGTCAAGAAACAGCTATATGCTGCTTTTGAAATCCAGGCCTCTGAGGAGAGATGCCTGGAAACCAAAGCAATCGATTTGATTAGTGCCTAGGGGCCTGTTCTTTTCTTTTTACCTCTGGGAACATCTGTCTATGGGTCTGAGTGCAGGTAGGTGCTCATTTAGGCTCAGATTGCCCCTGTTTTTCCTGGGAAGCAACCACTTTTCAGATGGATCAGGGATTTTGGAGGTTTATCCTATTAGAAGGGTTGTGGCCATTGGAATGGGCACAAAAAATTCCCTTGGAGAAGGCAAGTACAGTCCTCAGGTTTGGCTCCAGGGGCCTGAGCCTGTAGGTTGTGTAGGCCAGGTCTGTTTAGACAGTTGTCTGAAAACAAACTCAGCTTAGGTTTGGGGACGTAGGTATGGCAGGCCCGAACTAAAAACCATGAGAAGAACTCTTCAGGATATGAAGATAGTGCGAGTCTGAGTCGCTTACTCAGGCTTTTGTCTCTGGATTTTGTATCAGTGATGGCCGTGGAATGTCGGGGAGGCCTCATGGACCATGGACGAATCTTCCTCTCTGAGGATTTGGCCCGATTCCCAATTGCTTTTCGTCAATCTGTGGGATGGGAGGACTCATTTCAGTTTTGTTACCTCAGGTGTCCCACCAAAAAAGGAATTTCAAAGCCAAGCCGTGGGGAAGACTGCAGGGACAACCCGAACTATGGTTAAAAATTGGGGCCTAGGGGCATGGCAAGCCCAATATGCTATCTCTTCATCCAGCCACTGAGTGTCCTTACTTGAGGACTGGGCTCAGCCTGAGGGTCACAAGGTATGTTTGTGAGCAATGTGGCCCGCGAGCATGGGCGGGGCCTCATGGGCCACACTGGTTTCAACTACACTGAACGTTGGACAACATGCCAACCACAGGGTTTCTTGCAATGGGGAAGGAGTTCTGATTTCTGCATCACCTTCCACCCTGGGCAGTGATTGGAGATAAGGTCTAGGTTCTGAAACCTGAAAACCGAGGTTGGGAAGAGATGACGACCTAAGGCCATAGCGGCTCGATGTGCTCAGTGTGGGGACAGATCTCTGGGAGGGGCCAGGAGGTCCAAGCTCAGGCTGTGTCAGAAAGGGCATTAGTGCCCTGGTCAGCCTATGTATTTGGGGTACAGCCAAGGTCGGTGCAGGTTGATCCTCATTTGGGGTTACTGGGTAGCCCCAGAGGACAATGTTTTTCTTCTGGAGGGCCGGCAGAGTGCTGCATTGTAGTTCTGGATTGCCAAACTGGAGGGCTTGTGGGCCAGTAGTCTGACGACAAAAGTCTGAGAACACAAGCTAGGCTTAGGTTTCGGGGTGAGGCCATGGCAGGCACATTCTACAGACCTGAATCGAGATCTCTTGCATCTGATGTAAGGGTGAGGATCAAACGATCGCTCAGGTTGGAGTTTCTGTCCCTGATGGCCCCTTCATGAATGGGTGGGCATCACGAGGCCATGGGGATTTTCAAAATGGGAGTTGTGAGAAGCTCCAAACTGCAGAGTGTCTTCTGCAGGAGAATTGAGACCTGTTGTTTGGCTCCTGGCCAATGATTCTGAGAAGGGTTCTAAAAATGGATGGCTGGGTAGCCCACCTCGCATTCCAATTGTCTCCTAGCAATAAGACAGTTTAGATCTCCTGGATCTGTGGGGAGCAACCGAGGACGCTGAGTTGTAATGGACACCCCTGGGGATGGGTCCTAATGTGCTTTTGTGTCTATGGAGACCTTGGAATGAAGCGGTGGCACTGGGGCCCTAAAGGGTTCTCCTAAACAGAGGCTTTGACACAGCTCCAACGTGCAAGTTTCCCATGTGTAGATGAGATGTTTTCTGATGGGTGAGTCAAGAAACAGCTATATGCTGCTTTTGAAATCCAGGCCTCTGAGGAGAGATGCCTGGAAACCAAAGCATTGGATCTGATTAGTGCCTAGGGGCCTATTCTTTCCTTCATACCTCTGGGGACATCTGTCTATGGGTCTGAGTGCAGGTAGGTGCTCAGTTGGGCTCAGATTGCCCCTGTTTTTCCTGGGAAGTCACCACTATTGAGATGGATCAGGGACTTTGGATGTTTATCCTATTAGAAGGGTTGTGGCCATTGGAATGGGCACACACAAATCCCTTGGAGAGGGCAAGTTCAGTCCTCAGGTTTGGCTCCAGGAGCCTGAGCCTGTAGGTTGTCTACGCCAGGGCTGTATGGACAGTTGTCTGAAAAAACAAACACGGCTTATGGTTTGGGTCATAGGTATGGCAGGACTGATCTACAGACCATGAGGAGAACTCTTCGGGATTTGAAAGAAGGGCGATGTGAGGCTCCTGCTCAAGTTTTTGTCTCTAGATATCGAGTCAATCCTGGTTTGGAATTTCTGGGTGACTTTATGGGAAATGGACGAGTCTTACTCTCTGGTGGTTTGGCCCCGTCCAAAGAGTTTGGGGTCATTCTGTGGGTTGGAAGAAGTACGTTTTTTTTTTTTGTTGTTGTTGTTGTTTTCTTTTTTAACCTCAGGTGTCCCACCAAATGAGGTGTTCCTGAGTAGAGCCCTGGGGAGGAGGACTGGACAATCAGAAATCTGGTTAAAAATTGGGGCCTAGGGACATGTCAAGCCCATTATGACATCTAATGGTCCAGCCACTGAGAGGACTTACTAGAGGACAGGACTCATGCTGAGGGTCCCAATGCGTTTGTATGCCCTCGTCGCACTCAAGAATGGGCGGGGCCTCAGGGTGAATGCTGGTTTCTCCTACACTGAACGCTGGACAAGTGCCAACCACAAGGGTTCTTGCCATGGGTAAGGAGGAGTTCTGACTTCTGCATCACACTCACCCCTGGGCAGTGATTGGAGATAAGGTCTCGGTTCTGAAGCCTGAAAACTGAGGTTGGGAAGAGATGACGACCTAAGGCCACGGCGGCTCGATGTTTTCAGTTGCGGACAGCTGTCTGTGAGGGGCCAGGGGGTCCAGGCTCAGGCTGTGTCAGAAAGGGCATTAGTGCCCTGGTCAGCCTATGTATTTGGGGTACAGCCACGGTCGGTGCAGGTTGATTCTCATTTGGGGTTACTGGGTAGCCCCAGAGGACAATGTTTTTCTTCTGGAGGGCAGGCAGAGTGCTGCATTATAGTTCTGGATTGCCAACCTGGAGGGCTTGTGGGCCAGTAGTCTGACGACAAAAGTCTGAGAACACAAGCTAGGCTTAGGTATCGGGGTGAGGCCATGGCAGGCACAATCTACAGACCTGAATCGAGATCTCGTGCATCTGAAGTCAGGGCGAGGATCAGACGATCGCTCAGGTTGGAGTTTCTGTCCCTGATGGCCCCTTCATGAATGGGGGGGCATCAAGAGGCCATGGGTGTTTTCCCAATGGGAGTTCTGAGAAGCTCCAAACTGCAGAGTGCCTTCTGCAGGACAATTGAGACCTGTTGTTTGGCTCCAGGTAATGATTCTGAGCAGGGTTCTAAGGATGGATGGCTGGGTAGCCCACTTCGCATTCCAATTGTCTCCTAGCAACAAGACAGTTTAGATCTCCTGGATCTGTGTGGAGCAACCGCGGACGCTGAGTTGAAATGGACACCCCTGGGGATGGGTCCTAAATGCTTTTGTGTCTATGGAGACCTTGGAATGAAGCGGTGGCACTGGGGCCCTAAAGGGTTCTCCTAAACAGAGGCTTTGACACAGCTCCAACGTGCAAGTTTCCCATGTGTAGATGAGATGATTCCTGATGGGTGAGTCAAGAAACAGCTAGATGCTGCTTTTGAAATCCAGGAATGTGAGGAGAGATGCCTGGAAACCAAAGCAATGGATCTGATTAGTGCCTAGGGGCCTGTTCTTTCCTTTTTACCTCTAGGGACATCTGTCTATGGGTCTGAGTGCAGGTAGGTGCTCAGTTGGGCTCAGATTGCCCCTGTTTTTCCTGGGAAGCCACCACTATTGAGATATATCAGGGACTTTGGAGGTTTATCCTATTAGAAGGGTTGTGGCCATTGGAATGGGCACACACAATTCCCTTGGAGAGGGCAAGTACAGTCCTGAGGTTCGGCTCCAGGGGCCTGAGCCTGTAGGTTGTGTAGGCCAGGGCTGTTTGGACAGTTGTCTGAAAACATAAACTCGGCTTCTGTTTCGGGTTATAGGTATGGCAGGACTGAACTACAGACCATGAGGAGAACTCTTCGGGATTTGAAAGAAGGGCGAGTGTGAGGCTCCTGCTCAAGTTATTGTCTCTGGATATCGTGTCACTCATGGTCGTGGAATTTCTGGGTGACTTCATGGGAAATGGACGATTCTTACTCTCTGGTGGTTTGGCCCCGTCTAAAGAGTTTGGGGTCATTCTGTGGGCTGGAAGAAATTCGTTTTTTTTTTTTTGGTGTTGTTGTTGTTGTTTTCTTCTTTAACCTCAGGTGTCCCACCAAATGATGGATTCCAGAGTAGAGCCCTGGGGAGGGGCGACTGGACAATCAGAAATCTGGTTAAAAATTGGGGCCTAGGGACATGTCAAGACCATTATGACATCTAATGATCCAGCCACTGAGAGGACTTACTAGAGGACAGGACTCATGCTGAGGGTCACAATGCGTGTGTATGCGCTCGTAACACTCAAGAATGGGCGGGGCCTCAGGGTGAAGGCTGGTTTCTCCTACACTGAACTTTGGACAACGTGCCAACCACAAGGGTTCCTGCCATGGGTAAGGAGGAGTCCTGATTTCTGCATCACACTCACCCCTGGGCTGTGATTGGAGATAAGGTCTCGGTTCTGAAGCCTGAAAACCGAGGTAGGGAAGAGATGATGACCTAAGGCCATGGCGGGTTTTAAGTGCTCATTGTGCGGTCAGCTTTCTGGGTGTTGGTCAGGAGGTCCGGGCTCAGGTTGTGTTCGACAGTGCATTAGTGCCCAGGTTAGACTATATAATTTGGGTAAAGTCGAGTGCTGTGTAGGTTTATCCTTATTTAAGGTGCCTGGGCAGCTCATGAGGCAATAATTTTTTTTCTAGAGGGCAGGCAGAGTGCTGCATTGTGGGTTTGGAATTGCCAAACGTGAGGGCTTCGGGGCCAGGAGTGTGAGGACGGAAGTCTGAGAAGACAAGCTAGACTTGGGTTTCAGGGCCAGGGCACGGCAGGTACCCCCTGCAGATCTGACCCAATATCTCATGCATCTGAAGTCAGACCGATGATCAGACGTTGGCTCAGTTGGGAATTTCTGAGCATGACGGCCGCTTCATGAAGGGAGCGGAATCTCGAGGCCATTGAGGTTTTCCCATTTTGGGAGTTGTGGGATGCCCCCTTCAAGGATTCCTTCTGCGGGACAATTGAGACCTGTTGGACAGCTCCAGGACATCCCATATGGAATGACTACAAGGCACCGTTTGCTGATGGATGCCTGGGAAGCCCGCATCGCATTCCAATTGTCTCCTAGCAACAAGACAGTTTAGATCTGATGGCTCTGCGGGAGCAACCTCGGTGGCTGAGTTGAAATGGACTTTCCTGAGGATGTGTCCTAATGTGTTTTTGTGTCCATGAGGGCCTTGGAATGGGGCGGTGGCACCGGCAACCTGAAGTACTTTCCTAAGCTTTGGACATGGCTCCCATGCACAGGTTTCCTTGTGGAGACGAGTTGAGTTCTGATGGGTGCCTTAGGGAAACACCTATGCTCGTTTTGGAATCAGGCTTTTGAGGACACATGCCTGTAACCCAAAGCAATGGATTCTATTATGGCCTAGGGTCCTGTCTGGTTCAATCTTCTTCTCTGGGGACATCCATCTATGGTATGAGTGGAGGTCGATTATCAGCTGGTGTCAGACAGCCCTTGTTTGTTCCGGGCGACTTACACTATTGGGTTGGCCTCAGGGACTTTGGAGGTTTCTCCTAATTTGTACGATTTTGGACCATGGAATGGGCAGAATTCCTATGGATTGGTAGGCACAGTCCTAATGTGTGGCTCCAGGGGCCCAGCCTGGAGGGTGTGTGGCCCAGGACATTGAGGACAGAAGTCTGAAAACACAAACTCAGCTTAGGTTTGGGGACGTAGGTATGGCAGGCCCGATCTACAAACCATGAGAAGAACTCTTCAGGATATGAAGAAAGTGCAAGTCTGAGGCGCTTGCTCAGGCTTTTGTCTCTGGATTTTGTATCAGCGATGGCCGTGGAATGTCGGCGAGGCCTCATGGGCCATGGACAAATATTCCTCTCTGAGGATTTGGCCCGAATCCCAATTGCTTTTCGTCAATCTTTGGGATGGGAGGACTCATTTCAGGTTTGTTACCCCAGGTGTCCCAACAAAAGAGGAATTCCAAAGCCAAGCCGTGGGGAAAACTGAAAAGACAACCCAAACTATGGTTAAAAATTGGGGCCTAGGGGCATGGCAAGCCCAATATGCTATCTCTTCATCCAGCCACTGAGTGGCCTTACTTGAGGACTGGGCTCAGCCTGAGGGTCACAATGTGTGTTTGTGATCAATGTGGCCCGCGAGCATGGGCGGGGCCTCATGGGACACACTGGTTTCAAGGACACTGAACGTTGGACAACATGCCAACCACAAGGTTTCTTGCCATGGGGAAGGAGTTCTGATTTCTGCATCACCTTCAACCCTGGACAGTGATTGGAGATAAGGTCTAGGTTCTGAAACCTGAAAACCGAGGTTGGGAAGAGATGACGACCTAAGGCCATGGCGGCTCGATGTGCTCAGTGTGCGGCCAGCTGTCTGGGAGGGTCCAGGGGGTCCAGGCTCAGGCTGTGTTAGAAGGGCATTAGTGCCCTGGTCAGCCTATGTATTTGGGGTACAGCCAAGTTCGGTGTAGGTTGATCCTCATTTGGGGTTACTGGGTAGCCCCAGAGGACAATGTTTTTCTTCTGGAGGGCCGGCAGAGTGCTGCATTGTAGTTCTGGATTGCCAAACTGGGGGGCATGTGAGCCAGTAGTCTGACGACAAATGTCTGAGAACACAAGCTAGGCTTAGGTTTCTGGGTGAGGCCATGGCAGGCACAATCTACAGACGTGAATCGAGATCTCGTGCATCTGAAGTCAGGACGAGGATCAGACGATCGCTCAGGTTGGAGTTTCTGTCCCTGATGGCACCTTCATGAATGGGGGGGGCATCACGAGGCCATGGGTGTTATCCCACGATGGGAGTTGTGAGAAGCTCCAAACAGTAGAGAGTCTTCTGCAGGACAATTGAGACCTGTTGTTTGGCTCCAGGCCAATGATTCTGAGCAGGGTTCTAAGGATGGATGGCTGGGTAGCCCACCTCGCATTCCAATTGTCTCCTAGCAACAAGACAGTTTAGATCTCCTGGATCTGTGGGGAGCAACCGAGGACGCTGAGTTGAAATGGACACCCCTGGTGAAGGGTCCTAAAGTGCTTTTGTTTCTATAGAGACCTTGGAATGAAGCGGTGGCACTGGGGCCCTAAAGGGTTCTCCTAAACAGAGGCTTTGACACAGCTCCAACGTGCAAGTTTCCCATGTGTAGATAAGATGTTTCCTGATGGGTGAGTCAAGAAACAGCTATATGCTGCTTTTGAAATCCAGGCCTCTGAGGAGAGATGCCTGGAAACCAAAGCAATGGATCTGATGAGTGCCTAGGGGCCTGTTCTTTCCTTTTTACCTCTGGGGACATCTGTCTATGGGTCTGAGTGCAGGTAGGTGCTCAGTTGGGCTCAGATTGCCCCTGTCTTTTTTGGGAAGCCACCACTATTGAGATGGATCAGGGACTTTGGAGGTTTATCCTATTAGAAGGGTTGTGGCCATTGGAATGGGCACACACATTTCCCTTGGAGAGGGCAAGTACAGTCCTCAGGTTTGGCTCCAGGGGCCTGAGCCTGTATGTTGTGTAGGCCAGGGCTTTTGGTCAGTTGTCTGAAAACACAAACTCGGCTTATGTTTCGGGTAATAGGTATGGTAGGACTGATCTACAGACCATGAGGAGAACTCTTCAGGATTTGAAAGAAGGGCGAGTGTGAGGCTCCTGCTCACGTTTTTGTCTCCGGATATCGTGTCACTCATGGTCGTGGAATTTCTGGGTGACTTCATGAGAAATGGACGAGTCTTACTCTCTGGTGGTTTGGCCCCGTCTAAAGAGTTTGGGGTCATTCTGTGGGCTGGAAGAAATTCGTTTTTTTTTTTTTTTGGTGTTGTTGTTGTTGTTTCTTTTTTAACCTCAGGTGTCCCACCAAATGAGGGATTCCAGAGTAGAGCCCTGGGGAGGGGCGACTGGACCATCAGAAATCTGGTTAAAAATTGGGGCCTAGGGACATGTCAAGCCCATTATGACATCTAATGATCCAGCCACTGAGAGGACTTACTAGAGGACAGGACTCATGCTGAGGGTCACAATGCGTGTGTATGCGCTCCTAACACTCAAGAATGGGCGGGGACTCAGGGTGAATGCTGGTTTCTCCTACACTGAACGTTGGAAAACGTGCCAACCACAAGGGTTCCTGCCATGGGTAAGGAGGAGTCCTGATTTCTGCATCACACTCACCCCTGGGCAGTGATTGGAGATAAGGTCTCGGTTCTGAAGCCTGAAAACTGAGGTAGGGAAGAGATGATGACCTAAGGCCATGGCGGGTTTTATGTGCTCAGTGTGCGGTCAGCTTTCTGGGTGTTGGTCAGGAGGTCCGGGCTCAGGATGTGTTCGACAGTGCATTAGTGCCCAGGTTAGACTATATAATTTGGGTAAAGTCGAGTGCTGTGTAGGTTTACCCTCATTTAAGGTGCCTGGGCAGCTCATGAGGCAATAATTTTTTTTCTAGAGGGCAGGCAGAGTGCTGCATTGTGGGTTCGGAATTGCCAAACTTGAGGGCTTCGGGACCAGGAGTGTGAGGACGGAAGTGTGAGAAGACAAGCTAGACTTGGGTTTCAGGGCGAGGGCACGGCAGGTACCCCCTGCAGATCTGAACCAATATCTCATCCATCTGAAGTCAGGGCGAGGATCAGACGTTGGCTCAGGTGGGAGTTTCTGAGCATGACGGCCGCTTCATGAAGGGAGCGGAATCTCGAGGCTATTGAGGTTTTCCCACGTTGGGAGTTGTGGGATGCCCCCTTCAAGGATTCCTTCTGAGGGACAATTGATACCTGTTGGACAGCTCCAGGACATCCCATATGGAATGACTCCAGAGCACCGTTCGCGGATGGATGCCTGGGTAGCCTGCCTCGCATTCCAATTGTCTCCTACCAACAAGACTGTTTAGATCTGATGGCTCTGCTGGGGCAACCGGGGTGGCTGAGTTGAAATGGACTTTCGTGAGGATGGGTCCTAATGTGTTTTTGTGTCCATGAGGGCCTTGGAATGGGGCGGTGGCACCGGGACCCTGAAGTACTCTCCTAAGCTTTGGACATGGCTCCCATGCACAGGTTTCCTTGTGGAGACGAGATGAGTTCTGATGGGTGCCTCAGGAAAACCCCTATGCTCGTATTGGAATCAGGCTTTTGAGGACACATGCCTGTAACGCAAACAATGGATCCTATTATGGCCTAGGTTCCTGTCTGGTTCAATATTCTTCTCTGGGGACATCCATCTATGGTATGAGTGGAGGTCGATTATCAGCTGGTGTCAGACAGCCCTTGTTTGTTCCGGGCGACCCACACTATTGGGATGGCCTCAGGTACTTTGGAGGTTTCTCCTAAGTTGTACGATTCTGGACCATGGAATGAGCAGAATTCCCATGGATTGGAAGGCACAGTCCTAATGTGTGGCTCCAGGGGCCCAGCCTGGAGGGCGTGTGGCCCAAGACGTTGAGGACAGAAGTCTGAAAACACAAACTCAGCTTATGTTTGGGGACGTAGGTATGGCAGGCCCGATCGACAAACCAAGAGAAGAACTCTTCAGGATATGAAGAAAGTGCGAGTCTGAGGCGCTTGCTCAGGCTTTTGTCTCTGGATTTTGTATCAGCGATGTCCGTGGAATGTCGGGGAGGCCTCATGGGCCATGGACGAATCTTCCTCTCTGAGGATTTGGCCCGATTCCCAATTACTTTTCGTCAATCTGTGGGATGGGAGGACTCATTTCAGTTTGGTACCTCAGATGTCCCACCAAAAGAGGAATTCCAAAGCAAAGCCGTGGGGAAGACTGAAGGGACAACCCGAACTATGGTTAAAAATTGGGGCCTAGGGGCATGGCAAGCCCAATATGCTATCTCTTCATCCAGCCACTGAGTGACCTTACTTGAGGACTGGGCTCAGCCTGAGGGTCACAATGTGTGTTTGTGACCAATGTGGCCCGCGAGCATGGGCGGGGCCTCATGGGCAACACTGGTTCAACTACACTGAACGTTGGACAACAGCCAACCACAAGGGTTCTTGCCATGGGGAAGGAGTTCTGATTTCTGCTTCACCTTCAACCCTGGGCAGTGATTGGAGATAAGATCTAGGTTCTGAAACCTGAAAACCGAGGTTGGGAAGAGTTGACGACCTAAGGCCATGGCGGCTCGATGTGCTCAGTGTGCGGCCAGCTGTCTGGGAGTGTCCAGGGGGTCCAGGCTCAGGCTGTGTCAGAAAGGGCATTAGTGCCCTGGTCAGCCTAAGTATTTGGGGTACAGCCAATGTCGGTGCAGGTTGATCCTCATTTGGGGTTACTGGGTAGCCCCAGAGGACAATGTTTTTCTTCTGGAGGTCCGGCAGAGTGCTGCATTGTAGTTCTGGATTGCCAAACTGGAGGGCTTGTGGGCCAGTAGTCTGACGACAAAAGTCTGAGAACACAAGCTAGGCTTAGGTTTCTGGGTGAGGCCATGGCAGGCACAATCTACAGACCTGAATCGAGATCTCGTGCATCTGAAGTCAGGGCGAGGATCAGACGATCGCTCAGGTTGGAGTTTCTGTCCCTGATGGCCCCTTCATGAATGGGGGGGGGGCATCACGAGGACATGGGTGTTTTCCCACGATGGGAGTGGTGAGAAGCACCAAATGCAGAGAGTCTTCTGCAGGACAATTGAGACCTGTTGTTTGGCTCCACGCCAATGATTCTGAGCAGGGTTCTAAGGATGGATGGCTGGGTAGCCCACCTCGCATTCCAATTGTCTCCTAGCAACAAGACAGGTTAGATCTCCTGGATCTGTGGGGAACAACCGAGGACGCTGAGTTGAAATGGACACCCCTGGGGATGGGTCCTTATGTGCTTTTGTGTCTATGGAGACCTTGGAATGAAGCGGTGGCACTGGGGCCCTAAAGGGTTCTCCTAAACAGAGGCTTTGACACAGCTCCAATGTGCAAGTTTCCCATGTGTAGATGAGATGTTTTCTGATGGGTGAGTCAAGAAACAGCTATATGCTGCTTTTGAAATCCAGGAATCTGAGGAGAGATGCCTGGAAACCAAAGCAATGGATCTGATTAGTGCCTAGGGGCCTGTTCTTTCCTTTTTACCTCTGGGGACATCTGTCTATGGGTCTGAGTGCAGGTAGGTGCTCAGTAGGGCTCAGATTGCCATTGTTTTTCCTGGGAAGCCACCACTATTGAGAGGGATCAGGGACTTTGGAGGTTTATCCTATTAGAAGGGCTGTGGCCATTGGAATGGGCACACACAATTCCCTTGGAGAGGGCAAGTACAGTCCTCAGGTTTGGCTCCAGGGGCCTGAGCCTGTAGGTTGTGTAGGCCAGGGCTGTTTGGACAGTTGTCTGAAAACACAAACTCGGCTTATGTTTCGGGTCATAGGTATGACAGGACTGATCTACAGACCATGAGGAGAACACATCGGGATTTGAAAGAAGGGCGAGTGTGAGGCTCCTGCTCATGTTTTTGTCTCTGGATATCGTGTCACTCATGGTCGTGCAATTTCTGGGTGACTTCATGGGAAATGGACGAGTCTTACTCTCTTGTGGTTTGGCCCCGTCCAAAGAGTTTGGGGTCATTCTGTGGGCTGGAAGAAGTCCGTTTTTTTTTTTTGTTGTTGTTGTTGTTTTCTTTTTTAACCTCAGGTGTCCCACAAATGAGGGATTCCAGAGTAGAGCCCTGGGGAGGGGCGACTGGACAATAAGAAATCTGGTTAAAAATTGGGGCCTAGGGACATGTCAAGACCATTATGACATCTAATGGTCCAGCCCCTGAGAGGACTTACTAGAGGACAGGACTTATGCTGAGGGTCACAATGCGTGTGTATGCCCTCGTAACACTCAAGAATGGGTGGTGCCTCAGGGTGAATGCTGGTTTCTCCAAAACTGAACGTTGAACAATGTGCCAACCACAAGGGTTCTTGCCATGGGTAAAGAGGAGTTCTGATTTCTACATCACACTCACCCCTGGGCAGTGATTGGAGATAAGGTCTCGTTCTGAAGCCTGAAAACTGAGGTAGGGAAGAGATAATGACCTAAGGCCATGGCGGGTTTTATGTGCTCAGTGTGCGGTCAGCTTTCTGGGTGTTGGTCAGGAGGTCCGGGCTCAGGATGTGTTCGACAGTGCATTAGTGCCCAGGTTAGACTATATAATTTGGGTAAAGTCGAGTGCTGTGTAGGTTTACCCTCATTTAAGGTGCCTGGACAGCTCATGAGACAATAATTTTTTTCTCTAGAGGGCAGGCAGAGTGCTGCATTGTGGGTCCGGAATTGCCAAACTTGAGGGCTTCGGAGCCAGGAGTGTGAGGACGGAAGTCTGAGAAGACAAGCTAGACTTGGGTTTCGGGGGGGCATGGCAGGTACCCCCTGCATATCTGAACCAATATCTCATCCATGTGAAGTCAGAGCGAGGATCAGACGTTGGCTCAGGTTGGAGTTTCTGAGCATGACGGCAGCTTCATGAAGGGAGCAGAAACTGGAGGCCATTGAGGTTTTCCCACGTTGGGAGTTGTGGGATGCCCCCTTCAAGGACTCCTTCTGCGGGACAATTGAGACCTGTTGGACAGCTCCAGGACATTCCATATGGAATGACTCCAGAGCACCGTTCGCGGATGGATGCCTGGGAAGCCCGCTTCGCATTCCAATTTTCTCCTAGCAACAAGACAGTTTAGATCTGATGGCTCTGCCTGAGCAACCGGGGTGGCTGACTTGAAATGGACTTTCGTGAGGATGGGTCCTAATGTGTTTTTGTGTCCATGAGGGCCTTGGAATGGGGCGGTGGCACCGTGACCCTGAAGTACTCTCCTAAGCTTTGGACATGGCTTCCATGCACAGGTTTCCTTGTGGAGACGAGATGAGTTCTGATGGGTGCCCCAGGAAAACCCCTATGCTCGTATTGGAATCAGGCTTTTGAGGACATATGCCTGTAACCCAAAGCAATGGATCCTATTATGGCCTAGGGTCCTGTCTGGTTCAATCTTCTTCTCTGGGGACATCCATCTATGATATGAGTGGAGGTCGATTATCAGCTGGCGTTAGACAGCCCTTGTTTGTTCCGGGCGACCAAATCTATTGGGATGGCCTCAGGGACTTTGGAGGTTTCTCCTAATTTGTACGATTTTGGACCATGGAATGGGCAGAATTCCCATGGATTGGTAGGCACAGTCCTAATGTGTGTCTCCAGGGGTCCAGCCTGGAGGGTGTTGTGCCCAAGACTTTGAGGACAGAAGTCTGAAAACACAAACTCAGCTTAGTTTTGGGGACGTAGGTATGGCAGGCCCGATCGACAAACCATGAGAAGAACTCTTCTGGATACGAAGAAAGTGCGAGTCTGAGGTGCTTGCTCAGGCTTTTGTCTCTGGATTTTGTATCAGCGATGGCCTTGGGATGTCGGGGAGGCCTCATGGGCCATGGACGAATCTTCCTCTTTGAGGATTTGGCCCGATTCCCAATTGCTTTTCGTCAATCTGTGGGATGGGAGGACTCATTTCAGTTTTGTTACCTCAGGTGTCCCACCATAAGAGGAATTCCAAAGCAAAGCCGTGGGGAAGACTGAAGGGACAATCCGAACTATGGTTAAAAATTGGGGCCTAGGGGCATGGCATGTCCAATATGCTATCTCTTCATCCAGCCACTGAGTGGCCTTATTGAGGACTGGGCTCAGCCTGAGCATCACAATGTGTGTTTGTGACCAATGTGGCCCGCGAGCATGGGCGGGGCCTCATGGGCCACACTGGTTTCAACTACACTGAACGTTGGACAACATGCCAACCACAAGGTTTCTTGCCATGGGGAAGGAGTTCTGATTTCTGCTTCACCTTCAACCCTGGGCAGTGTTTGGAGATAAGGTCTAGGTTCTGAAACCTGAAAACCGAGGTTGGGAAGAGATGACGACCTAAGGCCATGTCGGCTCGATGTGCTCAGTGTGCGGAGAGCTGTCTGGGAGGGTCCAGGGAGTCCAGGCTCAGGCTGTGTCAGAAAGGGCATTAGTGCCCTGGTCAGCCTATGTATTTGGGGTACAGCCAATGTCGGTGCAGGTTGATCCTCATTTGGGGTTACTGGGTAGCCCCAGAGGACAATGTTTTTCTTCTGGATGGCCGGCAGAGTGCTGCATTGTAGTTCTGGATTGCCAAACAGGAGGGCTTGTGGGCCAGTAGTCTGACGACAAAAGTCTGAGAACACAAGCTAGGCTTAGGTTTCTGGGTGAGGCCATGGCAGGCACAACCTACAGACCTGAATCGAGATCTCGTGCATCTGAAGTCAGGGCGAGGATCAGACGATCGCTCAGGTTGGAGTTTCCGTCCCTGATGGCCCCTTCATGAATGGGGGGGGGCATCACGGGGCCATGGGTGTTTTCCCACGATGGGAGTTGTGAGAAGCTCCAAACTGCAGAGAGTCTTCTGCAGGACAATTGAGACCTGTTGTTTGGCTCCAGGCCAATGATTCTGAGCAGGGTTCTAAGGATGGATGGATGGGTAGCCCACCTCGCATTTCAATTGTTTCCTAGCAACAAGACAGGTTAGATCTCCTGGATCTGTGGGGAGCAACCGTGGACGCTGAGTTGAAATGGACACCCCTGGTGATGGGTCCTAATGTGCTTTTGTGTCTATGGAGACCTTGGAATGATGCGGTGGCACTGGGGCCCTAAAGGGTTCTCCTAAACAGAGGCTTTGCCACAGCCCCTACGTGCAAGATTCCCATGTGTAGATGAGATGTTTTCTGATGGGTGAGTCAAGAAACAGCTATATGCTGCTTTTGAAATCCAGGCCTCTGAGGAGAGATGCCTGGAAACCAAAGCAATGGATCTGATTAGTGCCTAGGCGCCTGTTCTTTCCTTCATACCTCTGGGGACATCTGTCTATGGGTCTGAGTGCAGGTAGGTGCTCAGTTGGGCTCAGATTACCCCTGTTTTTTCTGGGAAGCCACCACTATTGAGATGGATCAGGGACTTTGGAGGTTTATCCTATTAGAAGGGTTGTGGCCTTTGGAATGGGCACACACAATTCCCTCTGAGAGGACAAGGACAGTCCTCAGGTTTGGCTCCAGGGGCCTGAGCTTGTAGGTTGTGTAGGCCAGGGCTGTTTGGACAGTTGTGTGAAAACACACACCCTCCATGCTAGGGCCCCTGGATCCACACATCAGGATTGTTCCTGCCCTCTCAAAGGGAATTCTTCATATTCCATTGGCCACAACCATATAAATCAGGAGAAATCTCCAATGTCCCTGGGACCATCCCAATATTGTAGGCTGCTCGGAACAAACAGGGGTGATCTGACACTAGCTGAGCAACTAGCTCCACATAGACTCGGATACAGATGTCCCCAGAGAAGAACATTGAACTGGACAGGCCCCTAGGCCCTAATCAGATCCATTGCTTTGGTTTCCAGGCATCTCTTCTCAGAGGCCTGGTTTCCAATACCAGCCTATGGGGTTTCCATAGGCTCCTTCAGAGCAAGTCTTGTCTGCACATTGGAAACTTGCTCGAGGAGCTATGTCAGAACCTAAGAGGCCTGGTTTTCAATACCACTATATGGGGGTTTCCTGAGGCATCAGTCAGAACAAATGTCTTCTCCACATGGGAAACGTGCTCTTTCAAGCTGTGTCAAAACCTCCGGCTAGGAAAATCCTTCAGGGCCCCGGTGCCACCACCTCATTCCAAGGTCTCCATGGACACAATCCCACATTAGGACCCATCTGCAGGAGAGTCCTTTTCAACTCAGTGCCCTTGGGTGCTCCCCTAGAACCAGCAGATCGAACCTATCTTGTCACTAGGAGACAATTGGAATGTGAGGCGGACTGGCTAGGCATCCATCTGTAGAAAACTACTCTGAAGTAATTCCATATGGGACGTCCTGGAGCCATCCAACAGGTCACAGCTGTCCTGCAGAAGGAATTCTTGCGCTTTGGAGCACCTCACAACTCCCATCATGGAAAAAGCTCTGTGGCCTCGTGGTGCACTGTCCCCTTCATGAAAGAGCCATCTTGGACAGAAACTCCAACCTGAGCCAACGTCTAATCCTCACCCTGACTTCAGATGCACGAAATCTTGATTCAACTCTGCAGAGTGTGCCTGCCGAAACCCCGCATCGAAGCAAAACCTAGCTATTGTTCTCAGACTTCGTCCTCACACTCCGAGCCCACCAGCCCTCCAGTTAGGGAATTCTGGAGAGACACAATGCAGCACTCTGACTGCCCTCCAGAAGAGAAACGTTGTCCTATGTGGCTAACCAGAAACACCAAATGAGGATCAACCTGCATGCCACTTGACTCTACCCCAATTATACAGTTTCGCTTCGGCGTTAATGCCCTGTCTTGCACAGCCTGAGGTCTGAATTTTCAACCGACACCCAGACAGCTGGCTGTACACTGAGCACATCAGACCCGCCATGGCTTTAGGTCATCATCTCTTTTCAACCTTGGTTTTCAGGCTTCAGAACCTAGGCCTTATATATACTCACTACCCAGGGGTGAACGTGATGCAGAAATGAAACTCCTTCTTCCTCAAGGCAAGAAACCTTGTGGTTGGCATGTTTTCCAACGTTCAGTGTAGGAGAATCCAGTGTAGCCCATGAGTCCCCGCCCATGCTTGAGAACCGCAATGGGCACAAACACATTGGGACCCTCAGTGTGAGCCCTGTCCTCAAGTAAAGCCTCTCAGGGTCTGGACCAAGAACCCGCATTGCCATCCCTAGTCCCCCAATATTAATGAGAGGTTGAGAGTTCTAATCACCCCTATTCAGGTCTCTGCTCTGGAACCCCTGAGGAAAAAAAATATTGAAGGGTCTCCTCCATCCCCTGAATGAGCCCCAAAACTTGGGATCTGACCAAATCTTAAAAGAGAAAGAATCATCCATGGCCAAAGAGGCCATCCCGTCATTCCATGGCCACCATTGACACAAAATCTAGAGACAAAAGCCTGGAGATATGCCTCACACTTGCCCTTTGTTCATAGCCTGATAAATTCTTCTCACGGTCTATAGATCAGGCATGTCATACCTACGTCCCCAAATCTAAGCTGAGTTTGGGTTTTCAGGTTTCTGTCCCCACTGTCCTGGCCCACACACCCTCCAGGCTGGGGCCCCTGGAGCCATGCCTCAGGACTGTGCCTGCCTTCTCCAAGCAAATTCTGCCCATTCCATTGGCCACAACCCTAAAGATTAAGAGAACACTCCAACGTCCCTGAGGCCATCCCAATAGTGTTGGCCACTCAGGGCAAACAGGGTGATCTGTCCCAAGATGAGCAACTACCTCAACTCAGATCCATAGACAGATAACCCCAGAGAAGAAGATTGAACCGGACAGGCACCTAGGCCCTAATCAGATCCATTGCTTTTGATTCCAGGCATCTCTCCTCAGAGGCCTGGTTTCCAATACCAGCATATGTGTTCTTCAAGAGGTACCAGTCTGAACAAATCTCATTTCCACATGGGAAACATGCATTTTGGAGCTGTGTCACAACCTCCAGTTAAGGGAAACCTTCAGGTCCCAGCAGCCAACACCCCATTGCAAGGTCTCCATGAACACAAACCCGCATTATGACCCATCCGCAGGCGAGTCCATTTCAACACATCCCCTTTGGTTGCTCCCCAAAAGAAGCAGATCGAACCTGCCTTGTCATTAGGAGACAATAGGAATGTGAGGCGGGCACTCCAGGAATCCATCCTTAGAACCCAGCACTGCCGTGGTTCCGCATGGGACGTCCTGGAGCAATCTGACCGGTCTCGACTGTCCCGTAGAAGGAATCCTTGCCGATTGGAGCAACTTACAATGCCAATCGTGGGAAAGTCTCCATAGCCCCATGATGCCCCCCACCATCATAAAGAGGCCATCCTGAACAGAAACTTCAACCTGAGCCTACGTCTGATCCTCGCCCTGACTTCAGATGCATGAGATTTAGATTTAGCTCTACAGAGTGTGCCTGCCATGATCTTGACCCAAAACCTAAGCCTAGCTTGTGTTCTCTCACTTCCTTCCTCACAATTCTGGCCCACAAGCCCTCCAGTGTGAGAATTCCGTCGCCACAATGCAGCACTCTTCCTTCCCTCCAGAAGAAAAACGTTGCCCCTGGGGCTACCCAGAAACGCCAAATGAGGATCAACCTGCATGCCACTCAACTTTACTCCAATTATACAGTCTAAGCTTGGCACTAATGCCCTGTCTGACACAGCCTGAGCCTGGACCTCCTGGATGACACCCAGAAAGCTGGTGTCACACCTAAGGACTGTGCCAGTGCTCTCCAAGGGAACTCTGCCCGTTTCATTTGCCACAACCTTACAGATTAGGAGAAACCTCCAATTCCCAAGACCAGCCCAATAGTGTTGGCCTCCCCCAACAAACATGGGTGATCTGACACAAGCTGAGCAGTGACCTCCATTCTGAATCTTAGACAGAGACACTCAGAGGAGAATATTGAAAAGGACAGGCCCCTAGACCGTAATCAGATCCATTGCTTTGGATTCCAGGCATTGTTCCCCAGATGCTTGGTTTCCAATAACAGGTTGTGGGGGTTTCAGAACAAATCTCGTCTCTACATGGGAAACTTGCTCTTTGGAGCTGCATCAAAACCTCAGGTTAGGAGAATTCTTCAGGGCAACAGAGCCACTGCCCCATTCCAAGGGATCCATGGACACAAATCCACATCATGACTGATCCTCATGAGAGTCCATTTCAATTCAGCCCCCTCGGTTGTTCCCCCAGTGACAGCAGATCGAATCCTCCTTTTCACTAGGACACAACTGGAATGCAAGTTGGACTGCCCAGGCATCCATCATTAGAACTGTGCTTTGGAGCATTTCTTATGGGACGTCCTTGATCCATCCAAAAGGTCGTGACTGTCTCGCTGACGGAATCCTTGTGGTTTGGAGCATCACACACTCACAAAGTTGGAAATCTTCCATGGTTTCCTGATGCCCCCCCACCTTCATGAAGGGGACATCATGTACAGAAACTCCAACCTAAGCCAACATCTGATCCTCGCCCTGACTTCAGATGCACGATCTCATTTCAGGTCTGTAGAGTGTGCCTGCCATGTCACCGCTGCGAATTCTAAGCTGAACTTGTGTTCTCAGACTTCTGTCCAAAAACACCTGGCCCACAAGCCCTGAAGTTGGCAATTCTGGAGCCAGAATGCAGCACTCTGCCTGCCCTCCAGAAGAAAATCTTTGCCCTATGGGGCCAACCAGAAACCCCAAATGAGGACCAACCTTCACATCACTCGACTGTACCCCAATTATACAGTCTAGCCTGGGGACTAATGCCCTGCCTGACACAGCCTGAGCCCAGACCTCATGATGGACACAGACATCTGGCCGCACACTAAGTGCATCGGACCCACCATGGCCTTAGGTCGTCATCTCTTACCAACCTCGGTTTTCAGGCTTCAGAATCTAGACCTTATCTCTACTCACTGCCATGCCGTGTACGTGATGCAGAAATCAGAACTCCTCCTTCCCCATGACCAGAAACCCTGTGGTTGGCATGTTGTCCAACGTGCAGTGTAGGAGAAACCAGCATGGCCCATGAGGCCTCAGACATGCTTGAGGGCTGCGATGGGCACAAACACACATTAGGACCCTAAGCATGAACCCTGGCCTTAAGTAAAGCCTCTCCGGGGCTGGACCAAGAGTCCACATATGGAGATTACCATGCCCCTACTCCCCAAACCTTAACCAGTGCTTGAGAAGTCTAGTCACCCCTACTCAGATCTCTTCTCTAGAATCCCTCCTTGGTGGGACACATGAAGTTAAAAAAAAAATAGAGAAAGGACTCCTACCGTCCAAAGAATGACCGCAAACACTTGGAATTGGGCCAAATTCACAGAGAGAAATACTCGTCCATGGCTGATGAGGCCATCCTGACATTCCACGGCCACCATTGACACAAAATCCGGAGACAAAAGCCTGAAAAAGCGCCACACACTCGCCCTTTGTTCAAAGCCTGAAAAATTCTCACGGTCTGTAGATCGGGCCTGCCATACCTATGTCCCCAAACCTAAGCCAAGTTTGTGTTTTCAGACTTCTGTCTCCATTGTCCTGGCCCACACACCCTCAAGGCTTGGCCCCATGGAGCCACACCTCAGGACTGTGCCTGCCCTCTCCATGGGAATTCTGCTCATTCCTTTGGCACAACCTGACAGATTAGGAGAAACATCCGAAGTCCCCGAGGCCACCCCAATATTGTAGGATGTCCGGGACAAACAGGGACCATCTGCCACAAGCTGAGCCACTACCTCCAATCAGACCTGTAGATAGATATCCATAGAAAAGAAGATTGAAGAGGACAGGCACCTAGGCCCTAAACGAATTCATTGCTTTTGTTTTCATGTATCTCTCCTCAGAGGCCTGGATTCCAATACCAGCACATGGGGGTTTCTGGAGCTACCAATCAGAACAAATCGCATGCCACATGGGAATCATGCTATATGGAACTGTGTCAAAACCTCCAGTTAGGAGAAAATTTCACGTCACTGGAGCCACCGCCCCATTCCAATGTCTCAATGGACACAATCCCACATTATGACCCATCCTCAGGAGAGTCCATTTCAACACAAACCTGGCAGTTGCTCACCCAGTGCCAGCAGATCAAACCTGCTTTGTCACTAGGAGACAATTGGAATGCGAGTTCGTTGCCCAGGTATCCATGTTAGAACTCTGCTCTGGAGAAATTCCTAATGGGGTGTCCTTGATCCATTCAACAGGTCTCAACTGTCCTGCAGAAGGAATCCTTGTGGTTTGCAGCATCACACACTCGCACCGTGGGAAAACCTCCATGGCGTCGTGATGCCTCCACCTTCAGGTAGAGGACATCATGGACAGAAACTCCCGTCTGATCCTCGCCCTGACCTCAGATGCATGAGATCTCAATTCAGCTCTGCAGAGTGTGCCTGCCTTGCCCTCGCCCCAAAACCTAAGCCAGCTCACACTCCTGGCCCACAAGCCTTCCACTTTGGGAATTCTGGAGACAAAATGCAGCACTCTGCCTGCCCTCCAGAAGAGAGACTTTGCCCTAGGGGTCTACCCAGAAACATCAAATGAGGATCAACCTGCAATTCTCTAGACTGTACCCCAATTATACAGTCTAGCCTGGGCACTAATGCCCTGTCTGACACAGCCTGACCCCAGACCTCGTGACCGACACCCAGACACCTGGCCTCACACTGAACACATCGAACATGCCATGGCCTTAGGTCATCATCTCTTCCCAACCTTGGTTTTCAGGCTTCAGAACCTAGACATTATCTCCACTCACAACTAAGTGATGTACGTGATGCAGAAATCAGAACTTCACCTTCCCCATGACCAGAAACCATGTGGTTGGCATGTTGTCCAACGTTCAGTATATGAGAACCCAGCATGGCCAATGAGGCCTCAGACATGCTTGGGGGCTGCGATGGGCACAAACACACATTAGGACCCTAAGCATGAACCCTGGCCTCAAGTAAAGTCTCTCCGGGGCTGGACCAAGAGCCTGCATATGGGACTTGCCATGCCCCTACTCCCCCAATCCTAGCCAGAGCTTGAGAAGTCTATTCATCCTTATTCAGAGCTCTTTTCTGGAATCCCTCTTTGGTGGGACACATAAGGTAAAAAAAAAAAAAAAACAAGATAAAGAAAAAAAAAAAAAGTAAGGACTCCTACCATCCAAAGAATGACCCCAAACACTTGGAATCTGGCCAAATCCACAGAGAGAAATACTCGCCCATGGTCGATGAGGCCAGCCTGACATTCCACGGCCACCATTGACACAAAATCCGGAGACAAAAACCTGAAAAAGCGCCACACACTTGCCCTTTGTTCAGAGCCCCCAAAATTCTCAAGGTCTGTAGATCGGGCCTGCCATACCTATGTCCCCAAACCTAAGCCGAGTTTGTGTTTTCAGACTTCTGTCTCCATTGTCCTCACCCACACAATCTAAAGGCTGGGCCCCATGGAGCCACACCTCAGGACTGTGCCTGCCCTCTCCAAGGGAATTCTGCTCATTCATGTGGCACAACCTGACAGATTAGGAGAATCATCCAAAATCTCTGAGGCCATCCCAATAGTGTAGGATGTCCTGGACATACAGGGACCCTCTGGCACAAGCTGAGCCACTACCTCCAATCAGAACCTTAGACACATATCCATAGAAAAGAATATTGAACAAGACAGGCACCTAGGCCCTAATTGGATCCATTGCTTTTGTTTTCAGGCATCTCTCCTCAGAGGCCTGGATTCCAATACCAGCATAAGGGGGTTTCCAGAGCTACCTATCAGAAAAAATCTCGTCTCCACATGGGAATCTTGCTCTATGGAGCTGTGTCATAACCTCCAGTTAGGAGAAAACTTCAGGTCACTGGAGCCACTGCCCCATTTGAATATCTCCATGGACACAATCCCAAATTATGACCCATCCTCAGGAGAGTCCATTTCAACTAAACCCCCTCGGTTGCTACTCCAGAGCCAGCAGATTGAACCTGCCTTGTCGCTAGGAGACAATTGAAATGCGAGTTGGGCTCTTCAGGCATCCATCCTTAGAACCCTGCTCTTACGTCGTTCCTTATGGGACATCCTTGAGCCACCCAACAGGTCTCGACTGTCCCACAGGAGTCCTTGTGCATGGACCACCTAACAACTCATATCATGGAAAGCTTCCAAGGTCACATGATGCCCCCAATCTTCATGAAGGCAGATCATGGAAAGATACTCCAACCTGAGCCAACAGCTGATCTTCGCCTTGACTTCAGATGCACGAGATCTTGATTCAGCTCTTCAGAGTGTACCTGCTGTGCCCTCACCAGTTTGGTTCCCATACTGTGCAACGTTCAGTGTAGGAGAAACCAGCATGGTACATTAGGCCACCCCCTGACTGGAGGGGCTCCTTGGGCACAAAACCACATTGTGAAACTCAGTGTGAGACCTATCCTCAGGAAGGCCTCTCAGTGTCTGGACCAAGAGCCCACATAAGGAGCTTGCCATGTTCTTAGGTCCCAATGTTAACCAGAGGTCTGGTTGTCCAGTTGCCCCCACCCACGACTCTGCTCTGGAATCCCTCTTTTGGTGGTCCACCTGAGTTAAAAAAAAAATAAATAAATAAATAAACAAAAAAAACAGAAAGGCCTCCTCCCTTCCCACAGAATGACCCCAAACTCTTGGTATCGGGTCAAATCCCCAGAAAGGGAGCCTCATCGATGGCCCATGAGGACACCCCGACATTCCATGGCAATCGGTGACACATTTCCAGAAAAAAAAAAAAAAAAAGCATGAGCAAGCACCTCACATTCGCCCTTTGTTCATATCCCGAAGAGGTCTCCTCACGGTCTAGAGATCGGGCCGGCCATACCTACATCCCCCAACCTAAGTGGAGTTTGTGTTTTCAGACTTTTGTCCAAATAGCCCTGGACCACACACGCTCCACACTTGGGTCCCTGGAGCCACACCTCAGGACTGTGCTTCCCTTTCAAGGGAATTCTTCCCATTCCATTGGCCACAAACTTGCAAATTAGGAAAAACCTCCAAAGTCACCGAGGCTATCCCAATAGTGTAGGCCGCCCAGGACAAACAGCGGTGATATCAAACCAGCTGAGCAACTACCTCCACTCAGACAACAGATGTCCCCAGAGAAGAATATGGAACCGGACAGGCCCCAAGGCCCTAATCAGATCCAATGCTTTGGTTTCCAGGCATCTCTCCTCAGAGGCCTCGTTTCCAATACCAGCAAATGGTGGTTTCCTGAGGCACCAATAAGAACAAATCTCGTCTCCCCATGGAAAACTTGCTCATTGGAGCTTTGTCATAACCTCTGGTTAGGAGAATCCTTCAGGGCCCTGGTGCCACTGCCCCATACCAAGGTCTCCATGGACTCAAACCAACATTAAGACCATCCTCAGGAAAGTCCATTTCAACTCAGCCCCCTCTGTTGCTACCCCAAGCCAGCAGATCAAACGTTTCTTGTTGCTAGGAGACAATTGGAATGTGAGGCTGGCTGCCCAGGCATCCATACTTAGAACCCTGTTCAGGAAAAATACCTTATAAGACGTCCTGGAGCCATCCAACAAATCTTACTTGTCCCACAGAAGGAATCCTTGCGGTTTGGAGCATCTCACAACTCCAATAGTGGGAAAACCCCCATGGCCTCATAATGCCCCCCCTTCCTGAAGGGGCCAACATGGACAGAAACTCACACCTGAGTCAAAGTCTGAACCTCGACCTGACTTCAGAGGCATGAGATGTCAATTCAGCTCTGCAGAGTGTGCCTGCCATGTCCTTGCCCCGAAACCTAAGCCTAGCTTGTGTTCTCAGACTTCCGTCCTCACTCTCCTGGCCCACAAGCCCTCCAGTTTGGGAATTCCGAAGCCACAATGCAGCACTCTGCCTGCCCTCCAGAAGAAAAACTTTGCCCTATGCTGCTAATAAGAAACCCCAAATG
Organism: Mustela nivalis; assembly: GCF_964662115.1. Lineage (NCBI taxonomy): Eukaryota > Metazoa > Chordata > Mammalia > Carnivora > Mustelidae > Mustela > Mustela nivalis. The sequence continues at coordinate 909,783 of NW_028136507.1, read as the reverse complement.
ATTTTCAAATTCATGCCACTCGATTGTAAAGCAATTATACAGCCCACCCTGTATACTAATGCCCTGTCTGGCACAGCCTGAGACAAGACATCCCAAACGACACCCAGACAGCTGGCCCCAACCTGGACACATAGTACCCGCTATGGCTGTAGGTCGTCATCTCTTCCCAACCTCGATTTCAGGCTTCAGAACCTAGACCTTATCTCCAATCACTGCCCAGGGGTGAACGTGATGCAGAAATTAGAATTCCTCCTTCCCCATGGCCAGAAACCTTGTGGTTGGCATGTTGTCCAACGTTCAATGTGGGAAAACCTGCATTGTCCGAAAGGCCACGCCAGTGCTTGCGGGCCGCCTAGGGCACAGACATGCATTGTGACCTGCAGCGTGAGTCCCGTATTAAAGTAACGCCTCTCAGTGGCTGGACCAAGATCCTGCATATGGGGCTTGTCATATCCATAGGCCCCCAGGCTTAACCAGAGGGCGAGTATTCCAGTTGTCAGTACCCACTGCTATGCTCTAGAATCCCTCTACTGGGGGGACACATGAAGCAGAAAACAGGACACTTCCCTTCCCACAGAATGACCCCAAACTCTTGGGGGCTGGACAAACTACCAGAGAGGGAGACTTCTACGACCCATGAGGCAACTCCTACATTAAACGGCCATTGTGGACAAAACATCCAGAGACAAAAGCCTGAGCGACTGCCTCCCTCTCACCCTTCTTTCATATCCAGAGGAGCTCCCCTCATGGACTGTAGATCAGGCCTGCCGTAACCTCGGCCCCAAACCTGAGCTGAGTTAGGGTATTTTGGATGTCTGTCTGCACAGCCATGGCCCACACAGCCTCCAGGCTGGGGTCTCTGGAGCCACACCACAGAACTGTGCCTGCTCTCTCCTAAGAAACTGCACATTCCATTGGCCACAACTCTACAAAATAGTAGAAACCTCAAGGTCCCCAAGGACATCCCACTACCGCAAGCTGCACTGGACAAATAGGGGCATTATGACACAAGCTGAGCAACTACTACCTCCATGCAGACACACAGACAGATATCCGCAGAGACAGAAGATTGAACCAGATAGGCCCCTAGGCCCTATTATGAACTCTTGCTTTGGTGTCCAGGTATCACTCCTCAGAGGCCTGGGTTCGAAGACCAGCATACGGGGCTTTCTTGAGGCACCAGACAAAAGACCTCTCATCTCCACATGGGAAGGTTCCTTGTTGGAGTTGTGTCAAGCCCTTCGGGTTGGAGAATCCTGCAGAGTCCCTTAGCTACTGCCACATTCCAAGGTCTCCATGGCCACCAATCCACATTATGACTCATCCTCAGGAGAGTCCATTTAAACTCAGGCTTCTGGGTAGCTCACCCAAGAGCCCGCAGATTGAGCGTGCCTTGTCTCCACCAGGCAATGGGAGGGTGAGTTGGCGTTTCTCGGCATCCATGCTTAGGGCCCTGCTCTCGAGTCTTTCTGTATGAGGCATCCTGGAACCATCCAATAGTACTCAACTGTCCTGAAGAAGGAAACTTTGAAGTATGGAGCAGCTCACAACTCCCAGCGTAGGGAAACCTCCCTGGACTCATGACGCCCCCACCCCCTTCAGGAAGGGGCCGTCATGGACACAAACTCCAGCTTGAGGCAACATCTGATAATCGTCCGGACCTCACGTGCAGGAGATCTCGATTCAGCCTTGCAAAGTGGGCCTGCTATGCTCTTGGCCCCAAAACTCGTGCTGGCTTGTGTTTTCAAACTTCCTTCCTCACAATCCTGGCCACACCCCTCCAGTTTGGCAATTCTGGAGACACAATGCAGCACTCTGCCTGCCCTCCAGAAGAAAAATGTTGCCCTATAGGGCTAACCAGAAACGCCAAATGAGTAACAACCTGCATGCCACTCGACCATACCCCAATTATACAGTCTAGCCTGTGCACTAAAGCCCTGTCTGACACAGCCTGAGGGCAGACCTCCAGTCCAACACCCAGAGAGCTGGCTGTACACAGAGCATATCACACCCACAATGGCTTTAGGCCATCATCTCTACCCAACCTCAGTTTTCACCTTCAGAACCTAGACCTTATCTCCACTCACTGCTCAGGAGTGAACGTGATGCAAGAATCAGAAATTCTCCTTCGCCTTGGCAAGAAACCTAAGGGTTGGCATGTTGTCCAATGTTCATTGTAGGAGAAAGCAGCATGGACTATGAGGCCCCACCTATCCCTGAGGGCCACAATGTGCACAAACACACATTGTGACCCTCAGCGTGAGCCCTATCCTCATGTAAAGCCTCTTAGTGACTGGAACAACAGCCCCCATATGGGGCTTGCCAAGCCCCTAGTCCCCCAATCTCAACCAGAGTTCGAGATGTCTAGTCACCCCTACTCAGGGCTCTACTCGGGAATCCCTCTTTGGTGGGACACTTGAGGTAAAAAAAAAAAATACAGAAAGGACTCTTCCCATCCACAGAATGATCCCAACCACTTGGGATCAGGCCAAATCACCAGAGAAAGAATTGTCCATGGCCCTTGAGGACACCCCGACATTCCACGGCCACCATTGACACAAAATCCAGAGACAAAACCCTGAGCAAGCACCACATACTCGCCCTTTGTTCATAGCCCGGAAAATTCTCACGGTCTGTAGATTGAGCCTTCATACATACATCCCCAAACCTAAGCTGAGTTTGTGTTTTCAGACTTCTGTCCCCATAGGCCTGGACCACACACGCTCCACACTTGGGTCCCTGGAGCCACACCTCAGGACTGTGCTTTCCTTTCAAGGGAATTCTTCCCATTCCATTGGCCACAACCTTGCAAATTAGGAAAAACCTCCAAAGTCACCGAGGCCATCCCAATAGTGTAGGCCGCCCAGGACAAACAGGGGTGATCTCAAACCAGCTGAGCAACTACCTCCACTCAGACAACAGATGTCCCCAGAGAAGAATATTGAACCGGACAGGCCCCTAGGCCCTAATCAGATCCATTGCTTTGGTTTCCAGGCATCTGTCCTCAGAGGCCTCGTTTCCAATACCAGCATATGGTGGTTTCCTGAGGCACCAATAAGAACAAATCTCGTCTCCCCATGGAAAACTTGCTCATTGGAGCTTTGTCATAACCTCTGGTTAGGAGAATCCTTCAGGGCCCTGGTGCCACTGCCCCATACCAAGGTCTCCATGGACTCAAACCAGCATTAAGACCATCCTCAGGAAAGTCCATTTCAACTCAGCCCCCTCTGTTGCTACCCCAAGCCAGCAGATCAAACGTTTCTTGTTGCTAGGAGACAATTGGAATGTGAGGCTGGCTGCCCAGGCATCCATACTTAGAACCCTGTTCTGGAAAAATACCTTATAAGACGTCCTGGAGCCATCCAACAAATCTTAATTGTCCCACAGAAGGAATCCTTGCGGTTTGGAGCATCTCACAACTCCAATAGTGGGAAAACCCCCATGGACTCATAATGCCCCCCCTTCCTGAAGGGGCCAACATGGACAGAAACTCAAACCTGAGTCAAAGTCTGAACCTCGACCTGAATTCAGACGCATGAGATCTCAATTCAGCTCTGCAGAGTGTGCCTGCCATGTCCTTGCCCCGAAACCTAAGCCTAGCTTGTGTTCTCAGACTTCCGTCCTCACTCTCCTGGCCCACAAGCCCTCCAGTTTGGGAATTCCGAAGCCACAATGCAGAGCTCTGCCTGCCCTCCAGAAGAAAAACTTTGCCCTATGCTGCTAATAAGAAACCCCAAATGATTTTCTAATGCATGCCACTCGATTTTAAAGCAATTATACAGCCCACCCTGTATACTAATGCCCTGTCTGGCACAGCCTGGGTCAAGACATCCCAAACGACACCCAGACAGCTGGCCCCAACCTGGACACATAGGACCCGCTATGGCTATAGGTCGTCATTCTTCCCAACCTCGGTTTTCAGGCTTCAGAACCTAGACCTTATCTCCAATCACTGCCCAGGGGTGAACGTGATGCAGAAATTAGAATTCCTCCTTCCCCATGGCCAGAAACCTTGTGGTTGGCATGTTGTCCAACGTTCAATGTGGGAAAACCTGCATTGTCCGAAAGGCCACGCCAGTGCTTGAGGGCCGCCTAGGGCACAGACATGCATTGTGACCTGCAGCGTGAGTCCCGTATTAAAGTAACGCCTCTCAGTGGCTGGACCAAGATCCTGCATATGGGGCTTGTCATATCCATAGGCCCCCAGGCTTAACCAGAGGGCGAGTATTCCAGTTGTCAGTACCCACTGCTATGCTCTAGAATCCCTCTACTGGGGGGACACATGAAGCAGAAAACAGGACACTTCCCTTCCCACAGAATGACCCCAAACTCTTGGGGGCTGGACAAACTACCAGAGAGGGAGACTTCTACGACCCATGAGGCAACTCCTACATTAAACGGCCATTGTGGACAAAACATCCAGAGACAAAAGCCTGAGCGACTGCCTCCCTCTCACCCTTCTTTCATATCCAGAGGAGCTCCCCTCATGGACTGTAGATCAGGCCTGCCGTAACCTCGGCCCCAAACCTGAGCTGAGTTAGGGTTTTTGGATGTCTGTCTGCACAGCCATGGCCCACACAGCCTCCAGGCTGGGGTCTCTGGAGCCACACCACAGAACTGTGCCTGCTCTTTCCTAAGAAACTGCACATTCCATTGGCCACAACTCTACAAAATAGTAGAAACCTCAAGGTCCCCAAGGACATCCCACTACCGCAAGCCGCACTGGACAAATAGGGGCATTATGACACAAGCTGAGCAACTACTAACTCCATGCAGACACACAGACAGATATCCGCAGAGACAGAAGATTGAACCAGACAGGCCCCTAGGCCCTATTATGAACTCTTGCTTTGGTGTCCAGGTATCACTCCTCAGAGGCCTGGGTTCGAAAACCAGCATACGGGGCTTTCCTGAGGCACCAGACAGAAGACCTCTCATCTCCACATGGGAAGCTTCCTTGTTGGAGTTGTGTCAAGCCCTTCGGGTTGGAGAATCCTGCAGAGTCCCTTAGCTACTGCCACATTCCAAGGTCTCCATGGCCACCAACCCACATTATGACTCATCCTCGGCAGAGTCCATTTAAACTCAGGCTTCTGGGTAGCTCACCCAAGAGCCCGCAGATTGAGCGTGCCTTGTCTCCACCAGGCAATGGGAAGGTGAGTTGGCGTTTCTCGGCATGCATGCTTAGGGCCCTGCTCTCGAGTCTTTCTGTATGGGGCATCCTGGAACCATCCAATAGTACTCGACTGTCCTGAAGAAGGAAACTTTGAAGTTTGGAGCAGCTCACAACTCCCAGCGTAGGGAAACCTCCCTGGACTCATGACGCCCCCACCCCCTTCAGGAAGGGGCCGTCATGGACACAAACTCCAGCTTGAGGCAACATCTGATAATCGCCCGGACCTCACGTGCAGGAGATCTCGATTCAGCCTCTGCAGAGTGGGCCTGCCATGCTCTTGGCCCCAAAACTTGTGCTAGCTTGTGTTTTCAGACTTCCTTCCTCACAATCCTGGCCACACCCCTCCAGTTTGGCAATTCTGGAGACACAATGCAGCACTCTGCCTGCCCTCCAGAAGAAAAATGTTGCCCTATAGGGCTAACCAGAAACTCCAAATGAGTAACAACCTGCATGCCACTCGACCATACCCCAATTATACAGTCTAGCCTGTGCACTAAAGCCCTGTCTGACACAGCCTGAGGGCAGACCTCCAGTCCAACACCCAGACAGCTGGCCATACACAGAGCATATCACACCCACAATGGCTTTAGGCCATCATCTCTACCCAACCTCAGTTTTCACCTTCAGAACCTAGACCTTATCTCCACTCACTGCTCAGGAGTGAACGTGATGCAAGAATCAGAACTTCTCCTTCGCCTTGGCAAGAAACCTAGTGGTTGGCATGTTGTCCAATGTTCATTGTAGGAGAAAGCAGCATGGACTATGAGGCCCCACCTATCCCTGAGGGCCACAATGTGCACAAGCACACATTGTGACCCTCAGCGTGAGCCCTATCCTCATGTAAAGCCTCTTAGTGACTGGAACAACAGCCCCCATATGGGGCTTGCCAAGCCCCTAGTCCCCCAATCTCAACCAGAGTTCGAGATGTCTAGTCACCCCTACTCAGGGCTCTACTCGGGAATCCCTCTTTGGTGGGACACTTGAGGTAAAAAAAAAAAATACAGAAAGGACTCTTCCCATCCACAGAATGATCCCAACCACTTGGGATCAGGCCAAATCACCAGAGAAAGAATTGTCCATGGCCCTTGAGGACACCCCGACATTCCACGGCCACCATTGACACAAAATCCAGAGACAAAACCCTGAGCAAGCACCACATACTCGCCCTTTGTTCATAGCCCGGAAAATTCCCACGGTCTGTAGATCGAGCCTTCATACATACATCCCCAAACCTAAGCTGAGTTTGTGTTTTCAGACTTCTGTCCCCACAGGCCTGGACCACACACGCTCCACACTTGGGTCCCTGGAGCCACACCTCAGGACTGTGCTTTCCTTTCAAGGGAATTCTTCCCATTCCATTGGCCACAACCTTGCAAATTAGGAAAAACCTCCAAAGTCACCGAGGCCATCCCAATAGTGTAGGCCGCCCAGGACAAACAGGGGTGATCTCAAACCAGCTGAGCAACTACCTCCACTCAGACAACAGATGTCCCCAGAGAAGAATATTGAACCGGACAGGCCCCTAGGCCCTAATCAGATCCATTGCTTTGGTTTCCAGGCATCTGTCCTCAGAGGCCTCGTTTCCAATACCAGCATATGGTGGTTTCCTGAGGCACCAATAAGAACAAATCTCGTCTCCCCATGGAAAACTTGCTCATTGGAGCTTTGTCATAACCTCTGGTTAGGAGAATCCTTCAGGGCCCTGGTGCCACTGCCCCATACCAAGGTCTCCATGGACTCAAACCAGCATTAAGACCATCCTCAGGAAAGTCCATTTCAACTCAGCCCCCTCTGTTGCTACCCCAAGCCAGCAGATCAAACGTTTCTTGTTGCTAGGAGACAATTGGAATGTGAGGCTGGCTGCCCAGGCATCCATACTTAGAACCCTGTTCTGGAAAAATACCTTATAAGACGTCCTGGAGCCATCCAACAAATCTTAATTGTCCCACAGAAGGAATCCTTGCGGTTTGGAGCATCTCACAACTCCAATAGTGGGAAAACCCCCATGGACTCATAATGCCCCCCCTTCCTGAAGGGGCCAACATGGACAGAAACTCAAACCTGAGTCAAAGTCTGAACCTCGACCTGAATTCAGACGCATGAGATCTCAATTCAGCTCTGCAGAGTGTGCCTGCCATGTCCTTGCCCCGAAACCTAAGCCTAGCTTGTGTTCTCAGACTTCCGTCCTCACTCTCCTGGCCCACAAGCCCTCCAGTTTGGGAATTCCGAAGCCACAATGCAGAGCTCTGCCTGCCCTCCAGAAGAAAAACTTTGCCCTATGCTGCTAATAAGAAACCCCAAATGATTTTCTAATGCATGCCACTCGATTTTAAAGCAATTATACAGCCCACCCTGTATACTAATGCCCTGTCTGGCACAGCCTGGGTCAAGACATCCCAAACGACACCCAGACAGCTGGCCCCAACCTGGACACATAGGACCCGCTATGGCTATAGGTCGTCATTCTTCCCAACCTCGGTTTTCAGGCTTCAGAACCTAGACCTTATCTCCAATCACTGCCCAGGGGTGAACGTGATGCAGAAATTAGAATTCCTCCTTCCCCATGGCCAGAAACCTTGTGGTTGGCATGTTGTCCAACGTTCAATGTGGGAAAACCTGCATTGTCCGAAAGGCCACGCCAGTGCTTGAGGGCCGCCTAGGGCACAGACATGCATTGTGACCTGCAGCGTGAGTCCCGTATTAAAGTAACGCCTCTCAGTGGCTGGACCAAGATCCTGCATATGGGGCTTGTCATATCCATAGGCCCCCAGGCTTAACCAGAGGGCGAGTATTCCAGTTGTCAGTACCCACTGCTATGCTCTAGAATCCCTCTACTGGGGGGACACATGAAGCAGAAAACAGGACACTTCCCTTCCCACAGAATGACCCCAAACTCTTGGGGGCTGGACAAACTACCAGAGAGGGAGACTTCTACGACCCATGAGGCAACTCCTACATTAAACGGCCATTGTGGACAAAACATCCAGAGACAAAAGCCTGAGCGACTGCCTCCCTCTCACCCTTCTTTCATATCCAGAGGAGCTCCCCTCATGGACTGTAGATCAGGCCTGCCGTAACCTCGGCCCCAAACCTGAGCTGAGTTAGGGTTTTTGGATGTCTGTCTGCACAGCCATGGCCCACACAGCCTCCAGGCTGGGGTCTCTGGAGCCACACCACAGAACTGTGCCTGCTCTCTCCTAAGAAACTGCACATTCCATTGGCCACAACTCTACAAAATAGTAGAAACCTCAAGGTCCCCAAGGACATCCCACTACCGCAAGCCGCACTGGACAAATAGGGGCATTATGACACAAGCTGAGCAACTACTAACTCCATGCAGACACACAGACAGATATCCGCAGAGACAGAAGATTGAACCAGACAGGCCCCTAGGCCCTATTATGAACTCTTGCTTTGGTGTCCAGGTATCACTCCTCAGAGGCCTGGGTTCGAAAACCAGCATACGGGGCTTTCCTGAGGCACCAGACAGAAGACCTCTCATCTCCACATGGGAAGCTTCCTTGTTGGAGTTGTGTCAAGCCCTTCGGGTTGGAGAATCCTGCAGAGTCCCTTAGCTACTGCCACATTCCAAGGTCTCCATGGCCACCAACCCACATTATGACTCATCCTCGGCAGAGTCCATTTAAACTCAGGCTTCTGGGTAGCTCACCCAAGAGCCCGCAGATTGAGCGTGCCTTGTCTCCACCAGGCAATGGGAAGGTGAGTTGGCGTTTCTCGGCATGCATGCTTAGGGCCCTGCTCTCGAGTCTTTCTGTATGGGGCATCCTGGAACCATCCAATAGTACTCGACTGTCCTGAAGAAGGAAACTTTGAAGTTTGGAGCAGCTCACAACTCCCAGCGTAGGGAAACCTCCCTGGACTCATGACGCCCCCACCCCCTTCAGGAAGGGGCCGTCATGGACACAAACTCCAGCTTGAGGCAACATCTGATAATCGCCCGGACCTCACGTGCAGGAGATCTCGATTCAGCCTCTGCAGAGTGGGCCTGCCATGCTCTTGGCCCCAAAACTTGTGCTAGCTTGTGTTTTCAGACTTCCTTCCTCACAATCCTGGCCACACCCCTCCAGTTTGGCAATTCTGGAGACACAATGCAGCACTCTGCCTGCCCTCCAGAAGAAAAATGTTGCCCTATAGGGCTAACCAGAAACTCCAAATGAGTAACAACCTGCATGCCACTCGACCATACCCCAATTATACAGTCTAGCCTGTGCACTAAAGCCCTGTCTGACACAGCCTGAGGGCAGACCTCCAGTCCAACACCCAGACAGCTGGCCATACACAGAGCATATCACACCCACAATGGCTTTAGGCCATCATCTCTACCCAACCTCAGTTTTCACCTTCAGAACCTAGACCTTATCTCCACTCACTGCTCAGGAGTGAACGTGATGCAAGAATCAGAACTTCTCCTTCGCCTTGGCAAGAAACCTAGTGGTTGGCATGTTGTCCAATGTTCATTGTAGGAGAAAGCAGCATGGACTATGAGGCCCCACCTATCCCTGAGGGCCACAATGTGCACAAACACACATTGTGACCCTCAGCATGAGCCCTATCCTCATGTAAAGCCTTTTAGTGACTGGAACAACAGCCCCCATATGGGGCTTGCCAAGCCCCTAGTCCCCCAATCTCAACCAGAGTTCGAGATGTCTACTCACCCCTACTCAGGGCTCTACTCGGGAATCCCTCTTTGGTGGGACACTTGAGGTAAAAAAAAAAAATACAGAAAGGACTCTTCCCATCCACAGAATGATCCCAACCACTTGGGATCAGGCCAAATCACCAGAGAAAGAATTGTCCATGGCCCTTGAGGACACCCCGACATTCCACGGCCACCATTGACACAAAATCCAGAGACAAAACCCTGAGCAAGCACCACATACTCGCCCTTTGTTCATAGCCCGGAAAATTCTCACGGTCTGTAGATTGAGCCTTCATACATACATCCCCAAACCTAAGCTGAGTTTGTGTTTTCAGACTTCTGTCCCCACAGGCCTGGACCACACACGCTCCACACTTGGGTCCCTGGAGCCACACCTCAGGACTGTGCTTTCCTTTCAAGGGAATTCTTCCCATTCCATTGGCCACAACCTTGCAAATGAGGAAAAACCTCCAAAGTCACCGAGGCCATCCCAATAGTGTAGGCCGCCCAGGACAAACAGGGGTGATCTCAAACCAGCTGAGCAACTACCTCCACTCAGACAACAGATGTCCCCAGAGAAGAATATTGAACCGGACAGGCCCCTAGGCCCTAATCAGATCCATTGCTTTGGTTTCCAGGCATCTGTCCTCAGAGGCCTCGTTTCCAATACCAGCATATGGTGGTTTCCTGAGGCACCAATAAGAACACCTCGTCTCCCCATGGAAAACTTGCTCATTGGAGCTTTGTCATAACCTCTGGTTAGGAGAATCCTTCAGGGCCCTGGTGCCACTGCCCCATACCAAGGTCTCCATGGACTCAAACCAACATTAAGACCATCCTCAGGAAAGTCCATTTCAACTCAGCCCCCTCTGTTGCTAACCCAAGCCAGCAGATCAAACGTTTCTTGTTGCTAGGAGACAATTGGAATGTGAGGCTGGCTGCCCAGGCATCCATACTTAGAACCCTGTTCTGGAAAAATACCTTATAAGACGTGATGGAGCCATCCAACAAATCTTAATTGTCCCACAGAAGGAATCCTTGCAGTTTGGAGCATCTCACAACTCCAATAGTGGGAAAACCCCCATGGCCTCATAATGCTCCCCCCTTCCTGAAGGGCCCAACATGGACAGATACTCAAACCTGAGTCAAAGTCTGAACCTCGACCTGACTTCAGACGCATGAGATCTCAATTCAGCTCTGCAGAGTGTGCCTGCCATGTCCTTGCCCCGAAACCTAAGCCTAGCTTGTGTTCTCAGACTTCCGTCCTCACTCTCCTGGCCCACAAGCCCTCCAGTTTGGGAATTCCGAAGCCACAATGCAGCACTCTGCCTGCCCTCCAGAAGAAAAACTTTGCCCTATGCTGCTAATAAGAAACCCCAAATGATTTTCTAATGCATGCCACTCGATTGTAAAGCAATTATACAGCCCACCCTGTATACTAATGCCCTGTCTGGCACAGCCTGGGTCAAGACATCCCAAACGACACCCAGACAGCTGGCCCCAACCTGGACACATAGGACCCGCTATGGCTGTAGGTCGTCATTCTTCCCAACCTCGGTTTTCAGGCTTCAGAACCTAGACCTTATCTCCAATCACTGCCCAGGGGTGAACGTGATGCAGAAATTAGAATTCCTCCTTCCCCATGGCCAGAAACCTTGTGGTTGGCATGTTGTCCAACGTTCAATGTGGGAAAACCTGCATTGTCCGAAAGGCCACGCCAGTGCTTGAGGGCCGCCTAGGGCACAGACATGCATTGTGACCTGCAGCGTGAGTCCCGTATTAAAGTAACGCCTCTCAGTGGCTGGACCAAGATCCTGCATATGGGGCTTGTCATATCCATAGGCCCCCAGGCTTAACCAGAGGGCGAGTATTCCAGTTGTCAGTACCCACTGCTATGCTCTAGAATCCCTCTACTGGGGGGACACATGAAGCAGAAAACAGGACACTTCCCTTCCCACAGAATGACCCCAAACTCTTGGGGGCTGGACAAACTACCAGAGAGGGAGACTTCTACGACCCATGAGGCAACTCCTACATTAAACGGCCATTGTGGACAAAACATCCAGAGACAAAAGCCTGAGCGACTGCCTCCCTCTCACCCTTCTTTCATATCCAGAGGAGCTCCCCTCATGGACTGTAGATCAGGCCTGCCGTAACCTCGGCCCCAAACCTGAGCTGAGTTAGGGTTTTTGGATGTCTGTCTGCACAGCCATGGCCCACACAGCCTCCAGGATGGGGTCTCTGGAGCCACACCACAGAACTGTGCCTGCTCTCTCCTAAGAAACTGCACATTCCATTGGCCACAACTCTACAAAATAGTAGAAACCTCAAGGTCCCCAAGGACATCCCACTACCGCAAGCCGCACTGGACAAATAGGGGCATTATGACACAAGCTGAGTAACTACTACCTCCATGCAGACACACAGACAGATATCCGCAGAGACAGAAGATTGAACCAGACAGGCCCCTAGGCCCTATTATGAACTCTTGCTTTGGTGTCCAGGTATCACTCCTCAGAGGCCTGGGTTCGAAGACCAGCATACGGGGCTTTCCTGAGGCACCAGACAGAAGACCTCTCATCTCCACATGGGAAGCTTCCTTGTTGGAGTTGTGTCAAGCCCTTCGGGTTGGAGAATCCTGCAGAGTCCCTTAGCTACTGCCACATTCCAAGGTCTCCAAGGCCACCAACCCACATTATGACTCATCCTCGGCAGAGTCCATTTAAACTCAGGCTTCTGGGTAGCTCACCCAAGAGCCCGCAGATTGAGCGTGCCTTGTCTCCACCAGGCAATGGGAAGGTGAGTTGGCGTTTCTCGGCATGCATGCTTAGGGCCCTGCTCTCGAGTCTTTCTGTATGGGGCATCCTGGAACCATCCAATAGTACTCGACTGTCCTGAAGAAGGAAACTTTGAAGTTTGGAGCAGCTCACAACTCCCAGCGTAGGGAAACCTCCCTGGCCTCATGTCGCCCTCACCCCCTTCAGGAAGGGGCCGTCATGGACACAAACTCCAGCTTGAGGCAACATCTGATAATCGCCCGGACCTCACGTGCAGGAGATCTCGATTCAGCCTCTGCAGAGTGGGCCTGCCATGCTCTTGGCCCCAAAACTTGTGCTAGCTTGTGTTTTCAGACTTCCTTCCTCACAATCCTGGCCACACCCCTCCAGTTTGGCAATTCTGGAGACACAATGCAGCACTCTGCCTGCCCTCCAGAAGAAAAATGTTGCCCTATAGGGCTAACCAGAAACTCCAAATGAGTAACAACCTGCATGCCACTCGACCATACCCCAATTATACAGTCTAGCCTGTGCACTAAAGCCCTGTCTGACACAGCCTGAGGGCAGACCTCCAGTCCAACACCCAGACAGCTGGCCATACACAGAGCATATCACACCCACAATGGCTTTAGGCCATCATCTCTACCCAACCTCAGTTTTCACCTTCAGAACCTAGACCTTATCTCCACTCACTGCTCAGGAGTGAACGTGATGCAAGAATCAGAACTTCTCCTTCGCCTTGGCAAGAAACCTAGTGGTTGGCATGTTGTCCAATGTTCATTGTAGGAGAAAGCAGCATGGACTATGAGGCCCCACCTATCCCTGAGGGCCACAATGTGCACAAGCACACATTGTGACCCTCAGCGTGAGCCCTATCCTCATGTAAAGCCTCTTAGTGACTGGAACAACAGCCCCCATATGGGGCTTGCCAAGCCCCTAGTCCCCCAATCTCAACCAGAGTTCGAGATGTCTAGTCACCCCTACTCAGGGCTCTACTCGGGAATCCCTCTTTGGTGGGACACTTGAGGTAAAAAAAAAAAAATACAGAAAGGACTATTCCCATCCACAGAATGATCCCAACCACTTGGGATCAGGCCAAATCACCAGAGAAAGAATTGTCCATGGCCCTTGAGGACACCCCGACATTCCACGGCCACCATTGACACAAAATCCAGAGACAAAACCCTGAGCAAGCACCACATACTCGCCCTTTGTTCATAGCCCGGAAAATTCTCACGGTCTGTAGATTGAGCCTTCATACATACATCCCCAAACCTAAGCTGAGTTTGTGTTTTCAGACTTCTGTCCCCACAGGCCTGGACCACACACGCTCCACACTTGGGTCCCTGGAGCCACACCTCAGGACTGTGCTTTCCTTTCAAGGGAATTCTTCCCATTCCATTGGCCACAACCTTGCAAATGAGGAAAAACCTCCAAAGTCACCGAGGCCATCCCAATAGTGTAGGCCGCCCAGGACAAACAGGGGTGATCTCAAACCAGCTGAGCAACTACCTCCACTCAGACAACAGATGTCCCCAGAGAAGAATATTGAACCGGACAGGCCCCTAGGCCCTAATCAGATCCATTGCTTTGGTTTCCAGGCATCTGTCCTCAGAGGCCTCGTTTCCAATACCAGCATATGGTGGTTTCCTGAGGCACCAATAAGAACACCTCGTCTCCCCATGGAAAACTTGCTCATTGGAGCTTTGTCATAACCTCTGGTTAGGAGAATCCTTCAGGGCCCTGGTGCCACTGCCCCATACCAAGGTCTCCATGGACTCAAACCAACATTAAGACCATCCTCAGGAAAGTCCATTTCAACTCAGCCCCCTCTGTTGCTAACCCAAGCCACCAGATCAAACGTTTCTTGTTGCTAGGAGACAATTGGAATGTGAGGCTGGCTGCCCAGGCATCCATACTTAGAACCCTGTTCTGGAAAAATACCTTATAAGACGTCCTGGAGCCATCCAACAAATCTTAATTGTCCCACAGAAGGAATCCTTGCAGTTTGGAGCATCTCACAACTCCAATAGTGGGAAAACCCCCATGGCCTCATAATGCCCCCCCCTTCCTGAAGGGCCCAACATGGACAGAAACTCAAACCTGAGTCAAAGTCTGAACCTGGACCTGACTTCAGACGCATGAGATCTCAATTCAGCTCTGCGGAGTGTGCCTGCAATGTCCTTGCCCCGAAACCTAAGCCTAGCTTGTGTTCTCAGACTTCCGTCCTCACTCTCCTGGCCCACAAGCCCTCCAGTTTGGGAATTCCGAAGCCACAATGCAGCACTCTGCCTGCCCTCCAGAAGAAAAACTTTGCCCTATGCTGCTAATAAGAAACCCCAAATGATTTTCTAATGCATGCCACTCGATTGTAAAGCAATTATACAGCCCACCCTGTATACTAATGCCCTGTCTGGCACAGCCTGAGACAAGACATCCCAAACGACACCCAGACAGCTGGCCCCAACCTGGACACATAGGACCCGCTATGGCTGTAGGTCGTCATTCTTCCCAACCTCGGTTTTCAGGCTTCAGAACCTAGACCTTATCTCCAATCACTGCCCAGGGGTGAACGTGATGCAGAAATTAGAATTCCTCCTTCCCCATGGCCAGAAACCTTGTGGTTGGCATGTTGTCCAACGTTCAATGTGGGAAAACCTGCATTGTCCGAAAGGCCACGCCAGTGCTTGAGGGTCGCCTAGGGCACAGACATGCATTGTGACCTGCAGCGTGAGTCCCGTATTAAAGTAACGCCTTTCAGTGGCTGGACCAAGATCCTGCATATGGGGCTTGTCATATCCATAGGCCCCCAGGCTTAACCAGAGGGCGAGTATTCCAGTTGTCAGTACCCACTGCTATGCTCTAGAATCCCTCTACTGGGGGGACACATGAACAGAAAACAGGACACTTCCCTTCCCACAGAATGACCCCAAACTCTTGGGGGCTGGACAAACTACCAGAGAGGGAGACTTCTACGACCCATGAGGCAACTCCTACATTAAACGGCCATTGTGGACAAAACATCCAGAGACAAAAGCCTGAGCGACTGCCTCCCTCTCACCCTTCTTTCATATCCAGAGGAGCTCCCCTCATGGACTGTAGATCAGGCCTGCCGTAACCTCGGCCCCAAACCTGAGCTGAGTTAGGGTTTTTGGATGTCTGTCTGCACAGCCATGGCCCACACAGCCTCCAGGCTGGGGTCTCTGGAGCCACACCACAGAACTGTGCCTGCTCTCTCCTAAGAAACTGCACATTCCATTGGCCACAACTCTACAAAATAGTAGAAACCTCAAGGTCCCCAAGGACATCCCACTACCGCAAGCCGCACTGGACAAATAGGGGCATTATGACACAAGCTGAGCAACTACTAACTCCATGCAGACACACAGACAGATATCCGCAGAGACAGAAGATTGAACCAGATAGGCCCCTAGGCCCTATTATGAACTCTTGCTTTGGTGTCCAGGTATCACTCCTCAGAGGCCTGGGTTCGAAGACCAGCATACGGGGCTTTCCTGAGGCACCAGACAGAAGACCTCTCATCTCCACATGGGAAGCTTCCTTGTTGGAGTTGTGTCAAGCCCTTCGGGTTGGAGAATCCTGCAGAGTCCCTTAGCTACTGCCACATTCCAAGGTCTCCATGGCCACCAACCCACATTATGACTCATCCTCAGGAGAGTCCATTTAAACTCAGGCTTCTGGGTAGCTCACCCAAGAGCCCGCAGATTGAGCGTGCCTTGTCTCGACCAGGCAATGGGAAGGTGAGTTGGCGTTTCTCGGCATCCATGCTTAGGCCCCTCCTCTCGAGTCTCTCTGTATGGGGCATCCTGGAACCATCCAATAGTACTCGACTGTCCTGAAGAAGGAAACTTTGAAGTATGGAGCAGCTCACAACTCCCAGCATAGGGAAACCTCCCTGGACTCATGACGCCCCCACCCCCTTCAGGAAGGGGCCGTCATGGACACAAACTCCAGCTTGAGGCAACATCTGATAATCGCCCTGACCTCACCTGCAGGAGATCTCGATTCAGCCTTGCAGAGTGGGCCTGCCATGCTCTTGGCCCCAAAACTCGTGCTAGCTTGTGTTTTCAGACTTCCTTCCTCACAATCCTGGCCACACCCCTCCAGTTTGGCAATTCTGGAGACACAATGCAGCACTCTGCCTGACCTCCAGAAGAAAAATGTTGCCCTATAGGGCTAACCAGAAACGCCAAATGGGTAACAACCTGCATGCCACTCGACCATACCCCAATTATACAGTCTAGCCTGTGCACTAAGGCCCTGTCTGACACAGCCTGAGGGCATACCTCCAGTCCAACACCAAGACAGCTGGCCGTAACACAGAGCATATCACACCCACAATGGCTTTAGGCCATCATCTCTACCCAACCTCAGTTTTCACCTTCAGAACCTAGACCTTATCTCCACTCACTGCTCAGGAGTGAACGTGATGCAAGAATCAGAAATTCTCCTTCTCCTTGGCAAGAAAACTAGTGGTGTGCATGTTGTCCTTTGTTCATTGTAGGAGAAAGCAGCATGGACTATGAGGCCCCACCTATCCCTGAGGGCCACAATTTGCACAAACACACATTGTGACCCTCAGCGTGAGCCCTATCCTCATGTAAAGCCTCTTAGTGACTGGAACAACAGCCCCCATATGGGGCTTGCAAAGCCCCTAGTCCCCCAATCTCAACCATAGTTCGAGATGTCTAGTCACCCCTACTCAGGGCTCTACTCGGGAATCCCTCTTTGGTTGGACACCTGAGGTAAAAAAAAAAAATACAGAAAGTACTCTTCCCATCCACAGAATGATCCCAACCACTTGGGATCAGGCCAAATCACCAGAGAAAGAATTGTCCATGGCCCTTGAGGACACCTCGACATTCCACGGCCACCATTGCCACAAAATCCAGAGACAAAACCCTGAGCAAGCACCACATACTCGCCCTTTGTTCATAGCCCGGAAAATCTCACGGTCTGTAGATCCAGCCTTCATACATACATCCCCAAACCTAAGCTGAGTTTGTGTTTTCAGACTTCTGTCCCCACAGGCCTGGCCCACACACCATCCAAGCTGGAGCCCCTGGAGCCACACATCAGGACTGTGGCTTCCCTCTACAGGGGAATTCTGCCATTTCCATTGGCCACAACCCTATAGATTAGGAGAATCCTCCAAACTCCCCCAGGCCATCCGAATTGTGTTGGCTGCCCAAGACACACAGGGATGATCTTTACAAGTTAGGAAACCACCTCCACTCAGACCCAGAGACAGATATCCTCATAGAATAAGATTGAACTGGACGGGCACTTAGGCCCTAATCAGATCCATTGCTATTGATTCCAGTCATCTCTCCTCAGAGGCCTGGTTTCCCATACCAGCATATGGGAGATTCCATAGGCACTCATCGAAACAAATCTCTTCTCTACGTAGGAAACATACTCTTTAGAGCACCATCAAAACCTCCGGGACATCCATCTATGGTATGAGTGGAGGTCGATTGTCAGCTGGTGTCAGACAGCCCTTGTTTGTTCCGGGCGACCTACACTATTGGGATGGCCTTAGGGACTTTGGAGGTTTCTCCTAATTTGTACGATTATGGACCATGGAATGGGCAGAATTCCCATGGATTGGTAGGCACAGTCCTAATGTGTGGCTCCAGGGTCCCAGCCTGGAGAGTGTGTGGCCCAAGACTTTGAGGACAGAAGTCTGAAAACACAAACTCAGCTTAGGTTTGGGGACGTAGGTATTGCAGGCCCGATCGACAAACCATGAGAAGAACTCTACAGGATATGAAGAAAGTGCGAGTCTGTGGCGATTGCTCAGGCTTTTGTCTCTGGATTTTGTATCAGTGATGGCCGTTGAATGTCGGGGAGGCCTCATGGGCCATGGACGAATCTTCCTCTCTGAGGATTTGGCCCGATTCCCAATTGCTTTTCGTCAATCTCTGGGATGGGATGACTCATTTCAGTTTTGTTACCTCAGGTGTCCCACCAAAAGAGGAATTCCAAAGCCAAGCCATGGGGAAGACTGAAGGGACAACCCGAACTATGGTTAAAAATTGGGGCCTAGGGGCATGGAAAGCCCAATATGCTATCCTTTCATCCAGCCACTGAGTAGCGTTACTTGAGGACTGCGCTCAGCCTGAGGGTCACAATGTGTGTTTGTAACCAATGTGGCCCACGAGCATCGGCGGGGCCTCATGAGCCACACTGGTTTCAACGACACTGAACGTTTGACAACATGCCAACCACAAGGTTTCTTGCCATGGGAAAGGAGTTCTGATTTCTGCATCACCTTCAACCTGGGCAGTGATTGGAGATAAGGTCTAGGTTCTGAAACCTGGAAATCGAGGTTGGGAAGAGATGACGACCTAAGGCCATGGGGGCTCGATGTGCTCAGTGTGCGGCCAGCTGTCTGGGAGGGGCCAGGGGTCCAGGTTCAGGCTGTGTCAGAAAGGGCATTAGTGCCCTGGTCAGCCTATGTATTTGGGGTACAGCCATGGTCAGTGCAGGTTGATCCTCATTTGGGGTATCTGGGTAGCCCCAGAGGACAATATTTTTCTTCTGGAGGGCCGGCAGAATGCTGCATTGTAGTTCTAGATTGCCAAACTGGAGGGCTTGTGGGCCAGTAGTCTGACGACAAAAGTCTGAGAACACAAGCTAGGCTTAGGTTTCTGGGTGAGGCCATGGCAGGCACAATCTACAGACATGAATCGAGATCTCGTGCATCTGAAGTCAGGGCGAGGATCAGACGATCGCTCAGGTTATAGTTTCTGTCCATGATGGCCCCTTCATGAATGGGGGGGGGATCACGAGGCCATGGGGGTTTTCCCACGATGGGAGTTGTGAGAAGCTCCAAACTGCAGAGAGTCTTCGGCAGGACAATTGAGACCTGTTGTTTGGCTCCAGGCCAATGATTCTGAGCAGGGTTCTAAGGATGGATGGCTGGGTAGCCCACCTCGCATTCCAATTGTCTCCTAGCAACAAGACAGGTTAGATCTCCTGGATCTGTGGGGAGTAACCGAGGACGCTGCATTGAAATGGACACCCCTGGGCATGGGTCCTAATGTGCTTTTGTGTCTAAGGAGACCTTGGAATGAAGCGGTGGCACTAGGGCCCTAAAAAGTTCTACTAAACAGAGGCTTTGACACAGCTCCAACGTGCAAGTATCCCATGTGTAGATGAGATGTTTTCTGTTGGGTGAGTCAAGAAACAGCTATATGCTGCTTTTGAATTCCAGGCCTCTGAGGAGAGATGCCTGGAAACCAAAGCAATGGATCTGATTAGTGCCTAGGGGCCTGTTCTTTCCTTTTTACCTCTGGGGACATCTGTCTATGGGTCTGAGTGCAGGTAGGTGCTCTGTAGGGCTCAGATTGCCCCTGTTTTTCCTGGGAAGCGACCACTATTGAGATGGATCAGGGACTTTGGAGGTTTATCCTATTAGAAGGGTTGTGGCCATTGGAATGGGCACACACAATTCCCTTGGAGAGGGCAAGTACAGTCCTCAGGTTTGGCTCCAGGGGCCTGAGCCTGTAGGTTGTGTAGTCCAGCCCTTTTTGGACAGTTGTCTGAAAACACAAACTTGGCTTATGTTTCAGGTCATAGGTATGGCAGGACTGATCTACAGACCATGAGAAGAACTCTTTTGGATTTGAAAGAAGGGCGAGTGTGAGGCTCCTTTTCTCAAGTTTTTGTCTCTGGATATCGTGTCACTCATGGTCGTGGAATTTCTGGGTGACTTCATGGGAAATGGACGAGTCTTACTCTCTGGTGGTTTGGCCACGTCCAAAGAGTTTGGGGTCATTCTGTGGGCTGGAAGAAGTCAGTTTTTTGTTGTTGTTGTTGTTGTTGTTGTTTTCTTTTTTAACCTCATGTGTCCCACCAAATGAGGGTTTCCAGAGTAGAGCCCTGGGGAGGGGCGACTGGACAATCAGAAATCTGGTTAAAAATTGGGGCCTAGGGACATGTCAAGCCCATTATGACATCTAATTGTCCAGCCAAGGAGAGGACTTACTCGAGGACAGGACTCATGCTGAGGGTCACAATGCGTGTGTATGCCCTCGTCGCACTCAAGAATGGGCTGGGCCTCAGGGTGAATGCTGGTTTCTCCTACACTGATCGTTGGACAACGTGCCAACCACAAGGGTTCTTGCCATGGGTAAGGAGGAGTTCTGATTTCTGCATCACACTCACCCCTGAGCAGTGATTGGAGATAAGGTCTCGGTTCTGAAGCCTGAAAACTGAGGTAGGGAAGAGATGATGACCTAAGGCGATGGAGGGTTTCATGTGCTCAGTGTGCGGTCAGCTTTCTGGGTGTTGGTCAGGAGGTCCGGGCTCAGGATGTGTTCGACAGTGCATTAGTGCCCAGGTTAGACTATATAATTTGGGTAAAGTCGAGTGCTGTGTAGGTTTACCCGCATTTAAGGTGCCTGGGCAGGTCATGAGGCAATAATTTATTTCTAGAGGGCAGGCAGAGTGCTGCTTGTGGGTCCTGAATTGCCAAACTTGAGGGCTTTGGGGCCAGGAGTGTGAGGACAGAATTCTGAGAAGACAAGCTAGACTTCGGTTTCAGGGCGAGGTCATGGCAGGTACCCCCTGCAGATCTGAACCAATATCTCATGCATCTGAAGTCAGGGCGAGGATCAGACGTTGGCTCAGGATGGATTTTCTGTGCATGATGGACGCTTCATGAAGGGAGCGGAAACTCGAGGCCATTGAGGTTTTCCCACGTTGGGAGTTGTGGGATGCCCCCTTAAAGGATTCCTTCTGCGGGACAATTGAAACCTGTTGGACAGCTCCAGGAGATTCCATATGGAATGACTCCAGAGCACCGTTCGTGGATGGATGCCTGGGAAGCCCGCCTCGCATTCAAATTGTCTCCTAGCAACAAGACAGTTTAGATCTGTTGTCTTTGCCCGAACAACCGGGGTGGCTGAGTTGAAATGGACTTTCCTGAGGATGGGTCCTAATGTGTTTTTGTGTCCATGAGGGCCTTGGAATGGGGCGGTGGCACCGGGACCCTGAAGTACTCTCCTAAGCTTTGGACATGGCTCCCATGCACAGGTTTCCTTGTGGAGACGAGTTGAGTTCTAATGGGTGCCTCTGGAAAACCCCTATGCTCGTCTTGGAATCAGGCTTTTGAGGACACATGCCTGTAACCCAAAGCAATGGATCCTATTATGGCCTAGGGTCCTGTCTGGTTCAATCTTCTTCTCTGGGGACATCCATCTATGGTATGAGTGGAGGTCGATTATCAGCTGGTGTCAGACACCCCTTTTTTGTTCAGGGCGACCTACACTATTGGGATGGCCTTAGGGACTTTGGAGGTTTCTCCTAATTTGTACGATTATGGACCATGGAATGGGCAGAATTCCCATGGATTGGTAGGCACAGTCCTAATGTGTGGCTCCAGGGTCCCAGCCTGGAGAGTGTGTGGCCCAAAACTTTGAGGACAGAAGTCTGAAAACACAAACTCAGCTTAGGTTTGGGGACGTAGGTATTGCAGGCCCGATCGACAAACCATGAGAAGAACTCTACAGGATATGAAGAAAGTGCGAGTCTGTGGCGATTGCTCAGGCTTTTGTCTCTGGATTTTGTATCAGTGATGGCCGTGGAATGTCGGGGAGGCCTCATGGGCCATGGACGAATCTTCCTCTCTGAGGATTTGGCCCGATTCCCAATTGCTTTTCGTCAATCTCTGGGATGGGATGACTCATTTCAGTTTTGTTACCTCAGGTGTCCCACCAAAAGAGGAATTCCAAAGCCAAGCCATGGGGAAGACTGAAGGGACAACCCGAACTATGGTTAAAAATTGGGGCCTAGGGGCATGGAAAGCCCAATATGCTATCCTTTCATCCAGCCACTGAGTAGCCTTACTTGAGGACTGCGCTCAGCCTGAGGGTCACAATGTGTGTTTGTAACCAATGTGGCCCACGAGCATGGGCGGGGCCTCATGGGCCACACTGGTTTCAACGACACTGAACGTTTGACAACATGCCAACCACAAGATTTCTTGCCATGGGAAAGGAGTTCTGATTTCTGCATCACCTTCAACCTGGGCAGTGATTGGAGATAAGGTCTAGGTTCTGAAACCTGGAAATCGAGGTTGGGAAGAGATGACGACCTAAGGCCATGGGGGCTCGATGTGCTCAGTGTGCGGCCAGCTGTCTGGGAGGGGCCAGGGGTCCAGGTTCAGGCTGTGTCAGAAAGGGCATTAGTGCCCTGGTCAGCCTATGTATTTGGGGTACAGCCATGGTCAGTGCAGGTTGATCCTCATTTGGGGTATCTGGGTAGCCCCAGAGGACAATATTTTTCTTCTGGAGGGCCGGCAGAATGCTGCATTGTAGTTCTAGATTGCCAAACTGGAGGGCTTGTGGGCCAGTAGTCTGACGACAAAAGTCTGAGAACACAAGCTAGGCTTAGGTTTCTGGGTGAGGCCATGGCAGGCACAATCTACAGACATGAATCGAGATCTCGTGCATCTGAAGTCAGGGCGAGGATCAGACGATCGCTCAGGTTATAGTTTCTGTCCATGATGGCCCCTTCATGAATGGGGGGGGGATCACGAGGCCATGGGGGTTTTCCCACGATGGGAGTTGTGAGAAGCTGCAACTGCAGAGAGTCTTCGGCAGGACAATTGAGACCTGTTGTTTGGCTCCAGGCCAATGATTCTGAGCAGGGTTCTAAGGATGGATGGCTGGGTAGCCCACCTCGCATTCCAATTGTCTCCTAGCAACAAGACAGGTTAGATCTCCTGGATCTGTGGGGAGTAACCGAGGACGCTGCATTGAAATGGACACCCCTGGGCATGGGTCCTAATGTGCTTTTGTGTCTAAGGAGACCTTGGAATGAAGCGGTGGCACTAGGGCCCTAAAAAGTTCTACTAAACAGAGGCTTTGACACATCTCCAACGTGCAAGTATCCCATGTGTAGATGAGATGTTTTCTGTTGGGTGAGTCAAGAAACAGCTATATGCTGCTTTTGAATTCCAGGCCTCTGAGGAGAGATGCCTGGAAACCAAAGCAATGGATCTGATTAGTGCCTAGGGGCCTGTTCTTTCCTTTTTACCTCTGGGGACATCTGTCTATGGGTCTGAGTGCAGGTAGGTGCTCTGTAGGGCTCAGATTGCCCCTGTTTTTCCTGGGAAGCGACCACTATTGAGATGGATCAGGGACTTTGGAGGTTTATCCTATTAGAAGGGTTGTGGCCATTGGAATGGGCACACACAATTCCCTTGGAGAGGGCAAGTACAGTCCTCAGGTTTGGCTCCAGGGGCCTGAGCCTGTAGGTTGTGTAGTCCAGCCCTTTTTGGACAGTTGTCTGAAAACACAAACTTGGCTTATGTTTCAGGTCATAGGTATGGCAGGACTGATCTACAGACCATGAGAAGAACTCTTTTGGATTTGAAAGAAGGGCGAGTGTGAGGCTCCTTTTCTCAAGTTTTTGTCTCTGGATATCGTGTCACTCATGGTCGTGGAATTTCTGGGTGACTTCATGGGAAATGGACGAGTCTTACTCTCTGGTGGTTTGGCCACGTCCAAAGAGTTTGGGGTCATTCTGTGGGCTGGAAGAAGTCAGTTTTTTGTTGTTGTTGTTGTTGTTGTTGTTTTCTTTTTTAACCTCATGTGTCCCACCAAATGAGGGTTTCCAGAGTAGAGCCCTGGGGAGGGGCGACTGGACTATCAGAAATCTGGTTAAAAATTGGGGCCTAGGGACATGTCAAGCCCATTATGACATCTAATTGTCCAGCCAAGGAGAGGACTTACTCGAGGACAGGACTCATGCTGAGGGTCACAATGCGTGTGTATGCCCTCGTCGCACTCAAGAATGGGCTGGGCCTCAGGGTGAATGCTGGTTTCTCCTACACTGATCGTTGGACAACGTGCCAACCACAAGGGTTCTTGCCATGGGTAAGGAGGAGTTCTGATTTCTGCATCACACTCACCCCTGAGCAGTGATTGGAGATAAGGTCTCGGTTCTGAAGCCTGAAAACTGAGGTAGGGAAGAGATGATGACCTAAGGCGATGGAGGGTTTCATGTGCTCAGTGTGCGGTCAGCTTTCTGGGTGTTGGTCAGGAGGTCCGGGCTCAGGATGTGTTCGACAGTGCATTAGTGCCCAGGTTAGACTATATAATTTGGGTAAAGTCGAGTGCTGTGTAGGTTTACCCGCATTTAAGGTGCCTGGGCAGGTCATGAGGCAATAATTTATTTCTAGAGGGCAGGCAGAGTGCTGCTTGTGGGTCCTGAATTGCCAAACTTGAGGGCTTTGGGGCCAGGAGTGTGAGGACAGAATTCTGAGAAGACAAGCTAGACTTCGGTTTCAGGGCGAGGTCATGGCAGGTACCCCCTGCAGATCTGAACCAATATCTCATGCATCTGAAGTCAGGGCGAGGATCAGACGTTGGCTCAGGATGGATTTTCTGTGCATGATGGACGCTTCATGAAGGGAGCGGAAACTCGAGGCCATTGAGGTTTTCCCACGTTGGGAGTTGTGGGATGCCCCCTTAAAGGATTCCTTCTGCGGGACAATTGAAACCTGTTGGACAGCTCCAGGAGATTCCATATGGAATGACTCCAGAGCACCGTTCGTGGATGGATGCCTGGGAAGCCCGCCTCGCATTCAAATTGTCTCCTAGCAACAAGACAGTTTAGATCTGTTGTCTCTGCCCGAACAACCGGGGTGGCTGAGTTGAAATGGACTTTCCTGAGGATGGGTCCTAATGTGTTTTTGTGTCCATGAGGGCCTTGGAATGGGGCGGTGGCACCGGGACCCTGAAGTACTCTCCTAAGCTTTGGACATGGCTCCCATGCACAGGTTTCCTTGTGGAGACGAGTTGAGTTCTAATGGGTGCCTCTGGAAAACCCCTATGCTCGTCTTGGAATCAGGCTTTTGAGGACACATGCCTGTAACCCAAAGCAATGGATCCTATTATGGCCTAGGGTCCTGTCTGGTTCAATCTTCTTCTCTGGGGACATCCATCTATGGTATGAGTGGAGGTCGATTATCAGCTGGTGTCAGACACCCCTTTTTTGTTCAGGGCGACCTACACTATTGGGATGGCCTTAGGGACTTTGGAGGTTTCTCCTAATTTGTACGATTATGGACCATGGAATGGGCAGAATTCCCATGGATTGGTAGGCACAGTCCTAATGTGTGGCTCCAGGGTCCCAGCCTGGAGAGTGTGTGGCCCAAGACTTTGAGGACAGAAGTCTGAAACACAAACTCAGCTTAGGTTTGGGGACGTAGGTGTGGCAGGCCCGATCTACAAACCATGAGAAGAACTCTACAGGATATGAAGAAAGTGCGAGTCTGTGGCGATTGCTCAGGCTTTTGTCTCTGGATTTTGTATCAGTGATGGCCGTGGAATGTCGGGGAGGCCTCATGGGCCATGGACGAATCTTCCTCT
Organism: Mustela nivalis; assembly: GCF_964662115.1. Taxonomy (NCBI): domain Eukaryota; kingdom Metazoa; phylum Chordata; class Mammalia; order Carnivora; family Mustelidae; genus Mustela; species Mustela nivalis. The sequence continues at coordinate 883,764 of NW_028136507.1, read as the reverse complement.
CTGAGGATTTGGCCCGATTCCCAATTGCTTTTCGTCAATCTGTGGGATGGTAGGACTCATTTCAGTTTTGTTACATCAGGTGTCCCAATAAAAGAGGAATTCCAAAGCAAAGCCGTGGGGAAGACTGAAGGGACAATCCGAACTATGGTTAAAAATTGGGGCCTAGGGGCATGGCAAGCCCAATATGCTATCTCTTCATCCAGCCACTGAGTGGCCTTACTTGAGGACTGGGCTCAGCCTGAGGGTCACAATGTGTGTTTGTGACCAATATGGCCCGCGAGCATGGGCGGGGCCTCATGGGCCACACTGGTTTCAACGACACTGAACCTTGGACAACATGCCAACCACAAGGTTCCTTGCCATGGGGAAGGAGTTCTGATTTCTGCATCACCTTCAACATGGACAGTGATTGGAGATAAGTTCTTGGTTCTGAAACCTGGAAATCGAGATTGGGAAGAGATGACGACCTAAGGCCATGGGGGCTCGACGTGCTCAGTGTGCGGCCAGCTGTCTGGGAGGGGCTAGGGGTCCAGGTTCAGGCTGTGTCAGAAAGGGCATTAGTGCCCTGGTCAGCCTATGTATTCGGGGTACAGCCATGGTCAGCAGGTTGATCCTCATTTGGGGTTACTGATTAGCCCCAGAGGACAATGTTTTTTATCTGGAGGGCAGGCAGAGTGCTGCATTGTAGTTCTGGATTGCCAAACTGGAGGGCTTGTGGGCCAGTAGTCTGACGACAAAAGTCTGAGAACACAAGCTAGGCTTAGGTTTCTGGGTGAGGCCATGGCAGGCACAATCTACAGACATGAATCGAGATCTCGTGCATCTGAAGTCAGGGCGAGGATCAGACGATCGCTCAGGTTATAGTTTCTGTCCCTGATGGCCCCTTCATGAATGGGGCGGGGGGATCACGAGGCCATGGGGGTTTTCCCACGATGGGAGTTGTGAGAAGCTCCAAACTGCAGAGAGTCTTCGGCAGGACAATTGAGACCTGTTGTTTGGCTCCAGGCCAATGATTCTGAGCAGGGTTCTAAGGATGGATGGCTGGGTAGCCCACCTCGCATTCCAATTGTCTCCTAGCAACAAGACAGGTTAGATCTCCTGGATCTGTGGGGAGTAATCGAGGACGCTGCATTGAAATGGTCACCCCTGGGCATGGGTCCTAATGTGCTTTTATGTCTAAGGAGACCTTGGAATGAAGCGGTGGCACTTGGGCCCTAAAAAGTTCTACTAAACAGAGGCTTTGACACATCTCCAACGTGCAAGTATCCCATGTGTAGATGAGATGTTTTCTGATGGGTGAAACAAGAAACAGGTATATGCTGCTTTTGAATTCCAGGCCTCTGAGGAGAGATGCCTGGACCAAAGCAATGGATCTGATTAGTGCCTAGGGGCCTGTTCTTTCCTTTTTTCCTCTGAGGACATCTGTCTATGGGTCTGAGTGCAGGTAGGGGCTCATTTGGGCTCAGATTGCCCCTGTTTTTCCTGGGAAGCTACCACTATTGAGATGGAGCAGGGACTTTGGAGGTTTATCCTATTAGAAGGGTTGTGGCCATTGGAATGGGCACACACAATTCCCTTGGAGAGGGCAAGTACAGTCCTCAGGTTTGGCTCCAGGGGCCTGAGCCTGTAGGTTGTGTAGTCCAGCCCTTTTTGGACAGTTGTCTGAAAACACAAACTCGGCTTATGTTTCAGGTCATAGGTATGGCAGGACTGATCTACAGACCATGAGGAGAACTTTTCGGGATTTGAAAGAAGGGCGAGTGTGAGGCTCCTGCTCAAGTTTTTGTCTCGGGATATCGTGTCACTCATGGTCGTGGAATTTCTGGGTGACTTCATGGGAAATGGACGAGTCTTACTCTCTGGTGGTTTGGCCCCGTCCAAAGAGTTTGGGTTCATTCTGTGGGCTGGAAGAAGTCCGTTTTATTTTGGTGTTGTTGTTGTTGTTGTTGTTTTCTTTTTTAACCTCAGGTGTCCCACCAAATGAGGGTTTTCAGAGTAGAGCCCTAGGAGGGGCGACTGGACAATCAGAAATCTGGTTAAAAATTGGGGCCTAGGGACATGTCAAGCCCATTATGACATCTAATGGTCCAGCCACTGAGAGGACTTACTAGAGGACAGGACTCATGCTGAGGGTCACAATGCGTGTGTATGCCCTCGTCGCACTCAAGAATGGGCGGGGCCTCAGGGTTTCTCCTACACTGATCGTTGGACAACGTGCCAACCACAAGGGTTCTTGCCATGGGTAAGGAGGAGTTCTGATTTCTGCATCAGACTCACCCCTGGGCAGTGATTGGAGATAAGGTCTCGGTTCTGAAGCCTGAAAACTGAGGTAGGGAAGAGATGATGACCTAAGGCCATGGCGGGTTTTATGTGCTCAGTGTGCGGTCAGCTTTCTGGGTGTTGGTCAGGAGGTCCGGGCTCAGGATGTGTTCGACAGTGCATTAGTGCCCAGGTTAGACTATATAATTTGGGTAAAGTCGAGTGCTGTGTAGGTTTACCCTCATTTAAGGTGCCTGGGCAGCTCATGAGGCAATCATTTTTTTCTCTAGAGGGCAGGCAGAGTGCTGCATTGTGGGTCCGGAATTGCCAAACTTGAGGGCTTTGGGGCCAGGAGTGTGAGGATGGAAGTCTGAGAAGACAAGCTAGACTTGGGTTTCAGGGCGAGGGCACGGCAGGTACCCCCTGCAGATCTGAACCAATATCTCATGCATCTGAAGTCAGGGCGAGGATCAGACGTTGGCTCAGGTGGGAGTTTCTGAGCATGACGGCCGCTTCATGAAGGGAGCGGAATCTCGAGGCCATTGAGGTTTTCCCACGTTGGGAGTTGTGGGATGCCCCCTTCCAGGATTCCTTCTTCCGGACAATTGAGACCTGTTGGACAGCTCCAGGACATCCCATATGGAATGACTCCAGAGCACCGTTCGGGGATGGATGCCTGGGAAGCCCGCCTCGCATTCCAATTGTCTCCTAGCAACAAGACAGTTTAGATCTGATGGCTCTGCGGGAGCAACCTCGGTGGCTGAGTTGAAATGGACTTTCCTGAGGATGTGTCCTAATGTGTTTTTGTGTCCATGAGGGCCTTGGAATGGGGCGGTGGCACCGGCAACCTGAAGTACTTTCCTAAGCTTTGGACATGGCTCCCATGCACAGGTTTACTTGTGGAGACGAGATGAGTTCTGATGGGTGCCTCAGGAAAACCCCTCTGCTCGTATTGGAATCAGGCTTTTGAGGACACATGCCTGTAACCCAAAGCAATGGATCCTATTATGGCCTAGGGTCCTGTCTGGTTCAATCTTCTTCTCTGGGGACATCCATCTATGGTATGAGTGGAGGTAGATTATCAGCTGGTGTCAGACACCCCTTGTTTGTTCCGGGTGACCCACACTATTGGGATGGCCTAAGGGTCGTTGGAGGTTTCTCCTAATTTGTACGATTTGGGACCATGGAATGGGCAGAATTCCCATGAATTGGTAGGCACAGTCCTAATGTGTGGCTCCAGGGGCCCAGCCTGGAGGGTGTGTGGCCCAAGACTTTGAGGACAGAAGTCTGAAAACACAAACTCAGCTTAGGTTTGGGGACGTAGGTATGGCAGGCCCGATCTACAAACCATGAGAAGAACTCTACAGGATATGAAGAAAGTGCGAGTCTGTGGCGATTGCTCAGGCTTTTGTCTCTGGATTTTGTATCAGTGATGGCCGTGGAATGTCGGGGAGGCCTCATGGGCCATGGACGAATCTTCCTCTCGGAGGATTTGGCCCGATTCCCAATTGCTTTTCGTCAATCTGTGGGATGGGAGGACTCATTTCAGTTTTGTTACCTCAGGTGTCCCACCAAAAGAGGAATTCCAAAGCAAAGCCGTGGGGAAGACTGAAGGGACAATCCGAACTATGGTTAAAAATTGGGGCCTAGGGGCATGGCAAGCCCAATATGCTATCTCTTCATCCAGCCACTGAGTGGCCTTACTTGAGGACTGGGCTCAGCCTGAGGGTCACAATGTGTGTTTGTGACCAATGTGGCCCGCGAGCATGGGCGGGGCCTCATGGGAGACACTGGTTTCAACGACACTGAACGATGGACAACATGCCAACCACAAGGTTTCTTGCCATGGGGAAGGAGTTCTGATTTCTGCATCACCTTCAACATGGACAGTGATTGGAGATAAGGTCTAGGTTCTGAAACCTGAAAACCGAGGTTGGGAAGAGATGACGACCTAAGGCCATGGCGGCTCGATGTGCTCAGTGTGCGGCCAGCTGTCTGGGAGGGGCCAGGGGGTCCAGGCTCAGGCTGTGTCAGAAAGGGCATTAGTGCCCTGGTCAGCCTATGTATTTGGGGTACAGCCAAGGTCGGTGCAGGTTGATCCTCATTTGGGGTTACTGGGTAGCCCCAGAGGACAACGTTTTTTATCTGGAGGGCAGCCAGAGTGCTGCATTGTAGTTCTGGATTGCCAAACTGGAGGCCTTGTGGGCCAGTAGTCTGACGACAAAAGTCTGAGAACACAAGCTAGGCTTAGGTTTCTGGGTGAGGCCATGGCAGGCACAATCTACAGACCTGAATCGAGATCTCGTGCATCTGAAGTCAGGGCGAGGATCAGACGATCGCTCAGGTTGGAGTTTCTGTCCCTGATGGCCCCTTCATGAATGGGGGGGCATCACGAGGCCATGGGTGTTTTCCCATGATGGGAGTTGTGAGAAGCTCCAAACTGCAGAGAGTCTTCGGCAGGACAATTGAGACCTGTTGTTTGGCTCCAGGCCAATGATTCTGAGCAGGGTTCTAAGGATGGATGGCTGGGTAGCCCACCTCGCGTTCCAATTGTCTCCTAGCAACAAGACAGTTTAGATCTCCTGGATCTGTGGGGAGCTACCGAGGATGCTGAGTTGAAATGCACACCCCTGGGGATGGGTCCGAATGTGCTTTTGTGTCTATGGAGACCTTGGAATGAAGCGGTGGCTCTGGGGCCCTAAAGGGTTCTCCTAAACAGAGGCTTTGACACAGCTCCAACGTGCAAGTTTCCCATGTTTAGATGAGATGTTTTCTGATGGGTGAAACAAGAAACAGCTATATGCTGCTTTTGAAATCCAACCTCTGAGGAGAGATGCCTGGAAACCAAAGCAATGGATCTGATTAGTGCCTAGGGGCCTGTTCTTTCCTTTTTTCCTCTGAGGACATCTGTCTATGGGTCTGAGTGCAGGTAGGGGCTCATTTGGGCTCAGATTGCCCCTGTTTTTTCTGGGAAGCTACCACTATTGAGATGGAGCAGGGACTTTGGAGGTTTATCCTATTAGAAGGGTTGTGGCCATTGGAATGGGCACACACAATTCCCTTGGAGAGGGCAAGTACAGTCCTCAGGTTTGGCTCCAGGGGCCTGAGCCTGTAGGTTGTGTAGTCCAGCCCTTTTTGGACAGTTGTCTGAAAACACAAACTCGGCTTATGTTTCAGGTCATAGGTATGGCAGGACTGATCTACAGACCATGAGGAGAACTTTTCGGGATTTGAAAGAAGGGCGAGTGTGAGGCTCCTGCTCAAGTTTTTGTCTCGGGATATCGTGTCACTCATGGTCGTGGAATTTCTGGGTGACTTCATGGGAAATGGACGAGTCTTACTCTCTGGTGGTTTGGCCCCATTCCAAAGAGTTTGGGTTCATTCTGTGGGCTGGAAGAAGTCCGTTTTATTTTGTTGTTGTTGTTGTTGTTGTTGTTTTCTTTTTTAACCTCAGGTGTCGCACCAAATGAGGGTTTTCAGAGTAGAGCCCTAGGAGGGGCGACTGGACAATCAGAAATCTGGTTAAAAATTGGGGCCTAGGGACATGTCAAGCCCATTATGACATCTAATGGTCCAGCCACTGAGAGGACTTACTAGAGGACAGGACTCATGCTGAGGGTCACAATGCGTGTGTATGCCCTCGTCGCACTCAAGAATGGGCGGGGCCTCAGGGTTTCTCCTACACTGATCGTTGGACAACGTGCCAACCACAAGGGTTCTTGCCATGGGTAAGGAGGAGTTCTGATTTCTGCATCAGACTCACCCCTGGGCAGTGATTGGAGATAAGGTCTCGGTTCTGAAGCCTGAAAACTGAGGTAGGGAAGAGATGATGACCTAAGGCCATGGCGGGTTTTATGTGCTCAGTGTGCGGTCAGCTTTCTGGGTGTTGGTCAGGAGGTCCGGGCTCAGGATGTGTTCGACAGTGCATTAGTGCCCAGGTTAGACTATATAATTTGGGTAAAGTCGAGTGCTGTGTAGGTTTACCCTCATTTAAGGTGCCTGGGCAGCTCATGAGGCAATCATTTTTTTCTCTAGAGGGCAGGCAGAGTGCTGCATTGTGGGTCCGGAATTGCCAAACTTGAGGGCTTTGGGGCCAGGAGTGTGAGGATGGAAGTCTGAGAAGACAAGCTAGACTTGGGTTTCAGGGCGAGGGCACGGCAGGTACCCCCTGCAGATCTGAACCAATATCTCATGCATCTGAAGTCAGGGCGAGGATCAGACGTTGGCTCAGGTGGGAGTTTCTGAGCATGACGGCCGCTTCATGAAGGGAGCGGAATCTCGAGACCATTGAGGTTTTCCCACGTTGGGAGTTGTGGGATGCCCCCTTCCAGGATTCCTTCTTCCGGACAATTGAGACCTGTTGGACAGCTCCAGGACATCCCATATGGAATGACTCCAGAGCACCGTTCGCGGATGGATGCCTGGGAAGCCCGCCTCGCATTCCAATTGTCTCCTAGCAACAAGACAGTTTAGATCTGATGGCTCTGCGGGAGCAACCTCGGTGGCTGAGTTGAAATGGACTTTCCTGAGGATGTGTCCTAATGTGTTTTTGTGTCCATGAGGGCCTTGGAATGGGGCGGTGGCACCGGCAACCTGAAGTACTTTCCTAAGCTTTGGACATGGCTCCCATGCACAGGTTTACTTGTGGAGACGAGATGAGTTCTGATGGGTGCCTCAGGAAAACCCCTCTGCTCGTATTGGAATCAGGCTTTTGAGGACACATGCCTGTAACCCAAAGCAATGGATCCTATTATGGCCTAGGGTCCTGTCTGGTTCAATCTTCTTCTCTGGGGACATCCATCTATGGTATGAGTGGAGGTCGATTATCAGCTGGTGTCAGACACCCCTTGTTTGTTCCGGGTGACCCACACTATTGGGATGGCCTAAGGGTCGTTGGAGGTTTCTCCTAATTTGTACGATTTGGGACCATGGAATGGGCAGAATTCCCATGAATTGGTAGGCACAGTCCTAATGTGTGGCTCCAGGGGCCCAGCCTGGAGGGTGTGTGGCCCAAGACTTTGAGGACAGAAGTCTGAAAACACAAACTCAGCTTAGGTTTGGGGACGTAGGTATGGCAGGCCCGATCTACAAACCATGAGAAGAACTCTACAGGATATGAAGAAAGTGCGAGTCTGTGGCGATTGCTCAGGCTTTTGTCTCTGGATTTTGTATCAGTGATGGCCGTGGAATGTCGGGGAGGCCTCATGGGCCATGGACGAATCTTCCTCTCGGAGGATTTGGCCTGATTCCCAATTGCTTTTCGTCAATCTGTGGGATGGGAGGACTCATTTCAGTTTTGTTACCTCAGGTGTCCCACCAAAAGAGGAATTCCAAAGCAAAGCCGTGGGGAAGACTGAAGGGACAATCCGAACTATGGTTAAAAATTGGGGCCTAGGGGCATGGCAAGCCCAATATGCTATCTCTTCATCCAGCCACTGAGTGGCCTTACTTGAGGACTGGGCTCAGCCTGAGGGTCACAATGTGTGTTTGTGACCAATGTGGCCCGCGAGCATGGGCGGGGCCTCATGGGCCACACTGGTTTCAACGACACTGAACGTTGGACAACATGCCAACCACAAGGTTTCTTGCCATGGGGAAGGAGTTCTGATTTCTGCATCACCTTCAACATGGACAGTGATTGGAGATAAGGTCTAGGTTCTGAAACCTGAAAACCGAGGTTGGGAAGAGATGACGACCTAAGGCCATGGGGGCTCGACGTGCTCAGTGTGCGGCCAGCTGTCTGGGAGGGGCCAGGGGTTCCAGGCTCAGGCTGTGTCAGAAAGGGCATTAGTGCCCTGGTCAGCCTATGTATTGGGGGTACAGCCAAGGTCGGTGCAGGTTGATCCTCATTTGGGGTTACTGGGTAGCCCCAGAGGACAATGTTTTTTATCTGGAGGGCAGCCAGAGTGCTGCATTGTAGTTCTGGATTGCCAAACTGGAGGCCTTGTGGGCCAGTAGTCTGACGACAAAAGTCTGAGAACACAAGCTAGGCTTAGGTTTCTGGGTGAGGCCATGGCAGGCACAATCTACAGACCTGAATCGAGATCTCGTGCATCTGAAGTCAGGGCGAGGATCAGACGATCGCTCAGGTTGGAGTTTCTGTCCCTGATGGCCCCTTCATGAATGGGGGGGCATCACGAGGCCATGGGTGTTTTCCCATGATGGGAGTTGTGAGAAGCTCCAAACTGCAGAGAGTCTTCGGCAGGACAATTGACACCTGTTGTTTGGCTCCAGGCCAATGATTCTGAGCAGGGTTCTAAGGATGGATGGCTGGGTAGCCCACCTCGCGTTCCAATTGTCTCCTAGCAACAAGACAGTTTAGATCTCCTGGATCTGTGGGGAGCTACCGAGGATGCTGAGTTGAAATGCACACCCCTGGGGATGGGTCCGAATGTGCTTTTGTGTCTATGGAGACCTTGGAATGAAGCGGTGGCTCTGGGGCCCTAAAGGGTTCTCCTAAACAGAGGCTTTGACACAGCTCCAACGTGCAAGTTTCCCATGTGTAGATGAGATGTTTTCTGATGGGTGAAACAAGAAACAGCTATATGCTGCTTTTGAAATCCAGGCCTCTGAGGAGAGATGCCTGGAAACCAAAGCAATGGATCTGATTAGTGCCTAGGGGCCTGTTCTTTCCTTTTTTCCTCTGAGGACATCTGTCTATGGGTCTGAGTGCAGGTAGGGGCTCATTTGGGCTCAGATTGCCCCTGTTTTTCCTGGGAAGCTACCACTATTGAGATGGAGCAGGGACTTTGGAGGTTTATCCTATTAGAAGGGTTGTGGCCATTGGAATGGGCACACACAATTCCCTTGGAGAGGGCAAGTACAGTCCTCAGGTTTGGCTCCAGGGGCCTGAGCCTGTAGGTTGTGTAGTCCAGCCCTTTTTGGACAGTTGTCTGAAAACACAAACTCGGCTTATGTTTCAGGTCATAGGTATGGCAGGACTGATCTACAGACCATGAGGAGAACTTTTCGGGATTTGAAAGAAGGGCGAGTGTGAGGCTCCTGCTCAAGTTTTTGTCTCGGGATATCGTGTCACTCATGGTCGTGGAATTTCTGGGTGACTTCATGGGAAATGGACGAGTCTTACTCTCTGGTGGTTTGGCCCCGTCCAAAGAGTTTGGGTTCATTCTGTGGGCTGGAAGAAGTCCGTTTTATTTTGTTGTTGTTGTTGTTGTTGTTGTTTTCTTTTTTAACCTCAGGTGTCCCACCAAATGAGGGTTTTCAGAGTAGAGCCCTAGGAGGGGCGACTGGACAATCAGAAATCTGGTTAAAAATTGGGGCCTAGGGACATGTCAAGCCCATTATGACATCTAATGGTCCAGCCACTGAGAGGACTTACTAGAGGACAGGACTCATGCTGAGGGTCACAATGCGTGTGTATGCCCTCGTCGCACTCAAGAATGGGCGGGGCCTCAGGGTTTCTCCTACACTGATTGTTGGACAACGTGCCAACCACAAGGGTTCTTGCCATGGGTAAGGAGGAGTTCTGATTTCTGCATCAGACTCACCCCTGGGCAGTGATTGGAGATAAGGTCTCGGTTCTGAAGCCTGAAAACTGAGGTAGGGAAGAGATGATGACCTAAGGCCATGACGGGTTTTATGTGCTCAGTGTGCGGTCAGCTTTCTGGGTGTTGGTCATGAGGTCCGGGCTCAGGATGTGTTCGACAGTGCATTAGTGCCCAGGTTAGACTATATAATTTGGGTAAAGTCGAGTGCTGTGTAGGTTTACCCTCATTTAAGGTGCCTGGGCAGCTCATGAGGCAATCATTTTTTTCTCTAGAGGGCAGGCAGAGTGCTGCATTGTGGGTCCGGAATTGCCAAACTTGAGGGCTTTGGGGCCAGGTGTGTGAGGATGGAAGTCTGAGAAGACAAGCTAGACTTGGGTTTCAGGGCGAGGGCACGGCAGGTACCCCCTGCAGATCTGAACCAATATCTCATGCATCTGAAGTCAGGGCGAGGATCAGACGTTGGCTCAGGTGGGAGTTTCTGAGCATGACGGCCGCTTCATGAAGGGAGCGGAATCTCGAGGCCATTGAGGTTTTCCCACGTTGGGAGTTGTGGGATGCCCCCTTCCAGGATTCCTTCTTCCGGACAATTGAGACCTGTTGGACAGCTCCAGGACATCCCATATGGAATGACTCCAGAGCACCGTTCGCGGATGGATGCCTGGGAAGCCCGCCTCGCATTCCAATTGTCTCCTAGCAACAAGACAGTTTAGATCTGATGGCTCTGCGGGAGCAACCTCGGTGGCTGAGTTGAAATGGACTTTCCTGAGGATGTGTCCTAATGTGTTTTTGTGTCCATGAGGGCCTTGGAATGGGGCGGTGGCACCGGCAACCTGAAGTACTTTCCTAAGCTTTGGACATGGCTCCCATGCACAGGTTTACTTGTGGAGACGAGATGAGTTCTGATGGGTGCCTCAGGAAAACCCCTCTGCTCGTATTGGAATCAGGCTTTTGAGGACACATGCCTGTAACCCAAAGCAATGGATCCTATTATGGCCTAGGGTCCTGTCTGGTTCAATCTTCTTCTCTGGGGACATCCATCTATGGTATGAGTGGAGGTAGATTATCAGCTGGTGTCAGACACCCCTTGTTTGTTCCGGGTGACCCACACTATTGGGATGGCCTAAGGGTCGTTGGAGGTTTCTCCTAATTTGTACGATTTGGGACCATGGAATGGGCAGAATTCCCATGAATTGGTAGGCACAGTCCTAATGTGTGGCTCCAGGGGCCCAGCCTGGAGGGTGTGTGGCCCAAGACTTTGAGGACAGAAGTCTGAAAACACAAACTCAGCTTAGGTTTGGGGACGTAGGTATGGCAGGCCCGATCTACAAACCATGAGAAGAACTCTACAGGATATGAAGAAAGTGCGAGTCTGTGGCGATTGCTCAGGCTTTTGTCTCTGGATTTTGTATCAGTGATGGCCGTGGAATGTCGGGGAGGCCTCATGGGCCATGGACGAATCTTCCTCTCGGAGGATTTGGCCCGATTCCCAATTGCTTTTCGTCAATCTGTGGGATGGGAGGACTCATTTCAGTTTTGTTACCTCAGGTGTCCCACCAAAAGAGGAATTCCAAAGCAAAGCCGTGGGGAAGACTGAAGGGACAATCCGAACTATGGTTAAAAATTGGGGCCTAGGGGCATGGCAAGCCCAATATGCTATCTCTTCATCCAGCCACTGAGTGGCCTTACTTGAGGACTGGGCTCAGCCTGAGGGTCACAATGTGTGTTTGTGACCAATGTGGCCCGCGAGCATGGGCGGGGCCTCATGGGCCACACTGGTTTCAAGGACACTGAACGTTGGACAACATGCCAACCACAAGGTTTCTTGCCATGGGGAAGGAGTTCTGATTTCTGCATCACCTTCAACATGGACAGTGATTGGAGATAAGGTCTAGGTTCTGAAACCTGAAAACCGAGGTTGGGAAGAGATGACGACCTAAGGCCATGGGGGCTCGACGTGCTCAGTGTGCGGCCAGCTGTCTGGGAGGGGCCAGGGGTTCCAGGCTCAGGCTGTGTCAGAAAGGGCATTAGTGCCCTGGTCAGCCTATGTATTGGGGGTACAGCCAAGGTCGGTGCAGGTTGATCCTCATTTGGGGTTACTGGGTAGCCCCAGAGGACAATGTTTTTTATCTGGAGGGCAGCCAGAGTGCTGCATTGTAGTTCTGGATTGCCAAACTGGAGGCCTTGTGGGCCAGTAGTCTGACGACAAAAGTCTGAGAACACAAGCTAGGCTTAGGTTTCTGGGTGAGGCCATGGCAGGCACAATCTACAGACCTGAATCGAGATCTCGTGCATCTGAAGTCAGGGCGAGGATCAGACGATCGCTCAGGTTGGAGTTTCTGTCCCTGATGGCCCCTTCATGAATGGGGGGGCATCACGAGGCCATGGGTGTTTTCCCATGATGGGAGTTGTGAGAAGCTCCAAACTGCAGAGAGTCTTCGGCAGGACAATTGAGACCTGTTGTTTGGCTCCAGGCCAATGATTCTGAGCAGGGTTCTAAGGATGGATGGCTGGGTAGCCCACCTCGCGTTCCAATTGTCTCCTAGCAACAAGACAGTTTAGATCTCCTGGATCTGTGGGGAGCTACCGAGGATGCTGAGTTGAAATGCACACCCCTGGGGATGGGTCCGAATGTGCTTTTGTGTCTATGGAGACCTTGGAATGAAGCGGTGGCTCTGGGGCCCTAAAGGGTTCTCCTAAACAGAGGCTTTGACACAGCTCCAACGTGCAAGTTTCCCATGTGTAGATGAGATGTTTTCTGATGGGTGAAACAAGAAACAGCTATATGCTGCTTTTGAAATCCAGGCCTCTGAGGAGAGATGCCTGGAAACCAAAGCAATGGATCTGATTAGTGCCTAGGGGCCTGTTCTTTCCTTTTTTCCTCTGAGGACATCTGTCTATGGGTCTGAGTGCAGGTAGGGGCTCATTTGGGCTCAGATTGCCCCTGTTTTTCCTGGGAAGCTACCACTATTGAGATGGAGCAGGGACTTTGGAGGTTTATCCTATTAGAAGGGTTGTGGCCATTGGAATGGGCACACACAATTCCCTTGGAGAGGGCAAGTACAGTCCTCAGGTTTGGCTCCAGGGGCCTGAGCCTGTAGGTTGTGTAGTCCAGCCCTTTTTGGACAGTTGTCTGAAAACACAAACTCGGCTTATGTTTCAGGTCATAGGTATGGCAGGACTGATCTACAGACCATGAGGAGAACTTTTCGGGATTTGAAAGAAGGGCGAGTGTGAGGCTCCTGCTCAAGTTTTTGTCTCGGGATATCGTGTCACTCATGGTCGTGGAATTTCTGGGTGACTTCATGGGAAATGGACGAGTCTTACTCTCTGGTGGTTTGGCCCCATTCCAAAGAGTTTGGGTTCATTCTGTGGGCTGGAAGAAGTCCGTTTTATTTTGTTGTTGTTGTTGTTGTTGTTGTTTTCTTTTTTAACCTCAGGTGTCGCACCAAATGAGGGTTTTCAGAGTAGAGCCCTAGGAGGGGCGACTGGACAATCAGAAATCTGGTTAAAAATTGGGGCCTAGGGACATGTCAAGCCCATTATGACATCTAATGGTCCAGCCACTGAGAGGACTTACTAGAGGACAGGACTCATGCTGAGGGTCACAATGCGTGTGTATGCCCTCGTCGCACTCAAGAATGGGCGGGGCCTCAGGGTTTCTCCTACACTGATCGTTGGACAACGTGCCAACCACAAGGGTTCTTGCCATGGGTAAGGAGGAGTTCTGATTTCTGCATCAGACTCACCCCTGGGCAGTGATTGGAGATAAGGTCTCGGTTCTGAAGCCTGAAAACTGAGGTAGGGAAGAGATGATGACCTAAGGCCATGACGGGTTTTATGTGCTCAGTGTGCGGTCAGCTTTCTGGGTGTTGGTCAGGAGGTCCGGGCTCAGGATGTGTTCGACAGTGCATTAGTGCCCAGGTTAGACTATATAATTTGGGTAAAGTCGAGTGCTGTGTAGGTTTACCCTCATTTAAGGTGCCTGGGCAGCTCATGAGGCAATCATTTTTTTCTCTAGAGGGCAGGCAGAGTGCTGCATTGTGGGTCCGGAATTGCCAAACTTGAGGGCTTTGGGGCCAGGAGTGTGAGGATGGAAGTCTGAGAAGACAAGCTAGACTTGGGTTTCAGGGCGAGGGCACGGCAGGTACCCCCTGCAGATCTGAACCAATATCTCATGCATCTGAAGTCAGGGCGAGGATCAGACGTTGGCTCAGGTGGGAGATTCTGAGCATGACGGCCGCTTCATGAAGGGAGCGGAATCTCGAGACCATTGAGGTTTTCCCACGTTGGGAGTTGTGGGATGCCCCCTTCCAGGATTCCTTCTTCCGGACAATTGAGACCTGTTGGACAGCTCCAGGACATCCCATATGGAATGACTCCAGAGCACCGTTCGCGGATGGATGCCTGGGAAGCCCGCCTCGCATTCCAATTGTCTCCTAGCAACAAGACAGTTTAGATCTGATGGCTCTGCGGGAGCAACCTCGGTGGCTGAGTTGAAATGGACTTTCCTGAGGATGTGTCCTAATGTGTTTTTGTGTCCATGAGGGCCTTGGAATGGGGCGGTGGCACCGGCAACCTGAAGTACTTTCCTAAGCTTTGGACATGGCTCCCATGCACAGGTTTACTTGTGGAGACGAGATGAGTTCTGATGGGTGCCTCAGGAAAACCCCTCTGCTCGTATTGGAATCAGGCTTTTGAGGACACATGCCTGTAACCCAAAGCAATGGATCCTATTATGGCCTAGGGTCCTGTCTGGTTCAATCTTCTTCTCTGGGGACATCCATCTATGTTATGAGTGGAGGTCGATTATCAGCTGGTGTGAGACACCCCTTGTTTGTTCCGGGTGACCCACACTATTGGGATGGCCTAAGGGTCGTTGGAGGTTTCTCCTAATTTGTACGATTTTGGTCATGGAATGGGCAGAATTCCCATGAATTGGTAGGCACAGTCCTAATGTGTGGCTCCAGGGGCCCAGCCTGGAGGGTGTGTGGCCCAAGACTTTGAGGACAGAAGTCTGAAAACACAAACTCAGCTTAGGTTTGGGGACGTAGGTATGACAGGCCCGATCTACAAACCATGAGAAGAACTCTACAGGATATGAAGAAAGTGCGAGTCTGTGGCGATTGCTCAGGCTTTTGTCTCTGGATTTTGTATCAGTGATGGCCGTGGAATGTCGGGGAGGCCTCATGGGCCATGGACGAATCTTCCTCTCGGAGGATTTGGCCCGATTCCCAATTGCTTTTCGTCAATCTGTGGGATGGGAGGACTCATTTCAGTTTTGTTACCTCAGGTGTCCCACGAAAAGAGGAATTCCAAAGCAAAGCCGTGGGGAAGACTGAAGGGACAATCCGAACTATGGTTAAAAATTGGGGCCTAGGGGCATGGCAAGCCCAATATGCTATCTCTTCATCCAGCCACTGAGTGGCCTTACTTAAGGACTGGGCTCAGCCTGAGGGTCACAATGTGTGTTTGTGACCAATGTGGCCCGCGAGCATGGGCGGGGCCTCATGGGACACACTGGTTTCAACGACACTGAACGTTGGACAACATGCCAACCACAAGGTTTCTTGCCATGGGGAAGGAGTTCTGATTTCTGCATCACCTTCAACATGGACAGTGTTTGGAGATAAGGTCTAGGTTCTGAAACCTGAAAACCGAGGTTGGGAAGAGATGACGACCTAAGGCCATGGTGGCTCGATGTGCTCAGTGTGTGGCCAGCTGTCTGGGAGGGGCCAGGGGGTCCAGGCTCAGGCTGTGTCAGAAAGGGCATTAGTGCCCTGGTCAGCCTATGTATTTGGGGTACAGCCAAGGTCGGTGCAGGTTGATCCTCATTTGGGGTTACTGGGTAGCCCCAGAGGACAATGTTTTTTATCTGGAGGGCAGCCAGAGTGCTGCATTGTAGTTCTGGATTGCCAAACTGGAGGCCTTGTGGGCCAGTAGTCTGACGACAAAAGTCTGAGAACACAAGCTAGGCTTAGGTTTCTGGGTGAGGCCATGGCAGGCACAATCTACAGACCTGAATCGAGATCTCGTGCATCTGAAGTCAGGGCGAGGATCAGACGATCGCTCAGGTTGGAGTTTCTGTCCCTGATGGCCCCTTCATGAATGGGGGGGCATCACGAGGCCATGGGTGTTTTCCCATGATGGGAGTTGTGAGAAGCTCCAAACTGCAGAGAGTCTTCGGCAGGACAATTGAGACCTGTTGTTTGGCTCCAGGCCAATGATTCTGAGCAGGGTTCTAAGGATGGATGGCTGGGTAGCCCACCTCGCGTTCCAATTGTCTCCTAGCAACAAGACAGTTTAGATCTCCTGGATCTGTGGGGAGCTACCGAGGATGCTGAGTTGAAATGCACACCCCTGGGGATGGGTCCGAATGTGCTTTTGTGTCTATGGAGACCTTGGAATGAAGCGGTGGCTCTGGGGCCCTAAAGGGTTCTCCTAAACAGAGGCTTTGACACAGCTCCAACGTGCAAGTTTCCCATGTGTAGATGAGATGTTTTCTGATGGGTGAAACAAGAAACAGCTATATGCTGCTTTTGAAATCCAGGCCTCTGAGGAGAGATGCCTGGAAACCAAAGCAATGGATCTGATTAGTGCCTAGGGGCCTGTTCTTTCCTTTTTTCCTCTGAGGACATCTGTCTATGGGTCTGAGTGCAGGTAGGGGCTCATTTGGGCTCAGATTGCCCCTGTTTTTCCTGGGAAGCTACCACTATTGAGATGGAGCAGGGACTTTGGAGGTTTATCCTATTAGAAGGGTTGTGGCCATTGGAATGGGCACACACAATTCCCTTGGAGAGGGCAAGTACAGTCCTCAGGTTTGGCTCCAGGGGCCTGAGCCTGTAGGTTGTGCAGGCCAGGGCTGTTTGGACAGTTGTCTGAAAACACAAACTCGGCTTATGTTTCAGGTCATAGGTATGGCAGGACTGATCTACAGACCATGAGGAGAACTCTTCGGGATTTGAAAGAAGGGCGAGTGTGAGGCTCCTGCTCAAGTTTTTGTCTCGGGATATCGTGTCACTCATGGTCGTGGAATTTCTGGGTGACTTCATGGGAAATGGACGAGTCTTACTCTCTGGTGGTTTGGCCCCGTCCAAAGAGTTTGGGTTCATTCTGTGGGCTGGAAGAAGTCCGTTTTATTTTGTTGTTGTTGTTGTTGTTGTTTTCTTTTTTAACCTCAGGTGTCCCACCAAATGAGGGTTTTCAGAGTAGAGCCCTAGGAGGGGCGACTGGACAATCAGAAATCTGGTTAAAAATTGGGGCCTAGGGACATGTCAAGCCCATTATGACATCTAATGGTCCAGCCACTGAGAGGACTTACTAGAGGACAGGACTCATGCTGAGGGTCACAATGCGTGTGTATGCCCTCGTCGCACTCAAGAATGGGCGGGGCCTCAGGGTTTCTCCTACACTGATCGTTGGACAACGTGCCAACCACAAGGGTTCTTGCCATGGGTAAGGAGGAGTTCTGATTTCTGCATCAGACTCACCCCTGGGCAGTGATTGGAGATAAGGTCTCGGTTCTGAAGCCTGAAAACTGAGGTAGGGAAGAGATGATGACCTAAGGCCATGGCGGGTTTTATGTGCTCAGTGTGCGGTCAGCTTTCTGGGTGTTGGTCAGGAGGTCCGGGCTCAGGATGTGTTCGACAGTGCATTAGTGCCCAGGTTAGACTATATAATTTGGGTAAAGTCGAGTGCTGTGTAGGTTTACCCTCATTTAAGGTGCCTGGGCAGCTCATGAGGAAATCATTTTTTTCTCTAGAGGGCAGGCAGAGTGCTGCATTGTGGGTCCGGAATTGCCAAACTTGAGGGCTTTGGGGCCAGGAGTGTGAGGATGGAAGTCTGAGAAGACAAGCTAGACTTGGGTTTCAGGGCGAGGGCACGGCAGGTACCCCCTGCAGATCTGAACCAATATCTCATGCATCTGAAGTCAGGGCGAGGATCAGACGTTGGCTCAGGTGGGAGATTCTGAGCATGACGGCCGCTTCATGAAGGGAGCGGAATCTCGAGACCATTGAGGTTTTCCCACGTTGGGAGTTGTGGGATGCCCCCTTCCAGGATTCCTTCTTCCGGACAATTGAGACCTGTTGGACAGCTCCAGGACATCCCATATGAAATGACTCCAGAGCACCGTTCGCGGATGGATGCCTGGGAAGCCCGCCTCGCATTCCAATTGTCTCCTAGCAACAAGACAGTTTAGATCTGATGGCTCTGCGGGAGCAACCTCGGTGGCTGAGTTGAAATGGACTTTCCTGAGGATGTGTCCTAATGTGTTTTTGTGTCCATGAGGGCCTTGGAATGGGGCGGTGGCACCGGCAACCTGAAGTACTTTCCTAAGCTTTGGACATGGCTCCCATGCACAGGTTTACTTGTGGAGACGAGATGAGTTCTGATGGGTGCCTCAGGAAAACCCCTCTGCTCGTATTGGAATCAGGCTTTTGAGGACACATGCCTGTAACCCAAAGCAATGGATCCTATTATGGCCTAGGGTCCTGTCTGGTTCAATCTTCTTCTCTGGGGACATCCATCTATGGTATGAGTGGAGGTCGATTATCAGCTGGTGTCAGACACCCCTTGTTTGTTCCGGGTGACCCACACTATTGGGATGGCCTAAGGGTCGTTGGAGGTTTCTCCTAATTTGTACGATTTGGGACCATGGAATGGGCAGAATTCCCATGAATTGGTAGGCACAGTCCTAATGTGTGGCTCCAGGGGCCCAGCCTGGAGGGTGTGTGGCCCAAGACTTTGAGGACAGAAGTCTGAAAACACAAACTCAGCTTAGGTTTGGGGACGTAGGTATGGCAGGCCCGATCTACAAACCATGAGAAGAACTCTACAGGATATGAAGAAAGTGCGAGTCTGTGGCGATTGCTCAGGCTTTTGTCTCTGGATTTTGTATCAGTGATGGCCGTGGAATGTCGGGGAGGCCTCATGGGCCATGGACGAATCCTCCTCTCTGAGGATTTGGCCCGATTCCCAATTGCTTTTCGTCAATCTGTGGGATGGGAGGACTCATTTCAGTTTTGTTACCTCAGGTGTCCCACCAAAAGAGGAATTCCAAAGCATAGCCGTGGGGAAGACTGAAGGGACAATCCGAACTATGGTGAAAAATTGGGGCCTAGGGGCATGGCAAGCCCAATATGCTATCTCTTCATCCAGCCACTGAGTGGCCTTACTTGAGGACTGGGCTCAGCCTGAGGGTCACAATGTGTGTTTGTGACCAATGTGGCCCGCGAGCATGGGCGGGGCCTCATGGGCCACACTGGTTTCAACGACACTGAACGTTGGACAAAATGCCAACCACAAGGTTTCTTGCCATGGGGAAGGAGTTCTGATTTCTGCATCACCTTCAACATGGACAGTGATTGGAGATAAGGTCTAGGTTCTGAAACCTGAAAACCGAGGTTGGGAAGAGATGACGACCTAAGGCCATGGCGGCTCGATGTGCTCAGTGTGCGGCCAGCTGTGTGGAAGGGGCCAGGGGGTCCAGGCTCAGGCTGTGTCAGAAAGGGCATTAGTGCCCTGGTCAGCCTATGTATTTGGGGTACAGCCAAGGTCGGTGCAGGTTGATCCTCATTTGGGGTTACTGGGTAGCCCCAGAGGACAATGTTTTTTATCTGGAGGGCAGCCAGAGTGCTGCATTGTAGTTCTGGATTGCCAAACTGGAGGCCTTGTGGGCCAGTAGTCTGACGACAAAAGTCTGAGAACATAAGCTAGGCTTAGGTTTCTGGGTGAGGCCATGGCAGGCACAATCTACAGACCTGAATCGAGATCTCGTGCATCTGACGTCAGGGCGAGGATCAGACGATCGCTCAGGTTGGAGTTTCTGTCCCTGATGGCCCCTTCATGAATGGGGGGGCATCACGAGGCCATGGGGGTTTTCCCATGATGGGAGTTGTGAGAAGCTCCGAACTGCAGAGAGTCTTCGGCAGGACAATTGAGACCTGTTGTTTGGCTCCAGGCCAATGATTCTGAACAGGGTTCTAAGGATGGATGGCTGGGTAGCCCACCTCGCATTCCAATTGTCTCCTAGCACCAAGACAGTTTAGATCTCCTGGATCTGTGGGGAGCTACCGAGGATGCTGAGTTGAAATGCACACCCCTGGGGATGGGTCCGAATGTGCTTTTGTGTCTATGGAGACCTTGGAATGAAGCGGTGGCTCTGGGGCCCTAAAGGGTTCTCCTAAACAGAGGCTTTGACACAGCTCCAACGTGCAAGTTTCCCATGTGTAGATGAGATGTTTTCTGATGGGTGAAACAAGAAACAGCTATATGCTGCTTTTGAAATCCAGGCCTCTGAGGAGAGATGCCTGGAAACCAAAGCAATGGATCTGATTAGTGCCTAGGGGCCTGTTCTTTCCTTTTTTCCTCTGAGGACATCTGTCTATGGGTCTGAGTGCAGGTAGGGGCTCATTTGGGCTCAGATTGCCCCTGTTTTTCCTGGGAAGCTACCACTATTGAGATATATCAGGGACTTTGGAGGTTTATCCTATTAGAAGGGTTGTGGCCATTGGAATGGGCACACACAATTCCCTTGGAGAGGGCAAGTACAGTCCTCAGGTTTGGCTCCAGGGGCCTGAGCCTGTAGGTTGTGCAGGCCAGGGCTGTTTGGACAGTTGTCTGAAAACACAAACTCGGCTTATGTTTCAGGTCATAGGTATGGCAGGACTGATCTACAGACCATGAGGAGAACTTTTCGGGATTTGAAAGAAGGGCGAGTGTGAGGCTCCTGCTCAAGTTTTTGTCTCGGGATATCGTGTCACTCATGGTCGTGGAATTTCTGGGTGACTTCATGGGAAATGGACGAGTCTTACTCTCTGGTGGTTTGGCCCCGTCCAAAGAGTTTGGGTTCATTCTGTGGGCTGGAAGAAGTCCGTTTTATTTTGTTGTTGTTGTTGTTGTTGTTGTTTTCTTTTTTAACCTCAGGAGTCCCACCAAATGAGGGTTTTCAGAGTAGAGCCCTAGGAGGGGCGACTGGACAATCAGAAATCTGGTTAAAAATTGGGGCCTAGGGACATGTCAAGCCCATTATGACATCTAATGGTCCAGCCACTGAGAGGACTTACTAGAGGACAGGACTCATGCTGAGGGTCACAATGCGTGTGTATGCCCTCGTCGCACTCAAGAATGGGCGGGGCCTCAGGGTTTCTCCTACACTGATCGTTGGACAACGTGCCAACCACAAGGGTTCTTGCCATGGGTAAGGAGGAGTTCTGATTTCTGCATCAGACTCACCCCTGGGCAGTGATTGGAGATAAGGTCTCGGTTCTGAAGCCTGAAAACTGAGGTAGGGAAGAGATGATGACCTAAGGCCATGGCGGGTTTTATGTGCTCAGTGTGCGGTCAGCTTTCTGGGTGTTGGTCAGGAGGTCCGGGCTCAGGATGTGTTCGACAGTGCATTAGTGCCCAGGTTAGACTATATAATTTGGGTAAAGTCGAGTGCTGTGTAGGTTTACCCTCATTTAAGGTGCCTGGGCAGCTCATGAGGCAATCATTTTTTTCTCTAGAGGGCAGGCAGAGTGCTGCATTGTGGGTCCGGAATTGCCAAACTTGAGGGCTTTGGGGCCAGGAGTGTGAGGATGGAAGTCTGAGAAGACAAGCTAGACTTGGGTTTCAGGGCGAGGGCACGGCAGGTACCCCCTGCAGATCTGAACCAATATCTCATGCATCTGAAGTCAGGGCGAGGATCAGACGTTGGCTCAGGTGGGAGTTTCTGAGCATGACGGCCGCTTCATGAAGGGAGCGCAATCTCGAGACCATTGAGGTTTTCCCACGTTGGGAGTTGTGGGATGCCCCCTTCCAGGATTCCTTCTTCCGGACAATTGAGACCTGTTGGACAGCTCCAGGACATCCCATATGGAATGACTCCAGAGCACCGTTCGCGGATGGATGCCTGGGAAGACCGCCTCGCATTCCAATTGTCTCCTAGCAACAAGACAGTTTAGATCTGATGGCTCTGCGGGAGCAACCTCGGTGGCTGAGTTGAAATGGACTTTCCTGAGGATGTGTCCTAATGTGTTTTTGTGTCCATGAGGGCCTTGGAATGGGGCGGTGGCACCGGCAACCTGAAGTACTTTCCTAAGCTTTGGACATGGCTCCCATGCACAGGTTTACTTGTGGAGACGAGATGAGTTCTGATGGGTGCCTCAGGAAAACCCCTCTGCTCGTATTGGAATCAGGCTTTTGAGGACACATGCCTGTAACCCAAAGCAATGGATCCTATTATGGCCTAGGGTCCTGTCTGGTTCAATCTTCTTCTCTGGGGACATCCATCTATGGTATGAGTGGAGGTCGATTATCAGCTGGTGTCAGACACCCCTTGTTTGTTCCGGGTGACCCACACTATTGGGATGGCCTAAGGATCCTTGGAGGTTTCTCCTAATTTGTACGATTTTGGACCATGGAATGGGCAGAATTCCCATGGATTGGTAGGCACAGTCCTAATGTGTGGCTCCAGGGGCCCAGCCTGGAGGGTGTGTGGCCCAAGACTTTGAGGACAGAAGTCTGAAAACACAAACTCAGCTTAGGTTTGGGGACGTAGGTATGGCAGGCCCGATCTACAAACCATGAGAAGAACTCTACAGGATATGAAGAAAGTGCGAGTCTGTGGCGATTGCTCAGGCTTTTGTCTCTGGATTTTGTATCAGTGATGGCCGTGGAATGTCGGGGAGGCCTCATGGGCCATGGACGAATCTTCCTCTCGGAGGATTTGGCCCGATTCCCAATTGCTTTTCGTCAATCTGTGGGATGGGAGGACTCATTTCAGTTTTGTTACCTCAGGTGTCCCACCAAAAGAGGAATTCCAAAGCAAAGCCGTGGGGAAGACTGAAGGGACAATCCGAACTATGGTTAAAAATTGGGGCCTAGGGGCATGGCAAGCCCAATATGCTATCTCTTCATCCAGCCACTGAGTGGCCTTACTTGAGGACTGGGCTCAGCCTGAGGGTCACAATGTGTGTTTGTGACCAATGTGGCCCGCGAGCATGGGCGGGGCCTCATGGGCCACACTGGTTTCAACGACACTGAACGTTGGACAACATGCCAACCACAAGGTTTCTTGCCATGGGGAAGGAGTTCTGATTTCTGCATCACCTTCAACATGGACAGTGATTGGAGATAAGGTCTAGGTTCTGAAACCTGAAAACCGAGGTTGGGAAGAGATGACGACCTAAGGCCATGGCGGCTCCATGTGCTCAGTGTGCGGCCAGCTGTCTGGGAGGGGCCAGGGGGTCCAGGCTCAGGCTGTGTCAGCAAGGGCATTAGTGCCCTGGTCAGCCTATGTATTTGGGGTACAGCCAAGGTCGGTGCAGGTTGATCCTCATTTGGGGTTACTGGGTAGCCCCAGAGGACAATGTTTTTTATCTGGAGGGCAGCCAGAGTGCTGCATTGTAGTTCTGGATTGCCAAACTGGAGGCCTTGTGGGCCAGTAGTCTGACGACAAAAGTCTGAGAACACAAGCTAGGCTTAGGTTTCTGGGTGAGGCCATGGCAGGCACAATCTACAGACCTGAATCGAGATCTCGTGCATCTGAAGTCAGGGCGAGGATCAGACGATCGCTCAGGTTGGAGTTTCTGTCCCTGATGGCCCCTTCATGAATGGGGGGGCATCACGAGGCCATGGGTGTTTTCCCATGATGGGAGTTGTGAGAAGCTCCAAACTGCAGAGAGTCTTCGGCAGGACAATTGAGACCTGTTGTTTGGCTCCAGGCCAATGATTCTGAGCAGGGTTCTAAGGATGGATGGCTGGGTAGCCCACCTCGCGTTCCAATTGTCTCCTAGCAACAAGACAGTTTAGATCTCCTGGATCTGTGGGGAGCTACCGAGGATGCTGAGTTGAAATGCACACCCCTGGGGATGGGTCCGAATGTGCTTTTGTGTCTATGGAGACCTTGGAATGAAGCGGTGGCTCTGGGGCCCTAAAGGGTTCTCCTAAACAGAGGCTTTGACACAGCTCCAACGTGCAAGTTTCCCATGTGTAGATGAGATGTTTTCTGATGGGTGAAACAAGAAACAGCTATATGCTGCTTTTGAAATCCAGGCCTCTGAGGAGAGATGCCTGGAAACCAAAGCAATGGATCTGATTAGTGCCTAGGGGCCTGTTCTTTCCTTTTTTCCTCTGAGGACATCAGTCTATGGGTCTGAGTGCAGGTAGGGGCTCATTTGGGCTCAGATTGCCCCTGTTTTTCCTGGGAAGCTACCACTATTGAGATGGAGCAGGGACTTTGGAGGTTTATCCTATTAGAAGGGTTGTGGCCATTGGAATGGGCACACACAATTCCCTTGGAGAGGGCAAGTACAGTCCTCAGGTTTGGCTCCAGGGGCCTGAGCCTGTAGGTTGTGTAGTCCAGCCCTTTTTGGACAGTTGTCTGAAAACACAAACTCGGCTTATGTTTCAGGTCATAGGTATGGCAGGACTGATCTACAGACCATGAGGAGAACTTTTCGGGATTTGAAAGAAGGGCGAGTGTGAGGCTCCTGCTCAAGTTTTTGTCTCGGGATATCGTGTCACTCATGGTCGTGGAATTTCTGGGTGACTTCATGGGAAATGGACGAGTCTTACTCTCTGGTGGTTTGGCCCCGTCCAAAGAGTTTGGGTTCATTCTGTGGGCTGGAAGAAGTCCGTTTTATTTTGTTGTTGTTGTTGTTGTTGTTGTTGTTTTCTTTTTTAACCTCAGGTGTCCCACCAAATGAGGGATTTCAGAGTAGAGCCCTAGGAGGGGCGACTGGACAATCAGAAATCTGGTTAAAAATTGGGGCCTAGGGACATGTCAAGCCCATTATGACATCTAATGGTCCAGCCACTGAGAGGACTTACTAGAGGACAGGACTCATGCTGAGGGTCACAATGCGTGTGTATGCCCTCGTCGCACTCAAGAATGGGCGGGGCCTCAGGGTTTCTCCTACACTGATCGTTGGACAACGTGCCAACCACAAGGGTTCTTGCCATGGGTAAGGAGGAGTTCTGATTTCTGCATCAGACTCACCCCTGGGCAGTGATTGGAGATAAGGTCTCGGTTCTGAAGCCTGAAAACTGAGGTAGGGAAGAGATGATGACCTAAGGCCATGGCGGGTTTTATGTGCTCAGTGTGCGGTCAGCTTTCTGGGTGTTGGTCAGGAGGTCCGGGCTCAGGATGTGTTCGACAGTGCATTAGTGCCCAGGTTAGACTATATAATTTGGGTAAAGTCGAGTGCTGTGTAGGTTTACCCTCATTTAAGGTGCCTGGGCAGCTCATGAGGCAATCATTTTTTTCTCTAGAGGGCAGGCAGAGTGCTGCATTGTGGGTCCGGAATTGCCAAACTTGAGGGCTTTGGGGCCAGGAGTGTGAGGATGGAAGTCTGAGAAGACAAGCTAGACTTGGGTTTCAGGGCGAGGGCACGGCAGGTACCCCCTGCAGATCTGAACCAATATCTCATGCATCTGAAGTCAGGGCGAGGATCAGACGTTGGCTCAGGTGGGAGTTTCTGAGCATGACGGCCGCTTCATGAAGGGAGCGGAATCTCGAGACCATTGAGGTTTTCCCACGTTGGGAGTTGTGGGATGCCCCCTTCCAGGATTCCTTCTTCCGGACAATTGAGACCTGTTGGACAGCTCCAGGACATCCCATATGGAATGACTCCAGAGCACCGTTCGCGGATGGATGCCTGGGAAGCCCGCCTCGCATTCCAATTGTCTCCTAGCAACAAGACAGTTTAGATCTGATGGCTCTGCGGGAGCAACCTCGGTGGCTGAGTTGAAATGGACTTTCCTGAGGATGTGTCCTAATGTGTTTTTGTGTCCATGAGGGCCTTGGAATGGGGCGGTGGCACCGGCAACCTGAAGTACTTTCCTAAGCTTTGGACATGGCTCCCATGCACAGGTTTACTTGTGGAGACGAGATGAGTTCTGATGGGTGCCTCAGGAAAACCCCTCTGCTCGTATTGGAATCAGGCTTTTGAGGACACATGCCTGTAACCCAAAGCAATGGATCCTATTATGGCCTAGGGTCCTGTCTGGTTCAATCTTCTTCTCTGGGGACATCCATCTATGGTATGAGTGGAGGTCGATTATCAGCTGGTGTCAGACACCCCTTGTTTGTTCCGGGTGACCCACACTATTGGGATGGCCTAAGGGTCGTTGGAGGTTTCTCCTAATTTGTACGATTTGGGACCATGGAATGGGCAGAATTCCCATGGATTGGTAGGCACAGTCCTAATGTGTGGCTCCAGGGGCCCAGCCTGGAGGGTGTGTGGCCCAAGACTTTGAGGACAGAAGTCTGAAAACACAAACTCAGCTTAGGTTTGGGGACGTAGGTATGGCAGGCCCGATCTACAAACCATGAGAAGAACTCTACAGGATATGAAGAAAGTGCGAGTCTGTGGCGATTGCTCAGGCTTTTGTCTCTGGATTTTGTATCAGTGATGGCCGTGGAATGTCGGGGAGGCCTCATGGGCCATGGACGAATCTTCCTCTCGGAGGATTTGGCCCGATTCCCAATTGCTTTTCGTCAATCTGTGGGATGGGAGGACTCATTTCAGTTTTGTTACCTCAGGTGTCCCACCAAAAGAGGAATTCCAAAGCAAAGCCGTGGGGAAGACTGAAGGGACAATCCGAACTATGGTTAAAAATTGGGGCCTAGGGGCATGGCAAGCCCAATATGCTATCTCTTCATCCAGCCACTGAGTGGCCTTACTTGAGGACTGGGCTCAGCCTGAGGGTCACAATGTGTGTTTGTGACCAATGTGGCCCGCGAGCATGGGCGGGGCCTCATGGGACACACTGGTTTCAACGACACTGAACGTTGGACAACATGCCAACCACAAGGTTTCTTGCCATGGGGAAGGAGTTCTGATTTCTGCATCACCTTCAACATGGACAGTGATTGGAGATAAGGTCTAGGTTCTGAAACCTGAAAACCGAGGTTGGGAAGAGATGACGACCTAAGGCCATGGCGGCTCGATGTGCTCAGTGTGCGGCCAGCTGTCTGGGAGGGGCCAGGGGGTCCAGGCTCAGGCTGTGTCAGAAAGGGCATTAGTGCCCTGGTCAGCCTATGTATTTGGGGTACAGCCAAGGTCGGTGCAGGTTGATCCTCATTTGGGGTTACTGGGTAGCCCCAGAGGACAATGTTTTTTATCTGGAGGGCAGCCAGAGTGCTGCATTGTAGTTCTGGATTGCCAAACTGGAGGCCTTGTGGGCCAGTAGTCTGACGACAAAAGTCTGAGAACACAAGCTAGGATTAGGTTTCTGGGTGAGGCCATGGCAGGCACAATCTACAGACCTGAATCGAGATCTCGTGCATCTGAAGTCAGGGCGAGGATCAGACGATCGCTCAGGTTGGAGTTTCTGTCCCTGATGGCCCCTTCATGAATGGGGGGGCATCACGAGGCCATGGGTGTTTTCCCATGATGGGAGTTGTGAGAAGCTCCAAACTGCAGAGAGTCTTCGGCAGGACAATTGAGACCTGTTGTTTGGCTCCAGGCCAATGATTCTGAGCAGGGTTCTAAGGATGGATGGCTGGGTAGCCCACCTCGCGTTCCAATTGTCTCCTAGCAACAAGACAGTTTAGATCTCCTGGATCTGTGGGGAGCTACCGAGGATGCTGAGTTGAAATGCACACCCCTGGGGATGGGTCCGAATGTGCTTTTGTGTCTATGGAGACCTTGGAATGAAGCGGTGGCTCTGGGGCCCTAAAGGGTTCTCCTAAACAGAGGCTTTGACACAGCTCCAACGTGCAAGTTTCCCATGTGTAGATGAGATGTTTTCTGATGGGTGAAACAAGAAACAGCTATATGCTGCTTTTGAAATCCAGGCCTCTGAGGAGAGATGCCTGGAAACCAAAGCAATGGATCTGATTAGTGCCTAGGGGCCTGTTCTTTCCTTTTTTCCTCTGAGGACATCAGTCTATGGGTCTGAGTGCAGGTAGGGGCTCATTTGGGCTCAGATTGCCCCTGTTTTTCCTGGGAAGCTACCACTATTGAGATGGAGCAGGGACTTTGGAGGTTTATCCTATTAGAAGGGTTGTGGCCATTGGAATGGGCACACACAATTCCCTTGGAGAGGGCAAGTACAGTCCTCAGGTTTGGCTCCAGGGGCCTGAGCCTGTAGGTTGTGCAGGCCAGGGCTGTTTGGACAGTTGTCTGAAAACACAAACTCGGCTTATGTTTCAGGTCATAGGTATGGCAGGACTGATCTACAGACCATGAGGAGAACTTTTCGGGATTTGAAAGAAGGGCGAGTGTGAGGCTCCTGCTCAAGTTTTTGTCTCGGGATATCGTGTCACTCATGGTCGTGGAATTTCTGGGTGACTTCATGGGAAATGGACGAGTCTTACTCTCTGGTGGTTTGGCCCCGTCCAAAGAGTTTGGGTTCATTCTGTGGGCTGGAAGAAGTCCGTTTTATTTTGTTGTTGTTGTTGTTGTTGTTGTTTTCTTTTTTAACCTCAGGTGTCCCACCAAATGAGGGATTTCAGAGTAGAGCCCTAGGAGGGGCGACTGGACAATCAGAAATCTGGTTAAAAATTGGGGCCTAGGGACATGTCAAGCCCATTATGACATCTAATGGTCCAGCCACTGAGAGGACTTACTAGAGGACAGGACTCATGCTGAGGGTCACAATGCGTGTGTATGCCCTCGTCGCACTCAAGAATGGGCGGGGCCTCAGGGTTTCTCCTACACTGATCGTTGGACAACGTGCCAACCACAAGGGTTCTTGCCATGGGTAAGGAGGAGTTCTGATTTCTGCATCAGACTCACCCCTGGGCAGTGATTGGAGATAAGGTCTCGGTTCTGAAGCCTGAAAACTGAGGTAGGGAAGAGATGATGACCTAAGGCCATGGCGGGTTTTATGTGCTCAGTGTGCGGTCAGCTTTCTGGGTGTTGGTCAGGAGGTCCGGGCTCAGGATGTGTTCGACAGTGCATTAGTGCCCAGGTTAGACTATATAATTTGGGTAAAGTCGAGTGCTGTGTAGGTTTACCCTCATTTAAGGTGCCTGGGCAGCTCATGAGGCAATAATTTTTTTTTTCTAGAGGGCAGGCAGAGTGCTGCATTGTGGGTCCGGAATTGCCAAACTTGAGGGCTTTGGGGCCAGGAGTGTGAGGATGGAAGTCTGAGAAGACAAGCTAGACTTGGGTTTCAGGGCGAGGGCACGGCAGGTACCCCCTGCAGATCTGAACCAATATCTCATGCATCTGAAGTCAGGGCGAGGATCAGACGTTGGCTCAGGTGGGAGTTTCTGAGCATGACGGCCGCTTCATGAAGGGAGCGGAATCTCGAGGCCATTGAGGTTTTCCCACGTTGGGAGTTGTGGGATGCCCCCTTCCAGGATTCCTTCTTCCGGACAATTGAGACCTGTTGGACAGCTCCAGGACATCCCATATGGAATGACTCCAGAGCACCGTTCGCGGATGGATGCCTGGGAAGCCCGCCTCGCATTCCAATTGTCTCCTAGCAACAAGACAGTTTAGATCTGATGGCTCTGCGGGAGCAACCTCGGTGGCTGAGTTGAAATGGACTTTCCTGAGGATGTGTCCTAATGTGTTTTTGTGTCCATGAGGGCCTTGGAATGGGGCGGTGGCACCGGCAACCTGAAGTACTTTCCTAAGCTTTGGACATGGCTCCCATGCACAGGTTTACTTGTGGAGACGAGATGAGTTCTGATGGGTGCCTCAGGAAAACCCCTCTGCTCGTATTGGAATCAGGCTTTTGAGGACACATGCCTGTAACCCAAAGCAATGGATCCTATTATGGCCTAGGGTCCTGTCTGGTTCAATCTTCTTCTCTGGGGACATCCATCTATGGTATGAGTGGAGGTCGATTATCAGCTGGTGTCAGACACCCCTTGTTTGTTCCGGGTGACCCACACTATTGGGATGGCCTAAGGGTCGTTGGAGGTTTCTCCTAATTTGTACGATTTGGGACCATGGAATGGGCAGAATTCCCATGAATTGGTAGGCACAGTCCTAATGTGTGGCTCCAGGGGCCCAGCCTGGAGGGTGTGTGGCCCAAGACTTTGAGGACAGAAGTCTGAAAACACAAACTCAGCTTAGGTTTGGGGACGTAGGTATGACAGGCCCGATCTACAAACCATGAGAAGAACTCTACAGGATATGAAGAAAGTGCGAGTCTGTGGCGATTGCTCAGGCTTTTGTCTCTGGATTTTGTATCAGTGATGGCCGTGGAATGTCGGGGAGGCCTCATGGGCCATGGACGAATCTTCCTCTCGGAGGATTTGGCCCGATTCCCAATTGCTTTTCGTCAATCTGTGGGATGGGAGGACTCATTTCAGTTTTGTTACCTCAGGTGTCCCACCAAAAGAGGAATTCCAAAGCAAAGCCTTGGGGAAGACTGAAGGGACAATCCGAACTATGGTTAAAAATTGGGGCCTAGGGGCATGGCAAGCCCAATATGCTATCTCTTCATCCAGCCACTGAGTGGCCTTACTTGAGGACTGAGCTCAGCCTGAGGGTCACAATGTGTGTTTGTGACCAATGTGGCCCGCGAGCATGGGCGGGGCCTCATGGGCCACACTGGTTTCAACGACACTGAACATTGGACAACATGCCAACCACAAGGTTTCTTGCCATGGGGAAGGAGTTCTGATTTCTGCATCACCTTCAACATGGACAGTGATTGGAGATAAGGTCTAGGTTCTGAAACCTGAAAACCGAGGTTGGGAAGAGATGACGACCTAAGGCCATGGCGGCTCGATGTGCTCAGTGTGCGGCCAGCTGTCTGGGAGGGGCCAGGGGGTCCAGGCTCAGGCTGGGTCAGAAAGGGCATTAGTGCCCTGGTCAGCCTATGTATTTGGGGTACAGCCAAGGTCGGTGCAGGTTGATCCTCATTTGGGGTTACTGGGTAGCCCCAGAGGACAATGTTTTTTATCTGGAGGGCAGCCAGAGTGCTGCATTGTAGTTCTGGATTGCCAAACTGGAGGCCTTGTGGGCCAGTAGTCTGACGACAAAAGTCTGAGAACACAAGCTAGGCTTAGGTTTCTGGGTGAGGCCATGGCAGGCACAATCTACAGACCTGAATCGAGATCTCGTGCATCTGAAGTCAGGGCGAGGATCAGACGATCGCTCAGGTTGGAGTTTCTGTCCCTGATGGCCCCTTCATGAATGGGGGGGCATCACGAGGCCATGGGTGTTTTCCCATGATGGGAGTTGTGAGAAGCTCCAAACTGCAGAGAGTCTTCGGCAGGACAATTGAGACCTGTTGTTTGGCTCCAGGCCAATGATTCTGAGCAGGGTTCTAAGGATGGATGGCTGGGTAGCCCACCTCGCGTTCCAATTGTCTCCTAGCAACAAGACAGTTTAGATCTCCTGGATCTGTGGGGAGCTACCGAGGATGCTGAGTTGAAATGCACACCCCTGGGGATGGGTCCGAATGTGCTTTTGTGTCTATGGAGACCTTGGAATGAAGCGGTGGCTCTGGGGCCCTAAAGGGTTCTCCTAAACAGAGGCTTTGACACAGCTCCAACGTGCAAGTTTCCCATGTGTAGATGAGATGTTTTCTGATGGGTGAAACAAGAAACAGCTATATGCTGCTTTTGAAATCCAGGCCTCTGAGGAGAGATGCCTGGAAACCAAAGCAATGGATCTGATTAGTGCCTAGGGGCCTGTTCTTTCCTTTTTTCCTCTGAGGACATCTGTCTATGGGTCTGAGTGCAGGTAGGGGCTCATTTGGGCTCAGATTGCCCCTGTTTTTCCTGGGAAGCTACCACTATTGAGATGGAGCAGGGACTTTGGAGGTTTATCCTATTAGAAGGGTTGTGGCCATTGGAATGGGCACACACAATTCCCTTGGAGAGGGCAAGTACAGTCCTCAGGTTTGGCTCCAGGGGCCTGAGCCTGTAGGTTGTGTAGTCCAGCCCTTTTTGGACAGTTGTCTGAAAACACAAACTCGGCTTATGTTTCAGGTCATAGGTATGGCAGGACTGATCTACAGACCATGAGGAGAACTTTTCGGGATTTGAAAGAAGGGCGAGTGTGAGGCTCCTGCTCAAGTTTTTGTCTCGGGATATCGTGTCACTCATGGTCGTGGAATTTCTGGGTGACTTCATGGGAAATGGACGAGTCTTACTCTCTGGTGGTTTGGCCCCGTCCAAAGAGTTTGGGTTCATTCTGTGGGCTGGAAGAAGTCCGTTTTATTTTGTTGTTGTTGTTGTTGTTGTTGTTGTTTTCTTTTTTAACCTCAGGTGTCCCACCAAATGAGGGTTTTCAGAGTAGAGCCCTAGGAGGGGCGACTGGACAATCAGAAATCTGGTTAAAAATTGGGGCCTAGGGACATGTCAAGCCCATTATGACATCTAATGGTCCAGCCACTGAGAGGACTTACTAGAGGACAGGACTCATGCTGAGGGTCACAATGCGTGTGTATGCCCTCGTCGCACTCAAGAATGGGCGGGGAATCAGGGTTTCTCCTACACTGATCGTTGGACAACGTGCCAACCACAAGGGTTCTTGCCATGGGTAAGGAGGAGTTCTGATTTCTGCATCAGACTCACCCCTGGGCAGTGATTGGAGATAAGGTCTCGGTTTTGAAGCCTGAAAACTGAGGTAGGGAAGAGATGATGACCTAAGGCCATGGCGGGTTTTATGTGCTCAGTGTGCGGTCAGCTTTCTGGGTGTTGGTCAGGAGGTCCGGGCTCAGGATGTGTTCGACAGTGCATTAGTGCCCAGGTTAGACTATATAATTTGGGTAAAGTCGAGTGCTGTGTAGGTTTACCCTCATTTAAGGTGCCTGGGCAGCTCATGAGGCAATCATTTTTTTCTCTAGAGGGCAGGCAGAGTGCTGCATTGTGGGTCCGGAATTGCCAAACTTGAGGGCTTTGGGGCCAGGAGTGTGAGGATGGAAGTCTGAGAAGACAAGCTAGACTTGGGTTTCAGGGCGAGGGCACGGCAGGTACCCCCTGCAGATCTGAACCAATATCTCATGCATCTGAAGTCAGGGCGAGGATCAGACGTTGGCTCAGGTGGGAGTTTCTGAGCATGACGGCCGCTTCATGAAGGGAGCGGAATCTCGAGACCATTGAGGTTTTCCCACGTTGGGAGTTGTGGGATGCCCCCTTCCAGGATTCCTTCTTCCGGACAATTGAGACCTGTTGGACAGCTCCAGGACATCCCATATGGAATGACTCCAGAGCACCGTTCGCGGATGGATGCCTGGGAAGCCCGCCTCGCATTCCAATTGTCTCCTAGCAACAAGACAGTTTAGATCTGATGGCTCTGCGGGAGCAACCTCGGTGGCTGAGTTGAAATGGACTTTCCTGAGGATGTGTCCTAATGTGTTTTTGTGTCCATGAGGGCCTTGGAATGGGGCGGTGGCACCGGCAACCTGAAGTACTTTCCTAAGCTTTGGACATGGCTCCCATGCACAGGTTTACTTGTGGAGACGAGATGAGTTCTGATGGGTGCCTCAGGAAAACCCCTCTGCTCGTATTGGAATCAGGCTTTTGAGGACACATGCCTGTAACCCAAAGCAATGGATCCTATTATGGCCTAGGGTCCTGTCTGGTTCAATCTTCTTCTCTGGGGACATCCATCTATGGTATGAGTGGAGGTCGATTATCAGCTGGTGTCAGACACCCCTTGTTTGTTCCGGGTGACCCACACTATTGGGATGGCCTAAGGGTCGTTGGAGGTTTCTCCTAATTTGTACGATTTTGGACCATGGAATGGGCAGAATTCCCATGGATTGGTAGGCACAGTCCTAATGTGTGGCTCCAGGGGCCCAGCCTGGAGGGTGTGTGGCCCAAGACTTTGAGGACAGAAGTCTGAAAACACAAACTCAGCTTAGGTTTGGGGACGTAGGTATGGCAGGCCCGATCTACAAACCATGAGAAGAACTCTACAGGATATGAAGAAAGTGCGAGTCTGTGGCGATTGCTCAGGATTTTGTCTCTGGATTTTGTATCAGTGATGGCCGTGGAATGTCGGGGAGGCCTCATGGGCCATGGACGAATCCTCCTCTCTGAGGATTTGGCCCGATTCCCAATTGCTTTTCGTCAATCTGTGGGATGGGAGGACTCATTTCAGTTTTGTTACCTCAGGTGTCCCACCAAAAGAGGAATTCCAAAGCCAAGCCGTGGGGAAGACTGAAGGGACAATCCGAACTATGGTTAAAAATTGGGGCCTAGGGGCATGGCAAGCCCAATATGCTTTCTCTTCATCCAGCCACTGAGTGGCCTTACTTGAGGACTGGGCTCAGCCTGAGGGTCACAATGTGTGTTTGTGACCAATGTGGCCCGCGAGCATGGGCGGGGCCTCATGGGCCACACTGGTTTCAACGACACTGAACGTTGGACAAAATGCCAACCACAAGGTTTCTTGCCATGGGGAAGGAGTTCTGATTTCTGCATCACCTTCAACATGGACAGTGATTGGAGATAAGGTCTAGGTTCTGAAACCTGAAAACCGAGGTTGGGAAGAGATGACGACCTAAGGCCATGGCGGCTCGATGTGCTCAGTGTGCGGCCAGCTGTCTGGAAGGGGCCAGGGGGTCCAGGCTCAGGCTGTGTCAGAAAGGGCATTAGTGTCCTGGTCAGCCTATGTATTTGGGGTACAGCCAAGGTCGGTGCAGGTTGATCCTCATTTGGGGTTACTGGGTAGCCCCAGAGGACAATGTTTTTTATCTGGAGGGCAGCCAGAGTGCTGCATTGTAGTTCTGGATTGCCAAACTGGAGGCCTTGTGGGCCAGTAGTCTGACGACAAAAGTCTGAGAACATAAGCTAGGCTTAGGTTTCTGGGTGAGGCCTTGGCAGGCACAATCTACAGACCTGAATCGAGATCTCGTGCATCTGAAGTCAGGGCGAGGATCAGACGATCGCTCAGGTTGGAGTTTCTGTCCCTGATGGCCCCTTCATGAATGGGGGGGCATCACGAGGCCATGGGGGTTTTCCCATGATGGGAGTTGTGAGAAGCTCCAAACTGTAGAGAGTCTTCGGCAGGACAATTGAGACCTGTTGTTTGGCTCCAGGCCAATGATTCTGAACAGGGTTCTAAGGATGGATGGCTGGGTAGCCCACCTCGCATTCCAATTGTCTCCTAGCAACAAGACAGTTTAGATCTCCTGGATCTGTGGGGAGCTACCGAGGATGCTGAGTTGAAATGCACACCCCTGGGGATGGGTCCGAATGTGCTTTTGTGTCTATGGAGACCTTGGAATGAAGCGGTGGCTCTGGGGCCCTAAAGGGTTCTCCTAAACAGAGGCTTTGACACAGCTCCAACGTGCAAGTTTCCCATGTGTAGATGAGATGTTTTCTGATGGGTGAAACAAGAAACAGC
This sequence comes from Mustela nivalis, assembly GCF_964662115.1. Classification (NCBI taxonomy): domain Eukaryota; kingdom Metazoa; phylum Chordata; class Mammalia; order Carnivora; family Mustelidae; genus Mustela; species Mustela nivalis. The sequence continues at coordinate 848,744 of NW_028136507.1, read as the reverse complement.
TATATGCTGCTTTTGAAATCCAGGCCTCTGAGGAGAGATGCCTGGAAACCAAAGCAATGGATCTGATTAGTGCCTAGGGGCCTGTTCTTTCCTTTTTACCTCTGAGGACATCTGTTTTTGGGTCTGAGTGCAGGTAGGGGCTCATTTGGGCTCAGATTGCCCCTGTTTTTCCTGGGAAGCTACCACTATTGAGATATATCAGGGACTTTGGAGGTTTATCCTATTAGAAGGGTTGTGGCCATTGGAATGGGCACACACAATTCCCTTGGAGAGGGCAAGTACAGTCCTCAGGTTTGGCTCCAGGGGCCTGAGCCTGTAGGTTGTGTAGTCCAGCCCTTTTTGGACAGTTGTCTGAAAACACAAACTCGGCTTATGTTTCAGGTCATAGGTATGGCAGGACTGATCTACAGACCATGAGGAGAACTTTTCGGGATTTGAAAGAAGGGCGAGTGTGAGGCTCCTGCTCAAGTTTTTGTCTCGGGATATCGTGTCACTCATGGTCGTGGAATTTCTGGGTGACTTCATGGGAAATGGACGAGTCTTACTCTCTGGTGGTTTGGCCCCGTCCAAAGAGTTTGGGTTCATTCTGTGGGCTGGAAGAAGTCCGTTTTATTTTGTTGTTGTTGTTGTTGTTGTTTTCTTTTTTAACCTCAGGTGTCCCACCAAATGAGGGATTTCAGAGTAGAGCCCTAGGAGGGGCGACTGGACAATCAGAAATCTGGTTAAAAATTGGGGCCTAGGGACATGTCAAGCCCATTATGACATCTAATGGTCCAGCCACTGAGAGGACTTACTAGAGGACAGGACTCATGCTGAGGGTCACAATGCGTGTGTATGCCCTCGTCGCACTCAAGAATGGGCGGGGCCTCAGGGTTTCTCCTACACTGATCGTTGGACAACGTGCCAACCACAAGGGTTCTTGCCATGGGTAAGGAGGAGTTCTGATTTCTGCATCAGACTCACCCCTGGGCAGTGATTGGAGATAAGGTCTCGGTTCTGAAGCCTGAAAACTGAGGTAGGGAAGAGATGATGACCTAAGGCCATGGCGGGTTTTATGTGCTCAGTGTGCGGTCAGCTTTCTGGGTGTTGGTCAGGAGGTCCGGGCTCAGGATGTGTTCGACAGTGCATTAGTGCCCAGGTTAGACTATATAATTTGGGTAAAGTCGAGTGCTGTGTAGGTTTACCCTCATTTAAGGTGCCTGGGCAGCTCATGAGGCAATCATTTTTTTCTCTAGAGGGCAGGCAGAGTGCTGCATTGTGGGTCCGGAATTGCCAAACTTGAGGGCTTTGGGGCCAGGAGTGTGAGGATGGAAGTCTGAGAAGACAAGCTAGACTTGGGTTTCAGGGCGAGGGCACGGCAGGTACCCCCTGCAGATCTGAACCAATATCTCATGCATCTGAAGTCAGGGCGAGGATCAGACGTTGGCTCAGGTGGGAGTTTCTGAGCATGACGGCCGCTTCATGAAGGGAGCGGAATCTCGAGACCATTGAGGTTTTCCCACGTTGGGAGTTGTGGGATGCCCCCTTCCAGGATTCCTTCTTCCGGACAATTGAGACCTGTTGGACAGCTCCAGGACATCCCATATGGAATGACTCCAGAGCACCGTTCGCGGATGGATGCCTGGGAAGCCCGCCTCGCATTCCAATTGTCTCCTAGCAACAAGACAGTTTAGATCTGATGGCTCTGCGGGAGCAACCTCGGTGGCTGAGTTGAAATGGACTTTCCTGAGGATGTGTCCTAATGTGTTTTTGTGTCCATGAGGGCCTTGGAATGGGGCGGTGGCACCGGCAACCTGAAGTACTTTCCTAAGCTTTGGACATGGCTCCCATGCACAGGTTTACTTGTGGAGACGAGATGAGTTCTGATGGGTGCCTCAGGAAAACCCCTCTGCTCGTATTGGAATCAGGCTTTTGAGGACACATGCCTGTAACCCAAAGCAATGGATCCTATTATGGCCTAGGGTCCTGTCTGGTTCAATCTTCTTCTCTGGGGACATCCATCTATGGTATGAGTGGAGGTCGATTATCAGCTGGTGTCAGACACCCCTTGTTTGTTCCGGGTGACCCACACTATTGGGATGGCCTAAGGGTCGTTGGAGGTTTCTCCTAATTTGTACGATTTTGGACCATGGAATGGGCAGAATTCCCATGGATTGGTAGGCACAGTCCTAATGTGTGGCTCCAGGGGCCCAGCCTGGAGGGTGTGTGGCCCAAGACTTTGAGGACAGAAGTCTGAAAACACAAACTCAGCTTAGGTTTGGGGACGTAGGTATGGCAGGCCCGATCTACAAACCATGAGAAGAACTCTACAGGATATGAAGAAAGTGCGAGTCTGTGGCGATTGCTCAGGTTTTTGTCTCTGGATTTTGTATCAGTGATGGCCGTGGAATGTCGGGGAGGCCTCATGGGCCATGGACGAATCCTCCTCTCTGAGGATTTGGCCCGATTCCCAATTGCTTTTCGTCAATCTGTGGGATGGGAGGACTCATTTCAGTTTTGTTACCTCAGGTGTCCCACCAAAAGAGGAATTCCAAAGCCAAGCCGTGGGGAAGACTGAAGGGACAATCCGAACTATGGTGAAAAATTGGGGCCTAGGGGCATGGCAAGCCCAATATGCTTTCTCTTCATCCAGCCACTGAGTGGCCTTACTTGAGGACTGGGCTCAGCCTGAGGGTCACAATGTGTGTTTGTGACCAAAGTGGCCCGCGAGCATGGGCGGGGCCTCATGGGCCACACTGGTTTCAACGACACTGAACGTTGGACAAAATGCCAACCACAAGGTTTCTTGCCATGGGGAAGGAGTTCTGATTTCTGCATCACCTTCAACATGGACAGTGATTGGAGATTAGCTCTAGGTTCTGAAACCTGAAAACCGATGTTGGGAAGAGATGACGACCTAAGGCCATGGCGGCTCGATGTGCTCAGTGTGCGGCCAGCTGTCTGGAAGGGGCCAGGGGGTCCAGGCTCAGGCTGTGTCAGAAAGGGCATTAGTGCCCTGGTCAGCCTATGTATTTGGGGTACAGCCAAGGTCGGTGCAGGTTGATCCTCATTTGGGGTTACTGGGTAGCCCCAGAGGACAATGTTTTTTATCTGGAGGGCAGCCAGAGTGCTGCATTGTAGTTCTGGATTGCCAAACTGGAGGCCTTGTGGGCCAGTAGTCTGACGACAAAAGTCTGAGAACATAAGCTAGGCTTAGGTTTCTGGGTGAGGCCATGGCAGGCACAATCTACAGACCTGAATCGAGATCTCGTGCATCTGAAGTCAGGGCGAGGATCAGACGATCGCTCAGGTTGGAGTTTCTGTCCCTGATGGCCCCTTCATGAATGGGGGGGCATCACGAGGCCATGGGTGTTTTCCCATGATGGGAGTTGTGAGAAGCTCCAAACTGCAGAGAGTCTTCGGCAGGACAATTGAGACCTGTTGTTTGGCTCCAGGCCAATGATTCTGAGCAGGGTTCTAAGGATGGATGGCTGGGTAGCCCACCTCGCATTCCAATTGTCTCCTAGCACCAAGACAGTTTAGATCTCCTGGATCTGTGGGGAGCTACTGAGGATGCTGAGTTGAAATGCACACCCCTGGGGATGGGTCCGAATGTGCTTTTGTGTCTATGGAGACCTTGGAATGAAGCGGTGGCTCTGGGGCCCTAAAGGGTTCTCCTAAACAGAGGCTTTGACACAGCTCCAACGTGCAAGTTTCCCATGTGTAGATGAGATATTTTCTGATGGGTGAAACAAGAAACAGCTATATGCTGCTTTTGAAATCCAGGCCTCTGAGGAGAGATGCCTGGAAACCAAAGCAATGGATCTGATTAGTGCCTAGGGGCCTGTTCTTTCCTTTTTTCCTCTGAGGACATCTGTCTATGGGTCTGAGTGCAGGTAGGGGCTCATTTGGGCTCAGATTGCCCCTGTTTTTCCTGGGAAGCTACCACTATTGAGATATATCAGGGACTTTGGAGGTTTATCCTATTAGAAGGGTTGTGGCCATTGGAATGTGCACACACAATTCCCTTGGAGAGGGCAAGTACAGTCCTCAGGTTTGGCTCCAGGGGCCTGAGCCTGTAGGTTGTGTAGTCCAGCCCTTTTTGGACAGTTGTCTGAAAACACAAACTCGGCTTATGTTTCAGGTCATAGGTATGGCAGGACTGATCTACAGACCATGAGGAGAACTTTTCGGGATTTGAAAGAAGGGCGAGTGTGAGGCTCCTGCTCAAGTTTTTGTCTCGGGATATCGTGTCACTCATGGTCGTGGAATTTCTGGGTGACTTCATGGGAAATGGACGAGTCTTACTCTCTGGTGGTTTGGCCCCGTCCAAAGAGTTTGGGTTCATTCTGTGGGCTGGAAGAAGTCCGTTTTATTTTGTTGTTGTTGTTGTTGTTGTTTTCTTTTTTAACCTCAGGTGTCCCACCAAATGAGGGATTTCAGAGTAGAGCCCTAGGAGGGGCGACTGGACAATCAGAAATCTGGTTAAAAATTGGGGCCTAGGGACATGTCAAGCCCATTATGACATCTAATGGTCCAGCCACTGAGAGGACTTACTAGAGGACAGGACTCATGCTGAGGGTCACAATGCGTGTGTATGCCCTCGTCGCACTCAAGAATGGGCGGGGCCTCAGGGTTTCTCCTACACTGATCGTTGGACAACGTGCCAACCACAAGGGTTCTTGCCATGGGTAAGGAGGAGTTCTGATTTCTGCATCAGACTCACCCCTGGGCAGTGATTGGAGATAAGGTCTCGGTTCTGAAGCCTGAAAACTGAGGTAGGGAAGAGATGATGACCTAAGGCCATGGCGGGTTTTAGGTGCTCAGTGTGCGGTCAGCTTTCTGGGTGTTGGTCAGGAGGTCCGGGCTCAGGATGTGTTCGACAGTGCATTAGTGCCCAGGTTAGACTATATAATTTGGGTAAAGTCGAGTGCTGTGTAGGTTTACCCTCATTTAAGGTGCCTGGGCAGCTCATGAGGCAATCATTTTTTTCTCTAGAGGGCAGGCAGAGTGCTGCATTGTGGGTCCGGAATTGCCAAACTTGAGGGCTTTGGGGCCAGGAGTGTGAGGATGGAAGTCTGAGAAGACAAGCTAGACTTGGGTTTCAGGGCGAGGGCACGGCAGGTACCCCCTGCAGATCTGAACCAATATCTCATGCATCTGAAGTCAGGGCGAGGATCAGACGTTGGCTCAGGTGGGAGTTTCTGAGCATGACGGCCGCTTCATGAAGGGAGCGGAATCTCGAGACCATTGAGGTTTTCCCACGTTGGGAGTTGTGGGATGCCCCCTTCCAGGATTCCTTCTTCCGGACAATTGAGACCTGTTGGACAGCTCCAGGACATCCCATATGGAATGACTCCAGAGCACCGTTCGCGGATGGATGCCTGGGAAGCCCGCCTCGCATTCCAATTGTCTCCTAGCAACAAGACAGTTTAGATCTGATGGCTCTGCGGGAGCAACCTCGGTGGCTGAGTTGAAATGGACTTTCCTGAGGATGTGTCCTAATGTGTTTTTGTGTCCATGAGGGCCTTGGAATGGGGCGGTGGCACCGGCAACCTGAAGTACTTTCCTAAGCTTTGGACATGGCTCCCATGCACAGGTTTACTTGTGGAGACGAGATGAGTTCTGATGGGTGCCTCAGGAAAACCCCTCTGCTCGTATTGGAATCAGGCTTTTGAGGACACATGCCTGTAACCCAAAGCAATGGATCCTATTATGGCCTAGGGTCCTGTCTGGTTCAATCTATTTCTCTGGGGACATCCATCTATGGTATGAGTGGAGGTCGATTATCAGCTGGTGTCAGACACCCCTTGTTTGTTCCAGGTGACCCACACTATTGGGATGGCCTAAGGGTCGTTGGAGGTTTCTCCTAATTTGTACGATTTTGGACCATGGAATGGGCAGAATTCCCATGGATTGGTAGGCACAGTCCTAATGTGTGGCTCCAGGGGCCCAGCCTGGAGGGTGTGTGGCCCAAGACTTTGAGGACAGAAGTCTGAAAACACAAACTCAGCTTAGGTTTGGGGACGTAGGTATGGCAGGCCCGATCTACAAACCATGAGAAGAACTCTACAGGATATGAAGAAAGTGCGAGTCTGTGGCGATTGCTCAGTCTTTTGTCTCTGGATTTTGTATCAGTGATGGCCGTGGAATGTCGGGGAGGCCTCATGGGCCATGGACGAATCTTCCTCTCTGAGGATTTGGCCCGATTCCCAATTGCTTTTCGTCAATCTGTGGGATGGGAGGACTCATTTCAGTTTTGTTACCTCAGGTGTCCCACCAAAAGAGGAATTCCAAAGCAAAGCCGTGGGGAAGACTGAAGGGACAATCCGAACTATGGTGAAAAATTGGGGCCTAGGGGCATGGCAAGCCCAATATGCTATCTCTTCATCCAGCCACTGAGTGGCCTTACTTGAGGACTGCGCTCAGCCTGAGGGTCACAATGTGTGTTTGTGACCAATGTGGCCCGCGAGCATGGGCGGGGCCTCATGGGACTCACTGGTTTCAAAGACACTGAACGTTGGACAACATGCCAACCACAAGGTTTCTTGCCATGGGGAAGGAGTTCTGATTTCTGCATCACCTTCAACATGGACAGTGATTGGAGATAAGGTCTAGGTTATGAAACCTGAAAACCGAGGTTGGGAAGAGATGACGACCTAAGGCCATGGCGGCTCGATGTGCTCAGTGTGCGGCCAGCTGTCTGGGAGGGGCCAGGGGGTCCAGGCTCAGGCTGTGTCAGAAAGGGCATTAGTGCCCTGGTCAGCCTATGTATTTGGGGTACAGCCAAGGTCGGTGCAGGTTGATCCTCATTTGGGGTTACTGGGTAGCCCCAGAGGACAATGTTTTTTATCTGGAGGGCAGGCAGAGGCTGCATTGTAGTTCTGGATTGCCAAACTGGAGGCCTTGTGGGCCAGTAGTCTGACGACAAAAGTCTGAGAACACAAGCTAGGCTTAGGTTTCTGGGTGAGGCCATGGCAGGCACAATCTACAGACCTGAATCGAGATCTCGTGCATCTGAAGTCAGGGCGAGGATCAGACGATCGCTCAGGTTGGAGTTTCTGTCCCTGATGGCCCCTTCATGAATGGGGGGGCATCACGAGGCCATGGGGGTTTTCCCAGGATGGGAGTTGTGAGAAGCTCCAAACTGCAGAGAGTCTTCGGCAGGACAATTGAGACCTGTTGTTTGGCTCCAGGCCAATGATTCTGAGCAGGGTTTTAAGGATGGATGGCTGGGTAGCCCACCTCGCGTTCGAATTGTCTCCTAGCAACAAGACAGTTTAGATCTCCTGGATCTGTGGGGAGCTACCGAGGATGCTGAGTTGAAATGCACACCCCTGGGGATGGGTCCGAATGTGCTTTGTGTCTATGGAGACCTTGGAATGAAGCGGTGGCTCTGGGGCCCTAAAGGGTTCTCCTAAACAGAGGCTTTGACACAGCTCCAACGTGCAAGTTTCCCATGTGTAGATGAGATGTTTTCTGATGGGTGAAACAAGAAACAGCTATATGCTGCTTTTGAAATCCAGGCCTCTGAGGAGAGATGCCTGGAAACCAAAGCAATGGATCTGATTAGTGCCTAGGGGCCTGTTCTTTCCTTTTTACCTCTGAGGACATCTGTTTATGGGTCTGAGTGCAGGTAGGGGCTCATTTGGGCTCAGATTGCCCCTGTTTTTCCTGGGAAGCTACCACTATTGAGATATATCAGGGACTTTGGAGGTTTATCCTATTAGAAGGGTTGTGGCCATTGGAATGGGCACACACAATTCCCTTGGAGAGGGCAAGTACAGTCCTCAGGTTTGGCTCCAGGGGCCTGAGCCTGTAGGTTGTGTAGTCCAGCCCTTTTTGGACAGTTGTCTGAAAACACAAACTCGGCTTATGTTTCAGGTCATAGGTATGGCAGGACTGATCTACAGACCATGAGGAGAACTTTTCGGGATTTGAAAGAAGGGCGAGTGTGAGGCTCCTGCTCAAGTTTTTGTCTCGGGATATCGTGTCACTCATGGTCGTGGAATTTCTGGGTGACTTCATGGGAAATGGACGAGTCTTACTCTCTGGTGGTTTGGCCCCGTCCAAAGAGTTTGGGTTCATTCTGTGGGCTGGAAGAAGTCCGTTTTATTTTGTTGTTGTTGTTGTTGTTGTTTTCTTTTTTAACCTCAGGTGTCCCACCAAATGAGGGATTTCAGAGTAGAGCCCTAGGAGGGGCGACTGGACAATCAGAAATCTGGTTAAAAATTGGGGCCTAGGGACATGTCAAGCCCATTATGACATCTAATGGTCCAGCCACTGAGAGGACTTACTAGAGGACAGGACTCATGCTGAGGGTCACAATGCGTGTGTATGCCCTCGTCGCACTCAAGAATGGGCGGGGCCTCAGGGTTTCTCCTACACTGATCGTTGGACAACGTGCCAACCACAAGGGTTCTTGCCATGGGTAAGGAGGAGTTCTGATTTCTGCATCAGACTCACCCCTGGGCAGTGATTGGAGATAAGGTCTCGGTTCTGAAGCCTGAAAACTGAGGTAGGGAAGAGATGATGACCTAAGGCCATGGCGGGTTTTATGTGCTCAGTGTGCGGTCAGCTTTCTGGGTGTTGGTCAGGAGGTCCGGGCTCAGGATGTGTTCGACAGTGCATTAGTGCCCAGGTTAGACTATATAATTTGGGTAAAGTCGAGTGCTGTGTAGGTTTACCCTCATTTAAGGTGCCTGGGCAGCTCATGAGGCAATCATTTTTTTCTCTAGAGGGCAGGCAGAGTGCTGCATTGTGGGTCCGGAATTGCCAAACTTGAGGGCTTTGGGGCCAGGAGTGTGAGGATGGAAGTCTGAGAAGACAAGCTAGACTTGGGTTTCAGGGCGAGGGCACGGCAGGTACCCCCTGCAGATCTGAACCAATATCTCATGCATCTGAAGTCAGGGCGAGGATCAGACGTTGGCTCAGGTGGGAGTTTCTGAGCATGACGGCCGCTTCATGAAGGGAGCGGAATCTCGAGACCATTGAGGTTTTCCCACGTTGGGAGTTGTGGGATGCCCCCTTCCAGGATTCCTTCTTCCGGACAATTGAGACCTGTTGGACAGCTCCAGGACATCCCATATGGAATGACTCCAGAGCACCGTTCGCGGATGGATGCCTGGGAAGCCCGCCTCGCATTCCAATTGTCTCCTAGCAACAAGACAGTTTAGATCTGATGGCTCTGCGGGAGCAACCTCGGTGGCTGAGTTGAAATGGACTTTCCTGAGGATGTGTCCTAATGTGTTTTTGTGTCCATGAGGGCCTTTGAATGGGGCGGTGGCACCGGCAACCTGAAGTACTTTCCTAAGCTTTGGACATGGCTCCCATGCACAGGTTTACTTGTGGAGACGAGATGAGTTCTGATGGGTGCCTCAGGAAAACCCCTATGCTCGTATTGGAATCAGGCTTTTGAGGACACATGCCTGTAACCCAAAGCAATGGATCCTATTATGGCCTAGGGTCCTGTCTGGTTCAATCTTCTTCTCTGGGGACATCCATCTATGGTATGAGTGGAGGTCGATTATCAGCTGGTGTCAGACACCCCTTGTTTGTTCCGGGTGACCCACACTATTGGGATGGCCTAAGGGTCGTTGGAGGTTTCTCCTAATTTGTACGATTTGGGACCATGGAATGGGCAGAATTCCCATGGATTGGTAGGCACAGTCCTAATGTGTGGCTCCAGGGGCCCAGCCTGGAGGGTGTGTGGCCCAAGACTTTGAGGACAGAAGTCTGAAAACACAAACTCAGCTTAGGTTTGGGGACGTAGGTATGGCAGGCCCGATCTACAAACCATGAGAAGAACTCTACAGGATATGAAGAAAGTGCGAGTCTGTGGCGATTGCTCAGGATTTTGTCTCTGGATTTTGTATCAGTGATGGCCGTGGAATGTCGGGGAGGCCTCATGGGCCATGGACGAATCCTCCTCTCTGAGGATTTGGCCCGATTCCCAATTGCTTTTCGTCAATCTGTGGGATGGGAGGACTCATTTCAGTTTTGTTACCTCAGGTGTCCCACCAAAAGAGGAATTCCAAAGCCAAGCCGTGGGGAAGACTGAAGGGACAATCCGAACTATGGTGAAAAATTGGGGCCTAGGGGCATGGCAAGCCCAATATGCTTTCTCTTCATCCAGCCACTGAGTGGCCTTACTTGAGGACTGGGCTCAGCCTGAGGGTCACAATGTGTGTTTGTGACCAAAGTGGCCCGCGAGCATGGGCGGGGCCTCATGGGCCACACTGGTTTCAACGACACTGAACGTTGGACAAAATGCCAACCACAAGGTTTCTTGCCATGGGGAAGGAGTTCTGATTTCTGCATCACCTTCAACATGGACAGTGATTGGAGATTAGCTCTAGGTTCTGAAACCTGAAAACCGATGTGGGGAAGAGATGACGACCTAAGGCCATGGCGGCTCGATGTGCTCAGTGTGCGGCCAGCTGTCTGGAAGGGGCCAGGGGGTCCAGGCTCAGGCTGTGTCAGAAAGGGCATTAGTGCCCTGGTCAGCCTATGTATTTGGGGTACAGCCAAGGTCGGTGCAGGTTGATCCTCATTTGGGGTTACTGGGTAGCCCCAGAGGACAATGTTTTTTATCTGGAGGGCAGCCAGAGTGCTGCATTGTAGTTCTGGATTGCCAAACTGGAGGCCTTGTGGGCCAGTAGTCTGACGACAAAAGTCTGAGAACATAAGCTAGGCTTAGGTTTCTGGGTGAGGCCATGGCAGGCACAATCTACAGACCTGAATCGAGATCTCGTGCATCTGAAGTCAGGGCGAGGATCAGACGATCGCTCAGGTTGGAGTTTCTGTCCCTGATGGCCCCTTCATGAATGGGGGGGCATCACGAGGCCATGGGTGTTTTCCCATGATGGGAGTTGTGAGAAGCTCCAAACTGCAGAGAGTCTTCGGCAGGACAATTGAGACCTGTTGTTTGGCTCCAGGCCAATGATTCTGAGCAGGGTTCTAAGGATGGATGGCTGGGTAGCCCACCTCGCATTCCAATTGTCTCCTAGCACCAAGACAGTTTAGATCTCCTGGATCTGTGGGGAGCTACTGAGGATGCTGAGTTGAAATGCACACCCCTGGGGATGGGTCCGAATGTGCTTTTGTGTCTATGGAGACCTTGGAATGAAGCGGTGGCTCTGGGGCCCTAAAGGGTTCTCCTAAACAGAGGCTTTGACACAGCTCCAACGTGCAAGTTTCCCATGTGTAGATGAGATATTTTCTGATGGGTGAAACAAGAAACAGCTATATGCTGCTTTTGAAATCCAGGCCTCTGAGGAGAGATGCCTGGAAACCAAAGCAATGGATCTGATTAGTGCCTAGGGGCCTGTTCTTTCCTTTTTTCCTCTGAGGACATCTGTCTATGGGTCTGAGTGCAGGTAGGGGCTCATTTGGGCTCAGATTGCCCCTGTTTTTCCTGGGAAGCTACCACTATTGAGATATATCAGGGACTTTGGAGGTTTATCCTATTAGAAGGGTTGTGGCCATTGGAATGTGCACACACAATTCCCTTGGAGAGGGCAAGTACAGTCCTCAGGTTTGGCTCCAGGGGCCTGAGCCTGTAGGTTGTGTAGTCCAGCCCTTTTTGGACAGTTGTCTGAAAACACAAACTCGGCTTATGTTTCAGGTCATAGGTATGGCAGGACTGATCTACAGACCATGAGGAGAACTTTTCGGGATTTGAAAGAAGGGCGAGTGTGAGGCTCCTGCTCAAGTTTTTGTCTCGGGATATCGTGTCACTCATGGTCGTGGAATTTCTGGGTGACTTCATGGGAAATGGACGAGTCTTACTCTCTGGTGGTTTGGCCCCGTCCAAAGAGTTTGGGTTCATTCTGTGGGCTGGAAGAAGTCCGTTTTATTTTGTTGTTGTTGTTGTTGTTGTTGTTTTCTTTTTTAACCTCAGGTGTCCCACCAAATGAGGGATTTCAGAGTAGAGCCCTAGGAGGGGCGACTGGACAATCAGAAATCTGGTTAAAAATTGGGGCCTAGGGACATGTCAAGCCCATTATGACATCTAATGGTCCAGCCACTGAGAGGACTTACTAGAGGACAGGACTCATGCTGAGGGTCACAATGCGTGTGTATGCCCTCGTCGCACTCAAGAATGGGCGGGGCCTCAGGGTTTCTCCTACACTGATCGTTGGACAACGTGCCAACCACAAGGGTTCTTGCCATGGGTAAGGAGGAGTTCTGATTTCTGCATCAGACTCACCCCTGGGCAGTGATTGGAGATAAGGTCTCGGTTCTGAAGCCTGAAAACTGAGGTAGGGAAGAGATGATGACCTAAGGCCATGGCGGGTTTTATGTGCTCAGTGTGCGGTCAGCTTTCTGGGTGTTGGTCAGGAGGTCCGGGCTCAGGATGTGTTCGACAGTGCATTAGTGCCCAGGTTAGACTATATAATTTGGGTAAAGTCGAGTGCTGTGTAGGTTTACCCTCATTTAAGGTGCCTGGGCAGCTCATGAGGCAATCATTTTTTTCTCTAGAGGGCAGGCAGAGTGCTGCATTGTGGGTCCGGAATTGCCAAACTTGAGGGCTTTGGGGCCAGGAGTGTGAGGATGGAAGTCTGAGAAGACAAGCTAGACTTGGGTTTCAGGGCGAGGGCACGGCAGGTACCCCCTGCAGATCTGAACCAATATCTCATGCATCTGAAGTCAGGGCGAGGATCAGACGTTGGCTCAGGTGGGAGTTTCTGAGCATGACGGCCGCTTCATGAAGGGAGCGGAATCTCGAGACCATTGAGGTTTTCCCACGTTGGGAGTTGTGGGATGCCCCCTTCCAGGATTCCTTCTTCCGGACAATTGAGACCTGTTGGACAGCTCCAGGACATCCCATATGGAATGACTCCAGAGCACCGTTCGCGGATGGATGCCTGGGAAGCCCGCCTCGCATTCCAATTGTCTCCTAGCAACAAGACAGTTTAGATCTGATGGCTCTGCGGGAGCAACCTCGGTGGCTGAGTTGAAATGGACTTTCCTGAGGATGTGTCCTAATGTGTTTTTGTGTCCATGAGGGCCTTGGAATGGGGCGGTGGCACCGGCAACCTGAAGTACTTTCCTAAGCTTTGGACATGGCTCCCATGCACAGGTTTCCTTGTGGAGACGAGATGAGTTCTGATGGGTTCCTCAGGAAAACCCCTCTGCTCGTATTGGAATCAGGCTTTTGAGGACACATGCCTGTAACCCAAAGCAATGGATCCTATTATGGCCTAGGGTCCTGTCTGGTTCAATCTATTTCTCTGGGGACATCCATCTATGGTATGAGTGGAGGTCGATTATCAGCTGGTGTCAGACACCCCTTGTTTGTTCCAGGTGACCCACACTATTGGGATGGCCTAAGGGTCGTTGGAGGTTTCTCCTAATTTGTACGATTTTGGACCATGGAATGGGCAGAATTCCCATGGATTGGTAGGCACAGTCCTAATGTGTGGCTCCAGGGGCCCAGCCTGGAGGCTGTGTGGCCCAAGACTTTGAGGACAGAAGTCTGAAAACACAAACTCAGCTTAGGTTTGGGGACGTAGGTATGGCAGGCCCGATCTACAAACCATGAGAAGAACTCTACAGGATATGAAGAAAGTGCGAGTCTGTGGCGATTGCTCAGTCTTTTGTCTCTGGATTTTGTATCAGTGATGGCCGTGGAATGTCGGGGAGGCCTCATGGGCCATGGACGAATCTTCCTCTCTGAGGATTTGGCCCGATTCCCAATTGCTTTTCGTCAATCTGTGGGATGGGAGGACTCATTTCAGTTTTGTTACCTCAGGTGTCCCACCAAAAGAGGAATTCCAAAGCAAAGCCGTGGGGAAGACTGAAGGGACAATCCGAACTATGGTGAAAAATTGGGGCCTAGGGGCATGGCAAGCCCAATATGCTATCTCTTCATCCAGCCACTGAGTGGCCTTACTTGAGGACTGCGCTCAGCCTGAGGGTCACAATGTGTGTTTGTGACCAATGTGGCCCGCGAGCATGGGCGGGGCCTCATGGGACTCACTGGTTTCAAAGACACTGAACGTTGGACAACATGCCAACCACAAGGTTTCTTGCCATGGGGAAGGAGTTCTGATTTCTGCATCACCTTCAACATGGACAGTGATTGGAGATAAGGTCTAGGTTATGAAACCTGAAAACCGAGGTTGGGAAGAGATGACGACCTAAGGCCATGGCGGCTCGATGTGCTCAGTGTGCGGCCAGCTGTCTGGGAGGGGCCAGGGGGTCCAGGCTCAGGCTGTGTCAGAAAGGGCATTAGTGCCCTGGTCAGCCTATGTATTTGGGGTACAGCCAAGGTCGGTGCAGGTTGATCCTCATTTGGGGTTACTGGGTAGCCCCAGAGGACAATGTTTTTTATCTGGAGGGCAGGCAGAGGCTGCATTGTAGTTCTGGATTGCCAAACTGGAGGCCTTGTGGGCCAGTAGTCTGACGACAAAAGTCTGAGAACACAAGCTAGGCTTAGGTTTCTGGGTGAGGCCATGGCAGGCACAATCTACAGACCTGAATCGAGATCTCGTGCATCTGAAGTCAGGGCGAGGATCAGACAATCGCTCAGGTTGGAGTTTCTGTCCCTGATGGCCCCTTCATGAATGGGGGGGCATCACGAGGCCATGGGGTTTTTCCCAGGATGGGAGTTGTGAGAAGCTCCAAACTGCAGAGAGTCTTCGGCAGGACAATTGAGACCTGTTGTTTGGCTCCAGGCCAATGATTCTGAGCAGGGTTTTAAGGATGGATGGCTGGGTAGCCCACCTCGCGTTCGAATTGTCTCCTAGCAACAAGACAGTTTAGATCTCCTGGATCTGTGGGGAGCTACCGAGGATGCTGAGTTGAAATGCACACCCCTGGGGATGGGTCCGAATGTGCTTTGTGTCTATGGAGACCTTGGAATGAAGCGGTGGCTCTGGGGCCCTAAAGGGTTCTCCTAAACAGAGGTTTTGACACAGCTCCAACGTGCAAGTTTCCCATGTGTAGATGAGATGTTTTCTGATGGGTGAAACAAGAAACAGCTATATGCTGCTTTTGAAATCCAGGCCTCTGAGGAGAGATGCCTGGAAACCAAAGCAATGGATCTGATTAGTGCCTAGGGGCCTGTTCTTTCCTTTTTACCTCTGAGGACATCTGTCTATGGGTCTGAGTGCAGGTAGGGGCTCATTTGGGCTCAGATTGCCCCTGTTTTTCCTGGGAAGCTACCACTATTGAGATATATCAGGGACTTTGGAGGTTTATCCTATTAGAAGGGTTGTGGCCTTTGGAATGGGCACACACAATTCCCTTGGAGAGGGCAAGTACAGTCCTCAGGTTTGGCTCCAGGGGCCTGAGCCTGTAGGTTGTGTAGTCCAGCCCTTTTTGGACAGTTGTCTGAAAACACAAACTCGGCTTATGTTTCAGGTCATAGGTATGGCAGGACTGATCTACAGACCATGAGGAGAACTTTTCGGGATTTGAAAGAAGGGCGAGTGTGAGGCTCCTGCTCAAGTTTTTGTCTCGGGATATCGTGTCACTCATGGTCGTGGAATTTCTGGGTGACTTCATGGGAAATGGACGAGTCTTACTCTCTGGTGGTTTGGCCCCGTCCAAAGAGTTTGGGTTCATTCTGTGGGCTGGAAGAAGTCCGTTTTATTTTGTTGTTGTTGTTGTTGTTGTTTTCTTTTTTAACCTCAGGTGTCCCACCAAATGAGGGATTTCAGAGTAGAGCCCTAGGAGGGGCGACTGGACAATCAGAAATCTGGTTAAAAATTGGGGCCTAGGGACATGTCAAGCCCATTATGACATCTAATGGTCCAGCCACTGAGAGGACTTACTAGAGGACAGGACTCATGCTGAGGGTCACAATGCGTGTGTATGCCCTCGTCGCACTCAAGAATGGGCGGGGCCTCAGGGTTTCTCCTACACTGATCGTTGGACAACGTGCCAACCACAAGGGTTCTTGCCATGGGTAAGGAGGAGTTCTGATTTCTGCATCAGACTCACCCCTGGGCAGTGATTGGAGATAAGGTCTCGGTTCTGAAGCCTGAAAACTGAGGTAGGGAAGAGATGATGACCTAAGGCCATGGCGGGTTTTATGTGCTCAGTGTGCGGTCAGCTTTCTGGGTGTTGGTCAGGAGGTCCGGGCTCAGGATGTGTTCGACAGTGCATTAGTGCCCAGGTTAGACTATATAATTTGGGTAAAGTCGAGTGCTGTGTAGGTTTACCCTCATTTAAGGTGCCTGGGCAGCTCATGAGGCAATAATTTTTTTTTCTAGAGGGCAGGCAGAGTGCTGCATTGTGGGTCCGGAATTGCCAAACTTGAGGGCTTTGGGGCCAGGAGTGTGAGGATGGAAGTCTGAGAAGACAAGCTAGACTTGGGATTCAGGGCGAGGGCACGGCAGGTACCCCCTGCAGATCTGAACCAATATCTCATGCATCTGAAGTCAGGGCGAGGATCAGACGTTGGCTCAGGTGGGAGTTTCTGAGCATGACGGCCGCTTCATGAAGGGAGCGGAATCTCGAGACCATTGAGGTTTTCCCACGTTGGGAGTTGTGGGATGCCCCCTTCCAGGATTCCTTCTTCCGGACAATTGAGACCTGTTGGACAGCTCCAGGACATCCCATATGGAATGACTCCAGAGCACCGTTCGCGGATGGATGCCTGGGAAGCCCGCCTCGCATTCCAATTGTCTCCTAGCAACAAGACAGTTTAGATCTGATGGCTCTGCGGGAGCAACCTCGGTGGCTGAGTTGAAATGGACTTTCCTGAGGATGTGTCCTAATGTGTTTTTGTGTCCATGAGGGCCTTGGAATGGGGCGGTGGCACCGGCAACCTGAAGTACTTTCCTAAGCTTTGGACATGGCTCCCATGCACAGGTTTACTTGTGGAGACGAGATGAGTTCTGATGGGTGCCTCAGGAAAACCCCTATGCTCGTATTGGAATCAGGCTTTTGAGGACACATGCCTGTAACCCAAAGCAATGGTTCCTATTATGGCCTAGGGTCCTGTCTGGTTCAATCTTCTTCTCTGGGGACATCCATCTATGGTATGAGTGGAGGTCGATTATCAGCTGGTGTCAGACACCCCTTGTTTGTTCCGGGTGACCCACACTATTGGGATGGCCTAAGGGTCGTTGGAGGTTTCTCCTAATTTGTACGATTTTGGACCATGGAATGGGCAGAATTCCCATGGATTGGTAGGCACAGTCCTAATGTGTGGCTCCAGGGGCCCAGCCTGGAGGGTGTGTGGCCCAAGACTTTGAGGACAGAAGTCGGAAAACACAAACTCAGCTTAGGTTTGGGGACGTAGGTATGGCAGGCCCGATCTACAAACCATGAGAAGAACTCTACAGGATATGAAGAAAGTGCGAGTCTGTGGCGATTGCTCAGGTTTTTGTCTCTGGATTTTGTATCAGTGATGGCCGTGGAATGTCGGGGAGGCCTCATGGGCCATGGACGAATCCTCCTCTCTGAGGATTTGGCCCGATTCCCAATTGCTTTTCGTCAATCTGTGGGATGGGAGGACTCATTTCAGTTTTGTTACCTCAGGTGTCCCACCAAAAGAGGAATTCCAAAGCCAAGCCGTGGGGAAGACTGAAGGGACAATCCGAACTATGGTGAAAAATTGGGGCCTAGGGGCATGGCAAGCCCAATATGCTATCCCTTCATCCAGCCACTAGTGGCCGTACTTGAGGACTGCGCTCAGCCTGAGGGTCACAATGTGTGTTTGTGACCAATGTGGCCCGCGAGCATGGGCGGGGCCTCATGGGACTCACTGGTTTCAACGACACTGAACGTTGGACAACATGCCAACCACAAGGTTTCTTGCCATGGGGAAGGAGTTCTGATTTCTGCATCACCTTCAACATGGACAGTGATTGGAGATAAGGTCTAGGTTATGAAACCTGAAAACCGAGGTTGGGAAGAGATGACGACCTAAGGCCATGGCGGCTCGATGTGCTCAGTGTGCGGCCAGCTGTCTGGGAGGGGCCAGGGGGTCCAGGCTCAGGCTGTGTCAGAAAGGGCATTAGTGCCCTGGTCAGCCTATGTATTTGGGGTACAGCCAAGGTCGGTGCAGGTTGATCCTCATTTGGGGTTACTGGGTAGCCCCAGAGTACAATGTTTTTTATCTGGAGGGCAGGCAGAGGCTGCATTGTAGTTCTGGATTGCCAAACTGGAGGCCTTGTGGGCCAGTAGTCTGACGACAAAAGTCTGAGAACACAAGCTAGGCTTAGGTTTCTGGGTGAGGCCATGGCAGGCACAATCTACAGACCTGAATCGAGATCTCGTGCATCTGAAGTCAGGGCGAGGATCAGACGATCGCTCAGGTTGGAGTTTCTGTCCCTGATGGCCCCTTCATGAATGGGGGGGCATCACGAGGCCATGGGGGTTTTCCCAGGATGGGAGTTGTGAGAAGCTCCAAACTGCAGAGAGTCTTCGGCAGGACAATTGAGACCTGTTGTTTGGCTCCAGGCCAATGATTCTGAGCAGGGTTTTAAGGATGGATGGCTGGGTAGCCCACCTCGCGTTCGAATTGTCTCCTAGCAACAAGACAGTTTAGATCTCCTGGATCTGTGGGGAGTTACCGAGTATGCTGAGTTGAAATGCACACCCCTGGGGATGGGTCCGAATGTGCTTTGTGTCTATGGAGACCTTGGAATGAAGCGGTGGCTCTGGGGCCCTAAAGGGTTCTCCTAAACAGAGGCTTTGACACAGCTCCAACGTGCAAGTTTCCCATGTGTAGATGAGATGTTTTCTGATGGGTGAAACAAGAAACAGCTATATGCTGCTTTTGAAATCCAGGCCTCTGAGGAGAGATTCCTGGAAACCAAAGCAATGGATCTGATTAGTGCCTAGGGGCCTGTTCTTTCCTTTTTACCTCTGAGGACATCTGTCTATGGGTCTGAGTGCAGGTAGGGGCTCATTTGGGCTCAGATTGCCGCTGTTATTCCTGGGAAGCTACCACTATTGAGATATATCAGGGACTTTGGAGGTTTATCCTATTAGAAGGGTTGTGGCCATTGGAATGGGCACACACAATTCCCTTGGAGAGGGCAAGTACAGTCCTCAGGTTTGGCTCCAGGGGCCTGAGCCTGTAGGTTGTGTAGTCCAGCCCTTTTTGGACAGTTGTCTGAAAACACAAACTCGGCTTATGTTTCAGGTCATAGGTATGGCAGGACTGATCTACAGACCATGAGGAGAACTTTTCGGGATTTGAAAGAAGGGCGAGTGTGAGGCTCCTGCTCAAGTTTTTGTCTCGGGATATCGTGTCACTCATGGTCGTGGAATTTCTGGGTGACTTCATGGGAAATGGACGAGTCTTACTCTCTGGTGGTTTGGCCCCGTCCAAAGAGTTTGGGTTCATTCTGTGGGCTGGAAGAAGTCCGTTTTATTTTGTTTTTGTTGTTGTTGTTGTTTTCTTTTTTAACCTCAGGTGTCCCACCAAATGAGGGATTTCAGAGTAGAGCCCTAGGAGGGGCGACTGGACAATCAGAAATCTGGTTAAAAATTGGGGCCTAGGGACATGTCAAGCCCATTATGACATCTAATGGTCCAGCCACTGAGAGGACTTACTAGAGGACAGGACTCATGCTGAGGGTCACAATGCGTGTGTATGCCCTCGTCGCACTCAAGAATGGGCGGGGCCTCAGGGTTTCTCCTACACTGATCGTTGGACAACGTGCCAACCACAAGGGTTCTTGCCATGGGTAAGGAGGAGTTCTGATTTCTGCATCAGACTCACCCCTGGGCAGTGATTGGAGATAAGGTCTCGGTTCTGAAGCCTGAAAACTGAGGTAGGGAAGAGATGATGACCTAAGGCCATGGCGGGTTTTAGGTGCTCAGTGTGCGGTCAGCTTTCTGGGTGTTGGTCAGGAGGTCCGGGCTCAGGATGTGTTCGACAGTGCATTAGTGCCCAGGTTAGACTATATAATTTGGGTAAAGTCGAGTGCTGTGTAGGTTTACCCTCATTTAAGGTGCCTGGGCAGCTCATGAGGCAATAATTTTTTTCTCTAGTGGGCAGGCAGAGTGCTGCATTGTGGGTCCGGAATTGCCAAACTTGAGGGCTTTGGGGCCAGGAGTGTGAGGATGGAAGTCTGAGAAGACAAGCTAGACTTGGGTTTCAGGGCGAGGGCACGGCAGGTACCCCCTGCAGATCTGAACCAATATCTCATGCATCTGAAGTCAGGGCGAGGATCAGACGTTGGCTCAGGTGGGAGTTTCTGAGCATGACGGCCGCTTCATGAGGGAGCGGAATCTCGAGACCATTGAGGTTTTCCCACGTTGGGAGTTGTGGGATGCCCCCTTCCAGGATTCCTTCTTCCGGACAATTGAGACCTGTTGGACAGCTCCAGGACATCCCATATGGAATGACTCCAGAGCACCGTTCGCGGATGGATGCCTGGGAAGCCCGCCTCGCATTCCAATTGTCTCCTAGCAACAAGACAGTTTAGATCTGATGGCTCTGCGGGAGCAACCTCGGTGGCTGAGTTGAAATGGACTTTCCTGAGGATGTGTCCTAATGAGTTTTTGTGTCCATGAGGGCCTTGGAATGGGGCGGTGGCACCGGCAACCTGAAGTACTTTCCTAAGCTTTGGACATGGCTCCCATGCACAGGTTTACATGTGGAGACGAGATGAGTTCTGATGGGTGCCTCAGGAAAACCCCTATGCTCGTATTGGAATCAGGCTTTTGAGGACACATGCCTGTAACCCAAAGCAATGGATCCTATTATGGCCTAGGGTCCTGTCTGGTTCAATCTTCTTCTCTGGGGACATCCATCTATGGTATGAGTGGAGGTCGATTATCAGCTGGTTTCAGACACCCCTTGTTTGTTCCGGGTGACCCACACTATTGGGATGGCCTAAGGGTCGTTGGAGGTTTCTCCTAATTTGTACGATTTTGGACCATGGAATGGGCAGAATTCCCATGGATTGGTAGGCACAGTCCTAATGTGTGGCTCCAGGGGCCCAGCCTGGAGGGTGTGTGGCCCAAGACTTTGAGGACAGAAGTCTGAAAACACAAACTCAGCTTAGGTTTGGGGACGTAGGTATGGCAGGCCCGATCTACAAACCATGAGAAGAACTCTACAGGATATGAAGAAAGTGCGAGTCTGTGGCGATTGCTCAGGCTTTTGTCTCTGGATTTTGTATCAGTGATGGCCGTGGAATGTCGGGGAGGCCTCATGGGCCATGGACGAATCTTCCTCCCTGAGGATTTGGCCCGATTCCCAATTGCTTTTCGTCAATCTGTGGGATGAGAGGACTCATTTCAGTTTTGTTACCTCAGGTGTCCCACCAAAAGAGGAATTCCAAAGCCAAGCCGTGGGGAAGACTGAAGGGACAATCCGAACTATGGTGAAAAATTGGGGCCTAGGGGCATGGCAAGCCCAATATGCTATCTCTTCATCCAGCCACTGAGTGGCCTTACTTGAGGACTGGGCTCAGCCTGAGGGTCACAATGTGTGTTTGTGACCAATGTGGCCCGCGAGCATGGGCGGGGCCTCATGGGCCACACTGGTTTCAACGACACTGAACGTTGGACAACATGCCAACCACAAGGTTTCTTGCCATGGGGAAGGAGTTCTGATTTCTGCATCACCTTCAACATGGACAGTGAATGGAGATAAGGTCTAGGTTCTGAAACCTGAAAACCGAGGTTGGGAAGAGATGACGACCTAAGGCCATGGCGGCTCGATGTGCTCAGTGTGCGGCCAGCTGTGTGGAAGGGGCCAGGGGGTCCAGGCTCAGGCTGTGTCAGAAAGGGCATTAGTGCCCTGGTCAGCCTATGTATTTGGGGTACAGCCAAGGTCGGTGCAGGTTGATCCTCATTTGGGGTTACTGGGTAGCCCCAGAGGACAATGTTTTTTAACTGGAGGGCAGGCAGAGTGCTGCATTGTAGTTCTGGATTGCCAAACTGGAGGCCTTGTGGGCCAGTAGTCTGACGACAAAAGTCTGAGAACACAAGCTAGGCTTAGGTTTCTGGGTGAGGCCATGGCAGGCACAATCTACAGACCTGAATCGAGATCTCGTGCATCTGAAGTCAGGGCGAGGATCAGACGATCGCTCAGGTTGGAGTTTCTGTCCCTGATGGCCCCTTCATGAATGGGGGGGCATCACGAGGCCATGGGGGTTTTCCCATGATGGGAGTTGTGAGAAGCTCCAAACTGCAGAGAGTCTTCGGCAGGACAATTGAGACCTGTTGTTTGGCTCCAGGCCAATGATTCTGAGCAGGGTTCTAAGGATGGATGGCTGGGTAGCCCACCTCGCATTCCAATTGTCTCCTAGCAACAAGACAGTTTAGATCTCCTGGATCTGTCGGGAGCTACCGAGGATGCTGAGTTGAAATGCACACCCCTGGGGATGGGTCCGAATGTGCTTTTGTGTCTATGGAGACCTTGGAATGAAGCGGTGGCTTTGGGGCCCTAAAGGGTTCTCCTAAACAGAGGCTTTGACACAGCTCCAACGTGCAAGTTTCCCATGTGTAGATGAGATGTTTTCTGATGGGTGAAACAAGAAACAGCTATATGCTGCTTTTGAAATCCAGGCCTCTGAGGAGAGATGCCTGGAAACCAAAGCAATGGATCTGATTAGTGCCTAGGGGCCTGTTCTTTCCTTTTTACCTCTGAGGACATCTGTCTATGGGTCTGAGTGCTGGTAGGGGCTCATTTGGGCTCAGATTGCCCCTGTTTTTCCTGGGAAGCTACCACTATTGAGATGGAGCAGGGACTTTGGAGGTTTATCCTATTAGAAGGGTTGTGGCCATTGGAATGGGCACACACAATTCCCTTGGAGAGGGCAAGTACAGTCCTCAGGTTTGGCTCCAGGGGCCTGAGCCTGTAGGTTGTGTAGTCCAGCCCTTTTTGGACAGTTGTCTGAAAACACAAACTTGGCTTATGTTTCAGGTCATAGGTATGGCAGGACTGATATACAGACCATGAGGAGAACTTTTCGGGATTTGAAAGAAGGGCGAGTGTGAGGCTCCTGCTCAAGTTTTTGTCTCGGGATATCGTGTCACTCATGGTCGTGGAATTTCTGGGTGACTTCATGAGAAATGGACGAGTCTTACTCTCTGGTGGTTTGGCCCCGTCCAAAGAGTTTGGGTTCATTCTGTGGGCTGGAAGAAGTCCGTTTTATTTTGTTGTTGTTGTTGTTGTTGTTTTCTTTTTTTACCTCAGGTGTCCCACCAAATGAGGGATTTCAGAGTAGAGCCCTAGGAGGGGCGACTGGACAATCAGAAATCTGGTTAAAAAATGGGGCCTAGGGACATGTCAAGCCCATTATGACATCTAATGGTCCAGCCACTGAGAGGACTTACTAGAGGACAGGACTCATGCTGAGGGTCACAATGCGTGTGTATGCCCTCGTCGCACTCAAGAATGGGCGGGGCCTCAGGGTTTCTCCTACACTGATCGTTGGACAACGTGCCAACCACAAGGGTTCTTGCCATGGGTAAGGAGGAGTTCTGATTTCTGCATCAGACTCACCCCTGGGCAGTGATTGGAGATAAGGTCTCGGTTCTGAAGCCTGAAAACTGAGGTAGGGAAGAGATGATGACCTAAGGCCATGGCGGGTTTTATGTGCTCAGTGTGCGGTCAGCTTTCTGGGTGTTGGTCAGGAGGTCCGGGCTCAGGATGTGTTCGACAGTGCATTAGTGCCCAGGTTAGACTATATAATTTGGGTAAAGTCGAGTGCTGTGTAGGTTTACCCTCATTTAAGGTGCCTGGGCAGCTCATGAGGCAATAATTTTTTTCTCTAGTGGGCAGGCAGAGTGCTGCATTGTGGGTCCGGAATTGCCAAACTTGAGGGCTTTGGGGCCAGGAGTGTGAGGATGGAAGTCTGAGAAGACAAGCTAGACTTGGGTTTCAGGGCGAGGGCACGGCAGGTACCCCCTGCAGATCTGAACCAATATCTCATGCATCTGAACTCAGGGCGAGGATCAGACGTTGGCTCAGGTGGGAGTTTCTGAGCATGACGGCCGCTTCATGAGGGAGCGGAATCTCGAGACCATTGAGGTTTTCCCACGTTGGGAGTTGTGGGATGCCCCCTTCCAGGATTCCTTCTTCCGGACAATTGAGACCTGTTGGACAGCTCCAGGACATCCCATATGGAATGACTCCAGAGCACCGTTCGCGGATGGATGCCTGGGAAGCCCGCCTCGCATTCCAATTGTCTCCTAGCAACAAGACAGTTTAGATCTGATGGCTCTGCGGGAGCAACCTCGGTGGCTGAGTTGAAATGGACTTTCCTGAGGATGTGTCCTAATGAGTTTTTGTGTCCATGAGGGCCTTGGAATGGGGCGGTGGCACCGGCAACCTGAAGTACTTTCCTAAGCTTTGGACATGGCTCCCATGCACAGGTTTACTTGTGGAGACGAGATGAGTTCTGATGGGTGCCTCAGGAAAACCCCTATGCTCGTATTGGAATCAGGCTTTTGAGGACACATGCCTGTAACCCAAAGCAATGGATCCTATTATGGCCTAGGGTCCTGTCTGGTTCAATCTTCTTCTCTGGGGACATCCATCTATGGTATGAGTGGAGGTCGATTATCAGCTGGTGTCAGACACCCCTTGTTTGTTCCGGGTGACCCACACTATTGGGATGGCCTAAGGGTCGTTGGAGGTTTCTCCTAATTTGTACGATTTTGGACCATGGAATGGGCAGAATTCCCATGGATTGGTAGGCACAGTCCTAATGTGTGGCTCCAGGGGCCCAGCCTGGAGGGTGTGTGGCCCAAGACTTTGAGGACAGAAGTCTGAAAACACAAACTCAGCTTAGGTTTGGGGACGTAGGTATGGCAGGCCCGATCTACAAACCATGAGAAGAACTCTACAGGATATGAAGAAAGTGCGAGTCTGTGGCGATTGCTCAGGCTTTTGTCTCTGGATTTTGTATCAGTGATGGCCGTGGAATGTCGGGGAGGCCACATGGGCCATGGACGAATCTTCCTCCCTGAGGATTTGGCCCGATTCCCAATTGCTTTTCGTCAATCTGTGGGATGGGAGGACTCATTTCAGTTTTGTTACCTCAGGTGTCCCACCAAAAGAGGAATTCCAAAGCCAAGCCGTGGGGAAGACTGAAGGGACAATCCGAACTATGGTGAAAAATTGGGGCCTAGGGGCATGGCAAGCCCAATATGCTATCTCTTCATCCAGCCACTGAGTGGCCTTACTTGAGGACTGGGCTCAGCCTGAGGGTCACAATGTGTGTTTGTGACCAATGTGGCCCGCGAGCATGGGCGGGGCCTCATGGGCCACACTGGTTTCAACGACACTGAAAGTTGGACAACATGCCAACCACAAGATTTCTTGCCATGGGGAAGGAGTTCTGATTTCTGCATCACCTTCAACATGGACAGTGATTGGAGATAAGGTCTAGGTTCTGAAACCTGAAAACCGAGGTTGGGAAGAGATGACGACCTAAGGCCATGGCGGCTCGATGTGCTCAGTGTGCGGCCAGCTGTGTGGAAGGGGCCAGGGGGTCCAGGCTCAGGCTGTGTCAGAAAGGGCATTAGTGCCCTGGTCAGCCTATGTATTTGGGGTACAGCCAAGGTCGGTGCAGGTTGATCCTCATTTGGGGTTACTGGGTAGCCCCAGAGGACAATGTTTTTTAACTGGAGGGCAGGCAGAGTGCTGCATTGTAGTTCTGGATTGCCAAACTGGAGGCCTTGTGGGCCAGTAGTCTGACGACAAAAGTCTGAGAACACAAGCTAGGCTTAGGTTTCTGGGTGAGGCCATGGCAGGCACAATCTACAGACCTGAATCGAGATCTCGTGCATCTGAAGTCAGGGCGAGGATCAGACGATCGCTCAGGTTGGAGTTTCTGTCCCTGATGGCCCCTTCATGAATGGGGGGGCATCACGAGGCCATGGGGGTTTTCCCATGATGGGAGTTGTGAGAAGCTCCAAACTGCATAGAGTCTTCGGCAGGACAATTGAGACCTGTTGTTTGGCTCCAGGCCAATGATTCTGAGCAGGGTTCTAAGGATGGATGGCTGGGTAGCCCACCTCGCATTCCAATTGTCTCCTAGCAACAAGACAGTTTAGATCTCCTGGATCTGTCGGGAGCTACCGAGGATGCTGAGTTGAAATGCACACCCCTGGGGATGGGTCCGAATGTGCTTTTGTGTCTATGGAGACCTTGGAATGAAGCGGTGGCTCTGGGGCCCTAAAGGGTTCTCCTAAACAGAGGCTTTGACACAGCTCCAACGTGCAAGTTTCCCATGTGTAGATGAGATGTTTTCTGATGGGTGAAACAAGAAACAGCTATATGCTGCTTTTGAAATCCAGGCCTCTGAGGAGAGATGCCTGGAAACCAAAGCAATGGATCTGATTAGTGCCTAGGGGCCTGTTCTTTCCTTTTTACCTCTGAGGACATCTGTCTATGGGTCTGAGTGCAGGTAGGGGCTCATTTGGGCTCAGATTGCCCCTGTTTTTCCTGGGAAGCTACCACTATTGAGATATATCAGGGACTTTGGAGGTTTATCCTATTAGAAGGGTTGTGGCCATTGGAATGGGCACACACAATTTCCTTGGAGAGGGCAAGTACAGTCCTCAGGTTTGGCTCCAGGGGCCTGAGCCTGTAGGTTGTGTAGTCCAGCCCTTTTTGGACAGTTGTCTGAAAACACAAACTCGGCTTATGTTTCAGGTCATAGGTATGGCAGGACTGATCTACAGACCATGAGGAGAACTTTTCGGGATTTGAAAGAAGGGCGAGTGTGAGGCTCCTGCTCAAGTTTTTGTCTCGGGATATCGTGTCACTCATGGTCGTGGAATTTCTGGGTGACTTCATGGGAAATGGACGAGTCTTACTCTCTGGTGGTTTGGCCCCGTCCAAAGAGTTTGGGTTCATTCTGTGGGCTGGAAGAAGTCCGTTTTATTTTGTTGTTGTTGTTGTTGTTGTTTTCTTTTTTAACCTCAGGTGTCCCACCAAATGAGGGATTTCAGAGTAGAGCCCTAGGAGGGGCGACTGGACAATCAGAAATCTGGTTAAAAATTGGGGCCTAGGGACATGTCAAGCCCATTATGACATCTAATGGTCCAGCCACTGAGAGGACTTACTAGAGGACAGGACTCATGCTGAGGGTCACAATGCGTGTGTATGCCCTCGTCGCACTCAAGAATGGGCGGGGCCTCAGGGTTTCTCCTACACTGATCGTTGGACAACGTGCCAACCACAAGGGTTCTTGCCATGGGTAAGGAGGAGTTCTGATTTCTGCATCAGACTCACCCCTGGGCAGTGATTGGAGATAAGGTCTCGGTTCTGAAGCCTGAAAACTGAGGTAGGGAAGAGATGATGACCTAAGGCCATGGCGGGTTTTATGTGCTCAGTGTGCGGTCAGCTTTCTGGGTGTTGGTCAGGAGGTCCGGGCTCAGGATGTGTTCGACAGTGCATTAGTGCCCAGGTTAGACTATATAATTTGGGTAAAGTCGAGTGCTGTGTAGGTTTACCCTCATTTAAGGTGCCTGGGCAGCTCATGAGGCAATCATTTTTTTCTCTAGAGGGCAGGCAGAGTGCTGCATTGTGGGTCCGGAATTGCCAAACTTGAGGGCTTTGGGGCCAGGAGTGTGAGGATGGAAGTCTGAGAAGACAAGCTAGACTTGGGTTTCAGGGCGAGGGCACGGCAGGTACCCCCTGCAGATCTGAACCAATATCTCATGCATCTGAAGTCAGGGCGAGGATCAGACGTTGGCTCAGGTGGGAGTTTCTGAGCATGACGGCCGCTTCATGAAGGGAGCGGAATCTCGAGACCATTGAGGTTTTCCCACGTTGGGAGTTGTGGGATGCCCCCTTCCAGGATTCCTTCTTCCGGACAATTGAGACCTGTTGGACAGCTCCAGGACATCCCATATGGAATGACTCCAGAGCACCGTTCGCGGATGGATGCCTGGGAAGCCCGCCTCGCATTCCAATTGTCTCCTAGCAACAAGACAGTTTAGATCTGATGGCTCTGCGGGAGCAACCTCGGTGGCTGAGTTGAAATGGACTTTCCTGAGGATGTGTCCTAATGTGTTTTTGTGTCCATGAGGGCCTTGGAATGGGGCGGTGGCACCGGCAACCTGAAGTACTTTCCTAAGCTTTGGACATGGCTCCCATGCACAGGTTTACTTGTGGAGACGAGATGAGTTCTGATGGGTGCCTCAGGAAAACCCCTATGCTCGTATTGGAATCAGGCTTTTGAGGACACATGCCTGTAACCCAAAGCAATGGATCCTATTATGGCCTAGGGTCCTGTCTGGTTCAATCTTCTTCTCTGGGGACATCCATCTATGGTATGAGTGGAGGTCGATTATCAGCTGGTGTCAGACACCCCTTGTTTGTTCCGGGTGACCCACACTATTGGGATGGCCTAAGGGTCGTTGGAGGTTTCTCCTAATTTGTACGATTTTGGACCATGGAATGGGCAGAATTCCCATGGATTGGTAGGCACAGTCCTAATGTGTGGCTCCAGGGGCCCAGCCTGGAGGGTGTGTGGCCCAAGACTTTGAGGACAGAAGTCTGAAAACACAAACTCAGCTTAGGTTTGGGGACGTAGGTATGGCAGGCCCGATCTACAAACCATGAGAAGAACTCTACAGGATATGAAGAAAGTGCGAGTCTGTGGCGATTGCTCAGGCTTTTGTCTCTGGATTTTGTATCAGTGATGGCCGTGGAATGTCGGGGAGGCTCATGGGCCATGGACGAATCTTCCACTCTGAGGATTTGGCCCGATTCCCAATTGCTTTTCGTCAATCTGTGGGATGGGAGGACTCATTTCAGTTTTGTTACCTCAGGTGTCCCACCAAAAGAGGAATTCCAAAGCCAAGCCGTGGGGAAGACTGAAGGGACAATCCGAACTATGGTGAAAAATTGGGGCCTAGGGGCATGGCAAGCCCAATATGCTATCTCTTCATCCAGCCACTGAGTGGCCTTACTTGAGGACTGGGCTCAGCCTGAGGGTCACAATGTGTGTTTGTGACCAAAGTGGCCCGCGAGCATGGGCGGGGCCTCATGGGACACACTGGTTTCAACGACACTGAACGTTGGACAACATGCCAACCACAAGGTTTCTTGCCATGGGGAAGGAGTTCTGATTTCTGCATCACCTTCAACATGGACAGTGATTGGAGATAAGGTCTAGGTTCTGAAACCTGAAAACCGAGGTTGGGAAGAGATGACGACCTAAGGCCATGGCGGCTCGATGTGCTCAGTGTGCCGCCAGCTGTCTGGGAGGGGCCAGGTGGTCCAGGCTCAGGCTGTGTCAGAAAGGGCATTAGTGCCCTGGTCAGCCTATGTATTTGGGGTACAGCCAAGGTCGGTGCAGGTTGATCCTCATTTGGGGTTACTGGGTAGCCCCAGAGGACAATGTTTTTTTATCTGGAGGGCAGGCAGAGTGTTGCATTGTAGTTCTGGATTGCCAAACTGGAGGCCTTGTGGGCCAGTAGTCTGACGACAAAAGTCTGAGAACATAAGCTAGGCTTAGGTTTCTGGGTGAGGCCATGGCAGGCACAATCTACAGACTTGAATCGAGATCTCGTGCATCTGAAGTCAGGGCGAGGATCAGACGATCGCTCAGGTTGGAGTTTCTGTCCCTGATGGCCCCTTCATGAATGGGGGGGCATCACGAGGCCATGGGGGTTTTCCCATGATGGGAGTTGTGAGAAGCTCCAAACTGCAGAGAGTCTTCGGCAGGACAATTGAGACCTGTTGTTTGGCTCCAGGCCAATGATTCTGAGCAGGGTTCTAAGGATGGATGGCTGGGTAGCCCACCTCGCATTCCAATTGTCTCCTAGCAACAAGACAGTTTAGATCTCCTGGATCTGTGGGGAGCTACCGAGGATGCTGAGTTGAAATGCACACCCCTGGGGATGGGTCCGAATGTGCTTTTGTGTCTATGGAGACCTTGGAATGAAGCGGTGGCTCTGGGGCCCTAAAGGGTTCTCCTAAACAGAGGCTTTGACACAGCTCCAACGTGCAAGTTTCCCATGTGTAGATGAGATGTTTTCTGATGGGTGAAACAAGAAACAGCTATATGCTGCTTTTGAAATCCAGGCCTCTGAGGAGAGATGCCTGGAAACCAAAGCAATGGATCTGATTAGTGCCTAGGGGCCTGTTCTTTCCTTTTTTCCTCTGAGGACATCTGTCTATGGGTCTGAGTGCAGGTAGGGGCTCATTTGGGCTCAGATTGCCCCTGTTTTTCCTGGGAAGCTACCACTATTGAGATATATCAGGGACTTTGGAGGTTTATCCTATTAGAAGGGTTGTGGCCATTGGAATGGGCACACACAATTCCCTTGGAGAGGGCAAGTACAGTCCTCAGGTTTGGCTCCAGGGGCCTGAGCCTGTAGGTTGTGTAGTCCAGCCCTTTTTGGACAGTTGTCTGAAAACACAAACTCGGCTTATGTTTCAGGTCATAGGTATGGCAGGACTGATCTACAGACCATGAGGAGAACGTTTCGGGATTTGAAAGAAGGGCGAGTGTGAGGCTCCTGCTCAAGTTTTTGTCTCGGGATATCGTGTCACTCATGGTCGTGTAATTTCTGGGTGACTTCATGGGAAATGGACGAGTCTTACTCTCTGGTGGTTTGGCCCCGTCCAAAGAGTTTGGGTTCATTCTGTGGGCTGGAAGAAGTCCGTTTTATTTTGTTGTTGTTGTTGTTGTTGTTTCCTTTTTTAACCTCAGGTGTCCCACCAAATGAGGGATTTCAGAGTAGAGCCCTAGGAGGGGCGACTGGACAATCAGAAATCTGGTTAAAAATTGGGGCCTAGGGACATGTCAAGCCCATTATGACATCTAATGGTCCAGCCACTGAGAGGACTTACTAGAGGACAGGACTCATGCTGAGGGTCACAATGCGTGTGTATGCCCTCGTCGCACTCAAGAATGGGCGGGGCCTCAGGGTTTCTCCTACACTGATCGTTGGACAACGTGCCAACCACAAGGGTTCTTGCCATGGGTAAGGAGGAGTTCTGATTTCTGCATCAGACTCACCCCTGGGCAGTGATTGGAGATAAGGTCTCGGTTCTGAAGCCTGAAAACTGAGGTAGGGAAGAGATGATGACCTAAGGCCATGGCGGGTTTTATGTGCTCAGTGTGCGGTCAGCTTTCTGGGTGTTGGTCAGGAGGTCCGGGCTCAGGATGTGTTCGACAGTGCATTAGTGCCCAGGTTAGACTATATAATTTGGGTAAAGTCGAGTGCTGTGTAGGTTTACCCTCATTTAAGGTGCCTGGGCAGCTCATGAGGCAATCATTTTTTTCTCTAGAGGGCAGGCAGAGTGCTGCATTGTGGGTCCGGAATTGCCAAACTTGAGGGCTTTGGGGCCAGGAGTGTGAGGATGGAAGTCTGAGAAGACAAGCTAGACTTGGGTTTCAGGGCGAGGGCACGGCAGGTACCCCCTGCAGATCTGAACCAATATCTCATGCATCTGAAGTCAGGGCGAGGATCAGACGTTGGCTCAGGTGGGAGTTTCTGAGCATGACGGCCGCTTCATGAAGGGAGCGGAATCTCGAGACCATTGAGGTTTTCCCACGTTGGGAGTTGTGGGATGCCCCCTTCCAGGATTCCTTCTTCCGGACAATTGAGACCTGTTGGACAGCTCCAGGACATCCCATATGGAATGACTCCAGAGCACCGTTCGCGGATGGATGCCTGGGAAGCCCGCCTCGCATTCCAATTGTCTCCTAGCAACAAGACAGTTTAGATCTGATGGCTCTGCGGGAGCAACCTCGGTGGCTGAGTTGAAATGGACTTTCCTGAGGATGTGTCGTAATGTGTTTTTGTGTCCATGAGGGCCTTGGAATGGGGCGGTGGCACCGGCAACCTGAAGTACTTTCCTAAGCTTTGGACATGGCTCCCATGCACAGGTTTACTTGTGGAGACGAGATGAGTTCTGATGGGTGCCTCAGGAAAACCCCTATGCTCGTATTGGAATCAGGCTTTTGAGGACACATGCCTGTAACCCAAAGCAATGGATCCTATTATGGCCTAGGGTCCTGTCTGGTTCAATCTTCTTCTCTGGGGACATCCATCTATGGTATGAGTGGAGGTCGATTATCAGCTGGTGTCAGACACCCCTTGTTTGTTCCGGGTGACCCACACTATTGGGATGGCCTAAGGGTCGTTGGAGGTTTCTCCTAATTTGTACGATTTTGGACCATGGAATGGGCAGAATTCCCATGGATTGGTAGGCACAGTCCTAATGTGTGGCTCCAGGGGCCCAGCCTGGAGGGTGTGTGGCCCAAGACTTTGAGGACAGAAGTCTGAAAACACAAACTCAGCTTAGGTTTGGGGACGTAGGTATGGCAGGCCCGATCTACAAACCATGAGAAGAACTCTACAGGATATGAAGAAAGTGCGAGTCTGTGGCGATTGCTCAGGCTTTTGTCTCTGGATTTTGTATCAGTGATGGCCGTGGAATGTCGGGGAGGCCTCATGGGCCATGGACGAATCTTCCTCTCTGAGGATTTGGCCCGATTCCCAATTGCTTTTCGTCAATCTGTGGGATGGGAGGACTCATTTCAGTTTTGTTACCTCAGGTGTCCCACCAAAAGAGGAATTCCAAAGCCAAGCCGTGGGGAAGACTGAAGGGACAATCCGAACTATGGTTAAAAATTGGGGCCTAGGGGCATGGCAAGCCCAATATGCTATCTCTTCATCCAGCCACTGAGTGGCCTTACTTGAGGACTGGGCTCAGCCTGAGGGTCACAATGTGTGTTTGTGACCAATGTGGCCCGCGAGCATGGGCGGGGCCTCATGGGACACACTGGTTTCAACGACACTGAACGTTGGACAACATGCCAACCACAAGGTTTCTTGCCATGGGGAAGGAGTTCTGATTTCTGCATCACCTTCAACATGGACAGTGATTGGAGATAAGGTCTAGGTTCTGAAACCTGAAAACCGAGGTTGGGAAGAGATGACGACCTAAGGCCATGGCGGCTCGATGTGCTCAGTGTGCGGCCAGCTGTCTGGGAGGGGCCAGGTGGTCCAAGCTCAGGCTGTGTCAGAAAGGGCATTAGTGCCCTGGTCAGCCTATGTATTTGGGGTACAGCCAAGGTCGGTGCAGGTTGATCCTCATTTGGGGTTACTGGGTAGCCCCAGAGGACAATGTTTTTTTATCTGGAGGGCAGGCAGAGTGCTGCATTGTAGTTCTGGATTGCCAAACTGGAGGCCTTGTGGGCCAGTAGTCTGACGACAAAAGTCTGAGAACATAAGCTAGGCTTAGGTTTCTGGGTGAGGCCATGGCAGGCACAATCTACAGACCTGAATCGAGATCTCGTGCATCTGAAGTCAGGGCGAGGATCAGACGATCGCTCAGGTTGGAGTTTCTGTCCCTGATGGCCCCTTCATGAATGGGGGGGCATCACGAGGCCATGGGGGTTTTCCCATGATGGGAGTTGTGAGAAGCTCCAAACTGCAGAGAGTCTTCGGCAGGACAATTGAGACCTGTTGTTTGGCTCCAGGCCAATGATTCTGAGCAGGGTTCTAAGGATGGATGGCTGGGTAGCCCACCTCGCATTCCAATTGTCTCCTAGCAACAAGACAGTTTAGATCTCCTGGATCTGTGGGGAGCTACCGAGGATGCTGAGTTGAAATGCACACCCCTGGGGATGGGTCCGAATGTGCTTTTGTGTCTATGGAGACCTTGGAATGAAGCGGTGGCTCTGGGGCCCTGAAGGGTTCTCCTAAACAGAGGCTTTGACACAGCTCCAACCTGCAAGTTTCCCATGTGTAGATGAGATGTTTTCTGATGGGTGAAACAAGAAACAGCTATATGCTGCTTTTGAAATCCAGGCCTCTGAGGAGAGATGCCTGGAAACCAAAGCAATGGATCTGATTAGTGCCTAGGGGCCTGTTCTTTCCTTTTTACCTCTGAGGACATCTGTCTATGGGTCTGAGTGCAGGTAGGGGCTCATTTGGGCTCAGATTGCCCCTGTTTTTCCTGGGAAGCTACCACTATTGAGATATATCAGGGACTTTGGAGGTTTATCCTATTAGAAGGGTTGTGGCCATTGGAATGGGCACACACAATTCCCTTGGAGAGGGCAAGTACAGTCCTCAGGTTTGGCTCCAGGGGCCTGAGCCTGTAGGTTGTGTAGTCCAGCCCTTTTTGGACAGTTGTCTGAAAACACAAACTCGGCTTATGTTTCAGGTCATAGGTATGGCAGGACTGATCTACAGACCATGAGGAGAACTTTTCGGGATTTGAAAGAAGGGCGAGTGTGAGGCTCCTGCTCAAGTTTTTGTCTCGGGATATCGTGTCACTCATGGTCGTGGAATTTCTGGGTGACTTCATGGGAAATGGACGAGTCTTACTCTCTGGTGGTTTGGCCCCGTCCAAAGAGTTTGGGTTCATTCTGTGGGCTGGAAGAAGTCCGTTTTATTTTGTTGTTGTTGTTGTTGTTGTTTTCTTTTTTAACCTCAGGTGTCCCACCAAATGAGGGATTTCAGAGTAGAGCCCTAGGAGGGGCGACTGGACAATCAGAAATCTGGTTAAAAATTGGGGCCTAGGGACATGTCAAGCCCATTATGACATCTTATGGTCCAGCCACTGAGAGGACTTACTAGAGGACAGGACTCATGCTGAGGGTCACAATGCGTGTGTATCCCCTCGTCGCACTCAAGAATGGGCGGGGCCTCAGGGTTTCTCCTACACTGATCGTTGGACAACGTGCCAACCACAAGGGTTCTTGCCATGGGTAAGGAGGAGTTCTGATTTCTGCATCAGACTCACCCCTGGGCAGTGATTGGAGATAAGGTCTCGGTTCTGAAGCCTGAAAACTGAGGTAGGGAAGAGATGATGACCTAAGGCCATGGCGGGTTTTATGTGCTCAGTGTGCGGTCAGCTTTCTGGGTGTTGGTCAGGAGGTCCGGGCTCAGGATGTGTTCGACAGTGCATTAGTGCCCAGGTTAGACTATATAATTTGGGTAAAGTCGAGTGCTGTGTAGGTTTACCCTCATTTAAGGTGCCTGGGCAGCTCATGAGGCAATCATTTTTTTCTCTAGAGGGCAGGCAGAGTGCTGCATTGTGGGTCCGGAATTGCCAAACTTGAGGGCTTTGGGGCCAGGAGTGTGAGGATGGAAGTCTGAGAAGACAAGCTAGACTTGGGTTTCAGGGCGAGGGCACGGCAGGTACCCCCTGCAGATCTGAACCAATATCTCATGCATCTGAAGTCAGGGCGAGGATCAGACGTTGGCTCAGGTGGGAGTTTCTGAGCATGACGGCCGCTTCATGAAGGGAGCGGAATCTCGAGACCATTGAGGTTTTCCCACGTTGGGAGTTTTGGGATGCCCCCTTCCAGGGTTCCTTCTTCCGGACAATTGAGACCTGTTGGACAGCTCCAGGACATCCCATATGGAATGACTCCAGAGCACCGTTCGCGGATGGATGCCTGGGAAGCCCGCCTCGCATTCCAATTGTCTCCTAGCAACAAGACAGTTTAGATCTGATGGCTCTGCGGGAGCAACCTCGGTGGCTGAGTTGAAATGGACTTTCCTGAGGATGTGTCGTAATGTGTTTTTGTGTCCATGAGGGCCTTGGAATGGGGCGGTGGCACCGGCAACCTGAAGTACTTTCCTAAGCTTTGGACATGGCTCCCATGCACAGGTTTACTTGTGGAGACGAGATGAGTTCTGATGGGTGCCTCAGGAAAACCCCTATGCTCGTATTGGAATCAGGCTTTTGAGGACACATGCCTGTAACCCAAAGCAATGGATCCTATTATGGCCTAGGGTCCTGTCTGGTTCAATCTTCTTCTCTGGGGACATCCATCTATGGTATGAGTGGAGGTCGATTATCAGCTGGTGTCAGACACCCCTTGTTTGTTCCGGGTGACCCACACTATTGGGATGGCCTAAGGGTCGTTGGAGGTTTCTCCTAATTTGTACGATTTTGGACCATGGAATGGGCAGAATTCCCATGGATTGGTAGGCACAGTCCTAATGTGTGGCTCCAGGGGCCCAGCCTGGAGGGTGTGTGGCCCAAGACTTTGAGGACAGAAGTCTGAAAACACAAACTCAGCTTAGGTTTGGGGACGTAGGTATGGCAGGCCCGATCTACAAACCATGAGAAGAACTCTACAGGATATGAAGAAAGTGCGAGTCTGTGGCGATTGCTCAGGCTTTTGTCTCTGGATTTTGTATCAGTGATGGCCGTGGAATGTCGGGGAGGCCTCATGGGCCATGGACGAATCTTCCTCTCTGAGGATTTGGCCCGATTCCCAATTGCTTTTCGTCAATCTGTGGGATGGGAGGACTCATTTCAGTTTTGTTACCTCAGGTGTCCCACCAAAAGAGGAATTCCAAAGCAAAGCCGTGGGGAAGACTGAAGGGACAATCCGAACTATGGTTAAAAATTGGGGCCTAGGGGCATGGCAAGCCCAATATGCTATCTCTTCATCCAGCCATTGAGTGGTCTTACTTGAGGACTGGCCTCAGCCTGAGGGTCACAATGTGTGTTTGTGACCAATGTGGCCCGCGAGCATGGGCGGGGCCTAATGGGACACACTGGTTTCAACGACACTGAACGTTGGACAACATGCCAACCACAAGGTTTCTTGCCATGGGGAAGGAGTTCTGATTTCTGCATCACCTTCAACATGGACAATGATTGGAGATAACGTCTAGGTTCTGAAACCTGAAAACCGAGGTTGGGAAGAGATGACGACCTAAGGCCATGGAGGCTCGATGTGCTCAGTGTGCCGCCAGCTGTCTGGGAGGGGCCAGGTGGTCCAGGCTCAGGCTGTGTCAGAAAGGGCATTAGTGCCCTGGTCAGCCTATGTATTTGGGGTACAGCCAAGGTCGGTGCAGGTTGATCCTCATTTGGGGTTACTGGGTAGCCCCAGAGGACAACGTTTTTTATCTGGAGGGCAGGCAGAGTGCTGCATTGTAGTTCTGGATTGCCAAACTGGAGGCCTTGTGGGCCAGTAGTCTGACGACAAAAGTCTGAGAACACAAGCTAGGCTTAGGTTTCTGGGTGAGGCCATGGCAGGCACAATCTACAGACCTGAATCGAGATCTCGTGCATCTGAAGTCAGGGCGAGGATCAGACGATCGCTCAGGTTGGAGTTTCTGTCCCTGATGGCCCCTTCATGAATGGGGGGGCATCACGAGGCCATGGGGGTTTTCCCATGATGGGAGTTGTGAGAAGCTCCAAACTGCAGAGAGTCTTCGGCAGGACAATTGAGACCTGTTGTTTGGCTCCAGGCCAATGATTCTGAGCAGGGTTCTAAAGATGGATGGCTGGGTAGCCCACCTCGCATTCCAATTGTCTCCTAGCAACAAGACAGTTTAGATCTCCTGGATCTGTGGGGAGCTACCGAGGATGCTGAGTTGAAATGCACACCCCTGGGGATGGGTCCAAATGTGCTTTTGTGTCTATGGAGACCTTGGAATGAAGCGGTGGCTCTGGGGCCCTAAAGGGTTCTCCTAAACAGAGGCTTTGACACAGCTCCAACGTGCAAGTTTCCCATGTGTAGATGAGATGTTTTCTGATGGGTGAAACAAGAAACAGCTATATGCTGCTTTTGAAATCCAGGCCTCTGAGGAGAGATGCCTGGAAACCAAAGCAATGGATCTGATTAGTGCCTAGGGGCCTGTTCTTTCCTTTTTACCTCTGAGGACATCTGTCTATGGGTCTGAGTGCAGGTAGGGGCTCATTTGGGCTCAGATTGCCCCTGTTTTTCCTGGGAAGCTACCACTATTGAGATATATCAGGGACTTTGGAGGTTTATCCTATTAGAAGGGTTGTGGCCATTGGAATGGGCACACACAATTCCCTTGGAGAGGGCAAGTACAGTCCTCAGGTTTGGCTCCAGGGGCCTGAGCCTGTAGGTTGTGTAGTCCAGCCCTTTTTGGACAGTTGTCTGAAAACACAAACTCGGCTTATGTTTCAGGTCATAGGTATGGCAGGACTGATCTACAGACCATGAGGAGAACTTTTCGGGATTTGAAAGAAGGGCGAGTGTGAGGCTCCTGCTCAAGTTTTTGTCTCGGGATATCGTGTCACTCATGGTCGTGGAATTT
Source organism: Mustela nivalis (assembly GCF_964662115.1). NCBI lineage: Eukaryota > Metazoa > Chordata > Mammalia > Carnivora > Mustelidae > Mustela > Mustela nivalis. The sequence goes on along the minus strand of NW_028136507.1, from coordinate 810,818 downwards.
CTGGGTGACTTCATGGGAAATGGACGAGTCTTACTCTCTGGTGGTTTGGCCCCGTCCTAAGAGTTTGGGTTCATTCTGTGGGCTGGAAGAAGTCCGTTTTATTTTGTTGTTGTTGTTGTTGTTGTTTTCTTTTTTAACCTCAGGTGTCCCACCAAATGAGGGATTCCAGAGTAGAGCCCTAGGAGGGGCGACTGGACAATCAGAAATTTGGTTAAAAATTGGGGCCTAGGGACATGTCAAGCCCATTATGACATCTAATGGTCCAGCCACTGAGAGGACTTACTAGAGGACAGAACTCATGCTGAGGGTCACAATGCGTGTGTATGCCCTCGTCGCACTCAAGAATGGGCGGGGCCTCAGGGTTTCTCCTACACTGATCGTTGGACAACGTGCCAACCACAAGGGTTCTTGCCATGGGTAAGGAGGAGTTCTGATTTCTGCATCAGACTCACCCCTGGGCAGTGATTGGAGATAAGGTCTCGGTTCTGAAGCCTGAAAACTGAGGTAGGGAAGAGATGATGACCTAAGGCCATGGCGGGTTTTATGTGCTCAGTGTGCGGTCAGCTTTCTGGGTGTTGGTCAGGAGGTCCGGGCTCAGGATGTGTTCGACAGTGCATTAGTGCCCAGGTTAGACTATATAATTTGGGTAAAGTCGAGTGCTGTGTAGGTTTACCCTCATTTAAGGTGCCTGGGCAGCTCATGAGGCAATCATTTTTTTCTCTAGAGGGCAGGCAGAGTGCTGCATTGTGGGTCCGGAATTGCCAAACTTGAGGGCATTGGGGCCAGGAGTGTGAGGATGGAAGTCTGAGAAGACAAGCTAGACTTGGGTTTCAGGGCGAGGGCACGGCAGGTACCCCCTGCAGATCTGAACCAATATCTCATGCATCTGAAGTCAGGGCGAGGATCAGACGTTGGCTCAGGTGGGAGTTTCTGAGCATGACGGCCGCTTCATGAAGGGAGCGGAATCTCGAGACCATTGAGGTTTTCCCACGTTGGGAGTTGTGGGATGCCCCCTTCCAGGATTCCTTCTTCCGGACAATTGAGACCTGTTGGACAGCTCCAGGACATCCCATATGGAATGACTCCAGAGCACCGTTCGCGGATGGATGCCTGGGAAGCCCGCCTCGCATTCCAATTGTCTCCTAGCAACAAGACAGTTTAGATCTGATGGCTCTGCGGGAGCAACCTCGGTGGCTGAGTTGAAATGGACTTTCCTGAGGATGTGTCCTAATGTGTTTTTGTGTCCATGAGGGCCTTGGAATGGGGCGGTGGCACCGGCAACCTGAAGTACTTTCCTAAGCTTTGGACATGGCTCCCATGCACAGGTTTACTTGTGGAGACGAGATGAGTTCTGATGGGTGCCTCAGGAAAACCCCTATGCTCGTATTGGAATCAGGCTTTTGAGGACACATGCCTGTAACCCAAAGCAATGGATCCTATTATGGCCTAGGGTCCTGTCTGGTTCAATCTTCTTCTCTGGGGACATCCATCTATGGTATGAGTGGAGGTCGATTATCAGCTGGTGTCAGACACCCCTTGTTTGTTCCGGGTGACCCACACTATTGGGATGGCCTAAGGGTCGTTGGAGGTTTCTCCTAATTTGTACGATTTTGGACCATGGAATGGGCAGAATTCCCATGGATTGGTAGGCACAGTCCTAATGTGTGGCTCCAGGGGCCCAGCCTGGAGGGTGTGTGGCCCAAGACTTTGAGGACAGAAGTCTGAAAACACAAACTCAGCTTAGGTTTGGGGACGTAGGTATGGCAGGCCCGATCTACAAACCATGAGAAGAACTCTACAGGATATGAAGAAAGTGCGAGTCTGTGGCGATTGCTCAGGCTTTTGTCTCTGGATTTTGTATCAGTGATGGCCGTGGAATGTCGGGGAGGCCTCATGGGCCATGGACGAATCTTCCTCTCTGAGGATTTGGCCCGATTCCAAATTGCTTTTCGTCAATCTGTGGGATGGGAGGACTCATTTCAGTTTTGTTACCTCAGGTGTCCCACCAAAAGAGGAATTCCAAAGCAAAGCCGTGGGGAAGACTGAAGGGACAATCCGAACTATGGTTAAAAATTGGGGCCTAGGGGCATGGCAAGCCCAATATGCTATCTCTTCATCAGCCACTGAGTGGCCTTACTTGAGGACTGGGCTCAGCCTGAGGGTCACAATGTGTGTTTGTGACCAATGTGACCCGCGAGCATGGGCGGGGCCTCATGGGACACACTGGTTTCAACGATACTGAACGTTGGACAACATGCCAACTACAAGGTTTCTTGCCATGGGGAAGGAGTTCTGATTTATGCATCACCTTCAACATGGACAGTGATTGGAGATAAGTTCTAGGTTCTGAAACCTGAAAACCGAGGTTGGGAAGAGATGACGACCTAAGGCCATGGCGGCTCGATGTGCTCAGTGTGCCGCCAGCTGTCTGGGAGGGGCCAGGTGGTCCAGGCTCAGGCTGTGTCAGAAAGGGCATTAGTGCCCTGGTCAGCCTATGTATTTGGGGTACAGCCAAGGTCGGTGCAGGTTGATCCTCATTTGGGGTTACTGGGTAGCCCCAGAGGAAAACGTTTTTTATCTGGAGGGCAGGCAGAGTGCTGCATTGTACTTCTGGATTGCGAAACTGGAGGCCTTGTGGGCCAGTAGTCTGACGACAAAAGTCTGAGAACACAAGCTAGGCTTAGGTTTCTGGGTGAGGCCATGGCAGGCACAATCTACAGACCTGAATTGAGATCTCGTGCATCTGAAGTCAGGGCGAGGATCAGACGATCGCTCAGGTTGGAGTTTCTGTCCCTGATGGCCCCTTCATGAATGGGGGGGCATCACGAGGCCATGAGGTTTTTCCCATGATGGGAGTTGTGAGAAGCTCCAAACTGCAGAGAGTCTTCGGCAGGACAATTGAGACCTGTTGTTTGGCTCCAGGCCAATGATTCTGAGCAGGGTTCTAAGGATGGATGGCTGGGTAGCCCACCTCGCATTCCAATTGTCTCCTAGCAACAAGACAGGTTAGATCTCCTGGATCTGTGGGGAGCTACCGAGGATGCTGAGTTGAAATGCACACCCCTGGGGATGGGTCCGAATGTGCTTTTGTGTCTATGGAGACCTTGGAATGAAGCGGTGGCTCTGGGGCCCTAAAGGGTTCTCCTAAACAGAGGCTTTGACACAGCTCCAACGTGCAAGTTTCCCATGTGTAGATGAGATGTTTTCTGATGGGTGAAACAAGAAACAGCTATATGCTGCTTTTGAAATCCAGGCCTCTGAGGAGAGATGCCTGGAAACCAAAGCAATGGATCTGATTAGTGCCTAGGGGCCTGTTCTTTCCTTTTTACCTCTGAGGACATCTGTCTATGGGTCTGAGTGCAGGTAGGGGCTCATTTGGGCTCAGATTGCCCCTGTTTTTCCTGGGAAGCTACCACTATTGAGATATATCAGGGACTTTGGAGGTTTATCCTATTAGAAGGGTTGTGGCCATTGGAATGGGCACACACAATTCCCTTGGAGAGGGCAAGTACAGTCCTCAGGTTTGGCTCCAGGGGCCTGAGCCTGTAGGTTGTGTAGTCCAGCCCTTTTTGGACAGTTGTCTGAAAACACAAACTCGGCTTATGTTTCAGGTCATAGGTATGGCAGGACTGATCTACAGACCATGAGGAGAACTTTTCGGGATTTGAAAGAAGGGCGAGTGTGAGGCTCCTGCTCAAGTTTTTGTCTCGGGATATCGTGTCACTCATGGTCGAGGAATTTCTGGGTGACTTCATGGGAAATGGACGAGTCTTACTCTCTGGTGGTTTGGCCCCGTCCAAAGAGTTTGGGTTCATTCTGTGGGCTGGAAGAAGTCCGTTTTATTTTGTTGTTGTTGTTGTTGTTGTTTTCTTTTTTAACCTCAGGTGTCCCACCAAATGAGGGATTTCAGAGTAGAGCCCTAGGAGGGGCGACTGGACAATCAGAAATCTGGTTAAAAATTGGGGCCTAGGGACATGTCAAGCCCATTATGACATCTAATGGTCCAGCCACTGAGAGGACTTACTAGAGGACAGGACTCATGCTGAGGGTCACAATGCGTGTGTATGCCCTCGTCGCACTCAAGAATGGGCGGGGCCTCAGGGTTTCTCCTACACTGATCGTTGGACAACGTGCCAACCACAAGGGTTCTTGCCATGGGTAAGGAGGAGTTCTGATTTCTGCATCAGACTCACCCCTGGGCAGTGATTGGAGATAAGGTCTCGGTTCTGAAGCCTGAAAACTGAGGTAGGGAAGAGATGATGACCTAAGGCCATGGCGGGTTTTAGGTGCTCAGTGTGCGGTCAGCTTTCTGGGTGTTGGTCAGGAGGTCCGGGCTCAGGATGTGTTCGACAGTGCATTAGTGCCCAGGTTAGACTATATAATTTGGGTAAAGTCGAGTGCTGTGTAGGTTTACCCTCATTTAAGGTGCCTGGGCAGCTCATGAGGCAATCATTTTTTTCTCTAGAGGGCAGGCAGAGTGCTGCATTGTGGGTCCGGAATTGCCAAACTTGAGGGCTTTGGGGCCAGGAGTGTGAGGATGGAAGTCTGAGAAGACAAGCTAGACTTGGGTTTCAGGGCGAGGGCACGGCAGGTACCCCCTGCAGATCTGAACCAATATCTCATGCATCTGAAGTCAGGGCGAGGATCAGACGTTGGCTCAGGTGGGAGTTTCTGAGCATGACGGCCGCTTCATGAAGGGAGCGGAATCTCGAGACCATTGAGGTTTTCCCACGTTGGGAGTTGTGGGATGCCCCCTTCCAGGATTCCTTCTTCCGGACAATTGAGACCTGTTGGACAGCTCCAGGACATCCCATATGGAATGACTCCAGAGCACCGTTCGCGGATGGATGCCTGGGAAGCCCGCCTCGCATTCCAATTGTCTCCTAGCAACAAGACAGTTTAGATCTGATGGCTCTGCGGGAGCAACCTCGGTGGCTGAGTTGAAATGGACTTTCCTGAGGATGTGTCCTAATGTGTTTTTGTGTCCATGAGGGCCTTGGAATGGGGCGGTGGCACCGGCAACCTGAAGTACTTTCCTAAGCTTTGGACATGGCTCCCATGCACAGGTTTACTTGTGGAGACGAGATGAGTTCTGATGGGTGCCTCAGGAAAACCCCTATGCTCGTATTGGAATCAGGCTTTTGAGGACACATGCCTGTAACCCAAAGCAATGGATCCTATTATGGCCTAGGGTCCTGTCTGGTTCAATCTTCTTCTCTGGGGACATCCATCTATGGTATGAGTGGAGGTCGATTATCAGCTGGTGTCAGACACCCCTTGTTTGTTCCGGGTGACCCACACTATTGGGATGGCCTAAGGGTCGTTGGAGGTTTCTCCTAATTTGTACGATTTTGGACCATGGAATGGGCAGAATTCCCATGGATTGGTAGGCACAGTCCTAATGTGTGGCTCCAGGGGCCCAGCCTGGAGGGTGTGTGGCCCAAGACTTTGAGGACAGAAGTCTGAAAACACAAACTCAGCTTAGGTTTGGGGACGTAGGTATGGCAGGCCCGATCTACAAACCATGAGAAGAACTCTACAGGATATGAAGAAAGTGCGAGTCTGTGGCGATTGCTCAGGCTTTTGTCTCTGGATTTTGTATCAGTGATGGCCGTGGAATGTCGGGGAGGCCTCATGGGCCATGGACGAATCTTCCTCTCTGAGGATTTGGCCCGATTCCCAATTGCTTTTCGTCAATCTGTGGGATGGGAGGACTCATTTCAGTTTTGTTACCTCAGGTGTCCCACCAAAAGAGGAATTCCAAAGCAAAGCCGTGGGGAAGACTGAAGGGACAATCCGAACTATGGTGAAAAATTGGGGCCTAGGGGCATGGCAAGCCCAATATGCTATCTCTTCATCCAGCCACTGAGTGGCCTTACTTGAGGACTGGGCTCAGCCTGAGGGTCACAATGTGTGTTTGTGACCAATGTGACCCGCGAGCATGGGCGGGGCCTCATGGGACACACTGGTTTCAACGACACTGAACGTTGGACAACATGCCAACTACAAGGTTTCTTGCCATGGGGAAGGAGTTCTGATTTATGCATCACCTTCAACATGGACAGTGATTGGAGATAAGGTCTAGGTTCTGAAACCTGAAAACCGAGGTTGGGAAGAGATGACGACCTAAGGCCATGGCGGCTCGATGTGCTCAGTGTGCCGCCAGCTGTCTGGGAGGGGCCAAATGGTCCAGGCTCAGGCTGTGTCAGAAAGGGCATTAGTGCCCTGGTCAGCCTATGTATTTCGGGTACAGCCAAGGTCGGTGCAGGTTGATCCTCATTTGGGGTTACTGGGTAGCCCCAGAGGACAACGTTTTTTATCTGGAGGGCAGGCAGAGTGCTGCATTGTACTTCTGGATTGCGAAACTGGAGGCCTTGTGGGCCAGTAGTCTGATGACAAAAGTCTGAGAACACAAGCTAGGCTTAGGTTTCTGGGTGAGGCCATGGCAGGCACAATCTACAGACCTGAATCGAGATCTCGTGCATCTGAAGTCAGGGCGAGGATCAGACGATCGCTCAGGTTGGAGTTTCTGTCCCTGATGGCCCCTTCATGAATGGGGGGGCATCACGAGGCCATGGGTGTTTTCCCATGATGGGAGTTGTGAGAAGCTCCAAACTGCAGAGAGTCTTCGGCAGGACAATTGAGACCTGTTGTTTGGCTCCAGGCCAATGATTCTGAGCAGGGTTCTAAGGATGGATGGCTGGGTAGCCCACCTCGCGTTCCAATTGTCTCCTAGCAACAAGACAGTTTAGATCTCCTGGATCTGTGGGGAGCTACCGAGGATGCTGAGTTGAAATGCACACCCCTGGGGATGGGTCCGAATGTGCTTTTGTGTCTATGGAGACCTTGGAATGAAGCGGTGGCACTGGGGCCCTAAAGGGTTCTCCTAAACAGAGGCTTTGACACAGCTCCAACGTGCAAGTTTCCCATGTGTAGATGAGATGTTTTCTGATGGGTGAAACAAGAAACAGCTATATGCTGCTTTTGAAATCCAGGCCTCTGTGGAGAGATGCCTGGAAACCAAAGCAATGGATCTGATTAGTGCCTAGGGGCCTGTTCTTTCCTTTTTACCTCTGAGGACATCTGTCTATGGGTCTGAGTGCAGGTAGGGGCTCATTTGGGCTCAGATTGCCCCTGTTTTTCCTGGGAAGCTACCACTATTGAGATATATCAGGGACTTTGGAGGTTTATCCTATTAGAAGGGTTGTGGCCATTGGAATGGGCACACACAATTCCCTTGGAGAGGGCAAGTACAGTCCTCAGGTTTGGCTCCAGGGGCCTGAGCCTGTAGGTTGTGTAGTCCAGCCCTTTTTGGACAGTTGTCTGAAAACACAAACTCGGCTTATGTTTCAGGTCATAGGTATGGCAGGACTGATCTACAGACCATGAGGAGAACTTTTCGGGATTTGAAAGAAGGGCGAGTGTGAGGCTCCTGCTCAAGTTTTTGTCTCGGGATACCGTGTCACTCATGGTCGTGGAATTTCTGGGTGACTTCATGGGAAATGGACGAGTCTTACTCTCTGGTGGTTTGGCCCCGTCCAAAGAGTTTGGGTTCATTCTGTGGGCTGGAAGAAGTCCGTTTTATTTTGTTGTTGTTGTTGTTGTTGTTGTTGTTTTCTTTTTTAACTTCAGGTGTCCCACCAAATGAGGGATTTCAGAGTAGAGCCCTTGGAGGGGCGACTGGACAATCAGAAATCTGGTTAAAAATTGGGGCCTAGGGACATGTCAAGCCCATTATGACATCTAATGGTCCAGCCACTGAGAGGACTTACTAGAGGACAGGACTCATGCTGAGGGTCACAATGCGTGTGTATGCCCTCGTCGCACTCAAGAATGGGCGGGGCCTCAGGGTTTCTCCTACACTGATCGTTGGACAACGTGCCAACCACAAGGGTTCTTGCCATGGGTAAGGAGGAGTTCTGATTTCTGCATCAGACTCACCCCTGGGCAGTGATTGGAGATAAGGTCTCGGTTCTGAAGCCTGAAAACTGAGGTAGGGAAGAGATGATGACCTAAGGCCATGGCGGGTTTTAGGTGCTCAGTGTGCGGTCAGCTTTCTGGGTGTTGGTCAGGAGGTCCGGGCTCAGGATGTGTTCGACAGTGCATTAGTGCCCAGGTTAGACTATATAATTTGGGTAAAGTCGAGTGCTGTGTAGGTTTAACCTCATTTAAGGTGCCTGGGCAGCTCATGAGGCAATAATTTTTTTTTTCTAGAGGGCAGGCAGAGTGCTGCATTGTGGGTCCGGAATTGCCAAACTTGAGGGCTTTGGGGCCAGGAGTGTGAGGATGGAAGTCTGAGAAGACAAGCTAGACTTGGGTTTCAGGGCGAGGGCACGGCAGGTACCCCCTGCAGATCTGAACCAATATCTCATGCATCTGAAGTCAGGGCGAGGATCAGACGTTGGCTCAGGTGGGAGTTTCTGAGCATGACGGCCGCTTCATGAAGGGAGCGGAATCTCGAGACCATTGAGGTTTTCCCACGTTGGGAGTTGTGGGATGCCCCCTTCCAGGATTCCTTCTTCCGGACAATTGAGACCTATTGGACAGCTCCAGGACATCCCAATGGAATGACTCCAGAGCACCGTTCGCGGATGGATGCCTGGGAAGCCCGCCTCGCATTCCAATTGTCTCCTAGCAACAAGACAGTTTAGATCTGATGGCTCTGCGGGAGCAACCTCGGTGGCTGAGTTGAAATGGACTTTCCTGAGGATGTGTCCTAATGTGTTTTTGTGTCCATGAGGGCCTTGGAATGGGGCGGTGGCACCGGCAACCTGAAGTACTTTCCTAAGCTTTGGACATGGCTCCCATGCACAGGTTTACTTGTGGAGACGAGATGAGTTCTGATGGGTGCCTCAGGAAAACCCCTATGCTCGTATTGGAATCAGGCTTTTGAAGACACATGCCTGTAACCCATAGCAATGGATCCTATTATGGCCTAGGGTCCTGTCTGGTTCAATCTTCTTCTCTGGGGACATCCATCTATGGTATGAGTGGAGGTCGATTATCAGCTGGTGTCAGACACCCCTTGTTTGTTCCGGGTGACCCACACTATTGGGATGGCCTAAGGGTCGTTGGAGGTTTCTCCTAATTTGTACGATTTTGGACCATGGAATGGGCAGAATTCCCATGGATTGGTAGGCACAGTCCTAATGTGTGGCTCCAGGGGCCCAGCCTGGAGGGTGTGTGGCCCAAGACTTTGAGGACAGAAGTCTGAAAACACAAACTCAGCTTAGGTTTGGGGACGTAGGTATGGCAGGCCCGATCTACAAACCATGAGAAGAACTCTACAGGATATGAAGAAAGTGCGAGTCTGTGGCGATTGCTCAGGCTTTTGTCTCTGGATTTTGAATCAGTGATGGCCGTGGAATGTCGGGGACGCCTCATGGGCCATGGACGAATCTTCCTCTCTGAGGATTTGGCCCGATTCCCAATTGCTTTTCGTCAATCTGTGGGATGGGAGGATTCATTTCAGTTTTGTTACCTCAGGTGTCCCACCAAAAGAGGAATTCCAAAGCCAAGCCGTGGGGAAGACTGAAGGGACAATCCGAACTATGGTTAAAAATTGGGGCCTAGGGGCATGGCAAGCCCAATATGCTATCTCTTCATCAGCCACTGAGTGGCCTTACTTGAGGACTGGGCTCAACCTGAGGGTCACAATGTGTGTTTGTGACCAATGTGGCCCGCGAGCATGGGCGGGGCCTCATGGGCCACACTGGTTTCAACGACACTGAACGTTGGACAACATGCCAACCACAAGGTTTCTTGCCATGGGGAAGGAGTTCTGATTTCTGCATCACCTTCAACATGGACAGTGATTGGAGATAAGGTCTAGGTTCTGAAACCTGAAAACCGAGGTTGGGAAGAGATGACGACCTAAGGCCATGGCGGCTCGATGTGCTCAGTGTGCCGCCAGCTGTCTGGGAGGGGCCAGGGGGTCCAGGCTCAGGCTGTGTCAGAAAGGGCATTAGTGCCCTGGTCAGCCTATGTATTTGGGGTACAGCCAAGGTCGGTGCAGGTTGATCCTCATTTGGGGTTACTGGGTAGCCCCAGAGGACAATGTTTTTTATCTGGAGGGCAGGCAGAGTGCTGCATTGTAGTTCTGGATTGCCAAACTGGAGGCCTTGTGGGCCAGTAGTCTGACGACAAAAGTCTGAGAACACAAGCTAGGCTTAGGTTTCTGGGTGAGGCCATGGCAGGCACAATCTACAGACCTGAATCGAGATCTCGTGCATCTGAAGTCAGGGCGAGGATCAGACGATCGCTCAGGTTGGAGTTTCTGTCCCTGATGGCCCCTTCATGAATGGGGGGGCATCATGAGGCCATGGGTGTTTTCCCATGATGGGAGTTGTGAGAAGCTCCAAACTGCAGAGAGTCTTCGGCAGGACAATTGAGACCTGTTGTTTGGCTCCAGGCCAATGATTCTGAGCAGGGTTCTAAGGATGGATGGCTGGGTAGCCCACCTCGCGTTCCAATTGTCTCCTAGCAACAAGACAGTTTAGATCTCCTGGATCTGTGGGGAGCTACCGAGGATGCTGAGTTGAAATGCACACCCCTGGGGATGGGTCCGAATGTGCTTTTGTGTCTATGGAGACCTTGGAATGAAGCGGTGGCACTGGGGCCCTAAAGGGTTCTCCTAAACAGAGGCTTTGACACAGCTCCAACGTGCAAGTTTCCCATGTGTAGATGAGATGTTTTCTGATGGGTGAAACAAGAAACAGCTATATGCTGCTTTTGAAATCCAGGCCTCTGAGGAGAGATGCCTGGAAACCAAAGCAATGGATCTGATTAGTGCCTAGGGGCCTGTTCTTTCCTTTTTACCTCTGAGGACATCTGTCTATGGGTCTGAGTGCAGGTAGGGGCTCATTTTGGCTCAGATTGCCCCTGTTTTTCCTGGGAAGCTACCACTATTGAGATATATCAGGGACTTTGGAGGTTTATCCTATTAGAAGGGTTGTGGCCATTGGAATGGGCACACACAATTCCCTTGGAGAGGGCAAGTACAGTCCTCAGGTTTGGCTCCAGGGGCCAGAGCCTGTATGTTGTGTAGTCCAGCCCTTTTTGGAAGGTGTCTGAAAACACAAACTCGGCTTATTTTTCAGGTCATAGGTATGGCAGGACTGATCTACAGACCATGAGGAGAACTTTTCGGGATTTGAAAGAAGGGCGAGTGTGAGGCTCCTGCTCAAGTTTTTGTCTCGGGATACCGTGTCACTCATGGTCGTGGAATTTCTGGGTGACTTCATGGGAAATGGACGAGTCTTACTCTCTGGTGGTTTGGCCCCGTCCAAAGAGTTTGGGTTCATTCTGTGGGCTGGAAGAAGTCCGTTTTATTTTGTTGTTGTTGTTGTTGTTGTTGTTGTTTTCTTTTTTAACCTCAGGTGTCCCACCAAATGAGGGATTTCAGAGTAGAGCCCTTGGAGGGGCGACTGGACAATCAGAAATCTGGTTAAAAATTGGGGCCTAGGGACATGTCAAGCCCATTATGACATCTTATGGTCCAGCCACTGAGAGGACTTACTAGAGGACAGGACTCATGCTGAGGGTCACAATGCGTGTGTATGAACTCGTCGCACTCAAGAATGGGCGGGGCCTCAGGGTTTCTCCTACACTGATCGTTGGACAACGTGCCAACCACAAGGGTTCTTGCCATGGGTAAGGAGGAGTTCTGATTTCTGCATCAGACTCACCCCTGGGCAGTGATTGGAGATAAGGTCTCGGTTCTGAAGCCTGAAAACTGAGGTAGGGAAGAGATGATGACCTAAGGCCATGGCGGGTTTTATGTGCTCAGTGTGCGGTCAGCTTTCTGGGTGTTGGTCAGGAGGTCCGGGCTCAGGATGTGTTCGACAGTGCATTAGTGCCCAGGTTAGACTATATAATTTGGGTAAAGTCGAGTGCTGTGTAGGTTTACCCTCATTTAAGGTGCCTGGGCAGCTCATGAGGCAATAATTTTTTTTTTCTAGAGGGCAGGCAGAGTGCTGCATTGTGGGTCCGGAATTGCCAAACTTGAGGGCTTTGGGGCCAGGAGTGTGAGGATGGAAGTCTGAGAAGACAAGCTAGACTTGGGTTTCAGGGCGAGGGCACGGCAGGTACCCCCTGCAGATCTGAACCAATATCTCATGCATCTGAAGTCAGGGCGAGGATCAGACGTTGGCTCAGGTGGGAGTTTCTGAGCATGACGGCCGCTTCATGAAGGGAGCGGAATCTCGAGACCATTGAGGTTTTCCCACGTTGGGAGTTGTGGGATGCCCCCTTCCAGGATTCCTTCTTCCGGACAATTGAGACCTATTGGACAGCTCCAGGACATCCCAATGGAATGACTCCAGAGCACCGTTCGCGGATGGATGCCTGGGAAGCCCGCCTCGCATTCCAATTGTCTCCTAGCAACAAGACAGTTTAGATCTGATGGCTCTGCGGGAGCAACCTCGGTGGCTGAGTTGAAATGGACTTTCCTGAGGATGTGTCCTAATGTGTTTTTGTGTCCATGAGGGCCTTGGAATGGGGCGGTGGCACCGGCAACCTGAAGTACTTTCCTAAGCTTTGGACATGGCTCCCATGCACAGGTTTACTTGTGGAGACGAGATGAGTTCTGATGGGTGCCTCAGGAAAACCCCTATGCTCGTATTGGAATCAGGCTTTTGAAGACACATGCCTGTAACCCATAGCAATGGATCCTATTATGGCCTAGGGTCCTGTCTGGTTCAATCTTCTTCTCTGGGGACATCCATCTATGGTATGAGTGGAGGTCGATTATCAGCTGGTGTCAGACACCCCTTGTTTGTTCCGGGTGACCCACACTATTGGGATGGCCTAAGGGTCGTTGGAGGTTTCTCCTAATTTGTACGATTTTGGACCATGGAATGGGCAGAATTCCCATGGATTGGTAGGCACAGTCCTAATGTGTGGCTCCAGGGGCCCAGCCTGGAGGGTGTGTGGCCCAAGACTTTGAGGACAGAAGTCTGAAAACACAAACTCAGCTTAGGTTTGGGGACGTAGGTATGTCAGGCCCGATCTACAAACCATGAGAAGAACTCTACAGGATACGAAGAAAGTGCGAGTCTGTGGCGATTGCTCAGGCTTTTGTCTCTGGATTTTGAATCAGTGATGGCCGTGGAATGTCGGGGACGCCTCATGGGCCATGGACGAATCTTCCTCTCTGAGGATTTGGCCCGATTCCCAATTGCTTTTCGTCAATCTGTGGAATGGGAGGATTCATTTCAGTTTTGTTACCTCAGGTGTCCCACCAAAAGAGGAATTCCAAAGCCAAGCCGTGGGGAAGACTGAAGGGACAATCCGAACTATGGTTAAAAATTGGGGCCTAGGGGCATGGCAAGCCCAATATGCTATCTCTTCATCAGCCACTGAGTGGCCTTACTTGAGGACTGGGCTCAACCTGAGGGTCACAATGTGTGTTTGTGACCAATGTGGCCCGCGAGCATGGGCGGGGCCTCATGGGCCACACTGGTTTCAACGACACTGAACGTTGGACAACATGCCAACCACAAGGTTTCTTGCCATGGGGAAGGAGTTCTGATTTCTGCATCACCTTCAACATGAACAGTGATTGGAGATAAGGTCTAGGTTCTGAAACCTGAAAACCGAGGTTGGGAAGAGATGACGACCTAAGGCCATGGCGGCTCGATGTGCTCAGTGTGCCGCCAGCTGTCTGGGAGGGGCCAGGGGGTCCAGGCTCAGGCTGTGTCAGAAAGGGCATTAGTGCCCTGGTCAGCCTATGTATTTGGGGTACAGCCAAGGTCGGTGCAGGTTGATCCTCATTTGGGGTTACTGGGTAGCCCCAGAGGACAATGTTTTTTATCTGGAGGGCAGGCAGAGTGCTGCATTGTAGTTCTGGATTGCCAAACTGGAGGCCTTGTGGGCCAGTAGTCTGACGACAAAAGTCTGAGAACACAAGCTAGGCTTAGGTTTCTGGGTGAGGCCATGGCAGGCACAATCTACAGACCTGAATCGAGATCTCGTGCATCTGAAGTCAGGGCGAGGATCAGACGATCGCTCAGGTTGGAGTTTCTGTCCCTGATGGCCCCTTCATGAATGGGGGGGCATCACGAGGCCATGGGTGTTTTCCCATGATGGGAGTTGTGAGAAGCTCCAAACTGCAGAGAGTCTTCGGCAGGACAATTGAGACCTGTTGTTTGGCTCCAGGCCAATGATTCTGAGCAGGGTTCTAAGGATGGATGGCTGGGTAGCCCACCTCGCGTTCCAATTGTCTCCTAGCAACAAGACAGTTTAGATCTCCTGGATCTGTGGGGAGCTACCGAGGATGCTGAGTTGAAATGCACACCCCTGGGGATGGGTCCGAATGTGCTTTTGTGTCTATGGAGACCTTGGAATGAAGCGGTGGCACTGGGGCCCTAAAGGGTTCTCCTAAACAGAGGCTTTGACACAGCTCCAACGTGCAAGTTTCCCATGTGTAGATGAGATGTTTTCTGATGGGTGAAACAAGAAACAGCTATATGCTGCTTTTGAAATCCAGGCCTCTGAGGAGAGATGCCTGGAAACCAAAGCAATGGATCTGATTAGTGCCTAGGGGCCTGTTCTTTCCTTTTTACCTCTGAGGACATCTGTCTATGGGTCTGAGTGCAGGTAGGGGCTCATTTGGGCTCAGATTGCCCCTGTTTTTCCTGGGAAGCTACCACTATTGAGATATATCAGGGACTTTGGAGGTTTATCCTATTAGAAGGGTTGTGGCCATTGGAATGGGCACACACAATTCCCTTGGAGAGGGCAAGTACAGTCCTCAGATTTGGCTCCAGCGGCCGGAGCCTGTAGGTTGTGTCGTCCAGCCCCTTTTGGACAGTTGTCTGAAAACACAAACTCGGCTTATGTTTCAGTTCATAGGTATGGCAGGACTGATCTACAGACCATGAGGAGAACTTTTCGGGATTTGAAAGAAGGGCGAGTGTGAGGCTCCTGCTCAAGTTTTTGTCTCGGGATATCGTGTCACTCATGGTCGTGGAATTTCTGGGTGACTTCATGGGAAATGGACGAGTCTTACTCTCTGGTGGTTTGGCCCCGTCCAAAGAGTTTGGGTTCATTCTGTGGGCTGGAAGAAGTCCGTTTTATTTTGATGTTGTTGTTGTTGTTGTTGTTGTTGTTGTTTTCTTTTTTAACCTCAGGTGTCCCACCAAATGAGGGATTTCAGAGTAGAGCCCTTGGAGGGGCGACTGGACAATCAGAAATCTGGTTAAAAATTGGGGCCTAGGGACATGTCAAGCCCATTATGACATCTTATGGTCCAGCCACTGAGAGGACTTACTAGAGGACAGGACTCATGCTGAGGGTCACAATGCGTGTGTATCCCCTTGTCGCACTCAAGAATGGGCGGGGCCTCAGGGTTTCTCCTACACTGATCGTTGGACAACGTGCCAACCACAAGGGTTCTTGCCATGGGTAAGGAGGAGTTCTGATTTCTGCATCAGACTCACCCCTGGGCAGTGATTGGAGATAAGGTCTCGGTTCTGAAGCCTGAAAACTGAGGTAGGGAAGAGATGATGACCTAAGGCCATGGCGGGTTTTATGTGCTCAGTGTGCGGTCAGCTTTCTGGGTGTTGGTCAGGAGGTCCGGGCTCAGGATGTGTTCGACAGTGCATTAGTGCCCAGGTTAGACTATATAATTTGGGTAAAGTCGAGTGCTGTGTAGGTTTAACCTCATTTAAGGTGCCTGGGCAGCTCATGAGGCAATAATTTTTTTTTTCTAGAGGGCAGGCAGAGTGCTGCATTGTGGGTCCGGAATTGCCAAACTTGAGGGCTTTGGGGCCAGGAGTGTGAGGATGGAAGTCTGAGAAGACAAGCTAGACTTGGGTTTCAGGGCGAGGGCACGGCAGGTACCCCCTGCAGATCTGAACCAATATCTCATGCATCTGAAGTCAGGGCGAGGATCAGACGTTGGCTCAGGTGGGAGTTTCTGAGCATGACGGCCGCTTCATGAAGGGAGCGGAATCTCGAGACCATTGAGGTTTTCCCACGTTGGGAGTTGTGGGATGCCCCCTTCCAGGATTCCTTCTTCCGGACAATTGAGACCTATTGGACAGCTCCAGGACATCCCAATGGAATGACTCCAGAGCACCGTTCGCGGATGGATGCCTGGGAAGCCCGCCTCGCATTCCAATTGTCTCCTAGCAACAAGACAGTTTAGATCTGATGGCTCTGCGTGAGCAACCTCGGTGGCTGAGTTGAAATGGACTTTCCTGAGGATGTGTCCTAATGTGTCTTTGTGTCCATGAGGGCCTTGGAATGGGGCGGTGGCACCGGCAACCTGAAGTACTTTCCTAAGCTTTGGACATGGCTCCCATGCACAGGTTTACATGTGGAGACGAGATGAGTTCTGATGGGTGCCTCAGGAAAACCCCTATGCTCGTATTGGAATCAGGCTTTTGAGGACACATGCCTGTAACCCATAGCAATGGATCCTATTATGGCCTAGGGTCCTGTCTGGTTCAATCTTCTTCTCTGGGGACATCCATCTATGGTATGAGTGGAGGTCGATTATCAGCTGGTGTCAGACACCCCTTGTTTGTTCCGGGTGACCCACACTATTGGGATGGCCTAAGGGTCGTTGGAGGTTTCTCCTAATTTGTACGATTTTGGACCATGGAATGGGCAGAATTCCCATGGATTGGTAGGCACAGTCCTAATGTGTGGCGCCTGGAGGGTGTGTGGCCCAAGACTTTGAGGACAGAAGTCTGAAAACACAAACTCAGCTTAGGTTTGGGGACATAGGTATGTCAGGCCCGATCTACAAACCATGAGAAGAACTCTACAGGATATGAAGAAAGTGCGAGTCTGTGGCGATTGCTCAGGCTTTTGTCTCTGGATTTTGAATCAGTGATGGCCGTGGAATGTCGGGGACGCCTCATGGGCCATGGACGAATCTTCCTCTCTGAGGATTTGGCCCGATTCCCAATTGCTTTTCGTCAATCTGTGGAATGGGAGGATTCATTTCAGTTTTGTTACCTCATGTGTCCCACCAAAAGAGGAATTCCAAAGCCAAGCCGTGGGAAAGACTGAAGGGACAATCCGAACTATGGTTAAAAATTGGGGCCTAGGGGCATGGCAAGCCCAATATGCTATCTCTTCATCAGCCACTGAGTGGCCTTACTTGAGGACTGGGCTCAACCTGAGGGTCACAATGTGTGTTTGTGACCAATGTGGCCCGCGAGCATGGGCGGGGCCTCATGGGCCACACTGGTTTCAACGACACTGAACGTTGGACAACATGCCAACCACAAGGTTTCTTGCCATGGGGAAGGAGTTCTGATTTCTGCATCACCTTCAACATGGACAGTGATTGGAGATAAGGTCTAGGTTCTGAAACCTGAAAACCGAGGTTGGGAAGAGATGACGACCTAAGGCCATGGCGGCTCGATGTGCTCAGTGTGCCGCCAGCTGTCTGGGAGGGGCCAGGGGGTCCCGGCTCAGGCTGTGTCAGAAAGGGCATTAGTGCCCTGGTCAGCCTATGTATTTGGGGTACAGCCAAGGTCGGTGCAGGTTGATCCTCATTTGGGGTTACTGGGTAGCCCCAGAGGACAATGTTTTTTATCTGGAGGACAGGCAGAGTGCTGCATTGTAGTTCTGGATTGCCAAACTGGAGGCCTTGTGGGCCAGTAGTCTGACGACAAAAGTCTGAGAACACAAGCTAGGCTTAGGTTTCTGGGTGAGGCCATGGCAGGCACAATCTACAGACCTGAATCGAGATCTCGTGCATCTGAAGTCAGGGCGAGGATCAGACGATCGCTCAGGTTGGAGTTTCTGTCCCTGATGGCCCCTTCATGAATGCGGGGGCATCACGAGGCCATGGGGGTTTTCCCATGATGGGAGTTGTGAGAAGCTCCAAACTGCAGAGAGTCTTCGGCAGGACAATTGAGACCTGTTGTTTGGCTCCAGGCCAATGATTCTGAGCAGGGTTCTAAGGATGGATGGCTGGGTAGCCCACCTCGCATTCCAATTGTCTCCTAGCAACAAGACAGTTTAGATCTCCTGGATCTGTGGGGAGCTACCGAGGATGCTGAGTTGAAATGCACACCCCTGGGGATGGGTCCGAATGTGCTTTTGTGTCTATGGAGACCTTGGAATGAAGCGGTGGCACTGGGGCCCTAAAGGGTTCTCCTAAACAGAGGCTTTGACACAGCTCCAACGTGCAAGTTTCCCATGTGTAGATGAGATGTTTTCTGATGGGTGAGTCAAGAAACAGCTATATGCTGCTTTTGAAATCCAGGCCTCTGAGGAGAGATGCCTGGAAACCAAAGCAATGGATCTGATTAGTGCCTAGGGGCCTCTTCTTTCCTTTTTACCTCTGAGGACATCTGTCTATGGGTCTGAGTGCAGGTAGGGGCTCATTTGGGCTCAGATTGCCCCTGTTTTTCCTGGGAAGCTACCACTATTGAGATATATCAGGGACTTTGGAGGTTTATCCTATTAGAAGGGTTGTGGCCATTGGAATGGGCACACACAATTCCCTTGGAGAGGGCAAGTACAGTCCTCAGGTTTGGCTCCAGGGGCCAGAGCCTGTATGTTGTGTAGTCCAGCCCTTTTTGGAAGGTGTCTGAAAACACAAACTCGGCTTATGTTTCAGGTCATAGGTATGGCAGGACTGATCTACAGACCATGAGGAGAACTTTTCGGGATTGGAAAGAAGGGCGAGTGTGAGGCTCCTGCTCAAGTTTTTGTCTCGGGATACCGTGTCACTCATGGTCGTGGAATTTCTGGGTGACTTCATGGGAAATGGACGAGTCTTACTCTCTGGTGGTTTGGCCCCGTCCAAAGAGTTTGGGTTCATTCTGTGGGCTGGAAGAAGTCCGTTTTATTTTGTTGTTGTTGTTGTTGTTGTTGTTGTTGTTGTTTTCTTTTTTAACCTCAGGTGTCCCACCAAATGAGGGATTTCAGAGTAGAGCCCTAGGAGGGGCGACTGGACAATCAGAAATCTGGTTAAAAATTGGGGCCTAGGGACATGTCAAGCCCATTATGACATCTTATGGTCCAGCCACTGAGAGGACTTACTAGAGGACAGGACTCATGCTGAGGGTCACAATGCGTGTGTATGCCCTCGTCGCACTCAAGAATGGGCGGGGCCTCAGGGTTTCTCCTACACTGATCGTTGGACAACGTGCCAACCACAAGGGTTCTTGCCATGGGTAAGGAGGAGTTCTGATTTCTGCATCAGACTCACCCCTGGGCAGTGATTGGAGATAAGGTCTCGGTTCTGAAGCCTGAAAACTGAGGTAGGGAAGAGATGATGACCTAAGGCCATGGCGGGTTTTATGTGCTCAGTGTGCGGTCAGCTTTCTGGGTGTTGGTCAGGAGGTCAGGGCTCAGGATGTGTTCGACAGTGCATTAGTGCCCAGGTTAGACTATATAATTTGGGTAAAGTCGAGTGCTGTGTAGGTTTAACCTCATTTAAGGTGCCTGGGCAGCTCATGAGGCAATAATTTTTTTTTTCTAGAGGGCAGGCAGAGTGCTGCATTGTGGGTCCGGAATTGCCAAACTTGAGGGCTTTGGGGCCAGGAGTGTGAGGATGGAAGTCTGAGAAGACAAGCTAGACTTGGGTTTCAGGGCGAGGGCACGGCAGGTACCCCCTGCAGATCTGAACCAATATCTCATGCATCTGAAGTCAGGGCGAGGATCAGACGTTGGCTCAGGTGGGAGTTTCTGAGCATGACGGCCGCTTCATGAAGGGAGCGGAATCTCGAGACCATTGAGGTTTTCCCACGTTGGGAGTTGTGGGATGCCCCCTTCCAGGATTCCTTCTTCCGGACAATTGAGACCTATTGGACAGCTCCAGGACATCCCAATGGAATGACTCCAGAGCACCGTTCGCGGATGGATGCCTGGGAAGCCCGCCTCGCATTCCAATTGTCTCCTAGCAACAAGACAGTTTAGATCTGATGGCTCTGCGGGAGCAACCTCGGTGGCTGAGTTGAAATGGACTTTCCTGAGGATGTGTCCTAATGTGTTTTTGTGTCCATGAGGGCCTTGGAATGGGGCGGAGGCACCGGCAACCTGAAGTACTTTCCTAAGCTTTGGACATGGCTCCCATGCACAGGTTTACTTGTGGAGACGAGATGAGTTCTGATGGGTGCCTCAGGAAAACCCCTATGCTCGTATTGGAATCAGGCTTTTGAAGACACATGCCTGTAACCCATAGCAATGGATCCTATTATGGCCTAGGGTCCTGTCTGGTTCAATCTTCTTCTCTGGGGACATCCATCTATGGTATGAGTGGAGGTCGATTATCAGCTGGTGTCAGACACCCCTTGTTTGTTCCGGGTGACCCACACTATTGGGATGGCCTAAGGGTCGTTGGAGGTTTCTCCTAATTTGTACGATTTTGGACCATGGAATGGGCAGAATTCCCATGGATTGGTAGGCACAGTCCTAATGTGTGGCTCCAGGGTCCCAGCCAGGAGGGTGTGTGGCCCAAGACTTTGAGGACAGAAGTCTGAGAACACAAACTCAGCTTAGGTTTGGGGACGTAGGTATGGCAGGCCCGATCTACAAACCATGAGAAGAACTCTACAGGATATGAAGAAAGTGCGAGTCTGTGGCGATTGCTCAGGCTTTTGTCTCTGGATTTTGTATCAGTGATGGCCGTGGAATGTCGGGGAGGCCTCATGGGCCATGGACGAATCTTCCTCTCTGAGGATTTGGCCCGATTCCCAATTGCTTTTCGTCAATCTGTGGAATGGGAGGATTCATTTCAGTTTTGTTACCTCAGGTGTCCCACCAAAAGAGGAATTCCAAAGCCAAGCCGTGGGGAAGACTGAAGGGACAATCCGAACTATGGTTAAAAATTGGGGCCTAGGGGCATGGCAAGCCCAATATGCTATCTCTTCATCAGCCACTGAGTGGCCTTACTTGAGGACTGGGCTCAGCCTGAGGGTCACAATGTGTGTTTGTGACCAATGTGGCCCGCGAGCATGGGCGGGGCCTCATGGGCCACACTGGTTTCAACGACACTGAACGTTGGACAACATGCCAACCACAAGGTTTCTTGCCATGGGGAAGGAGTTCTGATTTCTGCCTCACCTTCAACATGGACAGTGATTGGAGATAAGGTCTAGGTCCTGAAACCTGAAAACCGAGGTTGGGAAGAGATGACGACCTAAGGCCATGGCGGCTCGATGTGCTCAGTTTGCAGCCAGCTGTCTGGGAGGGGCCAGGGGGTCCAGGCTCAGGCTGTGTCAGAAAGGGCATTAGTGCCCTGGTCAGCCTATGTATTTGGGGTACAGCCAAGGTCGGTGCAGGTTGATTCTCATTTGGGGTTACTGGGTAGCCCCAGAGGACAATGTTTTTTATATGGAGGGCAGGCATAGTGCTGCATTGTAGTTCTGGATTGCCAAACTGGAGGCCTTGTGGGCCAGTAGTCTGACGACAAAGTCTGAGAACACAAGCTAGGCTTAGGTTTCTGGGTGAGGCCATGGCAGGCACAATCTACAGACCTGAATCGAGATCTCGTGCATCTGAAGTCAGGGCGAGGATCAGACGATCGCTCAGGTTGGAGTTTCTGTCCCTGATGGCCCCTTCATGAATGGGGGGGCATCACGTGGCCATGGGGGTTTTCCCATGATGGGAGTTGTGAGAAGCTCCAAACTGCAGAGAGTCTTCGGCAGGACAATTGAGACCTGTTGTTTTACTCCAGGCCAATGATTCTGAGCAGGGTTCTAAGGATGGATGGCTGGGTAGCCCACCTCGCATTCCAATTATCTCCTAGCAACAAGACAGTTTAGATCTCCTGGATCTGTGGGGAGCTACCGAGGATGCTGAGTTGAAATGCACACCCCTGGGGATGGGTCCGAATGTGCTTTTGTGTCTATGGAGACCTTGGAATGAAGCGGTGGCACTGGGGCCCTAAAGGGTTCTCCTAAACAGAGGCTTTGACACAGCTCCAACGTGCAAGTTTCCCATGTGTAGATGAGATGTTTTCTGATGGGTGAAACAAGAAACAGCTATATGCTGCTTTTGAAATCCAGGCCTCTGAGGAGAGATGCCTGGAAACCAAAGCAATGGATCTGATTAGTGCCTAGGGGCCTGTTCTTTCCTTTTTACCTCTGAGGACATCTGTCTATGGGTCTGAGTGCAGGTAGGGGCTCATTTGGGCTCAGATTGCCCCTGTTTTTCCTGGGAAGCTACCACTATTGAGATATATCAGGGACTTTGGAGGTTTATCCTATTAGAAGGGTTGTGGCCATTGGAATGGGCACACACAATTCCCTTGGAGAGGGCAAGTACAGTCCTCAGGTTTGGCTCCAGGGGCCTGAGCCTGTAGGTTGTGTCATCCAGCCCCTTTTGGACAGTTGTCTGAAAACACAAACTCGGCTTATGTTTCAGGTCATAGGTATGGCAGGACTGATCTACAGACCATGAGGAGAACTTTTCGGGATTGGAAAGAAGGGCGAGTGTGAGGCTCCTGCTCAAGTTTTTGTCTCGGGATATCGTGTCACTCATGGTCGTGGAATTTCTGGGTGACTTCATGGGAAATGGACGAGTCTTACTCTCTGGTGGTTTGGCCCCGTCCAAAGAGTTTGGGTTCATTCTGTGGGCTGGAAGAAGTCCGTTTTATTTTGTTGTTGTTGTTGTTGTTGTTGTTGTTGTTGTTTTCTTTTTTAACCTCAGGTGTCCCACCAAATGAGGGATTTCAGAGTAGAGCCCTAGGAGGGGCGACTGGACAATCAGAAATCTGGTTAAAAATTGGGGCCTAGGGACATGTCAAGCCCATTATGACATCTAATGGTCCAGCCACTGAGAGGACTTACTAGAGGACAGGACTCATGCTGAGGGTCACAATGCGTGTGTATGCCCTCGTCGCACTCAAGAATGGGCGGGGCCTCAGGGTTTCTCCTACACTGATCGTTGGACAACGTGCCAACCACAAGGGTTCTTGCCATGGGTAAGGAGGAGTTCTGATTTCTGCATCAGACTCACCCCTGGGCAGTGATTGGAGATAAGGTCTCGGTTCTGAAGCCTGAAAACTGAGGTAGGGAAGAGATGATGACCTAAGGCCATGGCGGGTTTTATGTGCTCAGTGTGCGGTCAGCTTTCTGGGTGTTGGTCAGGAGGTCCGGGCTCAGGATGTGTTCGACAGTGCATTAGTGCCCAGGTTAGACTATATAATTTGGGTAAAGTCGAGTGCTGTGTAGGTTTACCCTCATTTAAGGTGCCTGGGCAGCTCATGAGGCAATCATTTTTTTTCTAGAGGGCAGGCAGAGTGCTGCATTGTGGGTCCGGAATTGCCAAACTTGAGGGCTTTGGGGCCAGGAGTGTGAGGATGGAAGTCTGAGAAGACAAGCTAGACTTGGGTTTCAGGGCGAGGGCACGGCAGGTACCCCCTGCAGATCTGAACCCATATCTCATGCATCTGAAGTCAGGGCGAGGATCAGACGTTGGCTCAGGTGGGAGTTTCTGAGCATGACGGCCGCTTCATGAAGGGAGCGGAATCTCGAGACCATTGAGGTTTTCCCACGTTGGGAGTTGTGGGATGCCCCCTTCCAGGATTCCTTCTTCCGGACAATTGAGACCTGTTGGACAGCTCCAGGACATCCCATATGGAATGACTCCAGAGCACCATTCGCGGATGGATGCCTGGGAAGCCCGCCTCGCATTCCAATTGTCTCCTAGCAACAAGACAGTTTAGATCTGATGGCTCAGCCACCGAGTTGAAATGGACTTTCCTGAGGATGTGTCCTAATGTGTTTTTGTGTCCATGAGGGCCTTGGAATGGGGCGGTGGCACCGGCAACCTGAAGTATTTTCCTAAGCTTTGGACATGGCTCCCATGCACAGGTTTACTTGTGGAGACGAGATGAGTTCTGATGGGTGCCTCAGGAAAACCCCTATGCTCGTATTGGAATCAGGCTTTTGAGGACACATGCCTGTAACCCATAGCAATGGATCCTATTATGGCCTAGGGTCCTGTCTGGTTCAATCTTCTTCTCTGGGGACATCCATCTATGGTGTGAGTGGAGGTCGATTATCAGCTGGTGTCAGACACCCCTTGTTTGTTCCGGGTGACCCACACTATTGGGATGGCCTAAGGGTCGTTGGAGGTTTCTCCTAATTTGTACGATTTTGGACCATGGAATGGGCAGAATTCCCATAGATTGGTAGGCACAGTCCTAATGTGTGGCTCCAGGGGCCCAGCCTGGAGGATGTGTGGCCCAAGACTTTGAGGACAGAAGTCTGAGAACACAAACTCAGCTTAGGTTTGGGGACGTAGGTATGGCAGGCCCGATCTACAAACCATGAGACGAACTCTACAGGATATGAAGAAAGTGCGAGTCTGTGGCGATTGCTCAGGCTTTTGTCTCTGGATTTTGTATCAGTGATGGCCGTGGAATGTCGGGGAGGCCTCATGGGCCATGGACGAATCTTCCTCTCTGAGGATTTGGCCCGATTCCCAATTGCTTTTCGTCAATCTGTGGAATGGGAAGACTCATTTCAGTTTTGTTACCTCAGGTGTCCCACCAAAAGAGGAATTCCAAAGCAAAGCCGTGGGAAAGACTGAAGGGACAATCCGAACTATGGTGAAAAATTGGGGCCTAGGGGCATGGCAAGCCCAATATGCTATCTCTTCATCCAGCCACTGAGTGGCCTTACTTGAGGACTGGGCTCAGCCTGAGGGTCACAATGTGTGTTTGTGACCAATGTGGCCCGTGAGCATGGGCGGGGCCTCATGGGCCACACTGGTTTCAACGACACTGAACGTTGGACAACATGCCAACCACAAGGTTTCTTGCCATGGGGAAGGAGTTCTGATTTCTGCATCACCTTCAACATGGACAGTGATTGGAGATAAGGTCTAGGTTCTGAAACCTGAAAACCGAGGTTGGGAAGAGATGACGACCTAAGGCCATGGCGGCTCAATGTGCTCAGTGTGCGGCCAGCTGTCTGGGAGGGGCCAGGGGGTCCAGGCTCAGGCTGTGTCAGAAAGGGCATTAGTGCCCTGGTCAGCCTATGTATTTGGGGTACAGCCAAGGTCGGTGCAGGTTGATCCTCATTTGGGGTTACTGGGTAGCCCCAGAGGACAATGTTTTTTATCTGGAGGGCAGGCAGAGTGCTGCATTGTAGTTCTGGATTGCCAAACTGGAGGCCTTGTGGGCCAGTAGTCTGACGACAAAAGTCTGAGAACACAAGCTAGGCTTAGGTTTCTGGGTGAGGCCATGGCAGGCACAATCTACAGACCTGAATCGAGATCTCGTGCATCTGAAGTCAGGGCGAGGATCAGACGATCGCTCAGGTTGGAGTTTCTGTCCCTGATGGCCCCTTCCTGAATGGGGGGGCATCACGAGGCCATGGGTGTTTTCCCATGATGGGAGTTGTGAGAAGCTCCAAACTGCAGAGAGTCTTCGGCAGGACAATTGAGACCTGTTGTTTGGCTCCAGGCCAATGATTCTGAGCAGGGTTCTAAGGATGGATGGCTGGGTAGCCCACCTCGCATTCCAATTGTCTCCTAGCAACAAGACAGTTTAGATCTCCTGGATCTGTGGGGAGCTACCGAGGATGCTGAGTTGAAATGCACACCCCTGGGGATGGGTCCGAATGTGCTTTTGTGTCTATGGAGACCTTGGAATGAAGCGGTGGCACTGGGGCCCTAACGGGTTCTCCTAAACAGAGGCTTTGACACAGCTCCAACGTGCAAGTTTCCCATGTGTAGATGAGATGTTTTCTGATGGGTGGGTCAAGAAACAGCTATATGCTGCTTTTGAAATCCAGGCCTCTGAGGAGAGATGCCTGGAAACCAAAGCAATGGATCTGATTAGTGCCTAGGGGCCTGTTCTTTCCTTTTTACCTCTGAGGACATCTGTCTATGGGTCTGAGTGCAGGTAGGGGCTCATTTGGGCTCAGATTGCCCCTGTTTTTCCTGGGAAGCTACCACTATTGAGATATATCAGGGACTTTGGAGGTTTATCCTATTAGAAGGGTTGTGGCCATTGGAATGGGCACACACAATTCCCTTGGAGAGGGCAAGTACAGTCCTCAGGTTTGGCTCCAGGGGCCTGAGCCTGTAGGTTGTGTCATCCAGCCCCTTTTGGACAGTTGTCTGAAAACACAAACTCGGCTTATGTTTCAGGTCATAGGTATGGCAGGACTGATCTACAGACCATGAGGAGAACTTTTCGGGATTGGAAAGAAGGGCGAGTGTGAGGCTCCTGCTCAAGTTTTTGTCTCGGGATATCTTGTCACTCATGGTCGTGGAATTTCTGGGTGACTTCATGGGAAATGGACGAGTCTTACTCTCTGGTGGTTTGGCCCCGTCCAAAGAGTTTGGGTTCATTCTGTGGGCTGGAAGAAGTCCGTTTTATTTTGTTGTTGTTGTTGTTGTTGTTGTTGTTGTTTTCTTTTTTAACCTCAGGTGTCCCACCAAATGAGGGATTTCAGAGTAGAGCCCTAGGAGGGGCGACTGGACAATCAGAAATCTGGTTAAAAATTGGGGCCTAGGGACATGTCAAGCCCATTATGACATCTAATGGTCCAGCCACTGAGAGGACTTACTAGAGGACAGGACTCATGCTGAGGGTCACAATGCGTGTGTATGCCCTCGTCGCACTCAAGAATGGGCGGGGCCTCAGGGTTTCTCCTACACTGATCGTTGCACAACGTGCCAACCACAAGGGTTCTTGCCATGGGTAAGGAGGAGTTCTGATTTCTGCATCAGACTCACCCCTGGGCAGTGATTGGAGATAAGGTCTCGGTTCTGAAGCCTGAAAACTGAGGTAGGGAAGAGATGATGACCTAAGGCCATGGCAGGTTTTATGTGCTCAGTGTGCGGTCAGCTTTCTGGGTGTTGGTCAGGAGGTCCGGGCTCAGGATGTGTTCGACAGTGCATTAGTGCCCAGGTTAGACTATATAATTTGGGTAAAGTCGAGTGCTGTGTAGGTTTACCCTCATTTAAGGTGCCTGGGCAGCTCATGAGGCAATCATTTTTTTCTCTAGAGGGCAGGCAGAGTGCTGCATTGTGGGTCCGGAATTGCCAAACTAGAGGGCTTTGGGGCCAGGAGTGTGAGGATGGAAGTCTGAGAAGACAAGCTAGACTTGGGTTTCAGGGCGAGGGCACGGCAGGTACCCCCTGCAGATCTGAACCAATATCTCATGCATCTGAAGTCAGGGCGAGGATCAGACGTTGGCTCAGGTGGGAGTTTCTGAGCATGACGGCCGCTTCATGAAGGGAGCGGAATCTCGAGACCATTGAGGTTTTCCCACGTTGGGAGTTGTGGGATGCCCCCTTCCAAGATTCCTTCTTCCGGTCAATTGAGACCTGTTGGACAGCTCCAGGACATCCCATATGGAATGACTCCAGAGCACCGTTCGCGGATGGATGCCTGGGAAGCCCGCCTCGCATTCCAATTGTCTCCTAGCAACAAGACAGTTTAGATCTGATGGCTCTGCGGGAGCAACCTCGGTGGCTGAGTTGAAATGGACTTTCCTGAGGATGTGTCCTAATGTGTTTTTGTGTCCATGAGGGCCTTGGAATGGGGCGGTGGCACCGGCAACCTGAAGTACTTTCCTAAGCTTTGGACATGGCTCCCATGCACAGGTTTACTTGTGGAGACGAGATGAGTTCTGATGGGTGCCTCAGGAAAACCCCTATGCTCGTATTGGAATCAGGCTTTTGAGGACACATGCCTGTAACCCAAAGCAATGGATCCTATTATGGCCTAGGGTCCTGTCTGGTTCAATCTTCTTCTCTGGGGACATCCATCTATGGTATGAGTGGAGGTCGATTATCAGCTGGTGTCAGACACCCCTTGTTTGTTCCGGGTGACCCACACTATTGGGATGGCCTAAGGGTCGTTGGAGGTTTCTCCTAATTTGTACGATTTTGGACCATGGAATGGGCAGAATTCCCATGGATTGGTAGGCACAGTCCTAATGTGTGGCTCCAGGGGCCCAGCCTGGAGGGTGTGTGGCCCAAGACTTTGAGGACAGAAGTCTGAAAACACAAACTCAGCTTAGGTTTGGGGACGTAGGTATGGCAGGCCCGATCTACAAACCATGAGAAGAACTCTACAGGATATGAAGAAAGTGCGAGTCTGTGGCGATTGCTCAGGCTTTTGTCTCTGGATTTTGTATCAGTGATGGCCGTGGAATGTCGGGGACGCCTAATGGGCCATGGACGAATCTTCCTCTCTGAGGATTTGGCCCGATTCCCAATTGCTTTTCGTCAATCTGTGGAATGGGAGGACTCATTTCAGTTTTTTTACCTCAGGTGTCCCACCAAAAGAGGATTCCAAAGCAAAGCCGTGGGGAAGACTGAAGAGACAATCCGAACTATGGTGAAAAATTGGGGCCTAGGGGTATGGCAAGCCCAATATGCTATCTCTTCATCCAGCCACTGAGTGGCCTTACTTGAGGACTGGGCTCAGCCTGAGGTCACAATGTGTGTTTGGGACCAATGTGGCCCGTGAGCATGGGCGGGGCCTCATGGGCCACACTGGTTTCAACGACACTGAACGTTGGACAACATGCCAACCACAAGGTTTCTTGCCATGGGGAAGGAGTTCTGATTTCTGCATCACCTTCAACATGGACAGTGATTGGAGATAAGGTCTAGGTTCTGAAACCTGAAAACCGAGGTTGGGAAGAGATGACGACCTAAGGCCATGGCGGCTCAATGTGCTCAGTGTGCGGCCAGCTGTCTGGGAGGGGCCAGGGGGTCCAGGCTCAGGCTGTGTCAGAAAGGGCATTAGTGCCCTGGTCAGCCTATGTATTTGGGGTACAGCCAAGGTCGGTGCAGGTTGATCCTCATTTGGGGTTACTGGGTAGCCCCAGAGGACAATTTTTTTTTATCTGGAGGGCAGGCAGAGTGCTGCATTGTAGTTCTGGATTGCCAAACTGGAGGCCTTGTGGGCCAGTAGTCTGACGACAAAAGTCTGAGAACACAAGCTAGGCTTAGGTTTCTGGGTGAGGCCATGGCAGGCACAATCTACAGACCTGAATCGAGATCTCGTGCATCTGAAGTCAGGGCGAGGATCAGACGATCGCTCAGGTTGGAGTTTCTGTCCCTGATGGCCCCTTCATGAATGGGGGGGCATCACGAGGCCATGGGTGTTTTCCCATGATGGGAGTTGTGAGAAGCTCCAAACTGCAGAGAGTCTTCGGCAGGACAATTGAGACCTGTTGTTTGGCTCCAGGCCAATGATTCTGAGCAGGGTTCTAAGGATGGATGGCTGGGTAGCCCACCTCGCATTCCAATTGTCTCCTAGCAACAAGACAGTTTAGATCTCCTGGATCTGTGGGGAGCTACCGAGGATGCTGAGTTGAAATGCACACCCCTGGGGATGGGTCCGAATGTGCTTTTGTGTCTATGGAGACCTTGGAATGAAGCGGTGGCACTGGGGCCCTAACGGGTTCTCCTAAACAGAGGCTTTGACACAGCTCCAACGTGCAAGTTTCCCATGTGTAGATGAGATGTTTTCTGATGGGTGGGTCAAGAAACAGCTATATGCTGCTTTTGAAATCCAGGCCTCTGAGGAGAGATGCCTGGAAACCAAAGCAATGGATCTGATTAGTGCCTAGGGGCCTGTTCTTTCCTTTTTACCTCTGAGGACATCTGTCTATGGGTCTGAGTGCAGGTAGGGGCTCATTTGGGCTCAGATTGCCCCTGTTTTTCCTGGGAAGCTACCACTATTGAGATATATCAGGGACTTTGGAGGTTTATCCTATTAGAAGGGTTGTGGCCATTGGAATGGGCACACACAATTCCCTTGGAGAGGGCAAGTACAGTCCTCAGGTTTGGCTCCAGGGGCCTGAGCCTGTAGGTTGTGTCGTCCAGCCCCTTTTGGACAGTTGTCTGAAAACACAAACTCGGCTTATGTTTCAGGTCATAGGTATGGCAGGACTGATCTACAGACCATGAGGAGAACTTTTCGGGATTGGAAAGAAGGGCGAGTGTGAGGCTCCTGCTCAAGTTTTTGTCTCGGGATATCGTGTCACTCATGGTCGTGGAATTTCTGGGTGACTTCATGGGAAATGGACGAGTCTTACTCTCTGGTGGTTTGGCCCCGTCCAAAGAGTTTGGGTTCATTCTGTGGGCTGGAAGAAGTCCGTTTTATTTTGTTGTTGTTGTTGTTGTTGTTGTTGTTGTTGTTTTCTTTTTTAACCTCAGGTGTCCCACCAAATGAGGGATTTCAGAGTAGAGCCCTAGGAGGGGCGACTGGACAATCAGAAATCTGGTTAAAAATTGGGGCCTAGGGACATGTCAAGCCCATTATGACATCTAATGGTCCAGCCACTGAGAGGACTTACTAGAGGACAGGACTCATGCTGAGGGTCACAATGCGTGTTTATGCCCTCCTCGCACTCAAGAATGGGCGGGGCCTCAGGGTTTCTCCTACACTGATCGTTGCACAACGTGCCAACCACAAGGGTTCTTGCCATGGGTAAGGAGGAGTTCTGATTTCTGCATCAGACTCACCCCTGGGCAGTGATTGGAGATAAGGTCTCGGTTCTGAAGTCTGAAAACTGAGGTAGGGAAGAGATGATGACCTAAGGCCATGGCGGGTTTTATGTGCTCAGTGTGCGGTCAGCTTTCTGGGTGTTGGTCAGGAGGTCCGGGCTCAGGATGTGTTCGACAGTGCATTAGTGCCCAGGTTAGACTATATAATTTGGGTAAAGTCGAGTGCTGTGTAGGTTTACCCTCATTTAAGGTGCCTGGGCAGCTCATGAGGCAATCATTTTTTTTCTAGAGGGCAGGCAGAGTGCTGCATTGTGGGTCCGGAATTGCCAAACTTGAGGGCTTTGGGGCCAGGAGTGTGAGGATGGAAGTCTGAGAAGACAAGCTAGACTTGGGTTTCAGGGCGAGGGCACGGCAGGTACCCCCTGCAGATCTGAACCAATATCTCATGCATCTGAAGTCAGGGCGAGGATCAGACGTTGGCTCAGGTGGGAGTTTCTGAGCATGACGGCCGCTTCATGAAGGGAGCGGAATCTCGAGACCATTGAGGTTTTCCCACGTTGGGAGTTGTGGGATGCCCCCTTCCAGGATTCCTTCTTCCGGACAATTGAGACCTGTTGGACAGCTCCAGGACATCCCATATGGAATGACTCCAGCACCATTCGCGGATGGATGCCTGGGAAGCCCGCCTCGCATTCCAATTGTCTCCTAGCAACAAGACAGTTTAGATCTGATGGCTCTGCGGGAGCAACCTCGGTGGCTGAGTTGAAATGGACTTTCCTGAGGATGTGTCCTAATGTGTTTTTGTGTCCATGAGGGCCTTGGAATGGGGCGTTGGCACCGGCAACCTGAAGTACTTTCCTAAGCTTTGGACATGGCTCCCATGCACAGGTTTACTTGTGGAGACGAGATGAGTTCTGATGGGTGCCTCAGGAAAACCCCTATGCTCGTATTGGAATCAGGCTTTTGAGGACACATGCCTGTAACCCAAAGCAATGGATCCTATTATGGCCTAGGGTCCTGTCTGGTTCAATCTTCTTCTCTGGGGACATCCATCTATGGTATGAGTGGAGGTCGATTATCAGCTGGTGTCAGACACCCCTTGTTTGTTCCGGGTGACCCACACTATTGGGATGGCCTAAGGGTCGTTGGAGGTTTCTCCTAATTTGTACGATTTTGGACCATGGAATGGGCAGAATTCCCATGGATTGGTAGGCACAGTCCTAATGTGTGGCTCCAGGGGCCCAGCCTGGAGGATGTGTGGCCCAAGACTTTGAGGACAGAAGTCTGAAAACACAAACTCAGCTTAGGTTTGGGGACGTAGGTATGGCAGGCCCGATCTACAAACCATGAGAAGAACTCTACAGGATATGAAGAAAGTGCGAGTCTGTGGCGATTGCTCAGGCTTTTGTCTCTGGATTTTGTATCAGTGATGGCCGTGGAATGTCGGGGAGGCCTCATGGGCCATGGACGAATCTTCCTCTCTGAGGATTTGGCCCGATTCCCAATTGCTTTTCGTCAATCTGTGGAATGGGAGGACTCATTTCAGTTTTGTTACCTCAGGTGTCCCACCAAAAGAGGAATTCCAAAGCAAAGCCGTGGGGAAGACTGAAGAGACAACCCGAACTATGGTTAAAAATTGGGGCCTAGGGGCATGGCAAGCCCAATATGCTATCTCTTCATCCAGCCACTGAGTGGCCTTACTTGAGGACTGGGCTCAGCCTGAGGGTCACAATGTGTGTTTGTGACCAATGTGGCCCATGAGCATGGGCGGGGCCTCATGGGCCACACTGGTTTCAACGACACTGAACGTTGGACAACATGCCAACCACAAGGTTTCTTGCCATGGGGAAGGAGTTCTGATTTCTGCATCACCTTCAACATGGACAGTGATTGGAGATAAGGTCTAGGTTCTGAAACCTGAAAACCGAGGTTGGGAAGAGATGACGACCTAAGGCCATGGCGGCTCGATGTGCTCAGTGTGCGGCCAGCTGTCTGGGAGGGGCCAGGGGGTCCAGGCTCAGGCTGTGTCAGAAAGGGCATTAGTGCCCTGGTCAGCCTATGTATTTGGGGTACAGCCAAGGTCGGTGCAGGTTGATCCTCATTTGGGGTTACTGGGTAGCCCCAGAGGACAATGTTTTTTATCTGGAGGGCAGCCAGAGTGCTGCATTGTAGTTCTGGATTGCCAAACTGGAGGCCTTGTGGGCCAGTAGTCTGAGGACAAAAGTCTGAGAACACAAGCTAGGCTTAGGTTTCTGGGTGAGGCCATGGCAGGCACAATCTACAGACCTGAATCGAGATCTCGTGCATCTGAAGACAGGGCGAGGATCAGACGATCGCTCAGGTTGGAGTTTCTGTCCCTGATGGCCCCTTCATGAATGGGGGGGCATCACGAGGCCATGGGTGTTTTCCCATGATGGGAGTTGTGAGAAGCTCCAAACTGCAGAGAGTCTTCGGCAGGACAATTGAGACCAGTTGTTTGGCTCCAGGCCAATGATTCTGAGCAG
This sequence comes from Mustela nivalis, assembly GCF_964662115.1. Classification (NCBI taxonomy): domain Eukaryota; kingdom Metazoa; phylum Chordata; class Mammalia; order Carnivora; family Mustelidae; genus Mustela; species Mustela nivalis. The sequence goes on along the minus strand of NW_028136507.1, from coordinate 777,912 downwards.
GGTTCTAAGGATGGATGGCTGGGTAGCCCACCTCGCATTCCAATTGTCTCCTAGCAACAAGACAGTTTAGATCTCCTGGATCTGTGGGGAGCTACCGAGGTTGCTGAGTTGAAATGCACACCCCTGGGGATGGGTCCGAATGTGCTTTTGTGTCTATGGAGACCTTGGAATGAAGCGGTGGCACTGGGGCCCTAAAGGGTTCTCCTAAACAGAGGCTTTGACACAGCTCCAACGTGCAAGTTTCCCATGTGTAGATGAGATGTTTTCTGATGGGTGAAACAAGAAACAGCTATATGCTGCTTTTGAAATCCAGGCCTCTGAGGAGAGATGCCTGGAAACCAAAGCAATGGATCTGATTAGTGCCTAGGGGCCTGTTCTTTCCTTTTTACCTCTGAGGACATCTGTCTATGGGTCTGAGTGCAGGTAGGGGCTCATTTGGGCTCAGATTGCCCCTGTTTTTCCTGGGAAGCTACCACTATTGAGATATATCAGGGACTTTGGAGGTTTATCCTATTAGAAGGGTTGTGGCCATTGGAATGGGCACACACAATTCCCTTGGAGAGGGCAAGTACAGTCCTCAGGTTTGGCTCCAGGGGCCTGAGCCTGTAGGTTGTTTCGTCCAGCCCCTTTTGGACAGTTGTCTGAAAACACAAACTTGGCTTATGTTTCAGGTCATAGGTATGGCAGGACTGATCTACAGACCATGAGGAGAACTTTTCGGGATTTGAAAGAAGGGCGAGTGTGAGGCTCCTGCTCAAGTTTTGGTCTCGGAATATCGTGTCACTCATGGTCGTGGAATTTCTGCGTGACTTCATGGGAAATGGACGAGTCTTACTCTCTGGTGGTTTCGCCCCGTCCAAAGAGTTTGGGTTCATTCTGTGGGATGGAAGAAGTCCGTTTTATTTTGTTGTTGTTGTTGTTGTTGTTGTTTTCTTTTTTAACCTCAGGTGTCCCAACAAATGAGGGATTTCAGAGTAGAGCCCCAGGAGGGGCGACTGGACAATCAGAAATCTGGTTAAAAATTGGGGCCTAGGGACATGTCAAGCCCATTATGACATCTAATGGTCAAGCCACTGAGAGGACTTACTAGAGGACAGGACTCATGCTGAGGGTCACAATGCGTGTGTATGCCCTCGTCGCACTCAAGAATGGGCGGGGCCTCAGGGTTTCTCCTACACTGATCGTTGCACAACGTGCCAACCACAAGGGTTCTTGCCATGGGTAAGGAGGAGTTCTGATTTCTGCATCAGACTCACCCCTGGGCAGTGATTGGAGATAAGGTCTCGGTACTGAAGCCTGAAAACTGAGGTAGGGATGAGATGATGACCTAAGGCCATGGCAGGTTTTATGTGCTCAGTGTGCGGTCAGCTTTCTGGGTGTTGGTCAGGAGGTCCGGGCTCAGGATGTGTTCGACAGTGCATTAGTGCCCAGGTTAGACTATATAATTTGGGTAAAGTCGAGTGCTGTGTAGGTTTACCCTCATTTAAGGTGCCTGGGCAGCTCATGAGGCAATCATTTTTTTTCTAGAGGGCTGGCAGAGTGCTGCATTGTGGGTCCGGAATTGCCAAACTTGAGGGCTTTGGGGCCAGGAGTGTGAGGATGGAAGTCTGAGAAGACAAGCTAGACTTGGGTTTCAGGGCGAGGGCACGGCAGGTACCCCCTGCAGATCTGAACCCATATCTCATGCATCTGAAGTCAGGGCGAGGATCAGACGTTGGCTCAGGTGGGAGTTTCTGAGCATGACGGCCGCTTCATGAAGGGAGCGGAATCTCGAGACCATTGAGGTTTTCCCACGTTGGGAGTTGTGGGATGCCCCCTTCCAGGATTCCTTCTTCCGGACAATTGAGACCTGTTGGACAGCTCCAGGACATCCCATATGGAATGACTCCAGAGCACCGTTCGCGGATGGATGCCTGGGAAGCCCGCCTCGCATTCCAATTGTCTCCTAGCAACAAGACAGTTTAGATCTGATGGCTCTGCGGGAGCAACCTCGGTGGCTGAGTTGAAATGGACTTTCCTGAGGATGTGTCCTAATGTGTTTTTGTGTCCATGAGGGCCTTGGAATGGGGCGGTGGCACCGGCAACCTGAAGTACTTTCCTAAGCTTTGGACATGGCTCCCATGCACAGGTTTACTTGTGGAGACGAGATGAGTTCTGATGGGTGCCTCAGGAAAACCCCTATGCTCGTATTGGAATCAGGCTTTTGAGGACACATGCCTGTAACCCAAAGCAATGGATCCTATTATGGCCTAGGGTCCTGTCTGGTTCAATCTTCTTCTCTGGGGACATCCATCTATGGTATGAGTGGAGGTCGATTATCAGCTGGTGTCAGACACCCCTTGTTTGTTCCGGGTGACCCACACTATTGGGATGGCCTAAGGGTCGTTGGAGGTTTCTCCTAATTTGTACGATTTTGGACCATGGAATGGGCAGAATTCCCATGGATTGGTAGGCACAGTCCTAATGTGTGGCTCCAGGGGCCCAGCCTGGAGGGTGTGTGGCCCAAGACTTTGAGGACAGAAGTCTGAAAACACAAACTCAGCTTAGGTTTGGGGACGTAGGTATGGCAGGCCCGATCTACAAACCATGAGAAGAACTCTACAGGATATGAAGAAAGTGCGAGTCTGTGGCGATTGCTCAGGCTTTTATCTCTGGATTTTGTATCAGTGATGGCCGTGGAATGTCGGGGAGGCCTCATGGGCCATGGACGAATCTTCCTCTCTGAGGATTTGGCCCGATTCCCAATTGCTTTTCGTCAATCTGTGGAATGGGAGGACTCATTTCAGTTTTGTTACCTCAGGTGTCCCACCAAAAGAGGAATTCCAAAGCAAAGCCATGGGGAAGACTGAAGGGACAATCCGAACTATGGTGAAAAATTGGGGCCTAGGGGCATGGCAAGCCCAATATGCTATCTCTTCATCCAGACACTGAGTGGCCTTACTTGAGGACTGGGCTCAGCCTGAGGGTCACAATGTGTGTTTGTGACCAATGTGGCCCATGAGCATGGGCGGGGCCTCATGGGCCACACTGGTTTCAACGACACTGAACGTTGGACAACATGCCAACCACAAGGTTTCTTGCCATGGGGAAGGAGTTCTGATTTCTGCATCACCTTCAACATGGACAGTGATTGGAGATAAGGTCTAGGTTCTGAAACCTGAAAACCGAGGTTGGGAAGAGATGACGACCTAAGGCCATGGCGGCTCGATGTGCTCAGTGTGCGGCCAGCTGTCTGGGAGGGGCCAGGGGGTCCAGGCTCAGGCTGTGTCAGAAAGGGCATTAGTGCCCTGGTCAGCCTATGTATTTGGGGTACAGCCAAGGTCGGTGCAGGTTGATCCTCATTTGGGGTTACTGGGTAGCCCCAGAGGACAATGTTTTTTATCTGGAGGGCAGGCAGAGTGCTGCATTGTAGTTCTGGATTGCCAAACTGGAGGCCTTGTGGGCCAGTAGTCTGACGACAAAAGTCTGAGAACACAAGCTAGGCTTATGTTTCTGGGTGAGGCCATGGCAGGCACAATCTACAGACCTGAATCGAGATCTCGTGCATCTGAAGTCAGGGCGAGGATCAGACGATCGCTCAGGTTGGAGTTTCTGTCCCTGATGGCCCCTTCATGAATGGGGGGGCATCACGAGGCCATGGGTGTTTTCCCATGATGGGAGTTGTGAGAAGCTCCAAACTGCAGAGAGTCTTCGGCAGGACAATTGAGACCTGTTGTTTGGCTCCAGGCCAATGATTCTGAGCAGGGTTCTAAGGATGAATGGCTGGGTAGCCCACCTCGCATTCCAATTGTCTCCTAGCAACAAGACAGTTTAGATCTCCTGTATCTGTGGGGAGCTACCGAGGATGCTGAGTTGAAATGCACACCCCTGGGGATGGGTCCGAATGTGCTTTTGTGTCTATGGAGATCTTGGAATGAAGCAGTGGCACTGGGGCCCTAAAGGGTTCTCTTAAACAGAGGCTTTGACACAGCTCCAACGTGGAAGTTTCCCATGTGTAGATGAGATGTTTTCTGATCGGTGAAACAAGAAACTGCTATATGCTGCTTTTGAAATCCAGGCCTCTGAGGAGAGATGCCTGGAAACCAAAGCAATGGATCTGATTAGTGCCTAGGGGCCTGTTCTTTTTTTTTTACCTCTGAGGACATCTTTCTATGGGTCTGAGTGTAGGCAGGGGCTCATTTGGGCTCAGATTGCCCCTGTTTTTCCTGGGAAGCTACCACTATTGAGATATATCAGGGACTTTGGAGGTTTATCCTATTAGAAGGGTTGTGGCCATTGGAATGGGCACACACAATTCCCTTGGAGAGGGCAAGTACAGTCCTCAGGTTTGGCTCCAGGGGCCTGAGCCTGTAGGTTGTGTCGTCCAGCCCCTTTTGGACAGTTGTCTGAAAACACAAACTCGGCTTATGTTTCAGGTCATAGGTATGGCAGGACTGATCTACAGACCATGAGGAGAAATTTTCGGGATTTGAAAGAAGGGCGAGTGTGAGCCCCCTGCTCAAGTTTTTGTCTCGGGATATCGTGTCACTCATGGTCGTGGAATTTCTGGGTGACTTCATGGGAAATGGACGTGTCTTACTCTCTGGTGGTTTGGCCCCGTCCAAAGAGTTTGGGTTCATTCTGTGGGCTGGAAGAAGTCCGTTTTATTTTGTTGTTGTTGTTGTTGTTGTTGTTGTTGTTGTTTTCTTTTTTAACCTCATGTGTCCCACCAAATGAGGGATTTCAGAGTAGAGCCCTAGGAGGGGCGACTGGACAATCAGAAATCTGGTTAAAAATTGGGGCCTAGGGACATGTCAAGCCCATTATGACATCTAACGGTCCAGCCACTGAGAGGACTTACTAGAGGACAGGACTCATGCTGAGGGTCACAATGCGTGTGTATGCCCTCGTCGCACTCAAGAATGGGCGGGGCCTCAGGGTTTCTCCTACACTGATCGTTGCACAACGTGCCAACCACAAGGGTTCTTGCCATGGGTAAGGAGGAGTTCTGATTTCTGCATCAGACTCACCCCTGGGCAGTAATTGGAGATAAGGTCTCGGTTCTGAAGCCTGAAAACTGAGGTAGGGAAGAGATGATGACCTAAGGCCATGGCGGGTTTTATGTGCTCAGTGTGCGGTCAGCTTTCTGGGTGTTGGTCAGGAGGTCCGGGCTCAGGATGTGTTCGACAGTGCATTAGTGCCCAGGTTAGACTATATAATTTGGGTAAAGTCGAGTGCTGTGTAGGTTTACCCTCATTTAAGGTGCCTGGGTAGCTCATGAGGCAATCATTTTTTTCTCTAGAGGGCAGGCAGAGTGCTGCATTGTGGGTCCGGAATTGCCAAACTTGAGGGCTTTGGGGCCAGGAGTGTGAGGATGGAAGTCTGAGAAGACAAGCTAGACTTGGGTTTCAGGGCGAGGGCATGGCAGGTACCCCCTGCAGATCTGAACCAATATCTCATGCATCTGAAGTCAGGGCGAGGTTCAGACGTTGGCTCAGGTGGGAGTTTCTGAGCATGACGGCCGCTTCATGAAGGGAGCGGAATCTCGAGACCATTGAGGTTTTCCCACGTTGGGAGTTGTGGGATGCCCCCTTCCAGGATTCCTTCTTCCGGACAATTGAGACCTGTTGGACAGCTCCAGGACATCCCATATGGAATGACTCCAGAGCACCGTTCGCGGATGGATGCCTGGGAAGCCCGCCTCGCATTCCAATTGTCTCCTAGCAACAAGACAGTTTAGATCTGATGGCTCTGCCGGAGCAACCGGGGTGGCTGAGTTGAAATGGACTTTCCTGAGGATGGGTCCTAATGTGTTTTTGTGTCCATGAGGGCCTTGGAATGGGGCGGTGGCACCGGGAACCTGAAGTACTCTCCTAAGCTATGGACATGGCTCCCATGCACAGGTTTCCTTGTGGAGACGAATTGAGTTCTGATGGGTGCCTCAGGAAAACCCCTATGCTCGTATTGGAATCAGGCTTTTGAGGACACATGCCTGTAACCCATAGCAATGGATCCTATTATGGCCTAGGGTCCTGTCTGGTTCAATCTTCTTCTCTGGGGACATCCATCTATGGTATGAGTGGAGGTCGATTATCAGCTGGTGTCAGACAGCCCTTGTTTGTTCCGGCGACCTACACTATTGTGATGGCCTCAGGGACTTTGGAAGTTTCTCCTAATATGTACGATTTTGGATCATGGAATGGGCAGAATTCCCATGGATTGGTAGGCACAGTCCTAATGTGTGGCTCCAGGGGCCCAGCCTGGAGGCTGTGTGGCCCAAGACTTTGAGGACAGAAGTCTGAAAACACAAACTCAGCTTAGGTTTGGGGACGTAGTTATGGCAGGCAGGCCCGATTGACAAACCATGAGAAGAACTCTTCAGGATATGAAGAAAGTGCGAGTCTGAGGCGCTTGCTCAGGCTTTTGTCTCTGGATTTTGTATCAGCGATGGCCGTGGAATTTCGGGGAGGCCTCATGGGCCATGCACGAATCTTCCTCTCTGAGGATTTGGCCCGATTCCCAATTGCTTTTCGTCATTCTGTGGGATGGATGGTCTCCTTTCAGGTTTGTTACCTCAGGTGTCCCACCAAAAGAGGAATTCCAAATCCAAGCCGTGGGGAAGACTGAAGGGACATCCCGAACTATGGTTTAAAGTGGGGGCCTAGGGGCATGGCAAGCCCAATATGCTATCTCTTCATCCAGACACTGAGTGGCCTTACTTGAGGCCTGGGCTCAGCCTGAGCATCACAATGTGTGTTTGTGACCAATGTGGCCCGCGAGCATGGGCGGGGCCTCATGGGCCACACTGGTTTCAACCACACTGAACGTTGGACAACATGCCAACCACAAGGTTTCTTGCCATGGGGAAGGAGTTCTGATTTCTCCATCACCTTCAACCCTGGGCAGTTCTTGGAGATAAGGTCTAGGTTCTGAAACCTGGAAACCGAGGTTGGGAAGAGATGACGACCTAAGGCCATGGCGGCTGGATGTGCTCAGTGTGCGGCCAGCTGTCTGGGAGGGGCCAGGGGGTCCAGGCTCACGCTGTGTCAGAAAGGGCATTAGTGCCCTGGTCAGCCTATGTATTTGGGGTACAGCCAAGGTCGGTGCAGGTTGATCCTCATTTGGTGTTACTGGGTAGCCCCAGAGGACAATGTATTTCTTCTGGAGGGCCAGCAGAGTGCTGCATTGTAGTTCTGGATTGCCAAACTGGAGGGCTTGTGAGCCAGTAGTCTGACGACAAATGTCTGAGAACACAAGCTAGGCTTAGGTTTCTGGGTGAGGCCATGGCAGGCACAATCTACAGACCTGAATCGAGATCTCGTGCATCTGAAGTCAGGACGAGGATCAGACGATCGCTCAGTTTGGAGTTTCTGTCCCTGATGGCCCCTTCATGAATGGGGGGGTGCAATACGAGGCCATGGGGGTTTTCCCAAGATGAGAGTTATGAGAAGCTCCAAACAGCAGAGAGTCTTCTGCAGGTCAATTTAGACCGTTGCTTGGCTCCAGGCCAATGATTCTGAGCAGGGTTCTAAGGATGGATGGCTACGTAGCCCACCTCGCATTCCAGAGATAGAAGGTTGAGCCGGACAGGCCCTTAGGCCGTAATCTCAACTCTTGCTTTGGGTTCCAGGTGTTATTCCTCAGAGGCTTTGGTTCGAAGAACAGGATATGGGGCTTTCCTGAGGCACTGAACAGAACTCCTCTCCTCTCCACATGGGAAGCTTCCCTGTTGGAGCTGTGTCAAACACCTCAGTTTGGAGAACCCTGCAGAGTCCCTGAGCCACCTCCACATTCCAAGGTCTCCCAGGCCACCAAGCCACAGTAGGACTCATCTTCAGGAGAGTCCATTTCAACTCTCCCCTCTGGGTAGCTCACCCAGGAGCCTGCAGATTGAGCCTGCCTTGTCCTGACTAAAGAGTGGGAATATGAGGTGGCGTTCCCAGGCATCCATGCTTAGACACCTGCTCTCGAGTCTTTCCGTATGGGGCCTCCTGGAACCATCCAATAGGAATCGACTGTCGTGCAGAAGGAAAACTTGAGGTTTGGAGTAGTTCACAAATCCCATCGTAGGCAAACATCCCTGGCCTAATGAAGCCCTCACCCTTCAGGAAGAGGCCATGCTGGACAAAAACTCTAGCCTGAGGCATGTCTCATAGTTGACATGACCTCAGTGCAGGAGATCTCGATTCAGCCTCTGCAGAGTGGGCCTGCCGTGCCCTCGGTCCCAAACCTCACGCTAGCTTGTGTTTTCAGACTTCCTTCCTCACACTCCTGGCAAACAAGCCCTCCGGACAAGAAACTCCAGAACCAAAACCCAGCCCAGTGTCTGCCCAACGGAAGAAAAACGTTTCCCTGTGGGGCTCTCCAGAAAACCCAGATGAGGATCAACCTGCTCGGGCCTCGACGGACCTTGAACTGGATATGCTGCTCTGGGAACTCATGCTCTGTCTGACACAGCCTGAAACCAGACGTCCAGAGAGACAAGGAGACAGCTGGCCGCACACCCAGCACTTCGGACACGCCATGGTCTTATGCCGTCACCTCTTCCTAACCTTGGTTTTCAGATATCTGAACCTAGACATTATATCAATTCTCCACACAGCTGGGTATCGCAAGCACAAAACAGAACTCCTCCTTCCCCATGGCTGTAAAGCTTGCTCTTGGCATGGAGTCACACCATCAGGGTGGGAGAAACCTTCATGGCCCCTGATGCCACGCCCAAACTTGAGTGCTGCTTGGGCACAAATTCACACTGTGACCCTAGCATGAGCCCCATGTCAAAGAAAGGCCTGTCAGGACCTGGACCAAGAGCCCGCATATGGGGCTTGCCAAGCCCCTATGCACCCAATCCTCACCAGTGTTTGAGTTTTCCAGTCGCCCCACCTGTACCTGGGCGCTGCTCTGGAATCCCTTTCTTGGAGAGACACATGAGCCAGACAACACGACTCCACCCTTCCCTCAAAATGACCCCAAACTCTTGGGAGCTGGGACAAATCCCCAGAGAGGGATACTCGTCCACAGTCCCTGAGGCCACCGCTCCAATCCACGGCTATCCCGGACACAACATCCAGAGACAAAAGCCTGAAGGAACGCCTTCCACTCGCCCTTGTTTCAGAGGCCCAGGAGTTCCCTCTCGGGCTGTACATCCGGCCTGTCATACCCTAGGCGCCACTCATAAGCTGAGTTTGTGTATTCAGACTTCTGTGCCCACAGCCTGGACCCACACAACCTCCAGGCTAGGGCCTCTGAAGCCACAGCGAAAGATTGTGCCGGCCCTCTCTAAGGAAAGTGTGTCCAATCCATTGACCACAACCCTACAGTTTAGGGAAAAGCTCCAAGGCCCCTGAGGCCATCAATAGGTAGGCCACCCTGGACTAAGAGGGGCTCTCTGACACCAGCAGAGCAACTATCTCCACTTAGATTCTCAGACAGTGTCCCCAGAGACAGAAGGTTGAAATGGACAGGCCCCCAGGCCCTAATATGAACCTTAGCTTTGTTTCCATGTGTCCGTTCTCAGAGGACTGTTTTCGTAGACCAGCACATGGGGCTTTTCTGAGGCACCAAACCAAGCATCTCTCGTCTCCACATGGGCAGCTTTCTTACTGGGGATGTATCAAACCCTTCAGGTAGGAGAGTTCCACAAGGCCACCGAACAACCAGCACATTCCAAGGTCTCGATGGACCCAAACGCACATTATGACACATCCTCAGGAGAGGCCATTTCAATTCAGCCCCCTGGGTAGCGTGACCCAGAGGCAGCAGATCAAACATATCTTGTCGCTTATGGCCAATTGGAATGCGAGGAATGCTGTACAGGGATCCATCCTTCGAACCCTGCTCTCCAGTCCTTCCATATGGTATGTCCTGGAGCCATGCAACAGGACTCGAATGTCCCGCAGAAGGAAACCTTGTGGTTTGGGGCAACCTCCAAACTCAGCGTGGGAAAACTTCCTTGGCCTCATGAGGCCCCCGCTTCATGAAGGTGCCATCATGAACACATACTCCAGCCTCAGCCAACGTCTGATCCTCAGCCTGACTTCAGATGCAGGAGATTTTGATTCAGCCTCTGCAGAGTGGGCCTGCTCTGCCCTTGGCTCCAATACTCACCCTAGCTTGTGTTTTCAGACTTCCGTCCTCACACTCCTTGCCCACAAACCCTCCCTACTGGGAATTCTGTGGCCACACTGAAGCACTCTGCCTGCCTCCCAGGAGAAAAACATTGTCTATGGTGCTACCCAGAAACCCCAAATGAGGATCAAACTGCTTGGCCCTCGGCAACACCCCAATTGCATAGGCTACCTTAAACACTGATGCTCTGTCGCAAATAGCCTGAGCCCAGACCTTCCAACAGACACCGACACAGCTGGCTGCACTCCTAGGACATTGGACCCGCCACTGCCTTAGGCCACCATCCATTCCCAACCTGGGTTTTCAGTCATCGGATCCTAGACCTTATCTTCAATCCCTGCACAGGGGGGAACCTGATGCACAAATCAGAACCCCTCCTTCCCCATGGCAAGAAAACTTGCTGCTGGCAGTGAGTCAAACCTTCAGTGTAGGAAAAACGACATGGCCCATGAGGCAACGCTCAAGCTTTAGGGCCGCCTTGGGCACAAACACACATTGTGACCCTCAGCGTGAGTACCTTATTCAAGTAACACCTCTCAGTGACTGGACCAAGAGCCCGCATATGTGGCTTGCCATGCCCATAGGCACCCAGGACTAACTAGATGGTGTGTATTCCAGTTGAGGGAACCCACTGCTGTGCTCTAGAGTCCCTCTCCTGGGGGGTTCCCTGTGGGAGAAAACAGTACTCTTCCCTTCCCACAAAATGAACCCAAACACTTGGGAACTTGGACAATCCCCCGAGAGGAAGGCTCTTCCTCGGCCTCTGAGACAACCCCTACCCTGACCGGACACTGTGAACGCAACACCCAGAGACAAAATCCTGAGTGACTGCCTCCCACTTGCCCTCCTTTGATATCCAGAGGATCTCCCCTCACAGACTGGAGATCAGTCCTGCCATTACCTTGGCCACTAGCTGAGCCAAGTTTACTTTTTCAGACATCTGTCCCCACAGCCCTGGCAAACACAGCCTCTAGGCTGGGTCCTCTGGAGCCATACCACAGGACCGTGCCTGCTCTCTCCTGGGAAACTGTGTCCATTCCTTTGGCCACACACCTCCAGAATATGAGAAACCTCAAGGCCCCCGAGGACATCCCACTACTGGGAGGCTCCTTGGACACACAGGGGCATTCGGACACAAGCTGAGCAGCTACCTCCACGAAGGCATGCCCACAGATGTCAACAGAGATAGAAGGTTGAGCCGGACAGGCCCTTAGGCCGTAATCTCAACTCTTGCTTTGGGTTCCAGGTGTTACTCCTCAGAGGCTTTGGTTCGAAGAACAGGATATGGGGCTTTCCTGAGGCACTGAACAGAACTCCTCTCCTCTCCACATGGGAAGCTTCCCTGTTGGAGCTGTGTCAAACACCTCAGTTTGGAGAACCCTGCAGAGTCCCTGAGCCACCTCCACATTCCAAGGTCTCCCAGGCCACCAAGCCACAGTAGGACTCATCTTCAGGAGAGTCCATTTCAACTCCCCCTCTGGGTAGCTCACCCAGGATCCTGCAGATTGAGCCTGCCTTGTCCTGACTAAAGAGTGGGAATATGAGGTGGCGTTCCCAGGCATCCATGCTTAGACACCTGCTCTCGAGTCTTTCCGTATGGGGCCTCCTGGAACCATCCAATAGGACTCGACTGTCGTGCAGAAGGAAACCTTGAGTTTTGGAGTAATTCACAAATCCCATCGTAGGCAAACATCCCTGGCCTAATGAAGCCCTCACCCTTCAGGAAGAGGCCATGCTGGACAAAAACTCTAGCCTGAGGCACGTCTCATAGTTGACATGACCTCAGTGCAGGAGATCTCGATTCAGCCTCTGCAGAGTGGCCCTGCCATGCCCTCAGTCCCAAAACTCACGCTAGCTTTTGTTTTCAGACTTCCTTCCTCACACTCCCGGCAACAAGCCCTACGGACTAGGAACTCCAGAACCACAACCCAGCCCAGTGTCTGCCCAACGGAAGAAAAACGTTTCCCTGTGGGGCACTCCAAAAAACCCAGATGAGGATCAACCTGCTCGGGCCTTGACGGTCCCCGAACTGGATATGCTGCTCTGGGCACTCATGCTCTGTCTGACACAGCCTGAAGCCAGACGTCCAGACAGACAAAGAGACAGCTGGCCACACACCCAGCACTTCGGACACGCCATGGTCTTATGCCGTCACCTCTTCCTAACCTTGGTTTTCAGATATCTGAACCTAGACATTATATCAATTCTCCACACAGCTGGGTATCGCAAGCACAAAACAGAACTCCTCCTTCCCCATGGCTGTAAAGCTTGCTCTTGGCATGGAGTCACACCTTCAGGGTGGGAGAAACCTTCATGGCCCCTGATGCCACGCCCAAACTTGAGTGCTGCTTGGGCACAAATTCACACTGTGACCCTCAGCATGAGCCCCATGTCAAAGAAAGGCCTGTCAGGACCTCTACCAAGAGCCCGCATATGGGGCTTGCCAAGCCCCTATGCACCCAATCCTCACCAGTGTTTGAGTTTTCCAGTCGCCCCACCTGTACCTGGGCTCTGCTCTGGAATCCCTTTCTTGGAGAGACACATGAGCCAGACAACACGACTCCACCCTTCCCACAAAATGACCCCAAACTCATGAGGCGCCCGCTTCATGAAGGTGCCATCATGGACACATACTCCAGCCTCAGCCAACTTCTGATCCTCAGCCTGACTTCAGATGCAGGAGATTTTGATTCAGCCTCTGCTGATTGGGCCTGCTCTGCCCTTGGCTCCAATCCTCACCCTAGCTTGTGTTTTCAGACTTCCGTCCTCACACTCCTGGCCCAAAAACCCTCTATACTGGGAATTCTGGGGCCACACTGAAGCACTCTGCCTGCCTCCCAGGAGAAAAACATTGTCTATGGTGCTGCCCAGAAACCCCAAATGAGGATAAAACTGCTTGGCCCTCGGCAACACCCCAATTGCATAGGCTACCTTAAACACTGATGCTCTGTCGCAAATAGCCTGAGCCCAGACCTTCCAACAGACACCGACACAGCTGGCTGCACACCCAGCACATTGGACCCGCCACTGCCTTAGGCCACCATCCATTCCCAACCTGGGTTTTCAGTCATTGGAACCTAGACCTTATCTCCAATCCCTGCACAGGGGGAACCTGATGCACAAGTCATAACCCCTCCTTACCCATGGCAAGAAACCTTGCTGCTGGCCGTGAGTCAAACCTTCAGTGTATGAGAAAACGGTAAACCTGCCGGGCCTCATGAAGCCCCCCATATCCTTCAGGGAGAGGCCATCATGGACAAAAACTCTAGCTTGAAGCACGTCTCATAGTAGATATGACCGCAATGCAGGAGATCTTGATTAAGCCTCTGCAGAGTGGCCTGCCGTGCCCTCGGTCCCAAACCTCATGCTAGCTTGTGTTTTCAGGCTTCCTTCCTCACACTCCTGGCAAACAATCCCTCCAGAGTAGGATTTGCAGAACCACGAGCCAGCCCAGTGACTGCCCACCGGTAGAAAACGTTTCCTTGTGGGCCTCTCCATAAAACCCAGATGAGGATCAACCTGCTCTTGCCTCGACGGCACTCAGATTTGATAGGCTGCTCTGGGCACTAATGCTCTGCCTTTCACAGCCTGATGCCAGACGTCCAGACAGGCAAGGAGACAGCTGGCCACACACCTAGCACTTCTGACATGCCATGGTCTTATGCCGTTATCTCTTCCTAACCTTGGTTTTCAGATATCTAAACCCAGATATTATATCAATTCGCCACACAGTTGGGCATCTGAATCACAAATCAGAACTCCTTCTTCCCCATGGCTGTAAGGCTTGCTCTTGGCATGGAGTCACACCTTCAGGGTGGGAGAAACCTTCATTTCCCCTGAAACCACGCCCAAACTTGAGTGCTGCCTTGGGCACAAATTCACTCTGTGACCCTCAGCATGAGCCCAATATCAAAGAAAGGCCTGTCAGGGCCTTGACCAAGAGCCCGCATATGGGGCGTGCCTAGCCCCTATACACCCAATCCTCACCAGTGTTTGAGTTTTCCAGTCTCCCTCCCGTTTTGGGGCTCTGCTCTGGAATCACTTTCTTGGAGAGACACATGAGCCAGACAACAGGACTCCACCCTTCCCCCAAAATGACCCCAAACTCCTGTTAGCTGGGTCAAATCCCCAGAGAGGGATACTTGTCCACAGTCACTGAGGCCACCCCCTACAATCTACGGCTATCCTGGACGCATCCAAAGACAAAAGCCTGAAGGAATCTCGCCCTTGATTCACAAGCCAAGGAACTCACTCTCTATCTGTACATCCGGCCTGCCATACCCTCGGCGCCACTCATAAGCTGAGTTTGTGTTTTCAGACTTCTGTGCCCACAGCCTGGACCCACACACCCTCTAGGCTAGGGCATCTGGAGCCACAGCGAAAGATTGTGCCTGCCCTCTCCAAGGAAAGTGTGCCCAATCCATTGACCACAACCCTACAGGTTAGGGAAAAGCTCCAAGGCCCCTGAGGCCATCCTGATAGTGTAGGCTGCCCTGGACTAAAAGGGGCACTCTGACACCAGCTGAGCCATTAAGACCACTTAGACTCTCAGACAGTGTCCCCAGAGACAGAAGATTGAAATGGACAGGCCCTTAGGCCCTAATATGAACCTTAGCTTTAGTTTTCATGTGTCTGTCCTCCGAGGTCTGGTTTCGTATACCAGCATATTAGGTTTTTCTGAGGCTCCAAACCAAACCTCTCTCGTCTCCACATGGAGTGCTTTTTTACTGGATCTGTATCAAACCCTTCTGGTCGGAGAATTCCGCAGGGCCACAGTACAACCATCACATTCCAAGGTCTCCATGGACAGAAACACACATTATGACGCATCCTCAGGAGAGGCCATTTCAACTCAGCCCGCTGGTTAGCTTGCCCCAGAGCCAGCAGATCAAACATATCTTGTCGTTAATGGCCAAAGGGAATGCGAGGCATGCTGTTCAGGGATCCATCCTTTGAACCCTCCTCTTCAGTCCTTCCGTATGGTATGTACTGGAGCCACTCAACAGGACTCGACTGTCTTGCAGAAGGAAACCTTGTGGTTTGTGGCAACCTCCAAACTCAGCGTGGGAAAATTTCGTTGGCCTCATGAGGCACCTGCTTCATGAAGGTGCTATCAAGGGCACAATCCAACCTCAGCCAACGTCTGATCCTCAGCCTGACTTCAGATGCATGAGATATCCTTTCAGCCTTTGCAGAGTGTGCCTGCTCCCAACCTCACCCTATCTTTTGTTTTCAGACTCTACCCTAGCACTCCTGGCCCAAAAGCCCTCATGATTGGGAATTCTGGTTCCAGAACGAAGCACTCTGCCTGCCCCCCAAAGAAAAACATTGTCTATGGCATTGCTCAGAAACCCCAAATGAAAATCAACCTGCTCAGCCCTCGGCAACACCCCAATTGCATAGGCTACCCTAAACACTGTGCTCTGTCTTACATAGCCTGAGCCCAGACCTTGTGAGAGACATTGAGACAGTTGGCTTCACACCCAGCACATCGAACCTGCCATGGGTTAGGCCATTTCATCCCTTTCCATTGACCTGGGTGTCTTCCTGGAGGTATATTCTGAGGCTGTGTCAGACTATGCATTTTTTCTGGAGCTTCCTATGGAATTGGGGTGGTATTAGGGGCCTTGCAATTTTCTCTTAATCTGGTGGGTTGGGAAACTGAGACAGGCTGACATTCCTTGGGAGAGCTGGCCCAGTGCTGTTGTGTGTTCCTGGAGGCCCCATCCTGGAGGGCATATGGGTCAGGACTCTGGGTCCAAAGTCTTCAGACACAAACTCGGGTAAGAGTTAAGCTCGAGGTGATGGCAGACCCAATCTGCAGACCCTGAGCGAAGCATCTCCAGATATGAAATTCGGACGGCTGTGAGGCAGGAGCACAGTCTTTTCTGTCTGACTTGTTTGTCTATGATGGCCACGAAATGGAGGGGTGGCCTCATGGGTCCATGTGAGATTCTACCTCTCTGGGAATTCTGCTCGGCACCCAAGAGTTTGGTGTATTTCCGGGGGATGGGAGGAGCGCAGTTTTCTGAGTCAGGGATCCCGTCCAAACAGCCATTCCAGAGATGGGTCCTGGGTTCTGGAGCCTGGATCACCGCAACAAGGCTTAGGATTTGGGCCTAGGGTCCTGCTCTATGTTTTCCTGGTACAGCTCCCGAGTGTTCTTGTTGGAAATGGGTCTCATTCTGAGGGTCACAATGCCTGTTTTTGCCCAGATGCCCATGCTGAGTGGGTGTGACCTCATGGGCTATGCACTTGGCTCCCACTCTGAGGGTTGGACTGCCATCTCAACATTCAGTTTTCCTGCCATGGGGAAGGAGGGGTACTTTTTTATGCTTCAGGTTCCCCCATGGGCAGGAATTTGAGCTAAGTTCTGGGACCGGTGCCTGAATACCCAGTTCACTTTGAGATGAGGTCCTCGGGCCAAGGCAGGACCCACCTGCAGAAAATGAGGCCTGCTTTCTGGGTGGCTGTCAGGAGCTCGGGCTCGAGCTGTGTCAGACAGAACATTCGTGGAGAGTTCGGCCTATGATATTGGGGTGCTTTTGAGAGCTGTGCAACTGGATCCTCATGGGGGATTTTTGCACAGACCCTTTCTTCACTTCTTCTATCTGGTGAGCAGGCAGATGGCTGCATTACGGCTCCAGAATATCCAAGTTGGAGGGTTTGCAGGCGAGGAGTGTGAGGACAGAATTATGAAAACATAAGCTACGGTTACGCTCAGTGCCGAGCACATGTCTATTCCAATGTACAGCAGTTGTTTCGAGATCTTCAGCACCTGGGCGAGGGGAAGATGTCTGCTCACGCTGGAGTTTGTATCCATGATGGCCAACAAATGGTGGGGAGGCCTCAAGAATTCTTGGAGGTTTTTCCAAGCTGGAGCTTGTGAGCTGCTCCAAACATCAAGGTGTCCTACTAAGGGACAGCAGAAGTCTTCTTACAGGGCTCCAGGGTCCCCCATATGGAAGATTCGATAGCAATGCTCTCTGAATGGAGGCCTGGGAAGCCAATCTCGTGTTACCATTGCAGCTGAGGAACAGGGTAAGCTTGAACCAATGACACTGATTCCAAGTTCCAAGTGATTTGCGTTGATGGAAGTTCTCAGTCTAACAGGTCCCAATGCTGCTTGGTGTCCAGGGAGACCTTAGAATGTGGTGGCGGCTCTCTGACCATTGAGGATTCTCTATCCTTAGGATTAGACCCAGTACCCAGGAGCCAGGTTTCCTTCTTGGGACAGGATGTGTGCTCTTGTATGGCTCACGGACCACAGGTTGGACCATATGCTTGAATTTCCAGAACAGACCTTTAGGAAGAGAGACCTCAAAACATAAGCTAGGGTTCTGATGAGGTTTTAGGGCCATGGAAGTTTCAATCTTCGGACTAAGTGCCATTGGCCTGCATGTCATCCTGGAGGTAGGTGCTGAGGCTGTGTCTGGCTGTGCACTTATTCCAGAGTGGCCTATGATATTGGGGTGCAGTCAGGGGCCTTGCAGTTTTCTCCTAATCTGGACATTTTGGGAAACTGAGATGGGCAGGGTTTCCTCAGGAGAGCAGGGCCAGTGATGTCATGTGTTTCTCGAGGCCCCATCCTGGAGGTCATGTGTGTCAGGACTTTGGGACCAAAGACTTTAGACACAACCTCGGATAAGAGATAGGAGTGAGGTGATGGCAGTCCGAATATGAAGACCCTGAGGGAAGCTCCTCGGGATTTGAAATTCAGGTGGCTGGGAGGGAGGAGCACAGGCTTTTCTGTCTGGATTGTGTGTCTAGGATGGCCACTAAATGGAGGGGTGACCTCATGTGTCCATGGGATATTATTCCACTCTGGTGATTCTGCTTGGCACCCAAGAGTTTGATTTCTTTTTGGGGAAGAGGAAAAGACTGTATTCCATCTCTGGGATCCTGTCCAAACAGGGATTCCAGAGATGGGTTCTGGGTCCAGACACTGGGAAAACTTAACCAAAGCTTCGATTTGGGATCCTGGTCCAGATCCCAAGGGGGATCTTTGGAAAGGGGTCTCATTCTGAGGGTCACAATGCCTATTTGTGCCCAGCTGCCCGTCCTGTGTAGGCATGGTCTCATGGACCATGCACCTGGTTCCCACTCAGGGTTGTACAGCCATCTCAACATTCAGTTTTCTGGCCATGGAGAAGAAAGAGCACTCTTTTGTGCTTCCGAGTCCCCTATGGGCAGGAATTTGAGCTAAGTCTGGGACAGGTACCTGAATATCCAGGTTGCTTCAAGATGATGGCCTCGGGCCAAGGTTGGACCCACCTGGAGGATATGGGGCCCACTATCTGGGTGGCTGACAGGAGGTCGGGGATCAGGCGGTGTCAGATAGACAATTTATGCAGAGGTCGGTCTATTATATTGGGGTGCCATTGATGGCCGTGCAGGAGGATCCTCATGTGGGTTTCTACGAAGACCCATAGGGCACTTCTTTCTGGTGGGCAGGCAGAAAGCTGCACTGTGGCTTCAGAATTCCCAATATGAAGGGCTTGTAGGCGAGGAGTGTGAAGACAGAAGTCTGAAAACACAAACCACGGATAAGCTCAGTGCCGACCACAGGACCATTCCATTGTGCAGTGGTTGTTTCGAGATTTCCAGCACCTGAGTATGGGCGAGGGTCAGATGTCTGCTCACGCTGGGTTTGCATCCATGATGGTCAACGAATTGTGGGGTGGCCTCAAGAATTCTTGGAGATTTTCCCAAGCAGGACCTTGTGAGCTGCTCCAAACAGCAAGGTGTCCTACTGTGGGACAGGGGAAGTCCGCTTACAAGGCTCCAGGGTCCCCCATATAGAAAGATTCGACAGCAGAGGTCTCTGAATGGGGGCCTGGGAAGTCTTCCTTGCATGACCATTGCAGCTGAGGAACATTGCAGGCTTGATCTGCTGGTTTTTGTTCAAATTTCCAAGTGATCTAAGTTGACGGATGTTCTCAGTCTAATGAGTCACAATGCTGCTTGGTGTCCAGGGAGACCTTAGAATGTGGTGGTGAGGGTGCCTGGGTGGCTCAATGGGCTAAGCCGCTGCCTTCGGCTCAGGTCATGATCTCAGGGTCCTGGGATTGAGTCCCGCATCGGGCTCTCTGCTCAGCAGGGAGCCTGCTTCTTCCTCTCTCTCTCTCTGCCTTCCTCTATGCCTACTTGTGATCTCTCTCTGTCAAATAAATAAATAAAATCTATATAAAAAAAAAGAATGTGGTTGTGGGTCTGTGGCCATGCAGGATTCTCCTACCTGAGGGTTAGACCCAGTTCCCAGGAGCCAGGTTCCCTTCTCGGGACAGGAGGGGTTCTCTTGTATGGCTCAGGGACCACATGTCGGATCATATGTTGGATTTCAAGACCAGGCCTCTGGGCACAGAGGCCTGAATATCTAGGCTAGGGTTCTTATGAGGTTGTAGGGGCATGTCATCCTCAACCTTCGGACTTAGGGACTTTGACCTGTGAGTCTTCCTGGAGGTAGATGCTCAGGCTGTGTCAGACTGTGCATTTTTTCCAGAGTGGCCTATGAAATTGGGGTGGGCTCAGGGGCCTTGCAGGCTCTTCCTAATCTGGAGGGTTTGTGCAACTGAGACGGCAGAATTTCATCCAGAGATCAGGCCCAGTGATGTAGTGTGGTTCTGTCAGCCCCATCCTGCAGGGAATGTGGTTAAGGGCTCTGGGACCAAAGTCTTCAGACACAAAATTGTGTATCAATTAGGAGGGAGGTGATGGCAGCCCCGATCTGAAGACGCTGAGGGCAGCTCCTCAGGATTTGAAATTCGTGTGGCTGGGAGGCAGGAGCAAAGGCTTTTCTGTCTGGATTGTGTCTAGGATGGCCTTGGAATGGTGGGGTGTCCTCATGTGTCCATGGAATATTCTACCTCTCTGGGGATTCTGCCCAGCACCCAAGAGTTTGGTGTCTCACTGGGAAGGAGAGAGCGTGGTTTACTGTTTCAGTGTTTCCGTCAACACAGGGATTCCAGAGATGGGTTATAGGTCCCTGTGCCTGGATAACCCTACAAAGGCTTAGTATTTGGGCCTAGAGGCTTGACTGCCTGGCTCTGTGGGGCTTTGGTTCAGCTCCCATGGAGACTTGTTGGAAATGGGTCTCAGGGTAAGGGTCACAATGCCTGTTTGTGCCCAGATGCCCATCCTGAGTGGGCATTGGCTCTTGTTCCATGCACCTGGATCCCAATATGAGGGTTGGACCACCATATCAACATTTAATTTTCCTTCTATGAGGAAGGAGGAGTACTCTTTTGTGCTTCAGATTCCCCCATGCACAGTAATTTGAGCTATGTTCTGGGACTGGTACGTGAATAATCAGGTTGGTTTGAGATGAAGGACTCAGGTCAAGGCAGGTCACACCTGCCAGATATGGGTCCCGCTATCTAGGTGGCTACCAGGAGGTCGGGGCTCGAGCTGTGTCAGACAAAGCATTAGTTCACAAGGTGGCCTATGATATTGTGGTGCTATAGAGGGCTGTGCTGGTGGAAACTTATATGGAGTTTCACGCAGACCCATAGGGCACCTCTTTTTTCTGGTGGGCAGGCAGAAGGCATTGTGGCTCCCAAATTCCCAATATGGGGGACTTGAAGGTGAGGAGTGTGAGAACAGAAGGCAGAAAACACAATCTATGCTTAATCTCAGTGCCGAGAACATGGCCGTTCCAATGTGCAGTGGTTTTTTCGAGATCTCCAGCATCTGAGTACAGGCGAGGGTCAGATGTCTGCTCATGATAAAGTTTGTATCTATCGTGGCCAACAAATGAAATATCCAGCACCTGAGTAAAGGTGGATTTCAGATGTTTACGCACACTGGAGTTTGTGTCTCTGATGACCGAATGGAGGAGTGGCATCAAGAGGCTGATGCATGTGAGATGCTCTAAACAGCAAGGTTGTTTTTTCTACTGGACTGTTAGAGTCTGGTATGTTTTCTGCAGGGCCCCCCATGTGAAAAGTATGGGTAGCAGAGCCCTTCCACATGGATGCCTGGAAAGCACACCTCCATTGACCAATGCAGCTGAGGAACATGCAGGTTCTGTACGGTGCTTCTGGGGCGAAGCACCAAGGTCTTGAGTTGACATGGAATCTCTTGAAGATGGGTTACAATGCTGGTTTTTTTTTACCAGGTAGATCTTAGAATGTGTTGGTGGCTAAGGTGCCTGCAAGATTCTCCTACCCTGAGGGTTTAACACAGGTCGAAGAGCACGGTTACCCTCTGGGGACAGGAGATGTAGTGTTTTGTGGCTCAGGGACCACATGCCATATCATAAGTTCCTATTCAAGAACAGGCCTCTGAAGACAGATGCCCGACAACCTAATCTAGGGTTCCAATGAGTACCAGGGGCATGAGAGGTTCAATCTTCAGACTTAGGAAAGTTGACTTGGGTGTCTGCCAGGATGTAGGTGATCAGGGAGTTTCAGACTGCGCACTTATGTCCAGAGTAACCTCCAATATTGGGGTGGCCACAGGGTCCTTGAATGTTTCAACCAACTCTGGAGGGTTTGGTTAACTGACATGCACAATTTCCATGGGGATGGCAAGCACAGTCCTGTGGTGTGGCTCCAGAGACTCCACCCTGGAGGGCATGTGAGCCATGGTTCTGGGAGGGAAGTCTGCAAACACAAACTCGGGTTAGGTTTAGTGGCTAGGTTATCGCAGGGCAATGTGTAGACCTGGAAGGCTACTCGTCAGGAACAGTAACTGGAATGACCCGAAGGTGGAAGCACAGGCTTTTATATCTGGATTGTGTGTCTAGGGTGACCTCAGAATGTAGCTGTGGCCTCATGGGTCCATGGGAGATTTTTCCTCTAAGGATACTGGCGGCTCCCAATATTTTGATGACTTTTTGAGATGGGAAGACTGCTATTTTCGATCTTAGGTGTGCCCCAAAACAGGGATTCCAGAGATGGGCTCTGGGTCTAGTCGCCTGGAAAATCCCACCAAGGGTTGGGATTTGGGCTTATGGGCAGACCAGGCCTGCAATGCAGGATCTTGGTGGTGCAACTGAGAGGGCTTGTTTGGAAGCATGCTCTGGCTGAGCATTACAATGCCTGTTTGTGCCCAGGGTGGCCCTCAGGAGTGGGCGTGGTCCCATTGTCTATTTTCTGGCTCCCACACTGAGGGATGGACACACATTCCAATGGCCAGGTTTCCAGCCATGGGAAAGGAGGAAATATCTATTGTGCTTCATGTTCCCCCATAGGCAGGGATTACAGCAAAGGTCTGGGGACAGATGCCTGAATACCAAGGATGCATAGAGATGACAGATTTGGGCCATGGCCGTTCTCACATGCTGGATATGGGCCCCGCTCTCTGGGTGGCTGACACGAGGTCTGGGCTCAGGCTGTGTCAGACACAGCACTAGTGGCCAGAGAAGTCTATATATTGGGGTTCTCTCCAGGGCCGAGTAAATTGATCCTCATGTAGGGTTTCTGGCCAGACTCACGAAGCACTTCTTTCTGTGGGGCAGGCAGAATGCTGCCTTATGGATCCAGAATTCCCTATCAAGAGGGTTTGGGGACAAATAGGGTGAGAATGCAATTGTAAACACCAGCTATGCTTAAATTGAGTGCCAAGCGGAAGTCAGTTTCAATGTGCAGCAGCTTATACGAGATATCCAGCACCTGAGTAAGGGCAGATGTCAGATATTTGCTCACACTGGAGTTTGTGTCTAGGATGACGACTAATGGAGGGGTGGCTTCAGGAGGCAATGGAGGATTACCCACGCTTAAGATTGTGAGATGCTCCAAACAACAAGGTTTCCTTCTAATGTACAGGAGGAGTCTGTTTTTTTTTCCTCCAGGGTCCCTCAAGTGGAAGTTTGCGTAGCAGAGCCCTCCCGCATGGATGACTGGAAAGCACATGTCCAATGACCATTGCAGCTGAGGAACATGACAGGTTCGTTTTGGTGGTTCTGGTGCCAAGTACCAAGGCCTTGAGTTGACTTGGAATCTCTTACAGATGTGTCCCAAAACTGGTTTGTTACAAGGGAGTTCTTAGAATGTATTGGTGGCTATGGGCCACGCTGAGGGTTTGGCACAGGTCGATGTGCACAGTTTCCATCTTGGGAGAGGAGATGTTCTGTTTTGTGGCTCAGGGTACATATGTTGTATCCTGACTTGGTATTCAAGAACAGGCCTCTGAGGATTGATGCTTGCAACCTAATCTAGAGATCCAATGATGTCCTTGGTGCCCATCAGGTTCAATTTTCTTACTAAGGACCATTGATATGGTTGTCTGACTGGATGTAGGTGATCAGGGTGTTTCAGACTGTGCATTTGCATCCAGAGCCACTTCCAATATTGGGGTGGGCTCAGGGGCCTTGCAGGTTTCTCCTAACTTGGAGGCTTTGGGGAACTGTGATGGGCACAGTTTCCTTGGGGATGGCAGGCCTAGTCCTGTGGTAAGGCTTCAGAGACCACCTCCTTGAGGATATGAGAGCCATGGTTTTGGGAGGGAAGTCTGCAAACACAAATTTGGGTCAGGGATAGTGGCAAGGTGATCGCAGGTCCAATGCATAGACCTAGAAGGCATCACGTCAGGAACTGTAATTAGGGTGACTGAAAGCTGGTAGCACAGGCATTTCTATCTGGATTGTGTGTTCAGGATGGGCTCTGAATGTAGACGTGGTCTCATGGTTCAATGGGAGACTTTTCCTCTCTAAGGATCCTGGTGGATCTCCATAGATTGGTGGTTTTTTAGAGAAGAAAAGAGTGCTCTTTTCCATCTTAGGGGTGCTCCAAAACAGGGAAGAATGCTGTTTTCCAACCTAGGCTTATGCCAAAACAGGGATTCCAGAGACGAGATCTGGGTCTGGGTGCCCGGATATCCCACCAAGTGTTAGGATTTGGGCCTAGGGGCATTCCAGGCCTGCAATGCAGGATCCTAATGGTGTAACAGAGAGGGCTTGTTTGAAAGCATGCTCAGGCTGAGGGTCATCATGCCTCTTTGTGCCCAGGGGGGCCCTCAGGAGAGGGCGTAGTCTCATTGGCCATATAGATGGATCCCACTTTGAGGGTTGGACACCCATTGCAACAGCCAGGCTTCCTGCAATGGAAAGAGGAGTTCTCTATTGTGCTTCAGGTTCCCCCATTGGCAGGGTTACAGGAAAGGTCTGTGGAAAGTTGCCTTAATACCAAGGATGTGTACAGATGACAGGCTAAGAATTCCCAGGTAACAAAACAGCATTGTTACCCATGTTCATGACATTCCATGTAAAAATGAGCCCTTAGTACTTCGCCCCAGAGCCACCAGAATGAACTTGCCATGTTCCTAAGCTGCAATGGTCAGTGGAGGTGTGGTTTCCAGGCAACCATACGGGGGTGCTCTGCTACACAAACTTTGCAATTGGCGGGGACCCTTGAGACAAAAAAACAGAATGCCCCTGTCCGGTAGAAGGAAACCTTCTGTTTGGAGCATCTCACAAGCCCCAGCGTGGGAAATCCTCCATTTCCTCTGGAAGCCACCACTCCATTTGTCAGTCATCATTGACACAAACTCCAGCATGTGCAAACATCTGACATCCGCCCTTACTCAGGTGCTGGATTTCAATTCGATCGCTGCACACTGGAACTGCCTTTAGTTTGACTGAATTAAGCCATAGCTTGGGTTTACAATTCCATCCTCAGCCTACTGGTCCACAAGCCCTATTGTGAGGGAATTCTGGAGCTACAACACAATATTCTGCCTTCCCCATAGAAAGAAAAAGGGCCTGGAGAGTCTGCCCAGAAACTCCATATGATGGTCAATCTTCTCGGTGCTAGACGGAACCCTGATTCATAGGCTGCCCTGGGCACTAGTGCTGTGTCTGACATAGCCGGAGCCAGGACCTAGTGTCAGCCACTGAGAGATCAGGGCCCATATCCAGCATGTGAGACCAGCTATGGCCCAAGTCTGTCTTCTCTTCTATTCTTGGTATTCAGGCATCTGTACCCACACCTTTGCTGAAATCCTTGCCATTGGGGGAACCTGAAGCACAATAGAGAACTCCTCCTTCCCCATGGAAGGTATTCTGACAGTTGGGATAGTTGCTCAACCCTCAAAGTGGAAGGCAGCTCCATGGCCAAGGAGACCATGTGCACTCATGATGGCTTCCCCGGGCACAAGCAGGCATTGTGACCTCAGCCTGAGCATGCTTTCAACCAAACGCTCTCAATTGCATCTCTGGGATCCCGAATTGCAGGCCTAGTACACACCTAGGCCCAAATCCTAACACTGGTGGGATTTTACAGGGGCCCAGACACAGAGCCCATCTCTGGAATCCCTATTTTGGGGGACCCTTAAGATGGAAAACAGCACTCTTCCCTTCCCCGAGATAGTCACCAAACTCTTGGTAGCCACCAGGATCCTTGAGTGGAAAAATCTGCCATAGACCCATGAGAACACACCTGCATTCCGAGGCCATCCTGGACATACAATCCAGATACATATCATGTGCTATCACCTTTGAGTCATCGGATTTACAGTTCCTGACGAGCTGCCTTCCAGGTCTATGCATTGGGCCTGCAATCACCTTGCCATTAACCTAAACTGAGTTTGTGTTTGCAGACTTCCTTCCTAAAACCATGGCTCACATGACCTCCAGGTTCTGGCATCTGAAGCCACACCACAAGACTGTGCATGAGATCCTCAAGGAAACTGTGCCCATCACTTTTGCCCGATACCTTTAGATTAGGAGAAACCTGCAAGGCCCCTGAGCGAAGCCAAATAATGGAGGCCGCTCTGGGCACAAATGCACAGTCTGAGACACCCTGATCACCTCCATACAGGCAGACACCCAAGTCAATGCTCCTGAGTCAGAAGATTGAACCTGACATGCCCCGAGGACTTCATTGGCACACTAGATTAGGTTTACAGGTATCTGTCATCAGAGGCCTGCTCTGGAATATCAACTTATGATAAAATATATAGTCCCTGAGCCACAGAACAGAATATGTTCTCCGCAAAAAGGAAGCCATGCTCCTGGAATTGTGTCATACCCTAAGGGTATTTGGATCCTGAATGGCCCCTTAGCAACCAGCACATTCTATGATATTCCTGGTAACAAACCATCATTGTGCCCCATCTTCATGAGACTCCATGTCAACTCAAGGTCTCGATATATTGCCCCAGAGCCACCAGAATGCACCTGCCATGTTCCTCAGCTGCAATGGTCAATGGAGGGGTGATTTCCAGGCATCCCTGTGGGGTTCTCTGCTACAAAACTTTCCACATGGAGAAACCAGAGAAAACAAACCAGACTTCTCCTGTCCGGTAGAAAGAAACTTTGCTATTTGGAGCATCTCACAAGCCCCAGCATGGGAAATCCTCCATGGCCTCTTGACGCCACCCTTCCATTTGTGGGTAATCACAGACACAAACTCCAGTGTGAGCAAACATCTGACATCCACCCTTACTCAGGTGCTGGATATTCGAAATGGCAGCTGCACACTGGAACTGCCTTTTGCTTTTCACTGAACTTAACCATAGCTTTGTATTACTATTCTATCCTCACCACACTGCTCCACAATATCTCTTGATAGGGAATTCTGGAGCCACAACGCAGTATTCTGCCTTCCACATAGAAAGAAGAAGGACCTGTTGAGTCTGCCCAGAAACTGCACATGAGGATCAATCTACTCAGACCACGAGGCAACCCTGATTAATAGATTTCCCTGACCACTAGTGCTGTGTCTGACAGAGTCTAAGCCCCGACCTCGTGTCAGCCACCCAGAGGTGAGGGCCCATATTTAGTATGAGAGATCGGCCATGGCCCTGGGCCATCATCTGTACCCATCCTTGCTATCCAGTCATCTGTCCCCCAAACTTTGCTGGAATTTCTGCCAATGGCGAACCTGAAACACAATAGAGAACACCTCCTTCCCCATGGCAGGAATATTGGCTGTTGGGATGGTTGTCCAACAGCGTGGGAGCCAGCTGCATGCCAAGGAGACCATGCCCACTCCTGAGGGCCGACATGGGCACAGGCAGGCATGGTGATCCTCAGCCTGAGCATGTTTTCAAACAAACACTCTCAGTTGCTCCTCCAGTACCAGCATTGCAGGCCTGGTATGCCCCTAGGCCCAAATCCTAACCCTTGGTGGGATTTTCCAGGTGCCCAGACCCAGAGTCTGTCTCAGAATCCCTGTTTGGGGCACCCTTAAGATGGAAAAAAGCACTCTTCCCTTCCCTGAGAAAGGCACCAAACTATTGGGAGCCGCCAGGATCCTTAGAGAGAAAAAATCTCCCATGGACCCATGAAAACAAACCTGCATTCCGAGGCCATCCTGTCCACACAATCCAGAGAGAAAAGTCTTTGCTACCGCCTTTGAGTCATCCTATTTACATTTCCTGACGAGCTGCCCTCCATGTCTATGCATTGGGCCTGTGATCATCTCGACACTAACCCTAACCCCAGTTTGTGTTTGCCGACTTCTCTCCCAAAACCATGGCTTACATGCCCACCAAGATGTGGTCCCTCAAGCCACATCACAGGAAAGTTCCTGCCATCCCCAAGAAAACAGTGCCCATCAGGTTGTCCAAACCCTCCAGATTAGGAGAAACCTGCCAGGCCCCTGAACCCACCCCAATATTGGCGGTTGCTCTGGATGCAAACGTGCAGTCTGAACCACCCTGAGCACCTCCATCGAGGCAGAAAGCCAAGTCAATGGTTCTGAGTCAGATGATTGAACCTGACATGCCCCTAGGACTTCACTGGAACCCTAGATTGGGTCTTCAGACATCTGTTCTCAGAGTCCTGTTCTGGAATACCAAGTTATGATACAACATGTGGTCCCTGATTCCCACAACAGAATATCTCCTGTCTCCAGAAGGAAAATGTGCTCTTGGATCTATGTCCAACTTTCAGGGTAGATGGATCCTGCATGACCCATTAGCCCCAGCACCTTCTATGATCTCCCTGGTAACAAACCAGCATTGTGACCCAACTTCCTGAGACTTGATGCCAACTCAAGGTGTTGGTACTTTGCCCAAGAGCCATGAAACGAATCTGCCATGTTCCTCAGGTACAAAGGTCAATGGACGTGTGCTTTCTAGGCATCCAAGAGGTAGTTCTCTGCTACACAAAAATTCCACATAGGGAACCCTAGAGCAAACAAATAAGACTGCTCCTGTCAGGTTGAAGGAAACCTTGGTTGTTTGGAGCATCTCACAAGCCCCAGCCTGGGAAGTCCTCCACATTCTCTTGATGCCAACCCTCCATTTGTTAGTCATCATAGACACAAATTTCAGCATGAGCAAACATCTGACATCTGCTCTTACTCAGGTGCTGGATATTCGAATCAGTCACGCACACTGGAAATACCTTTCACTTGACACTGTATTCTTTCACAGTTTGGGTTTATAATTCCATCCTCACCCTACTGGACTGCAAGTCCTCTTGAGAGGGAATTAGGGAGACAAAACGCAACATTCTGCCTTCCCCATAGAAAGAAGGGCCTGGTGAGTCTGCCCAGAAACTCCCCATGAAGATCAATCTACTTGGCCCTCGAGGAAACCCCGATTTATACTTTGCGCTGGCCACTAGCGCTGTGTCTGAGAGAGCCTGAGCCCCAACCTCGTGTCAGCCACCCAGAGTGTGGGGCCCTTATCCAGCATGTGGGACTGGCCATGGCCCAGTCATCTCTACCCATCCTTGGTATTCCGGCAACTATCCCAGACCTTTGCTGGAATCCCTACCAGTGGGGGAACCTGAAGCACAATTGAGAACTCCTCCTTCCCCATGGCAGGAAGCCTGGCTGTTGCTATGGGTGCCCAACCCTCAGAATTAGAACCAGGTGCATGGCCAATGAGACAACGCCCAATCATAAGGGCCGCCTGGGCCAAAGCAGGCATTGTGTCCCTCAACCTTAGCATGCATTCAAACAAATGCTCTCAGTTGTTTCTGCAGGGTCCCGCATCGAGGGCTGGTATGCCCTTAGGACCAAATCCTAACACTTCGTGGGATTTTCCATGCCAACATAACCAGAGCCCGTCTCTGGAATCTCTGTTTTGAAGCACCCCTATGATGGAAAACAGCACTCTTCCCTCCCCTGAGAAAACTATTAGGAGCTGCCAGGATGCGTAGAGAAGAAAAATCTCCCAGGGCTCCATAAGACCACACCTTCATTCCGAGGCCATCCTGGACACACAATCCAGATACAAGAGACTGTGCTACCACCTTCGAATCACCTGGTTTACAGTTTCAGACGAGCTGCCCTACAGACCTACGCATTAGGCCTGTGATCACCTCGCCATTAACCCTACCCCAAGTTTGTGTTTGCAGACTTCTTTCCCAAAACCATGGCTCACATGCCCTCTATGATGGGTCTCTGTAGCCACACCACAGGAAAGATCCTGCTATCCCCAATGAAACTGTGTCCATCACAGTTGCCCAAACCCTCCAGATTAGGAGAGACCTGCAATTCCCCTGAGCCCAGTCCAATATTGGAGGCCACTCTGGACACAAATGCACAGTGTGCAACACCTTGTCACCTCCATCCAGGAAGACACCCAAGTCAATGGTCCTGAGTCAGAAGATTGGTCCCTGAACCCCACAATAGAATATCTCCTGTCCCCAGATGGAATTCGTGCTCTTCAACTTGTGTCAAGGGTCGGGGTATATGAATTATGCACAGCCCCTTAGCCCCCAGCACATTCTAAGATCTCTCTGGTAACAAACAAACAGCATTGTGATCCATCTTCATGAGATTCCATGTCACTTCAAGTCCTTGGTAATTCGCCCCAGAGCCACCAGAATGAACCTGCCATGTTCCTCACCTGATATGGTCAGTGGAGGTGTGCTTTCCAGGCATCCATGTGGGAGTGCTCTTCTACTTATTCTTTCCACATGTGGGACCCTGGAGCAAACAAACCAGACTGCCACTGACCAGTAGAAGGGAACCCTCTGTTTGGAGCATCTCAGAAGCACCAGCAGGAGAAATCCTCCATGGCCCTTGACACAACCCCTCCATTTGTCAGTCATCATAGACAAAAACTCCAGCATGAGAAAACATCTGAAATCTGCCGTTATTTAGATTCTGCACTTTCTTTTCCACCACTGCACACTAGAACTGCGTTTCACTTGACACTGAATTTATCCATAGCTTGGGTTTAGAATTCCATCCTCAACCTCCTGGTCTGCAAGCCCTCTAGAGAGGGAATTTGGAGCCACAAGGCAACATTCTCCATTCCCACTAGAAAGAAATAGGGCCTGGTGAATCTTCCCAGAAACTCCACATAAGGTTCAATCTACTTGGCACTCGATGGAACCTTGATTTATAGGCTGTCCTGGGCACTAGTACTAGTACTAGTACTAGTACTGTGTCTGACAGAGCCTGAGCCAAGACCTAGTTTCAGGCACCCAAAGATATGAGCCCATATCCAGCATGTGAGATTGGCCAGGGCCCAAGTCCATCATCTCTACCCATCCTTGGTATTCAGGCACCTGTCCCCAGACCTTTTATGTAATCCCTACCAATGGGGTAACCTAAAGCACAATAGAGAACTCCTCCTTCCCCATGGTAGGAATCCTGGCTGTTGATATGAGTGTCCAAACCTCAAAGTGGGAGCCAGCTGCATGGCCAAGGAGACAATGCCCACTCATGAGGGCTGCCCTGAGCACAAGTAGCCATTGTAACCCTCAGCTTGATCAAGCCTTCAAAAAAATGCTCTTAGTTGCACCTCCAGGATCCTGCATTGCAGGCCTGATATGCCCTTAAGCCCAAATCCTAACACATCGTGGGATGTTCCATGTGCACATACCCAGAGCCCGTCACTGGAATCCCTGTTTTGAGGCACCCCTAAGATGGAAAACAGCACTCTTCACTTCCCTGAGAAAGCCACCAAACTAATGGGATCCCCCAGGATCCTTGAGAAGAAGAATCTCCCATGGTCCCATGAGTCCACACCTGTATTCCGAGGCCAGCGTGGATATGCTATCCAGATACAAGAGACTGTGCTACTGGCTTCGAGTCACCTGATTTACAGTTCCTGACGTGCTGCCCTCCAGATCTTTGGATTGGGACTGTGAACACCTCTCCATTAACCTTATCCCGAGTTTGTGTTTGCAGATCTCTCTCTAAAAACAATAGCTCACATGTCCTCCAGGATGGGGCCCCTAGAGTCACACCACAAGACTGTGCTTGCCATCCCCAAGGAAACTGGGCCCATCACAGTTGCCCAAACCCTCCTGATTAGGAGAAACCCGGAAGGCTCCTGAGCACATCCCAATATTGGAGGCTGCTCTGGATGCAAATGCACAGTCTGAAACACCCTGATCACCTCCATCCAGGCAGACACCCAAATCAATGGTCCTGAGTCAGATAATTGAACCTGACATGGCCCTAGGACCTCATTGGAAGAGGGATTAACTTTTCAGGCACCTGTCCTCAGAGGCCTCTTCTGGAATACCAACTTATGATACAAATTATGGCCCCTGAGCCCCAGGGTGGGAAATCCTCCATGGCCTCTTGACGCCACCTCTCCATTTGTTGGTCATCGTAGACACAAACTCCAGCCTGAGCAAACATCTGACATCCGCCCATATTCAGGCGCTGATATTGGAATCAGCTGCTGCACACTGGAACTGCCTTTCGCTTTGCAATGAATTTAAGCCTAGCTTCAGACTACAATTTCATCCTCACCCTACTGGTCTGCCATATCTCTTGATAGGGAATTCTGGAGCCACAACGCAACATTCTGCCTTCTTCATAGATAGAAGGACCTGGTGAGTCTGCCCATAAACTGCACATGAAGATCAATATACTCAGCCCAGGAGGGAACCCCTATTTATAGTTTGCCCTAGCCACTAGTGCTGTGTCTGACAGAGCCTGAGCCCCTACCTCGTGTCAGCAACCCAGAGGGTGGGGCCCACATTAACCATGTGAGACCGGCCATGGCCCAGGGCTGTCATTACTACCCATCCTTGGTATTCAGGCATCTGTCCCCTAGATCTTAGCTGGAATCCCTACCAATGGGGGGACCTGAAGCAAAATAGAGAATTCATCCTTCGCCATGGCAGGAATCCTGGCTTTTGGATGGGTGTCCAACCCTAGGAATGGGAACTGGCTGCATGGCTGAGTAGACATCGCCCAATCCTGATGGCCTCCGGGGCACAAGCAGGCATTGGGACCCTCAGCTTGACCATACTTTCAAACAAACGCTCTCAGTTGCACCTCCAGGATCCCGCATTGCAGGCCTGGTATGGCCCTAGGCCTAAATATTAACCCTTGGTGGGATTTTCCAAGCACTTAGACCCAGAGCTCATCTCTGGAATGCCTGTTTTGGGGCACGCTTAAGCTGGAAAACATTACTCATCCCTTCCCGGAGAAATCCAACAAACTATTGAGAACCGCCAGGATCCTTGAGAGGAGAAATCTCCCATGGACCCTTGAGACAACACCTGCAATAAAGGCCATTCTGGAAATTAAATCCAGATACAATTACCTGTGCTACCACCTTTGAGTTACGTGATTTACAGTTCCAGACTTGCTGCCCTCCTGGTCTATGGATTGGGACTATGATCACCTTGCCACTAACCCTAACCTAAGTTTGTGTTTGCAGACTTCTCTCTCAAAATCATGGCGCACATGTCCTCCAGGATGGGGTCTCTGGAGTCACACCACAGGACAGTTCCTGCAATCCCCAAGGAAACTACCCATCACAGTTGTCCAAAAACCCCATATAAGGGAAACCTGCAAGGAACCTGAGCCAACCCTAGTATTGGATGCCACTCTGGACACAAATGCACAGTCTGAAACACCCTCATCACCTGCATCCAGTCAGACACCAGAGTCAATGATCCTGAGTCAGAAGATTGAATGACATTCCCCTAGGGCCTCATTCAAACCCTTTATTAGGTTTTCAGGCTTCTGTCCTCAGAGACCTGTTCTGGATTACCAATTTATGATACAACATATGGCCGCTGAGCCCCACAACAGAATATCTCCTGCCCCCAGAAGCAATCCAGGCTCTTGGGCCTGTGTCAAATCCTCAGGCTAGATGAATCCTGCATGGCCCATTAACCACCAGCACATTCTAAGATCTCCCTGGTAACAAACCAACATTTTGACCCATCTTCATGAGGTTCCATGTCCAATCCAGTCTTTATTTCTTCGCCTCAAAGCCACCAGATGCCATGTTCCTTCACTGTCATGGTCAATGAAGGTGTGCTTTCCAGTCACCCATGTGGGAGATCTATGTTATCCGATCTTTCGACATGGGGAACCATGGAGGAAACAAATCAGACTGCCCCTGTCTGGTAGAAGGAAACCTTGCTGTTTGGAGCATCTCAAAAACACCAGATTGGGAAATCCTCCATAACCTCTTGACGCCACCCCTCCATTTTTGTGTCATCATAGACACAAACTCCAGCATGAGCAAATATCTGACATCCACCCTCACTCAAGTGCTGAATATTGGATTCAAACATTGCACACTGGAAATTCCTTTTGCTTGATACAGAATGTAACCATAGCTTAGGTTTACAATTCCATCCTCAGCCTCCTGGTCCACAAGCCCTCTTGATAGTGAATTCTAGAGCCACAAACCAGCATTCTGCCTTCCCCTTACAAACAAGAAGGGCCTGGTGAGTCTGCCCAGAAACCATACATGAGGATCAATCTGCTCGGCACTCGAGGGAACCCCAATTTATAGGCTGCCCTGGGCACTAGTGCTGTGTCTGACAGAGCCTGAGCCAAGACCTAGTGTCAGCCACCCAGTGATCGGGGCCCATATCCACGATTTGATACTGGCCATGGCCCATGTCCATCATCTTTACCCATCCTTGGTATTCAGGCCTCTGTCCCCAGACCTTTGCTGGAATCCCCACTAATGGGGGAACCTGAAGCACTATAGAGAACTCCTCTTTCCCCATGGCTGGATTCTGGCTGTTGGGATGGTTGTCCAACCCTCAAAGTGGGAGCCAGCTGCATGGCCAATGTGACCACGCCCACTCATGAGGGCCACCTGGGCATAAGCAAGTATTGTGACCCTCAGCCTGAGAATGATTTCAAACAAGCCCTCTCAGTTGCACCTCCAGGATCCTGCATGCAGGCCTGGTAAGCCACTAGGCCCAAATCCTAACACTTGGTGGGATTTTCCAGGGGACCAAACCCAGAGTCCGTCTCTGGAATCCATATTTTGGGGCACCCCTAACATGAAAAACAGCACTCTTCCCTTCCCCGAAAAAGCCACCAACTATTGGGAGCCACCAGGATCCTTAGAGAGGAAAAATCTCCCATGGACCCATGAGGCCACAACTGCATTCTGAGGCCATCCTGCACACAATACAGAGAAAAAAGCCTGTGATTCTGCCTTTGAGTCACCCGATTAACAGTTCCTGAAGAGCTGCCATCCATGTCTATGCATTGGGCCTGTGATAACCTTGCCACTAACCCTAACCCAAGTTTGTGTTTTCAGACTTCCCTCCCAAAACCATGGCTCACATGCCCTCCAGTTTGTGATAACTGGAGCCACACCACGGGATTGTACCTGTCTTCCCAAAGGAAACTGTGATTGTCACTATTAAACAAACCCTCTAGATTAGGAGAAACCTGCAAGGCCCCTAAGCCCAGCCCAATATTGGAGGCCACTCTGGACGCAAATGCACAGTCTGACACACCATATCATCTACATCCAGACTGATATCCAAGTCAATGGTCCTCAGACAGAAGATTGAACCTGACATGCTCCTAGGATTCACTGGAACACTAGAATAGGTTTTCAGGTATCTGTACTCAGAAGGCTGTTCTGCATATCAATGTATGATACAATATGGTCACTGATCCACACAAAAGAACATCTGTCCTTAGAAGAAAGCTGTGCTCTGGACCTGTGTCAAACACTCTGGGTAGATGAATCCTTCAAGGCCCCCTGGCAACCAGCACATTCTATGATCTCCCTGACAAAATACCAGCATTGTGACCCATCTTCATGAGACTCCATGACAACTCCAGCCCTTGGTACTTCGGCCCAGAGCCACCAGAATGAAACTGCCATGTTCCTCTGCTGCCATGGTCAATGTAGGTGTTCTTTCCAGGCATCCAGCGGGAGTGCTCTGATACCAACTTTCCACATGGGGAACCCTGGAGGAAACAAACCAGACTCCCCTGTACGGTAAAAGGAATCTTTTCTGTATGGAGTATCTCAAGCCTGAGGGTGGGTAATCCTCCATGGCCTCTTGAGGCCACCCATCCATTTGTTGGTCATCATAGACACTAACTCCAGCGTGAGCAATCAACTGACATCTGCACTTACTCAAGTGCTGGATATTTGAATCAGCTGCTACACACTGGAATTGCCTTATGCTTGGCACTGAATTTAAAAGTAGCTTGGCGGGACGCCTGGGTGGCTCAGTTGGTTAAACAGCTGCCTTTGGCTCAGGTCATGATCCCAGCGTCCTGGGATCGAGTCCCACATCAGGCTCCTTGCTCCGCAGGGAGCCTGCTTCTCCGTCTGACTCTGCCTTCCACTCTGTCTGCCTGTGCTTGCTCTCGCTCGCTCTCTGACAAATAAATAAAATCTTGAAAAAAAAAAAGTAGCTTGGGTTTGCAATTCCATCCTCACCCTGGTGTTCAGTAAGCTCTCTTGATAGGGAATTCTGAAGCCACAACACAGCATTCTGCCTTCCCCATAGCAAGAAAAAACAGCCTGGAGAGACTGCCCAGAAACCCTACATGAGGATAAATCTACTCGACCCTCGAGTGAACCCCATTTATAGGTTTACCTGGCCACTAGCACTGAGTCTGACAGAACCTCGTCTCTGACCTCGTGTCAGGACCCAGAGACTGGGCTCCAACTCCAGAATGTGAGACCAGCCATGTCCCAGGGCTGTCATCTCTACCCATTCTTGATTCAGGCATCTGTCCCCAGACATTTGCTGAAATCCCTGCCAATTGGGGAACCAGAAGCACAATAGGGAAATCCTCCTTCCCCATGGCAGGAATGATGGCTCTTGGGATGGGTTTCCAGACCTCAGAGTGGTAGCCAGCTGAATGGCCAATGATAACCCGCCCACTCATGAGGGCCGCCCTGGACACAAGCAGGCATTGTGACCCCCAACATGAGCATGCTTTCAAACAAACACTCTCAGTTGCATTCCAGAATCCAAATTTGCAGGCCTGATATTCCCCTAAGCACAAATCCTAACACCTGGTGGGATTTTTCAGGGGACCAGAAACACAGCCTGTCTCTGGAATCCCTGTTTTGGGACACCCCTAAGATGTAAAATAGCACTCTCCCCTTCGCCAAGAAAGCCACCATAGTATAGGGAGCCGCTAGGATCCTTGAGAGGAAAAATCTCCCATGGATCCATGAGACCACACCTGCATTCCGAGGCCATCCTGGACACAAAAGCCAGATACACAAGCCTGTGCTACCACCTTCAAGGCAACTAATTTATAGTTCCAGACGAGCTGCCCTCCAGGTCTATGCATTGGGCCTGCGATCACCTCACACTAATCTTAACCCGAGTTTGTGCTTACAGACTTCTATCCCGAAACCATGGCTCATATTTCCTCCAGGATGGGGTCTCTGGAGCCACACCAAAGGACTGTGCCTGCCATCCCCAAGGAAAATGTGTCCGTCACATTTGCCTAAAACTTCGAGATAAGGAGAAACCTGCAAGGCCCCTGAGCCCACCCCAATACTGGAGGCCCCTCTGGACACAAATGTGCATTCTGAAATACGCTGATCAACTGAATCCAGGCAGATACCCAAGTCAGTGTTTCTCAGTCAGAAGATTGAACCTGACATGCTCCTATGACCTCATTGTAACCCCTGATTAGGTTTTCAGGCATTTGTAATCAGAGACCTGTTCTGGAGTACCAACTTAAAATACAACATGTGGTCCCTGATCCCCACAACAGAACATCTCCTTTCTCTAGATGGAAGCCGTGCTCTTGGAACTGTGTCAAACCCTCAGGGTAGATGAATCCTACTTGGCCCGTAGCCACCAGCAGATTCTAAGATCTCACTGGTAACAAGCCAGCATTGTGAGCCATCTTCATGAGATTCCATGTCAACTACAGGCCTTGGTACTTCACCCCAGAGCCTTCAGAAAGAACCTGCCATGTTCCTCAGCTGCAATGTTCAGTGGAAGTGTGCTTTCCAGGCATCCATGTGGGAGTGCTCTGCTACCCAAACTTTCCACATGGGGGACTCTCGAGCAAACAAATCTGACTGCCCTGTCCTGTAGAAGGAAACCTGGCTGTTTGGGGCATCTCACAAGCTCAAGTGTGGGAAATCCTCTATGACCTCTTTTCAACTCCTCTCCATTTGTCGGTCATTATAGACACAAACTCCAGCTTGAGCAAACATATGACGTCTGCGCTTACTCAGGTGCTGGATATTCGAATCAGCCACTGCACACTGGAAATGCCATTCGCTTGTCAATGAATTTATTCATAGCTTGGGTTTACAATTCCATCCTCACCCTACTGGTCCACAAGCCCTCATGATAGGGAATTCTGCAGCCACAACACAGCATTCTGCCTTCCCAATAGAAAGAAGAAGGGCCTGGTGAGTCTGCCCAGAAACTCCACATTATGATCAATCTACTTGTCCCTTGAGGGAACCCTGAATTATAGACAGCCCTGGCCCCTAGTGTTGTGTCTGACAGAGCCTAAGCCCCGACCTCGTGTCAGCCACCTAGAAGGCGGGGCCCATATCCCGCATGTTAGACTGGCCACGGAACAGAGCCGTCATCTTTACCCATCCTTGGTATTCAGGCATGTGTCCCCAGACCTTTCCTGGAATCCCTACCAATGAGGGAACCTGAATCACAATAGAGAAATCCTCATTCCCCATGGCAGGATTCCTGTAAGTTCGGAAGGGTGTCCAACACTCAGAGTGTTAGCCTACTGAATGGCCATTGAGACCACCCCCATTCCTGAGGGCCACCCTATGCAAAAGCTTGCATAGTGACCCTCAGCCTGAGCATGCTTTCAAACAAACGCTCTCAGTTGTATCTCCAGGACTTGCATTGGAGGCCTGGTAAGCCCCTATGCCCAAATCATAACCCTTGGTGGGTATTTCCAGGTGCCCAGAGCCAGAGCACTTCTCTGCAATCCCTGTTATGGGACGCCCTTAATATGGAAAACAGAACTCTTTCCTCTCTGAGAAAGCCACCACATTATAAGGAGCCGCCAGGATACTTGAGAGGAAATATCACCCATGGACACCTGAGACCACACCTGCATTCTTAGTCCATCGTGGATACACAATCCAGATAAAAAAGCCTGTGCTACCTCCTTTGAGGCATGCGATTTACATTTCACACGGAGCTTCCCTCCAGGAGTATGCATTGGGCCTACAATCACTTTGCCACTAAACCTAACCCGCATTTGTGTTTGCAGACTTCCCTCCCAAAACCATGGCTCTCATGCCCTCCAGCATGGGGTCTCTGGAGCCACACCACAGGACTGTGCCCACCATTGCCAAGGAAACTGTGCCCATCAAATTGCCCTATCTTTCCAGATTAGGAGAAACCTGCAAGGCCCCTGAGCCCACCCCAATACTGGTTTCCACTCTGTACACAAATGCACAGTCTGGAACACCCTGATCACCTACATCTAGGCAGACATTGAAGTCAATGATACTGAGTCAGAGGATTGAACCTGACATTCTGTTAGGATTTTATTGGAACCCTAGATTAAATTTTCAGGAATCTATCCTCAGAGGCCTGTTCTGCAATACCAAATTATGATACATTTGGTCCGTTAGCCCCACATCAGAACATCTCTGGTCCGAGAAGGAAACCGTGCCCTTTGACCAGTGTCAAACCCTCAGGGTAGATGAATCCTACATGGTCCCTTAGCCACCAGCACACTCTAAGGTCTCCATGGTAACAAACCTGCATTATGACCCATCTTCATGAGACTTCATGTCAACTCCAGGCCTTGGTAATTCGCCCAAGAGCCACCAGAACGAATTGGCCATGTTTCTCAGCTGCAATTTTAATGGAGGTGTGCTTTTCAGGCATCCACGTGGGAGTGCTCTGCTACCCAAACTTTCCACATGGGGGACCCTGGAGCAAATAAACCAGTCTCCCCCTGTGTGGTAGAAGGAAACTTTGCTGTTTGAAGCATCTCACAAGCCCCAGCATGTGAAATCCTCCATGGCCTCTTGACGCCACCCCTCCATTCATCGGTCATCATAGACATAAACTCCAGCATGAGGAAATGTCTGACTTTCACCTTTACTCAGGTGCTGGATATCTGGAATCAGACACTGCACAATGGAACTGCCTTTTGCTTGGCACTGAATTGAACCTTAGCTTGAGTTTACAATTCCATCCTCACCCTACTGGTCCCCAAGCCCGCTTGATAGGGAATTCTGGGGCCACAACGCAGCTTTTTACCTTCCCCTTAGAAAGAAGAAGGGCATGGTGATTCTGCCCAGAAACTCTGCATGAGGATCAATCTGCTCAGCCCTTGAGGGATCCCTGATTCATACTCAGCCCTGACCACTAGTTCTGTTTCTGACAGAGCCTGAGTGCTCAATTCATGTCAGCTACTCAGAGAGTCAGGCATGTGAGACTGGCCATGTCTCAGGTCCCTCATCTCTACCCATCCTTGGTATTCAGGCATCTGTCCCCAGACATTTGCTAGAATACCTGCTAATGGGGGAACCTGAGGCACAATAGAGAATTCTTCCTTTTCCATGGCAGGAATCCTGGTAGTTGGGATGGGTGTCCTACATTAAAGTGGTAGCCAGCTGCATGGCCAAGGAGACAACTCCCACTCATAAGGGCTGCCCTAATCACATCAGGTATTGTGACACTCAGACTAGCATGCTTTCAAACAAACGCTCTCAGTTGTACCTCCAAGTCACACATTGTAGGCCTGGTACTCCCCTAGGCCCAAATCCTAATCCTGGTGGGATTTTCCAAGCACCCAGACTCACAGCCCTTCTCTGGAATCCCTTTTTGGGGAACATCTAAGATTGAAAACAGCACTCTTCCATTCAAACGAGAAAGCCACCATACTATTGGGAGCTTCCAGGATCTGTAGAGAGGAAAATACTCTCATGGAAACATTAGAACACACCTGCATTCCAAGGCTATCATGGACACACAATCCAGATACAAAAGCCAGTGCTAGTGCCTTCGAGGTACGTGATTTACAGTTCCTGACGATCTGCCCTCCAGGTCTATGCATTGGGCCTACGATCACCTCGCAACTCAACCTAATCCGAGTTTGTGATTGCAGACTTCTCTCCCAAAACCATGGCTTACATGCCCTCCACGATGGAGTCTCTGGAGCCACACCACAGGACTGTGCCTGCCACCCCCAAAGAAACCGTGCCCACAAATTTTCCTAAACCTTCAAGATTAGGAGAAACCTGCAAGGCCCCAGAGCCCACCCCAATATTGGAGGCCACTCTGTACACAAAGGCACAGTCAGAAACACCCTGATTGCCTACATATAGTCAGACACCGAAGTCAATGGTCCTGAGTCTGATGATTGAACCTGAAATTCCCCTTGGACTTCATTGGAACCCTAGATGAAGTTTTTAGGCATCTGTCCTCAGAGGCCTGTTCTGGAATTCCAACTTATGATACAACATTTGGTCCGTGAGCCCCACAACAGAATATCTCCGATACCCAGAAAAAAACCGTGTTCTTCGACCGGTGTCAAACCATCAGGATAGACTAATCATACATGGCCCCTTAGCCACCAGCACATAGTAAGATTTCCGTGGTAACAAAACTGCATTGTCACCCAACTTCATTAGAAACCAGGCCTTGGTAATTTGCCCTAGAGCAACCAGAAAGAACCTGCCATGTTCCTTAGGTGCAATGGTCAATGTAGGTGTGCTTTCCAGTATCCACGTGCGAGTACTATGCTACCCAAACTTTGCACATGGGGGAACCTGGTGTAAACAAACCAGACCTCCCCTGTCCAGTAGAAGGAAACCTTATGTTTGGATCAACTCACAGGCCTCAGCGTGTAAACTGCTCCATGGCCTCTTGATGCCACCACTCCATTGGTTGGTCATCATAGACACAAACTCCAGTCTAAGCAAACATCTGACATGCACCCTTATCCCGGTGCTGGATGTCTTGAATAAACCACTGCACATTGGATCTGCCTTCCACTTGGCACTGAATTGAACCATAGCTTGTGTTTACAATTCCATCCCCACCTGACTGGTCCCTAAGCCCTCTTGATAGGGAAATCTGGGGCCACAACGCAGCATTCTGCCTCCCCATCGAATGAAGAAATGCCTGGTGAGTCTGCCCTGAAAACCCACATGAGGATCAATCAGGTCGGCCCTCGAGTCAACACCGATTTATAGGCTGCCATGGCCACTAGTGCCGTGTCTGACAGAGCCTGAGCTCGACTGAGTTTCAGCCACTAGAGAGCAGGCCCCATATCTAGCATTTGGGATTGCCATGGCCCAAGTATGTCATCTCTACCCATCCTTGATATTCAGGCACCTGTCCCCAGACCTTGGCAGGGATCCCTGCCAATTAGGGAACTTGAAGCACAATAGAGAACTCTTCTTTCCCCATGGCAATAAACCTGGCTTTTGGGATGGGTGTTCTACCCTCAAAGGGGGAGCCAGTTACAACATCAATGACACCACACACACACTCCTGAGGACTACCCTTGGCACAAACAGGCATTGTGACCCTCACCCTGAGCATGCTTTCAAAAAATCCCTCTCAGATTCACCACAATGATCCCTCATTGCAGGCCTGGTATGTCTGTAGGTTCAAATCATAAAACTTGGTGGGATTTTCGAGGTGCCCAGACCCAGAGACCATCTCTGGAATTTTTGTTTTGGTGCACCCTTCAGATGGAAAACAGCACTCATCCCTTCCCCAAAAATGTCACCAAATTATGAGGAGCCACCAGGATCCATAGAGAGGCAATGTCTCCCATGGACCCATGAGAACACACCTGCATTCCGAGGCCATCCTGGACACACAATCCGGAGAGAAAAGCCTGTGCTACTGCCTTCTATTCACCCTAATTACAGTTCCAGATGAGCTGCTCTCAAGGTATATGCATTGGGCCTGTGATCACCTCGCCACTCACCCTAATTCAAATTTGTGTTTGCAGACTTATCTACCAAAACCATGGCACACATGCCCTCCAGGATGGGGTCTCTGGATCCACACTGCAGAACTGTCCCTGCCATCCACAAGGAAACTGTTTCCATCACAGTTGCCCAAACTGTCTAGATTAGGAGAAACCTACAAGGCCTCTGGGCCTACCCCAATTTCGGCGGCCGCTCTGAACACAAATGCACAGTCTGAAATACCCTGATCCCCTACATCCAGGAACACAGCCAAGTCAATGGTCCTGAGTCAGAATAATGAACCTAACATGCCCCTAGGACGTCATTGGAACCATTGATTCGGTTTTCAGACATGTGTCCTCAGAGGCCTGTTCTAGAATGCGAACTTATGATACAACATGTGGTGCCTGGGCCACACAACAGAACATCTCCTGTCCCCAGAAGGAAACCGTGCCCTACAATCTGTGCAAAATCCCAGAGTAGTAGATTCCTGCACAACTACTAAGCCACCAGCACATTCTAAGATGTACCTGGTAACAAACCAGCTGTGTGGCACATCTGCAAGAGATTCCATGTCAAATCAAGGACTTGGTACTTTGCTACAGAGACACCAGAATAAAGCTGCCATGTTCTTCAGTTGCAATGGTCAATGAAGTTGAACATTCCAGGCATCCATGCGGTAGAGCTCTGCTACCCAAACTTTCCACATGGGGGACCCTGGAGCAAATAAACCACACTCCACCTGTCCAGTAGAACGAAACCTTGCTATTTGGAGCAGCTCATGAGTCTCAAAGTGAAAATCCCTCCATGGCTTCTTGACGCCACCCCTCCATTTGTCAGACATCATAGACACAAACTCCAGTGTGAGCAAATATCCGACGTCCTCCCTTACTAAGGTGCTGGATATCTGGAAAAAGCTGCTGGACACAGGAACTGCCTTCCGCTTGGCAGTGAATTGAACTGTAGCTTGTGTTTACAATTCCTTCCTCACCCGACTGGTCCCCAAGCCTTCTTGATAGCGAATTATGGACACACAACACAGCATTCTGCCTTCCCGATAGAAACAAGTGCCTGGTGAGTCTGGCCAGAAACCCCACATGAGGATCAATCTGCTCGGCCCTATATCGGAGGGACCCTGATTTATAGGTTGCCCTGGCCACTAGTGCTGTGTCTGACAGAGCCTGAGCCCAGACCTAGTGTCAGTCACCAGAGTTTGAGCCCCACATCTAGCATTTGGGATTGCCATGGCTCAAGTATTTCATCTCTACCCATCCTTGGTATTCAGGCACCTGTCCCCAGACCTTTGCTGGAATCCCTGACAATGGGGCATCCTGAAGCACAATAGAGAACTCCTCCTTCTTCATATCAGGAAACTTGGCTGTTAGGATGGGTGT
The DNA here is from genome assembly GCF_964662115.1 of Mustela nivalis. Taxonomy (NCBI): domain Eukaryota; kingdom Metazoa; phylum Chordata; class Mammalia; order Carnivora; family Mustelidae; genus Mustela; species Mustela nivalis. Next base: position 734,416 of record NW_028136507.1, on the reverse strand, counting down.
TCAACCCTGAAAGGGGGAGTCATTTACAAGTCCAGTGAGACCACACAAACTCCTCAGGGATGCCCTGGAGGCAAACAGGCCTTGTGACCCTCAGCCTGAGCATGCTTTCAAACAATCCTTCTCTGTTGCACCACCATGAACCCGCATTGCAGGCCTAATATGCCCCTAAGCCCAAATCCTAGCACTTGTTGTGATGTCCCAGATGCCATGAACCAGAGCCCGTCTCTGGAATCCCTGTTTTGGGGCACCCATAAGGTGGAAAACATCACTCTCCCCTTCCCCGAAAAAGCCACCAAACTATGGAGAGCCACCAGGATCCATAGAGAGGAAAAGACTCCCATGGACCCATGAGACCACACCTGCATTCCAAGGCCATGCTGGACACACAATCCAAAGAGAAAAGCCTGTGCTACTGCCTTCCAGTCTCCCTAATTATATTTCATGAAGAGCTTCCCTCCAGGTCTACGCATTGGGCCTGTGATCACCTCGCCACTCACCCTAATTTGTATTTGTGTTTGCAGACTTCTCTCCCAAAACCATGGCTCACATGCCCACCAGAATGTTATCTCTGAAGCCACACCACAGAACTCTGGCTGCCAACCCCAAGGACACTGTGCATATCAGATTTGCCCAAACCTTCCAGATTAGGAGAAACCTGTGTGGCCCCTGAGCCCACACCAATATTGCCGGCCACTCGGGATGGAAATGCGCAGTCTGAAACACCCTTATCACCTACATCCAGGGAAATAGCCAAGTCAATGATCGTGAGATAGACGATTGAACCTAAAATGCCCCTAGGCTCTCAATGGAACCCCATTAGGTTTTTAGGCATCTGTCCTCAGGGGCCTGTTCTGAAATACCAATCTATGACACATCATGTGGTCTCTGAGCCACACGACAGAACATCCCCTGTCCCCAGAAGACTACCATGCTCTTCGACCTGTGCCAAACCCTCAGGGTAGGAGAATCCTGCATGGCACCTTAGCAACCAGCACATTCTAAGTTCTCCCTGGTAACAAACAAGCATTGTGACCCATCTGCAAGAGATCCCATGTCAACTCAAGGCCTTGGCACTTTGTCCCAGAGCCACCAGAACGAATCTGCCATGTTCCTCAGCTGCAATTGTCAATGGAGGTGTGCTTTCCTGGCATCCATGCCGGAGAGCTCTTCTTCACAAACTTTCCACATGGGGAAACCTAGAGTAAACAAACCAGACTTCACCTACACTGTACAAAGAAATGTTACTTTTTGCAGCAGTTCACAGGCCTCAGCATGTGAACTCCTCCATGGCCTCTTTATACCACCCCTCCACTTGTCGGTCATCATAGACAAAAACTCTAGTGTGAGCAAGCATCTGACATCCACCCTTATTCCAGTGCTGGATGTCTCGAGTAAACTGCTACAAATTGGAACTGCCTTCTGCTTGGCACTGAATTGAACCATAGCTTTTGTTTACAATTCCACCCAAAACTGACTGGTCCCCAAGCTCTCGTGATTGGGAAACCTGGAGCCACAACACAGCATTCTGCCTTCCCTATTGAATGAACAAATGCCTGGGAATCTTCCCAAGAAACTCCACATGAGGATCAATCTGCTCCGCCCTCGAATCTACTCTGATATAAAGGCTGCCATGGCCACTAGCGCTGTGTCTGACAGAGCCTGAGCCCCGACCGAGTTTTAGGCCTCATATCTAGCATTTGGGATTGCTATGGCCCAAGTACGTCATCTCCACCCATCCTTGGTATTCAGGCACCTATCTAGAGACCTTGCTGGAAACCCTGCCAATGGGGCAACCTGAAGCAAAGAGGAACCTGACAGAAGAGAACTCATTCTTCCTCATGGCAGGACATTTGGCTGTTGGGTTGGGTGTCCAACTCTCTAAGAGGGAGCCAGATATATGACCAATGAGACCACTCCCACTCCTGAGGGCCGCCATGGGAGCAAACAGGCATAGTGAGACTCAGCCTGAGCAAGCTTTCAAACAATCCCTCTCAGTTGCACCATCATGATCCCGCATTGCAGGCCTCATACACCCCTAGGTGCAAATCCTAACCCTTGGTGGGAAGTCCCAGATGCCCAGAAAAAGAGCCTGTATCTGGAATCCCTGTTTTGGGGCACCCATAAGATGGAAAACAACACTCTTCCCTTCCCCAAAAAAGCCACCAAACTATGAGCTGCACAGATCCATAGAGAGGAAAAGTTTCCCATGGACCCATGAGACTATACCTGCATTCCAAGGCCATCCTGGACACACAATATAGAGAGAAAAGCCTGTGCTACTGCCTTCCAGTCACCCTAATTACTCCTGACAAGCTGCACTCCAGGTCTACTCATTGGGCCTGTGATCACCTTTCCACTAACCATAACCCACATTTGTGTTTGCAGACTTCTCTCCCAAAACCATGGCTCATATGCCCTCCAGGACAGGGTCTCTGGATCCACAACACATGACTGGGCCTGCCATCCCCAAGGAAACTGTGCCCGTCAAACCTGCCCAAACCTTCCAGTTTAGGAGAAACACGCAAGAGCCCTGAGCCCGACCCAATATTGTCGGCAGCACTGGACACAAATGCCAGTCTGAAACGCCCTGATCACCTACATCCAAGCAGACAGCCATTTCAATGTTCCTGGGTCAGAAGATTGTACCTGACATGCTCCTAGGACGTCATTGGAACACTAGATTAGGTTTTCAGGCATCTGTCCTCAGGGTCCTGTTCTGAAATACCAACTTAGGATACAACATGTGGTCCCTGAGCCACACAATAGAATATCTCCTGTCCCCAGTAGGAAAACATGCCCTTCGACCTGTGCCAAACCCTCAAGATTGGAGAATCCTGCACAGCACCTTAGACACCAGCACAAACTCTAGTTTGTGCGTTGACCCATACCACAAGCTTTCCATCTGCTGGACAGTCGAGTCCTGTTGAATGGCTCCAGGATGTCCCATACGGAAAGACTGGAGAGCAGGATTCGAAGGATGGATGCCTGTACAGCATACCTCACATTCCCATTGGCTCTTTGTGACAAGACATGTTTGAACTACTGGCTCTGGGGCGAGCTAACTAGGGGGCTGAATTGAAATGGACTCTCCTGCGGATGGGTCATAATGTGGGTTTGTGTGCATGGAGACCTTGGAATATGTTGGCAGCTCAGGGGCCATGAAGTATTCGCCTAACCGAAGGGTGTAATATTGCTCCAATTAAAAAGAGATCCCTATGTGGAGATGAGACAGGTTCTCTTTGGTGCCTCAGAAAAGCCCCAGATACTGGTCTTCAAACCAGTTCTCTGAGTAGAGACACCTGGAAACCAAAGCTAGGGTTCAGATTAGAGCCTAGATGCCTGTCCGTTTCAATCTTCTGTCTCTGGGGACACTGTCTGAGTATCTAAGTGAAGATAGTTGCTCAGCTGGTGTCAGAGTGCCACTCTTAGTCCATGGTCGAGGCATGGCCTTGGAGACCTTATTGGATTCTCCTAATCTCTAGGGTTGTGGCCAATGGATTGGGTACAGTTTTCTTGGAGAGGACTGGCACAGTCCTTCAGTGTGTCTCCATAGGCCCTAGCCTGGAGGGTGTGTGGGTCCGGGCTGTGGGCACAGAAGTCTGAAAACACAAACTCGGCTTGGGTGTGGAGCCGAGAGCATGGCAGGATGGACCCACAGACCGTGAGAGGAGATCCTCAGCTTATGAAAGAAGGGCAAATGGGAGGCAGTCACGCAAGCTTTTGTCTTTGGATGTTTTGTCTCCCATAGCCGTGGAATGTAGGGGTGACCTCAGGGGCTATGGAAGAGTCTCCCTCTCTGAGGAGTTGGTCCAGCTCTTAAGATTTTGGGGACATTTTGTGGGAAGGGTGGAGTCCTGCTGTCTGGCTCAGGTGTTCTTCCAGGAGAGGGACTCCAGATCACAGTCCTGGGTTCGAGCAAATGGAATACTCGAGCTCTTGTGAAGATTGGGATCATAGGGGCTTGGCAAGCCCCATATGCGGGCTCTTGGTCCAGGCCCTGAGAGACCTTACTTCGACATGGGGCCCATGCTGATGGTCCCAATGCGAGTTTGTACCCAAGGAGGCACTCAAGTTTAGGCTTGGCCTCAGGGGCCATGAAGGTTTCTCCTACACTGAAGGTATGACTCCATGCCAACAGCAAGCTTTCCAGCCATGGGGAAGGAGAAGATCTGATTTGTGCTTCAGTTACCCACGTTTGCCAGGATTTGATATAATATCTAGGGTCAGATATCTGAATACCCAGGTTGGGAAGAGATGACGGCATAAGGCCATGGCCTGTCTGATGTGCTTAGTGTGCAGCCAGCTGTTTCCTTGTCTGTCGGGACGTCAGGCTGTGTCAGACAGAGCATTACTGACCAGGGTAGCCTTTCCAGTTAGGGTGCGGTCGAGGCCAGAGCAGGTTGGTTCTCGTTTGTGGTTTCTGGAGAGCCCCATAGGGCAACGTTTTTCTTCTGGTGGGCAGGCAGAAAACTGTGTTGTGGTTCTGGAATTCCCAGTCTGGAGGGCTTGTTTGCCAGGAGTGTGAAGAGGGAAGTCTGAAAACACAAGCTAGCGTTAGGTTTGGGGCCGAGGGCATGGCAGGCCCACTCTGCTAAGACTGAATCGAGATCTCCTGCATCTGAGGTCAGGGCAAGTATCAGACGTTGCCTCAGGTTGGAGTTTGTGTCCATTATGGCCCCTTCCTGAAGGGGGTGGGGGCGTCATGAGGCCAGGGAGGTTTCCCAACGCTGGGAGTTATGAGCTGCCCCAAACATCAAGGTTTCCTCTGTAGGACAGTCGAGTACTATGAGATGGTTCTAGGATGACCCCTACAGAAAGACTCGAGAGAAGGGGTCTAAGCATGAATGTCTGCAAATGCCACCTCACATTCCCACTGGCTGCTTGGGGCAAGGCAGGCTCAATCTGCAGGCTCTTGGGCGGGTTTCTCAGAGGGCTGAGTAGAAATGGACTCTCCTGAGGATGAGTCATACTGTGGGTTGGTGGCCATGGAGACCTTGGAATGTGGCGGGGGCTCAGGGACTCTGCAGGTTTCTCCAAACCGAAGGGTTTGACACAGCTCCAACAATGAAGCTTCCCATGTGGAGACGATAGTTGTTCTGTTTGGTGTCTCAGGAAAGCCCCAGATGCTGGTCTTCAAACCCAGGCCTCTGAGGAGTGACACCTGGAAACCAAAGCAAGAATTCAGATTAGGGCCCAGGGGCCTGTCTGGTTCAATCTACTGTCTCTGCCGACATCTGTCTGTGTTTCTGCATGGAGGTAGTTGCTCAGCTTGTGTCAGGATGCCTTTGTCCAGAGAGGCTTATAGTAGTGGGATGTCCTCGGGGGCCTTGAGGTTTCTCCTATTCTGTGGGGTTATGGGCAATGGAATGGGCATAGTCTCCTTGGAGAGAGCAGGACAGTCCTGTGGTGTGGCTCCAGAGGCCCCAGCCTGGCGGCTGTGTGGGCCAGGGCTGTGGGGACAGACATCCAAAAACACAAACTCGGCTGAGGTTTGGGGCTGAGGTTATGGCAGGAGTGATCTACAGTCCGTGAGGGGAGCTCATTGTGATTAGAAAGTAAGGCGAGTGAGAGGCGGTCGTTCAGGCTTATGTCTCTGGATGTTGTATTCATGATGGTCATTTAATGTAAGCATGGTCTCATGGGCCATGGAAGTCTCCCTCTCTGGTGATTTGTCCGGCTCCCAAGAGATTGGGGTCATTTTGTGGGAAGGGAGGAGTCCTGTTTTCTGCCTCATGTGTCCCCACAATAGAGGGATTCTAGAGCAGAGCACTGAGTACATACAACTGGAATACCCACCCTCTGGTTAGGCCTGGGGTCCTATGGGCATGGCAAGCCCATATGCAGATTCTTGGTCCAGCCACTGAGAGACGTTACTTGAATAGTGGACTCATGCTGAGGGTCACAATGTGTGTTTGTGCCCAAGGTGGTCCTCAATATTGGGCGGGACCTCATTGAGCTTGCAGGTTTCTCCTACAGTGAACCTTGGACATGCCAACCTCAGGGTTTCTTGCCATGGGGAAGGAGGAGTTTTGATTTCTGCATCACGTTCACCTCTGGGCACTAATTGGAGATAAGGTCTAGGTTCTGAAGCCTGAAAACCGAGGTTTGGAAGAGATGACGACCTAAGGCCATGGCGGGTCCGATGTGTTCAGTTTGGGGCCAGCTTTCTAGGTGTCGTTCAGGAGGTCTGCACTCAGGCTGTGCCAGACAGGGCATTCGTGCCCAGATACGCTGTATAATTGGGGTACAGTTGAGTGGCATGCAGAAGATAATTATTTGGGGTTTCTCCGTAGCCCCATAAGGCAAAGTCTTTCTTCTGGAGGGCAGGCAGAGTGCTGCATTCTGGCTCCGGAACTGCCAAACTGGAGGCCTTGCGGCCAGGAATGCAAGGATGTAAGTCTGAGAACTGAAGCTTTGCTTTGGTTTCAGGGCGAGGAAATGGCAGGCACACTCTGCAGAGCTGAATTTAGATTTCATGCATCTGAGGTCAGGGCGAGGTTCATATATTGGCTCAGGTTGGAGTTTCTGTCCATGATGGCCCCTTCATGAAGGGGGGTCATCACACCGCCATTGGTGTTTTCCCATGATGGCAGTAGTGAGATGCTCCAAACCACAAGGATTTTCTGCGGGTCAGTTGAAACCTGTTGGATGGCTCCAGGACATCCCATATGGAACAATTGCAGAGCAGGGTTCTAAGGATGGATGCCTGGGCATCCGGCCTTGCATTCCAATTGTCTCCTAGCGAAACGGCACATTTGATTGCTGCCTATGATGTAGCAGCCGAGGGGGCTGAGTTGAAATGCATTCTCCTGAGGATCGGTCATAATGTGGGATTGTGTCCATGGAGACCTTGGAATGGGGCAGTGGCACCAGGGCTCTGAAGGATGCTCCTAACCAGAGGTTTTGACACAGCTCCAAGAAGCATTTTTCCCATGGGGAAACAAGATTTGTTCTCATTGGTGCTTCAGTAACCCCCAATATGCTGGTATTGGAAACCAGAACTCTGAGGAGAGATGCCTGGAAACCAAGGCAATGGATCTGATTAGGGCCTGGGGCCTGTCTGGTTTAATCTTCTTCTCTCGGTTCATCTGTCTATGGGATTGAGTGGAGGTAGTTCCTCAGCTGGTGTCAGATTGCCCCTATTTGTCCTGGGCAGTCTACACTATTGGGATGGCCACTTTGACTTTGGAGGTTTCTCCTAATTTGCAAGTTTGTGGCCAATGAAATGGGCAGAATTCCTTTGGGGAGGGAAGGCACAATCCTGAGGTGTGGCTCTAGGGGCTCAAGCATGGAGGGTGTGTGGGTCAGAGCTGTGGGGACATAAGTCTGAAAACAGAAACTCGTCTTAGGTTTGGGGACATAGGTATGGGAGGCCCGATCTACAGACCTTGAGGAGAACTCTTCAGGATATGAACAAAGAGTGAGTGTGAGGCACTTGCTCAGGCTTTTGACTCTGGATTTTGTGTCACTGATGGCCGTGGAAAGTAGGGGCGTCCTCATGGACCATGGGTGAGACTTCCTCTATGGGGATTTGGATGATCCCAATATTTTGGGGTCATTCCGTGGGATGGGAGGAGTCCATTCTGTTTTTTTTTTTTTTTACCTCAGGTGTGCCACTAAAGAGGGATTCCAGAGCAGATCCCTGGGAAGGGGCGACTGGACAACCCAAACTCTGTATAAGATTGGGGGCCTAAGGGCATGGCAATCCCCATATGGGGTACCTTGGTCCAGCCACTGAGAGGTCTTACTTGAGTACAGTGCTCACACTGAGGGTCACAATGCATGTTTGTGCCCAATGTAGGCATCAAGCATGGGCGGGGACTCATGGGCCATGCTTGATTCTCCTACACTGAACTTTGGACAACATACGAACCACAAGGTTTCTTTCCATGGGGAAGGAGGAATTCTGATTTCTGCATCATGTTCACCCCTGGGCAGTGACTGGAGATAAGATCTAAGTTCTGAATCCAGAAAATCGAGGTTGGGATGAGATGATAACCTAAGGTCATGGAGGGTCCGATGTGCTCAGTGTGCGGTCAGCTTTCTGGGTGTTGTTCAGGAGGTATGGATTCAGGCTGTGTCAGACAGTGCATTAGTGCCCAGGTTAGAATGTATAATTTGGGTACAGTTGAGTTCCATGTAGGTTCATCCTCATTTATTGTGTCAGGGAAGCTCACTGGGGCAACATTTTTCTTCTGGTGGGCAGGCAGAGTGCAGCATTGTGGGTCCAGAATTGCCAAACTTGAGGGCGTCGGGACCAGGAGTGTGAGGACGTAAGTCTGAGATCATAAGCTAGACTTAAGTTTCAGGGCGAGGGCACGGCAGGCACCCTCTGCAGATCCGAATCAAAATCTCATTCATCTGAAGTCAGGACGAGGATCAGACTTAGGCGCAGGTTGGAGTTTCTTTCCATGATGGCCCCTTCATCAAAGGGGTGGAATCTCGAGGCCATGGAGGTTTTCCCACGTTGGGAGTTGTGGGATGCTCCAAACTGCAAGGATTCCTTCTGCGGGAAAATTGAGAACTGTTGGATGGCTCCAGGACATCCCATATGGAATGACTCCAGAGCCGGGTTCTAAGGATGGATGCCTGAGCAGACTGCCTCTTACACCAATTGTCTCCCTGCCACAAGACAGGTACGATCTGATGGCTATGCAGGAGCAATCGTGGGAGCTGAGTTGAAATGGACTCTCCTGAAGATGGGTCTTAATGTGTGTTTGTGTCCATGAGGACGTTGGAATGGGGTGGTGGCCCCAGGGCTCTAAAGGATTCTAACCGGAGATTTTGAAACAACTCGAAAGAGCAAGTTTTCCATGTGGAGACAAGATTTGTTCTAATTGGTGCCTCAGGAAACCCACATATGCTGGTATTAGAACCAGGCCTCTGAGGAGAGATACATAGAAACCACAGCAATGCATCCAATTAGGTCCTAGGAGCCTCTCTGGTTCAATCTTCTCTGTCGACATCTGTCTATTTTATGAAATGGAGGTAGTTGCTCAGCTGGTGTCAGACCGCTCCTGTTTGTCCGGGTGGCCTACACTATAGGGATGGCCTCGGGGACTTTGGAGGTTTCTCCTAAATTGTATGATTATGGACAATGGCATGGGCAGAATTCCTGTGGAGTGGGCAGGCACAGACCTGATGTGTGGCTCCAAGGGCCCAGCCTTGAGGGTGTGTGGGCAAGGACTGTGGGGACAGATGTCTGAAAACACAAACTCAGCTTAGCTTTGGGGACGTAGGTATGGCAGGTCCGATTTACAGACTATGAGGAGAACTTTTTGGGATATGAATAAAGGGTGAAAGTGTGACACTTGTCAGGCTTTTGCCCCTGGATTTTGTGTCAATGATGGCTGTGGAATGTCGAGGAGTCCTCATGGGCCATGGAAGAGTCTTTCTCTCTGTGGATTTGGCCAGATCCCAATTGTTTTGGGTTAATCTGTGGGATTTAGTTTTGTTAACTAAGGTGTCCCACCAAAAGAGGGATTCCAGAGCAGAACCCTGGACAACAAGAAATCTAACTAAAAATACAGGCCTAGGTGCATGGCAAGCCCAATATGCCTTCTAATGGTCCAGCCACTGAGAGGCCTTCATTGAGGACAGAACTCATGCTGAGGGTCACAATGCGTGTTTATGCCCTCGTGGTACTCAAGCATGGGTGGGGACTCATGGTGCATGCTTGTTTCTCCTACACTGAATGATAGTCAACATGTCAACCACATGAGTTCTTGCCATGGGGAAGGATTAATTCTGATTTCTGCATGTCATTCACCCCTGGGCAGTGATTGGAGATAAGGTCTAGGTTGTGAAGTCTGAAAACCGAGTTTGGGAAGAGATGACGACCTAAGACCATGTTGGGTCCGATATGCTCAGCGTGGAGCCAGCTGTCTGGGTGTTGGTCGGGAGGTCCAAGCTTGGGCTGTGTCAGACAGGGCATTAGTGCCCAGGGTAGATTGTATAATTGGGGTACAACTGAGTGCCGTGCAGGTTGATCTTTATTTGGTATTTCTGGTTAGCCCCAAGGGCAATGTTTTTCTTCTGGAGAACAGGCAGAGTGCTGCATTGTGGCTCCGGAATTTCCAAAGTGGATGCCTTGTGGACGGGGAGTGTGAGGACGGAAGTCTGAGAACACATGTTAGGCGTAGGTTCTGGGCGAGGGCATGGCAGGCACCCTCTGCAGATCTGAATCGGGATATCATGAATCTGAAGTCAGGGCGAGGTTCAAACCTAGGCTTAGGTTTGAATTTCTGTCCATTCTGGCCACTTTATGAAGGAGACAGCATCTCCAGTCCATGGAGGTTTACCCACAATGGAAGTTGTGAGATGCTCCAAACAACAAAGATTCCTTCTGATCAACAATTGAGACCTTTTGTATCACTCCAGTACATACCATACAGAATGACACCAGAGCAGGGATCTTAGGATGGATGCATGGGAAGCCCGCCTCACATTGCAGTTGTCTCCTAGCAAATAGACAGGTTTGATATGCTGGCTCTGTCAGAGCAACCAAGGGGGCTGAGTTGAAATGGACTCTCCTGAGGATGGATGCTAATGTGGGTTTGTGTCCATGGAGACCTTGGAATGGGGCGTTGGTGCATGGGCCCTGAAGGATTCTCCTAACCGGAGGTTTTGAGACATCTCCAAAGGACAAGTTTCCCATGTGGAGACGAGATTTGTTCTAATTCGTGCCTCAGGAAACCCCCATATACTGTTATTGGAATATAGGCCTCTGAAGAGAGATAACTGGAAACCAAAGCAATGGCTCCGTTTAGAGCCTAGGGGCCTGTCCGGTTGAATCTTCTTCTCTGTGTACATCCATCTAAGGTATTAGTGGAGTTAGATGCTCAGCTGGTGTCAGATGGCCCTTGTTTGTCCCAGGCGGCCTACACTATTGTGAAGGCCTTGGGGACTTTGGAGGTTTCTCCTAATTTTATGATTATGGACAATGGAATGGGCAGAATTCCCGTGGAGAGGGAAGGCACAGTTTTGATGTGGCTCCAGGTGCCCCAGCCTGCAGGGTGTGTGCCTCAGGACTGTGGAGACAGAAGTCTAAAACACAAACTCAGTTTAGGTTTAGGGACGTAGGTATGGCAGGCCCGATCTACAGACCGTGAGGAGAATTCTTCCAGATATGAAGAAAGAGAGATTGTGAGGCACTTGTTCAGGCTTTTGTTTCTGGATTTTGTGTCAACGATGGGCGTGGAATGTCAGGGAGGCCTCATGGGCCATGGACGAGTCTTCCGCTCTGTGGATTTGGCCCGATTCCAATTGTTTTGGGTCAAACTGTGGGATGGGAGGAGTCCTTTCAGTTTTGTTACCTCAGGTGTCCCACCAAAAGAGGGATTCCAAAGCCGAGCCCTGGGGAGGGGAGAACGGACAACCAGAAATCTGGTTAAAAATTGGGTCCTAGGGGCATGACAAGCCCAATATGCTGTCTTTTGGTCCAGCCACTGAGAGGCCTTACTTGAGAACTGGGCTCACGTTGAGGGTCAGAATGCATGTTTGTGAACGACTTGGTCCTCAAGCATCTGCAGGGCCTCATGGGCCACACTGGTTTCAACTACATTTTACGTTGGACAACATGCCAACCACAAGGTTTCTTGCCATGGGGAAGGAGTTCTGATTCCTGCATCATGTTCAACCCTGGGTGGTGACTGGAGATAAGGTTTAGGTTCTGAAGCCTGAAAACCGAGGTTGGGTAGAGATGACGACCTAAGGCCATGGCGGGTCCGATGTGCTCAGTGTGCGGCCAGCTGTCTGGGTGGGGCCAGGAGTTCCAGGCTCAGGCTGTGTCAGAATGGGCAACTCTGCCCACTTCAGCCTATATATTTGGTGTACAGCCAAATGGCGTGCAGGTTGATCCTCATTTGGGGTTTCTGGGTAGCCCCAGAGGGCAATGTTCTTCTTCCAGGGAGCAGGCAGAGTGCCGCATTGTACTTCTGGATTGCCAAACTGGAGGGCTTGTGGGCCAGTAGTCTGAGGACTGAAGTCTGAGAACACAAGCTAGGCTTAATTTTTATGGGTGAGGACATGGCAGGCACAATCTACAGACCTGAATCGAGATCTCGTGCATCTGAAGTCAGGGTGAGGATCAGACGATCTTCAGGTTGGACTTTCTGTCCCTGATGGCCCCTTCATGAAGGGGGGGAATCATGAGGCCATGGGGGTTTTCGCACGATGGGAGTTGTGAGAAGTTCCAAACTACAAAGATTCTTCTCCAGGACAATTGAGACCTGTTAGTTGGCGCCAGGCCAAGGATTCCAAGCATGGTTCTGAGGATGGATGGCTAGGTACCACACCTGGCATTCCAATTTTCTCCTAGCTACAAGAAAGGTTAGATCTGCTGGATCTGGGGGAGCAACTGAGGAGGCTGAGTTGAAATTGACTCTCCTGTGGATGTGTCCTAATATGTTTTTGTGTCTATGGAGACCTTGGAATGAAGCGGTGGCACTGGGTCCCTTATGGGTTCTTCTAAACAGAGACTTTGACACAGCTCCACCGTGCAAGTTTCCCATATGTAGATGAGATTTGTTCTGATGGGTGAGTCAAGAAACAGCCATATGCTGGTATTGAAATCCAGGCCTCTGAGGAGACATGCCTGGAAACCATAGCAATGGATCCGATTAGTGCCTAGTGGTCTGTTCATTCCTTTTTTCCTCTGGGGACATCAGTCTATGGGTCTGAGTGCAGGTAGGTGCTCTGATGTGCTCAGATTGCTCCTGTTTGTCCTGGGAAGCCACCACTATTGGGATGGCCTCAGGAACTTTGGAGGTTTATCCTATTAGTAGGATTGCGGCCATTGGAATGGGTACACACAATTCCCTTGGAGAGGGCAAGTACAGTCCTCAGGTTTGGCTCCAAGGGCCTGAGCCTTTGGGGTGTGTAGGCCACGGCTGTTTGGACAGTTGTCTGAAAACACAACCTCGGCTTATGTTTCAGGTCATAGGTATGGCAGGACTGATCTACAGAACATGAGAAGAACTCTTCGGGATATGAAAAAAGGGTGAGTGTGAGGCTCTTGCTCAAGTTTATCTCTGGATATCGTGTGAGTCATGGTCGTGAAATTTCCGGGTGACTTCATGGGAAATGGACGAGTCTTACTCTTTAGAAGGTTGGCCTCGTCCAAAGAGTTTGGTGTGTTTATGCCCTCGTCGCACTTGAGAATGGGCTGGGCCTCAGGGTGAATGCTGGTTTCTCCTACACTGAACGTTGGACAACATGCCAACCACAAGGTTTCTTGCCATGGGTAAGGAGGAGTTCTGATTTCTACATACCATCACCCCTGGGCAGTGATTGGAGAAAAGGTAGGTTCTGAAGCCTGAAAACTGAGGTATGGAAGAGATGATGTCCGAGGGCCATGGCTGGACTGTTGTGCTCAGTGTGTGGTCAGCTGTCTGTGTGTTAGTCAGGAGGTCCGGGCTCAGGTGTGTCAGACCGTGCATTAGTGCACAGCTTAGAGTATATAATTTACGTACAGTCAAGTGGAGTGTAGGTTTATCCTCATATGATGTGCCTGGGCAGCTCATGAGGCAATATTTTTTTTCTAGAGGGCAGGCAGAGTGCTGCACAGTGGGTTCAGAATTGCCAAACTTGAGGTCTTCTGGGCCAGGAGTGTGAGGACGGAAGTCTGAGAAGACAAGCTAGACTTGGGTTTCAGGTCGAGGGCACGGCAGGTACCTCGGCAGATCTGAACCAATATCTCATGCATCTGAATTCAGGGCGAGGATCAGACATTGGCTCTGGTTGGAGTTTCTGTACATGACGGCCCATTCATGAAGGGAGTGGAATCTCTAGTCCATGGAAGTTTCCCCACGTTGGGAGTTGTGAGATAGCCCTTCAAAGATTCCTTCTGCGGGACAATTGAGACCTGTTGGACAGCTCCAGGACATCACATATGGAATGACTCGAGAGCACCATTCGAGGATGAATGCCTGGGAAGCCCGCCTCGCATTCCAATTTTCTATTAGCAACAAGACAGTATAGATCTGATGGAATTTTCTTCTAGCAACAAGACAGTATAGATCTGATGGCTCAGCAGGTGTTACCGGGGTGGCTGAGTTGAAATGGACTTTCCGGAGGATGGGTCCTAAAGTTTGTTTGTGTCCCTGAGGGCCTTGGAATGGGGCGGTGGCACCGGCACCCTGAAGTATTCTCCTAAGCCTTTGACATAGCTCCCATGCACAAGTTTCCTTGTGGAGACGAGATTTGTTCTGATGGGTGCCTCAGGAGAAGCCCTATGCTGGTATTGGAATCCAGGCTTTTGAGGAGACATGCCTGTAAACCAAAGCTATGGATCCCATTATGTCCTAGGGTCCTGCCTGGTTCAATCTTCTTCTCTGGGGACATCCATCTATGGTATGAGTGGAGGTTGATGCTCAGCTGGTGTCAGACGGCCCTTGTTTGTCCGGGACAACCTACACCATTGAGATGGCCTCAGGGACTATGGAGGGTTCTCCTAATTTGAACGGTTTGAGACAATGGCATGGGCAGAATTCCCATGGATTGTGTAGGCGCAGTACTAATGTGTGGCTCCAGGGGCTCAGTCTGGAGGGTATGTGGCCCAGGAATTTGAGGACAGAAAACAAAAAACACAAACTCATCTTAGGTTTGGGAACGTAGGTATGGCAAGCCCGACCTACAAACCAGGAGAAGAACTCTTCAGGATATGAAGAAAGAGCGAGTCTGAGGCGCTTGCTCAGGCTTTTGTCTCTGGATTTTGTATCAGCGATGGCCGAGGAATGTCGGGGAGGCCTCCTGGGCCATGGACGAATCTTCCTCTCTGTGGATCTGGTCCGATCCTAATTCTTTTTCGTGAATCTGTGGGATGGGAGGACTCCTTTAAGGTTTGTTACCTGAGGTGTCCCACCAAAAGAGGAATTCCAAAGCAGAGCCCTGGGCAAGAGTGAAGGGACAACCCGAACTATGGTTAAAAATTGGGGTCTAGGGGCATGGCAAGCCCAATATGCTGTTTCTTCATGCAGCCACTGAGAGGCCTTGCCTGAGGACCGGGCTCAGGCTGAGGGTCACAATGTGGGTTTGAGACCAATGTAGCCCTCAAGCGTGGGCTGGGTCTCATGTGCCACACTGATTTCAACTACACTGAACGTTGGACACCATGCCAACCACGAGGTTTCTTGCCAAGGGAACGAGTTCTGATTTCTGCAACATTTTCAAACCTGGGCAGTGATTAGAGATAAGGTCTAGGTACTGAAGCCTGAAAACCGAGGTTGGGAAGAGATGACGAACTAAGGCCATGGCGGTTCCAATGTGCCTAGTGTGCGGCCAGCTGTCTGGGTGGGGCCAGGAGGTCCAGCTCAGGCTGTGTCAGAGAAGGCAATGATGCCCAGATCAGCCTATATATTTGGTGTACAGCCAAATGGCGTGCAGGTTGATCTTCATTTGGGGTTTCTAGGTAGCCCCAGAGGGCAATGTTTCTCTTGGAGGGCCCACAGAGTGCTGCATTGTACTTCCGGATTGCCAAACTGGAGGGCTTGTGGGCCGGTAGTCTGAGGACGGAACTCTGAGAACACAAGCTAGGCTTAGGTTTTATGGGTGAGGACATGGCAGGCACAATCTACAGACCTGAATCGAGATCTCGTGCACCTGAAGTCAGGTTGAGCATCAGACGATGCCTCAGGTTTGACTTTCTGTCCCTGATGGCCCCTTCATAAAGGGGGGGAATCACGAGGCCGTGGGGGTTTTCCCACCATGGGAGTTGTGAGAAGCTCCAAACTGCAAAGATTCTACTGTGGGCAATTGAGACCAGTTGGTTGGCTCCAGGCCAACGATTCTGAGCAGGGTTCTAAGGATGGAAGGCTGGGTAGCCCACCTCGCATTCCAATATTCTCCTAGCTACAAGATAGGCTAGATCTGTTGGATCTCGGGGAGCAACCGAGGAGGCTGAGTTTAAATGGACTCTCCTGTGGATGGGTCCTAATATGTTTTTGTGTCTATGGAGACTGTGGCATTAAGCGGTGGCACTAGGGCCCTGAAGGCTTCTCCTAAACAGAGGTTTGACACAGCTCCACCATGCAAGTTTCCCAAGTGTAGAGGAGATTTGTTCTGATGGGTGAGTCAAGAAACAGCCATATTCTGGTATTGAAATCCAGGCCTCTGAGGAGAGATGCCTGGAAACCAAAGCAATGAATCCGATTAGTGCCTAGGGGCCTGTTGGTTTCTTTTTACCTCGGGCGACATCTATCTATGGGTCAGAGTGCAGGTAGGTGCTCAGATGAACTCAGATTGCCCGTGTTTGTCCTTGGAAGCAAACACTATGGGATGGCCTCAGGGAATTTAAAGGTTTATACTTTTAGTTGCGTTGTCGCCATTGGAATGGGCTCACACAATTCCCTTGCGAGGGCAAGAACAGTCCTCAGGTTTGGCTTCAGGGGCCTGAGCCTATAGGGTGTGTAAGCCAGGGCTGTTTGGACAGTTGTCTGAAAACACAAACTCGACTTCTGTTTCGGGTCATAGGTAGGGCAGGACTGATCTACAGACCATGAGGAGAACATTTCGGTATATGAAAAAAAAGCGAGTGTGAGGCTATTGCTCATGTTTTTGTCTCTGCATATCATGTCACTCATGGTCGTGAAATTTCCGGGTGACTTCATGGGAAATGGACGAGTCTTACTCTCTGGGGATTTGGCCCCTTCCAAAGAGGTTGTGGTCATTCTGTGGGATGGAAGAAGTCGTTTTTTTTGTTGTTGTTGCTTTGTTTTGTTTCATTTTTTAACCTCCGTTGTCCCACCAAATGAGGAATTCCAGAGTAGAGCTCTGGGGAGGGGTGACTGGACAACCAGAAATCTGGTTAAAAATTGGGGCCTAGGGCTATGTCAAGCCCATTATGACATCTAGTGATCCAGGCTCTGAGAGGAATTACTAGAGGACAGGACTCACACTGAGGGTCACAATGCATATTTATGCCCTCGTCGCACTCAAGAATAGGCGGGCCTCAGGGTGAATGCTAGTTTCTCCTACAATGAATGTTGGACAACATGCCAACCACAAGGTTTCTTGCCATGTGTAAGGAGAAGTTCTGATTTCTGCATCACACTCACCCCTGGGCAGTGATTGGAGATAAAGTCTAGTTTCTGAGGCCTGAAAACTGAGGTAGGGAAGAGATGATGACCTAAGGCCATGGCAGGTCTGATGTGCTCAGTGTGCGGTCAGCTGTCTGGGTGTTGGTCAGGAAGTCCGGGCTCAGGTTGTGTCAGACAGTGCATTAGTGCCCAGGTTAGACTATATAATTCGGGCAAAGTCGAGTACCATGTAGGTTTATCTTCATATAAGGTGCCTTGGCAGCTCTTTAGGCAATATTTTTTTTCCAGAAAGCAGGCCATGTGCTGCATTGTGGGACCGGATTTACCAATCATGAGGGCTTTGAGGCCAGGAGAGTGAGGTCGGAATTCTGAGAACAAAAGCTATACTTGGGCTCAGGGCAAGGGCACGGCAGGTACCCCCTGCAGATCTGAACCAATATCTCATCCATTTCAAGTCAGGGAGAGAATTAGACTTTGGCTTAGGTTGGAGTGTCTGTGCCTGACGGCCCCTTCATGAAGGGAGCGGGAATCTCGTGTCCATGGAGTTTTTCCCACGTGGGAGTTGTGGGTTGCCCCCTTCAAGAATTCCTTCTGCAGGACAATTGAGACCTTTGGGCAGCTCCAGGACATCCCATATGGAATGACTCCAGAGCACCGTTCGAGGGAGGATGCCTGGGAAGCCAGCCTCGAATTCCAATTGTCTCCTAGCAACAAGCCAGTTTAGATCTGATGGCTCTGCGGGAGCAACCGGGGTGGCTGACTTGATATGGACTTTCCTGAGGATGAGTCCTAATGTGTGTTTGTGTCCATGGGGCCTTGGAATGGGGCCGTGGCACCAGGACCCTGAAGTATTCTCCTAAGCTTTTGACATAGCTTGATGCACATGTTTCCTTGTGGAGACGAGATTTGTTCTGATTGCTGCCTCAGGAAAACCCCTATGCTGGTATTGGAATCCAGGCTTTTGAGGAGACATGCCTGTAACCAAAGCAATGGATCCGATATGGCCAGGGTCCTGTCTGGTTCAATCTTCTTCTCTGCAGACATCCATCTATGGTATGAGTGGAGGTTGATGCTCAGCTGCTATCAGACCGCGCTTGTTTGTCACGGGAGACCTGCACTATTGGGATGGCCTCAGGGATTTGGAGGGTTCTCCTAATTTTACGGTTTTGGACAATGGAATGGGCAGAGTTCCCATGGATTGGGTAGGCACAGTCCTTATGTGTGGCTCCAGGGACCGCAGCGTGGAGGGTGTGTGGCCCAGGACTTTGAGGACAGAAGTCTGAAAACATAAACTCAGCTTAGGTTTGGAGACATAGGTATGGCAGGCCCGATCTATAAACCATGAGAAGAACTCTTCAGGATATGAAGAAAGAGCGAGTCTGAGGTGCTTGTTCAGTCTTTTGTCTCTAGATTCGGTATCAGCGATGGCCGTGGATTGTCTGGGAAACCTCATGGGCCATTGACGAATCTTCCTCTCTGTGGAATTGGCCCGATCCCAATTCTTTTTCGTCAATCTGTGGAATGGGAGGTCTCCTTTCAGGATGGTTACCTTAGGTGTCCCGCCAAAAGAGGAATTCCAAAGAAGAGCCCTGTGGAAAAGCGAAGGGACAACCCGAACTATGGGTAAAATTTGGGGCCTAGGGGCATGGCAAGCTCAATATGCTGTCTCTTCATCCAGCCACTGAGAGGCCTTACCTGAGGACTGGGATCAGGCTGAGGGTCACAATGTGTGTTTGTGACCAATGTGGCCCATAAACATGGGCGGGGCCCCATGGGCCACACTGGTTTCAACTACACTGAACATTGGAAAACATGCCAACCACATGGTTTCTAACCACGGGGAAGGAGTTGTTATTTCTGCATCACTTACAAGCCTGGGCAGTGATTGGAGATAAGGTCTAGGTTCTGAAACTTGAGAATCGAGGTTGGGAAGAGATGACGACCTAAGGACATGGCTCGTCCGGCGTGCTCAGTGTTCGACCAGCTTTCTGGGTGGGGCCAGGAAGTCCAGGCTCAGGCTGTGTGGAAAGGGCAATAGTGCCCAGGTCAGCCTATATATTTGGGGTACAGTCGAATGGCGTGCAGGTTGATCCTCATTTGGAGTTTCTGGGTAGCCCCACAGGGCAATGTTTTTCTTCCTGAAGGCTGGAAGACTGCTGCATTATAGTTCTGGTTTGCAAACTGGAGGCTTGTGGGCCAGTAGTCTGAAGACGGAAATCTGAGAACACAAGCTAGGCTTAGGTTTCTGGGTGAGGACAAGGCAGGAACAATCTACAGACCTGAATCGAGATCTCGTGCTTCTGAAGTCAGGGCGAGGATCAGAAGATCGCTCAGGTTGGTGTTTCTGTCCCTGATGGCCCCTTCATGAAGGGGCGGGGGGGTCAAGAGGCCGTGGGGGTTTTCCCACGATGTTAGTTGTGAGAAGCTCCA
This sequence comes from Mustela nivalis, assembly GCF_964662115.1. NCBI lineage: Eukaryota > Metazoa > Chordata > Mammalia > Carnivora > Mustelidae > Mustela > Mustela nivalis. The sequence continues at coordinate 714,950 of NW_028136507.1, read as the reverse complement.
AACTGCAAAGATTCTTGTGCAGGACAATTGAGACATGTTGGTTGGCTCCAGGCCAACGATTCCGAGCAGGGTTCTAAGGATGGATGCCTGGGTAGCCCACCTTGCATTCCAATTGTGTCCTAGCAACAAGACAGGTTATATCTGCTGGATCTGGGCGAGCAATCTGGATCTGAGTTGAAATGGACTCTCCTGTGGATGGATCCTAATATGTTTTTGTGTCTATGGAGACCTTGGAATGAAGCGGTGGCACTGGGGTCCTGAAGGGTTTTTTCAAACAGAGGCTTTGACACAGCTCCAACGTGCAAGTTTCCCATATGTAGATGAGATTTTTTATGACGGATGAGTCAGGAAACAGCCATATGCTGGTATTGAAATCCAGGCCTCTGAGGAGAGATGACTGGATACCACAACAATGAATCTGAATAGTGCCTAGGGGCCTGTTCGTACCTTTTTACCTCTGGGAACATCAGTCTATGCGTCTGAGTGCATGTAGGTTCTCAGATGGGCTCAGATTGCCCGAGTTTGTCCTGGGAAGCCACCACTATTGGGATTGCCTCAGGGAGTTTGGAGGTTTATCCTATTAGTAGGGTTGTGGCCATTGGAATGGGCACATACAATTCCCTTGGAGAGGGCAAGTACAGTCCTCAGGTTTGGCTCCAGGGGCCTGAGCCTGTAGGGTGTGTAGGCAGAGCTGTTTGGACAGTCGTCTGAAAACACAAACGCGGCTTATGTTTCAGGTCATAGGTATGGCAGGATTGATCTACAGACCATGAGGAGAACTCTTCGGGATATGAATAAGGGGCGAGTGTGAGGCTCGTGCTCAAGTTTTTGTCTCTGGATATCGTGTCACTCATGGTCTTGAAATTCCCTGGTGACTTCATGGGAAATGGACGAGTCTTACACTCTGGGGGTTTGGCCCCGTCCAAAGAGTTTGGGGTCATTCTGTGGGATGGAAGAAGTCCGTTTTGTTGTTGTTGTTGATTTGCCATGTTTTGTTTTTTAACCTCAGGTGTCCCACCAAATGAGGGATTCCAGAGTAGAGCCCTGGGGAGGGCCGAACGGACAACTAGAAATCTGGTTAAAAATTGTGGCCTAGGGACACGTCAAGCCCATTATGACATCTAATGGTCGAGCCACTGAGAGGACTTACTAGAGGACAGGACTCACGCTGAGGGTCACAATGCGTGTTTATGCCCACTTCGCAAACAAGAATGGGCAGGGCCTCATGGTGAATCCTGGTTTCTCCTACACTGAACGTTGGACAACATGCCAACCACAAGGTTTCTTGCCATGGGTAAGGAAGAGTTCTGATTTCTGCATCACAGGCACCCCTGGGCAGTGATTGGAGATAAGGTCTAGGTACTGAAGCCTAAAAACTGAGGTAGGGAAGAGATGATGACCTAAGGCCATGGCGGTTCTGATAAGCTCAGTGTGCGGTCAGCTGTCTGGGTGTTGCTCAGGAGGTCCGAGCTCAGGTTGTGTCAGACAGTGCATTAGTGCCCAGGTTAGACTATATAATTTGGGTACAGTCGAGTGCCATGTAGATTTATCCTCATATAAGTTGTCTGGGCAGCTCATTAGGCAAAATTTGTTTTCTAGAGGGCAGGCAGAGTGCTTCCTTGTCAGTCCGGAATTGCTAAACTTGAGGGCATCGTGTAGAGGAGTGTGAGGACGGAAGTCTGAGAACACAAGCTAGACTTGGGTTTCAGGGCGAGGACACGGCAGGTACCACTGTAGATCTGAACCAATATCTCATGCATCTGAAGTCAGGGCGAGGATCAGACGTTGGCTCAGGTTGGAGTTTCTGAGCATGACGGACCCTTCATGAAGGGAGCGGAATCTCAAGGCCATGGAGTTTTTCCCACGTTAGGAGTTGTGGGATGCCCCCATCAAGGATTCCTTCTGCGGGACAATTGAGACCTGTTGGGCAGCTTCAGGACATCCCATATGGAATGACTCCAGAGCACTGTTCGAGGATGGATGCCTGGGAAGCCGGCCTCGCATTCCAAATGTCTCCCAGCAACAAGACAGTTTAGATCTGATGGCTCTGCGGGAGCAAGCGGGGTGGCTGACTTGATATGGACTTTCCTGAGGATGGGTCCTAATGTGTGTTTGTGTCCATGAGGGCCTTAAAAAGGGGCGGTGGCACCGGGACCCTGAAGTATTCTCCTAAGCTTTTGACATAGCTTGATGCACAAGGTTCCTTGTGGAGACGAGATTTGTTTTGATGGGTGCCTCAGGAAAACTTCTATGCTGGTATTGGAATCCAGGCTTTTGAGGAGACATGCCTGTAATCCAAAGCAATGTATCCTATTATGGCCTAGGGTCCTGTCTGGTTCAATCTTCTTCTCAGGGGACATCCATCTATGGTATGAGTGGAGGTAGATGCTCAGCAGGTATCAGACTGCTGTTGTTTGTCCCGGGCGACCTGCACTATTGGGATGGCCTCAGGGATTTGTAGGGTTCTGCAAATTTTACTGTTTTGGACAATGGCATCGGCAGAATTCCCATGGATTGGGTTGGCACAGTCCTAATGTGTGAATCCAGGGGCCCCAGCCTGGAGGGTGTGTGGCCCAGGACTTTGAGGACAGAAGTCTGAAAACACAAACTCAGCTTAGGTTTGGGGACGTAGGTATGGCAGGCCCGATCTATAAACCATGAGAAGAACTCTTCCGGATATGAAGAGAGAGCGAGTCTGAGGCGCTTGCTCAGGCTTTTGTCTCTGGATTTTGTATCAGAGATGGCCGAGGAATGTCGGGGAGGCCTCATGGGCCATGGACGAATTTTCCTCTCTGTGGATTTGGCCCGTTCCCAATTGTTTTTCGTCAATTTGTGGAATGGGAGGACTCCTTTCAGGTTTGTTACCTCAGGTGTCCCGCCAAAAGAGTAATTCCAAAGAAGAGCCTTGGGGAAAAGTGAAGGGAGAACCCGAACTATGGGTAAAATTTGGGGCCTAGGGGCATGGCAAGCCCAATATGCTGTCTCTTCATCCAGCCACTGAGAGGCCTTACCTGAGGCCTGGGATCAGGCTGAGGGACACAATGTGTGTTTGTGACCAATGTGGTCCATAAACATGGGCGGGGCCTCATGGGCCACACTGGTTTCAACTACACTGAACGTTGGAAAACATGCCAACCACTAGGTTTCTTGCCAAGGCGAAGGAGAAGTTCTGATTCTTGCATCACGTTTACTCCTGAACAGTGAGTGGAGATAAGGTCTAGGTTCTGAAGGTGAAAACTGAGGTTGGGTAGAGATGATGGCCTAAAGCCATTGTGGGTGTGATATGCTCTGTGTATGGCCAGCTGTCTGGGTGTTGGACTGGAGGTCTGCCCTCAGGCTGTGTCAGACAGGGCTTTAGTGCACAGGCTAGACTGTATAATTGGGGTATGGTCGAGTGGCATGCAAGTTGTTACTCATTTGGCGTTTCTGGTTAGCCCTATAGGGCAACATTTTTCTTCTGGAGGGCAGGCAGAGTGCTGCATTGTGTCTCCAGAATTGCCAAACTGGAGGGGTGTGGCCAGGATTGTGAGGAAGGAAGTCTGAAAACACAAGCTAGCACGAGTTTTGGGGCCAAGAGCATGGCAGGCCCACTCTGCAGAGGCTGAATCGAGATCTCCTTCAGGTGAGGTCAGGGCGAGTATCAGATGTTGCCTCAAGCTGCAGTTTGTGTCCATGACGGCCCTTACATGAAGGGGGTGGGGGCGTCATGAGGCCAGGGAGGTTTCCCTACTCTGGGAGTTGTGAGCTGCTCCAAACTTCAAAGTTTCCTTCTTCAGGACAGTCGAGTACTATTGGATGGTCCCTTGATGCCCCATACAGAAAGACTCGAGAGCAGGGGCCTAAGCATGGATGTCGAGAACGCCAACTCACCTTCCCATTGCCTGGTCGAGACAAGGCACGCTCAATCTGCGGGCTCTTGGGTGAGCTACCCAGAAGGCTGAGTTTAAATGGACTCTCCTGAGGATGAGTCATAATGTGGGTTGGTGGCCATGGAGACCTTGGAATGTGGCAGTAGCTAAGGGACTCTTCAGGATTCTCCAACCCGAAGGGCTTGACACAACTCCAACAAGGAAGCTTCCCATGTGGAGATGAGAGGTCTTCTGTCTGGTGCCTCAGGAAAGCCCCGTATGCTGGTCTTCGAACCCAGGCCTCTGAGGAGTGATACCTGGACACCAAAGCAAGAGTTCATAATAGGGCCTAGGGGCCTGTCTGGTTCAATCTTCTGTCTCTGCGGATATCTGTCTGTGTGTCTGCATGGAGGTAGTAGTTGCTCAGCTTGTGTCATAATGCCCCTATTTGTCCAGTGCGGCTTGCGGTAGTGGGATGTCCTTGGGGACCTTGGGGTTTCTACTATTTTGTAGAGTTGTGGCCAATGGAATGGGCAGTTTCTTAGGAGAGAGCAGGCACAGTTCTGTGGTGTAGCTCCAGAGACCCCAGCCTGGAAGCTGTGTGGGCCATGGCTGTGCAGACAGACATCCAAAAACCCTAACTCAGCTCAGGTTTGGGGCCGAGGTTACGGCAGGCCTGATCTACAGTCCATGAGGGGAGCTCCTCTGGATATGAAAGAAGGGTGAGAGGGGCAGTCGTTCAGGCTTTTGTCTCTGGATGTTTTGTCCACAATGGCCGTTTAATGTAGGAGTTGCCTCATGGGTCGTAGAAGTCTCCCTCTCTGGTAGTTTGTTCAGCCCCCAAGAGTTTGGGGTCATTCTGTGGGAAGGGAAGTGTCCTGTTTTCTGCTTCATGTGTCCCCCCAGTAGAGGGATTCTAGAGCATAGCAGTGGGTACTGACAACTGGAATACTCGCCCTCTGGTTAAGCCTGGGGGCCTATGGATATGACAAGCCCCATATGCAGGATCTTGGTCCAGCCACTGAGAGGCGTTACTTTAATACGGGACTCACGCTGCAGGTCACAATGCATGTCTGTGCCCTAGACGGCCCTCAAGCACTGGTGTGGCCTTTCGGACAATGCAGGTTTTCCCACATTGAACGTTGGACAACATGCCAACCACAAGGTTTCTGGCCATGGGGAAGGAGGAATTCTAATTTCTGCATCACGTTCACCCCTGGGCAGTGATTGGAGATAAGGTCTAGGTTCTGAAGCCTGAAATCGAGGTTGGGAAGAGATGACGACCTACAGCCATAGCGGGTCCTATGTGTCCAGGTTGGGGCCAGATGTCTAGGTGTCGTTTGGGATGTCTTGTCTCAGGCTGTGCCAGACAGGGCATTAGTATACAAGGTGGGCTGTATAATTGCTTTACAATCGAGTGGCATGCATTAGAAAATCATTTGGGGTTTCTTATTAGCAGCATAGGGCAAAGATTTTCTTCTGGAGGGCAGGCAGAGTGCTGCATTGTGGCTTCGGAATTCCCAAACTGGAGGGCTTGTGGGCCAGGAGAGTGAGGACGGAAGTCTGAGAACACAAGCTAGGCTTAGGTTTCGGGGCAAGGACATGGCAGGCACACTCTGCAGAGCTGAATTGAGATCTCATGCGTCTGAAGTCAGGTCGAGGTTCAGACTTTGGCTCAGGTTTGAGTTTCTGTCCATGTTGGCCCCATCAGGAAGGGGGGGCATTATGAGGCCATGGGGGTTTACCCACTATTGGAGTTGTGAGATGCTCCAAACCGCAAGGATTCCTTCTGTGGGACAATTAAGATTTGTTGGATGGCTCCAGGACGTCTTATAAGGTATTTTCCCAGAACAGGGTTCTAAGTATGGATGCCTGGGCAGCCAGCCTCACATTCCAATTGTCTCCTAGCAACAAGAAACGTTTGATCTGCTGGCTGGGGGTAGCAACAGAGGGGGATGAGTTGAAATGGACTTTCCTGAGGATGGTCTTAATGTTGGTTTGAGTCCATGGAGACCTTGGTATGGGGCAGTGGCACCAGGGCCCTTAAGGATTCTCCTAACCAGAGGTTATGACAAAGCTCCAATGAGCAAGTTTCCATGGGGAGACGAGATTTGTTCTTATTGGTGCCTCAGGAAACCACCATATGCTGGTATTGGAAACGAGGCCTCTGAGGAGAGATGCCTGGAAACCAAAGCAATGGATCTGTTTAGGGCCTAGGGGCCTGTCCTGTTCAATATTCTTCTCTGGGGACATCTGTTGTCTGAGTGGAGGTAGTTGCTCAGCTGGTTTGAGATCACCCCTGTTTGTCCTGGGCGGCCTACACTATTGGGATGGCCTCGGTGACTTTGGAGGTTTTTCCTAATTTGCAAGGTTGTGGCCAATGGAATGGGAAGAATTCCCTTGAAAGGGAAGCACAGTCCTGAGGTGTGGCTCCAGGGACCAAAGTGTGGAGCGTGTGTGGTCCAGGGCTATTTGCCCAAAAGTCTGAAAACACAAACTCCACTTAGGTTGTGGGATTTAGGTATGGCCGGCCCGATCTATAGACCGTGAGGAGACCTCTTCGGGATATGAACAAAGGGCGAATGTGATGTGCATGCTCATGGTTTTTTTTGTTTTTTTTTTTTTTTCTGGAAATGTGTCACCGATTGCCATGGAATGTCGGGGTGTCCTCATGGGCCATCGATGAGGCTCCCTTTCTGGGGATTTGACCCGATCCCAAGAGATTGGGGTCATTCTATGGGAAGGGAGGAGGCCTTTCTGGTTTTTTTTTTTTTTTTTTTGTTTTTTGTTTTTTTTGTTTTTTTTACCTCAGGTGGACCACCAAAAGAGGGATTCCAGAGCAGAGTCATGGGTGGGGGCAACCTGACAACCAGACCTCTTGTTAACAATGGGAACTAAGAACATGGCAAGCCCCATATGTGGGCTCTTGGTCCAGACACTGAGAGGCCTTCCTTGAGGATAGGTCTCACACTGAGTTTCACAATGTGTTTTTGTGCCCAAGGAGCCCCTCAAGTCAGGGCGTGGCCTAATGTACCATGCTGGTTTCTCCTACACTGAACGTTGCACAGTATGGGAACCACAAGTTTTCTGGCAATGGGGAAGATGGAGTTCTAATTTCTGCAACACTTTCACTCCTGGACTGTGATTGGATTTAAGGTCTAGGTTCTGAAGCCTGAAAACTGAGGTTGGGAAGAGATGAAGCCCTAAGGCCATGGTGGGTCTGATGTGCTCAGTGTTCGGCCAGCTGTTGAGTGTGGGTTGGGAGGTGCAGGCTCAGGTTGTGGCAGACAGGGAATTATTGCTCAGGCTAGACTGCATCATTGGGGTGCAGTCGAGTTTCGTGCAGGATGGTACTCATTTGTGGTTACTGGGTAGCCCCAGAGGGCAACGTTTTTCTTCTGGAGGGAAGACACAGTGCCACATAGTGACTCCAAAATTCCCAAACTGGAAGGCTTGTGGGCCAGGAGTGTGAGGAAAAAATTCTGAGAACACAAGCCAGACTTAGATTTCGGGGTGAGGGGACGGCAGGCACCCTCTGCAGAGATGATTCGAGATCCCGTATACCTGAAGACAGAGCTAGGATCAGACGTTTTCTTAGGTCGGAGTTTCTGTCCATGACGGCCCATTCATGAAGGGGAGGGTGTCACGAGGACATGGAGGTTTTCCCACTATGGGAATTGTGAGATGCTCCAAACCACAATGATTCCTTCTGTGGGACAGTCGAGACATGTTGGATGGCTCCAGGACATCCCATAAGGAAGTTATCCAGAGCAGGGTTCTAAGGATGGATGCGTGGGCAGCCTGCCTCCCATTCCAGGTGTCTCATAGAGCCTAGGCAAGTTCGATCTGCTGGATCTAGGGGAGCAACCGAGGCGGGTGTTTTGAAATGGGTGAGTTGAGGATGGGTCATAATGTGCATTTGTGTCCATGTAGACTTTGGAATGGGGTGCTTGATCCGGGGCCTTGAGGGATGTTCATAACCGGAGGTTTTGATGGAGCTCTAAAGAGTATGTTTCCTATGTAGAGAAGAGAATTGTTTTGATGAGTGCCTAAGGAATCTCCCATATGCTGGTATTGTAAACCAGGCCTCTGAGGAGAGATGACTGGAATCAAAAGCAATGGATCTGATTAGGGCCTAAGTGCCCGTCCAGTTCAATCTTATTCTATGGGGATATCTGTCTCTGGGTCTTAGTGGAGGTGGTTTCCTAACTTGTGAAAGATCATCCCTGTGTGTCCTGGGCAGCCAACACAATTCGGATGTCCTGGGGGAGTTTGGAGGATTCTCTTAATCTATAGGGTTGTGGCCAATGGAAATGGCAGAATTCCCCTGGAGAGGGAAGCCACAGTCCTGAGGTGTGGCTCCAGGGGCCCCAGCTTGGATGGTGTGTGTGCCAGGACTGTGGGGACAGAAGTCTGAAAACACAAACTCAGCTTAGGTTTGTGGATGTATGTATGAAGGCTCGATCAACAGACCGTGAGAATTTTCCGGGCTATGAACAAAGGGCGAGTATGTGGCGCTTGCTCAGGGTTTTGTCTCTGGATTTTGTGTCAATGGTGGCCGTGGAATGTCGGGGTGTCCTCAAGGGCCATGGACAATTCTTTCTCTTGTCATTTGGCCTGATCCCAAGTGGTTGGGATCATTCTGTGGATGGGAAGAGTCCTTTCTGTATTTTTTTTTTTTACCTCCGGTGTCCCACCAAAGAGGGATTCCAGAGTAGAGCCCTGAGTAGGGGTGACTAGACATCTCGAACTCTGGTTGAGATTGGGGGACTAGGGGCTTGGCAAGCCCCATATGTGGGCTGTTGTTCCAGTCACTAAGAGGCTTTACATGAGGATAGGGCTCACGCTGAGGGTCACAATGTGTGTTTGTGCAAATTGTGGCCCTCAGGGATAGGTGGGGCCTCATAGTCCATGCTGCTTTCTCCTACACAGAACATTGGACAACATGCCAACAACTAGGTTTCTTGCCAAGGCGAAGGAGAAGTTCTGATTCTTGCATCACATTCACTCCTGAGCAGTGAGTGGAGATAAGTTCTAGGTTCTGAATGTGAAAACTGAGGTTGGGTAGAGATGATGGCCTAAAGCCATTGTGGGTGTGATATGCTCTGTGTACGGCCAGCTGTCTGGGTGTTGGACTGGAGGTCTGTCCTCAGGCTGTGTCAGACAGGGCTTTAGTGCACAGGCTAGACTGTATAATTGGGGTATGGTCGAGTGGCATGCAGGTTGTTACTCATTTGGCGTTTCTTGTTAGCCCTATAGGGCAACATTTTTCTTCTGGAGGGCAGGCAGAGTGCTGCATTGGGTCTCCAGAATTGCCAATCTGGAGGGGTGTGGCCATGATTGTGAGGAAGGAAGTCTGAAAACACAAGCTAGCACGAGTTTTGGGTCCAAGAGCATGGCAGGCCCACTCTGCAGAGGCTGAATCGAGATCTCCTGCACGTGAGGTCAGGGCGAGTATCAGATGTTGCCTCAAGCTGGAGTTTGTGTCCATGACGGCCCCTTCCTGAAGGGGGTGGGGGCGTCATGAGGCCAGGGAGGTTTCCCTACGCTGGGAGTTGTGAGCTGCTCCCAACTTCAAAGTTTCCTTCTTCAGGACAGTCGAGTATTATTGGATGGTTCCAGGATGCCCCATACAGAAAGACTCGAGAGCAGGGCCCTAAGCATGGATGCCGAGAAACGCCAACTCACCTTCCCATTCCTGGTCAAGACAAGGCACGCTCAATCTGCGGGCTCTTGGGTGAGCTATCCAGAAGGCTGAGTTTAAATGGACTCTCCTGAGGATGAGTCATAATGTGGGTTGGTGGCCATGGAGACCTTGGAATGTGCCAGTAGCTAAGGGACTCTGCAGGATTCTCCAACCCGAAGGGCTTGACACAACTCCAACAAGGAAGCTTCCCATGTGGAGATGAGAGGTCTTCTGTCTGGTGCCTCAGGAAAGCCCCGTATGCTGGTCTTCGAACCCAGGCCTCTGAGGAGTGATACCTGGACACCAAAGCAAGAGTTCATAATAGGGCCTAGGGGCCTGTCTGGTTCAATCTTCTGTCTCTGCGGATATCTGTCTGTGTGTCTGCATGGAGGTAGTAGTTGCTCAGCTTGTGTCATAATGCCCCTATTTGTCCAGTGAGGCTTGCGGTAGTGGGATGTCCTTGGGGACCTTGAGGTTTCTACTATTTTGTAGAGTTGTGGCCAATGGAATGGGCAGTTTCTTAGGAGAGAGCAGGCACAGTTCTGTGGTGTGGCTCCAGAGACCCCAGCCTGGAGGCTGTGTGGGCCATGGCTGTGCAGACAGACATCCAAAAACCCTAACTCAGCTCAGGTTTGGGGCCGAGGTTACGGCAGGCCTGATCTACAGTCCATGAGGGGAGCTCCTCTGGATATGAAAGAAGGGTGAGAGGGAGGCAGTCGCTCAGGCTTTTGTCTCTGGATGTTTTGTCCACAATGGCCGTTTAATGTAGGAGTTGCCTCATGGGTCGTAGAAGTCTCCCTCTCTGGTAGTTTGTCCAGCCCCCAAGAGTTTGGGGTCATTCTGTGGGAAGGGAAGTGTCCTGTTTTCTGCTTCATGTGTCCCCCCAGTAGAGGGATTCTAGAGCATAGCAGTGGGTACTGACAACTGGAATACTCGCCCTCTGGTTAAGCCTGGGGGCCTATGGATATGACAAGCCCCATATGCAGGATCTTGGTCCAGCCACTGAGAGGCGTTACTTTAATACGGGACTCACGCTGCAGGTCACAATGCATGTCTGTGCCCTAGGCGGCCCTCAAGCACTCGTGTGGCCTTTCAGACAATGCAGGTTTTCCCACATTGAACGTTGGACAACATGCCAACCACAAGGTTTCTGGCCATGGGGAAGGAGGAATTCTAATTTCTGCATCACGTTCACCCCTGGGCAGTGATTGGAGATAAGGTCTAGGTTCTGAAGCCTGAAAACCGAGGTTGGGAAGAGATGACGACCTATAGCCATAGCGGGTCCTATGTGTCCAGGTTGGGATCAGCTGTCTGGGTGTCGTTTGGGATGTCTTGTCTCAGGCTGTGCCAGACAGGGCATTAGTATACAAGGTGGGCTGTATAATTGCTTTACAATCGAGTGGCATGCATTAGAAAATCATTTGGGGTTTCTTATTAGCAGCATAGGGCAAAGTTTTTCTTCTGGAGGGCAGGCAGAGTGCTGCATTGTGGCTTCGGAATTCCCAAACTGGAGGGCTTGTGGGCCAGGAGAGTGAGGACGGAAGTCTGAGAACACAAGCTAGGCTTAGGTTTCGGGGCAAGGACATGGCAGGCACACTCTGCAGAGCTGAATTGAGATCTCATGCGTCTGAAGTCAGGTCGAGGTTCAGACTTTGGCTCAGGTTTGAGTTTCTGTCCATGTTGGCCCCTTCAGGAAGGGAAGGCATTATGAGGCCATGGGGGTTTTCCCACTATTGGAGTTGTGAGATGCTCCAAACGGCAAGGATTCCTTCTGTGGGACAATTAAGATTTGTTGGATGGCTCCAGGACGTCTTATAAGGTATTTTCCCAGAACAGGGTTCTAAGTATGGATGCATGGGCAGCCAGCCTCACATTCCAATTGTCTCCTAGCAACAAGAAACGTTTGATCTGCTGGCTTGGGGTAGCAACAGAGGGGGCTGAGTTGAAATCTACTTTCCTGAGGATGGTCTTAATGTTGGTTTGAGTCCATGGAGTCCTTGGTATTGGGCAGTGGAACCAGGGCCCTGAAGGATTCTCCTAACCAGAGGTTATGACAAAGCTCCAATGAGCTAGTTTCCATGGGGAGACGAGATTTGTTCTTATTGGTGCCTCAGGAAACCACCATATCCTGGTAATGAAACGAGGCCTCTGAGGAGAGATGCCTGGAAACCAAAGCAATGGATCTGTTTAGGGCCTAGGGGCCTGTCCGGTTCAATATTCTTCTCTGGGGACATCTGTTGTCTGAGTGGAGGTAGTTGCTCAGCTGGTTTGAGATCACCCCTGTTTGTCCTGGGCGGCCTACACTATTGGGATGGCCTCGGTGACTTTGGAGGTTTTTCCTAATTTGCAAGGGTGTGGCCAATGGAATGGGAAGAATTCCCTTGAAAGGGAAGCACAGTCCTGAGGTGTGGCTCCAGGGACCCAAGTGTGGAGCGTGTGTGGTCCAGGGCTATTTGGACCAAAGTCTGAAAACACAAACTCCACTTAGGTTGTGGGATTTAGGTATGGCCGGCCCGATCTATAGACCGTGAGGAGACCTCTTCGGGATATGAACAAAGGGCGAATGTGATGTGCATGCTCATGCATTTTTTTTCTTTTCTGGAAATGTGTCACCGATTGCCATGGAATGTCGGGGTGTCCTCGTTGGCCATCGATGAGGCTCCCTTTCTGGGGATTTGACACGATCCCTAGAGTTTGGGGTCATTCTGTGGGAAGGGGGGGGCCTTTCTGGTTTTTTTTGTTTATTTTTTTTGTTTTTTGTTTTTTGTTTTTTTACCTCAGGTGGACCACCAAAAGAGGGATTCCAGAGCAGAGTCGTGGGTGGGGGCAACTGGACAACCAGAACTCTGGTTAACATTGGGAACTAAGAACATGGCAAGCCCCATATGTGGGCTCTTGGTCCAGACACTGAGAGGCCTTCCTTGAGGATAGGTCTCACACTGAGTTTCACAATGTGTTTTTGTGCCCAAGGAGCCCCTCAAGTCAGGGCGTGGCCTAATGTACCATGCTGGTTTCTCCTACACTGAACGTTGCACAGTATGGGAACCACAAGTTTTCTGGCAATGGGGAAGATGGAGTTCTAATTTCTGCAACACTTTCACTCCTGGACTGTGATTGGATTTAAGGTCTAGGTTCTGAAGCCTGAAAACTGAGGTTGGGAAGAGATGAAGCCCTAAGGCCATGGTGTGTCTGATGTGCTCATTGTTCGGCCAGCTGTTGAGTGTGGGTTGGGAGGTGCAGGCTCAGGCTGTTGCAGACAGGTAATTAGTGCCCAGGCTAGACTGCATCATTGGGGTGCAGTCGAGTTTCGTGCAGGATGGTACTCATTTGTGGTTACTGGGTAGCCCCAGAGGGCAACGTTTTTCTTCTGGAGGGAAGACACAGTGCCACATAGTGACTCCAAAATTCCCAGACTGGAAGGCTTGTGGGCCAGGAGTGTGAGGAAAAAATTCTGAGAACACAAGCCAGACTTAGATTTCGGGGTGAGGGTACGGCAGGCACCCTCTGCAGAGATGATTCGAGATTCCGTATACCTGAAGACAGAGCTAGGATCAGACGTTTTCTTAGGTCGGAGTTTCTGTCCATGACGGCCCATTCATGAAGGGGAGGGTGTCACGAGGACATGGAGGTTTTCCCACTATGGGAATTGTGAGATGCTCCAAACCACAATGATTTCTTCTGTGGGACAGTCGAGACATGTTGGATGGCACCAGGACATCCCATAAGGAAGTTATCCAGAGCAGGGTTCTAAGGATGGATGCCTGGGCAGCCTGCCTCCCATTCCAGGTGTCTCATAGAGCCAAGGCAAGTTCGATCTGCTGGATGTAGGGGAGCAACCGAGGCGGGTGTTTTGAAATGGGTGAGTTGAGGATGGGTCATAATGTGCATTTGTGTCCATGTAGACCTTGGAATGGGGTGCTTGATCCGGGGCCTTGAGGGATGTTCATAACCGGAGGTTTTGACGGAGCTCTGAAGAGTATGTTTCCTATGTAGAGAAGAGAATTGTTTTGATGAGTGCCTAAGGAATCTCCCATATGCTGGTATTGGAAACCAGGCTTCTGAGGAGAGATGACTTGAATCAAAATCAATGGATCTGATTAGGGCCTCAGTGCCCGTCCAGTTCAATCTTATTCTATGGGGATATCTGTCTCTGGGTCTGAGTGGAGGTGGTTTCCTAACTTGTGAAAGATCATCCCTGTGTGTCCTGGGCAGCCAACACAATTCGGATGGCCTGGGGGAGTTTGGAGGATTCTCCTAATCTATAGGGTTGTGGCCAATGGAAAAGGCAGAATTCCCCTGGAGAGGGAAGTCAAAGTACTGAGGTGTGGCTCCAGGGGCCCCAGCTTGGATGGTGTGTGGGCCAGGACTCTGGGGACAGAAGTCTGAAAACACAAACTCAGCTTAGGTTTGTGGATGTATGTATGAAGGCTCGATCTACAGACCGTGAGAATTTTCCGGGCTATGAACAAAGGGCGAGTATGTGGCTCTTGCTCAGGCTTTTGTCTCTGGATTTTGTGTCAATGGTGGCCGTGGAATGTCGGGGTGTCCTCAAGGGCCATGGACAATGCTTTCTCTGGTCATTTAGCCTGATCCCAAGTGATTGGGATCATTCTGGGGATGGGAAGAGTCCTTTCTGTATTTTTTTTTTTTCCTCAGGTGTCCCACCAAAGCGGGATTACAGAGTAGAGCACTGAGTAGGAGTGACTAGACATCTCGAACTCTGGTTGAGATTGGGGGACTAGGGGCTTGGCAAGCCCCATATGTGGGCTGTTGTTCCAGTCACTAAGAAGCTTTACATGAGGATAGGGCTCACGCTGAGGGTCACAATGTGTGTTTGTGCAAATTGTGGCCCTCAGGGATAGGTGGGGCCTCATAGTCCATGCTGCTTTCTCCTACACAGAACATTGGACAACATGCCAACAACTAGGTTTCTTGCCAAGGCGAAGGAGAAGTTCTGATTCTTGCATCACGTTCACTCCTGAGCAGTGAGTGGAGATAAGGTCTAGGTTCTGAAGGTGAAAACTGAGGTTGGGTGGAGATGATGGCCTAAAGCCATTGTGGGTGTGATATGCTCTGTGTACGGCCAGCTGTCTGGGTGTTGGACTGGAAGTCTGCCCTCAGGCTGTGTCAGACAGGGCTTTAGTGCACAGGCTAGACTGTATAATTGGGGTATGGTCGAGTGGCATTCAGGTTGTTACTCATTTGGCATTTCTGGTTAGCCCTATAGGGCAACATTTTTCTTCTGGAGGGCAGGCAGAGTGCTGCATTGTGTCTCCAGAACTGCCAAACTGGAGGGGTGTGGCCAGGATTGTGAGGAAGGAAGTCTGAAAACACAAGCTAGCACGAGTTTTGGGGCCAAGAGCATGGCAGGCACACTCTGCAGAGGCTGAATCGACATCTTCTTCACGTGAGGTCAGGGCGAGTATCAGATGTTGCCTCAAGCTGGAGTTTGTGTCCATGACGGCCCCTTCCTGAAGGGGGTGGGGGCGTCATGAGGCCAGGGAGGTTTCCCTACGCTGGGAGTTGTGAGCTGCTCCAAAATTCAAAGTTTCCTTCTTCAGGAGAGTCGAGTACTATTGGATGGTTCCAGGATGCCCCATAAAGAAAGACTCGAGAGCAGGGCCCTAAGCATGGATGCCGAGAAACGCCAACTCACCTTCCCATTGCCTGGTCGAGACAAGGCACGCTCAATCTGCGGGCTCTTGGGTGAGCTATCCAGAAGGCTGAGTTTAAATGGACTCTGCTGAGGATGAGTCATAATGTGGGTTGGTGCCATGGAGACCTTGAAATGTGGCAGTAGCTAAGGGACTCTGCAGGATTCTCCAACCCGAAGGGCTTGACACAACTCCAACAAGGAAGCTTCCCATGTGGAGATGAGAGGTCTTCTGTCTGGTGCCTCAGGAAAGCCCCGTATGCTGGTCTTCGAACCCAGGCCTCTGAGGAGTGATACCTGGACACCAAAGCAAGAGTTCATAATAGGGCCTAGGGGCCTGTCTGGTTCAATCTTCTGTCTCTGCGGATATCTGTCTGTGTGTCTGCATGGAGGTAGTAGTTGCTCAGCTTGTGTCATAATGCCCCTATTTGTCCAGTGCGGCTTGTGGTAGTGGGATGTCCTTGGGGACCTTGAGGTTTCTACTATTTTGTAGAGTTGTGGCCAATGGAATGGGCAGTTTCTTAGGAGAGAGCAGGCACAGTTCTGTGGTGTGGCTCCAGAGACCCCAGCCTGGAGGCTGTGTGGGCCATGGCTGTGCAGACAGACATCCAAAAACCCTAACTCAGCTCAGGTTTGGGGCCGAGGTTACGGCAGGCCTGATCTACAGTCCATGAGGGGAGCTCCTCTGGATATGAAAGAAGGATGAGAGGGAGGCAGTCGCTCAGGCTTTTGTCTCAAGATGTTTTGTCCGCAATGGCCGTTTAATGTAGGAGTTGCCTCATAGGTCGTAGAAGTCTCCCTCTCTGGTAGTTTGTCCAGCTCCCAAAAGTTTGGAGTCATTCTGTGGGAAGGGAAGTGTCCTGTTTTCTGCTTCATGTGTCCCCCCAGTAGAGGGATTCAAGAGCATAGCAGTGGGTACTGACAACTGGAATACTCGCTATCTGGTTAAGCCTGGGGGCCTATGGATATGACTAGCCCCATATGCAGGATCTTGGTCCAGCCACTGAGAGGCGTTACTTTAATACGGGACTCACGCTGCAGGTCACAATGCATGTCTGTGCCCTAGGCGGCCCTCAAGCACTGGCGTGGCCTTTCGGACAATGCAGGTTTTCCCACATTGAACGTTGGACAACATGCCAACCACAAGGTTTCTGGCCATGGGGAAGGAGGAATTCTAATTTCTGCATCACGTTCACCCCTGGGCAGTGATTGGAGATAAGGTCTAAGTTCTGAAGCCTGAAAACCGAGGTTGGGAAGAGATGACGACCTACAGCCATAGCGGGTCCTATGTGTCCAGGTTGGGTTCAGCTGTCTGGGTGTCGTTTGCGATGTCTTGTCTCAGGCTGTGCCAGGCAGGGCATTAGTATACAGGGTGGGCTGTATAATTGCTTTACAATCGAGTGGCATGCATTAGAAAATCATTTGGGGTTTCTTATTAGCAGCATAGGGCAAAGTTTTTCTTCTGGAGGGCAGGCAGAGTGCTGCATTGTGGCTTCGGAATTCCCAAACTGGAGGGCTTGTGGGCCAGGAGAGTGAGGACGGAAGTCTGAGAACACAAGCTAGGCTTAGGTTTCGGGGCAAGGACATGGCAGGCAAACTCTGCAGAGCTGAATTGAGATCTCATGCGTCTGAAGTCAGGTCGAGGTTCAGACTTTGGCTCAGGTTTAAGTTTCTGGCCATGTTGTCCCATTCAGGAAGGGGGGGCATTAGGAGGCCATGGGGGTTTTCCCACTATTGGAGTTGTGAGATGCTCCAAACCGCAAGGATTCCTTCTGTGGGACAATTAAGATTTGTTGGATGGCTCCAGGACGTCTTATAAGGTATTTTTCCAGAACAGGGTTCTAAGTATGGATGCCTGGGCAGCCAGCCTCACATTCCAATTGTCTCCTAGCAACAAGAAACGTTTGATCTGCTGGCTTGGGGTAGCAACAGAGGGGGCTGAGTTGAAATTGACTTTCCTGAGGATGGTCTTAATGTTGGTTTGAGTCCATGGAGACTTTGGTATGGGGCAGTGGCACCAGGGCCCTGAAGGATTCTCCTAACCAGAGGTTATGACAAAGCTCCAATGAGCAAGTTTCCATGGGGAGACAAGATTTGTTCTTATTGGTGCCTCAGGAAACCACCATATCCTGGTATTGGAAACGAGGCCTCTGAGGAGAGATGCCTGGAAACCATAGCATTGGATCTTTTTAGGGCCTAGGGGCCTGTCCGGTTCAATATTCTTCTCTGGGGACATCTGTTGTCTGAGTGGAGGTAGTTGCTCAGCTGGTTTGAGATCACCCCTGTTTGTCATGGGCGGCCTACACTATTGGGATGGCCTCGGTGACTTTGGAGGTGTTTCCTAATTTGCAAGGTTGTGGCCAATGGAATGGAAAGAATTCCCTTGAATGTGAAGCACAGTCCTGAGGTGTGGCTCCAGGGACCCAAGTGTGGAGCGTGTGTGGTCCAGGGCTATTTGGACAAAAGTCTGAAAACACAAACTCCACTTAGATGTGGGATGTAGGTATGGCCGGCCCGATCTATAGACCGTGAGGAGACCTCTTCGGGATATGAACAAAGGGCGAATGTGATGTGCATGCTCATGCTTTTTTTTTTTTTTTTTCTGGAAATGTGTCACCGATTGCCATGGAATGTCGGGGTGTCCTCATGGGCCATCGACGAGGCTCCCTTTCTTGGGATTTGACCCGATCCCAAGAGATTGGGGTCATTCTGTGGGAAGGGAGGAGGCCTTGCTGTTTTGTATTTATATTTTTTTATTTTTTTATTTTTTATTTTTTTTTAACCTCAGGTGGACCACCAAAAGAGGGATTCCAGAGCAGAGTCGTGGGTGGGGGCAACTGGACAACCAGACCTCTGTTTAACATTGGGACCTAACAACATGGCAAGCCCCTTATGTGGGCTCTTGGTCCAGACACTGAGAGGCCTTCCTTGAGGATAGGTCTCACACTGAGTTTCACAATGTGTTTTTGTGCAAATTGTGGCCCTCAAAGATAGGTGTGGCCTCATAGTCCATGCTGCTTTCTCCTACAAAGAACATTGGACAACATGCCAACCACTAGGTTTCTTGCCAAGGCGAAGGAGAAGACCTGATTCTTGCATCACGTTCACTCCTGAGCAGTGAGTGGATATAAGGTCTAGGTTCTGAAGGTGAAAACTGAGGTTGGGTAGAGATGATGGCCTAAAGCCATTGTGGGTGTGATATGCTCTGTTTACGGCCAGCTGTCTGGGTGTTGGACTGGAGGTCTGCCCTCAGGCTGTGTCAGACAGGGCTTTAGTGCACAGGCTAGACTGTATAATTGGGGTATGGTCTAGTGGCATGCAGGATGTTACTCATTTGGCGTTTCTGGTTAGCCCTATAGGGCAACATTTTTCTTCTGGAGGGCAGGCAGAGTGCTGCATTGTGTCTCCAGAATTGCCAAACTGGAGGGGTGTGGCCAGGATTGTGAGGAAGGAAGACTGAAAACACAAGCTAGCACGAGTTTTGGGGCCAAGAGCATGGCAGGCCCACTCTGCTGAGGCTGAATCGAGATCTCCTGCACGTGAGGTCAGGGCGAGTATCAGATGTTGCCTCAAGCTGGAGTTTGTGTCCATGACGGCCCCTTCCTGAAGGGGGTGGGGGCGTCATGAGGCCAGGGAGGTTTCCCTACGCTGGGAGTTGTGAGCTGCTCCAAACTTCAAAGTTTCCTTCTTCAAGACAGTCGAGAACTATTGGATGGTTCCAGGATGCCCCATACAGAAAGACTCGAGAGCAGGGCCCTAAGCATGGATGCCGAGAAACGCCAACTCACCTTCCCATTGCCTGGTGGAGACAAGGCACGCTCAATCTGCGGGCTCTTGGGTGAGCTACCCAGAAGGCTGAGTTTAAAGGGACTCTGCTGAGGATGAGTCATAATGTGGGTTGGTGGCCATGGAGACCTTGGAATGTGGCAGTAGCTAAGGGACTCTGCAGGATTCTCCAACCCGAAGGGCTTGACACAACTCCAACAAGGAAGCTTCCCATGTGGAGATGAGAGATCTTCTGTCTGGTGCCTCAGGAAAGCCCCGTATGCTGGTCTTCGAACCCAGGCCTCTGAGGAGTGATACCTGGACACCAAAGCAAGAGTTCATAATAGGGCCTAGGGGCCTGTCTGGTTCAATCTTCTGTCTCTGCGGATATCTGTCTGTGTGTCTGCATGGAGGTAGTAGTTGCTCAGCTTGTGTCATAATGCCCCTATTTGTCCAGTGCGGCTTGCGGTAGTGGGATGTCCTTGGGGACCTTGAGGTTTCTACTATTTTGTAGAGTTGTGGCCAATGGAATGGGCAGTTTCTTAGGAGAGAGCAGGCACAGTTCTGTGGTGTGGCTCCAGAAACCCCAGCCTGGAGGCTGTGTGGGCCATGGCTGTGCAGACAGACATCCAAAAACCCTAACTCAGCTCAGGTTTGGGGCCGAGGTTAAGGCAGGCCTGATCTACAGTCCATGAGGGGAGCTCCTCTGGATATGAAAGAAGGGTGAGAGGGAGGCAGTTGCTCAGGCTTTTGTCTCTGGATGTTTTGTCCACAATGGCCGTTTAATGTAGGAGTTGCCTCATGGGTCGTAGAAGTCTCCCTCTCTGGTAGTTTGTCCAGCCCCCAAGAGTTTGGGGTCATTCTGTGGGAAGGGAAGTGTCCTGTTTTCTGCTTCATGTGTCCCCCCAGTAGAGGGAATCTAGAGCATAGCAGTGGGTACTGACAACTGGAATACTCGCCCTCTGGTTAAGCCTGGGGGCCTATGGATATGACAAGCCCCATATGCAGGATCTTGGTCCAGCCACTGAGGGGCGTTACTTTAATACGGGACTCACGCTGCAGGTCACAATGCATGTCTGTGCCCTAGGCGGCCCTCAAGCACTGGCGTGGCCTTTCGGACAATGCAGGTTTTCCCACATTGAACGTTGGACAACATGCCAACCACAAGGTTTCTGGCCATGGGGAAGGAGGAATTCTAATTTCTGCATCACGTTCACCCTTGAGCAGTGATTGGAGATAAGGTCTAGGTTCTGAAGCCTGAAAACCGAGGTTGGGAAGAGATGACGACCTACAGCCATAGCGGGTCCTATGTGTCCAGGTTGGGGCCAGGTATCTGGGTGTCGTTTGGGATGTCTTGTCTCAGGCTGTGCCAGACAGGGCATTAGTATACAGGGTGGGCTGTATAATTGCTTTACAATCGAGTGGCATGCATTAGAAAATCATTTGGGGTTTCTTATTAGCAGCATAGGGCAAAGTTTTTCTTCTGGAAAGCAGGCTAATGCTGCATTGTGGCTTCGGAATCCCCAAACTGGAGGGCTTGTGGGCCAGGAGAGTGAGGACCGAAGTCTGAGAACACAAGCTAGGCTTAGGTTTCGGGGCAAGGACATGGCAGGCACACTCTGCAGAGCTGAATTGAGATCTCATGCGTCTGAAGTCAGGTCGAGGTTCAGACTTTGGCTCAGGTTTGAGTTTCTGTCCATGTTGGCCCCTTCAGGAAGGGGGGGCATTAGGAGGCCATGGGGGTTTTCCCACTATTGGAGTTGTGAGATGCTCCAAACCGCAAGGATTCCTTCTGTGGGACAATTAAGATTTGTTGGATGGCTCCAGGACGTCTTATAAGGTATTTTTCCAGAACAGGGTTCTAAGTATGGATGGCTGGGCAGCCAGCCTCACATTCCAATTGTCTCCTAGCAACAAGAAACGTTTGATCTGCTGGCTTGGGGTAGCAACAGAGGGGGCTGAGTTGAAATGGACTTTCCTGAGGATGGTCTTAATGTTGGTTTGAGTCCATGGAGACCTTGGTATGGGGCAGTGGCACCAGGGCCCTGAAGGATTCTCCTAACCAGAGGTTAAGACAAAGCTCCAATGAGCAAGTTTTCCATGGGGAGACGAGATTTGTTCTTATTGGTGCCTCAGGAAACCACCATATGCTGGTATTGGAAACGAGGCCTCTGAGGAGAGATGCCTGGAAACCAAAGCAATGGATCTGTTTAGGGCCTAGGGGCCTGTCCGGTTCAATATTCTTCTCTGGGGACATCTGTTGTCTGAGTGGAGGTAGTTGCTCAGCTGGTTGGAGATCACCCCTGTTTGTCCTGGGCAGCCTACACTATTGGGATGGCCTTGGTGACTTTGGAGGTTTTTCCTAATTTGCAAGGTTGTGGCCAATGGAATGGGAAGAATTCCCTTGAAAGGGAAGCACAGTCCTGAGGTGTGGCTCCAGAGACCCAAGTGTGGAGCGTGTGTGGTCCAGGGCTATTTGCACAAAAGTCTGAAATCACAAACTCCACTTAGGTTGTGGGATTTAGGTATGGCCGGCCCGATCTATAGACCGTGAGGAGACCTCTTCGGGATATGAACAAAGGGCGAATGTGATGTGCATGCTCATGCTTTTTTTTTTTTTTTTCTGGAAATATGTCACCGATTACCATGGAATGTCGGGGTGTCCTCATGGGCCATCGATGAGGCTCCCTTTCTGGGGATTTGACTGATCCCAAGAGATTGGGGTCATTCTGTGGGAAGGAAGGAGGCCTTTCTGGTTTTTTTTTTGTTTTTTTTTTTTTTCTTTAACCTCAGGTGGACCACCAAAATAGGGATTCCAGAGCAGAGTCGTGGGTAGGGGAAACTGGACAACCAGACCTCCGGTTAACATTGGGACCTAAGAACATGGAAAGCCCCTTATGTGGGCTCTTGGTCCAGACACTGAGAGGCCTTCCTTGAGGATAGGTCTCACACTGAGTTTCACAATGTGTTTTTGTGCCCAAGGAGCCCCTCAAGTCAGGGCGTGGCTTAATGTACCATGCTGGTTTATCCTACACTGAACATTGCACAGTATGGGAACCACAAGTTTTCTGGCAATGGGGAAGATGGAGTTCTAATTTCTGCAACACTTTCACTCCTGGACTGTGATTGGATTTAAGGTCTAGGTTCTGAAGCCTGAAAACTGAGGTTGGGAAGAGATGAAGCCCTAAGGCCATGGTGTGTCTGATGTGCTCAGTGTTCGGCCAGCTGTTGAGTGTGGGTTGGGAGGTGCAGGCTCAGGCTGTGGTAGACAGGGAATTAGTGCCCAGTAGACTGAATCATTGGGGTGCAGTCGAGTTTCGTGCAGGATGATACTCATTTGTGGTTACTGGGTAGCCCCAGAGGGCAACGTTTTTCTTCTGGAGGGAAGACACAGTGCCACATAGTGACTCCAAAATTCCCAGACTGGAAGGCTTGTGGGCCAGGAGTGTGAGGAAAAAATTCTGAGAACACAAGCCAGACTTAGATTTCGGGGTGAGGGGACGGCAGGCACCCTCTGCAGAGATGATTCGAGATCCCGTATACCTGAAGACAGAGCTAGGATCAGACGTTTTCTTAGGTCGGAGTTTCTGTCCATGACGGCCCATTCATGAAGGGGAGGGTGTCACGAGGACATGGAGGTTTTCCCACTATGGGAATTGTGAGATGCTCCAAACCACAATGATTCCTTCTGTGGGACAGTCGAGACATGTTGGATGGCTCCAGGACATCCCATAAGGAAGTTATCCAGAACAGGGTTCTAAGGATGGATGCCTGGGCAGCCTGCCTCCCATTCCAGGTGTCTCATAGAGCCAAGGCAAGTTCGATCTGCTGGATGTAGGGGAGCAACCGAGGCGGGTGTTTTGAAATGGGTGAGTTGAGGATGGGTCATAATGTGCATTTGTGTCCATGTAGACCTTGGAATGGGGTGCTTGATCCGGGGCCTTGAGGGATGTTCATAACCGGAGGTTTTGATGGAGCTCTAAAGAGTATATTTCCTATGTAGAGAAGAGAATTGTTTTGATGAGTGCCTAAGGAATATCCCATATGCTGGTATTGGAAACCAGGCCTCTGAGGAGAGATGACTGGAATCAAAATCAATGTATCAGATTAGGGCCTCTGTGCCCGTCCAGTTCAATCTTATTCTATGGGGATATCTGTCTCTGGGTCTGAGTGGAGGTGGTTTCCTAACTTGTGAAAGATCATCCTTTTGTGTCCTGGGCAGCCAACACAATTCGGAAGGCCTGGGGGAGTTTGGAGTATTCTCCTAATCTATAGGGTTGTGGCCAATGGAAATGGCAGAATTCCCCTGGAGAGGGAAGCCACAGTCCTGAGGTGTGGCTCCAGGGGCCCCAGCTTGGATGGTGTGTGGGTCATGCCTGTGGGGACAGAATTCTGAAAACACAAACTCAGCTGAGGTTTGGGGATGTATGTATGAAGGCTCGATCTACAGACCGTGAGAATTTTCCGGGCTATGAACAAAGGGCGAGTATGTGGCGCTTGCTCAGGCTTTTGTCTCTGAATTTTGTGTCAACGGTGGCCGTGGAATTTCGGGATGTCCTCAAGGGCCATGGACAATTTTTTCTCTAGTGATATGGCCTGATCCCAAGTGGTTGGGATCATTCTGTGGATTGGAAGAGTCCTTTCTGTATATATATATATATATATATATATATATATATATATATATATATATATATATATATATTTTTTTTTTTTTTTTTTTTTTACCTCTGGTGTCCCACCAAAGAGGGATTCCCGAGTAGAGCCCTGAGTAGGGGTGACTAGACATCTCGAACTCGTGTTGATATTGGGGGACTGGAGCTTGGCAAGCCTCATATGTGGGCTGTTGTTCCAGTCACTAAGAGGCTTTACATGAGGATAGGGCTCACGCTGAGGGTCTCAATGTGTGTTTGTGCAAATTGTGGCCCTCAGGGATAGGTGGGGCCTCATAGTCCATGCTGCTTTGTCCTACAATGAACATTGGACAACATGCCAACAACTAGGTTTCTTGCCAAGACGAAGGAGAAGTTCTGATTCTTGCATCACGTTCACTCCTGAGCAGTGAGTGGAGATAAGGTCTAGGTTCTGAAGGTGAAAACTGAGGTTGGGTAGAGATGATGGCCTAAAGCCATTGTGGGTGTGATATGCTCTGTGTACGGCCAGCTGTTTGGGTGTTGGACTGGAGGTCTGCCCTCAGGCTGTGTCAGACAGGGCTTTAGTGCACAGGCTAGACTGTATAATTGGGGTATGGTCGAGTGGCATGCAGGTTGTTACTCATTTGGCGTTTCTTGTTAGCCCTATAGGGCAACATTTTTCTTCTGGAGGGCAGGCAGCATGCTGCATTGTGTCTCCAGAATTGCCAAACTGGAGGGGTGTGGCCAGGATTGTGAGGAAGGAAGACTGAAAACACAAGCTAGCACGAGTTTGGGGGCCAAGAGCATGGCAGGCCCACTCTGCAGAGGCTGAATCGAGATCTCCTGCACGTGAGGTCAGGGCGAGTATCAGATGTTGCCTCAAGCTGGAGTTTGTGTCCATGACGGCCCCTTCCTGAAGGGGGTGGGGCATCATGAGGCCAGGGAGGTTTCCCTACGCTGGGAGTTGTGAGCTGCTCCAAACTTCAAAGTTTCCTTCTTCAGGACAGTCGAGTACTATTGGATGGTTCCAGGATGCCCCATACAGAAAGACTCGAGAGCAGGGCCCTAAGCATGGATGCCGAGAAACGCCAACTCACCTTCCCATTGCCTGGTGGAGACAAGGCACGCTCAATCTGCGGGCTCTTGGGTGAGCTACCCAGAAGGCTGAGTTTAAATGGACTCTGCCGAGGATGAGTCATAATGTGGGTTGGTGGCCATGGAGACCTTGGAATGTGCCAGTAGCTAAGGGAATCTTCAGGATTCTCCAACCCGAAGGGCTTGACACAACTCCAACAAGGAAGCTTCCCATGTGGAGGTAAGAGGTCTTCTGTCTGGTGGCTCAGGAAAGCCCCGTATGCTGGTCTTCGAACCCAGGCCTCTGAGGAGTGATACCTGGACACCAAAGCAAGAGTTCATAATAGGGCCTAGGGGCCTGTCTGGTTCAATCTTCTGTCTCTGCGGATATCTGTCTGTGTGTCTGCATGGAGGTAGTAGTTGCTCAGCTTGTGTCATAATGCCCCTATTTGCCCAGTGCGGCTTGCGGTAGTGGGATGTCCTTGGGGACCTTGAGGATTCTACTATTTTGTAGAGTTGTGGCCAATGGAATGGGCAGTTTCTTAGGAGAGAGCAGGCACAGTTCTGTGGTGTGGCTCCAGAGACCCCAGCCTGGAGGCTGTGTGGGCCATGGCTGTGCAGACAGACATCCAAATACCCTAACTCAGCTCAGGTTTGGGGCCGAGGTTACGGCAGGCCTGATCTACAGTCCATGAGGGGAGCTCCTCTGGATATGAAAGAAGGGTGAGAGGGAGGCCGTCGCTCAGGCTTTTGTCTCTGGATGTTTTGTCCACAATGGCCGTTTAGTGTAGGAGTTGCCTCATGGGTCGTAGAAGTCTCCCTCTCTGGTATTTTGTCCAGCCCCCAAGAGTTTGGGGTCATTCTGTGGGAAGGGAAGTGTCCTGTTTTCTGCTTCATGTGTCCCCCCAGTAGAGGGAATCTAGAGCATAGCAGTGGGTACTGACAACTGGAATACTCGCCCTCTGGTTAAGCCTGGGGGCCTATGGATATGACAAGCCCCATATACAGGATCTTGGTCCAGCCACTGAGAGGCGTTACTTTAATACGGGACTCACGCTGCAGGTCACAATGCATGTCTGTGCCCTAGGCGGCCCTCAAGCACTGGCGTGGCCTTTCGGACAATGCAGGTTTTCCCACATTGAACGTTGGACAACATGCCAACCACAAGGTTTCTGGCCATGGGGAAGGAGGAATTCTAATTTCTGCATCACGTACACCCCTGTGCAGTGATTGGAGATAAGGTCTAGGTTCTCAAGCCTGAAAACCGAGGTTGGGAAGAGATGACGACCTACAGCCATAACGGGTCCTATGTGTCCTGTTTGGGGCCAGATGTCTAGGTGTCGTTTGGGATGTCTTGTCTCAGGCTGTGCCAGACAGGGCATTAGTATACAGGGTGGGCTGTATAATTGCTTTACAATCGAGTGGCATGCATTAGAAAATCATTTGGGGTTTCTTATTAGCAGCATAGGGCAAAGTTTTTCTTCTGTAGGGCAGGCAGAGTGCTGCAATGTGGCTTCGGAATTCCCAAACTGGAGGGCTTGTGGGCCAGGAGAGTGAGGACGGAAGTCTGAGAACACAAGCTAGGCTTAGGTTTCAAGGCAAGGACATCGCAGGCACACTCAGCAGAGCTGAATTGAGATCTCATGCGTCTGAAGTCAGGTCGAGGTTCAGACTTTGGCTCAGGTTTGAGTTTCTGTCCATGTTGGCCCCTTCAGGAAGGGGGGGGCATTATGAGGCCATGGGGGTTTTCCACTATTTGAGTTGTGAGATGCTCCAAACCGCAAGGATTCATTCGGTGGGACAATTAAGATTTGTTGGATGGCTCCAGGACGTCTTATAAGGTATTTTTCCAGAACAGGGTTCTAAGTACGGATGCCTTGGCAGCCAGACTCACATTCCAATAGTCTCCTAGCAACAAGAAACGTTTGATCTGCTGGCTTGGGGTAGCAACAGAGAGGGCTGAGTTGATATGGACTTTCCTGAGGATGGTCTTAATGTTGGTTTGAGTCCATGGATACCTTGGTATGGGGCAGTGGCACCAGGGCCCTGAAGGATTCTCCTAACCAGAGGTTATGACAAAGCTCCAATGAGCAAGTTTCCATGGGGAGACGAGATTTGTTCCTATTGGTGCCTCTGGAAACCACCATATGCTGGTATTGGAAACGAGGCCTCTGAGGAGAGATGCCTGGAAACCAAAGCAATGGATCTGATTAGGGCCTAGGTGCCTGTCCGGTTCAATATTCTTCTCTGGGGACATCTGTTGTCTGAGTGGAGGTAGTTGCTCAGCTGGTTTGAGATCACCCCTGTTTGTCCTGGGCAGCCTACACTATTGGGATGGCCTTGGTGACTTTGGAGGTTTTTCCTAATTTGCAAGGTTGTGGCCAATGGAATGGGAAGAATTCCCTTGAAAGGGAAGCACAGTCCTGAGGTGTGGCTCCAGGGACCCATGTGTTTGGACAAAAGCCTGAAAACACAAACTCCACTTAGGTTGTGGGTTGTAGGTATGGCCGGCCCGATCTATAGACCGTGAGGAGACCTCCTCGGGATATGAACAAAGGGCGAATGTGAGGTGCTTGCTTATGCTTTTTTTTTTTTTCTGGAAATGTGTCACCGATTGCCATGGAATGTCGGGGTGTCCTCATGGGCCATCGATGAGGCTCCCTTTCTGGGGATTTGACCCGATCCCAAGAGTTTGGGTTCATTCTGTGGGAAGGGAGGAGGCCTTTCTGGGTTTTTTTTGTTTATTTTTTTTTGTGTTTTGTTTTTTGTTTTTTTAACCTCCTGTGGACCACCAAAAGAGGGATTCCAGAGCAGAGTCGTGGGTGGGGGCAACAGGACAACCAGACCTCTGGTTAACATTGGGACCTAAGAACATGGCAAGCCCCTTATGTGGGCTCTTGGTCCAGACACTGAGAGGCCTTCCTTGAGGATAGGTCTCACACTGAGTTTCACAATGTGTTTTTGTGCCCAAGGAGCCCCTCAAGTCAGGGCGTGGCCTAATGTACCATGCTGGTTTCTCCTACACTGAACGTTGCACAGTATGGGAACCACAAGTATTCTGGCAATGGGGAAGATGGAGTTCTAATTTCTGCAACACATTCACTCCTGGACTGTGATTGGATATAAGGTCTAGGTTCTGAAGCCTGAGAACTGAGGTTGGGAAGAGATGAAGCCCTAAGGCCATGGTGTGTCTGATGTGCTCAGTGTTCGGCCAGCTGTTGAGTGTGGGTTGGTGGTGCAGGCTCAGGCTGTGGAAGACAGGGAATTAGTTCCCAGGCTAGACTGCATCATTGGGGTGCAGTCGAGATTTGTGCAGGATGGTACTCATTTGTGGTTACTGGGTAGCCCCAGAGGGCAACGTTTTTCTTCTGGAGGGAAGACACAGTGCCACATAGTGACTCCAAAATTCCCAGACTGGAAGGCTTGTGGGCCAGGAGTGTGAGGAAAAAATTCTGAGAACACAAGCCAGACTTAGATTTCGGGGTGAGGGGACGGCAGGCACCCTCTGCAGAGATGATTCGAGATCCCGTATACCTGAAGACAGAGCTAGGATCAGACGTTTTCTTAGGTCGGAGTTTCCGTCCATGATGGCCCATTCATGAAGGGGAGGGTGTCACGAGGACATGGAGGTTTTCCCACTATGGGAATTGTGAGATGCTCCGAACCACAATGATTCCTTCTGTGGGACAATCGAGACATGTTGGATGGCTCCAGGACATCCCATAAGGAAGTTATCCAGAGCAGGGTTCTAAGGATGGATGCCTGGGCAGCCTGCCTCCCATTCCAGGTGTCTCATAGAGCCAAGGCAAGTTCGATCTGCTGGATCTAGGGGAGCAACCGAGGCGGGTGTTTTGAAATGGGTGAGTTGAGGATGGGTCATAATGTGCATTTGTGTCCATGTAGACCTTGGAATGGGGTGCTTGATCCGGGGCCTTGAGGGATGTTCATAACCAGAGGTTTTGATGGAGCTCTAAAGAGTATATTTCCTATGTAGAGAAGAGAATTGTTTTGATGAGTGCCTAAGGAATCTCCCATATGCTGGTATTGGAAACCAGGCCTCTGAGGAGAGATGACTGGAATCAAAAGCAATGGATCTGATTAGGGCCTAAGTGCCCGTCCAGTTCAATCTTATTCTATGGGGATATCTGTCTCTGGGTCTGAGTGGAGGTGGTTTCTTAACTTGTGAAAGATCATCCCTGTTTGTCCTGGGCAGCCAACACAATTCGGATGGCCTGGGGGAGTTGGAGGATTCTCATAATCTATAGGGTTGTGGCCAATGGAAATGGCAGAATTCCCCTGGAGAGGGAAGCCACAGTCCTGAGGTGTGGCTCCAGTGGCCCCAGCTTGGATGGTGTGTGGGCCAGGACTGTGGGGACAGAAGTCTGAAAACACAAACTCAGCTTATGTTTGGGGATGTATGTATGAAGGCTCGATCTACAGACCGTGAGAATTTTCCGGGCTATGAACAAAGGGCGAGTATGTGGCGCTTGCTCAGGGTTTTGTCTCTGGATTTTGTGTCAATGGTGGCCGTGGAATGTCGGGGTGTCCTCAAGGGCCATGGACAATTTTTTCTCTAGTGATATGGCCTGATCCCAAGTGGTTGGGATCATTCTGTGGATGGGAAGATTCCTTTCTGTATTTTTATTTTTTTACCTCAGGTGTCCCACCAAAGTGGGATTCCCGAGGAGAGCATTGAGTAGGGGTGACTAGACATCTCAAACTCTGGTTGAGATTGGGGGACTAGGGGCTTGGCAAGCCCCATAATAGTGGGCTGTTGTTCCAGTCACTAAGAGGCTTTACATGAGGATAGGGATCACGCTGAGGGTCACAATGTGTGTTTGTGCAAATTGTGGCCCTCAGGGATAGGTGGGGCCTCATAGTCCATGCTGCTTTCTCCTACAATGAACATTGGACAACATGCCAACCACTAGGTTTCTTGCCAAGGCGAAGGAGAAGTTCTGATTCTTGCATCACGTTCACTCCTGAGCAGTGAGTGGAGATAAGTTCAAGGTTCTGAAGGTGAAAACTGAGGTTGGGTAGAGATGATGGCCTAAAGCCATTGTGGGTGTGATATGCTCTGTGTATGGCCAGCTGTGTGGGTGTTGGACTGGAGGTCTGCCCTCAGGCTGTGTCAGACAGGGCTTTAGTGCACCGGCTAGACTGTATAATTGGGGTATGGTCGAGTGGCATGCAGGTTGTTACTCATTTGGCGTTTCTGGTTAGCCCTATAGGGCAACATTTTTCTTCTGGAGGGCAGGCAGAGTGCTGCATTGTGTCTCCAGAATTGCCAAACTGGAGGGGTGTGGCCAGGATTGTGAGGAAGGAAGTCTGAAAACACAAGCTAGCACGAGTTTGGGGGCCAAGAGCATGGCAGGCCCACTCTGCAGAGGCTGAATCGAGATCTCCTGCAGGTGAGGTCAGGGCGAGTATCAGATATTGCCTCAAGCTGGAGTTTGTGTCCATTACGGCCCCTTCCTGAAGGGGGTGGGGGCGTCATGAGGCCAGGGAGGTTTCCCTACGCTGGGAGTTGTGAGCTGCTCCAAACTTCAAAGTTTCCTTCTTCAGGACAGTCGAGTACTATTGGATGGTTCTAGGATGCCCCATACAGAAAGACTCGAGAGCAGGGGCCTAAGCATGGATGCCGAGAAACGCCAACTCACCTTCCCATTGACTGGTGGAGACAAGGCACGCTCAATCTGCGGGCTCTTGGGTGAGCTACCCAGAAGGCTGAGTTTAAATGGACTCTGCGGAGGATGAGTCATAATGTGGGTTGGTGGCCATGGAGACCTTGGAATGTGGCAGTAGCTAAGGGACTCTGCAGAATTCTCCAACCCGAAGGGCTTGACACAACTCCAACAAGGAAGCTTCCCATGTGGAGATGAGAGGTCTTCTGTCTGGTGCCTCAGGAAAGCCCCGTATGCTGGTCTTCGAACCCAGGCCTCTGAGGAGTGATACCTGGACACCAAAGCAAGAGTTCATAATAGGGCCTAGGGGCCTGTCTGGTTCAATCTTCTGTCTCTGCGGATATCTGTCTGTGTGTCTGCATGGAGGTAGTAGTTGCTCAGCTTGTGTCATAATGCCCCTATTTGTCCAGTGCGGCTTGCGGTAGTGGGATGTCCTTGGGGACCTTGAGGTTTCAACTATTTTGTAGAGTTGTGGCCAATGGAATGGCCAGTTTCTTAGGAGAGAGCAGGTACAGTTCTGTGGTGTGGCTCCAGAGACCCCAGCCTGGGGGCTGTGTGGGCCATGGCTGTGCAGACAGACATCCAAAAACCCTAACTCAGCTCAGGTTTGGGGCCGAGGTTATGGCAGGCCTGATCTACAGTCCATGAGGGGAGCTCCTCTGGATATGAAAGAAGGGTGAGAGGGAGGCAGTTGCTCAGGCTTTTGTCTCTGGATGTTTTGTCCGCAATGGCCGTTTAATGTAGGAGTTGCCTCATGGGTCGTAGAAGTCTCCCTCTCTGGTAGTTTGTCCAGCCCCCAAGAGTTTGGGGTCATTCTGTGGGAAGGGAAGTGTCCTGTTTTCTGCTTCATGTGCCCCCCAGTAGAGGGATTCTAGAGCATAGCAGTGGGTACTGACAACTGGAATACTCGCCCTCTGGTTAAGCCTGTGGGCCTATGGATATGACAAGCCCCATATGCAGGATCTTGGTCCAGCCACTGAGAGGCGTTACTTTAATACGGGACTCACGCTGCAGGTCACAATGCATGTGCCCTAGGCGGCCCTCAAGCACTGGCGTGGCCTTTCGGACAATGCAGGTTTTCCCACATTGAACGTTGGACTACATGCCAACCACAAGTTTTCTGGCCATGGGGAAGGAGGAATTCTAATTTCTGCATCACGTTCACCCCTGGGCAGTGATTGGAGATAAGGTCTAGGTTCTGAAGCCTGAAAATCGAGGTTGGGAAGAGATGACGACCTACAGCCATAGCGGGTCCTATGTGTCCAGGTTGGGGCCAGCTGTCTGGGTGTCGTTTGGGATGTCTTGTCTCAGGCTGTGCCAGACAGGGCATTAGTATACAGGGTGGGCTGTATAATTGCTTTACAATCGAGTGGCATGCATTAGAAAATCATTTGGGGTTTCTTATTAGCAACATAGGGCAAAGTTTTTCTTCTGGAGGGCAGGCAGAGTGCTGCATTGTGGCTTCGGAATTCCCAAACTGGAGGGCTTGTGGGCCAGGAGAGTGAGGACGGAAGTCTGAGAACACAAGCTAGGCTTAGGTTTCAGGGCAAGGACATGGCAGGCATACTCTGCAGAGCTGAGATGAGATCTCATGAATCTGAAGTCAGGTCGAGGTTCAGACTTTGACTCAGGTTTGAGTTTCTGTCCATGTTGGCCCCTTCAGGAAGGGGGGGCATTATGAGGCCATGGGGGTTTTCCCACTTTTGGAGTTGTGAGATGCTCCAAACCGCAAGGATTCCTTCGGTGGGACAATTAAGATTTGTTGGATGGCTCCAGGACATCTTATAAGGTATTTTTCCAGAACAGGGTTTTAAGTCTGGATGCCTGGGCAGCCAGCCTCACATTCCAATTGTCTCCTAGCAACAAGAAACGTTTGATCTGCTGGCTTGGGGTAGCAACAGAGGGGGCTGAGTTGAAATGGACTTTCCTGAGGATGGTCTTAATGTTGGTTTGAGTCCATGGAGACCTTGGTATGGGGCAGTGGCACCAGGGCCCTGAAGGATTCTCCTAACCAGAGCTTATGACAAAGCTCCAATGAGCAAGTTTCCATGGGGAGACGAGATTTGTTCCTATTGGTGCCTCAGGAAACCACCATATGCTGGTATTGGAAACGAGGCCTCTGAGGAGAGATGCCTGGAAACCAAAGCAATGGATCTGATTAGGGCCTAGGGGCCTGTCCTGTTCAATATTCTTCTCTGGGGACATCTGTTGTCTGAGTGGAGGTAGTTGCTCAGCTGGTTTGTGATCACCCCTGTTTGTCCTGGTTGACCTACACTATTGGGATGGCCTTGGTGACTTTGGAGGTTTTTCCTATTTTGCAAGGTTGTGGCCATTGGAATGGGAAGAATTCCCTTGAAAGGGAAGCACAGTTCTGAGGTGAGGCTCCAGGGACCCAAGTGTGGAGCGTGTGTGGTCCAGGGCTATTTGGACAAAAGTCTGAAAACACAAACTCCACTTAGGTTGTGGGATGTAGGTATGGCCGGCCCGATCTATAGACCGTGAGGAGACCTCTTCGGGATATGAACAAAGGGCGAATGTGAGGTGCTTGCTCATGCTTTTTTTTTTTTTTTTCTGGAAATGTGTCACCGATTGCCATGGAATGTCGGGGTGTCCTCATGGGCCATCGATGAGGCTCCCTTTCTGGGGATTTGACTGATCCCAAGAGTTTGGGGTCATTCTGTGGGAAGGGAGGTGGCCTTTCTGGGTTTTTTTGTTTATTTTATTTTTTTTTTTTAACCTCCGGTGGACCAACAAAGAGGGATTCCAGAGCAGAGTCGTGGGTGGGGGCAACTGGACAACCAGACCTCTGGTTAACATTGGGACCTAAGAACATGGCAAGCCCCATATGTGGGCTCTTGGTCCAGACACTGAGAGGCCTTCCTTGAGGATATGTCTCACACTGAGTTTCACAATGTGGTTTTGTGCCCAAGGATCCCCTCCAGTCAGGGCGTGTCCTAAAGTACCATGCTGGTGCCTCCTACACTGAACATTGCACAGTATGGGAACCACAAGTTTTCTGGCCATGGGGAAGATGGAGTTCTAATTTCTGCAACACTTTCACTCCTGGACTGTGATTGGATTTAAGGTCTAGGTTCTGAAGCCTGAAAACTGAGCTTGGGAATAGATGAAGCCCTAAGGCCATGGTGTGTCTGATGTGCTCAGTGTTCGGCCAGCTGTTGAGTGAGGGTTGGGAGGTGCAGGCTCAGGCTGTGGCAGACAGGGAATAAGTGCCCAGGCTAGACTGTATCATTGGGGTGCAGTCGAGTTTCGTGCAGGATGGTACTCATTTGTGGTTACTGGGGAGCCCCAGAGGGCAACGTTTTTCTTCTGGAGGGAAGACACAGTGCCACATAGTTGTTCCAGAATTCCCAAACTGGAAGGATTGTGGGCCAGGAGTGTGAGGAAAAAATTCTGAGATCACAAGCCAGACTTAGATTTCGGGGTGAGGGGAAGGCAGGCACCTTCTGCAGAGATGATTCGAGATCCCCTATACTGAAGACAGAGCTAGGATCAGACGTTGGCTTAGGTCGGAGTTTCTGTCCATGAAGGCCTCTTCATGAAGGGGAGAGTGTCACGAGGACATGGAGGTTGTCCGACGATGGGAATTGTGAGATGCTCCAAACCACAATGATTTCTTCGGTGGGACAGTCGAGACCTGTTGGATGGCTCCAGGACATCCCATATGGAAGTTATCCAGAGCAGGGTTCTAAGGATGGATGCCTGGGCAGCCTGCCTCCCATTCCAGGTGTCTCATAGAGCCAAGGCAAGTTCGATCTGCTGGATCTAGGGGAGAAACCGAGGCGGGTGTGTTGAAATGGGTGAGTTTAGGATGGGTCATAATGTGCATTTGTGTCCATGTAGACCTTGGAATGGGGTGCTTGATCCGGGGCCTTGAGGGAATTTCATAACCGGAGGTTTTGATGGAGCTCTAAAGAGTATGTTTCCTATGTAGAGAAGAGAATTGTTTTGATGAGTGCCTAAGGAATCTCCCATATGCTGGTATTAAAAAACAGGCCTCTGAGGAGAGATGACTGGAATCAAAAGCAATGGATCTGATTAGGGCCTAAGTGCCTGTCCAGTTCAATCTTATTCTATGGGGATATCTGTCTCTGGGTCTGAGTGGAGTTGGTTTCCTAACTTGAGAAAGATCATCCCTGTTTGTCCTGGGCAGCCAACACAATTCGGATGGCCTGGGGGAGTTTGGAGGATTCTCCTAATCTATAGGGTTGTGGCCAATGGAAATGGCAGAATTCCCCTGGAGAGGGAAGCCACAGTCCTGAGGTGTGGCTCCAGGGGCCCCAGCTTGGATGGTGTGTGGGCCAGGACTGTGGGAACAGAAGTCTGAAAACACAAACTCAGCTTAGGTTTGGGGATGTATGTATGAAGGCTCGATCTACAGACCGTGAGAATTTTCCGGGCTATGAACAA
The DNA here is from genome assembly GCF_964662115.1 of Mustela nivalis. Classification (NCBI taxonomy): domain Eukaryota; kingdom Metazoa; phylum Chordata; class Mammalia; order Carnivora; family Mustelidae; genus Mustela; species Mustela nivalis. The sequence goes on along the minus strand of NW_028136507.1, from coordinate 680,178 downwards.
AGGGCGAGTATTTGGCGTTTGCTCAGGGTTTTGTCTCTGGATTTTGTGTCAATGGTGGCCGTGAAATGTCAGGGTGTCCTCAAGGGCCATGGACAATTCTTTCTCTGGTGATTTGGCCTGATCCCAAGTCGTTGGGATCATTCTGTGGATGGGAAGAGTCCTTTCTGTATTTTTTTTTTTTTTACCTCAGGTGTCCCACCAAAGAGGGATTCCCGAGTAGAGCCCTGAGTAGGGGTGACTAGACATCTCGAACTCTGGTTGAGATTGGGGGACTAGGGGCTTGGCAAGCCCCATATGTGGGCTGTTGTTCCAGTCACTAAGAGGTTTACATGAGCATAGGGCTCACGCTGAGGGTCACAATGTGTGTTTGTGCACATTGTGGCCCTCAGGGATAGGTAGGGCCTCATAGTCCATGCTGCTTTCTCCTACAATGAACATTGGACAACATGCCAACCACTAGGTTTCTTGCCAAGGTGAAGGAGAAGTTCTGATTCTTGCATCACGTTCACTCCTGAGCAGTGAGTGGAGATAAGGTCTAGGTTCTGAAGGTGAAAACTGAGGTTGGGTAGAGATGATGGCCTAAAGCCATTGTGGGTGTGATATGCTCTGTGTACGGCCAGCTGTCTGGGTGTTGGACTGGAGGTCTGCCCTCAGGCTGTGTCAGACAGGGCTTTAGTGCACAGGCTAGACTATAATTGGGGTATGGTCGAGTGGCATGCAGGTTGTTACTCATGTGGCGTTTCTGGTTAGCCCTATAGGGCAACATTTTTCTTCCGGAGGGCAGGCAGAGTGCTGCATTCTGTCTCCAGAATTGCCAATCTGGAGGGGTGTGGCCAGGATTGTGAGGAAGGAAGACTGAAAACACAAGCTAGCACGAGTTTTGGGGCCAAGAGCATGGCAGGCCCACTCTGCAGAGGCAGAATCGAGATCTCCTGCAGGTGAGGTCAGGGCGATTATCAGATGCTGCCTCAAGCTGGAGTTTGTGTCCATGACGGCCCCTTACGAAGGGGGTGGGGGCGTCATGAGGCCAGGGAGTTTTCCCTACGCTGGGAGTTGTGAGCTGCTCCAAACTTCAAAGTTTCCTTCTTCAGGACAGTCGAGTACTATTGGATGGTTCCAGGATGCCCCATACAGAAAGACTCGAGAGCAGGGCCCTAAGCATGGATGCCGAGAAACGCCAACCCACCTTCCCATTGCCTGGTAGAGACAAGGCACGCTCAATCTGCGGGCTCTTGGGTGAGCTACCCAGAAGGCTGAATTTAAATGGACTCTGCTGAGGATGAGTCATAATGTGGGTTGGTGGCCATGGAGACCTTGGAATGTGGCAGTAGCTAAGGGACTCTGCAGGATTCTCCAACCCGAAGGGCTTGACACAACTCCAACAGGAAGCTTCCCATGTGGAGATGAGAGGTCTTCTGTCTGGTGCCTCAGGAAAGCCCCGTATGCTGGTCTTCGAACCCAGGCCTCTGAGGAGTGATACCTGGACACCAAAGCAAGAGTTCATAATAGGGCCTAGGGGCCTGTCTGGTTCAATCTTCTGTCTCTGTGGATATCTGTCTGTGTGTCTGCATGGAGGTAGTAGTTGCTCAGCTTGTGTCATAATGCCCCTATTTGTCCAGTGCGGCTTGCGGTAGTGGGATTTCCTTGGGGACCTTGAGGTTTCTACTATTTTGTAGAGTGGCCAATGGAATGGGCAGTTTCTTAGGAGAGAGCAGGCACAGTTCTGTGGTGTGGCTCCAGAGACGCCAGCCTGGAGGCTGTGTGGGCCATGGCTGTGTAGACAGACAAACAAAACCCCTAACTCAGCTCAGGTTTGGGGCCGAGGTTACGGCAGGCCTGATCTACAGTCCATGAGGGGAGCTCCTCTGGATATGAAAGAAGGGTGAGAGGGAGGCAGTCGCTCAGGCTTTTGTCTCTGGATGTTTTGTCCACAATGGCCGTTTAATGTAGGAGTTGCCTCATGGGTCGTAGAAGTCTCCCTCTCTGGTAGTTTGTCCAGCCCCCAAGAGTTTGGGGTCATTCTGTGGGAAGGGAAGTGTCCTGTTTTCTGCTTCATGTGTCCCCCCAGTAGAGGGATTCAAGAGCATAGCAGTGGGTACTGACAACTGGAATACTCGCCCTCTGGTTAAGCCTGGGGGCCTATGGATATGACAAGCCCCATATGCAAATCTTGGTCCAGCCACTGAGAGGCGTTACTTTAATACGGGACTCACGCTGCAGGTCACAATGCATGTCTGTGCCCTAGGCGGCCCTCAAGCACTGGTGTGGCCTTTCGGACAATGCAGGTTTTCCCACATTGAACGTTGGACAACATGCCAACAACAAGGTTTCTGGCCATGGGGAAGGAGGAATTCTAATTTCTGCATCACGTTCACCCCTGGGCAGTGATTGGAGATAAGGTCTAGGTTCTGAAGCCTGAAAACCGAGGTTGGGAAGAGATGACGACCTACAGCCATAGCGAGTCTACGTGTCCAGGTTGGGGCCAGCTGTCTGGGTGTCGTTTGGGATGTCTTGTCTCAGGCTGTGCCAGACAGGGCATTAGAATACAGGGTGGGCTGTATAATTGCTTTACAATCGAGTGGCATGCATTAGAAAATCATTTGGGGTTTCTTATTAGCAGCATAGGGCAAAGTTTTTCTTCTGGAGGGCAGGCAGAGTGCTGCATTGTGGCTTCGGAATTCCCAAACTGGAGGGCTTGTGGGCCAGGAGAGTGAGGACGGAAGTCTGAGAACACAAGCTAGGCTTAGGTTTCGGGGCAAGGACATGGCAGGCACACTCTGCAGAGCTGAATTGAGATCTCATGCGTCTGAAGTCAGGTCGAGGTTAAGACTTTGGCTCAGGTTTGAGTTTCTGTCCATGTTGGCCCCTTCAGGAAGGGGGGGCATTATGAGGCCATGCGGGTTTTCCCACTATTGGAGTTGTGAGATGCTCCAAACCGCAAGGATTCCTTCTGTGGGACAATTAAGATTTGTTGGATGGCTCCAGGACGTCTTATAAGGTATTTTTCCAGAACAGGGTTCTAAGTATGGATGCCTGGGCAGCCAGCCACACATTCCAATTGTCTCCTAGCAACAAGAAACGTTTGATCTGCTGGCTTGGGGTAGCAACAGAGGGGGCTGAGTTGAAATGGACTTTCCTGAGGATGGTCTTAATGTTGGTTTGAGTCCATGGAGACCTTGGTATGGGGCAGTGGCACCAGGGCCCTGAAGGATTCTCCTAACCAGAGGTTATGACAAAGCTCCAATGAGCAAGTTTTCCATGGGGAGACGAGATTTGTTTTTATTGGTGCCTCAGGAAACCACCATATGCTGGTATTGGAAACGAGGCCTCTGAGGACAGATGCCTGGAAACCAAAGCAATGGATCTGATTAGGGCCTAGGGGCCTGTCCGGTTCAATATTCTTCTCTGGGGACATCTGTTGTCTGAGTGGAGGTAGTTGCTCAGCTTGTTTGAGATCACCCCTGTTTGTCCTGGGCGGCCTACACTATTGGGATGGCCTCAGTGACTTTGGAGGTGTTTCCTAATTTGCAAGGTTGTGGCCAATGGAATGGGAAGAATTCCCTTGAAAGGGAAGCACAGTCCTGAGGTGTGGCTCCAGGGACCCAAGTGTGGAGCGTGTGTGTTCCAGGGCTATTTGGACAAAAGTCTTAAAACACAAACTCCACTTAGGTTGGGGGATGTAGGTATGGTCGGCCCCATCTATAGACCGTGAGGAGACCTCTTCGGGATATGAACAAAGGGCGAATGTGAGGTGCTTGCTCATGCTTTTTTTTTTTTTTTTTTCTGGAAATGTGTCACCGATTGCCATGGAATGTCGGGGTGTCCTCATGGGCCATCGATGAGGCTACCTTTCTGGGGATTTGACCCGATCCCAAGAGTTTGGTGTCATTCTGTGGGAAGGGAGGAGGCCTTTCTGTTTTTTTTTGTTTATTTTTTTTGTTTTTTTTTTTGTTTTTTTTTTTACCTCAGGTGGACCACCAAAAGAGGGATTCCAGAGCAGAGTCGTGGGTGGGGGCAACTGCACAACCAGACCGCTGGTTAACATTGGGACCTAAGAACATGGCAAGCCCCATATGTGGGCTCTTGGTCCAGACACTGAGAGGCCTTCCTTGAGGATATGTCTCACACTGAGTTTCACAATGTGTTTTTTGTCCCAAGGAGCCCCTCAAGTCAGGGGTGGCCAAATGTACCATGCTGGTTTCTCGTACACTGTACGTTGCACAGTATGGGAACCACAAGTTTTCTGGCAATGGGGAAGATGGAGTTCTAATTTCTTCAACACTTTCACTCCTGGACTGTGATTGGATTTAAGGTCTAGGTTCTGAAGCCTGAGAACTGAGGTTGGGAAGAGATGAAGCCCTAAGGCCATGGTGTGTCTGATGTGCTCAGTGTTCTGCCAGCTGTTGAGTGTGGGTTGGGAGGTGCAGGCTCAGGCTGTGGCAGACAGGGAATTAGTGCCCAGGCTAGACTGCATCATTGGGATGCAGTCGAGTTTCGTGCAGGATGGTACTCATTTGTGGTTACTGGGTAGCCCCAGAGGGCAACGTTTTTCTTCTGGAGGGAAGACACAGTGCCACATAGTGGCTCCAGAATTCTCATACTGGAAGGCTTGTGGGCCAGGAGTATGAGGAAAAAATTCTGAGAACACAAGCCAGACTTAGATTTCGGGGTGAGGGGACGGCAGGAGCCTCTGCAGAGATGATTCAAGATCCCGTACACCTGAAGACAGAGCTAGGATCAGACGTTTTCTTAGGTCGGAGTTTCTGTCCATGATGGCCCCTTCATGAAGGGAGGGGGTCACGAGGACATGGAGGTTGTCCGACGATGGGAATTGTGAGATGCTCCAAACCACAATGATTCTTTCTGTGGGACAGTCGAGACCTGTTGTATGGCTCCAGGATATCCCATAAGGAAGTTATCCAGAGCAGGGTTCTAAGGATGGATGCCTGGGCAGCCTGCCTCCCATTCCAGGTGTCTCATAGAGCCAAGGCAAGTTCGATCTGCTGGATCTAGGGGAGCAACCGAGGCGGGTGTTTTGAAATGGGTGAGTTGAGGATGGGTCATAATGTGCATTTGTGTCCATGTAGACCTTGGAATGGGGTGCTTGATCCGGGGCCTTGAGGGATGTTCATAACCGGAGGTTTTGATGGAGCTCTAAAGAGTATGTTTCCTATGTAGAGAAGAGAATTGTTTTGATGAGTGCCTAAGGAATCTCCCATATGCTGGTATTGGAAACCAGGCCTCTGAGGAGAGATGACTGGAATCAAAAGCAATGGATCTGTTTAGGGCCTCAGTGCCCGTCCAGTTCAATCTTACTCTATGGGGATATCTGTCTCTGGGTCTGAGTGGAGGTGGTTTCCTAACTTGTGAAAGATCATCCCTGTTTGTCCTGGGCAGCCAACACAATTCGGATGGCCTGGGGGAGTTTGGAGGATTCTCCTAATCTATAGGGTTGTGGCCAATGGAAATGGCAGAATTCCCCTGGAGAGGGAAGTCACAGTCCTGAGGTGTGGCTCCAGGGGCCCCAGCTTGGATGGTGTGTGGGCCAGGACTGTGGGGACAGAAGACTGAAAACACAAACTCAGCTTAGTTTTGGGGATGTATGTATGAAGGCTCGATCTACAGACCGTGAGAATTTTCCGGGCTATGAACAAAGGGCGAGTATGTGGCGCTTGCTCAGGCTTTTGTCTCTGGATTTTGTGTCAATGGTGGCCGTGGAATGTCGGGGTGTCCTCAAGGGCCATGGACAATTCTTTCTCTGGTGATTTGGCCTGATCCCAAGCGGTTGGGATCATTCTGTGGATTGGAAGAGTCCATTCTGTATTTTTTTTTTTTTCACCTCAGGTGTTCCACCAAAGAGGGATTCCAGAGTAGAGCCCTGAGTAGGGGTGACTAGACATCTCGAACTCTGGTTGAGATTGGGGGACTAGGGGCTTGGCAAGCCCCATATGTGGGCTGTGTTCCAGTCACTAAGAGGCTTTACATGAGGATAGGGATCACGCTGAGGGTCACAATGTGTGTTTGTGCACATTGTGGCCCTCAGGGATAGGTGGGGCCTCATAGTCCATGCTGCTTTCTCCTACAATGAACATTGGACAACATGCCAACCACTAGGTTTCTTGCCAAGGCGAAGGAGAAGATCTGATTTTTGCATCACGTTCACTCTTGAGCAGTGAGTGGAGATAAGGTCTAGGTTCTGAAGGTGAAAACTGAGTTTGGGTATAGATGATGTCCTAAAGCCATTGTGGGTGTGATATGCTCTGTGTATGGCCAGCTGTCTGGGTGTTGGACTGGAGGTCTGCCCTCAGGCTGTGTCAGAGAGGGCTTTAGTGCACAGGCTAGACTGTATAATTGGTGTATGGTCGAGTGGCATGCAGGTTGTTACTCATTTGGCGTTTCTGGTTAGCCCTATAGGGCAACATTTTTCTTCTGGAGGGCAGGCAGAGTGCTGCATTGTGTCTCCAGAATTGCCAAACTGGAGGGGTGTGGTCAGGATTGTGAGGAAGTAAGTCTGAAAACTCAAGCTAGCACGAGTTTTGGGGCAAAGAGCATGGCAGGCCCACTCTGCAAGGCTGAATCGAGATCTCCTGCAGGTTTGGTCAGGGCGATTATCAGATGTTGCCTCAAGCTGGAGTTTGTGTCCATGACGGCCCCTTCCTGAAGGGGGTGGGGGCGTCATGTGTTCAGGGAGGTTTCCCTACGCTGGGAGTTGTGAGCTGCTCCCAACTTCAAAGTTTCCTTCTTCAGGACAGTCGAGTACTATTGGATGGTTCCAGGATGCCCCATACAGAAAGACTCGAGAGCAGGTGCCTAAGCATGGATGCCGAGAAACGCCAACTCACCTTCCCATTGCTTGGTCGAGACATGGCACGCTCAATCTGCGGGCTCTTGGGTGAGCTACCCAGAAGGCTGAGTTTAAATGGACTCTGCCGAGGATGAGTCATAATGTGGGTTGGTGGCCATGGAGACCTTGGAATGTGGCAGTAGCTAAGGGACTCTGCAGGATTCTGCAACCCGAAGGGCTTGACACAACTCCAACAAGGAAGCTTCCCATGTGGAGATGAGAGGTCTTCTGTCTGGTGCCTCAGGAAAGCCCCGTATGCTGGTCTTCGAACCCAGGCCTCTGAGGAGTGATACCTGGACACCAAAGCAAGAGTTCATAATAGGGCCTAGGGGCCTGTCTGGTTCAATCTTCTTTCTCTGCGGATATCTGTCTGTGTGTCTGCATGGAGGTAGTAGTTGCTCAGCTTGTGTCATAATGCCCCTATTTGTCCAGTGCGGCTTGCGGTAGTGGGATGTCCTTGGGGACCTTGAGGTTTCTACTATTTTGTAGAGTTGTGGCCAATGGAATGGGGAGTTTCTTAAGAGAGAGCAGGCACAGTTCTGTGGTGTGGCTCCAGAGACCCCAGCCTGGAGGCCGTGTGGGCCATGGCTGTGCAGACAGACATCCAAAAACCCTAACTCAGCTCAGGTCTGGGGCCGAGGTTACGGCAGGCCTGATCTACAGTCCATGAGGGGAGCTCCTCTGGATATGAAAGAAGGGTGAGAGGGAGGCAGTCGCTCAGGCTTTTGTCTCTGGATGTTTTGTCCACAATGGCCGTTTAATGTAGGAGTTGCCTCATGGGTCGTAGAAGTCTCCCTCTCTGGTAGTTTGTCCAGCCCCCAAGAGTTTGGGGTCATTCTGTGGGAAGGGAAGTGTCCTGTTTTCTGCTTCATGTGTTCCCCCAGTAGAGGGATTCAAGAGCATAGCAGTGGGTACTGACAACTGGAATACTCGCCCTCTGGTTAAGCCTGGGGGCCTATGGATATGACAAGCCCCATATGCAAATCTTGGTCCAGCCACTGAGAGGCGTTACTTTAATACGGGACTCACGCTGCAGGTCACAATGCATGTCTGTGCCCTAGGCGGCCCTCAAGCACTGGTGTGGCCTTTCGGACAATGCAGGTTTTCCCACATTGAACGTTGGACAACATGCCAACAACAAGGTTTCTGGCCATGGGGAAGGAGGAATTCTAATTTCTGCATCACGTTCACCCCTGGGCAGTGATTGGAAATAAGGTCTAGGTTCTGAAGCCTGAAAACCGAGGTTGGGAAGAGATGACGACCTACAGCCATAGCGAGTCTACGTGTCCAGGTTGGGGCCAGCTGTCTGGGTGTCGTTTGGGATGTCTTGTCTCAGGCTGTGCCAGACAGGGCATTAGAATACAGGGTGGGCTGTATAATTGCTTTACAATCGAGTGGCATGCATTAGAAAATCATTTGGGGTTTCTTATTAGCAGCATAGGGCAAAGTTTTTCTTCTGGAGGGCAGGCAGAGTGCTGCATTGTGGCTTCGGAATTCCCAAACTGGAGGGCTTGTGGGCCAGGAGAGTGAGGACGGAAGTCTGAGAACACAAGCTAGGCTTAGGTTTCGGGGCAAGGACATGGCAGGCACACTCTGCAGAGCTGAATTGAGATCTCATGCGTCTGAAGTCAGGTCGAGTTTCAGACTTTGGCTCAGGTTTGAGTTTCTGTCCATGTTGGCCCCTTCAGGAAGGGGGGGCATTATGAGGCCATGCGGGTTTTCCCACTATTGGAGTTGTGAGATGCTCCAAACCGCAAGGATTCCTTCTGTGGGACAATTAAGATTTGTTGGATGGCTCCAGGACGTCTTATAAGGTATTTTTCCAGAACAGGGTTCTAAGTATGGATGCCTGGGCAGCCAGCCACACATTCCAATTGTCTCCTAGCAACAAGAAACGTTTGATCTGCTGGCTTGGGGTAGCAACAGAGGGGGCTGAGTTGAAATGGACTTTCCTGAGGATGGTCTTAATGTTGGTTTGAGTCCATGGAGACCTTGGTATGGGGCAGTGGCACCAGGGCCCTGAAGGATTCTCCTAACCAGAGGTTATGACAAAGCTCCAATGAGCAAGTTTTCCATGGGGAGACGAGATTTGTTTTTATTGGTGCCTCAGGAAACCACCATATGCTGGTATTGGAAACGAGGCCTCTGAGGACAGATGCCTGGAAACCAAAGCAATGGATCTGATTAGGGCCTAGGGGCCTGTCCGGTTCAATATTCTTCTCTGGGGACATCTGTTGTCTGAGTGGAGGTAGTTGCTCAGCTGGTTTGAGATCACCCCTGTTTGTCCTGGGCGGCCTACACTATTGGGATGGCCTCAGTGACTTTGGAGGTGTTTCCTAATTTGCAAGGTTGTGGCCAATGGAATGGGAAGAATTCCCTTGAAAGGGAAGCACAGTCCTGAGGTGTGGCTCCAGGGACCCAAGTGTGGAGCGTGTGTGTTCCAGGGCTATTTGGACAAAAGTCTTAAAACACAAACTCCACTTAGGTTGGGGGATGTAGGTATGGTCGGCCCCATCTATAGACCGTGAGGAGACCTCTTCGGGATATGAACAAAGGGCGAATGTGAGGTGCTTGCTCATGCTTTTTTTTTTTTTTTCTGGAAATGTGTCACCGATTGGCATGGAATGTCGGGGTGTCCTCATGGGCCATCGATGAGGCTACCTTTCTGGGGATTTGACCCGATCCCAAGAGTTTGGTGTCATTCTGTGGGAAGGGAGGAGGCCTTTCTGTTTTTTTTGTTTATTTTTTTTGTTTTTTTTTTTTGTTTTTTTTTTTTACCTCAGGTGGACCACCAAAAGAGGGATTCCAGAGCAGAGTCGTGGGTGGGGGCAACTGCACAACCAGACCGTTGGTTAACATTGGGACCTAAGAACATGGCAAGCCCCATATGTGGGCTCTTGGTCCAGACACTGAGAGGCCTTCCTTGAGGATATGTCTCACACTGAGTTTCACAATGTGTTTTTTGTCCCAAGGAGCCCCTCAAGTCAGGGGTGGCCAAATGTACCATGCTGGTTTCTCCTACACTGTACGTTGCACAGTATGGGAACCACAAGTTTTCTGGCAATGGGGAAGATGGAGTTCTAATTTCTTCAACACTTTCACTCCTGGACTGTGATTGGATTTAAGGTCTAGGTTCTGAAGCCTGAGAACTGAGGTTGGGAAGAGATGAAGCCCTAAGGCCATGGTGTGTCTGATGTGCTCAGTGTTCTGCCAGCTGTTGAGTGTGGGTTGGGAGGTGCAGGCTCAGGCTGTGGCAGACAGGGAATTAGTGCCCAGGCTAGACTGCATCATTGGGATGCAGTCGAGTTTCGTGCAGGATGGTACTCATTTGTGGTTACTGGGTAGCCCCAGAGGGCAACGTTTTTCTTCTGGAGGGAAGACACAGTGCCACATAGTGGCTCCAGAATTCTCATACTGGAAGGCTTGTGGGCCAGGAGTATGAGGAAAAAATTCTGAGAACACAAGCCAGACTTAGATTTCGGGGTGAGGGGACGGCAGGAGCCTCTGCAGAGATGATTCAAGATCCCGTACACCTGAAGACAGAGCTAGGATCAGACGTTTTCTTAGGTCGGAGTTTCTGTCCATGATGGCCCCTTCATGAAGGGAGGGGGTCACGAGGACATGGAGGTTGTCCGACGATGGGAATTGTGAGATGCTCCAAACCACAATGATTCTTTCTGTGGGACAGTCGAGACCTGTTGCATGGCTCCAGGATATCCCATAAGGAAGTTATCCAGAGCAGGGTTCTAAGGATGGATGCCTGGGCAGCCTGCCTCCCATTCCAGGTGTCTCATAGAGCCAAGGCAAGTTCGATCTGCTGGATCTAGGGGAGCAACCGAGGCGGGTGTTTTGAAATGGGTGAGTTGAGGATGGGTCATAATGTGCATTTGTGTCCATGTAGACCTTGGAATGGGGTGCTTGATCCGGGGCCTTGAGGGATGTTCATAACCGGAGGTTTTGATGGAGCTCTAAAGAGTATGTTTCCTATGTAGAGAAGAGAATTGTTTTGATGAGTGCCTAAGGAATCTCCCATATGCTGGTATTGGAAACCAGGCCTCTGAGGAGAGATGACTGGAATCAAAAGCAATGGATCTGTTTAGGGCCTCAGTGCCCGTCCAGTTCAATCTTACTCTATGGGGATATCTGTCTCTGGGTCTGAGTGGAGGTGGTTTCCTAACTTGTGAAAGATCATCCCTGTTTGTCCTGGGCAGCCAACACAATTCGGATGGCCTGGGGGAGTTTGGAGGATTCTCCTAATCTATAGGGTTGTGGCCAATGGAAATGGCAGAATTCCCCTGGAGAGGGAAGTCACAGTCCTGAGGTGTGGCTCCAGGGGCCCCAGCTTGGATGGTGTGTGGGCCAGGACTGTGGGGACAGAAGACTGAAAACACAAACTCAGCTTAGTTTTGGGGATGTATGTATGAAGGCTCGATCTACAGACCGTGAGAATTTTCCGGGCTATGAACAAAGGGCGAGTATGTGGCGCTTGCTCAGGCTTTTGTCTCTGGATTTTGTGTCAATGGTGGCCGTGGAATGTCGGGGTGTCCTCAAGGGCCATGGACAATTCTTTCTCTGGTGATTTGGCCTGATCCCAAGCGGTTGGGATCATTCTGTGGATGGGAAGAGTCCATTCTGTATTTTTTTTTTTTTTTCACCTCAGGTGTTCCACCAAAGAGGGATTCCAGAGTAGAGCCCTGAGTAGGGGTGACTAGACATCTCGAACTCTGGTTGAGATTGGGGGACTAGGGGCTTGGCAAGCCCCATATGTGGGCTGTGTTCCAGTCACTAAGAGGCTTTACATGAGGATAGGGATCACGCTGAGGGTCACAATGTGTGTTTGTGCACATTGTGGCCCTCAGGGATAGGTGGGGCCTCATAGTCCATGCTGCTTTCTCCTACAATGAACATTGGACAACATGCCAACCACTAGGTTTCTTGCCAAGGCGAAGGAGAAGATCTGATTTTTGCATCACGTTCACTCTTGAGCAGTGAGTGGAGATAAGGTCTAGGTTCTGAAGGTGAAAACTGAGTTTGGGTATAGATGATGTCCTAAAGCCATTGTGGGTGTGATATGCTCTGTGTATGGCCAGCTGTCTGGGTGTTGGACTGGAGGTCTGCCCTCAGGCTGTGTCAGAGAGGGCTTTAGTGCACAGGCTAGACTGTATAATTGGTGTATGGTCGAGTGGCATGCAGGTTGTTACTCATTTGGCGTTTCTGGTTAGCCCTATAGGGCAACATTTTTCTTCTGGAGGGCAGGCAGAGTGCTGCATTGTGTCTCCAGAATTGCCAAACTGGAGGGGTGTGGTCAGGATTGTGAGGAAGTAAGTCTGAAAACTCAAGCTAGCACGAGTTTTGGGGCAAAGAGCATGGCAGGCCCACTCTGCAAGGCTGAATCGAGATCTCCTGCAGGTGAGGTCAGGGCGATTATCAGATGTTGCCTCAAGCTGGAGTTTGTGTCCATGACGGCCCCTTCCTGAAGGGGGTGGGGGCGTCATGTGTTCAGGGAGGTTTCCCTACGCTGGGAGTTGTGAGCTGCTCCCAACTTCAAAGTTTCTTTCTTCAGGACAGTCGAGTACTATTGGATGGTTCCAGGATGCCCCATACAGAAAGACTCGAGAGCAGGTGCCTAAGCATGGATGCCGAGAAACGCCAACTCACCTTCCCATTGCTTGGTCGAGACATGGCACGCTCAATCTGCGGGCTCTTGGGTGAGCTACCCAGAAGGCTGAGTTTAAATGGACTCTGCCGAGGATGAGTCATAATGTGGGTTGGTGGCCATGGAGACCTTGGAATGTGGCAGTAGCTAAGGGACTCTGCAGGATTCTCCAACCCGAAGGGCTTGACACAACTCCAACAAGGAAGCTTCCCATGTGGAGATGAGAGGTCTTCTGTCTGGTGCCTCAGGAAAGCCCCGTATGCTGGTCTTCGAACCCAGGCCTCTGAGGAGTGATACCTGGACACCAAAGCAAGAGTTCATAATAGGGCCTAGGGGCCTGTCTGGTTCAATCTTCTGTCTCTGCGGATATCTGTCTGTGTGTCTGCATGGAGGTAGTAGTTGCTCAGCTTGTGTCATAATGCCCCTATTTGTCCAGTGCGGCTTGCGGTAGTGGGATGTCCTTGGGGACCTTGAGGTTTCTACTATTTTGTAGAGTTGTGGCAAATGGAATGGGCAGTTTCTTAGGAGAGAGCAGGCACAGTTCTGTGGTGTGGCTCCAGAGACCCCAGCCTGGAGGCTGTGTGGGCCATGGCTGTGCAGACAGACATCCAAAAACCCTAACTCAGCTCAGGTTTGGGGCCGAGGTTACGGCAGGCCTGATCTACAGTCCATGAGGGGAGCTCCTCTGGATATGAAAGAAGGGTGAGAGGGAGGCAGTCGCTCAGGCTTTTGTCTCTGGATGTTTTGTCCACAATGGCCGTTTAATGTAAGAGTTGCCTCATGGGTCGTAGAAGTTTCCCTCTCTGGTAGTTTGTCCAGCCCCCAAGAGTTTGGGGTCATTCTGTGGGAAGGGAAGTGTCCTGTTTTCTGCTTCATGTGTCCCCCCAGTAGAGGGATTCAAGAGCATAGCAGTGGGTACTGACAACTGGAATCCTCGCCCTCTGGTTAAGCCTGGGGGCCTATGGATATGACAAGCCCCATATGCAGGATCTTGGTCCAGCCACTGAGAGGCGTTACTTTAATACAGGACTCACGCTGCAGGTCACAATGCATGTCTGTGCCCTAGGCGGCCCTCAAGCACTGGCGTGGCCTTTCAGACAATGCAGGTTTTCCCACATTGAACGTTGGACAACATGCCAACCACAAGGTTTCTGGCCATGGGGAAGGAGGAATTCTAATTTCTGCATCACGTTCACCCCTGGGCAGTGATTGGAGATAAGGTCTAGGTTCTGAAGACTGAAAACCGAGGTTGGGAAGAGATGACGACCTACAGCCATAGCGGGTCCTATGTGTCCAGGTTGGGGCCAGCTGTCTGGGTGTCGTTTGGGATGTCTTGTCTCAGGCTGTGCCAGACAGGGCATTAGTATACAGGGTGGGCTGTATAATTGCTTTACAATCGAGTGGCATGCATTAGAAAATCATTTGGGGTTTCTTATTAGCAGCATAGGGCAAAGTTTTTCTTCTGGAGGGCAGGCAGAGTGCTGCATTGTGGCTTCGGAATTCCCAAACTGGAGGGCTTGTGGGCCAGGAGAGTGAGGACGGAAGTCTGAGAACACAAGCTAGGCTTAGGTTTCGGGGCAAGGACATTGCAGGCACACTCTGCAGAGCTGAATTGAGATCTCATGCGTCTGAAGTCAGGTCGAGGTTAAGACTTTGGCTCAGGTTTGAGTTTCTGTCCATGTTGGCCCCTTCAGGAAGGGGGGGCATTATGAGGCCATGCGGGTTTTCCCACTATTGGAGTTGTGAGATGCTCCAAACCGCAAGGATTCCTTCTGTGGGACAATTAAGATTTGTTGGATGGCTCCAGGACGTCTTATAAGGTATTTTTCCAGAACAGGGTTCTAAGTATGGATGCCTGGGCAGCCAGCCACACATTCCAATTGTCTCCTAGCAACAAGAAACGTTTGATCTGCTGGCTTGGGGTAGCAACAGAGGGGGCTGAGTTGAAATGGACTTTCCTGAGGATGGTCTTAATGTTGGTTTGAGTCCATGGAGACCTTGGTATGGGGCAGTGGCACCAGGGCCCTGAAGGATTCTCCTAACCAGAGGTTATGACAAAGCTCCAATGAGCAAGTTTTCCATGGGGAGACGAGATTTGTTTTTATTGGTGCCTCAGGAAACCACCATATGCTGGTATTGGAAACGAGGCCTCTGAGGACAGATGCCTGGAAACCAAAGCAATGGATCTGATTAGGGCCTAGGGGCCTGTCCGGTTCAATATTCTTCTCTGGGGACATCTGTTGTCTGAGTGGAGGTAGTTGCTCAGCTGGTTTGAGATCACCCCTGTTTGTCCTGGGCGGCCTACACTATTGGGATGGCCTCAGTGACTTTGGAGGTGTTTCCTAATTTGCAAGGTTGTGGCCAATGGAATGGGAAGAATTCCCTTGAAAGGGAAGCACAGTCCTGAGGTGTGGCTCCAGGGACCCAAGTGTGGAGCGTGTGTGTTCCAGGGCTATTTGGACAAAAGTCTTAAAACACAAACTCCACTTAGGTTGGGGGATGTAGGTATGGTCGGCCCCATCTATAGACCGTGAGGAGACCTCTTCGGGATATGAACAAAGGGCGAATGTGAGGTGCTTGCTCATGCTTTTTTTTTTTTTTTTTTCTGGAAATGTGTCACCGATTGGCATGGAATGTCGGGGTGTCCTCATGGGCCATCGATGAGGCTACCTTTCTGGGGATTTGACCCGATCCCAAGAGTTTGGTGTCATTCTGTGGGAAGGGAGGAGGCCTTTCTGTTTTTTTTGTTTATTTTTTTTGTTTTTTTTTTTTGTTTTTTTTTTTTACCTCAGGTGGACCACCAAAAGAGGGATTCCAGAGCAGAGTCGTGGGTGGGGGCAACTGCACAACCAGACCGTTGGTTAACATTGGGACCTAAGAACATGGCAAGCCCCATATGTGGGCTCTTGGTCCAGACACTGAGAGGCCTTCCTTGAGGATATATCTCACACTGAGTTTCACAATGTGTTTTTTGTCCCAAGGAGCCCCTCAAGTCAGGGGTGGCCAAATGTACCATGCTGGTTTCTCCTACACTGTACGTTGCACAGTATGGGAACCACAAGTTTTCTGGCAATGGGGAAGATGGAGTTCTAATTTCTTCAACACTTTCACTCCTGGACTGTGATTGGATTTAAGGTCTAGGTTCTGAAGCCTGAGAACTGAGGTTGGGAAGAGATGAAGCCCTAAGGCCATGGTGTGTCTGATGTGCTCAGTGTTCTGCCAGCTGTTGAGTGTGGGTTGGGAGGTGCAGGCTCAGGCTGTGGCAGACAGGGAATTAGTGCCCAGGCTAGACTGCATCATTGGGATGCAGTCGAGTTTCGTGCAGGATGGTACTCATTTGTGGTTACTGGGTAGCCCCAGAGGGCAACGTTTTTCTTCTGGAGGGAAGACACAGTGCCACATAGTGGCTCCAGAATTCTCATACTGGAAGGCTTGTGGGCCAGGAGTATGAGGAAAAAATTCTGAGAACACAAGCCAGACTTAGATTTCGGGGTGAGGGGACGGCAGGAGCCTCTGCAGAGATGATTCAAGATCCCGTACACCTGAAGACAGAGCTAGGATCAGACGTTTTCTTAGGTCGGAGTTTCTGTCCATGATGGCCCCTTCATGAAGGGAGGGGGTCAGGAGGACATGGAGGTTATCCGACGATGGGAATAGTGAGATGCTCCAAACCACAATGATTCTTTCTGTGGGACAGTCGAGACCTGTTGTATGGCTCCAGGATATCCCATAAGGAAGTTATCCAGAGCAGGGTTCTAAGGATGGATGCCTGGGCAGCCTGCCTCCCATTCCAGGTGTCTCATAGAGCCAAGGCAAGTTCGATCTGCTGGATCTAGGGGAGCAACCGAGGCGGGTGTGTTGAAATGGGTGAGTTGAGGATGGGTCATAATGTGCATTTGTGTCCATGTAGACCTTGGAATGGGGTGCTTGATCCGGGGCCTTGAGGGATGTTCATAACCGGAGGTTTTGATGGAGCTCTAAAGAGTATGTTTCCTATGTAGAGAAGAGAATTGTTTTGATGAGTGCCTAAGGAATCTCCCATATGCTGGTATTGGAAACCAGGCCTCTGAGGAGAGATGACTGGAATCAAAAGCAATGGATCTGTTTAGGGCCTCAGTGCCCGTCCAGTTCAATCTTACTCTATGGGGATATCTGTCTCTGGGTCTGAGTGGAGGTGGTTTCCTAACTTGTGAAAGATCATCCCTGTTTGTCCTGGGCAGCCAACACAATTCGGATGGCCTGGGGGAGTTTGGAGGATTCTCCTAATCTATAGGGTTGTGGCCAATGGAAATGGCAGAATTCCCCTGGAGAGGGAAGTCACAGTCCTGAGGTGTGGCTCCAGGGGCCCCAGCTTGGATGGTGTGTGGGCCAGGACTGTGGGGACAGAAGACTGAAAACACAAACTCAGCTTAGTTTTGGGGATGTATGTATGAAGGCTCGATCTACAGACCGTGAGAATTTTCCGGGCTATGAACAAAGGGCGAGTATGTGGCGCTTGCTCAGGCTTTTGTCTCTGGATTTTGTGTCAATGGTGGCCGTGGAATGTCGGGGTGTCCTCAAGGGCCATGGACAATTCTTTCTCTGGTGATTTGGCCTGATCCCAAGCGGTTGGGATCATTCTGTGGATGGGAAGAGTCCATTCTGTATTTTTTTTTTTTTTTTACCTCAGGTGTTCCACCAAAGAGGGATTCCAGAGTAGAGCCCTGAGTAGGGTTGACTAGACATCTCGAACTCTGGTTGAGATTGGGGGACTAGGGGCTTGGCAAGCCCCATATGTGGGCTGTGTTCCAGTCACTAAGAGGCTTTACATGAGGATAGGGATCACGCTGAGGGTCACAATGTGTGTTTGTGCACATTGTGGCCCTCAGGGATAGGTGGGGCCTCATAGTCCATGCTGCTTTCTCCTACAAAGTACATTGGACAACATGCCAACCACTAGGTTTCTTGCCAAGGCGAAGGAGAAGATCTGATTTTTGCATCACGTTCACTCTTGAGCAGTGAGTGGAGATAAGGTCTAGGTTCTGAAGGTGAAAACTGAGTTTGGGTATAGATGATGTCCTAAAGCCATTGTGGGTGTGATATGCTCTGTGTACGGCCAGCTGTCTGGGTGTTGGACTGGAGGTCTGCCCTCAGGCTGTGTCAGAGAGGGCTTTAGTGCACAGGCTAGACTGTATAATTGGTGTATGGTCGAGTGGCATGCAGGTTGTTACTCATTTGGCGTTTCTGGTTAGCCCTATAGGGCAACATTTTTCTTCTGGAGGGCAGGCAGAGTGCTGCATTGTGTCTCCAGAATTGCCAAACTGGAGGGGTGTGGTCAGGATTGTGAGGAAGTAAGTCTGAAAACTCAAGCTAGCACGAGTTTTGGGGCAAAGAGCATGGCAGGCCCACTCTGCAAGGCTGAATCGAGATCTCCTGCAGGTTTGGTCAGGGCGATTATCAGATGTTGCCTCAAGCTGGAGTTTGTGTCCATGACGGCCCCTTCCTGAAGGGGGTGGGGGCGTCATGAGGCCAGGGAGGTTTCCCTACGCTGGGAGTTGTGAGCTGCTCCCAACTTCAAAGTTTCCTTCTTCAGGACAGTCGAGTACTATTGGATGGTTCCAGGATGCCCCATACAGAAAGACTCGAGAGCAGGTGCCTAAGCATGGATGCCGAGAAACGCCAACTCACCTTCCCATTGCTTGGTCGAGACATGGCACGCTCAATCTGCGGGCTCTTGGGTGAGCTACCCAGAAGGCTGAGTTTAAATGGACTCTGCCGAGGATGAGTCATAATGTGGGTTGGTGGCCATGGAGACCTTGGAATGTGGCAGTAGCTAAGGGACTCTGCAGGATTCTCCAACCCGAAGGGCTTGACACAACTCCAACAAGGAAGCTTCCCATGTGGAGATGAGAGGTCTTCTGTCTGGTGCCTCAGGAAAGCCCCGTATGCTGGTCTTCGAACCCAGGCCTCTGAGGAGTGATACCTGGACACCAAAGCAAGAGTTCATAATAGGGCCTAGGGGCCTGTCTGGTTCAATCTTCTGTCTCTGCGGATATCTGTCTGTGTGTCTGCATGGAGGTAGTAGTTGCTCAGCTTGTGTCATAATGCCCCTATTTGTCCAGTGCGGCTTGCGGTAGTGGGATGTCCTTGGGGACCTTGAGGTTTCTACTATTTTGTAGAGTTGTGGCCAATGGAATGGGCAGTTTCTTAGGAGAGAGCAGGCACAGTTCTGTGGTGTGGCTCCAGAGACCCCAGCCTGGAGGCTGTGTGGGCCATGGCTGTGCAGAAAGACATCCAAAAACCCTAACTCAGCTCAGGTTTGGGGCCGAGGTTACGGCAGGCCTGATCTACAGTCCATGAGGGGAGCTCCTCTGGATATGAAAGAAGGGTGAGAGGGAGGCAGTCGCTCAGGCTTTTGTCTCTGGATGTTTTGTCCACAATGGCCGTTTAATGTAGGAGTTGCCTCATGGGTCGTAGAAGTCTCCCTTTCTGGTAGTTTGTCCAGCCCCCAAGAGTTTGGGGTCATTCTGTGGGAAGGGAAGTGTCCTGTTTTCTGCTTCATGTGTCCCCCCAGTAGAGGGATTCAAGAGCATAGCAGTGGGTACTGACAACTGGAATCCTCGCCCTCTGGTTAAGCCTGGGGGCCTATGGATATGACAAGCCCCATATGCAGGATCTTGGTCCAGCCACTGAGAGGCGTTACTTTAATACAGGACTCACGCTGCAGGTCACAATGCATGTCTGTGCCCTAGGCGGCCCTCAAGCACTGGCGTGGCCTTTCGGACAATGCAGGTTTTCCCATATTGAACGTAGGACAACATGCCAACCACAAGGTTTCTGGCCATGGGGAAGGAGGAATTCTAATTTCTGCATCACGTTCACCCCTGGGCAGTGATTGGAGATAAGGTCTAGGTTCTGAAGACTGAAAACCGAGGTTGGGAAGAGATGACGACCTACAGCCATAGCGGGTCCTATGTGTCCAGGTTGGGGCCAGCTGTCTGGGTGTCGTTTGGGATGTCTTGTCTCAGGCTGTGCCAGACAGGGCATTAGTATACAGGGTGGGCTGTATAATTGCTTTACAATCGAGTGGCATGCATTAGAAAATCATATGGGGTTTCTTATTAGCAGCATAGGGCAAAGTTTTTCTTCTGGAGGGCAGGCAGAGTGCTGCATTGTGGCTTCGGAATTCCCAAACTGGAGGGCTTGTGGGCCAGGAGAGTGAGGACGGAAGTCTGAGAACACAAGCTAGGCTTAGGTTTCGGGGCAAGGACATGGCAGGCACACTCTGCAGAGCTGAATTGAGATCTCATGCGTCTGAAGTCAGGTCGAGGTTAAGACTTTGGCTCAGGTTTGAGTTTCTGTCCATGTTGGCCCCTTCAGGAAGGGGGGGCATTATGAGGCCATGCGGGTTTTCCCACTATTGGAGTTGTGAGATGCTCCAAACCGCAAGGATTCCTTCTGTGGGACAATTAAGATTTGTTGGATGGCTCCAGGACGTCTTATAAGGTATTTTTCCAGAACAGGGTTCTAAGTATGGATGCCTGGGCAGCCAGCCACACATTCCAATTGTCTCCTAGCAACAAGAAACGTTTGATCTGCTGGCTTGGGGTAGCAACAGAGGGGGCTGAGTTGAAATGGACTTTCCTGAGGATGGTCTTAATGTTGGTTTGAGTCCATGGAGACCTTGGTATGGGGCAGTGGCACCAGGGCCCTGAAGGATTCTCCTAACCAGAGGTTATGACAAAGCTCCAATGAGCAAGTTTTCCATGGGGAGACGAGATTTGTTCTTATTGATGCCTCAGGAAACCACCATATGCTGGTATTGGAAACGAGGCCTCTGAGGACAGATGCCTGGAAACCAAAGCAATGGATCTGATTAGGGCCTAGGGGCCTGTCCGGTTCAATATTCTTCTCTTGGGACATCTGTTGTCTGAGTGGAGGTAGTTGCTCAGCTGGTTTGAGATCACCCCTGTTTGTCCTAGGCAGCCTACACTATTGGGTTGGCCTCAGTGACTTTGGAGGTTTTTCCAAATTTGCAAGGTTGTGGCCAATGGAATGGGAATAATTCCCTTGAAAGGGAAGCACAGTCCTGAGGTGTGGCTCCAGGGACCCAAGTGTGGAGAGTGTGTGGTCCAGGACTGTGGGGACAGAAGTCTGAAAACACAAACTCAGCTTAGGTTTGGGGATGTATGTATAAAGGCTCGATCTACAGACCGTGAGAATTTTCCGGGCTATGAACAAAGGGCGAGTATGTGGCGCTTGCTCAGGGTTTTGTCTCTGGATTTTGTGTCAATGGTGGCCGTGGAATGTCGGGGTGTCCTCAAGGGCCATGGTCAATTCTTTCTCTGGTGATTTGGCCTGTTCCCAAGTGGTTGGGATCATTCTGTGGATGGAAAGAGTCCTTTCTGTATTTTTTTTTTTTTACCTCAGGTGTCCCACCAAAGAGGGATTCCCGAGTAGAGCCCTGAGTAGGGGTGACTAGACATCTCGAACTCTGGTTGAGATTGGGGGACTAGGGTCTTGGTAAGCCCCATATGGGGGCTGTTGTTCCAGTCACTAAGAGGCTTTACATGAGCATAGGGCTCACGCTGAGGGTCACAATGTGTGTTTGTGCACATTGTGGCCCTCAGGGATAGGTGGGGCCTCATAGTCCATGCTGCTTTCTCCTACAATGAACATTGGACAACATGCCAACCAATAAGTTTCTTGCCAAGGCGAAGGAGAAGTTCTGATTCTTGCATCACGTTCACTCCTGAGCAGTGAGTGGAGATAAGGTCTAGGTTCTGAAGGTGAAAACTGAGGTTGGGTAGAGATGATGGCCTAAAGCCATTGTGGGTGTGATATGCTCTGTGTATGGCCAGCTGTCTGGGTGTTGGACTGGAGGTCTGCCCTCAGGCTGTGTCAGACAGGGCTTTAGTGCACAGGCTAGACTGTATAATTGGGGTATGGTCGAGTGGCATGCAGGTTGTTACTCATTTGGCGTTTCTGGTTAGCCCTATAGGGCAACATTTTTCTTCTGGAGGGCAGGCAGAGTGCTGCATTGTGTCTCCAGAATTGCCAAACTGGAGGGGTGTGGCCAGGATTGTGAGGAAGGAAGTCTGAAAACACAAGCTAGCACGAGTTTTGGGGCCAAGAGCATGGCAGGCCCACTCTGCAGAGGCTGAATCGAGATCTCCTGCACGTGAGGTCCGGGCGATTATCAGATGTTGCCTCAAGCTGGAGTTTGTGTCCATGACGGCCCCTTCCTGAAGGGGGTGGGGGCGTCATGAGTCCAGGGAGGTTTCCCTACGCTGGGAGTTGTGAGCTGCTCCATACTTCAAAGTTTCCTTCTTCAGGACAGTCGAGTACTATTGGATGGTTCCAGGATGCCCCATACAGAAAGACTCGAGAGCAGGGCCCTAAGCATGGATGTCGAGAAACGCCAACTCACCTTCCCATTGCCTGGTGGAGACAAGGCACGCTCAATCTGCGTGCTCTTGGGTGAGCTACCCAGAAGGCTGAGTTTAAATGGACTCTCCTGAGGATGAGTCATAATGTGGGTTGGTGGCCATGGAGACCTTGGAATGTGGCAGTAGCTAAGGGACTCTGCAGGATTCTCCAACCCGAAGGGCTTGACACAACTCCAACAAGGAAGCTTCCCATGTGGAGATGAGAGGTCTTCTGTCTGGTGCCTCAGGAAAGCCCCGTATGCTGGTCTTCGAACCCAGGCCTCTGAGGAGTGATACCTGGACACCAAAGCAAGAGTTCATAATAGGGCCTAGGGGCCTGTCTGGTTCAATCTTCTGTCTCTGCGGATATCTGTCTGTGTGTCTGCATGGAGGTAGTAGTTGCTCAGCTTGTGTCATAATGCCCCTATTTGTCCAGTGCGGCTTGCGGTAGTGGGATGTCCTTGGGGACCTTGAGGTTTCTACTATTTTGTAGAGTTGTGGCCAATGGAATGGGCAGTTTCTTAGGAGAGAGCAGGCACAGTTCTGTGGTGTGGCTCCAGAGACCCCAGCCTGGAGGCTGTGTGGGCCATGGCTGTGCAGACAGACATCCAAAAACCCTAACTCAGCTCAGGTTTGGGGCCGAGGTTACGGCAGGCCTGATCTACAGTCCATGAGGGGAGCTCCTCTGGATATGAAAGAAGGGTGAGAGGGAGGCAGTCGCTCAGGCTTTTGTCTCTGGATGTTTTGTCCACAATGGCCGTTTAATGTAGGAGTTGCCTCATGGGTCGTAGAAGTCTCCCTCTCTGGTAGTTTGTCCAGCCCCCAAGAGTTTGGGGTCATTCTGTGGGAAGGGAAGTGTCCTGTTTTCTGCTTCATGTGTCCCCCCAGTAGAGGGATTCTAGAGCATAGCAGTGGGTACTGACAACTGGAATACTCGCCCTCTGGTTAAGCCTGGGGGCCTATGGATATGACAAGCCCCATATGCAGGATCTTGGTCCAGCCACTGAGAGGCGTTACTTTAATACGGGACTCACGCTGCAGGTCACAATGCATGTCTGTGCCCTAGGCGGCCCTCAAGCACTGGCGTGGCCTTTCGGACAATGCAGGTTTTCCCACATTGAACGTTGGACAACATGCCAACCACAAGGTTTCTGGCCATGGGGAAGGAGGAATTCTAATTTCTGCATCACGTTCACCCCTAGGCAGTGATTGGAGATAAGGTCTAGGTTCTGAAGCCTGAAAACCGAGGTTGGGAAGAGATGACGACCTACAGCCATAGCGGGTCCTATGTGTCCAGGTTGGGGCCAGCTGTCTGGGTGTCGTTTGGGATGTCTTGTCTCAGGCTGTGCCAGACAGGGCATTAGTATACAGGGTGGGCTGTATAATTGCTTTACAATCGAGTGGCATGCATTAGAAAATCATTTGGGGTTTCTTATTAGTAGCATAGGGCAAAGTTTTTCTTCTGGAGGGCAGGCAGAGTGCTGCATTGTGGCTTCGGAATTCCCAAACTGGAGGGCTTGTGGGCCAGGAGAGTGAGGACGGAAGTCTGAGAACACAAGCTAGGCTTATGTTTCGGGGCAAGGATATGGCAGGCACACTCTGCAGAGCTGAATTGAGATCTCATGCGTCTGAAGTCAGGTCGAGTTTCAGACTTTGGCTCAGGTTTGAGTTTCTGTCCATGTTGGCCCCTTCAGGAAGGGGGGGCATTATGAGGCCATGCGGGTTTTCCCACTATTGGAGTTGTGAGATACTCCAAACCGCAAGGATTCCTTCTGTGGGACAATTAATATTTGTTGGATGGCTCCAGGACGTCTTATAAGGTATTTTTCCAGAACATGGTTCTAAGTATGGATGACTGGGCAGCCAGCCTCACATTCCAATTTTCTCCTAGCAACAAGAAACATTTGATCTGCTGGCTTGGGGTAGCAACAGAGGGGGCTGAGTTGAAATGGACTTTCCTGAGGATGGTCTTAATGTTGGTTTGAGTCCATGGAGACCTTGGTATGGGGCAGTGGCACCAGGGCCCTGAAGGATTCTCCTAACCAGAGGTTATGACAAAGCTCCAATGAGCAAGTTTCCATGGGGAGACGAGATTTGTTCTTATTGGTGCCTCAGGAAACCACCATATGTTGGTATTGGAAACGAGGCCTCTGAGGACAGATGCCTGGAAACCAAAGCAATGGATCTGATTAGGGCCTAGGGGCCTGTCCGGTTCAATATTCTTCTCTTGGGACATCTGTTGTCTGAGTGGAGGTAGTTGCTCAGCTGGTTTGAGATCACCCCTGTTTGTCCTGGGCGGCCTACACTATTGGGATGGCCTCGGTGACTTTGGAGGTATTTCCTAATTTGCAAGGTTGTGGCCAATGGAATGGGAAGAATTCCCTTGAAAGGGAAGCACAGTCCTGAGGTGTGGCTCCAGGGACCCAAGTGTGGAGCGTGTGTGTTCCAGGGCTATTTGGACAAAAGTCTTAAAACACAAACTCCACTTAGGTTGGGGGATGTAGGTATGGCCGGCCCGATCTATACACCGTGAGGAGACCTCTTCGGGATATAAACAAAGGGCGAATGTGAGTTGCTTGCTCATGCTTTTTTTTTTTTTTTTTTCTGGAAATGTGTCACCGATTGCCATGGAATGTCGGGGTGTCCTCATGGGCCATCGATGAGGCTCCCTTTCTGGGGATTTGACCCGATCCTAAAAGTTTGGGGTCATTCTGTGGGAATGGAGGAGGCCTTTCTGTTTTTTTTGTTTACTTTTTTTTGGTTTTTTTTTTGTTTTGTTTTGTTTTTTTACCTCAGGTGGACCACCAAAAGAGGGATTCCAGAGTAGAGTCGTGAGTGGGGGCAACTGGACAACCAGACCTCTGGTTAACATTGGGACCTAAGAACATGGCAAGCCCCATATGTGGGCTCTTGGTCCAGACACTGAGAGGCCTTCCTTGAGGATAGGTCTCACACTGAGTTTCACAATGTGGTTTTGTGCCCAAGGATCCTTTCAAGTCAGGGCGTGGCCTAAAGTACCATGCTGGTGCCTCCTACACTGAACGTTGCACAGTATGGGAACCACAAGTTTTCTGGCCATGGGGAAGATGGAGTTCTAATTTCTTCAACACTTTCACTCCTGGACTGTGATTGGATTTAAGGTCTAGGTTCTGAAGCCTGAAAACTGAGCTTGGGAAGAGATGAAGCCCTAAGGCCATGATGTGTCTGATGTGCTCAGTGTTCGGCCAGCTGTTGAGTGTGGGTTGGGAGGTGCAGGCTCAGGCTGTGGCAGACAGGGAATAAGTGCCTAGGCTAGACTGTATCATTGGGGTGCAGTCGAGTTTCGTGCAGGATGGTACTCATTTGTGGTTACTGGGTAGCCCCAGAGGGCAACGTTTTTCTTCTGGAGGGAAGACACAGTGCCACATAGTGGTTCCAGCATTCCCAAACTGGAAGGCTTGTGGGCCAGGAGTGTGAGGAAAAAATTCTGAGAACACAAGCCAGACTTAGATTTCGGGGTGAGGGGACGGCAGGCACCCTCTGCAGAGATGATTCGAGATTCCGTATACCTGAAGACAGAGCTAGGATCAGACGTTGGCTTAGGTCGGAGTTTCTGTCCATGACGGCCCCTTCATGAAGGGGAGGGTGTCACGAGGACATGGAGGTTTTCCGAAGATGGGAATTGTGAGATGCTCCAAACCGCAATGATTCCTTCTGTGGGACAGTCGAGACCTGTTGGATGGCTCCAGGACATCCCATAAGAAAGTTATCCAGAGCAGGGTTCTAAGGATGGATGCCTGGGCAGCCTGCCTCCCATTCCAGGTGTCTCATAGAGCCAAGGCAAGTTCGATCGGCTGGATCTAGGGGAGCAACCGAGGCGGGTGTGTTGAAATGGGTGAGTTGAGGATTGGTCATAATGTGCATTTGTGTCCATGTAGACCTTGGAATGGGGTGCTTGATCCGGGGCCTTGAGGGATGTTCATAACCGGAGGTTTTGATGGAGCTCTAAAGAGTATGTTTCCTATGTAGAGAAGAGAATTGTTTTGATGAGTGCCTAAGGAATCTCCCATATGCTGGTATTGGAAACCAGGCCTCTGAGGAGAGATGACTGGAATCAAAAGCAATGGATCTGATTAGGGCCTAAGTGCCTGTCCAGTTCAATCTTATTCTATGGGGATATCTGTCTCTGGGTGTGAGTGGAATTGGTTTCCTAACTTGTGAAAGATCATCCCTGTTTGTCCTGGGCAGCCAACACAATTCGGATGGCCTGGGGGAGTTTGGAGGATTCTCCTAATCTATAGGGTTGTGGCCAATGGAAATGGCAGAATTCCCCTGGAGAGGGAAGCCACAGTCCTGAGGTGTGGCTCCAGGGGCCCCAGCTTGGATGGTGTGTGGGCCAGGAGTGTGGGGACAGAAGTCTGAAAACACAAACTCAGCTTAGGTTTGGGGATGTATGTATGAAGGCTCGATCTACAGACCGTGAGAATTTTCCGGGCTATGAACAAAGGGCGAGTATGTGGCGCTTGCTCAGGGTTTTGTCTCTGGATTTTGTGTCAATGGTGGCCGTGGAATGTCGGGGTGTCCTCAAGGGCCATGGACAATTCTTTCTCTGGTGATTTGGCCTGATCCCAAGTGGTTGGGATCATTCTGTGAATGGGAAGAGTCCTTTCTGTATTTTTTTTTTTTTTTACCTCAGGTGTCCCACCAAAGAGGGATTCCCGAGTAGAGCTCTGAGTAGGGGTGACTAGACATCTCGAACTCTGGTTGAGATTGGGGGACTAGGGGCTTGGCAAGCCCCATATGTGGGCTGTTGTTCCAGTCACTAAGAGGCTTTACATGAGGATAGGGCTCACGCTGAGTGTCACAATGTGTGTTTGTGCAAATTGTGGCCCTCAGGGATAGGTGGGGCCTCATAGTCCATGCTGCTTTCTCCTACAATGAACATTGGACAACATGCCAACCACTAGGTTTCTTGCCAAGGCGAAGGAGAAGTTCTGATTCTTGCATCACGTTCACTCCTGAGCAGTGAGTGGAGATAAGGTCTAGGTTCTGAAGGTGAAAATTGAGGTTGGGTAGAGATGATGGCCTAAATCATTGTGGGTTTGATATGCTCAGTGTACGGCCAACTGTCTGGGTGTTGGACTGGAGGTCTGCCCTCAGGCTGTGTCAGACAGGGCTTTAGTGCACAGGCTAGACTGTATAATTGGGGTATGGTCGAGTGGCATGCAGGTTGTTACTCATTTGGCTGTTCTGGTTAGCCCTATAGGGCAACATTTTTCTTCTGGAGGCCAGGCAGTGTGCAGCATTGTGTCTCCAGAATTTCCAAACTGGAGGGGTGTGGCCAGGATTCTGAGGACGGAAGTCTGGGAACACAAGTTAGGCTTAGGTTTCAGGGTGAGGGCCCAGCAGGCACACTCTCAAGTGCTGAATCGAGATCTCATGCTTCTGAATTCAGGGCGAGGCTCAGACTTTGGCTTAGGATGGAGTTTCTGTCCGTGATGGCCCATTTATGAAGGTGTGGGGCATCATTAGGAAATGGTTGTTTTCTCACAGTGTTATTGTGTGATGCTTCAAACCACAAGGATTCATTCTGCGAGACCGTCAAGACAGGTTGGTTGGATTCAAGACGTCCCATAAAGAAGTTCTCCAGAGCAGGGTTCTAAGGATGGATGCCTGGGAAGCCCGCTTCCCATTCTAACTGTCTCCTAGTGACAAGGAAGGTTTGATCTGCTGGCTCTGGGTGAGCAGCCGAGGGGGCTGATTTGAAATGGACTCTCCTGAGAATGGTTCATAATGTAAGTTTGTGTCCTTGGAGACCTTGGGATTGGGCCATGGTGCCAGCGCCCTGAAGGATCCTCCTAACCTGAGGTATTGACACAGCTCCAAAGAGCAAGTTTCCCATGTGGAGATGAGATCTGTTCTGATTGTTTCCTTAGGAAACCCCCATATTCTGATATTGGAAACCAGGCCTCTGAGGAGAGATACCTAGAAACCAAAGCAATGCATCAGAAGTTGGCTCAGGTTGGAGTTTCTGTCCATGATGGCCCCTTTATAAAGGGGAGCATCTCATGAGGCCATGTAGGTTTTCCCACGATAGGAGTTGTGAGATGCTCCAATCTGCAAGGATTCCTTCTGTGGGACAGTCAAGACCTTTTGGAAGGCTCCAGGACATCCCATATGGAACGGCGCCAGAGCAGGATTCCATGGATGGATGCCTAGAGAGTCTGCTTTGCATTCCAGTTGTCTCCTAGCGACAAGGCAGGTTTGATATTCTGCCTCTGGGGGAGTAATCGACGGGGCTGAGTTGAAATGTACTCTCCTGCCGAATGGTCATAATGCGGGTATGTGTCCATGGAGACCTTGGAATAGGGCGGTTGCTCCGGCTACCTGAAGGTTTCTCCTAACTGGAGGCTTTTACAGAGCTCCAAAGGATAAGTTTCCCATGTGAAGACAAGATTTGTTCTGATTGGTATCTCTGGAATCCCCCATATGCTGGTATTGGAAAACAGGCCTCTGAGGAGAGATGCTTAGAAAAAAAAGCAATGGAACCAATTACATTCTAGGGGCCAGTCCAGTTTAATCTTCTTCTCTTGGGTTATCTGTCTACGGGTGAGTTGACGTCGTTGCTCAGCTTGTGAGAGATCGCCCCTCTTTGTTCTGGGTGGCCTACACTATTGGAATGGCCTCTGGGACTTTGGAGGTTTCTCCTTATCTGTAGGGTTGTGGCCAATGGAATGGGAAGAATTTCCTTGGAGAGGGCAGGCACAGTCCTGAGGTGTGGCTCCAGGGGCCTCAGTCTGGAGGGTGTGTGGGACAGGGATGTCAGGATAGAAGTCTGAAAACACAAACTCGGCTTAGGTTTGGGGACGTAGGTATGGCAGGCCCAATCTACAGACTATGAGGAGAATTTTTTGGGCTATGACCTAAGGGTGAGTGTGAACGCTTGCTGAAGCTTATGTCTCTGGATTTTGTGTCAATAGTGGCCGTGGAATGTCGGGCTGGCCTCATGGGCCATGGACGAGTCTTTCTCTCTGGACCCCAATCACTTGGGATGGCCCAATCCCAAGTGATTGGGGTCATTCTGTGAGTGGGAGGAGTCCTTTCTGTGTTTATTTACCTCAAATGTCCCACCAAAGAGGGATTCCAGAGCAGAGCCCTGAGTAGGGGTGACTAGATGTCTCTACCTCTGGTTAAGATTGGGTGACTTGGGGCATGGCAGGCCCCATATGCGGGCTCATGGTCCAGCCACTGAGAGGCTTTTCTTGAGGACAGGGCTCAAACTGAGGGTCCCAATGTGTGTTTGAGCCCACCGCAGCTCTTAAGCATAGGCAGGGCCTCAGGGACCCTACACTACCCTCAGGGGCCCTACTACTACCCCTGTAGGCCCTACAGGGGTCCTCCACTGAACGTTGGACAAGATGCCAACCACAAGATTCTGGCGAGAGGGAAGGAGGAGTTCTGATTTCTGCATCACGTTCACCCATGGGAAGTGAGTAGAGATAAGGTCTAGGATTCTGTAGCCTGAAAACCGAAGTTGGAAAGAGATGGCGACCTAAGGCCATGGCGGTTCAGATGTTCTCAGTGTACTGCAAGCTGTCTGGGTGTCGGTTGGGAATTCAGGACTCAGGTTCTGTCAGACAGGGCATTAGTGCACAGGCTAGACTATATAATTGGTGTACAGTTGAGTGACGTGCAGGTTTATCCTCATTTGAGGTTTCTGGGTAGACCCATAGGGCAATATTTTTCTTCTAGAGGGCAGGCAGAGTGCAGCACTGTGTCATCGGAAATCCCAAAATAGAGGGCGTGTGGTCCAGGAGAGTGAGGACCGAAGTCGGAGAACACTAGCTACGCTTAGGTTTTGGGGTGAGGGCACAGCAGGTACACTCTGAAGAGCTGAATCAAGATCTCGTGCATCTGAAGTGAAGGCGAGATCAGCTGTTGGCTCAGGTTGGAGTTTCTTTCCATGATCTGCCTTCATGAAGATTGGGGGCATCATGTGACCTTGGAAGCTTTCCATGATATGAGTTGTTAGGTGGTCCATGCACAAGGACTCCTGTGGGACAGTCGAGACCTGTTGGATGGCTCAAGGATGTCCCATAAGGAACGACGCAAGAGCAGGGTTCTAAGGATGGATGCCTGAGGAGCCCAACTCGCATTTCAATTGTCTCCTAGCGACAAGGCAGGTTCAATCTGCTGGCTCTGGAGTAGCAACCGAGGGGGTTTAGTTGAAATGGACTCTCCTGAGGATGGGTCATAATTTGGGATTGTGTCCATGGAGATATTCAAATGGGGCAGTGGCTCCAGTGACCTGAAGTTTTCTCCTAACTGGAGGTTATGACACAGCTCCATAGAGCAAGATTCCCATGTGGAGACGAGATTTTTTCTGATAGGTAGCTCTGGAAACCCCCTTATGCTGGTATTGGAATCCAGGCCTCTGAGGAGAGATGCCTGAAAACAAAAGCAATGGATCCAATTAGGGCCTAGGTGCCTGTCTTGTTCAATATTCTTTTCTATGGATATCTGTCTAAGGTTCTGATTGGAGGTAGTGGCTCAGCTTGTGCCAGAG
This sequence comes from Mustela nivalis, assembly GCF_964662115.1. Classification (NCBI taxonomy): domain Eukaryota; kingdom Metazoa; phylum Chordata; class Mammalia; order Carnivora; family Mustelidae; genus Mustela; species Mustela nivalis. The sequence continues at coordinate 649,726 of NW_028136507.1, read as the reverse complement.
GGTTCCTGTATGTCCAGGACATCCTACACTATTGGGATGGCCTCAGAGATTTTGGATGATTCTCCTAATCTGTCAGGTTGTGCCAAATGAATGAGCAGAATTCCCTTGGAGAGGGCAGGCACAGTCCTGAGGTGTGGCTCCATGGGGCCCAGCCTTTAGAATGTGTGGGTGAGGACAATGGAGACAGAAGTCTGAAAACACAAACTCGGCTTAGGTTTGGGGACATAGGTATGGCAGGCCCGATCTACAGACCTTGAGAATTTTGGGGGCTCTGAACAAAGGGCAAGTGTGTGGCGCTTTTTCAGGTTTTTGTCTCCGGATTTTGTGTCAATGGTGGCCGTGGAATGTCAGGCTGGCCTCATCGACCATGGACGAGTATTTCTCTCTGTGGATTTGGCCAGATTCCAAGTGTTTGGGGTCATTCGTTGGATGGTAGGAGTCCTTACTTTTTTTTTTCTTTATCTTGTTTTTTTTTTTTTTTTTTTTTTTTTACCTTATGTGTCCCACCAAATAGGGATTCCAGAAAAGAGCTCTGAATAAGGTTGACTAGACTTCTCAAGCTCTGGCTAGGATTGGGGGAGTAGGGGCATGGCAAGTCCCATATGCAGGCTCTTGGTCCAGCCCCGGAGAGGCTTTACTTGAGGCCAGGGTTCATGCTTAGGGTCCTAATGTGTGTTTGTGCCCATCACAGCCCTCAAGCATGTCTGAGGCCTCATTGGCCATGCTGGGTTCTCATATACTGAACGTTGGACAACGTGCCAACCACAAGGTTTCTGGTCATGGGGAAGGTGAAGTTCTGATTTCTGCATCACGTACATCACTTAGTTGTGAGTGGAGATAATGTCTAGGTTCTGAAGCCTGAAGACCAAGGTTGGGAAGAGATGATGACCTAAGGCCATGGCATGTTCGATGTGTTCAGTGTGAGTCCAGGTGTCTGGGTGTCGGTCACGAGGTCTGGGGTCAGGCTGTGTCAGACAGGGCATTAGTGCCCAGGCTAGACTGTATAATTGGGGTACACTCTAGAGAATTGCAGGTTGATCCTCATTTGATGTTTCTGGGTAGACCCCTAGGGCAAAGTCTCTCTTCTGGAGGGCAGGCAGAGTGCTGCATTTTGTCTCCAGAATTCCCAAAGTGGAAGGCTTGTGGGCCAGGACTGTGAGGATGGAAGTCTGAGAACGCGAGCTGGCTTAGGTTTTGGGGCGAGGGCAAGGCAGGCACACTCTGCAGAGCTGAATTGAGATCTCATGCATCTGAGGTCAGGGCGAGGATCAGACGGGAGTTTCTGTCCATGATGTCCTCTACCTGAAGGTGGAGGCATCACGAGGCCATGGAAGTTTTCCCACGGTGCGAGTGTGTGATGCTGCAAACCACAAGGATTCCTTCTGCAGGACAGTTGAGACCTGTTGAATGGATCAAGGACACCCCATTAGGAATTTCTCCAGAGCAGAGTTCTAACATGGATACCTGGGCAATGAACTCGCATTCCAATTGTCTCCTAGTGACAAAGCAGGTTTGATCTGCTGGCACTGGGTGAGCAACCGCCAGGTTTGAGTTGAAATGGACTCTCCTGAGGATGGGTCATAATGTGGGATTGTGTCCATTGAGACATTGGAATGGGGCGGTGGCTCCAGTGACGTGAAATTTTCTCCTAACTGGAGGTTTTGACACAGTTCCATATAGCATGATTCCCATGTGGCATGCGATTTGTTCTGATTGGTAGCTCCAGAAACCCCCATGTGCTGGTATTGGAATCCAGGCCTCTGAGGAGAGATACATGAAAACAAAAGCAATGAATTCGTTTAGGGCCTAGGTGCCTGTCCTCTTCAATCTTCTTTTCTATGGATATCTATCTACAGGTCTGATTGGAGGTAGTGGCTCAGCTTGTGGCAGATGGTCCCAGTTTGTCCCGGACATCCTACAATATTGGGGTGGCCTCGGGGACTTCGGATGTTTCTCCTAATCTGTCAGGTTGTGCCAAAGGAATGAGCAGAATTCCCATGGAGAGGGCAGGCACAGTCCTGAGGTGTGGCTCCATGGGGCCAAGCCTTGAGGGTGTGTGGGCCAGGACAATGGAGACAGAAGTCTGAAAACACAAACTTGGCTTAGGTTTGGGGACATAGGTATGGCAGGCCCGATCTACAGACCGTGAGAATTTTTCAGGCTTTGAACAAAGGGCGAGTGTGTGGCGCTTTTTCAGGCTTTTGTCTCCGGATTTTGTGTCAATGGTGGCCGTGGAATGTCAGGATGGCCTCATCAGCCATGGACGAGTATTTCTCTCTGTGAATTTGGCCCAATTCCAAGTGTTTGCGGTCATTCTTTGGACGGTAGGAGTCCTTTCTCTATTTTTTTTTAACCTCATGTGTCCCACCAAGGAGGGATTCTAGAGAAGAGATCTGAGTAGGGGTGACTAGACTTCTCAAGAACTGGTTAAGGTTTGGGGAGTAGGGGCATGGTAATCTCCATATGTGGGCTCTTGGTCCAGCCCTGGAGAGGCTTTACTTGAGGCCAGGGTTCATGCTTAGGGTCCTAATGTGTGTTTGTGCCCATCACAGCCCTCAAGCATGTCTGAGGCCTCATGGGCCATGCTGGTTTCTCCTACACTGCACGTTGGACAACATGCCAACCACAGGGTTTCTGGTCATGGGGAAGGAGGAGTTCTGATTTCTGCATCACGTACACGGCATGGCAGTGAGTAGAGATAAGGTCTAGATTCTGAAGCCTGAAAACCGAGGTTGGTAAGAGATGACGACCTAAGGCCATAGTGGGTCCGTTGCACTTAGTGTGCGGCCAGATGTCTGTGTCCATCATGAGGTCTGGGCTCAGGCTGTGTCAGGCAGGGCATTAGTCCCCAGGCTAGACTGTATAATTGGGGTACAGTCGAGTGATGTGAAGGTTGGTCCTCATTTGGGGTTTCTGGTTGGCCCCATAGGGCAAAGATTTTCTTCTGGAGGGCAGGCAGAGTGCTGCATTCTGGCTCCAGAATTGCCAACTTCAGGGCTTGTGGGCCAGGTGTTTTTGGACAGAAGTCTGAGAATACAAGTTCAGCTTAGAATTCGCAGCGGTGACATGGCAGGCACACTCTACAGACCTGAAATGAGATCTCGTGCATCTGAAGTCAGGGCGAGGATCAGATGTTGGCTTAGGTTGGAGTTTCTGTACATGATGTCCCCTTCATGAAGGTGGGGGGGCATCAGGAAACCATGGAAGATTTCCAACTTTGTGAGTGTGTGATGCTCCAAACCACAAGGATTCCGTCAGCGGGACAGTCACGACCTTTTGGATGGATCAAGGACGTCCCATAAGAAATGCTCCAAAGCACAGTTCTAATGATGGATGCCTGGGCAGTCCAACTTGCATTCCAGTTGTGTCCTAGTGAAAAGGAGGATTCGATCTGCTGTCACTGGGGGAACAACCGAGGGGGCTGAATTGAAATGGACTCTCATGAGGATCAGTCATGATGTGGATTTGTGTCCATGGATCCCTTGGAATGGGGCAGTGGCTCTGTTGCCCTGAAGAATTCTCCTAACCTGAGGTTTTGATGCAGCTCCAAAGAGCAAGTTTCCCATGTAGAGACGAGATTTGTTCTGAAACCCCCACAACCTGGTATTGGAAACCAAGCATCTGGGGAACAATGCCTGGAATCCAAAGCAATGGATCTGATTACGGTCTAGGGGCCTGTCCTTTTCAATATTCTCCTCTGAGTGTCTCTGTCTAAGATTCAGAATGGAGGTCACTGCTCAGCTTGTGTCAGATCACCCATGTTTGTTGGGGGAGGCCAACACTATTGGGCTGGTCTTGGGAATTGGAGGTTTCTCCTAATCTGTAAGGTTGTGGCAAAAGAAACGGGCAGAGTTCCCTTGGAGAGCACTGACACAGTCCTTAGGTGTGACACCACCTTTCTGGGTGTCATCCAGGAGGTCCAGGCTCAGGATGTGTCAGACAGGGCATTAGTGCCAAGCTTAGACTGTATAATTGGAGTAAAGTTGAGTGGCATGCAGGTTGATCCTCATTTGGCGTTTCTGGGTAGCCCCAGGGGCAACGTTTTTCTTCTGGAGGGAAGGAAGAGTGCTGCATTGTAGCGACGGAATTCTCACACTGGAGGGCTTGTGGGCCAGAATTGTGAGGAAGGAAGTGAGAGAACACAAGCTAGGCTTAGGTTTTGGGTCAAGATCATGGCAGGCACACTCTGTAGAGCTAAATCTAAATCTCATGCATCTGAAGTCAGGGCGAGGATCAGACGAAGGCTCAGGTTGAAGTTTCTGTTCAGGATGGCCCCTTCATGATGGTGGGGGGCATCATGGGGCTATGGAGACTTTCCCACGATTGGCATTGTAAGTTGCTCCAATCGGCAAGGATTCCTTCTACGGGACAGTCGAGACCGGTCAGATTGCTCCAGGACGTCCCATGCGGAACCACGGCAGTGCAGGGTTCTAAGGATGGATTCCTGGAGTGCCCGCCTCACATTCCTATTGTCTCCTAGTGACAAGGCAGGTTCGATCTGCTTCTTTTGGGGAGCAAACAAAGGGGATGTGTTGAAATGGACTCGCCTGCGGATGGGTCAAAATGCGGGTTTGTGTCCATGGAGACCTTGGAATGGGGTGTTGGCTGCTGGGACCTGAAGGTTTCCCTTAACTGGAGGTTGTGACACAGCTCCAAAATGCATGTTTCCCATGTGGAAATGAGATTTGTTCAGACTGGTACCTCTTGAAGAACACATATGCTGGTATTGGAAACCAGGCCTCTGAGGAGAGATGCCTGGAATCAAAAGCAATGGATCTGATTAGGGCCTAGGTGCCTGTCCGGTTCAATCTTCTTCTCTGGGGTTATCTGTCTATGGATCTGAGTTGAGGTAGTTGCTCATCTTGGGACAGATCACCCTGTTTGCCCTGAGTGGCCAACACTCTTGGGATGGCCTCAGGGACGTTGGAGTGTTCTCCTAATCTTTAGGGTTGTGGCCAATGGAATGGGAAGAATTTGCTTGGAGAAGGCAGGCACAGTCCTGAGGCATGGCTCCAGGGGCCCCAGCCTGGAGGGTGTGTGGGCCAGGACAGTGGGGACAGAAACCTGAAAACCCAAACTCAGCTTAGATTTGGGGACGTAGGTATGACAAGCCAGATCTATAGACCGCGAGAAGAATTTATCAGGCTATGAACAAAGGGCAAGTGTGAGGCATATCTCCAGGCTTTTGTCTCTAGATATTGTGTCAATGGTGGCCATGGAATGACGGGATGGCCTCTTTGGCCATGGATGATTCTTTCTCTTTTAAGATTTGGTCAGATCCCAAGTTTTGGGGCTCATTCAGGGGATGGAGGAGACCCTTCAATATTTTTTTTCCTCAGGGGTTCCAGAGCAGAGACCTGAATAGGGGTGATTAGAACTCTCAACCTCTCATTAATATTGGGGTACTAGGGATGGCAATGCGGGTTCTTGGTCCAGACCCTGAGAGGCTTTACTTGAGGACAGGGCTCACACTGAGGGTCCCAATGTGTTTGTGCCCATTGCGGTTCTCAAGCATGGGCGGGGACTCATGGGCTACACTGGATTCTCCTACACTGAACGTTGGAAAACATGCCAACCACAAGGTTTCTTGCCTTGAGGAAGAAGGAGTTTCATTTCTGCATCACGTTCACCCCTGGGTAGTGAGTATATATAAGGTCTAGGTTCTGAAGCCTGAAAACCAAGGTTGGGAAGAGATGATGACCTAAAGCCATGGCGGGTCTGATGTGCTCAGTGTACAGCCAGCTGTCTGGGTGTCGGTTGAAAATTCAGACCTCAGGCTGTGCAAGACAGGGCATTAACGCCGAAGCGAAACTGTATAATTGGGGTAGAGTCAAGTGGCATGAAGGTTGATCCTCATTTGGTGTTTCTGGTTAGCCCCATAGGACAACGTTTCCCTTCTGGAGGGCAGTCAGAGTGCTGCATTGTGTCTCTCCAGAATTCCCTAACTGGAGGGCTGGTGGGCTCGGAGTGTGAGGACGAAGTCTGAGAACAATAGCTAGGTTTTGCTTCGGGGCGGGGTTTCGGCAGGCACACTCTGCAGAGTTGAATCAAGATTTCGTGCATCTGAAGTCAGGGTGAGGATTAGACGTTGGCTCAGGTTGGAGTTTCTGTCCAAGATGGCTCTTTCATGAAGGGGACAGTGCACCACGAGGCCACAGAGCTTTTCCCATGATGGGAGTTGTGAGGTGCTCCAAAGCGCAAGGATTCCTTCTGCAGGACAGCTGTGACCTGTTGGATGGCTCCAGGACGTCCCATATGGAATTACTTCAGAGTAGTTTTCTACAGATGGATGCCTAGCCAGTCCGCCTCACATTCCAATTGTCTCCTAGTGACAAGATAGGTTCGATCTGCTGGCTCTAGGGGAGCACCCAAGGGCACTGAGTTGAAAAAGACTCTCCTGCAGATGGGTCCTAATGTGGGATTGTGTCCATGGAGACCTTGGAATGAGGTGGTGGCACCGGGGCTCTGAAGGATTTTCCTAGCCGGAGGTTTTGACACAGCTTGAAAGAGCACGTTTCCCATGTGGAGAAGACATTTGTTCTGACTGATGCCTCAGGAAACCCCCATATGGTGGTATTGAAAACCAGGCCTCTGAGGTTCTGACATAGCTCCTCGAGCAAGTTTCCAATGTGCAGACAAGACTTGCTCTGAAGGAGCCTATGGAAACCCCATAGGCTGGTATTGGAAACCAGGCCTCTGAGAAGAGATGCCTGGAAACCAAAGCAATGGATCTTATTAGGGCCTAGGGGCCTGTCTAGTTCAATGTTCTTCTCTGGGGACATCTGTCTCCGAGTCTGTGTGGAGCTAGTTGCTCAGCTAGTGTCAGATCACCCCTGTTTGTTCCGAGCAGCCTACAATATTGGGATGGTCCCAGGGACATTGGAGATTTCTCCTGATTTATATGGTTGTGGCCAATGGAATATGAAGAATTCCCTTTGAGAGGGCAGGAACAATACTGATGTGTGGTTCCAGGGGCCCTAGCATGGAGGGTCTGTGTTTTCACACAACTTTCCAAACAGCCCTGGCCTACACAACCTACAGGCTCAGGCCCCTGGAGCCAAAACTGAGGACTGTACTTGTCCTCTCAGAGGGAATTGTGTGTGCCCATTCCAAAGGCCACAACCCTTCTAATAGGATAAACCTCCAAAGTCCCTGATCCATCTCAATAGTGGTGGCTTCCCAGGAAAAACAGGGGTAATCTGAGCCCAACTGAGCACCTACCTGCACTCAGACCCATAGACAGATGTCCCCAGAGGTATGAAGGAAAGAACAGGCGCCTAGGCACTAATCAGATCCATTGCTTTGGTTTCCAGGCATCTCTCCTCAGAGGCCTGGATTTCAAAAGCAGCATATAGCTGTTTCTTGACTCACCCATCAGAAAATATCTCATCTACACATGGGAAACTTGCACGTAGGGGCTGTGTCAAAGCCTCTGTTTAGGAGAACCCTTTAGGGCCCCAGTGCCACCGCTTCATTCCAAGGTCTCCATAGACACAAAAGCACATTAGGACCGATTCCCAGGGGTGTCCATTTCAACTCAGCGTCCACGGTTGCTCCCCACAGATCCAGGAGATCTAACCTGTCTTGTTGCTAGGAGACAATTGAAATGCGAGGTGGGCTACCCATCCATCCATCCTTAGAACCCTGCTCAGAATCATTGGCCTGGAGCCAAAAACAGGTCTCAATTGTCCTGCAGAAGACTCTCTGCAGTTTGGAGCTTCTCACAACTCCCATCGTGGGAAAACCCCCATGGCCTCGTGATGCTCCCCCCATTCATGAAGGGGCCATCAGGGACAGAAACTCCAACCTGAGCGATCGTCTGATCCTCGCCCTGACTTCAGATGCACGAGATCTCGATTCAGGTCTGTAGATGGTGCCTGCCATGGCCTCACCCAGAAACCTAAGCCTAGCTTGTGTTCTCATACTTTTGTCGTCAGACTACTGGCCCACAAGCCCTCCAGTTTGGCAATCCAGAACTATAATGCAGCACTCTGCCGGCCCCCCAGAAGAAAAACATTGTCCTCTGGGGCTACCCAGTAACCCCAAATGAGGATCAACCTGCACCGACATTGGATGTACTCCAAATACATAGGCTGACCAGGGCACTAATGCCCTTTCTGACACAGCCTGAGCCTGGACCCCGTGGACCCACCCAGACAGCTAGCCGTACAATGAGCACATCGAGCCGCCATGGCCTTAGGTCGTCATCTCTTCCCAACCTCGGTTTTCAGGTTTCAGAACCTAGACCTTATCTCCAATCACTGCCCAGGGTTGAAGGTGATGCAGAAATCATAACTCCTTCCCCATGGCAAGAAACCTTGTGGTTGGCATGTTGTCCAACGTTCAGTGTAGTTGAAACCAGTGTGGCCCATGAGGCCCCGCCCATGCTCGTGGGCCACATTGGTCACAAACACACATTGTGACGCTCAGGCTGAGCCCAGTCCTCAAGTAAGGCCACTCAGTGGCTGGATGATGAAGAGATAGCATATTGGACTTGCCATGCCCCTAGGCCCCAATTTTTAACCATAGTTCGGGTTGTCCCTTCAGTCTTCCCCACGACTTGGCTTTGGAATTCCTCTTTTGGTGGGACACCTGAGGTAACAAAACTGAAATGAGTCCTCCCATCCCACAGATTGACGAAAAGCAATTGGTAATCGGGCCAAATCCTCAGAGAGGAAGATTCGTCCATGGCCCATGAGGCCTCCCCGACATTCCACGGCCATCGCTGATTCAAAATCCAGAGACAAAAGCCTGAGCAAGAACCTCAGACTCGCACTTTCTTCGTATCCTGAAGAGTTCTTCTCATGGTTTGGTGATCGGGCCTGCCATACCTACGTCCCCAAACCTAAGCTGAGTTTGTGTTTTCAGACTTCTGTCCTCAAAGTCTTGGGCCACACACCCTCCAGGCTGGGCCCCTGGAGCCACACATTAGGACTGTGCCTACCAATCCATGGGAATTCTGCCCATTCCTTGGACCAAAATCGTACAAATTAGGAGAAACCTCCAAAGTCCCTGAGGCCATCCCAATAGATTTGGTCGCCCTGAACAAACAAGGGCTGTCTAACGCCAGCTGATAATCGACCTCCACTCATACCATAGATGGACGTCCCCAGAGAAGAAGATTGAACCAGACAGGACCCTAGGCCATAATAGGATCCATTGCTTTGGGTTACAGGCATGTGTCCTCAAAAGCCTGATTCCAATACGAGCATAGGGGTTTTCCTGAGGCACCCATCAGAACTCATCTCGTCTCCACAAGGAAACCTGTGCATGGGAGCCATGTCCAAAGCTTAGGAGAGTACTTCAGGGTCCCGGTGCCACCGCCCCATTCCAAGGCACTCATTGACACAAAAGCACATTAGGACCCATCCTCAGGAAAGTCCATTTCAACTCAGCCACCCCGGTTGCTCAGGCAGAGCCATCAGATCTAAACTGTCTTGTTGCTAGGAGAAAATTGGAATGCGAGGCCGGCTTCCCAGGCATCCATCCGCGAACGGTGCTATGGAGTCATTCCATATGGAATGTCCTGGAGCTGTCCAAAAGGTCTCAATTGTCCCGCAGAAGGAATCCTTGAAGGGGGCATCCCACAACTCCCAACGTGGGAAATCCTCAATGGCCTCGAGATTCTGCTCCCTTCATGAAGCGGCCGTCATGCTCAGAAACTCCCACCTGAGCCAACGTCTGATCCTCGCCCTGACTTCACATGGATGAGATATTGGTTCAGATATGCAGGGGGTACCTGCCATGCCCCCCCGAAACCCAAGTCTAGCTTGTCTTCTCAGACTTCCGTCCTCACACTCCTGGCCCCGAAGCCCTCAAGTTTGGCAATTCCGGACTCACAATGCAGCATTCTGCCTGCCCTCTAGAAAAAAAAATTATTGCCTCATGAGCTGCCCAGGCACCTTAAATGAGGGTAAACCTACACAGCACTCGACTTTACCCAAATTATATAGTCTAACCTGGGCACTAATGCACTGTCGAACACAACCTGAGCACGGACCTCCTGACCAACACCCAGAAAGCTGACCACACACTGAGCACATAAAACCCGCCATGGCCTTAGGTCATCATCTCTTCCCTACCTCAGTTTTCAGGCTTCAGAACGAGACCTTATCTCCAATCACTGCCCAGGGGTGAGTGTGATGCAGAAATCAGAACTCCTCTTTACCCATGGCAAGAATCCTTGTGGTTGGCACGTTGTTCAACTTTCAGTTTTGGAGAAACCAGCATTCACCCTGAGGCCCCGCCCATTCTTGAGTGTTACGAGGGCATACACACGCATTGTGACCCTCAGCATGAGTCCTGTCCTCTAGTAAGTCCTCTCAGTGCCTGGACCTTTAGATGTCATAATGGGCTTGACATGTCCCTAGGCCCCAATTTTTAACCAGATTTCTTATTGTCCCGTCGCCCCTCCCCAGGGCTCTACTCTGGAATCCCTCATTTGGTGGGACACCTGAGGTTAAAAAAGAAAACAACAACAACAACAACAAAAACGGACTTCTTCCAGCCCACAGAATGAACCCAAACTCTTTGGACGGGGCCAAACCACCAGAGAGTAAGACTCCTCCATTTCCCATGAAGTCACCCAGAAATTCCACGACCATGAGTGACACGATATCCAGAGACAAAAACTTGAGCAGGAGCCTCACACTCGCCCTTCTTTCAAATCCCGAAGGGTTCTCCTCATGGTCTGTAGATCAGTCATGCCATACCTATGACCCGAAACATAAGCCGAGTTTGTGTTTTCAGACAACTGTCCAAACAGCCCTGGCCTACACAACCTACAGGCTCAGGCCCCTGGAGCCAAACCTGAGGACTGTACTTGCCCTCTACAAGGGAATTGTGTGTGCCCATTCCAATGGCCACAGCCCTTCTAATAGGATAAACCTCGAAAGTCCCTGATCCATCTCAATAGTGGTGGCTTCCCAGGAAAAACAGGGGCAATCTGAGCCCAACTGAGCACCTACCTGCACTCAGACCCATAGACAGATGTCCCCAGAGGTAAAAAGGAAAGAACAGGCCCCTAGGCACAAATCAGATCCATTGCTTTGGTTTCCAGGCATCTCTCCTCACATTCCTGGATTTCAAAAGCAGCATATAGCTGTTTTTTGACTCACCCATCAGAAAACATCTCATCTACACATGGGAAACTTGCACGTTGGAGCTGTGTCAAAGCCTCTGTTTAGGAGAACCCTTTAGGGCCCCAGTGCCACCGCTTCATTCCAAGGTCTCCATAGACACAAAAGCACATTCGGACCCATCCCCAGGGGTGTGCATTTCAACTCAGCATCCTCGGTAGCTCCCCACAGATCCAGGAGATCTAAACTGTCTTGATGCTAGGAGACAATTGGAATGCGAGGTGGGCTACCCAGCCATCCATCCTTAGAACCCTGCTCAGAATCATTGGCCTGGAGCAAAACAACAGGTCTCAATTGTCCTGCCGAAGACTCTCTGCAGTTTGGAGCTTCTCACAACTCCCATCATGGGCAAACCCCCATGGCCTCGTGATGCCCCCCATTCATGAAGGGGCCATCAGGGACAGAAACTCCAACCTGAGCGATCGTCTGATCCTCGCCCTGACTTCAGATGCACGAGATCTCGATTCAGGTCTGTAGATTGTGCCTGCCATGGCCTCACCCAGAAACCTAAGCCTAGCTTGTGTTCTCAGACTTTTGTCGTCAGACTACTGGCCCACAAGGCCTCCAGTTTGGCAATCCAGAACTACAATGCAGCACTCTGCCTGCCCTCCAGATAAAAAACATTGTCCTCTGGGGCTACCCAGTAACCCCAAATGAGGATCAACCTGCACCGACCTTGGCTGTACCCCAAATACATAGGCTGACCAGGGCACTAATGCCCTTTCTGACACAGCCTGAGCCTGGACCCCCTGGCCCCTCCCAGACAGCTGGCCGCACACTGAGCACATCGAGCCGCCATGGCCTTAGGTCGTCATCTCTTCCCAACCTCGGTTTTCAGGTTTCAGAACCTAGACCTTATCTCCAATCACTGTCCATGTTGAAGGTGATGCAGAAATCAGAACTCCTTCCCCATGGCAAGAAACCTTGTGGTTGGCATGTTGTCCAACGTTCAGTGTCGTTGAAACCAGTGTGGCCCATGAGGCCCCGCCCATGCTCACGGGCCACATTGGTCCCAAACACACATTGTGACCTCAGGCTGAGCCCAGTCCTCAAGTAAGGCCACTCAGTGGCTGGATGAAGAGATAGCATATTGGGCTTGCCATGCCCCTAGGCCCCAATTTTTCACCATAGTTCGGATTGTCTCTTCAGTCTTCCCCACGGCTTTGCTTTGGAATTCCTCTTTTGGTGGGACACCTGAGGTAACAAAACTGAAATGAGTCCTCCCATTCCACAGATTGACGAAAAGCAATTGGGAATCGGGCCAAATCCTCAGAGAGGAAGATTCGTCCAAGGCCCATTAGGCGTCCCAACATTCCACGGCCATCACTGATACAAAATCCAGAGACAAAAGCCTGAGCAATCGCCACAGACTCGCACTTTCTTCATATCCTGTAGAGTTCTTCTCATGGTTTGTAGATCGGGCCTGCCATACCTACGTCCCCAAACCTAAGCTGAGTTTGTGTTTTCAGACTTCTGTCCTCAAAGTCTTGGGCCACACATCCTCCAGGCTGGGCCCCTGGAGCCACACATTAGGACTGTGCCTACCAATCTATGGGAATTCTGCCCATTCCATGGTCCAAAATCGTACAAATTAGGAGAAACCTCCAACGACCCTTAGGCCATCCCAATAGTGTGGGTCACCCGGAACAAACAAGGGGTGTCTGACACCAGCTGATAATCGACCTCCACTCATACCATAGATGGATGTCCCCAGAGAAGAAGATTGAACCAGACAGGACCCTAGGCCATAATAGGATCCATTGCTTTGGGTTACAGGCATGTGTCCTCAAAAGCCTGATTCCAATACGAGCATAGGGGTTTTCCTGAGGCACCCATCAGAACTCATCTCGTCTCCACAAGTAAACCTGTGCATGGGAGCCATGTCCAAAGCTTAGGAAAGTACTTCAGGTTGCCGGTGCCACCGCCCCATTCCAAGGCCCTCATGGACACAAAAACACATTAGGACACATCCTCAGGAAAGTCCATTTCAACTCAGCCACCGAGGTTGCTCCCGCAGAGCCATCAGATCTAAACTGTCTTGTTGCTAGGAGACAATTGGAATGCGAGGCGGGCTTCCCAGGCATCCATCCGCGAACGGTGCTCTGGAGTCATTCCATATGGGATGTCCTGGAGCTGTCCAACAGGTCTCAATTGTCCGGAAGAAGGAATCCTGGAAGGGGGCATCCCACAACTCCCAACGTGGGAAAACCTCAATGGTCTCGAGATTCCGCTCCCTTCATGAAGCGGCCGTCATGCTCAGAAACTCCCACCTGAGCCAACGTCTGATCCTCGCCCTGACTTCAGATGCATGAGATATTGGTTCAGATCTGCAGGGGGTACCTGCCGTGCCCTCGCCCTGAAACACAAGTCTAGCTTGTCTTCTCAGAATTCCATCCTCACACTCCTGGCCCCAAAGCCCTTAAGTTTGGCAATTCCGGACCCACAATGCAGCACTCTGCCTGCCCTCTAGAGAAAAAAATGATTGCCTCATGAGCTGCCCAGGCACCTTAAATGAGGGTAAACATACACAGCACTCGACTTTACCCAAATTATATAGTCTAACCTGGGCACTAATGCACTGTCGAACACATCCTGAGCCCGGACCTCCTGAGCAACACCCAGAAAGCTGACCGCACACTGAGCACATAAAACCCGCCATGGCCTTAGGTCATCATCTCTTCCCTACCTCAGTTTTCAGGCTTCAGAACCGAGACCTTATCTCCAATCACTGCCCAGGGGTGAGTCTGATGCAGAAATCAGAACTCCTCCTTACCCATGGCAAGAACCCTTGTGGTTGGCACGTTGTCCAACGATCAGTGTAGGAGAAACCCTGAGGCCCCGCCCATTCTTGAGTGCGACGAGGGCATACACACGCATTGTGACCCTCAGCATGAGTCCTGTCCTCTAGTAAGTCCTCTCAGTGGCTGGACCATTAGATGTCATAATGGGCTTGACATGTCCCTAGGCCCCAATTTTTAACCAGATTTCTGATTGTCCAGTCGCCCCTCCTAGGGCTCTACTCTGAAATCCCTCATTTGGTGGGACACCTGAGGTTAAAAAAGAAAACAACAACAACAACAACAACAACAACAACAACAACAAAATAAAACGGACTTCTTCCAGCCCACAGAATGAACCCAAACTCTTTGGACGGGGCCAAACCACCAGAGAGTAAGACTCGTCCATTTCCCATGAAGTCACCCAGAAATTCCACGACCATGAGTGACACGATATCCCGAGACAAAAACTTGAGCAGGAGTCTCACACTCGCCCTTCTTTCAAATCCCGAAATGTTCTCCTCATGGTCTGTAGATCAGTCCTGCCATACCTATGACCTGAAACATAAGCCGAGTTTGTGTTTTCAGACAACTGTCCAAAAGGGGCTGGACGACACAACCTACAGGCTCAGGCCCCTGGAGCCAAACCTGAGGACTGTACTTGCGCTCTCCAAGGGAATTGTGTGTGCCCATTCCAATGGCCACAACCCTTCTAATAGGATAAACCTCCAAAGTCCCTGATATATCTCAATAGTGGTAGCTTCCCAGGAAAAACAGGGGCAATCTGAGCCCAAATGAGCCCCTACCTGCACTCAGACCCATAGACAGATGTCCTCAGAGGTAAAAAGGAAAGAACAGGCCCCTAGGCACTAATCAGATCCATTGCTTTGGTTTCCAGGCATCTCTCCTCAGAGGCCTGGATTTCAAAAGCAGCATATAGCTGTTTCTTGATTCACCCATCAGAAAAAATCTCATCTACACATGGGAAACTTGCACGTTGGAGCTGTGTCAAAGCCTCTGTTTAGGAGAACCCTTTAGAGCCCCAGTGCCACCGCTTCATTCCAAGGTCTCCATAGACACAAAAGCACATTCGGACCATCCCCAGAGGTATCCATTTCAACTCAGCATCCTCGGTAGTTGCCCACAGATCCAGGAGATCTAAACTGTCTTGTTGCTAGGAGACAATTGGAATGCGAGGTGGGCTACCCAGCCATCCATCCTTAGAACCCTGCTCAGAATCATTGGCCTGGAGCCAAACAACAGGTCTCAATTGTCCTGCAGAAGACTCTCTGCAGTTTGGAGCTTCTCACAACTCCCATAGTGGGAAAACCCCCATGGCCTCGTAATGCCCCCCCATTCATGAAGGGGCCATCAGGGACAGAAACTCCAAACTGAGCGATCGTTTGATCCTCGCCCTGACTTCAGATGCACGAGATCTCGATTCAGGTCTGTAGAATGTGCCTGCCATGGCCTCACCCAGAAACCTAAGCCTAGCTTGGGTTCTCAGACTTTTGTCGTCAGACTACTGGCCCACAAGCCCTCCAGGTTGGCAATCCAGAACTATAATGCAGCACTCTGCCTGCCCTCCAGAAGAAAAACATTGTCCTCTGGGGCTACCCAGTAACCCCAAATGAGGATCAACCTGCACCGACCTTGGCTGTACCCCAAATACATAGGCTGACCAGGGCACTAATGCCCTTTCTGACACAGCCTGAGCCTGGACTCCCTGGCCCGTCCCAGACAGCTGGCCGCACACTGAGCACATCGAACCTCCGTGGCCTTAGGTCGTCATCTCTTCCCAACCTCGGTTTTCAGGTTTCAGAACCTAGACCTTATCTCCAATCACTGCCAGGGTTGAAGGTGATGCAGAAATCAGTACTCCTTTCCCATGGCAAGAAACCTTGTGGTTGGCATGTTGTCCAACGTTCAGTGTAGTTGAAACCAGTGTGGCCCATGAGGCCCCGCCCATGCTCGCGGGCCACATTGCTCACAAACATACCCTGTGACCCTCAGGCTGAGCCCAGTCCTCAAGTAAGGACACTCAGTGGCTGGATGAAGAGATAGCATATTGGGCTTGCCATGCCCCTAGGCCCCAATTTTTAACCATAGTTCGGGTTGTCCCTTCAGTCTTCCCCACGGCTTGGCTTTGGAATTCCTCTTTTGGTGGGTCACCTGAGGTAACAAAACTGAAATGAGTCCTCCCATCCCACAGATTGACGAAAAGCAATTGGGAATCGGGCCAAATCCTCAGAGAGGAAGATTCGTCCATGGCCCATGAGGCCTCCCCGACATTCCACGGCCATCGCTGATACAAAATCCAGAGACAAAAGCCTGAGCAAGCGCCTCAGACTCGCACATTCTTCATATCCTGAAGAGTTCTTCTCATGGTTTGTAGTTCGGGCCTGCCATACCTACGTCCCCAAACCTAAGCTGAGTTTGTGTTTTCAGACTTCTGTCCTCAAAGTCTTGGGCCCCACACCCTCCAGGCTGGGCCCCTGGAGCCACACATTAGGACTGTGCCTACCAATCCATGGGAATTCTGCCCATTCCATGGTCCAAAATCGTACAAATTAGGAGAAACCTCCAAAGTCCCTGAGGCCATTCCAATAGTGTAGGTCGTCCGGAACAAACAAGGGCTGTCTGACACCAGCTGATAATCGACCTCCATTCATACCATAGATGGATGTCCCCAGAGAAGAAGATTGAACCAGACAGGACCCTAGGCCATAATAGGATCCATTGCTTTGGGTCACAGGCATGTGTCCTCAAAATTCTGATTCCAATACGAGCTTAGGGGTTTTCCTGAGGCACCCATCAGAACTCATCTCGTCTCCACAAGGAAACCTGTGCATGGGAGCCATGTCCAAAGCTTAGGAGAGTACTTCAGGGTCCCGGTGCCACCGCCCCATTCCAAGGCCCTCATGGACACAAAAACACATTAGGACACATCCTCAGGAAAGTCCATTTCAACTCAGCCACCCCGGTTGCTCCCGCAGAGCCATCAGATCTAAACTGTCTTGTTGCTAGGAGACAATTGGAATGCGAGGCGGCCTTCCCAGGCATCCATCCGCGAACGGTTCTCTGGGTTCATTCCATATGGGATGTCCTGGAGCTGTCCAACAGGTCTCAATTGTCCCGCAGAAGGAATCCTTGAAGGGGGCATCCTACAACTCCCAACGTGGGAAAACCTCAATGGCCTCGAGATTCCGCTCCCTTCATGAAGCGGCCGTCATGCTCAGAAACTCCAACCTGAGCCAACGTCTGATCCTCGCCCTGACTTCAGATGCATGAGATATTGGTTCAGATCTGCAGGGGGTACCTGCCGTGCCCTCGCCCTGAAACCCAAGTCTAGCTTGTCTTCTCAGACTTCCGTCCTCACACTCCTGGCCCCGAAGCCCTCAAGGTTGGCAATTCCGGACCCACAATGCAGCACTGTGCCTGCCCTCTAGAAAAAAAATTATTGCCTCAACCTGCCCAGGCACCTTAAATGCGGGTAAACCTATGCAGCACTCGACTCTACCCAAATTATATAGTCTAACCTGGGCACTAATGCACTGTCGAACACAACCTGAGCCCGGACCTCCTGAGCAACACCCAGAAAGCTGACCGCACACTGAGCACATAAAACCCGCCATGGCCTTAGGTCATCATCTCTTCCCTACCTCAGTTTTCAGGCTTCAGAACCGAGACCTTATCTCCAATCACTGCCCAGGGGTGAGTGTGATGCAGAAATCAGAACTCTTCCTTACACATGGAAAGAACCCTTGTGGTTGGCACGTTGTCCAACGTTCATTGTAAAAGAAACCAGCATTCACCCTGAGGCCCCGCCCATTCTTGAATGCGACGAGGGCATACACACGCATTGTGACCCTCAGCATGAGTCCTGTTCTCTAGTAAGTCCTCTCAGTGGCTGGACCTATAGACGTCATAATGGGCTTGACATGTCCCTAAGGCCCCAATTTTTAACCAGATTTCTGATTGTCCAGTCGCCCCTCCCCAGGGCTCTACTCTGGAATCCATCATTTGGTGGGACAACTGAGGTTAAAAAAGAAAACAACAAAAACAACAACAACAAAAAAACGGACTTCTTCCAGCCCACAGATTGACCCCAAACTCTTTGGACGGGGCCAAACCACCAGAGAGTAAGACTCGTCCATTTCCCATGAAGTCACCCAGAAATTCAACGACCATGAGTGACACGATATCCAGAGAAAAAACTTGAGCAGGAGCCTCACACTCGCCCTTCTTTCAAATCCCGAAGAGTTCTCCTCATGGTCTGTAGATCAGTCCTGCCATACCTATGAACCGAAACATAAGCCGAGTTTGTGTTTTCAGACAACTGTCCAAACAGCCCTGGCCTACACAACCTACAGGATCAGGCCCCTGGAGCCAAACCTGAGGACTGTACTTGCCCTCTCCAAGGGAATTGTGTGTGCCCATTCCAATGGCCACAACCCTTCTAATAGGATAAACATCCAAAGTCCCTGATCCATCTCAATAGTGGTGGCTTCCCAGGAAAGACAGGGGCAATCTGAGCCCAACTGAGCACCTACCTGCACTCAGACCCATAGACAGATGTGCCCAGAGGTAAAAAGGAAAGAACAGGCCCCTAGGCACTAATCAGATCCATTGCTTTGGTTTCCAGGCATCTCTCCTCAGAGGCCTGGATTTCAAAAGCAGCATATAGCTGTTTCTTGACTCACCCATCAGAAAACATCTCATCTACACATGGGAAACTTGCACGTTGGAGCTGTGTCAAAGCCTCTGTTTAGGAGAACCCTTTAGGGCTCCAGTGCCACCGCTTTATTCCAAGGTCTCCATAGACACAAAAGCACGTTAGGACCCATCCCCAGGGGTGTCCATTTCAACTCAGCGTCCTCGGTTGCTCCCCACAGATCCAGGAGATTTAACCTGTCTGGTTCCTAGGAGACAATAGGAATGTGAGGTGGGCTACCCCGCCATCCATCCTTGGAACCCTGCTCAGAATCATTGGCCTGGAGCCAAACAACAGGTCTCAATTGTCCTGCAGAAGACTCTCTGCATTTTGGAGCTTCTCACAACTCCCATCGTGGGAAAACACCCATGGCCTCGTGATGCCCCCCCATTCATGAAGGGGCCATCAGGGACAGAAACTCCAACCTGAGCGATCGTCTGATCCTCGCCCTGACTTCAGATGCACGAGATGTCGATTCAGGTCTGTAGATTGTGCTTGCCATGGCCTCACCCAGAAACCTAAGCCTGGCTTGTGTTCCCAGACTTTTGTCGTCAGACTCCTGGCCCACAAGCCCTCCAGTTTGCAATCGAGAACTATAATGCAGCACTCTGCTGGCCCTCCAGAAGAAAAACATTGTCCTCTGGGGCTACCCAGTAACCCCAAATGAGGATCAAACTGCACCGACCTTTGCTGTACCCCCAATACATAGGCTGACCAGGGCACTAATGCCCTTTCTGACACAGCCTGAGCATGGACCCGCTGGACCCTCCCAGACAGCTGGCCGCACACTGAGGACATTGAGCCACCATGGCCTTAGGTCGTCATCTCTTCCCAACCTCGGTTTTCAGGTTTCAGAACGTAGACCTTATCTCCAATCACTGCCCAGGGTTGAAGTTAATGCAGAAATCAGAACTCCTTCCTCATGGCGAGAAACCTTCTCGTTGGCATCTTATCCAACGTTCAGTGTCGTTGAAACCAGTGTGGGTCATGAGACCCCGCCCATGCTCGCGGGCCACATTGGTCACAAACACACATTGTGACTCTCAGGCGGAGTCCAGTCCTCAAGTAAGGCCACTCAGTGCCTGGATGAAGAGATAGCATATGGGGCTTGCCATGCCCCTAGGCCCCAATTTTGAACCATAGTTCGGGTTGTCCCTTCAGTATTCCCCACGGCTTTGCTTTGGAATTCCTCTTTTGGTCGGACACCTGAGGTAACAAACCTGAAATGAGTCCTCCCATCCCACAGATTGAGGAAAAGCAATTGGTTATTGGGCCAAATCCTCAGAGAGGAAGATTCGTCCATAGCCCATGAGGTCTCACCGACATTCCACGGCCATCGCTGATACAAAATCCAGAGACAAAAGCCTGAGCAAGTGCCTCAGACTCGCACTTTCTTCATATCCTGAAGAGTTCTTCTCATGGTTTGTAGATCGGGCCTGCCATACCTACGTCCCCAAACCTAAGCTGAGTTTGTGTTTTCAGACTTCTGTCCTCAAAGACTTGGGCCACACACCCTCCAGGCTGGGCCCCTGGAGCCACACATTAGGACTGTGCCTACCAATCCATGGGAATTCTGCCCATTCCATGGTCCAAAATCGTACAAATTAGGAGAAACCTCCAAAGTCCCTGAGGCCATCCCAATAGTGTAGGTCGCCCGGAACAAACAAGGGCTGTTTGACACCAGCTGATAATCGACCTTCACTCATACCATAGATGGATGTCCTCAGAGAATAAGATTGAACCAGACAGGACCCTAGGCCATAATAGGATCCATTGCTTTGGGTTACAGGCATGTGTCCTCAAAAGCCTGATTCCAATACGAGCATAGGGGTTTTCCTGAGGCACCCATCAGAACTCATCTCGTCTCCACAAGGAAACCTGTGCATGGGAGCCATGTCCAAAGCTTAGGAGAGTACTTCCGGGTCCCGGTGCCACCGCCCCATTCCAAGGCCCTCATGGACACAAAAACACATTAGGACCCATCCTCAGGAAAGTCCATTTCAACTCAGTCACCCCGGTTGCTCCGGCAGAGCCATCATATCTAAACTGTCTTGATGCTAGGAGACAATTGGAATGCGAGGCGGCCTTCCCAGGCATCCATCCGCGAATGGTGCTCTGGAGTCATTCCATATGGGATGTCCTGGAGCTGTCCAACAGGTCTCAATTGTCCCGCAGAAGGAATCCTTGAAGGGGGCATCCCACAACTCCCAACGCGGGAAAACCTCAATGGCCTCGAGATTCCGCTCCCTTCATGAAGCGGCCGTCATGCTCAGAAACTCCAACCTGAGCCAACGTCTGATCCTCGCCCTGACTTCAGATGCATGAGATATTGGTTCAGATCTTCAGGGGGTACCTGCCGTGCCCTCGCCCTGAAACCCAAGTCTAGCTTGTCTTCTCAGACTTCCGTCCTCACACTCCTGGCCCCGAAGCCCTCAAGTTTGGCAATTCCGGACCCACAATGCAGCACTGTGCCTGCCCTCTAGAAAAAAAATTATTGCCTCATGAGCTGCCCAGGCACCTTAAATGAGGGTAAACCTACACAGAACTCGACTTTACCCAAATTATATAGTCTAACCTGGGCACTAATGCACTGTCGAACACAACCTGAGCCCGGACCTCCTGACCAACACCCAGAAAGCTGACCGCACACTGAGCACATAAAACCCGCCATGGCCTTAGGTCATCATCTCTTTCCTACCTCAGTTTTCAGGCTTCAGAACCGAGACCTTATCTCCAATCACTGCCCAGGGGTGAGTGTGATGCAGAAGTCAGAACTCCTCCTTACCCATGGCAAGAACCGTTGTGGTTGGCACGTTGTCCAACGTTCAGTGTAGGAGAAACCAGCATTCACCTTGAGGCCCCGCCCATTCTTGAGTGCGACGAGGGCATACACACGCATTGTGACCCTCAGCATGAGTCCTGTCCTCTAGTAAGTCCTCTCAGTGGCTGGATCATTAGATGTCATAATGGGCTTGACATGTCCCTAGGCCCCAATTTTTAACCAGATTTCTGATTGTCCAGTCGACCCTCCCCAGGGCTCTACTCTGGAATCCATCATTTGGTGGGACACCTGAGGTTAAAAAAGAAAACAACAACAACAACAACAACAACAAAAAAAACGGCCTTCTTCCAGCCCACAGAATGACCCCAACTCTTTGGACGGGGCCAAACCAGCAGAGAGTAAGACTCGTCCATTTCCCATGAAGTCACCCAGAAATTGCACGACCATGAGTGACACGATATCCAGAGACAAAAACTTGAGCAGGAGCCTCACACTCGCCCTTCTTTCAAATCCCGAAGAGTTCTCCTCATGGTCTGTAGATCAGTCCTGCCATACCTATGACACGAAACATAAGCCGAGTTTGTGTTTTCAGACAACTGTACAAACAGCCCTGGCCTACACAACCTACAGGCTCAGGCCCCTGGAGCCAAACCTGAGGACTGTACTTGCCCTCTCCAAGGGAATTGTGTGTGCCCATTCCAATGGCCACAACACTTCTAATAGGATAAACCTCCAAAGTCCCTGATCCATCTCAATAGTGGTGGCTTCCCAGGAAAGACAGGGGCAATCTGAGCCCAACTGAGCACCTACCTGCACTCAGACCCATAGACAGATGTGCCCAGAGGTAAAAAGGAAAGAACAGGCCCCTAGGCACTAATCAGATCCATTGCTTTGGTTTCCAGGCATCTCTCCTCACATTCCTGGATTTCAAAAGCATCATCTAGCTGTTTCTTGACTCACCCATCAGAAAACATCTCATCTACACATGGGAAACTTGCACATTGGAGCTGTGTCAAAGCCTCTGTTTAGGAGAACCCTTTAGGGCCCCAGTGCCACCGCTTCATTCCAAAGTCTCCATAGACACAAAAGCACGTTAGGACCCATCCCCAGGGGTGTCCATTTCAACTCAGCGTCCTCGGTTGCTCCCCACAGATCCAGGAGATCTAACCTGTCTTGTTGCTGGGAGACAATTGGAATGCGAGGTGGGATACCCAGCCATCCATCCTTAGAACCCTGCTCAGAATCATTGGCCTGGAGCCAAACAACAGGTCTCAATTGTCCTGCAGAAGACTCTCTGCAGTTTGGAGCTTTTCACAACTCCCATCGTGGGAAAACACCCATGGCCTCGTGATGCCCCCCCCCATTCATGAAGGGGCCATCAGGGACAGAAACTCCAACCTGAGCGATCGTCTGATCCTCGCCCTGACTTCAGATGCACGAGATCTCGATTCAGGTCTGTAGATTGTGCCTGCCATGGCCTCACTTAGAAACCTAAGCCTAGCTTGTGTTCTCAGACTTTTGTCGTCAGACTACTGGCCCACAAGCCCTCCAGTTTGGCAATCCAGAACTACAATGCAGCACTCTGCCGGCCCTCCAGAAGAAAAACATTGTCCTCTGGGGCAACCCAGTAACCCCAAATGAGGATCAACCTGCACCGACCTTGGCTTTACCCCAAATACATAGGCTGACCAGGGCACTAATGCCCTTTCTGACACAGCCTGAGCCTGGAGCCCTTGGACCCTCCCAGACAGCTGGCCGCACACTGAGCACATCGAGCCGCCATGGCCTTAGGTCTTCATCTCTTCCCAACCTCGGTTTTCAGGTTTCAGAACCTAGACCTTATCTCCAATCACTGCCCAGGGTTGAAGGTGATGCAGAAATCAGAACTCCTTCCCCATGGCAAGAAACCTTGTGGTTGGCATGTTGTCCAACGTTCAGTGTAGTTGAAACCAGTGTGGCCCATGAGGCCCCGCCCATGCTCATGGGCCACATTGGTCACAAACACACATTGTGACGCTCAGGCTGAGCCCAGTCCTTAAGTAAGGCCACTCAGTGGCTGGATGAAGAGATATCATATTGGGCTTGCAATGCCCCTAGGCCCCTATTTTTAACAATAGTTTGGGTTTTCCCTTCAGTCTTCCCCACGGCTTGGCGTTGGAATTCCTCTTTTGGTGGGACACCTGAAGTAACTAAACTGAAATGAGTCCTCCCATCCCACAGATTGACGAAAAGCAATTGGGAATCGGGCCAAATCCTCAGAGAGGAAGATTCGTCCATGGCCCATGAGGCCTCCCCGACATTCCACGGCCATCGCTGATACAAAATCCAGAGACAAAAGCCTGAGCAAGCGCCTCAGACTCGCACTTTCTTCATATCCTGAAGAGTTCTTCTCATGGTTTGTAGATCGGGCTGCCATACCTATGTCCCCAAACCTAAGCTGAGTTTGTGTTTTCAGACTTCTGTCCTCAAAGTCTTGGGCCCCACACCCTCCAGGCTGGGCCCCTGGAGCCACACATTAGGACTGTGCCTACCAATCCATGGGAATTCTGCCCATTCCATGGTCCAAAATCGTACAAATTAGGAGAAACCTCCAAAGTCCCTGAGGCCATCCCAATAGTGTAGGTCGCCAGGAACAAACAAGGGCTGTCTGACACCAGCTGATAATCGACCTCCACTCATACCATAGATGGATGTCCCCAGAGAAGAAGATTGAACCAGACAGGACCCTAGGCCATAATAGGATCCATTGCTTTGGTTTACAGGCATGTGTCCTCAAAAGCCTGATTCCAATACGAGCATAGGGGTTTTCCTGAGGCACCCATCAGAACTCATCTCGTCTCCACAAGGAAACCTGTGCATGGGAGCCATGTCCAAAGATTAGGAGAGTACTTCAGGGTCCCGGTGTCACCGCCCCACTCCAAGGCCCTCATGGACACAAAAACACATTAGGACCCATCCTCAGGAAAGTCCATTTCAACTCAGCCACCCCGGTTGCTCCCGCAGAGCCATCAGATCTAAACTGTCTTGTAGCTAGGAGACAATTGGAGTACGAGGCGGGCTTCCCAGGCATCCATTCGCGAACGGTGCTATGGAGTCATTCCATATGGGATGACCTGGAGCTGTCCAACAGGTCTCAATTGTCCCACAGAAGGAATCCTTGAAGGGGGCATCCCAAAACTCCCAACGTGGGAAAACCTCAATGGCCTCGAGATTCCGCTCCCTTCATGAAGTGGCCGTCATGCTCAGAAACTCCAACCTGAGCCAACGTCTGATCCTCGCCCTGACTTCAGATGCATGAGATATTGGTTCAGATCTGCCGGGGATACCTGCCGTGCCCTCGCCCTGAAACCCAAGTCTAGCTTGTCTTCTCAGACTTCCGTCCTTACACTCCTGGCCCCGAAGCCCTCAAGTTTGGCAATTCCGGACCCACAATGCAGCACTCTGCCTGCCCTCTAGAAAAAAAAATTATTGCCTCATGAGCTGCCCAGGCAACTTAAATGAGGGTAAACCTACACAGCACTCGACTTTACCCAAATTATATAGTCTAACCTGGGCACTAATGCACTGTCGAACACAACCTGAGCCCGGACCTCCTGAGCAACACCCAGAAAGATGACCGCACACTGAGCACATAAAACCCGCCATGGCCTTAGGTCATCATCTCTTTCCGACCTCAGTTTTCAGACTTCAAAACCGAGACTTTATCTCCAATCACTGCCCAGGGGTGAGTGTGATGCAGAAATCAGAACTCCTCCTTACCCATGGCAAGAACCCTTGTGGTTGGCACGTTGTCCAACGTTCAGTGTAAGAGAAACCAGCATTCACCCTGCGGCCCCGCCCATTCTTGAGTGCGACAAGTGCATACACACGCATTGTGACCCTCAGCATGAGTCCTGTTCTCTAGTAAGTCCTCTCAGTGGCTGGACCATTAGATGTCATAATGGGCTTGACATGTCTCTAGGCCCCAATTTTAACCAGATTTCTGATTGTCCAGTCGCCCCTCCCCAGGGCTCTACTCTGGAATCCATCATTTGGTGGGACAACTGAGGTTAAAAAAGAAAACAACAACAACAACAACAACAAAATAAAACGTACTTCTTCCAGCCCACAGAATGACCCCAAACTCTTTGGACGGGGCCAAACCAGCAGAGAGTAAGACTCGCCCATTTCCCATGAAGTCACCCAGAAATTGCACGACCATGAGTGACACGATATCCAGAGACAAAAACTTGAGCAGGAGCCTCACACTCGCCCTTCTTTCAAATCCCAAAGAGTTCTCCTCATGGTCTGTAGATCAGTCCTGCCATACCTATGACCCGAAACATAAGCCGAGTTTGTGTTTTCAGACAACTGTCCAAACAGCCCTGGCCTACACAACCTACAGGCTCAAGCCCCTGGAGCCAAACCTGAGGACTGTACTTGCCCTCTCCAAGGGAATTGTGTGTGCCCATTCCAATGGCCACAACACTTCTAATAGGATAAACCACCAAAGTCCCTGATCCATCTCAATAGTGGTGGCTTCCCAGGAAATACAGGGGCAATCTGAACCCAACTGAGCTCCTACCTGCTCTCAGACCCATAGACAGATGTCCCCAGTGGTAAAAAGGAAAGAACAGGCCCCTAGGCACTAATCAGATCCATTGCTTTGATTACCAGGCATCTCTCCTCACATTCCTGGTTTTCAAAAGCATCATCTAGCTGTTTCTTGACTCACCCATCAGAAAACATCTCATCTACACATGGGAAACTGGCACATTGGAGCTGTGTCAAAGCCTCTGTTTAGGAGAACCCTTTAGGGCCCCAGTGCCACCGCTTCATTCCAAGGTCTCCATAGACACAAAAGCACGTTAGGACCCATCCCCAGGGGTGTCCATTTCAACTCAGCGTCCTCGGTTGCTCCCCACAGATCCAGGAGA
The DNA here is from genome assembly GCF_964662115.1 of Mustela nivalis. Lineage (NCBI taxonomy): Eukaryota > Metazoa > Chordata > Mammalia > Carnivora > Mustelidae > Mustela > Mustela nivalis. The sequence continues at coordinate 623,399 of NW_028136507.1, read as the reverse complement.
TCTAACCTGTCTTGTTGCTGGGAGACAATTGGAATGCGAGGTGGGATACCCAGCCATCCATCCTTAGAACCCTGCTCAGAATCATTGGCCTGGAGCCAAACAACAGGTCTCAATTGTCCTGCAGAAGACTCTCTGCAGTTTGGAGCTTTTCACAACTCCCATCGTGGGAAAACACCCATGGCCTCGTGATGCCCCCCCCCCATTCATGAAGGGGCCATCAGGGACAGAAACTCCAACCTGAGCGATCGTCTGATCCTCGCCCTGACTTCAGATGCACGAGATCTCGATTCAGGTCTGTAGATTGTGCCTGCCATGGCCTCACCCAGAAACCTAAGCCTAGCTTGTGTTCTCAGACTTTTGTCGTCAGACTACTGGCCCACAAGCCCTCCAGTTTGGCAATCCAGAACTACAATGCAGCACTCTGCCGGCCCTCCAGAAGAAAAACATTGTCCTCTGGGGCAACCCAGTAACACCAAATGAGGATCAACCTGCACCGACCTTGGCTGTACCCCAAATACATAGGCTGACCAGGGCACTAATGCCCTTTCTGACACAGCCTGAGCATGGAGCCCTTGGACCCTCCCAGACAGCTGGCCACACACTGAGCACATCGAGCCGCCATGGCCTTAGGTCTTCATCTCTTCCCAACCTCGGTTTTCAGGTTTCAGAACCTAGACCTTATCTCCAATCACTGCCCAGGGTTGAAGGTGATGCAGAAATCAGAACTCCTTCCCCATGGCAAGAAACCTTGTGGTTGGCATGTTGTCCAACATTCAGTGTAGTTGAAACCAGTGTGGCCCATGAGGCCCCGCCCATGCTCATGGGCCACATTGGTCACAAACACACATTGTGACGCTCAGGCTGAGCCCAGTCCTTAAGTAAGGCCACTCAGTGGCTGGATGAAGAGATAGCATATTGGGCTTGCCATGCCCCTAGGCCCCAATTTTTAAACATAGTTTGGGTTGTCCCTTCAGTCTTCCCCACGGCTTGGCGTTGGAATTCCTCTTTTGGTGGACACCTGAAGTAACTAAACTGAAATGAGTCCTCCCATCCCACAGATTGACGAAAAGCAATTGGGAATCGGGCCAAATCCTCAGAGAGGAAGATTCGTCCATGGCCCATGAGGCCTCCCCGACATTCCACGGCCATCGCTGATACAAAATCCAGAGACAAAAGCCTGAGCAAGCACCTCAGACTCGCACTTTCTTCATATCCTGAAGAGTTCTTCTCATGGTTTGTAGATCGGGCTGCCATACCTACGTCCCCAAACCTAAGCTGAGTTTGTGTTTTCAGACTTCTGTCCTCAAAGTCTTGGGCCCCACACCCTCCAGGCTGGGCCCCTGGAGCCACACATTAGGACTGTGCCTACCAATCCATGGGAATTCTGCCCATTCCATGGTCCAAAATCGTACAAATTAGGAGAAACCTCCAAAGTCCCTGAGGCCATCCCAATAGTGTAGGTCTCCCGGAAAAAACAAGGGCTGTCTGACACCAGCTGATAATCGACCTCCACTCATACCATAGATGGATGTCCCCAGAGAAGAAGATTGAACCAGACAGGACCCTAGGCCATAATAGGATCCATTGCTTTGTTTTACAGGCATGTGTCCTCAAAAGCCTGATTCCAATACGAGCATAGGGGTTTTCCTGAGGCACCCATCAGAACTCATCTCGTCTCCACAAGGAAACCTGTGCATGGGAGCCATGTCCAAAGATTAGGAGAGTACTTCAGGGTCCCGGTGCCACCGCCCCACTCCAAGGCCCTCATGGACACAAAAACACATTAGGACCCATCCTCAGGAAAGTCCATTTCAATTCAACCACCCCGGTTGCTCCGGCAGAGCCATCAGATCTAAACTGTCTTGTTGCTAGGAGACAATTGGAATACGAGGCGGGCTTCCCAGGCATCCATTCGCGAACGGTGCTATGGAGTCATTCCATATGGGATGACCTGGAGCTGTCCAACAGGTCTCAATTGTCCCACAGAAGGAATCCTTGAAGGGGGCATCCCAAAACTCCCAACGTGGGAAAACCTCAATGGCCTCGAGATTCCGCTCCCTTCATGAAGTGGCCGTCATGCTCAGAAACACCAACCTGAGCCAACGTCTGATCCTCGCCCTGACTTCAGATGCATGAGATATTGGTTCAGATCTGCCGGGGGTACCTGCCGTGCCCTCGCCCTGAAACCCAAGTCTAGCTTGGCTTCTCAGACTTCCGTCCTCACACTCCTGGCCCCGAAGCCCTCAAGTTTGGCAATTCCGGACCCACAATGCAGCACTCTGCCTGCCCTCTAGAAAAAAAAATTATTGCCTCATGAGCTGCCCAGGCACCTTAAATGAGGGTAAACCTACACAGAACTCGACTTTACCCAAATTATATAGTCTAACCTGGGCACTAATGCACTGTCGAACACAACCTGAGCCCGGACCTCCTGAGCAACACCCAGAAAGCTGACCGCACACTGAGCACATAAAACCCGCCATGGCCTTAGGTCATCATCTCTTTCCTACCTCAGTTTTCAGGCTTCAGAACCGAGACCTTATCTCCAATCACTGCACAGGGGTGAGTGTGATGCAGAAGTCAGAACTCCTCCTTACCCATGGCAAGAACCCTTGTGGTTGGCACGTTGTCCAACGTTCAGTGTAAGAGAAACCAGCATTCACCCTGAGGCCCCGCCCATTCTTGAGTGCGATGAGTGCATACACACGCATTGTGACCCTCAGCATGAGTCCTGTCCTCTAGTAAGTCCTCTCAGTGGCTGGACCATTAGATGTCATAATGGGCTTGACATGTCCCTAGGCCCCAATTTTTAACCAGATTTCTGATTGTCCAGTCGCCCCTCCCCAGGGCTCTACTCTGGAATCCATCATTTGGTGGGACACCTGAGGTTAAAAAAGAAAAAAACAACAACAACAACAACAAAATAAAACGTACTTCTTCCAGCCCACAGAATGACCCCAAACTCTTTGGACGGGGCCAAACCACCAGAGAGTAAGACTCTTCCATTTCCCATGAAGTCACCCAGAAATTCCACGACCATGAGTGACACGATATCCAGAGACAAAAACTTGAGCAGGAGCCTCACACTCGCCCTTCTTTCAAATCCCGAAGAGTTCTCCTCATGGTCTGTAGATCAGTCCTGCCATACCTATGACCTGAAACATAAGCCGAGTTTGTGTTTTCAGACAACTGTCCAAAAGGGCTGGACTACACAACCTACAGGCTCAGGCCCCTGGAGCCAAACCTGAGGACTGTACTTGCCCTCTCCAAGGGAATTGTGTGTGCCCATTCCAATGGCCACAACCCTTCTAATAGGATAAACCTCCAAAGTCCCTGATCCATCTCAATAGTGGTGGCTTCCCAGGAAAGACAGGGGCAATCTGAGCCCAACTGAGCACCTACCTGCACTCAGACCCATAGACAGATGTGCCCAGAGGTAAAAAGGAAAGAACAGGCCCCTAGGCACCAATCAGATCCATTGCTTTGGTTTCCAGGCATCTCTCCTCACATTCCTGGATTTCAAAAGCATCATCTAGCTGTTTCTTGACTCACCCATCAGAAAACATCTCATCTACACATGGGAAACTGGCACATTGGAGCTGTGTCAAAGCCTCTGTTTAGGAGAACCCTTTAGGGCCCCAGTGACACCGCTTCATTCCAAGGTCTCCATAGACACAAAAGCACGTTAGGACCCATCCCCAGGGGTGTCCATTTCAACTCAGCGTCCTCGGTTTCTCCCCACATATCCAGGAGATCTAACCTGTCTTGTTGCTGGGAGACAATTGGAATGCAAGGTGGGATACCCAGCCATCCATCCTTAGAACCCTGCTCAGAATCATTGGCCTGGAGCCAAACAACAGGTCTCAATTGTCCTGCAGAAGACTCTCTGCAGTTTGGAGCTTTTCACAACTCCCATCGTGGGAAAACACCCATGGCCTCGTGATGCCCCCCCCCCATTCATGAAGGGGCCATCAGGGACAGAAACTCCAACCTGAGCGATCGTCTGATCCTCGCCCTGACTTCAGATGCACGAGATCTCGATTCAGGTCTGTAGATTGTGCCTGCCATGGCCTCACCCAGAAACCTAAGCCTAGCTTGTGTTCTCAGACTTTTGTCGTCATACTCCTGGCCCACAAGCCCTCCAGTTTGGCAATCCAGAACTACAGTGCAGCACTCTGCCGGCCCTCCAGAAGAAAAACATTGTCCTCTGGGGCAACCCAGTAACCCCAAATGAGGATCAACCTGCACCGACCTGGCTTTACCCCAAATACATAGGATGACCAGGGCACTAATTCCCTTTCTGACACAGCCTGAGCCTGGACCCCCTGGCCCCTTCCAGACAGCTGGCCGCACACTGAGCACATCGAGCCGCCATGGCCTTAGGTCTTCATCTCTTCCCAACCTCGGTTTTCAGGTTTCAGAACCTAGACCTTATCTAAAATCACTGCCCAGGGTTGAAGGTGATGCAAAAATCAGAACTCCTTCCCCATGGCAAGAAACCTTGTGGTTGGCACGTTGTCCAACGTTCAGTGTAGTTGAAACCAGTGTGGCCCATGAGGCCCCGCCCATGCTCATGGGCCACATTGGTCACAAACACACATTGTGACGCTCAGGCTGAGCCCAGTCCTCAAGTAAGGCCACTCAGTGGCTGGATGATGAAGAGATAGCATATTGGGCTTGCCATGCCCCTAGGCCCCAATTTTTAACCATAGTTTGGGTTGTCCCTTCAGTCTTCCCCACGGCTTGGCTTTGGAATTCCTCTTTTGGTGGGACACCTGAAGTAACAAAACTGAAATGAGTCCTCCCATCCCACAGATTGACGAAAAGCAATTGGGAATCGGGCCAAATCCTCAGAGAGGAAGATTCGTCCATGGCCCATGAGGCCTCCGCGACATTACACGGCCATCGCTGATACAAAATCCAGAGTCAAAAGCATGAGCAAGCGCCTCAGACTCGCACTTTCTTCATATCCTGAAGAGTTCTTCTCATGGTTTGTAGATCGGGCCTGCCATACCTACGTCCCCAAACCTAATCTGAGTTTGTGTTTTCAGACTTCTGTCCTCAAAGTCTTGGGCCACACACCCTCCAGGCTGGGCCCCTGGAGCCACACATTAGGACTGTGCCTACCAATCCATGGGAATTCTGCCCATTCCATGGTCCAAAATCGTACAAATTAGGAGAAACCTCCAAAGTCCCTGAGGCCATCCCAATAGTGTAGGTCTCCAGGAACAAACAAGGGCTGTCTGACACCAGCTGATAATCGACCTTCTCTCATACCATAGATGGATGTCCACAGAGAAGAAGATTGAACCAGACAGGACCCTAGGCCATAATAGGATCCATTGCTTTGGTTTACAGGCATGTGTCCTCAAAAGCCTGATTCCAATACGAGCATAGGGGTTTTCCTGAGGCACCCATCAGAACTCATCTCGTCTCCACAAGGAAACCTGTGCATGGGAGCCATGTCCAAATTAGGAGAGTACTTCAGGGTCCCGGTGCCACCGCCTCACTCCAAGGCCCTCAAGGACACAAAAACACATTAGGACCCATCCTCAGGAAAGTCCATTTCAACTCAGCCACCCTGTTGCTCCGGCAGAGCCATCAGATCTAAACTGTCTTGTTGCTAGGAGACAATTGGAATACGAGGCGGGCTTCCCAGGCATCCATTTGCGATCGGTGCTCTGGAGTCATTCCATATGGGATGACCTGGAGCTGTCCAACAGGTCTCAATTGTCCCACAGAAGGAATCCTTGAAGGGGGCATCCCAAAACTCCCAACGTGGGAAAACCTCAATGGCCTCGAGATTCCGCTCCCTTTATGAAGTGGCCGTCATGCTCAGAAACTCCAACCTGAGCCAACGTCTGATCCTCGCCCTGACTTCAGATGCATGAGATATTATTTCAGATCTGCCGGGGGTACCTGCCGTGCCCTCGCCCTGAAACCCAAGTCTAGCTTGTCTTCTCAGACTTCCATCCTCACACTCCTGGCCCCGAAGCCCTCAAGTTTGGCAATTCCGGACCCACAATGCAGCACTCTGCCTGCCCTCTAGAAAAAAAAATTATTGCCTCATGAGCTGCCTAGGAAACTTAAATGAGGGTAAACCTACACAGCACTCGACTTTTCCCAAATTATATAGTCTAACCTGGGCACTAATGCACTGTCGAACACAACCTGAGCCCGGACCGCCTGAGCAACACCCAGAAAGCTGACCGCACACTGAGCACATAAAACCCGCCATGGCCTTAGGTCATCATCTCTTTCCTACCTCAGTTTTCAGACTTCAAAACCGAGACTTTATCTCCAATCACTGCCCAGGGGTGAGTGTGATGCAGAAGTCAGAACTCCTCCTTACCCATGGCAAGAACCCTTGTGGTTGGCACGTTGTCCAACGTTCAGTGTAAGAGAAACCAGCATTCACCCTGCGGCCCCGCCCATTCTTGAATGCGACGAGTGCATACACACGCATTGTGACCCTCAGCATGAGTCCTGTCCTCTAGTAAGTCCTCTCAGTGGCTGGACCATTAGATGTCATAATTGGCTTGACATGTCCCTAGGCCCCAATTTTTAACCAGATTTCTGATTGTCCAGTCGCCCCTCCCCAGGGCTCTACACTGGAATCCATCATTTGGTGGGACACCTGAGGTTAAAAAAGAAAAAAGCAACAACAACAACAACAAAATAAAACGTACTTCTTCCAGCCCACAGAATGACCCCAAACTCTTTGGACGGGGCCAAACCACCAGAGAGTAAGACTCGTCCATTTCCCATGAAGTCACCCAGAAATTCCACGACCATGAGTGACACGATATCCAGAGACAAAAACTTGAGCAGGAGCCTCACACTCGCCCTTCTTTCAAATCCCGAAGAGTTCTCCTCATGGTCTGTAGATCAGTCCTGCCATACCTATGACACGAAACATAAGCCGAGTTTGTGTTTTCAGACAACTGTCCAAACAGCCCTGGCCTACACAACCTACAGGCTCAGGCCCCTGGAGCCAAACCTGAGGACTGTACTTGCCCTCTCCAAGGGAATTGTGTGTGCCCATTCCAATGGCCACAACACTTCTAATAGGATAAACCTCCAAAGTCCCTGATCCATCTCAATAGTGGTGGCTTCCCAGGAAAGACAGGGGCAATCTGAGCCCAACTGAGCACCTACCTGCACTCAGACCCATAGACAGATGTGCCCAGAGGTAAAAAGGAAAGAACAGGCCCCTAGGCACCAATCAGATCCATTGCTTTGGTTTCCAGGCATCTCTCCTCACATTCCTGGATTTCAAAAGCATCATCTAGCTGTTTCTTGACTCACCCATCAGAAAACATCTCATCTACACATGGGAAACTTGCACATTGGAGCTGTGTCAAAGCCTCTGTTTAGGAGAACCCTTTAGGGCCCCAGTGCCACCGCTTCATTCCAAGGTCTCCATAGACACAAAAGCACGTTAGGACCCATCCCCAGGGGTGTCCATTTCAACTCAGCGTCCTCGGTTGCTCCCCACAGATCCAGGAGATCTAACCTGTCTTGTTGCTGGGAGACAATTGGAATGCGAGGTGGGATACCCAGCCATCCATCCTTAGAACCCTGCTCAGAATCATTGGCCTGGAGCCAAACAACAGGTCTCAATTGTCCTGCAGAAGACTCTCTGCAGTTTGGAGCTTTTCACAACTCCCATCGTGGGAAAACACCCATGGCCTCGTGATGCCCCCCCCCCATTCATGAAGGGGCCATCAGGGACAGAAACTCCAACCTGAGCGATCGTCTGATCCTCGCCCTGACTTCAGATGACGAGATCTCGATTCAGGTCTGTAGATTGTGCCTGCCATGGCCTCACCCAGAAACCTAAGCCTAGCTTGTGTTCTCAGACTTTTGTCGTCAGACTACTGGCCCACAAGCCCTCCAGTTTGGCAATCCAGAACTACAATGCAGCACTCTGCCGGCCCTCCAGAAGAAAAACATTGTCCTCTGGTGCAACCAAATGAGGATCAACCTGCACCGACCTTGGCTTTACCCCAAATACATAGGCTGACCAGGGCACTAATGCCCTTTCTGACACAGCCTGAGCCTGGAGCCCTTGGACCCTCCCAGACAGCTGGCCGCACACTGAGCACATCGAGCCGCCATGGCCTTAGGTCTTCATCTCTTCCCAACCTCGGTTTTCAGGTTTCAGAACCTAGACCTTATCTCCAATCACTGCCCAGGGTTGAAGGTGATGCAGAAATCAGAACTCCTTCCCCATGGCAAGAAACCTTGTGGTTGGCATATTGTCCAACGTTCAGTGTAGTTGAAACCAGTGTGGCCCATGAGGCCCCGCCCATGCTCATGGGCCACATTGGTCACAAACACACATTGTGACGCTCAGGCTGAGCCCAGTCCTTAAGTAAGGCCACTCAGTGGCTGGATGAAGAGATAGCATATTGGGCTTGCCATGCCCCTAGGCCCCAATTTTTAACCATAGTTTGTGTTGGCCCTTCAGTCTTCCCCACGGCTTGGCTTTGGAATTCCTCTTTTGGTGGGACACCTGAAGTAACAAAACTGAAATGAGTCCTCCCATCCCACAGATTGACGAAAAGCAATTGGGAATCGGGCCAAATCCTCAGAGAGGAAGATTCGTCCATGGCCCATGAGGCCTCCCCGACATTCCACGGCCATCGCTGATACAAAATCCAGAGTCAAAATCCTGAGCAAGCGCCTCAGACTCGCACTTTCTTCATATCCTGAAGAGTTCTTCTCATGGTTTGTAGATCGGGCCTGCCATACCTACGTCCCCAAACCTAATCTGAGTTTGTGTTTTCAGACTTCTGTCCTCAAAGTCTTGGGCCACACACCCTCCAGGCTGGGCCCCTGGAGCCACACATTAGGACTGTGCCTACCAATCCATGGGAATTCTGCCCATTCCATGGTCCAAAATCGTAAAAATTAGGAGAAACCTCCAAAGTCCCTGAGGCCATCCCAATAGTGTAGGTCTCCCGGAACAAACAAGGGCTGTCTGACACCAGCTGATAATCGACCTCCACTCATACCATAGATGGATGTCCCCAGAGAAGAAGATTGAACCAGACAGGACCCTAGGCCATAATAGGACCCATTGCTTTGTGTTACAGGCATGTGTCCTCAAAAGCCTGTTTCCAATACGAGCATAGGGGTTTTCCTGAGGCACCCATCAGAACTCATCTCGTCTCCACAAGGAAACCTGTGCATGGGAGCCATGTCCAAAGCTTAGGAGAGTACTTCAGGGTCCCGGTGCCAACGCCCCATTCCAAGGCCCTCATGGACACAAAAACACATTAGGACCCATCCTCAGGAAAGTCCATTTCAACTCAGCCACCCCGGTTGCTCCGGCAGAGCCATCAGATCTAAACTGTCTTGTAGCTAGGAGACAATTGGAATGCGAGGCGGGCTTCCAAGGCATTCATCCGCGAACGGTGCTCTGGAGTCATTCCATATGGGATGTCCTGGTGCTGTCCAACAGGTCTCAATTGTCCCGCAGAAGGAATCCTTGAAGGGGGCATCCCACAACTCCCAAAGTGGGAAAACCTCAATGTCCTCGAGATTCTGTTCCCTTCATGAAGCGGCCGTCATGCTCAGAAACTCCAACCTGAGCCAACGTCTGATCCTCGCCCTACTTCAGATGCATGAGATATTGGTTCAGATCTGCAGGGGGTACCTGCCGTGCCCTCGCCCTGAAACCCAAGTCTAGCTTGGCTTCTCAGACTTCCGTCCTCACACTCCTGGCCCCGAAGCCCTCAAGTTTGCCAATTCCGGACCCACAATGCAGCACTGTGCCTGCCCTCTAGAAAAAATATTATTGCCTCATGAGCTGCCCAGGCACCTTAAATGAGGGTAAACCTACACAGAACTCGACTTTACCCAAATTATATAGTCTAACCAGGGCACTAATGCACTGTCGAACACAACCTCAGCCCGGACCTCCTGACCAACACCCAGAAAGCTAACCGCACACTGGGTGAGCGGTCACATAAAACCCGCCATGGCCTTAGGTCATCATCTCTTTCCTACCTCAGTTTTCAGGCTTCAGAACCGATACCTTATCTCCAATCACTGCCCAGGGGTGAGTGTGATGCAGAAGTCAGAACTCCTCCTTACCCGTGGCAAGAACCCTTGTGGTTGGCATGTTGTCCAACGTTCATTGTAGGAGAAACCAGCATTCACCCTGAGGCCCCGCCCATTCTTGAGTGCGACAGGGCATACACACGCATTGTGACCCTCAGCATGAGTCCTGTCCTTTAGTAAGTCCTCTCAGTGGCTGGACCATTAGATGTCATAATGGGCTTGACATGTCCCTAGGCCCCAATTTTTAACCAGATTTCTGATTGTCCAGTCGCCCCTCACCAGGGCTCTACTCTGAAATCCATCATTTAGTGGGACACCTGAGGTTAAAAAAGAAAACAACAAAAACAACAACAACAACAACAAAAAAAACGGACTTCTTCCAGCCCACAAAATGACCCCAAACTCTTTGGACGGGGCCAAACCACCAGAGAGTAAGACTCGTCCATTTCCCATGAAGTCACCCAGAAATTGCACGACCATGAGTGACACGATATCCAGAGACAAAAACTTGAGCAGGAGCCTCACACTCGCCCTTCTTTCAAATCCCGAAGAGTTCTCCTCATGGTCTGTAGATCAGTCCTGCCATACCGATGACCCGAAACATAAGCCGAGTTTGTATTTTCAGACAACTGTCCAAACAGCCCTGGCCTACACAACCTACAGGCTCAGGCCCCTGGAGCCAAACCTGAGGACTGTACTTGCCCTCTCCAAGGGAATTGTGTGTGCCCATTCCAATGGCCACAACCCTTCTAATAGGATAAACCTCCAAAGTCCCTGATCCATCTCAATAGTGGTGGCTTCCCAGGAAAGACAGGGGCAATCTGAGCCAACTGAGCACCTACCTGCACTCAGACCCATAGACAGATGTGCCCAGAGGTAAAAAGGAAAGAACAGGCCCCTAGGCACTAATCAGATCCATTGCTTTGGTTTCCAGGCATCTCTCCTCACATTCCTGGATTTCAAAAGCATCATCTAGCTGTTTCTTGACTCACCCATCAGAAAACATCTCATCTACACATGGGAAACTTGCACATTGGAGCTGTGTCAAAGCCTCTGTTTAGGAGAACCCTTTAGGGCCCCAGTGACACCGCTTCATTCCAAGGTCTCCATAGACACAAAAGCACGTTAGGACCCATCCCCAGGGGTGTCCATTTCAACTCAGCCTCCTCGGTTGCTCCACACAGATCCAGGAGATCTAACCTGTCTTGTTGCTGGGAGACAATTGGAATGCGAGGTGGGATACCCAGCCATCCATCCTTAGAACCCTGCTCAGAATCATTGGCCTGGAGACAAACAACAGGTCTCAATTGTCCTGCAGAAGACTCTCTGCAGTTTGGAGCTTTTCACAACTCCCATCGTGGGAAAACACCCATGGCCTCGTGATGCCCCCCCCCATTCATGAAGGGGACATCAGGGACAGAAACTCCAACATGAGCGATCGTCTGATCCTCGCCCTGACTTCAGATGCACGAGATCTCGATTCAGGTCTGTAGATTGTGCCTGCCATGGCCTCACCCAGAAACCTAAGCCTAGCTTGTGTTCTCAGACTTTTGTCGTCAGACTACTGGCCCACAAGCCATCCAGTTTGGAAATCCAGAACTACTATGCAGCACTCTGCCGGCCGTCCAGAATAAAAACATTGTCCTCTGGGGCTACCCAGTAACCCCAAATGAGGATCAACCTGCACCGACCTTGGCTGTACCCCAAATACATAGGCTGACCAGGGCACTAATGCCCTTTTTGACACAGCCTGAGCCTGGACCCCCTACCTCCCAGACAGCTTGCCGCACACTGAGCACATCCAGCCGCCATGGCCTTAGGTCGTCATCTCTTCCCAACCTCGGTTTTCAGGTTTCAGAACCTAGACCTTATCTCCAATCACTGCCCAGGGGTGAGTGTGATGCAGAAGTCAGAACTCCTCCTTACCCATGGCAAGAACCCTTGTGGTTGGCATGTTGTCCAACGTTCAGTGTAGGAGAAACCAGCATTCACCCTGAGGCCCCGCCCATTCTTGAGTGCGACAGGGCATACACACGCATTGTGACCCTCAGCATGAGTCCTGTCCTTTAGTAAGTCCTCTCAGTGGCTGGACCATTAGATGTCATAATGGGCTTGACATGTCCCTAGGCCCCAATTTTTAACCAGATTTCTGATTGTCCAGTCGCCCCTCACCAGGGCTCTACTCTGAAATCCATCATTTAGTGGGACACCTGAGGTTAAAAAAGAAAACAACAAAAACAACAACAACAACAAAAAAAAAAAAACGGACTTCTTCCAGCCCACAAAATGACCCCAAACTCTTTGGACGGGGCCAAAACACCAGAGAGTAAGACTTGCCATTTTCCATGAAGTCACCCAGAAATTGCACGACCATGAGTGACACGATATCCAGAGACAAAAACTTGAGCAGGAGCCTCACACTCGCCCTTCTTTCAAATCCCGAAGAGTTCTCCTCATGGTCTGTAGATCAGTCCTGCCATACCTATGACACGAAACATAAGCCGAGTTTGTGTTTTCAGACAACTGTCCAAACAGCCCTGGCCTACACAACCTACAGGCTCAGGCCCCTGGAGCCAAACCTGAGGACTGTACTTGCCCTCTCCAAGGGAATTGTGTGTGCCCATTCCAATGGCCACAACCCTTCTAATAGGATAAACCTCCAAAGTCCCTGATCCATCTCAATAGTGGTGGCTTCCCAGGAAAGACAGGGGCAATCTGAGCCCAACTGAGCACCTACCTGCACTCAGACCCATAGACAGATGTGCCCAGAGGTAAAAAGGAAAGAACAGGCCCCTAGGCACTAATCAGATCCATTGCTTTGGTTTCCAGGCATCTCTCCTCACATTCCTGGATTTCAAAAGCATCATCTAGCTGTTTCTTGACTCACCCATCAGAAAACATCTCATCTACACATGGGAAACTTGCACATTGGAGCTGTGTCAAAGCCTCTGTTTAGGAGAACCCTTTAGGGCTCCAGTGCCACCGCTTCATTCCAAGGTCTCCATAGACACAAAAGCACGTTAGGACCCATCCCCAGGGGTGTCCATTTCAACTCAGCGTCCTCGGTTGCTCCCCACAGATCCAGGAGATCTAACCTGTCTTGTTGCTGGGAGACAATTGGAATGCGAGGTGGGATACCCAGCCATCCATCCTTAGAACCCTGCTCAGAATCATTGGCCTGGAGACAAACAACAGGTCTCAATTGTCCTGCAGAAGACTCTCTGCAGTTTGGAGCTTTTCACAACTCCCATCGTGGGAAAACACCCATGGCCTCGTGATGCCCCCCCCCATTCATGAAGGGGACATCAGGGACAGAAACTCCAACCTGAGCGATCGTCTGATCCTCGCCCTGACTTCAGATGCACGAGATCTCGATTCAGGTCTGTAGATTGTGCCTGCCATGGCCTCACCCAGAAACCTAAGCCTAGCTTGTGTTCTCAGACTTTTGTCGTCAGACTACTGGCCCACAAGCCCTCCAGTTTGGAAATCCAGAACTACAATGCAGCACTCTGCCGGCCGTCCAGAATAAAAACATTGTCCTCTGGGGCTACCCAGTAACCCCAAATGAGGATCAACCTGCACCGACCTTGGCTGTACCCCAAATACATAGGCTGACCAGGGCACTAATGCCCTTTTTGACACAGCCTGAGCCTGGACCCCCTAAACCTCCCAGACAGCTGGCCGCACACTGAGCACATCGAGCCGCCATGGCCTTAGGTCTTCATCTCTTCCCAACCTCGGTTTTCAGGTTTCAGAACCTAGACCTTATCTAAAATCACTGCCCAGGGTTGAAGGTGATGCAAAAATCAGAACTCCTTCCCCATGGCAAGAAACCTTGTGGTTGGCACGTTGTCCAACGTTCAGTGTAGTTGAAACCAGTGTGGCCCATGAGGCCCCGCCCATGCTCATGGGCCACATTGGTCACAAACACACATTGTGACGCTCAGGCTGAGCCCAGTCCTCAAGTAAGGCCACTCAGTGGCTGGATGATGAAGAGATAGCATATTGGGCTTGCCATGCCCCTAGGCCCCAATTTTTAACCATAGTTTGGGTTGTCCCTTCAGTCTTCCCCACGGCTTGGCTTTGGAATTCCTCTTTTGGTGGGACACCTGAAGTAACAAAATTGAAATGAGTCCTCCCATCCCACAGATTGACGAAAAGCAATTGGGAATCGGGCCAAATCCTCAGAGAGGAAGATTCGTCCATGGCCCATGAGGCCTCCCCGACATTACACGGCCATCGCTGATACAAAATCCAGAGTCAAAAGCATGAGCAAGCGCCTCAGACTCGCACTTTCTTCATATCCTGAAGAGTTCTTCTCATGGTTTGTAGATCGGGCCTGCCATACCTACGTCCCCAAACCTAATCTGAGTTTGTGTTTTCAGACTTCTGTCCTCAAAGTCTTGGGCCACACACCCTCCAGGCTGGGCCCCTGGAGCCACACATTAGGACTGTGCCTACCAATCCATGGGAATTCTGCCCATTCCATGGTCCAAAATCGTACAAATTAGGAGAAACCTCCAAAGTCCCTGAGGCCATCCCAATAGTGTAGGTCTCCAGGAACAAACAAGGGCTGTCTGACACCAGCTGATAATCGACCTTCTCTCATACCATAGATGGATGTCCACAGAGAAGAAGATTGAACCAGACAGGACCCTAGGCCATAATAGGATCCATTGCTTTGGTTTACAGGCATGTGTCCTCAAAAGCCTGATTCCAATACGAGCATAGGGGTTTTCCTGAGGCACCCATCAGAACTCATCTCGTCTCCACAAGGAAACCTGTGCATGGGAGCCATGTCCAAATTAGGAGAGTACTTCAGGGTCCCGGTGCCACCGCCTCACTCCAAGGCCCTCAAGGACACAAAAACACATTAGGACCCATCCTCAGGAAAGTCCATTTCAACTCAGCCACCCTGTTGCTCCGGCAGAGCCATCAGATCTAAACTGTCTTGTTGCTAGGAGACAATTGGAATACGAGGCGGTCTTCCCAGGCATCCATTTGCGAACGGTGCTCTGGAGTCATTCCATATGGGATGACCTGGAGCTGTCCAACAGGTCTCAATTGTCCCACAGAAGGAATCCTTGAAGGGGGCATCCCAAAACTCCCAACGTGGGAAAACCTCAATGGCCTCGAGATTCCGCTCCCTTTATGAAGTGGCCGTCATGCTCAGAAACTCCAACCTGAGCCAACGTCTGATCCTCGCCCTGACTTCAGATGCATGAGATATTATTTCAGATCTGCCGGGGGTACCTGCCGTGCCCTCGCCCTGAAACCCAAGTCTAGCTTGTCTTCTCAGACTTCCATCCTCACACTCCTGGCCCCGAAGCCCTCAAGTTTGGCAATTCCGGACCCACAATGCAGCACTCTGCCTGCCCTCTAGAAAAAAAAATTATTGCCTCATGAGCTGCCTAGGAAACTTAAATGAGGGTAAACCTACACAGCACTCGACTTTTCCCAAATTATATAGTCTAACCTGGGCACTAATGCACTGTCGAACACAACCTGAGCCCGGACCGCCTGAGCAACACCCAGAAAGCTGACCGCACACTGAGCACATAAAACCCGCCATGGCCTTAGGTCATCATCTCTTTCCTACCTCAGTTTTCAGACTTCAAAACCGAGACTTTATCTCCAATCACTGCCCAGGGGTGAGTGTGATGCAGAAGTCAGAACTCCTCCTTACCCATGGCAAGAACCCTTGTGGTTGGCACGTTGTCCAACGTTCAGTGTAAGAGAAACCAGCATTCACCCTGCGGCCCCGCCCATTCTTGAATGCGACGAGTGCATACACACGCATTGTGACCCTCAGCATGAGTCCTGTCCTCTAGTAAGTCCTCTCAGTGGCTGGACCATTAGATGTCATAATTGGCTTGACATGTCCCTAGGCCCCAATTTTTAACCAGATTTCTGATTGTCCAGTCGCCCCTCCCCAGGGCTCTACACTGGAATCCATCATTTGGTGGGACACCTGAGGTTAAAAAAGAAAAAAGCAACAACAACAACAACAAAATAAAACGTACTTCTTCCAGCCCACAGAATGACCCCAAACTCTTTGGACGGGGCCAAACCACCAGAGAGTAAGACTCGTCCATTTCCCATGAAGTCACCCAGAAATTCCACGACCATGAGTGACACGATATCCAGAGACAAAAACTTGAGCAGGAGCCTCACACTCGCCCTTCTTTCAAATCCCGAAGAGTTCTCCTCATGGTCTGTAGATCAGTCCTGCCATACCTATGACACGAAACATAAGCCGAGTTTGTGTTTTCAGACAACTGTCCAAACAGCCCTGGCCTACACAACCTACAGGCTCAGGCCCCTGGAGCCAAACCTGAGGACTGTACTTGCCCTCTCCAAGGGAATTGTGTGTGCCCATTCCAATGGCCACAACACTTCTAATAGGATAAACCTCCAAAGTCCCTGATCCATCTCAATAGTGGTGGCTTCCCAGGAAAGACAGGGGCAATCTGAGCCCAACTGAGCACCTACCTGCACTCAGACCCATAGACAGATGTGCCCAGAGGTAAAAAGGAAAGAACAGGCCCCTAGGCACCAATCAGATCCATTGCTTTGGTTTCCAGGCATCTCTCCTCACATTCCTGGATTTCAAAAGCATCATCTAGCTGTTTCTTGACTCACCCATCAGAAAACATCTCATCTACACATGGGAAACTTGCACATTGGAGCTGTGTCAAAGCCTCTGTTTAGGAGAACCCTTTAGGGCCCCAGTGCCACCGCTTCATTCCAAGGTCTCCATAGACACAAAAGCACGTTAGGACCCATCCCCAGGGGTGTCCATTTCAACTCAGCGTCCTCGGTTGCTCCCCACAGATCCAGGAGATCTAACCTGTCTTGTTGCTGGGAGACAATTGGAATGCGAGGTGGGATACCCAGCCATCCATCCTTAGAACCCTGCTCAGAATCATTGGCCTGGAGCCAAACAACAGGTCTCAATTGTCCTGCAGAAGACTCTCTGCAGTTTGGAGCTTTTCACAACTCCCATCGTGGGAAAACACCCATGGCCTCGTGATGCCCCCCCCCCATTCATGAAGGGGCCATCAGGGACAGAAACTCCAACCTGAGCGATCGTCTGATCCTCGCCCTGACTTCAGATGACGAGATCTCGATTCAGGTCTGTAGATTGTGCCTGCCATGGCCTCACCCAGAAACCTAAGCCTAGCTTGTGTTCTCAGACTTTTGTCGTCAGACTACTGGCCCACAAGCCCTCCAGTTTGGCAATCCAGAACTACAATGCAGCACTCTGCCGGCCCTCCAGAAGAAAAACATTGTCCTCTGGTGCAACCAAATGAGGATCAACCTGCACCGACCTTGGCTTTACCCCAAATACATAGGCTGACCAGGGCACTAATGCCCTTTCTGACACAGCCTGAGCCTGGAGCCCTTGGACCCTCCCAGACAGCTGGCCGCACACTGAGCACATCGAGCCGCCATGGCCTTAGGTCTTCATCTCTTCCCAACCTCGGTTTTCAGGTTTCAGAACCTAGACCTTATCTCCAATCACTGCCCAGGGTTGAAGGTGATGCAGAAATCAGAACTCCTTCCCCATGGCAAGAAACCTTGTGGTTGGCATGTTGTCCAACGTTCAGTGTAGTTGAAACCAGTGTGGCCCATGAGGCCCCGCCCATGCTCATGGGCCACATTGGTCACAAACACACATTGTGACGCTCAGGCTGAGCCCAGTCCTTAAGTAAGGCCACTCAGTGGCTGGATGAAGAGATAGCATATTGGGCTTGCCATGCCCCTAGGCCCCAATTTTTAACCATAGTTTGTGTTGGCCCTTCAGTCTTCCCCACGGCTTGGCTTTGGAATTCCTCTTTTGGTGGGACACCTGAAGTAACAAAACTGAAATGAGTCCTCCCATCCCACAGATTGACGAAAAGCAATTGGGAATCGGGCCAAATCCTCAGAGAGGAAGATTCGTCCATGGCCCATGAGGCCTCCCCGACATTCCACGGCCATCGCTGATACAAAATCCAGAGTCAAAAGCCTGAGCAAGCGCCTCAGACTCGCACTTTCTTCATATCCTGAAGAGTTCTTCTCATGGTTTGTAGATCGGGCCTGCCATACCTACGTCCCCAAACCTAATCTGAGTTTGTGTTTTCAGACTTCTGTCCTCAAAGTCTTGGGCCACACACCCTCCAGGCTGGGCCCCTGGAGCCACACATTAGGACTGTGCCTACCAATCCATGGGAATTCTGCCCATTCCATGGTCCAAAATCGTAAAAATTAGGAGAAACCTCCAAAGTCCCTGAGGCCATCCCAATAGTGTAGGTCTCCCGGAACAAACAAGGGCTGTCTGACACCAGCTGATAATCGACCTCCACTCATACCATAGATGGATGTCCCCAGAGAAGAAGATTGAACCAGACAGGACCCTAGGCCATAATAGGACCCATTGCTTTGTGTTACAGGCATGTGTCCTCAAAAGCCTGTTTCCAATACGAGCATAGGGGTTTTCCTGAGGCACCCATCAGAACTCATCTCGTCTCCACAAGGAAACCTGTGCATGGGAGCCATGTCCAAAGCTTAGGAGAGTACTTCAGGGTCCCGGTGCCAACGCCCCATTCCAAGGCCCTCATGGACACAAAAACACATTAGGACCCATCCTCAGGAAAGTCCATTTCAACTCAGCCACCCCGGTTGCTCCGCAGAGCCATCAGATCTAAACTGTCTTGTAGCTAGGAGACAATTGGAATGCGAGGCGGGCTTCCAAGGCATTCATCCGCGAACGGTGCTCTGGAGTCATTCCATATGGGATGTCCTGGTGCTGTCCAACAGGTCTCAATTGTCCCGCAGAAGGAATCCTTGAAGGGGGCATCCCACAACTCCCAAAGTGGGAAAACCTCAATGTCCTCGAGATTCTGCTCCCTTCATGAAGCGGCCGTCATGCTCAGAAACTCCAACCTGAGCCAACGTCTGATCCTCGCCCTACTTCAGATGCATGAGATATTGGTTCAGATCTGCAGGGGGTACCTGCCGTGCCCTCGCCCTGAAACCCAAGTCTAGCTTGGCTTCTCAGACTTCCGTCCTCACACTCCTGGCCCCGAAGCCCTCAAGTTTGCCAATTCCGGACCCACAATGCAGCACTGTGCCTGCCCTCTAGAAAAAATATTATTGCCTCATGAGCTGCCCAGGCACCTTAAATGAGGGTAAACCTACACAGAACTCGACTTTACCCAAATTATATAGTCTAACCAGGGCACTAATGCACTGTCGAACACAACCTCAGCCCGGACCTCCTGACCAACACCCAGAAAGCTAACCGCACACTGGGTGAGCGGTCACATAAAACCCGCCATGGCCTTAGGTCATCATCTCTTTCCTACCTCAGTTTTCAGGCTTCAGAACCGATACCTTATCTCCAATCACTGCCCAGGGGTGAGTGTGATGCAGAAGTCAGAACTCCTCCTTACCCGTGGCAAGAACCCTTGTGGTTGGCATGTTGTCCAACGTTCAGTGTAGGAGAAACCAGCATTCACCCTGAGGCCCCGCCCATTCTTGAGTGCGACAGGGCATACACACGCATTGTGACCCTCAGCATGAGTCCTGTCCTTTAGTAAGTCCTCTCAGTGGCTGGACCATTAGATGTCATAATGGGCTTGACATGTCCCTAGGCCCCAATTTTTAACCAGATTTCTGATTGTCCAGTCGCCCCTCACCAGGGCTCTACTCTGAAATCCATCATTTAGTGGGACACCTGAGGTTAAAAAAGAAAACAACAAAAACAACAACAACAACAACAAAAAAAACGGACTTCTTCCAGCCCACAAAATGACCCCAAACTCTTTGGACGGGGCCAAACCACCAGAGAGTAAGACTCGTCCATTTCCCATGAAGTCACCCAGAAATTGCACGACCATGAGTGACACGATATCCAGAGACAAAAACTTGAGCAGGAGCCTCACACTCGCCCTTCTTTCAAATCCCGAAGAGTTCTCCTCATGGTCTGTAGATCAGTCCTGCCATACCGATGACCCGAAACATAAGCCGAGTTTGTATTTTCAGACAACTGTCCAAACAGCCCTGGCCTACACAACCTACAGGCTCAGGCCCCTGGAGCCAAACCTGAGGACTGTACTTGCCCTCTCCAAGGGAATTGTGTGTGCCCATTCCAATGGCCACAACCCTTCTAATAGGATAAACCTCCAAAGTCCCTGATCCATCTCAATAGTGGTGGCTTCCCAGGAAAGACAGGGGCAATCTGAGCCCAACTGAGCACCTACCTGCACTCAGACCCATAGACAGATGTGCCCAGAGGTAAAAAGGAAAGAACAGGCCCCTAGGCACTAATCAGATCCATTGCTTTGGTTTCCAGGCATCTCTCCTCACATTCCTGGATTTCAAAAGCATCATCTAGCTGTTTCTTGACTCACCCATCAGAAAACATCTCATCTACACATGGGAAACTTGCACATTGGAGCTGTGTCAAAGCCTCTGTTTAGGAGAACCCTTTAGGGCCCCAGTGACACCGCTTCATTCCAAGGTCTCCATAGACACAAAAGCACGTTAGGACCCATCCCCAGGGGTGTCCATTTCAACTCAGCGTCCTCGGTTGCTCCCCACAGATCCAGGAGATCTAACCTGTCTTGTTGCTGGGAGACAATTGGAATGCGAGGTGGGATACCCAGCCATCCATCCTTAGAACCCTGCTCAGAATCATTGGCCTGGAGACAAACAACAGGTCTCAATTGTCCTGCAGAAGACTCTCTGCAGTTTGGAGCTTTTCACAACTCCCATCGTGGGAAAACACCCATGGCCTCGTGATGCCCCCCCCCCCATTCATGAAGGGGACATCAGGGACAGAAACTCCAACCTGAGCGATCGTCTGATCCTCGCCCTGACTTCAGATGCACGAGATCTCGATTCAGGTCTGTAGATTGTGCCTGCCATGGCCTCACCCAGAAACCTAAGCCTAGCTTGTGTTCTCAGACTTTTGTCGTCAGACTACTGGCCCACAAGCCATCCAGTTTGGAAATCCAGAACTACTATGCAGCACTCTGCCGGCCGTCCAGAATAAAAACATTGTCCTCTGGGGCTACCCAGTAACCCCAAATGAGGATCAACCTGCACCGACCTTGGCTGTACCCCAAATACATAGGCTGACCAGGGCACTAATGCCCTTTTTGACACAGCCTGAGCCTGGACCCCCTACCTCCCAGACAGCTTGCCGCACACTGAGCACATCCAGCCGCCATGGCCTTAGGTCGTCATCTCTTCCCAACCTCGGTTTTCAGGTTTCAGAACCTAGACCTTATCTCCAATCACTGCCCAGGGGTGAGTGTGATGCAGAAGTCAGAACTCCTCCTTACCCATGGCAAGAACCCTTGTGGTTGGCATGTTGTCCAACGTTCAGTGTAGGAGAAACCAGCATTCACCCTGAGGCCCCGCCCATTCTTGAGTGCGACAGGGCATACACACGCATTGTGACCCTCAGCATGAGTCCTGTCCTTTAGTAAGTCCTCTCAGTGGCTGGACCATTAGATGTCATAATGGGCTTGACATGTCCCTAGGCCCCAATTTTTAACCAGATTTCTGATTGTCCAGTCGCCCCTCACCAGGGCTCTACTCTGAAATCCATCATTTAGTGGGACACCTGAGGTTAAAAAAGAAAACAACAAAAACAACAACAACAACAACAAAAAAAACGGACTTCTTCCAGCCCACAAAATGACCCCAAACTCTTTGGACGGGGCCAAACCATCAGAGAGTAAGACTCGTCCATTTCCCATGAAGTCACCCAGAAATTGCACGACCATGAGTGACACGATATCCAGAGACAAAAACTTGAGCAGGAGCCTCACACTCGCCCTTCTTTCAAATCCCGAAGAGTTCTCCTCATGGTCTGTAGATCAGTCCTGCCATACCGATGACCCGAAACATAAGCCGAGTTTGTATTTTCAGACAACTGTCCAAACAGCCCTGGCCTACACAACCTACAGGCTCAGGCCCCTGGAGCCAAACCTGAGGACTGTACTTGCCCTCTCCAAGGGAATTGTGTGTGCCCATTCCAATGGCCACAACCCTTCTAATAGGATAAACCTCCAAAGTCCCTGATCCATCTCAATAGTGGTGGCTTCCCAGGAAAGACAGGGGCAATCTGAGCCCAACTGAGCACCTACCTGCACTCAGACCCATAGACAGATGTGCCCAGAGGTAAAAAGGAAAGAACAGGCCCCTAGGCACTAATCAGATCCATTGCTTTGGTTTCCAGGCATCTCTCCTCACATTCCTGGATTTCAATAGCATCATCTAGCTGTTTCTTGACTCACCCATCAGAAAACATCTCATCTACACATGGGAAACTTGCACATTGGAGCTGTGTCAAAGCCTCTGTTTAGGAGAACCCTTTAGGGCCCCAGTGACACCGCTTCATTCCAAGGTCTCCATAGACACAAAAGCACGTTAGGACCCATCCCCAGGGGTGTCCATTTCAACTCAGCGTCCTCGGTTGCTCCCCACAGATCCAGGAGATCTAACCTGTCTTGTTGCTGGGAGACAATTGGAATGCGAGGTGGGATACCCAGCCATCCATCCTTAGAACCCTGCTCAGAATCATTGGCCTGGAGACAAACAACAGGTCTCAATTGTCCTGCAGAAGACTCTCTGCAGTTTGGAGCTTTTCACAACTCCCATCGTGGGAAAACACCCATGGCCTCGTGATGCCCCCCCCCCCCATTCATGAAGGGGACATCAGGGACAGAAACTCCAACCTGAGCGATCGTCTGATCCTCGCCCTGACTTCAGATGCACGAGATCTCGATTCAGGTCTGTAGATTGTGCCTGCCATGGCCTCACCCAGAAACCTAAGCCTAGCTTGTGTTCTCAGACTTTTGTCGTCAGACTACTGGCCCACAAGCCATCCAGTTTGGAAATCCAGAACTACTATGCAGCACTCTGCCGGCCGTCCAGAATAAAAACATTGTCCTCTGGGGCTACCCAGTAACCCCAAATGAGGATCAACCTGCACCGACCTTGGCTGTACCCCAAATACATAGGCTGACCAGGGCACTAATGCCCTTTTTGACACAGCCTGAGCCTGGACCCCCTACCTCCCAGACAGCTTGCCGCACACTGAGCACATCCAGCCGCCATGGCCTTAGGTCGTCATCTCTTCCCAACCTCGGTTTTCAGGTTTCAGAACCTAGACCTTATCTCCAATCACTGCCCAGGGGTGAGTGTGATGCAGAAGTCAGAACTCCTCCTTACCCATGGCAAGAACCCTTGTGGTTGGCATGTTGTCCAACGTTCAGTGTAGGAGAAACCAGCATTCACCCTGAGGCCCCGCCCATTCTTGAGTGCGACAGGGCATACACACGCATTGTGACCCTCAGCATGAGTCCTGTCCTTTAGTAAGTCCTCTCAGTGGCTGGACCATTAGATGTCATAATGGGCTTGACATGTCCCTAGGCCCCAATTTTTAACCAGATTTCTGATTGTCCAGTCGCCCCTCACCAGGGCTCTACTCTGAAATCCATCATTTAGTGGGACACCTGAGGTTAAAAAAGAAAACAACAAAAACAACAACAACAACAACAAAAAAAACGGACTTCTTCCAGCCCACAAAATGACCCCAAACTCTTTGGACGGGGCCAAACCACCAGAGAGTAAGACTCGTCCATTTCCCATGAAGTCACCCAGAAATTGCACGACCATGAGTGACACGATCCAGAGACAAAAACTTGAGCAGGAGCCTCACACTCGCCCTTCTTTCAAATCCCGAAGAGTTCTCCTCATGGTCTGTAGATCAGTCCTGCCATACCGATGACCCGAAACATAAGCCGAGTTTGTATTTTCAGACAACTGTCCAAACAGCCCTGGCCTACACAACCTACAGGCTCAGGCCCCTGGAGCCAAACCTGAGGACTGTACTTGCCCTCTCCAAGGGAATTGTGTGTGCCCATTCCAATGGCCACAACCCTTCTAATAGGATAAACCTCCAAAGTCCCTGATCCATCTCAATAGTGGTGGCTTCCCAGGAAAGACAGGGGCAATCTGAGCCCAACTGAGCACCTACCTGCACTCAGACCCATAGACAGATGTGCCCAGAGGTAAAAAGGAAAGAACAGGCCCCTAGGCACTAATCAGATCCATTGCTTTGGTTTCCAGGCATCTCTCCTCACATTCCTGGATTTCAAAAGCATCATCTAGCTGTTTCTTGACTCACCCATCAGAAAACATCTCATCTACACATGGAAAACTTGCACATTGGAGCTGTGTCAAAGCCTCTGTTTAGGAGAACCCTTTAGGGCTCCAGTGCCACCGCTTCATTCCAAGGTCTCCATAGACACAAAAGCACGTTAGGACCCATCCCCCGGGGTGTCCATTTCAACTCAGCGTCCTCGGTTGCTCCCCACAGATCCAGGAGATCTAACCTGTCTTGTTGCTGGGAGACAATTGGAATGCGAGGTGGGATACCCAGCCATCCATCCTTAGAACCCTGCTCAGAATCATTGGCCTGGAGACAAACAACAGGTCTCAATTGTCCTGCAGAAGACTCTCTGCAGTTTGGAGCTTTTCACAACTCCCATCGTGGGAAAACACCCATGGCCTCGTGATGCCCCCCCCCATTCATGAAGGGGACATCAGGGACAGAAACTCCAACCTGAGCGATCGTCTGATCCTCGCCCTGACTTCAGATGCACGAGATCTCGATTCAGGTCTGTAGATTGTGCCTGCCATGGCCTCACCCAGAAACCTAAGCCTAGCTTGTGTTCTCAGACTTTTGTCGTCAGACTACTGGCCCACAAGCCCTCCAGTTTGGAAATCCAGAACTATAATGCAGCACTCTGCCGGCCGTCCAGAATAAAAACATTGTCCTCTGGGGCTACCCAGTAACCCCAAATGAGGATCAACCTGCACCGACCTTGGCTGTACCCCAAATACATAGGCTGACCAGGGCACTAATGCCCTTTTTGACACAGCCTGAGCCTGGACCCCCTAAACCTCCCAGACAGCTGGCCGCACACTGAGCACATCCAGCCGCCATGGCCTTAGGTCGTCATCTCTTCCCAACCTCGGTTTTCAGGTTTCAGAACCTAGACCTTATCTCCAATCACTGCCCATGGTTGAAGGTGATGTAGAAAACAGAACTCCTTCCCCATGGCAAGAAACCTTGTGGGTGGCATGTTGTCCATCGTTCAGTGTAGTTGAAACCAGTGTGGCCCATGAGGCCCCACCCATGCTCGCAGGCCACATTGGTCACAAACAAACATTGTGACGCTCAGGCTGAGCCCAGTCCTCAAGTAAGGCCACTCAGTGGCTGGATGAAGAGATAGAATATTGGGCTTGCCATGCCCCTAGGCCCCAATTTTTAACCATAGTTCGGGTTGTCCCTTCAGTCTTCCCCACGGCTTGGCTTTGGAATTCCTCTTTTGGTGGGACACCTGAGGTAACAAAACTGAAAGGAGACCTCCCATCCCACAGATTGACGAAAAGCAATTGGGAATCGGGCCAAATCCTCAGAGAGGAAGATTCGTCCATGGCCCATGAGGCCTCCCCGACATTCCACGGCCATCGCTGATACAAAATCCAGAGACAAAATCCTGAGCAAGCGCCTCAGACTCGCACTTTCTTCATATCCTGAAGAGTTCTTCTCATGGTTTGTAGATCGGACCTGCCATACCTACGTCCCCAAACCTAAGCTGAGTGTGTGTTTTCAGACTTCTGTCCTCAAAGTCTTGGGCCACACACCCTCCAGGCTGGGCCCCTGGAGCCACACATTAGGACTGTGCCTACCAATCCATGGGAATTCTGCCCATTCCATGGTCCAAAATCGTACAAATTAGGAGAAACCTCCAAAGTCCCTGAGGCCATCCCAATAGTGTAGGTCGCCCGGAACAAAAAAGGGCTGTCTGACACCAGCTGATAATCGACCTCCATTCATACCATAGATGGATGTCCCCAGAGAAGAAGATTGGCCCAGACAGGACCCTAGGCCATAATAGGATCCATTGCTTTGGGTTACAGGCATGTATCCTCAAAAGCCTGATTCCAATACGAGCATAGGGGTTTTCCTGAGGCACCCATCAGAACTCATCTCGTCTCCACAAGGAAAACTGTGCATGGGAGCCATGTCCAAAGCTTAGGAGTGTACTTCTGGGTGCCGGTGCCACCGCCCCATTCCAAGGCCCTCATGGACACAAAAACACATTAGGACCCATCCTCAGGAAAGTCCATTTCAACTCAGCCACCCCGGTTGCTCCGGCAGAGCCATCAGATCTAAACTGTCTTGTTGCTAGGAGACAATTGGAATGCGAGGCGGGCTTTCCAGGCATCCATCCGCGAATGGTGCTCTAGAGTATTTCCATATGGGATGTCCTGGAGCTGTCCAACAGGTCTCAATTGTCCCGCAGAAGGAATCCTTGAAGGGGGCATCCCACAACTCCCAACGTGGGAAAACCACAATGGCCTCGAGATTCCGCTCCCTTCATGAAGTGGCCGTCATGCACAGGAACTCCAACCTGAGCCAACGTCTGATCCTCGCCCTGACTTCAGAAGCATGATATATTGGTTCAGATCTGCAGGGGGTACCTGCTGTGCCTTTGCCCTGAAATCCAAGTCTAGCTTGTCTTTTCACACTTCCGTCCTCACACTCCTGGCCCCGAAGTCCTAAAATTTGGCAATTCCGGGCCCACAATGCAGCACTCTGCCGGCCCTCTAGAAAAAAAAAAAAATATTGCCTCATGAGCTACCCAGGCACCTTAAATGAGGATAAACCTACACAGCACTCGACCTTACCCAAATTATATAGTCTAACCTGGGCACTAATGCACTGTCGAACACAACCTGAGCCTGGACCATCTGACCAACACCCAGAAAGCTGACAGCACACTGAGCACATAAAACCCGCCATGGCCTTAGGTCATCATCTCTTCCCTACCTCAGTTTTCAGGCTTCAGAACTGAGACCTTATCTCCAATCACTGCCCAGGGGTGAATGTGATGCAGAAATCAGTACTCCTCCTTACACATGGCAAGAACCCTTGTGGTTGGCACGTTGTCCAACGTTCAGTGTAGGAGAAACCAGCATTCACCTTGTGGCCCTGCCCATTCTTGAGTGCGACGAGTGCATACACACGCATTGTGACCGTCAGCATGAGTCCTGTCCTCTAGTAAGTCCTCTCAGTGGCTGGATCATTAGATGTCATAATGGGCTTGACATGTCCCTAGGCCCCAATTTTTAACCAGATTTCTGAGTGTCCAGTCGCCCCTCACCAGGGCTCTACTCTGGAATCCATCATTTAGTGGGACACCTGAGGTTAAAAAAGAAAACAACAACAACAACAACAAAAAAAAAAACGGACTTCTTCCAGCCCACAGAATGACTCCAAACTCTTTGGACGGGGCCAAACCACCAGAGAGTAAGACTCGTCCATTTCCCATGAAGTCACCCAGAAATTCCACGACCATGAGTGACACGATATCCAGAGACAAAAACTTGAGCAGGAGCCTTACACTCGCCCTTCTTTCAAATCCAGAAGAGTTCTCCTCATGGTCTGTAGATCAGTCCTGCCATACCTATGACCTGAAACATAAGTCGAGTTTGTGTTTTCAGACAACTGTCCAAACAGCCCTGGCCTACACAACCTACAGGCTCAGGCCCCTGGAGCCAAACCTGAGGACTGTACTTGCCCTCTCCAAGGGAATTGTGTGTGCCCATTCCAATGGCCACAACCCTTCTAATAGGATAAACCTCCAAAGTCCCTGATCCATCTCAATAGTGGTGGCTTCCCAGGAAAAACAGGGGCAATCTGAGCCCAAATGAGCACCTACCTGCACTCAGACCCATAGAGAGATGTCCCCAGAGGTAAAAAGGAAAGAACAGGCCCCTAGGCACTAATCAGATCCATTGCTTTGGTTTCCAGGCATCTCTGCTCAGAGGCCTGTATTTCAAAAGTAGCATATAGCTGTTTCTTGACTCACCCATCAGAAAACATCTCATCTATACATGGGAAACTTTCACGTTGGAGCTGTGTCAAAGCCTCTGTTTAGGAGAACCATTTAGGGCACCAGTGCCACCGCTTCATTCCAAGGTCTCCATAGACACAAAAGCACATTAGGACCCATCCTTAGGGGTGTCCATTTCAACTCAGCGTCTTCGGTTGCTCCCCACAGATCCAGGAGATCTAACCTGTCTTGTTGCTAGGAAACAATTGGAATGCGAGGTGGGCTACGCAGCCATCCATCCTTAGAACCCTGCTCAGAATCATTGGCCTGGAGCCAAGCAACAGGTCTCAATTGACCTGTAGAAGACTCTCTGCTGTTTGGAACTTCTCACAACTCCCATAGTGGGAAAACCCCCATGGCCTCGTGATGCCCCCCCCCACTCATGAAGTGGCCATCAGGGACAGAAACTCCAACCTGAGCGATCGTCTGATCCTCGCCCTGACTTCAGATGCACGAGATCTCGATTCAGGTCTGTAGATTGTGCCTGCCATGGCCTCACCCAGAAAATTAAGCCTAGCTTGTGTTCTCAGACTTTTGTCGTCAGACTACTGGCCCACAAGCCCACCAGTTTGGCACTCCAGAACGACAATGCAGCACTCTGCCTGCCCTCCAGAAGAAAAACATTGTCCTCTGGGGCTACCCAGTAACCCCAAATGAGGATTAACCTGCACCGACCTTGGCTGTACCCAATACATGGGCTGACCAGGGCACTAATGCCCTTTCTGACACAGCCTGAGCCTGGACTCCCTGGCCCGTCCCAGACAGCTGGCCGCACACTGAGCACATCGAGCCTCCGTGGCCTTAGGTCGTCATCTCTTCCCAACCTCGGTTTTCAGGATTCAGAACCGAGACCTTATCTCCAATCACTGCACAAAGTTGAAGGTGATGAAGAAATCAGAACTCCTTCCCCATGGCAAGAAACCTTGTGGTTGGCATGTTGTCCAACGTTCAGTGTGGTTGAAACCAGTGTGGCCCATGTGGCCCCGCCCATGCTCGCGGGCCACATTGGTCACAAACACACATTGTGACCCTCAGGCTGAGCCCAGTCCTCAAGTAAGGCCACTCAGTGGCTGGATGAAGAGATAGCATATTGGGCTTGCCATGCCCCTAGGCCGCAATTTTTAACCATAGTTCGGGTTGTCCCTTCAATCTTCCCCACGGATTTGCTTTGGAATTCCTCTTTTGGTGGGACACCTGAGGTAACAAACCTGAAATGAGTCCTCCCATCCCACAGATTGACGAAAAGCAATTGGGAATCGGGCCAAATCCTCAGAGAGGAAGATTAGTCCATGGCCCATGAGGCCTCCCCGACATTCCACGGCCATCGCTGATACAAAATCCAGAGACAAAAGCCTGAGCAAGCGCCTCAGACTCGCACTTTCTTCATATCCTTAACAATTCTTCTCATGGTTTGTAGATCGGGCCTGGGATACCTACGTCCCCAAACCTAAGCTGAGTTTGTTTTCAGACAACTTTCCAAACAGCCCTGGCCTACACAACCTACAGGCTCAGGCCCCTGGAGCCGAACCTGAGGACTGTACTTGCTCTCTCCAAGGGAATTGTTTGTGCCCATTCCAATGGCCACAACCCTTCTAATAGGATAAACCTCCAAATTCCCTGATCCATCTCAATAGTGGTGGCTTCCCAGGAAAAAACAGGGGCAATCTGAGCACTACAGAGCACCTACCTGCACTCAGACCCATAGAGAGATGTCCCCAGAGGTAAAAAGGAAAGAACCGGTCCCTAGGCACTAATCAGATCCATTGCTTTCGTTTCCAAGCATCTCACCTCAGAGGCCTGGAATTCAAAAGCAGCATATAGCTGTTTCTTTACTCACCCAACAGAAACATCTCATCTACACATGGGATACTTGCAGGTTGGAGCTGTGTCAAAGCCTCTGTTTATTAGAACTCTTTAGGTCCCAAGTGCCACCGCTTCATTCCAAGGTCTCCTTAGACACAAAAGCACATTAGGACCCATGCCCAGGGGTGTCCATTTCAATGCAGCGTCCTCGGTTGCTCCCCACAGATCCAGGAGATCTAACCTGTCTTGTTGCTAAGAGACAATTGGAATGCGAGGTGGGCTACCCAGCCATCCATCCTTAGAACCCTGCTCAGAATCATTGGCCTGGAGCCAAACAACAGGTCTCAATTGTCCTGCAGAAGACTCTCTGCAGTTTGGAGCTTCTCACAACTCCCATCGTGGGAAAACCCCCATGGCCTCGTGATCCCCCCCCCCATTCATGAAGGGGCCATCAGGGACAGAAACTACAACCTGAGCTATCGTCTGATCCTCGCCCTGACTTCAGATGCATAAGATCTCGATTCAGGTCTGTAGATTGTGCCTGCCATGGCCTCACCCAGAAACCTAAGCCTAGCTTGTGTTCTCAAACCTTTGTCGTCAGACTACTGGCCCACAAGCCCTCCAGTTTGGCAATCCAGAACTACAATGCAGCACTCTGCCCAGTAACCCCAAATGAGGATCAACATGCACCGACCTTGGCTGTACCCCAAATACATAGGCTGAGCAGGGCACTAATGCCCTTTTTGACACAGCCTCAGCCTGGACTCCCTGGCCCGTCCCAGACAGCTGGCCGCACACTGAGCACATCGAGCCGCCATGGCCTTAGGTCATCATCTCTTCCCAACCTCGGATTTCAGGCTTTAGATTCTAGACCTTACCTCCAATCACTGCCCAGGGTTGAATGGGATGCAGAAATCAGAACTCATTCCCCATGGCCAGATACCTTGTGGTTGGCATGTTGTCCAACTTTCAGTGTAGTTGAATCCAGTGTTGCCCATGAGGCCCCGCCATGCTCGGAGGCTACATTGGTCACAAACACACATTGTGACCCTCAGCCTGACCAAAGTCCTCAAGTAAGGCCTCTCAGTGGCTGGATGAAGAGATAGCATATTGGGCTTGCCATGCCCCTAGTCCCCAATTTTGAACCATAGTTCTGGTGGTCCCTTCAGTCTTCCCCACGGCTTTGCTTTGGAATTCCTCTTTTCGTGGGACACCTGAGGTAACAAAACTGAAAGGAGTCCTCCCATCCCACAGTTTGACGAAAAAAAATTGGGAATCGGGCGAAATCCTCATAGAGGTAGATTCGTCCATGGCCCATGAAGCATCCCCGACATTCTATGGCCTTGCTGATAAAAATTCCAGAGACAAATGCCTGAGCAAGCGCCTCAGACTCGCTCTATATTCAAATCTTCATGAGTTCTTCTCATTGTTTGTATATTGGGCCTGCCATACCGCCGTCCCCAAAAGAAGCTGAGTTTGTGTATCGGAATCACAATCAGAAATCTGCCTTCCACATGGCTGTAATGCTTGTTCTTCACATGGAGTCAACCTTCACGTGGGGAACCCTTCATGGCCCCTGATGCCACGCCAAATCATGAGTGCTGCTTGGGCACAAATTCACACTGTGACCCTAGCATGAGCCCCATGTCAAAGAAAGGCCTGTCAGGTTCGTGACGAAGATCCTGCATATAGTCCCTGCCATGCCCATAGGCACCCAAAACTCACTAGATGGTGTGTATTCCAGTTGAAGGAACCCACTGCTGTGCTCTAGAGTCCCTCTCCTGGGGGGTCCTTTCTGGCAGAAAACAGTACTCTTCACTTCCCATAGAATGAACCCAAACACTTGGGAGCTTGGACAATCCCCCGAGAGGAAGGCTCTTCCTCGGCCCCTGAGGCAACCCCTACCCTGACCGGACACTGTGAACGCAACACCCAGAGACAAAAGCCTGAGCAACTGCCTCCCACTTGCCCTCCTTTGATATCCAGAGAATCTCCCCTCACGGACTGGAGATCAGGCCTGCCATTACCTTGGCCCCTTCCTGAGCCAAGTTTGCTTTTTCAGACATCAGTCCCCACAGCCCTGGCAAACACAGCCTCTAGGCTGGGTCCTCTGGAGCCATACAACAGGACCGTGCCTGCTCTCTCCTGGGAAACTGTGTCCATTCCTTTGGACACACACCTCCAGGATATGAGAAACCTCAAGGCCCCCGAGGACATCCCACTACTGGGAGCCTCCCTGGACACACAGGGGCATTCGGACACAAGCTGAGCAGCTACCTCCACGAAGGCATGCACACAGATGTCAACAGAGATAGAAGGTTGAGCCGGACAAGCCCTTAGGCCATAATCTCAACTCTTGCTTTGGGTTCCAGGTGTTACTCCTCAGAAACTTTGGTTCGAAGAACAGGATATGGGGCTTTCCTGAGGCACTGAACAGAACTCCTCTCGTCTCCACATGGGGAGCGTTCTTACTGGGGATGTATCAAACCCTTCAGGTAGTGCCCAAGCAGCACTTGAGTGCTGATTGGGAAAAAATTCACACTGTGACCCTAGCATGAGCCCCATGTCAAAGAAAGGCCTGTGAGGGCCTGGACAAAGAGCCCGCATATGGGGCTTGCCAAGCCCCTATGCACCCAATTTTCACCAGGGTTTGAGATTTCCAGTCGCCCCGCCCGTACCTGGGGCTCTGCTCTGGAATCCCTTTCTTGGAGAGACACATGAGCCAGACAACACGACTCCACCCTTCCCACATAATGACCCCAATCTTGGAAGATGGGACAAATCCCCAAAGAGGGATACTCGTCCACAGTCCCTGAGGCCACCCCTCAAATCCACGGCTATCCCGGACACAGCATCCAGAGACAAAAGACTGAAGGAACGCCTCCCACTCGCCCTTGTTTCAGAGGCCCAGGAGTTCCCTCTCGGGCTGTACATCCGGCCTGCCATACCCTAGGCACCACTCATAAGCTGAGTTTGTGTTTTCAGACTTCTGTGCCCACAGCCTGTACCCACACACCTCCAGGCTAGGGCCTCTGGAGCCACAGCGAAACTTTGTGCCTGCCCTCTCCAAGGAAAGTGTGCCCAATCCATTGAGCACAGCCCTACAGGTTAGGGAAAAGCTCCAAGGCCCCTGAGGACATCAATAGTGTAGGCCACCCTGGACTAAGAGGGGCTCTCTGACACCAGCGGAGCAACTATCTTCACTTAGACTCTCAGAAAGTGTCCCCAGAGACAGAAGGTTGAAATGGACAGACCCCCAGGCCCTAATATGAACCTTAGCTTTGTTCCATGTGTCCGTTCTCAGAGGACTGTTTTCGTAGACCAGCACATGGGGCTTTTCTGAGGCACCAAACCAAGGATCTCTCGTCTCCACATGGGCAGCTTTCTTACTGGGGATGTATCAAACCCTTCAGGTAGGAGAGTTCCGAAGGGCCACTGAACAACCAGCACATTCCAAGGTCTCCATGGACCCAAACGCACATTATGACGCATCCTCAGGAGAGGCCATTTCAACTCAGCCCCCTGGATCGCGTGTTCCAGAGGCCCCAGATCAAACATATCTCATCGCTAATGGCCTAATGGAATGCGGGCATGCTGTACAGGGATCCATCCTTCGAACCCTGCTCTCCAGTCCTTCCATATGGTATGTCCTGGAGCCATGCAACAGGACTCGAATGTCCCGCAGAAGGAAACCTTGTGGTTTGGGGCAACCTCCAAACTCAGCGTGGGAAAATTTCCTTGGCCTCATGAGGCCCCCACTTCATGAAGGTGCCATCATGGACAAATACTCCAGCCTCAGCCAACGTCTGATCCTCAGCCTGACTTCAGATGCAGGAGATTTTGATTCAGCCTCTGCAGAATGGACCTGCTCTGCCCTTGGCTCCAATCCTCACCCTAGCTTGTGTTTTCAGACTTCCGTCCTCACACTCCAGGCCCACAAGCCCTCCCTACTGGGAATTCTGGGGCCACAATGAAGCACTCTGCCTGCCTCCCAGTAGAAAATCAATGTCTATGGTGCTGCCCAGAAACACCAAATGAGGATCAAACTGCTTGGCCCTCGGCAACACCCCAATTGCATAGGCTACCTTAAACACTGATGCTCTGTCGCAAATAGCCTGAGCCCAGACCTTCCAACAGACACCGACACAGCTGGCTGCACACCCAGCACATTGGACCCGCCACTGCCTTAGGCCACCATCTATTCCCAACCTGGGTTTTCAGTCATCGGTCCTAGACCTTATATCCAATTCCTGCACAGGGGGGACCCCCTCTGATGCACACAAGTCAGAACCCCTCCTACCCCATGGCAAGAAACCTTGCTGCTGGCAGTGAGTCAAACCTTCAGTGTTGGAGAAAACGGCATGACCCATGAGGCCACGCACATGCGTGAGGGCCGCCTTGGGCACAAACACACATTGTGACCCTCAGCGTGAGTACCTTATTCAAGTAACGCCTCTCAGTGACTGGACCAAGAGCCCGCATATGTGGTTTGCCATGCCCATAGGCACCCAGGACTAAATAGATGGTGTGTATTCCAGTTGAGGGAACCCACTGCTGTGCTCTAGAGTCCCTCTTCTGGGGGGTCCCCTGTGGCAGAAAACAGTACTCTTCATTCCCACAGAATGAACACAAACACTTGGGAGCTTGGACAATCCCCCGAGAGGAAGGCTCTTCTTCGGCCTCTGAGACAACCCCTACCCTGACCGGACACTGTAAATCCTGAGTGACTGCCCCCCACTTGCCCTACTTTGATTTCCAGAGGATCTCCCCTCACGGACTGGAGATCAGTCCTGCCATTACATTGGCCACTAGCTGAGCCAAGTTTGCTTTTTCAGACATCTGTCCCCACAGCCCTGGCAAACACAGCCTCTAGGCTGGGTCCTCTGGAGCCATACCACAGGACCGTGCCTGCTCTCTCCTGGGAAACTGTGTCCATTCCTTTGGACACACACCTCCAGAATATGAGAAACCTCAAGGCCCCCGAGGACATCCCACTACTGGGAGCCTCACTGGACTCACAGGGGCATTCGGACACAAGCTGAGCAGCTACATCCATGAATGCATGCACATAGATGTCAACGGAGATAGAAGGTTGAGCCGGACAGGCCCTTAGGCCGTAATCTCAACTCTTGCTTTGGTTTCCAGGTGTTACTCCTCAGAGGCTTTGGTTCGAAGAACAGGATATGGGGCTTTCCTGAGGCACTGAACAGAACTCCTCTCGTCTTCACATGGGAAGCTTCCTTGTTGATGCTGTGTCAAACACCTCAGTTTGGAAAACCCTGCAGAGTCCCTGAGCCACCTACACATTCCAAGGTCTCCCAGGCCACCAAGCCACAGTAGGACTCATCTTCATGAGAGTCCATTTCAACTCTCCCCTCTGGGTAGCTCAAACAGGAGCCTGCAGATTGAGCCTGCCTTGTCCTGACTAAAGAGTGGGTATATGAGGTGGCGTTCCCAGGCATCCATGCTTAGACACCTGTCTCGAGTCTTTCCGTATGGGGCCTCCTGGAACCATCCAATAGGACTCGACTGTCGTGCAGAAGGAAACCTTGGGGTTTGGAGTAGTTCACAAATCCCATCGTAGGCAAACGTCCCTGGCCTAATGAAGCCCTCACCCTTCAGGAAGAGGCCATGCTGGACAAAAACTCTAGCCTGAGGCACGTCTCATAGTTGACATGACCTCAGTGCAGGAGATCTCGATTCAGCCTCTGCAGAGTGGGCCTGCCGTGCCCTCGATCCCAAACCTCACGCTACCTTGTGTTTTCAGACATCCTTCCTCACCCTCCTGGCAAACAAGCCCTCCGGACCAGAAACTCCAGAACCAAAACCCAGCCCAGTGTCTGCCCAACGGAAGAAAAACGTTTCCCTGTGGGGCTCTCCAGAAAACCCAGATGAGGATCAACCTGCTCGGGTCTCGACGGTACCCGAACTGGATAGGATGCTCTGGGCACTCATGCTCTGTCTGACACAGCCTGAAGCCAGACGTCCAGACAGACAAGGAGACAGCTGGCCGCACACCCAGCACTTCGGACACGCCATGGTCTTATGCCGTCACCTCTTCCTAACCTTGGTTTTCAGATATCTGAACCTAGACATTATATCAATTCTCCACACAGCTGGGTATCGCAAGCACAAAACAGAACTCCTCCTTCCCCATGGCTGTCAAGCTTGCTCTTGGCATGGAGTCACACCTTCAGGGTGGGAGAAACCTTCATGGCCCCTGAAGCCACGCCCAAACTTGAGTGCTGCTTGGGCACAAATTCACACTGTGACCCTCAGCATGAGCCCCATGTCAAAGAAAGGCCTGTCAGGACCTGGACCAAGAGCCCGCATATGGGGCTTGCCAAGCCCCTATGCACCCAATCCTCACCAGTGTTTGAGTTTTCCAGTCGCCCCACCTGTACCTGGGCTCTGCTCTGGAATCCCTTTCTTGGAGAGACACATGAGCCAGACAACACGACTCCACCCTTCCCTCAAAATGTCCCCAAACTCTTGGGAGCTGGGACAAATCCCCAGAGAGTGATACTCGTCCACAGTCCCTGAGGCCACCAATCCAATCCACGGCTATCCCGGACACAACATCCAGAGACAAAAGCCTGAAGGACGCCTTCCACTCGCCCTTGTTTCAGAGGCCCAGGAGTTCCCTCTCGGGCTGTACATCCGGCCTGTCATACCGTAGGCGCCACTCATAAGCTGACTTTGTGTTTTAAGACTTCTGTGCCCACAGCATGGACCCACACAACCTCCAGGCTAGGGCCTCTGAAGCCACAGCGAAAGATTGTGCCTGCCCTCTCTAAGGAAAGTGTGTCCAATCCATTGACCACAACCCTACAGTTTAGGGAAAAGCTCCAAGGCCCCTGAGGCCATCAATAGGTAGGCCACCCTGGACTAAGAGGGGCTCTCTGACACCAGCAGAGCAACTATCTCCACTTAGATTCTCAGACAGTGTCCCCAGAGACAGAAGGTTGAAATGGACAGGCCCCCAGGCCCTAATATGAACCTTAGCTTTGTTTCCATGTGTCCGTTCTCAGAGGACTGTTTTCGTAGACCAGCACATGGGGCTCCTCTGAGGCACCAAACCAAGCATCTCTCGTCTCCACATGGGCAACTTTCTTACTGGGGATGTATCAAACCCTTCAGGTAGGAGAGTTCCGCAAGGCCACCGAACAACCAGCACATTCCAAGGTCTCCATGGACCCAAACGCACATTATGACGCATCCTCAGGAGAGGCCATTTCAACACAGCCCCCTGGGTAGCGTGACCCAGAGGCAGCAGATCAAACATATCTTGTCGCTAATGGCCTATTGGAATGCGAGGAATGCTGTACAGGGATCCATCCTTCGAACCCTGCTCTCCAGTCCTTCCATATGGTATGTCCTGGAGCCATGCAACAGGACTCGAATGTCCCGCAGAAGGAAACCTTGTGGTTTGGGGCAACCTCTAAACTCAGCGTGGGAAAATTTCCTTGGCCTCATGAGGCCCCGGCTTCATGAAGGTGCCATCATGGACACATACTCCAGCCTCAGCCAACGTCTGATCCTCAGCCTGACTTCAGATGCAGGAGATTTTGATTCAGTCTCTGCAGAGTGGGCCTGCTCTGCCCTTGGCTCCAATACTCACCCTAGCTTGTGTTTTCAGACTTCCGTCCTCACACTCCTGGCCCACAAGCCCTCCCTACTGGGAATTCTGGGGCCACACTGAAACACTCTGCCTGCCTCCCAGGAGAAAAACTTTGTCTATGAGGCTGCCCAGAAACCCCAAATGAGGATCAAACTGCTTGGCCCTCGGCAACACCCCAATTGCATAGGCTACCTTAAACACTGATGCTCTGTCACAAATAGCCTGAGCCCAGACCTTCCAACAGACACCGACACAGCTGGCTGCACTCCTAGGACATTGGACCCGCCACTGCCTTAGGCCAGCATCCATTCCCAACCTGGGTTTTCAGTCATCGGATCCTAGACCTTATCTCCAATCCCTGCACAGGGGGGAACCTGATGCACAAATAAGAATTCCTCCTTCCCCATGGCAAGAAAACTTGCTGCTGGCAG
Organism: Mustela nivalis; assembly: GCF_964662115.1. Classification (NCBI taxonomy): domain Eukaryota; kingdom Metazoa; phylum Chordata; class Mammalia; order Carnivora; family Mustelidae; genus Mustela; species Mustela nivalis. Next base: position 585,504 of record NW_028136507.1, on the reverse strand, counting down.
TGAGTCAAACCTTCAGTGTAGGAAAAACGACATGGCCCATGAGGCAACGCCCAAGCGTTAGGGCCGCCTTGGGCACAAACACACATTGTGACCCTCAGCGTGAGTACCTTATTCAAGTAACGCCTCTCAGTGACTGGACCAAGAGCCCGCATATGTGGCTTGCCATGCCCATAGGCACCCAGGATTAACTAGATGGTGTGTATTCCAGTTGAGGGAACCCACTGCTGTGCTCTAGAGTCCCTCTCCTGGGGGGTCCCCTGTGGCAGAAAACAGTACTCTTCCCTTCCCACAGAATGAACCCAAACACTTGGGAGCTTGGACAATCCCCCGAGAGGAAGGCTCTTCCTCGGCCTCTGAGACAACCCCTACCCTGACCGGACACTGTGAACGCAACACCCAGAGACAAAATCCTGAGTGACTGCCTCCCACTTGCCCTCCTTTGATATCCAGAGGATCTCCCCTCACGGACTGGAGATCAGTCCTGCCATTACCTTGGCCACTAGCTGAGCCAAGTTTGCTTTTTCAGACATCTGTCCCCACAGCCCTGGCAAACACAGCCTCTAGGCTGGGTCCTCTGGAGCCATACCACAGGACCGTGCCTGCTCTCTCCTGGGAAACTGTGTCCATTCCTTTGGACACACACCTCCAGAATATGAGAAACCTCAAGGCCCCCGAGGACATCCCACTACTGGGAGGCTCCCTGGACACACAGGGGCATTCGGACACAAGCTGAGCAGCTACCTCCACGAAGGCATGCCCACAGATGTCAACAGAGATAGAAGAATGAGCCGGACAGGCCCTTAGGCCGTAATCTCAACTCTTGCTTTGGGTTCCAGGTGTCACTCCTCAGAGGCTTTGGTTCAAAGAACAGGATATGGGGCTTTCCTGAGGCACTGTACAGAACTCCTCTCGTCTCCACATGGGAAGCTTCCCTGTTGGAGCTGTGTCAAACACCTCAGTTTGGAAAACCCTGCAGAGTCCCTGAGCCAACTCCACATTCCAAGGTCTCCCAGGCCACCAAGTCACAGTAGGACTCATCTTCAGGAGAGTCCATTTCAACTCTCCCCCCTGGGTAGCTCACCCAGGAGCCTGCAGATTGAGCCTGCCTTGTCCTGCCTAAAGAGTGGGAATATGAGGTGGCGTTCCCAGGCATCCATGCTTAGACACCTGCTCTCGAGTCTTTCCGTATGGGGCCTCCTGGAACCATCCAGTAGGACTCGACTGTCGTGCAGAAGGAAAGCTTGAGGTTTGGAGTAGTTCACAAATCCCATCGTAGGCAAACCTCCCTGGCTTCATGAAGCCCCCACACCCTTCAGGAAGAGGCCATGCTGGGCAAAAACTCTAGCCTGAGGCATGTCTCATAGTTGACATGACCTCAGTGCAGGAGATCTCGATTCAGCCTCTGCAGAGTGGCCCTGCCATGCCCTCGGTCCCAAACCTCACACTAGCTTTTGTTTTCAGACTTCCTTCTTCACACTCCTGGCAAACAAGCCCTACGGACTAGGAACTCCAGAACCACAACCCAGCCCAGTGTCTGCCCAACGGAAGAAAAACGCTTCCCTATGGGGCTCTCCAGAAAACCCAGATGATGATCAACCTGCTCGGGCCTCGACGGTCACCGAAGTGGATATGCTGCTCTGGGCCCTCATGCTATGTCTGACACAGCCTGAAGCCAGACGTCCAGACAGACAAAGAGACAGCTGGCCACACACCCAGCACTTTGGACACGCCATGGTCTTATGCCGTCACCTCTTCCTAACCTTGGTTTTCAGATATCTGAACCTAGACATTATATCAATTCTCCACACAGCTGGGTATCGCAAGCACAAAACAGAACTCCTCCTTCCCCATGGCTGTCAAGCTTGCTCTTGGCATGGAGTCACACCTTCAGGGTGGGAGAAACCTTCATGGCCCCTGATGCCACGCCCAAACTTGAGTGCTGCTTGGGCACAAATTCACACTGTGACCCTCAGCATGAGCCCCATGTCAAAGAAAGGCCTGTCAGAACCTGGACCAAGAGCCCGCATATGGGGCTTGCCAAGCCCCTATGCACCCAATCCTCACCAGTGTTTGAGTTTTCCAGTCGCCCCACCTGTACCTGGGCTCTGCTCTGGAATCCCTTTCTTGGAGAGACCCATGAGCCAGACAACACGACTCCACCCTTCCCACAAAATGACCCCAAACTCATGAGGCCCCCGCTTCATGAAGGTGCCATCATGGACACATACTCCATCCTCAGCCATCTTCTGATCCTCAGCCTGACTTCAGATGCAGGAGATTTTGATTCAGCTTCTGCCGATTGGGCCTGCTCTGCCCTTGGCTCCAATCCTCACACTAGCTTGTGTTTTCAGACTTCCGTCCTCACACTCCTGGCCCACAAACCCTCCCTACTGGGAATTCTGGGGCCACACTGAAGCACTCTGCCTGCCTCCCAGGAGAAAAACATTGTCTATGGTGCTGCCCAGAAACCACAAATGAGGATCAAACTGCTTGGCCCTCGGCAACACCCCAATTGCATAGGCTACCTTAAACACTGATGCTCTGTCGCAAATAGCCTGAGCCCAGACCTTCCAACAGACACCGACACAGCTGGCTGCACACCCAGCACATTGGACCCGCCACTGCCTTAGGCCACCATCCATTCCCAACCTGGGTTTTCAGTCATCGGAACCTAGACCTTATCTCCAATCCCTGCACAGGGGGAACCTGATGCACAAGTCAGAACCCCTCCTTCCCCATGGCAAGAAACCTTGCTGCTGGCCGTAAGTCAAACCTTCAGTGTAGGAGAAAACGGCAAACCTGCCGAGCCTCATGAAGCCCCCCATATCCTTCAGGGAGAGGCCATCATGGACAAAAACTCTAGCTTGAAGCACGTCTCATAGTAGATATGACCGCAATGCAGGAGATCTTGATTAAGCCTCTGCAGAGTCGCCTGCCGTGCCCTCGGTCCCAAACCTCACGCTAGCTTGTGTTTTCAGACTTCCTTCCTCACACTCCTGGCAAACAATCCCTCCAGAGTAGGATTTGCAGAACCACAAGCCAGCCCAGTTACTGCCCACCGGTAGAAAACGTTTCCTTGTGGGGCTCTCCATAAAACCCAGATGAGGATCAACCTGCTCTTGCCTCGACGGCACTCAGATTTGATAGGCTGCTCTGGGCACTAATGCTCTGCCTTTCACAGCCTGATGCCAGACGTCCAGACAGGCAAGGAGACAGCTGGCCACACACCTAGCACTTCTGACACGCCATGGTCTTATGCCGTTATCTCTTCCTAACCTTGGTTTTCCGATATCTAAACCCAGATATTATATCAATTCCCCACACAGTTGGGCATCTGAAGCACAAATCAGAACTCCTTCTTCCCAATGGCTGTAAGGCTTGCTCTTGGCATGGAGTCACACCTTCAGGGTGGGAGAAACCTTCATTTCCCCTGAAACCACGCCCAAACTTGAGTGCTGCCTTGGGCACAAATTCACTCTGTGACCCTCAGCATGAGCCCAATATCAAAGAAAGGCCTGTCAGGGCCTTGACCAAGAGCCCGCATATGAGGCGTGCCAAGCCCCTATACACCCAATCCTCACCAGTGTTTGAGTTTTCCAGTCTCCCCCCCGTTCCTGGGGCTCTGCTCTGGAATCACTTTCTTGGAGAGACACATGAGCCAGACAACAGGACTCCACCCTTCCCACAAAATGACCCCAAACTCCTGTTAGCTGGGACAAATCCCCAGAGAGGGATACTTGTCCACAGTCACTGAGGCCACCCCCTACAATCTACGGCTATCCTGGACGCATCCAGAGACAAAAGCCTAAAGGAATCTCGCCCTTGATTCACATGCCAAGGAGCTCAATCTCTATCTGTACATCCGGCCTGCCATACCCTCGGCGCCACTCATAAGCTGAGTTTGTGTTTTCAGACTTCTGTGCCCACAGCCTGGACTCAAACACCCTCCAGGCTAGGGCATCTGGAGCCACAGCGAAAGATTGTGCCTGCGCTCTCCAAGGAAAGTGTGCCCAATCCATTGACCACAACCCTACAGGTTAGGGAAAAGCTCCAAGGCCCCTGAGGCCATCCTGATAGTGTAGGCTGCCCTGGAATAAAAGGGGCACTCTGACACCAGCTGAGCCATTATCACCACTTAGACTCTCAGACAGTGTCCCCAGAGACAGAAGATTGAAATGGACAGGCCCTTAGGCCCTAATATGAACCTTAGCTTTAGTTTTCATGTGTCTGTCCTTGAGGACTGGTTTCGTATACCAGCATATTAGGTTTTTCTGAGGCTCCAAACCAAACCTCTCTCGTCTCCACATGGAGTGCTTTCTTACTGGATCTGTATCAAACCCTTCTGGTCGGAGAATTCCGCAGGGCCACAGTACAACCATCACATTCCAAGGTCTCCATGGACAGAAACACACATTATGACGCATCCTCAGGAGAGGCCATTTCAACTCAGCCCACTGGTTAGCTTGCCCCAGAGCCAGCAGATCAAACATATCTTGTCGTTAATGGCCAAAGGGAATGCGAGGCATGCTGTTCAGGGATCCATCCTTTGAACCCTCCTCTTCAGTCCTTCCGTATGGTATGTACTGGAGCCACTCAACAGGACTCGACTGTCTTGCAGAAGGAAACCTTGTGGTTTGTGGCAACCTCCAAACTCAGCGTGGGAAAATTTCGTTGGCCTCATGAGGCACCTGCTTCATGAAGGTGCTATCAAGGGCACAATCCAACCTCAGCCAACGTCTGATCCTCAGCCTGACTTCAGATGCATGAGATATCCTTTCAGCCTTTGCAGAGTGTGCCTGCTCCCAACCTCACCCTATCTTTTGTTTTCAGACTCTACCCTAGCACTCCTGGCCCAAAAGCCCTCATGATTGGGAATTCTGGTTCCAGAACGAAGCACTCTGCCTGCCCCCCCAAAGAAAAACATTGTCTATGGCATTGCTCAGAAACCCCAAATGAAAATCAACCTGCTCAGCCCTCGGCAACACCCCAATTGCATAGGCTACCCTAAACACTATGCTCTGTCTTACATAGCCTGAGCCCAGACCTTGTGAGAGACATTGAGACAGTTGGCTTCACACCCAGCACATCGAGCCTGCCATGGGTTAGGCCATTTCATCCCTTCCCATTGACCTGGGTGTCTTCCTGGAGGTATATTCTGAGGCTGTGTCAGACTATGCATTTTTTCTGGAGCTTCCTATGGAATTGGGGTGGTATTAGGGGCCTTGCAATTTTCTCTTAATCTGGTGGGTTGGGAAACTGAGACAGGCTGACATTCCTTGGGAGAGCTGGCCCAGTGCTGTTGTGTGTTCCTGGAGGCCCCATCCTGGAGGGCATATGGGTCAGGACTCTGGGTCCAAAGTCTTCAGACACAAACTCGGGTAATAGTTAAGCTCGAGGTGATGGCAGACCCAATCTGCAGACCCTGAGCGAAGCATCTCCAGATATGAAATTCGGACGGCTGTGAGGCAGGATCACAGTCTTTTCTGTCTGACTTGTTTGTCTATGATGGCCACGAAATGGAGGGGTGGCCTCATGGGTCCATGTGAGATTCTACCTCTCTGGGAATTCTGCTCGGCACCCAAGAGTTTGGTGTATTTCCGGGGGATGGGAGGAGCGCAGTTTTCTGAGTCAGGGATCCCGTCCAAACAGCCATTCCAGAGATGGGTCCTGGGTTCTGGAGCCTGGATCACCGCAACAAGGCTTAGGATTTGGGCCTAGGGTCCTGCTCTATGTTTCCCTGGTACAGCTCCCGAGTGTTCTTGTTGGAAATGGGTCTCATTCTGAGGGTCACAATGCCTGTTTTTGCCCAGATGCCCATGCTGAGTGGGTGTGACCTCATGGGCTATGCACTTGGCTCCCACTCTGAGGGTTGGACTGCCATCTCAACATTCAGTTTTCCTGCCATGGGGAAGGAGGGGTACTTTTTTATGCTTCAGGTTCCCCCATGGGCAGGAATTTGAGCTAAGTTCTGGGACCGGTACCTGAATACCCAATTCACTTTGAGATGAGGTCCTCGGGCCAAGGCAGGACCCACCTGCAGAAAATGAGGCCTGCTTTCTGGGTGCCTGTCAGGAGCTCGGGCTCGAGCTGTGTCAGACAGAACATTCGTGGAGAGTTCGGCCTATGATATTGGGGTGCTTTTGAGAGCTGTGCAACTGGATCCTCATGGGGGATTTTTGCACAGACCCTTTCTTCACTTCTTCTATCTGGTGAGCAGGCAGATGGCTGCATTACGGCTCCAGAATATCCAAGTTGGAGGGTTTGCAGGCGAGGAGTGTGAGGACAGAAGTATGAAAACATAAGCTACGGTTACGCTCAGTGCCGAGCACATGTCTATTCCAATGTACAGCAGTTGTTTCGAGATCTCCAGCACCTGGGCGAGGGGAAGATGTCTGCTCACGCTGGAGTTTGTATCCATGATGGCCAACAAATGGTGGGGAGGCCTCAAGAATTCTTGGAGGTTTTTCCAAGCTGGAGCTTGTGAGCTGCTCCAAATATCAAGGTGTCCTACTAAGGGACAGCAGAAGTCTTCTTACAGGGCTCCAGGGTCCCCCATATGGAAGATTCGATAGCAATGCTCTCTGAATGGAGGCCTGGGAAGCCAATCTCGTGTTACCATTGCAGCTGAGGAACAGGGTAAGCTTGAACCAATGACACTGATTCCAAGTTCCAAGTGATTTTCGTTGATGGAAGTTCTCAGTCTAACAGGTCCCAATGCTGCTTGGTGTCCAGGGAGACCTTAGAATGTGGTGGCGGCTCTCTGACCATTGAGGATTCTCTATCCTTAGGATTAGACCCAGTACCCAGGAGCCAGGTTTCCTTCTTGGGACAGGAGGTGTGCTCTTGTATGGCTCACGGACCACAGGTTGGACCATATGCTTGAATTTCCAGAACAGACCTCTAGGAAGAGAGACCTCAAAACATAAGCTAGGGTTCTGATGAGGTTTTAGGGCCATGGAAGTTTCAATCTTCGGACTAAGTGCCATTGGCCTGCATGTCATCCTGGAGGTAGGTGCTGAGGCTGTGTCAGGCTGTGCACTTTTTCCAGAGTGGCCTATGATATTGGGGTGCAGTCAGGGGCCTTGCAGTTTTCTCCTAATCTGGACATTTTGGGAAACTGAGATGGGCAGGGTTTCCTCAGGAGAGCAGGGCCAGTGATGTCATGTGTTTCTCGAGGCCCCATCCTGGAGGTCATGTGTGTCAGGACTTTGGGACCAAAGACTTTAGACACAACCTCGGATAAGAGGTAGGAGTGAGGTGATGGCAGTCCGAATCTGAAGACCCTGAGGGAAGCTCCTCGGGATTTGAAATTCAGGTGGCTGGGAGGGAGGAGCACAGGCTTTTCTGTCTGGATTTTGTGTCTAGGATGGCCACTAAATGGAGGGGTGACCTCATGTGTCCATGGGATATTCTTCCACTCTGGTGATTCTGCTTGGCACCCAAGAGTTTGATTTCTTTCTGGGGAAGAGGAAAAGACTGTATTCCATCTCTGGGATCCTGTCCAAACAGGGATTCCAGAGATGGTTTCTGGGTCCAGACACTGGGAAAACTTAACCAAAGCTTCGATTTGGGATCCTGGTCCAGATCCCAAGGGGGATCTTTGGAAAGGGGTCTCATTCTGAGGGTCACAATGCCTATTTGTGCCCAGAGGCCCATCCTGTGTAGGCATGGTCTCATGGACCATGCACCTGGTTCCCACTCGGGGTTACAGCCATCTCAACATTCAGTTTTCTGGCCATGGGGAAGGAGGAGCACTCTTTTGTGCTCCCGAGTCCCCTATGGGCAGGAATTTGAGCTAAGTCTGGGACAGGTACCTGAATATCCAGGTTGCTTCAAGATGATGGCCTCGGGCCAAGGTTGGACCCACATGGAGGATATGGGGTCCACTATCTGGGTGGCTGACAGGAGGTCGGGGATCAGGCGGGGTCAGATAGACAATGTATGCAGAGGTCGGTCTATTATATTGGGGTGCCATTGAGGGCCGTGCAGGAGGATCCTCATGTGGGTTTCTACGAAGACCCATAGGGCACTTCTTTCTGGTGGGCAGGCAGAAAGCTGCACTGTGGCTTCAGAATTCCCAATATGGAGGGCTTTTAGGCGAGGAGTGTGAAGACAGAAGTCTGAAAACACAAGCCACGGATAAGCTCAGTGCCGACCACAGGACCATTCCATTGTGCAGTGGTTGTTTCGAGATTTCCAGCACCTGAGTATGGGCGAGGGTCAGATGTCTGCTCACGCTGGCTTTGCATCCATGATGGTCAACGAATTGTGGGGTGGCCTCAAGAATTCTTGGAGATTTTCCCAAGCAGGACCTTGTGAGCTGCTCCAAACAGCAAGGTGTCCTACTGTGGGACAGGGGAAGTCCGCTTACAAGGCTCCAGGGTCCCCCATATAGAAAGATTCGACAGCAGAGGTCTCTGAATGGGGGCCTGGGAAGTCTTCCTTGCATGACCATTGCAGCTGAGGAACATTGCAGGCTTGATCTGCTGGTTTTTGTTCAAATTTCCAAGTGATCTAAGTTGACGGATGTTCTCAGTCTAATGAGTCACAATGCTGCTTGGTGTCCAGGGAGACCTTAGAATGTGGTGGTGAGGGTGCCTGGGTGGCTCAATAGGATAAGCTGCTGCCTTCGGCTCAGGTCATGATCTCAGGGTCCTGGGATTGAGTCCCGCATCAGGCTCTCTGCTTAGCAGGGAGCCTGCTTCTTCCTCTCTCTCTCTCTGCCTTCCTCTATGCCTACTTTTGATCTCTCTCTTTCAAATAAATAAATAAAATCTATATTAAAAAAAAAAGAATGTGGTTGTATGTCTGTGGACATGCAGGATTCTCCTACCTGAGGGTTAGACCCAGTTCCCAGGAGCCAGGTTCCCTTCTCGGGACAGGAGGGGTTCTTTTGTATGGCTCAGGGACCACATGTCGGATCATATGTTGGATTTCAAGACCAGGCCTCTGGGCACAGAGGCCTGAATATCTAGGCTAGGGTTCTTATGAGGTTGTAGGGGCATGTCATCCTCAACCTTCGGACTTAGGGACTTTGACCTGTGAGTCTTCCTGGAGGTAGATGCTCAGGCTGTGTCAGACTGTGCATTTTTTCCAGAGTGGCCTATGAAATTGGGGTGGGCTCAGGGGCCTTGCAGGCTTTTCCTAATCTGGAGGGTTTGTGCAACTGAGACGGCAGAATTTCATCCAGAGATCAGGCCCAGTGATGTAGTGTGGTTCTGTCAGCCCCATCCTGCAGGGAATGTGGTTAAGGGCTCTGGGACCAAAGTCTTCAGACACAAAATTGTGTATCAATTAGGAGGGAGGTGATGGAAGCCCCGATCTGCAGACGCTGAGGGCAGCTCCTCAGGATTTGAAATTCGTGTGGCTGGGAGGCAGGAGCAAAGGCTTTTCTGTCTGGATTGTGTCTAGGATGGCCTTGGAATGGTGGGGTGTCCTCATGTGTCCATGGAATATTCTACCTCTCTGGGGATTCTGCCCAGCACTCAAGAGTTTGGTGTCTCACTGAGAAGGAGAGAGCGTGGTTTACTGTTTCTGTGTTTCCGTCAACACAGGGATTCCAGAGATGGGTTATAGGTCCCTGTGCCTGGATAAACCTACAAAGGCTTAGTATTTGGGCCTAGAGGCTTGACTGCTTGGCTCTGTGGGGCTTTGGTTCAGCTCCCATGGAGACTTGTTGGAAATGGGTCTCAGGGTAAGGGTCACAATGCCTGTTTTTGCCCAGATGCCCATCCTGAGTGGGCATTGGCTCTTGTTCCATGCACCTGGATCCCAATATGAGGGTTGGACCACCATATCAACATTTAATTTTCCTTCTATGAGGAAGGAGGAGTACTCTTTTGTGCTTCAGATTCCCCCATGCACAGTAATTTGAGCTATGTTCTGGGACTGGTACGTGAATAACCAGGTTGGTTTGAGATGAAGGACTCAGGTCAAGGCAGGTCACACCTGCCAGATATGGGTCCCGCTATCTAGGTGGCTACCAGGAGGTCGGGGCTCGAGCTGTGTCAGACAGAGCATTAGTTCACAAGGTGGCCTATGATATTGTGGTGCTATAGAGGGCTGTGCTGGTGGAACCGTATATGGAGTTTCACGCAGACCCATAGGGCACCTCTTTTTTCTGGTGGGCAGGCAGAAGGCTGCATTGTGGCTCCCAAATTCCCAATATGGGGGAATTGAAGGCGAGGAGTGTGAGAACAGAAGGCAGAAAACACAATCTATGCTTAATCTCAGTGCCGAGAACATGGCCGTTCCAATGTGCAGTGGTTTTTTTTGAGATCTCCAGCATCTGAGTACAGGCGAGGGTCAGATGTCTGCTCATGATAGAGTTTGTATCTATCGTGGCCAACAAATGAAATATCCAGCACCTGAGTAAAGGTGGATTTCAGATGTTTACGCACACTGGAGTTTGTGTCTCTGATGACCGAATGGAGGAGTGGCATCAAGAGGCTGATGCATGTGAGATGCTCCAAACAGCAAGGTTGTTTTTTCTACTGGACAGTTAGAGTCTGGTATGTTTTCTGCAGGGCCCCCCATGTGAAAAGTATGGGTAGCAGAGCCCTTCCACATGGAGGCCTGGAAAGCACACCTCCATTGACCAATGCAGCTGAGGAACATGCAGGTTCTTTACGGTGCTTCTGGGGCGAAGCACCAAGGTCTTGAGTTGACATGGAATCTCTTGAAGATGGGTTACAATGCTGGTTTTTTTTACCAGGTAGATCTTAGAATGTGTTGGTGGCTAAGGTGCCTGCAAGATTCTCCTACCCTGAGGGTTTAACACAGGTCGAAGAGCACGGTTACCTTCTGGGGACAGGAGATGTAGTGTTTTGTGGCTCAGGGACCACATGCCATATCATAAGTTCCTATTCAAGAACAGGCCTCTGAAGACAGATGCCCGACAACCTAATCTAGGGTTCCAATGAGTCCCAGGGGCATGAGAGGTTCAATCTTCAGACTTAGGAAAGTTGACTTGGGTGTCTGCCAGGATGTAGGTGATCAGGGAGTTTCAGACTGCGCACTTATGTCCAGAGTAACCTCCAATATTGGGGTGGCCACAGGGGTCTTGAATGTTTCAACCAACTCTGGAGGGTTTGGTTAACTGACATGCACAATTTCCATGGGTATGGCAAGCACAGTCCTGTGGTGTGGCTCCAGAGACTCCACCCTGGAGGGCATGTGAGCCATGGTTCTGGGAGGGAAGTCTGCAAACACAAACTCGGGTTAGGTTTAGTGGCTAGGTTATCGCAGGGCAATGTGTAGACCTGGAAGGCTACTCGTCAGGAACAGTAACTGGAATGACCCGAAGGTGGAAGCACAGGCTTTTATATCTGGATTGTGTGTCTAGGGTGACCTCAGAATGTAGCTGTGGCCTCATGGGTCTATGGGAGATTTTTCCTCTAAGGATACTGGCGGCTCCCAATATTTTGATGACTTTTTGAGATGGGAAGACTGCTATTTTTGATCTTAGGTGTGCCCCAAAACAGGGATTCCAGAGATGGGCTCTGGGTCTAGGCGCCTGGAAAATCCCACCAAGGGTTGGGATTTGGGCTTATGGGCAGACCAGGCCTGCAATGCAGGATCTTGGTGGTGCAACTGAGAGGGCTTGTTTGGAAGCATGCTCAGGCTGAGCATTACAATGCCTGTTTGTGCCCAGGGTGGCCCTCAGGAGTGGGCGTGGTCCCATTGTCCATTTTCTGGCTCCCACACTGAGGGATGGACACACATTCCAATGGCCAGGTTTCCAGCCATGGGGAAGGAGGAAATATCTATTGTGCTTCATGTTCCCCCATAGGCAGGGATTACAGCAAAGGTCTGGGGACAGATGCCTGAATACCAAGGATGCATAGAGATGACAGATTTGGGCCATGGCCGTTCTCACATGCTGGATATGGGCCCCGCTCTCTGGGTGGCTGACACGAGGTCTGGGCTCAGGCTGTGTCAGACACAGCACTAGTGGCCAGAGAAGTCTATATATTGGGGTTCTCTCCAGGGCCGAGTAAATTGATCCTCATGTAGGGTTTCTGGCCAGACTCACGAAGCACTTCTTTCTGTGGGGCAGGCAGAATGCTGCCTTATGGATCCAGAATTCCCTATCAAGAGGGTTTGGGGACAAATAGGGTGAGAATGCAATTGTAAACACCAGCTATGCTTAAATTGAGTGCCAAGCGGAAGTCAGTTTCAATGTGCAGCAGCTTATACGAGATATCCAGCACCTGAGTAAGGGCAGATGTCAGATATTTGCTCACACTTGAGTTTGTGTCTAGGATGACGACTAATGGAGGGGTGGCTTCAGGAGGCAATGGAGGATTACCCACGCTTAAGATTGTGAGATGCTCCAAACAACAAGGTTTCCTTCTAATGGACAGGAGGAGTCTGTTTTTTTTTCCTCCAGGGTCCCTCAAGTGGAAGTTTGCGTAGCAGAGCCCTCCCGCATGGATGACTGGAAAGCACACGTCCAATGACCATTGCAGCTGAGGAACATGACAGGTTCGTTTTGGTGGTTCTGGTGCCAAGTACCAAGGCCTTGAGTTGACTTGGAATCTCTTACAGATGTGTCCCAAAACTGGTTTGTTACAAGGGAGTTCTTAGAATGTATTGGTGGCTATGGGCCACGCTGAGGGTTTGGCACAGGTCGATGTGCACAGTTTCCATCTATGGAGAGGAGATGTTCTGTTTTGTGGCTCAGGGTACATATGTTGTATCCTGACTTGGTATTCAAGAACAGGCCTCTGAGGATTGATGCTTGCAACCTAATCTAGAGATCCAATGATGTCCTTGGTGCCCATCAGGTTCAATTTTCTTACTAAGGACCATTGATATGGTTGTCTGACTGGATGTAGGTGATCAGGGTGTTTCAGACTGTGCATTTGCATCCAGAGCCACTTCCAATATTGGGGTGGGCTCAGGGGCCTTGCAGGTTTCTCCTAACTTGGAGGCTTTGGGGAACTGTGATGGGCACAGTTTCCTTGGGGATGGCAGGCCCAGTCCTGTGGTAAGGCTTCAGAGACCACCTCCTTGAGGATATGAGAGCCATGGTTTTGGGAGGGAAGTCTGCAAACACAAATTTGGGTCAGGGATAGTGGCAAGGTGATGGCAGGTCCAATGCCTAGACCTAGAAGGCATCACGTCAGGAACTGTAATTAGGGTGACTGAAAGCTGGTAGCACAGGCTTTTCTATCTGGATTGTGTGTCCAGGATGGGCTCTGAATGTAGACGTAGTCTCATGGTTCAATGGGAGACTTTTCCTCTCTAAGGATCCTGGTGGATCTCCATAGATTGGTAGTTTTTCAGAGAAGAAAAGAGTGCTCTTTTCCATCTTAGGGGTGCTCCAAAACAGGGAAGAATGCTGTTTTCCAACTTAGGCTTATGCCAAAACAGGGATTCCAGAGACGGGCTCTGGGTCTGGGTGCCCGGATATCCCACCAAGTGTTAGGATTTGGGCCTAGGGGCATTTTAGGCCTGCAATGCAGGATCCTAATGGTGTAACAGAGAGGGCTTGTTTGAAAGCATGCTCAGGCTGAGGGTCATCATGCCTCTTTGTGCCCAGGGGGGCCCTCAGGAGAGGGCGTAGTCTCATTGGCCATATAGCTGGATCCCACTTTGAGGGTTGGACACCCATTGCAACAGCCAGGCTTCCTGCAATGGAAAGAGGAGTTCTCTATTGTGCTTCAGGTTCCCCCATTGGCAGGGTTACAGGAAAGGTCTGTGGAAAGTTGCCTTAATACCAAGGATGTGTACAGATGACAGGCTAAGAATTCCCAGGTAACAAAACAGCATTGTTACCCATGTTCATGACATTCCATGTAGAAATAAGCCCTTAGTACTTCGCCCCAGAGCCACCAGAATGAACTTGCCATGTTCCTAAGCTGCAATGGTCAGTGGAGGTGTGGTTTCCAGGCAACCATACGGGGGTGCTCTGCTACACAAACTTTGCAATTGGCTGGGACCCTTGAGACAAAAAAACAGAATGCCCCTGTCCGGTAGAAGGAAACCTTCTGTTTGGAGCATCTCACAAGCCCCAGCGTGGGAAATTCTCCATTTCCTCTTGAAGCCACCACTCCATTTGTCAGTCATCATAGACACAAACTCCAGCATGAGCAAACATCTGACATCCGCCCTTACTCAGGTGATGGATTTCAATTCGATCGCTGCACACTGGAATTGCCTTTAGTTTGACTGAATTAAGCCATAGCTTGGGTTTACAATTCCATCCTCAGTCTACTGGTCCACAAGCCCTATTGTGAGGGAATTCTGGAGCTACAACACAATATTCTGCCTTCCCCATAGAAAGAAAAAGGGCCTGGAGAGTCTGCCCAGAAACTCCATATGATGGTCAATCTTCTCGGTGCTAGACGGAACCCTGATTCATAGGCTGCCCTGGGCACTAGTGCTGTGTCTGACATAGCCGGAGCCAGGACCTAGTGTCAGCCACAGAGAGATCAGGGCCCATATCCAGCATGTGAGACCAGCTATGGCCCAAGTCTGTCTTCTCTTCTATTCTTGGTATTCAGGCATCTGTACCCACACCTTTGCTGAAATCCTTGCCATTGGGGGAACCTGAAGCACAATAGAGAACTCCTCCTTCCCCATGGAAGGTATTCTGACAGTTGGGATAGTTGCTCAACCCTCAAAGTGGAAGGCAGCTCCATGGCCAAGGAGAGCATGTGCACTCATGATGGCTTCCCCGGGCACAAGCAGGCATTGTGACCTCAGCCTGAGCATGCTTTCAACCAAACGCTCTCAATTGCATCTCTGGGACCCCGAATTGCAGGCCTAGTACACACCTAGGCCCAAATCCTAACCCTAGTGGGATTTTACAGGGGCCCAGACACAGAGCCCATCTCTGGAATCCCTATTTTGGGGGACCCTTAAGATGGAAAACAGCACTCTTCCCTTCCCCGAGATAGTCACCAAACTCATGGTAGCCACCAGGATCCTTGAGTGGAAAAATCTGCCATAGACCCATGAGAACACACCTGCATTCCGAGGCCATCCTGGACATACAATCCAGATACATATCATGTGCTATCACCTTTGAGTCATCGGATTTACAGTTCCTGAAGAGCTGCCTTCCAGGTCTATGCATTGGGCCTGCAATCACCTTGCCATTAACCTAAACTGAGTTTGTGTTTGCAGACTTCCTTCCTAAAACCATGGCTCACATGACCTCCAGGTTCTGGCATCTGAAGCCACACCACAAGACTCTGCATGAGATCCTCAAGGAAACTGTGCCCATCACTTTTGCCCGATACCTTTAGATTAGGAGAAACCTGCAAGGCCCCTGAGCGCAGCCAAATAATGGAGGCCGCTCTGGGCACAAATGCACAGTCTGAGACACCCTGATCACCTCCATACAGGCAGACACCCAAGTCAATGCTCCTGAGTCAGAAGATTGAACCTGACATGCCCCGAGGACTTCATTGGCACACTAGATTAGGTTTACAGGTATCTGTCGTCAGAGGCCTGCTCTGGAATATCAACTTATGATAAAATATATAGTCCCTGAGCCACAGAACAGAATATGTCCTCCCCAAAAAGGAAGCCATGCTCCTGGAATTGTGTCATACCCTAAGGGTATTTGGATCCTGAATGGCCCCTTAGCAACCAGCACATTCTATGATATTCCTGGTAACAAACCATCATTGTGCCCCATCTTCATGAGACTCCATGTCAACTCAAGGTCTCGATATATTGCCCCAGAGCCACCAGAATGCACCTGCCATGTTCCTCAGCTGCAATGGTCAATGGAGGGGTGATTTCCAGGCATCCCTGTGGCGTTCTCTGCTACAAAACTTTCCACATGGAGAAACCAGAGAAAACAAACCAGACTTCTCCTGTCCGGTAGAAAGAAACTTTGCTATTTGGAGCATCTCACAAGCCCCAGCATGGGAAATCCTCCATGGCCTCTTGACGCCACCCTTCCATTTGTGGGTAATCCCAGACACAAACTCCAGTGTGAGCAAACATCTGACATCCACCCTTACTCAGGTGCTGGATATTCGAAACGGCAGCTGCACACTGGAACTGCCTTTTGCTTTTCACTGAACTTAACCATAGCTTTGTATTACTATTCTATCCTCACCACACTGCTCCACAATATCTCTTGATAGGGAATTCTGGAGCCACAACGCAGTATTCTGCCTTCCACATAGAAAGAAGAAGGACCTGTTGAGTCTGCCCAGAAACTGCAAATGAGGATCAATCTACTCAGACCACGAGGCAACCCTGATTAATAGATTTCCCTGACCACTAGTGCTGTGTCTGACAGAGTCTAAGCCCCGACCTCGTGTCAGCCACCCAGAGGTGAGGGCCCATATTTAGCATGAAGATCGGCCATGGCCCTGGGCCATCATCTGTACCCATCCTTGGTATCCAGTCATCTGTCCCCCAAACTTTGCTGGAATTCCTGCCAATGGCGAACCTGAAACACAATAGAGAACACCTCCTTCCCCATGGCAGGAATATTGGCTGTTGGGATGGTTGTCCAACAGCGTGGGAGCCAGCTGCATGGCCAAGGAGACCATGCCCACTCCTGAGGGCCGACATGGGCACAGGCAGGCATGGTGATCCTCAGCCTGAGCATGTTTTCAAACAAACACTCTCAGTTGCTCCTCCAGTACCAGCATTGCAGGCCTGGTATGCCCCTAGGCCCAAATCCTAACCCTTGGTGGGATTTTCCAGGTGCCCAGACCCAGAGTCTGTCTCAGAATCCCTGTTTGGGGCACCCTTAAGATGGAAAACAGCACTCTTCCCTTCCCTGAGAAAGGCACCAAACTATTGGGAGCCGCCAGGATCCTTAGAGAGAAAAAATCTCCCATGGATCCATGAAAACAAACCTGCATTCCGAGGCCATCCTGTCCACACAATCCAGAGAGAAAAGTCTTTGCTACCGACTTCGAGTCATCCTATTTACATTTCCTGACGAGCTGACCTCCATGTCTATGCATTGGGCCTATGATCATCTCGACACTAACCCTAACCCCAGTTTGTGTTTGCCGACTTCTCTCCCAATACCATGGCTTACATGCCCACCAAGATGTGGTCCCTCAAGCCACATCACAGGAAAGTTCCTGCCATCCCCAAGAAAACTGTGCCCATCAGGTTGTCCAAACCCTCCAGATTAGGAGAAACCTGCCAGGCCCCTGAACCCACCCCAATATTGGCGGTTGCTCTGGATGCAAACGTGCAGTCTGAAACACCCTGAGCACCTCCATCGAGGCAGAAAGCCAAGTCAATGGTTCTGAGTCAGATGATTGAACCTGACATGCCCCTAGGACTTCACTGGAACCCTAGATTGGGTCTTCAGACATCTGTTCTCAGAGTCCTGTTCTGGAATACCAAGTTATGATACAACATGTGGTCCCTGATTCCCACAACAGAACATCTCCTGTCTCCAGAAGGAAAATGTGCTCTTGGATCTATGTCCAACTTTCAGGGTAGATGGATCCTGCATGACCCATTAGCCCCAGCACCTTCTATGATCTCCCTGGTAACAAACCAGCATTGTGACCCAACTTCCTGAGACTTGATGCCAACTCAAGGTGTTGGTACTTTGCCCAAGAGCCATGAAACGAATCTGCCATGTTCCTCAGGTACAAAGGTCAATGGACGTGTGCTTTCTAGGCATCCAAGAGGTAGTTCTCTGCTACACAAAAATTCCACATAGGGAACCCTAGAGCAAACAAATAAGACTGCTCCTGTCAGGTTGAAGGAAACCTTGGTTGTTTGGAGCATCTCACAAGCCCCAGCCTGGGAAGTCCTCCACATTCTCTTGATGCCAACCCTCCATTTGTTAGTCATCATAGACACAAATTCCAGCATGAGCAAACATCTGACATCTGCTCTTACTCAGGTGCTGGATATTCGAATCAGTCACGCACACTGGAAATACCTTTCACTTGACACTGTATTCTTGCATAGTTTGGGTTTACAATTCCATCCTCACCCTACTGGACTGCAAGTCCTCTTGAGAGGGAATTAGGGAGACAAAACGCAACATTCTGCCTTCCCCATAGAAAGAAGAAGGGCCTGGTGAGTCTGCCCAGAAACTCCCCATGAAGATCAATCTACTTGGCCCTCGAGGGAACCCCGATTTATACTTTGCGCTGGCCACTAGCACTGTGTCTGAGAGAGCCTGAGCCCCAACCTCGTGCCAGCCACCCAGAGTGTGGGGCCCTTATCCAGCATGTGGGACTGGCCATGGCCCAGTCATCTCTACCCATCCTTGGTATTCCGGCAACTATCCCAGATCTTTGCTGGAATCCCTACCAGTGGGGGAACCTGAAGCACAATTGAGAACTCCTCCTTCCCCATGGCAGGAAGCCTGGCTGTTGCTATGGGTGCCCAATCCTCAGAATTTGAACCAGGTGCATGGCCAATGAGACAACGCCCAATCATAAGGGCCACCTGGGCCAAAGCAGGCATTGTGTCCCTCAACCTTAGCATGCATTCAAACAAATGCTCTCAGTTGTTTCTGCAGGGTCCCGCATCGCAGGCCTGGTATGCCCTTAGGACCAAATCCTAACACTTCGTGGGATTTTCCATGCCAACATAACCAGAGCCCGTCTCTGGAATCTCTGTTTTGAAGCACCCCTATGATGGAAAACAGCACTCTTCCCTCCCCTGAGAAAACTATTAGGAGCTGCCAGGATGCGTAGAGAGAAAAAATCTCCCAGGGCTCCATAAGACCACACCTTCATTCCGAGGCCATCCTGGACACACAATCCAGATACAAGAGACTGTGCTACCACCTTCGAATCACCTGGTTTACAGTTCCAGACGAGCTGCCCTACAGACCTATGCATTGGGCCTGTGATCACCTCGCCATTAACCCTACCCCAAGTTTGTGTTTGCAGACTTCTTTCCCAAAACCATGGCTCACATGCCCTCTATGATGGGTCTCTGTAGCCACACCACAGGAAAGATCCTGCTATCCCCAATGAAACTGTGTCAATCACAGTTGCCCAAACCCTCCAGATTAGGAGAGACCTGCAAGTCCCCTGAGCCCAGTCCAATATTGGAGGCCACTCTGGACACAAATGCACAGTGTGCAACACCCTGATCACCTCCATCCAGGAAGACACCCAAGTCAATGGTCCTGAGTCAGAAGATTGGTCCCGGAACCCCACAATAGAATATCTCCTGTCCCCAGATGGAATTCGTGCTCTTCAACTTGTGTCAAGGGTCGGGGTATATGAATTATGCACAGCCCCTTAGCCCCCAGCACATTCTAAGATCTCTCTGGTAACAAACAAACAGCATTGTGATCCATCTTCATGAGATTCCATGTCACTTCAAGTCCTTGGTAATTCGCCCCAGAGCCACCAGAATGAACCTGCCATGTTCCTCACCTGATATGGTCAGTGGAGGTGTGCTTTCCAGGCATCCATGTGGGAGTGCTCTTCTACTTATTCTTTCCACATGTGGGACCCTGGAGCAAACAAACCAGACTGCCACTGACCAGTAGAAGGGAACCCTCTGTTTGGAGCATCTCAGAAGCACCAGCAGGAGAAATCCTCCATGGCCCTTGACACAACCCCTCCATTTGTCAGTCATCATAGACAAAAACTCCAGCATGAGAAAACATCTGAAATCTGCCGTTATTTAGATTCTGCATTTTCTTTTCCACCACTGCACACTAGAACTGCGTTTCACTTGACACTGAATTTATCCATAGCTTGGGTTTAGAATTCCATCCTCAGCCTCCTGGTCTGCAAGCCCTCTAGAGAGGGAATTTGGAGCCACAAGGCAACATTCTCCATTCCCACTAGAAAGAAATAGGGCCTGGTGAATCTTGCCAGAAACTCCACATGAGGTTCAATCTACTTGGCACTCGATGGAACCTTGATTTATAGGCTGTCCTGGGCACTAGTACTAGTACTAACTAGTACTAGTACTGTGTCTGACAGAGCCTGAGCCAAGACCTAGTTTCAGGCACCCAGAGATATGAGCCCATATCCAGCATGTGAGATTGGCCAGGGCCCAAGTCCATCATCTCTACCCATCCTTGGTATTCAGGCACCTGTCCTCAGACCTTTTATGTAATCCCTACCAATGGGGTAACCTAAAGCACAATAGAGAACTCCTCCTTCCCCATGGTAGGAATCCTGGCTGTTGATATGAGTGTCCAAACCTCAAAGTGGGAGCCAGCTGCATGGCCAAGGAGACAATGCCCACTAATGAGGGCTGCCCTGGGCACAAGTAGCCATTGTAACCCTCAGCTTGATCAAGCCTTCAAAAAAATGCTCTTAGTTGCACCTCCAGGATTCTGCATTGCAGGCCTGATATGCCCTTAAGCCCAAATCCTAACACATCGTGGGATGTTCCATGTGCACATACCCAGAGCCCGTCACTGGAATCCCTGTTTTGAGGCACCCCTAAGATGGAAAACAGCACTCTTCACTTCCCTGAGAAAGCCACCAAACTAATGGGATCCCCCAGGATCCTTGAGAAGAAGAATCTCCCATGGTCCCATGAGTCCACACCTGTATTCCAAGGCCAGCGTGGATATGCTATCCAGATACAAGAGACTGTGCTACTGGCTTCGAGTCACCTGATTTACAGTTCCTGACGTGCTGCCCTCCAGATCTTTGGATTGGGACTGTGAACACCTCTCCATTAACCTTATCCCGAGTTTGTGTTTGCAGATCTCTCTCTAAAAACCATAGCTCACATGTCCTCCAGGATGGGGCCCCTAGAGTCACACCACAAGACTGTGCTTGCCATCCCCAAGGAAACTGGGCCCATCACAGTTGCCCAAACCCTCCTGATTAGGAGAAACCCGGAATGCTCCTGAGCACATCCCAATATTGGAGGTTGCTCTGGATGCAAATGCACAGTCTGAAACACCCTGATCACCTCCATCCAGGCAGACACCCAAATCAATGGTCCTGAGTCAGATAATTGAACCTGACATGGCCCTAGGACCTCATTGGAAGAGGGATTAACTTTTCAGGCACCTGTCCTCAGAGGCCTCTTCTGGAATACCAACTTATGATACAAATTATGGCCCCTGAGCCCCAGGGTGGGAAATCCTCCATGGCCTCTTGACGCCACCTCTCCATTTGTTGGTCATCATAGACACAAACTCCAGCCTGAGCAAACATCTGACATCCGCCCATATTCAGGCGCTGATATTGGAATCAGCTGCTGCACACTGGAACTGCCTTTCGCTTTGCAATGAATTTAAGCCTAGCTTCAGACTACAATTTCATCCTCACCCTACTGGTCTGCCATATCTCTTGATAGGGAATTCTGGAGCCACAACGCAACATTCTGCCTTCTTCATAGATAGAAGGACCTGGTGAGTCTGCCCATAAACTGCACATGAAGATCAATATACTCAGCCCAGGAGGGAACCCCTATTTATAGTTTGCCCTAGCCACTAGTGCTGTGTCTGACAGCGCCTGAGCCCCTACCTCGTGTCAGCAACCCAGAGGGTGGGGCCCACATTAACCATGTGAGACCGGCCATGGCCCAGGGCTGTCATTACTACCCATCCTTGGTATTCAGGCATCTGTCCCCTAGATCTTAGCTGGAATCCCTACCAATGGGGGGACCTGAAGCACAATAGAGAATTCATCCTTCGCCATGGCAGGAATCCTGGCTTTTGGATGGGTGTCCAACCCTAGGAATGGGAACTGGCTGCATGGCTGAGTAGACATCGCCCAATCCTGATGGCCTCCGGGGCACAAGCAGGCATTGGGACCCTCAGCTTGACCATACTTTCAAATAAACGCTCTCAGTTGCACCTCCAGGATCCCGCATTGCATGCCTGGTATGGCCCTAGGCCTAAATATTAACCCTTGGTGGGATTTTCCAAGCACTTAGACCCAGAGCTCATCTCTGGAATGCCTGTTTTGGGGCACGCCTAAGCTGGAAAACAGTACTCATCCCTTCCCGGAGAAATCCAACAAACTATTGAGAACCGCCAGGATCCTTGAGAGGAGAAATCTCCCATGGACCCTTGAGACAACACCGGCAATAAAGGCCATTCTGGAAATTAAATCCAGATACAATTACCTGTGCTACCACCTTTGAGTTACGTGATTTACAGTTCCAGACTTGCTGCCCTCCTGGTCTATGGATTGGGACTATGATCACCTTGCCACTAACCCTAACCTAAGTTTGTGTTTGCAGACTTCTCTCTCAAAATCATGGCGCACATGTCCTCCAGGATGGGGTCTCTGGAGTCACACCACAGGACAGTTCCTGCAATCCCCAAGGAAACTGCCCATCACAGTTGTCCAAAAACGCCATATAAGGAGAAACCTGCAAGGAACCTGAGCCAACCCTAGTATTGGATGCCACTCTGGACACAAATGCACAGTCTGAAACACGCTCATCACCTGCATCCAGTCAGACACCAGAGTCAATGATCCTGAGTCAGAAGATTGAATGACATTCCCCTAGGGCCTCATTCAAACCCTTGATTAGGTTTTCAGGCTTCTGTCCTCAGAGACCTGTTCTGGATTACCAATTTATGATACAACATATGGCCACTGAGCCCCACAACAGAATATCTCCTGCCCCCAGAAGCAATCCAGGCTCTTGGGCCTGTGTCAAATCCTCAGGCTAGATGAATCCTGCATGGCCCATTAACCACCAGCACATTCTAAGATCTCCCTGGTAACAAACCAACATTTTGACCCATCTTCATGAGGTTCCATGTCCAATCCAGTCTTTATTTCTTCACCTCAAAGCCACCAGATGCCATGTTCCTTCGCTGTCATGGTCAATGAAGGTGTGCTTTCCAGTCACCCATGTGGGAGATCTATGTTATCCGATCTTTCGACATGGGGAACCATGGAGGAAACAAATCAGACTGCCCCTGTCTGGTAGAAGGAAACCTTGCTGTTTGGAGCATCTCAAAAACACCAGATTGGGAAATCCTCCATAACCTCTAGACGCCACCCCTCCATTTTTGTGTCATCATAGACACAAACTCCAGCATGAGCAAATATCTGACATCCACCCTCACTCAAGTGCTGAATATTGGATTCAAACATTGCACACTGGAAATTTCTTTCGCTTGATACAGAATGTAACCATAGCTTAGGTTTACAATTCCATCCTCAGCCTCCTGGTCCACAAGCCCTCTTGATATTGAATTCTAGAGCCACAAAACAGCATTCTGCCTTCCCCTTACAAACAAGTAGGGCCTGGTGAGTCTGCCCAGAAACCATACATGAGGATCAATCTGCTCGGCACTCGAGGGAACCCCAATTTATAGGCTGCCCTGGGCACTAGTGCTGTGTCTGACAGAGCCTGAGCCAAGACCTAGTGTCAGCCACCCAGTGATCGGGGCCCATATCCACGATTTGATACTGGCCATGGCCCATGTCCATCATCTTTACCCATCCTTGGTATTCAGGCCTCTGTCCCCAGACCTTTGCTGGAATCCCCGCTAATGGGGGAACCTGAAGCACTATAGAGAACTCCTCTTTCCCCATGGCAGGATTCTGGCTGTTGGGATGGTTTTCCAACCCTCAAAGTGGGAGCCAGCTGCATGGCCAATGTGACCACGCCCACTCATGAGGGCCACCTGGGCATAAGCAAGTATTGTGACCCTCAGCCTGAGAATGATTTCAAACAAGACCTCTCAGTTGCACCTCCAGGATCCTGCATGCAGGCCTGGTAAGCCACTAGGCCCAAATCCTAACACTTGGTGGGATTTTCCAGGGGACCAAACCCAGAGTCCGTCTCTGGAATCCATATTTTGGGTCACCCCTAACATGAAAAACAGCACTCTTCCCTTCCCCGAAAAAGCCACCAACTATTGGGAGCCACCAGGATCCTTAGAGAGGAAAAATCTCCCATGGACCCATGAGGCCACAACTGCATTCTGAGGCCATCCTGCACACAATACAGAGAAAAAAGCCTGTGATTCTGCCTTTGAGTCACCCGATTAACAGTTCCTGAAGAGCTGCCATCCATGTCTATGCATTGGGCCTGTGATAACCTTGCCACTAACCCTAACCCAAGTTTGTGTTTTCAGACTTCCCTCCCAAAACCGTGGCTCACATGCCCTCCAGTTTGTGATAACTAGAGCCACACCACGGGATTGTACCTGTCTTCCCAAAGGAAACTGTGATTGTCACTATTAAACAAACCCTCTAGATTAGGAGAACCCTGCAAGTTCCCTAAGCCCAGCCCAATATTGGAGGCCACTCTGGACGCAAATGCACAGTCTGACACACCATATCACCTACATCCAGGCTGATATCCAAGTCAATGGTCCTCAGACAGAAGATTGAACCTGACATGCTCCTAGGATTCACTGGAACACTAGAATAGGTTTTCAGGTATCTGTACTCAGAAGGCTGTTCTGAATATCAATGTATGATACAATATGGTCACTGAGCCACACAAAAGAACATCTCCTGTCCTTAGAAGAAAGCTGTGCTCTGGACCTGTGTCAAACACTCTGGGTAGATGAATCCTTCAAGGCCCCCTGGCAACCAGCACATTCTATGATCTCCCTGACAACATACCAGCATTGTGACCCATCTTCATGAGACTCCATGACAACTCCAGCCCTTGGTACTTCGGCCCAGAGCCACCAGAATGAAACTGCCATGTTCCTCTGCTGCCATGGTCAATGTAGGTGTACTTTCCAGGCATCCAGCGGGAGTGCTCTGATACCAACTTTCCACATGGGGAACCCTGGAGGAAACAAACCAGACTCCCCTGTACGGTAAAAGGAATCTTTTCTGTATGGAGTATCTCAAGCCTGAGGGTGGGTAATCCTCCATGGCCTCTTGAGGCCACCCATCCATTTGTTGGTCATCATAGACACTAACTCCAGCGTGAGCAATCAACTGACATCTGCACTTACTCAAGTGCTGGATATTTGAATCAGCTGCTACACACTGGAATTGCCTTATGCTTGGCACTGAATTTAAAAGTAGCTTGGCGGGACGCCTGGGTGGCTCAGTTGGTTAAACAGCTGCCTTCGGCTCAGGTCATGATCCCAGCGTCCTGGGATCGAGTCCCACATCAGGCTCCTTGCTCCGCAGGGAGCCTGCATCTCCGTCTGACTCTGCCTTCCACTCTGTCTGCCTGTGCTTGCTCTCGCTCGCTCTCTGACAAATAAATAAAATCTTGAAAAAAAAAAAGTAGCTTGGGTTTGCAATTCCATCCTCACCCTGGTGTTCAGTAAGCTCTCTTGATAGGGAATTCTGAAGCCACAACACAGCATTCTGCCTTCCCCATAGCAAGAAAAAACAGCCTGGAGAGACTGCCCAGAAACCCTACATGAGGATAAATCTACTCGACCCTCGAGTGAACCCCATTTATAGGTTTACCTGGCCACTAGCGCTGAGTCTGACAGAACCTCGTCTCTGACCTCGTGTCAGGACCCAGAGACTGGGTTCCAACTCCAGAATGTGAGACCAGCCATGTCCCAGGGCTGTCATCTCTACCCATTCTTGATTCAGACATCTGTCCCCAGACATTTGCTGAAATCCCTGCCAATGGGGGAACCAGAAGCACAATAGGGAAATCCTCCTTCCCCATGGCAGGAATGATGGCTCTTGGGATGGGTTTCCAGACCTCAGAGTGGTAGCCAGCTGAATGGCCAATGATAACCCGCCCACTCATGAGGGCCGCCCTGGACACAAGCAGGCATTGTGACCCCCAACATGAGCATGCTTTCAAACAAACACTCTCAGTCGCATTCCAGAATCCAAATTTGCAGGCCTGATATGCCCCTAAGCACAAATCCTAACACCTGGTGGGATTTTTCAGGGGACCAGAAACACAGCCTGTCTCTGGAATCCCTGTTTTGGGACACCCCTAAGATGGAAAATAGCACTCTCCCCTTCGCCAAGAAAGCCACCATAGTATAGGGAGCCGCTAGGATCCTTGAGAGGAAAAATCTCCCATGGATCCATGAGACCACACCTGTATTCCGAGGCCATCCTGGACACAAAAGCCAGATACACAAGCCTGTGCTACCACCTTCAAGGCAACTAATTTATAGTTCCAGACGAGCTGCCCTCCAGGTCTATGCATTGGGCCTGCGATCACCTCACCGCTAACCTTAACCCGAGTTTGTGCTTACAGACTTCTATCCCGAAACCATGGCTCATATTTCCTCCAGGATGGGGTCTCTGGAGCCACACCAAAGGACTGTGCCTGCCATCCCCAAGGAAAATGTGTCCGTCACATTTGCCTAAAACTTCGAGATAAGGAGAAACCTGCAAGGCCCCTGAGCCCACCCCAATACTGGAGGCCCCTCTGGACACAAATGTGCAGTCTGAAATACGCTGATCACCTGAATCCAGGCAGATACCCAAGTCAGTGTTTCTCAGTCAGAAGATTGAACCTGACATGCTCCTATGACCTCATTGTAACCCCTGATTAGGTTTTCAGGCATCTGTAATCAGAGACCTGTTCTGGAGTACCAACTTAAGATACAACATATGGTCCCTGATCCCCACAACAGAACATCTCCTTTCTCTAGATGGAAGCCGTGCTCTTGGAACTGTGTCAAACCCTCAGGGTAGATGAATCCTACTTGGCCCGTAGCCACCAGCAGATTCTAAGATCTCACTGGTAACAAGCCAGCATTGTGAGCCATCTTCATGAGATTCCATGTCAACTACAGGCCTTGGTACTTCACCCCAGAGCCTTCAGAAAGAACCTGTCATGTTCCTCAGCTGCAATGTTCAGTGGAAGTGTGCTTTCCAGGCATCCATGTGGGAGTGCTCTGCTACCCAAACTTTCCACATGGGGGACTCTCGAGCAAACAAATCTGACTGCCCTGTCCTGTAGAAGGAAACCTGGCTGTTTGGAGCATCTCACAAGCTCAAGTGTGGGAAATCCTCTATGACCTCTTTTCAACTCCTCTCCATTTGTCGGTCATTATAGACACAAACTCCAGCTTGAGCAAACATCTGACGTCTGCGCTTACTCAGGTGCTGGATATTCGAATCAGCCGCTGCACACTGGAAATGCCATTCGCTTGTCACTGAATTTATTCATAGCTTGGGTTTACAATTCCATCCTCACCCTACTGGTCTACAAGCCCTCATGATAGGGAATTCTGCAGCCACAACACAGCATTCTGCCTTCCCAATAGAAAGAAGAAGGGCCTGGTGAGTCTGCCCAGAAACTCCACATTATGATCAATCTACTTGTCCCTTGAGGGAACCCTGAATTATAGACAGCCCTGGCCCCTAGTGTTGTGTCTGACAGAGCCTAAGCCCCGACCTCGTGTCAGCCACCTAGAAGGCGGGGCCCATATCCCGCATGTTAGACTGGCCACGGAACAGAGCCGTCATCTTTACCCATCCTTGGTATTCAGGCATGTGTCCCCAGACCTTTCCTGGAATCCCTACCAATGAGGGAACCTGAATCACAATAGAGAAATCCTCATTCCCCATGGCAGGATTCCTGTAAGTATGGAAGGGTGTCCAACACTCAGAGTGTTAGCCTACTGAATGGCCATTGAGACCACCCCCATTCCTGAGGGCCACCCTATGCAAAAGCTTGCATAGTGACCCTCAACCTGAGCATGCTTTCAAACAAACGCTCTCAGTTGTATCTCCAGGACTTGCATTGGAGGCCTGGTAAGCCCCTATGCCCAAATCATAACCCTTGGTGGGTATTTCCAGGTGCCCAGAGCCAGAGCACTTCTCTGCAATCCCTGTTATGGGACACCCTTAATATGGAAAACAGAACTCTTTCCTCTCTGAGAAAGCCACCACATTATAAGGAGCCGCCAGGATACTTGAGAGGAAATATCACCCATGGACACCTGAGACCACACCTGCATTCTTAGTCCATCGTGGATACACAATCCAGATAAAAAAGCCTGTGCTACCTCCTTTGAGGCATGCGATTTACATTTCACACGGAGCTTCCCTCCAGGAGTATGCATTGGGCCTACAATCACTTCGCCACTAAACCTAACCCGCATTTGTGTTTGCAGACTTCCCTCCCAAAACCATGGCTCTCATGCCCTCCAGCATGGGGTCTTTGGAGCCACACCACAGGACTGTGCCCACCATTGCCAAGGAAACTGTGCCCATCAAATTGCCCTATCTTTCCAGATTAGGAGAAACCTGCAAGGCCCCTGAGCCCACCCCAATACTGGTTGCCACTCTGTACACAAATGCACAGTCTGGAACACCCTGATCACCTACATCTAGGCAGACTTTGAAGTCAATGATACTGAGTCAGAGGATTGAACCTGACATTCCGTTAGGATTTTATTGGAACCCTAGATTAAATTTTCAGGCATCTATCCTCAGAGGCCTGTTCTGCAATACCAAATTATGATACATTTGGTCCGTTAGCCCCACATCAGAACATCTCTGGTCCGAGAAGGAAACCGTGCCCTTTGACCAGTGTCAAACCCTCAGGGTAGATGAATCCTACATGGTCCCTTAGCCACCAGCACACTCTAAGGTCTCCATGGTAACAAACCTGCATTATGACCCATCTTCATGAGACTTCATGTCAACTCCAGGCCTTGGTAATTCGCCCAAGAGCCACCAGAACGAATTGGCCATGTTTCTCAGCTGCAATTTTAATGGAGGTGTGCTTTTCAGGCATCCACGTGGGAGTGCTCTGCTACCCAAACTTTCCACATGGGGGACCCTGGAGCAAATAAACCAGTCTCCCCCTGTGTGGTAGAAGGAAACTTTGCTGTTTGAAGCATCTCACAAGCCCCAGCATGTGAAATCCTCCATGGCCTCTTGACGCCACCCCTCCATTCATCGGTCATCATAGACATAAACTCCAGCATGAGGAAATGTCTGACTTTCACCTTTACTCAGGTGCTGGATATCTGGAATCAGACACTGCACAATGGAACTGCCTTTTGCTTGGCACTGAATTGAACCTTAGCTTGAGTTTACAATTCCATCCTCACCCTACTGGTCCCCAAGCCCGCTTGATAGGGAATTCTGGGGCCACAACGCAGCTTTTTGCCTTCCCCTTAGAAAGAAGAAGGGCATGGTGATTCTGCCCAGAAACTCTGCATGAGGATCAATCTGCTCAGCCCTTGAGGGATCCCTGATTCATACTCAGCCCTGACCACTAGTTCTGTTTCTGACAGAGCCTGAGTGCTCAATTCATGTCAGCTACTCAGTGAGTCAGGCATGTGAGACTGGCCATGTCTCAGGTCCCTCATCTCTACCCATCCTTGGTATTCAGGCATCTGTCCCCAGAAATTTGCTAGAATACCTGCTAATGGGGGAACCTGAGGCACAATAGAGAATTCTTCCTTTTCCATGGCAGGAATCCTGGTAGTTGGGATGGGTGTCCTACATTAAAGTGGTAGCCAGCTGCATGGCCAAGGAGACAACTCCCACTCATAAGGGCTGCCCTAATCACATCAGGCATTGTGACACTCAGACTAGCATGCTTTCAAACAAACGCTCTCAGTTGTACCTCCAAGTCACACATTGTAGGCCTGGTACTCCCCTAGGCCCAAATCCTAATCCTGGTGGGATTTTCCAAGCACCCAGACTCACAGCCCTTCTCTGGAATCCCTTTTTGGGGAACATCTAAGATTGAAAACAGCACTCTTCCATTCAAACGAGAAAGCCACCATACTATTGGGAGCTTCCAGGATCCGTAGAGAGGAAAATACTCTCATGGAAACATTAGAACACACCTGCATTCCAAGGCTATCATGGACACACAATCCAGATACAAAAGCCAGTGCTAGTGCCTTCGAGGTACGTGATTTACAGTTCCTGACGATCTGCCTTCCAGGTCTATGCATTGGGCCTACGATCACCTCGCAACTCAACCTAATCCGAGTTTGTGATTGCAGACTTCTCTCCCAAAACCATGGCTTACATGCCCTCCACGATGGAGTCTCTGGAGCCACACCACAGGACTGTGCCTGCCACCCCCAAGGAAACCGTGCCCACAAATTTGCCTAAACCTTCAAGATTAGGAGAAACCTGCAAGGCCCCAGAGCCCACCCCAATATTGGAGGCCACTCTGTACACAAAGGCACAGTCAGAAACATTCTGGTTGCCTACATATAGGCAGACACCGAAGTCAATGTTCCTGAGTCTGATGATTCAACCTGAAATTCCCCTTGGACTTCATTGGAACCCTAGATGAAGTTTTTAGGCATCTGTCCTCAGAGGCCTGTTCTGGAATACCAACTTATGATACAACATTTGGTCCGTGAGCCCCACAACAGAACATCTCCGATACCCAGAAAGAAACCATGTTCTTCGACCGGTGTCAAACCATCAGGATAGACTAATCATACATGGCCCCTTAGCCACCAGCACATAGTAAGATTTCCGTGGTAACAAAACTGCATTGTGACCCAACTTTATTAGAATCCAGGCCTTGGTAATTTGCCCTAGAGCAACCAGAAAGAACCTGCCATGTTCCTTAGGTGCAATGGTCAATGTAGGTGTGCTTTCCAGTATCCACATGCGAGTACTATGCTACCCAAACTTTGCACATGGGGGAACCTGGTGTAAACAAACCAGACCTCCCCTGTCCAGTAGAAGGAAACCTTATGTTTGGATCAACTCACAGGCCTCAGCGTGTAAACTGCTCCATGGCCTCTTGATGCCACCACTCCATTGGTCGGTCATCATAGACACAAACTCCAGTCTAAGCAAACATCTGACATGCACCCTTATCCCGGTGCTGGATGTCTTGAATAAACCACTGCACATTGGAACTGCCTTCCACTTGGCACTGAATTGAACCATAGCTTGTGTTTACAATTCCATCCTCACCTGACTGGTCCCTAAGCCCTCTTGATAGGGAAATCTGGGGCCACAACGCAGCATTCTGCCTTCCCCATCGAATGAAGAAATGCCTGGTGAGTCTGCCCTGAAAACCCATATGAGGATCAATCAGGTCGGCCCTCGAGTCAACACCGATTTATAGGCTGCCATGGCCACTAGTGCCGTGTCTGACAGAGCCTGAGCTCGACTGAGTTTCAGCCACTAAAGAGAAGGCCCCATATCTAGCATTTGGGATTGCCATGGCCAAAGTATGTCATCTCTACCCATCCTTGATATTCAGGCACCTGTCCCCAGACCTTGGCAGGGATCCCTGCCAATTAGGGAACTTGAAGCACAATAGAGAACTCTTCTTTCCCCATGGCAATAAACCTGGCTTTTGGGATGGGTGTTCTACCCTCAAAGGGGGAGCCAGTTACAACATCAATGACACCACACACACTCCTGAGGACTACCCTTGGCACAAACAGGCATTGTGACCCTCACCCTGAGCATGCTTTCAAAAAATCCCTCTCAGATTCACCACAATGATCCCTCATTTCAGGCCTGGTATGCCTGTAGGTTCAAATCATAAAACTTGGTGGGATTTTCGAGGTGCCCAGACCCAGAGACCATCTCTGGAATTTTTGTTTTGGTGCACCCTTCAGATGGAAAACAGCACTCATCCCTTCCCCAAAAATGTCACCAAATTATGAGGAGCCACCAGGATCCATAGAGAGGCAATGTCTCCCATGGACCCATGAGAACACACCTGCATTCCGAGGCCATCCTGGACACACAATCCGGAGAGAAAAGCCTGTGCTACTGCCTTCCATTCACCCTAATTACAGTTCCAGATGAGCTGCTCTCAAGGTATATGCATTGGGCCTGTGATCACCTCGCCACTCACCCTAATTCGAATTTGTGTTTGCAGACTTATCTACCAAAACCATGGCACACATGCCCTCCAGGATGGGGTCTCTGGATCCACACTGCAGGACTGTCCCTGCCATCCACAAGGAAACTGTTTCCATCACAGTTGCCCAAACTGTCTAGATTAGGAGAAACCTACAAGGCCTCTGGGCCTACCCCAATTTCGGCGGCCGCTCTGAACACAAATGCACAGTCTGAAATACCCTGATCTCCTACATCCAGGAACACAGCCAAGTCAATGGTCCTGAGTCAGAATAATGAACCTAACATGCCCCTAGGACGTCATTGGAACCATTGATTCGGTTTTCAGACATGTGTCCTCAGAGGCCTGTTCTAGAATGCGAACTTATGATACAACATGTGGTGGCTGGGCCACACAACAGAACATCTCCTGTCCCCAGAAGGAAACCGTGCCCTACAATCTGTGCAAAATCCCAGAGTAGTAGATTCCTGCACAACTACTAAGCCACCAGCACATTCTAAGATCTACCTGGTAACAAACCAGCTGTGTGGCCCATCTGCAAGAGATTCCATGTCAAATCAAGGACTTGGTACTTTGCTACAGAGACACCAGAATAAAGCTGCCATGTTCTTCAGTTGCAATGGTCAATGAAGTTGAACATTCCAGGCATCCATGCGGTAGAGCTCTGCTACCCAAACTTTCCACATGGGGGACCCTGGAGCAAATAAACCACACTCCACCTGTCCAGTAGAATGAAACATTGCTATTTGGAGCAGCTCATGAGTCTCAACGTGAAAATCCCTCCATGGCTTCTTGACGCCACCCCTCCATTTGTCAGTCATCATAGACACAAACTCCAGTGTGAGCAAATATCCGACGTCCTCCCTTACTAAGGTGCTGGATATCTCGAAAAAGCTGCTGGACACAGGAACTGCCTTCCGCTTGGCAGTGAATTGAACTGTAGCTTGTGTTTACAATTCCTTCCTCACCCGACTGGTCCCCAAGCCTTCTTGATAGCGAATTATGGAGACACAACACAGCATTCTGCCTTCCCGATAGAAACAAGTGCCTGGTGAGTCTGGCCAGAAACCCCACATGAGGATCAATCTGCTCGGCCCTATATTGGAGGGACCCTGATTTATAGGTTGCCCTGGCCACTAGTGCTGTGTCTGACAGAGCCTGAGCCCAGACCTAGTGTCAGTCACCAGAGTTTGAGCCCCACATCTAGTATTTGGGAATGCCATGGCTCAAGTATTTCATCTCTACCCATCCTTGGTATTCAGGCACCTGTCCCCAGACCTTTGCTGGAATCCCTGATAATGGGGCATCCTGAAGCACAATAGAGAACTCCTCCTTCTTCATATCAGGAAACTTGGCTGTTAGGATGGGTGTTCAACCCTGAAAGGGGGAGTCATTTACAAGTCCAGTGAGACCACACAAACGCCTCAGGGATGCCCTGGAGGCAAACAGGCCTTGTGACCCTCAGCCTGAGCATGCTTTCAAACAATCCTTCTCTGTTGCACCACCATGAACCCGCATTGCAGGCCTAATATGCCCTAAGCCCAAATCCTAGCACTTGTTGTGATGTCCCAGATGCCATGAACCAGAGCCCGTCTCTGGAATCCCTGTTTTGGGGCACCCATAAGGTGGAAAACATCACTCTCCCCTTCCCCGAAAAAGCCACCAAACTATGGAGAGCCACCAGGATCCATAGAGAGGAAAAGACTCCCATGGACCCATGAGACCACACCTGCATTCCAAGGCCATCCTGGACACACAATCCAGAGAGAAAAGCCTGTGCTACTGCCTTCCAGTCTCCCTAATTATAGTTCATGACGAGCTTCCCTCCAGGTCTACGCATTGGGCCTGTGATCACCTCGCCACTCACCCTAATTTGTATTTGTGTTTGCAGACTTCTCTCCCAAAACCATGGCTCACATGCCCACCAGAATGTGATCTCTGGAGCCACACCACAGAACTCTGGCTGCCAACCCCAAGGACAATGTGCATATCAGATTTGCCCAAACCTTCCAGATTAGGAGAAACCTGTGTGGCCCCTGAGCCCACACCAATATTGCCGGCCACTCGGGATGGAAATGCGCAGTCTGAAACACCCTTATCACCTACATCCAGGGAAATAGCCAAGTCAATGATCGTGAGATAGACGATTGAACCTAAAATGCCAGTAGGCTCTCAATGGAACCCCATTAGGTTTTTAGGCATCTGTCCTCAGGGGCCTGTTCTGAAATACCAATCTATGACACATCATATGGTCTCTGAGCCACACGACAGAACATTCCCTGTCCCCAGAAGAATACCATGCTCTTGGACCTGTGCCGAACCCTCAGGGTAGGAGAATCCTGCATGGCACCTTAGCAACCAGCACATTCTAAGTTCTCCCTGGTAACAAACAAGCATTGTGACCCATCTGCAAGAGATCCCATGTCAACTCAAGGCCTTGGCACTTTGTCCCAGAGCCACCAGAACGAATCTGCCATGTTCCTCAGCTGCAATTGTCAATGGAGGTGTGCTTTCCTGGCATCCATGCCGGAGAGCTCTTCTTCACAAACTTTCCACATGGGGAAACCTAGAGTAAACAAACCAGACTTCACCTACACTGTACAAAAAAATGTTACTTTTTGCAGCAGTTCACAGGCCTCAGCATGTGAACTCCTCCATGGCCTCTTTATACCACCCCTCCACTTGTCGGTCATCATAGACAAAAACTCTAGTGTGAGCAAGCATCTGACATCCACCCTTATTCCAGTGCTGGATATCTCGAGTAAACTGCTACAAATTGGAACTGCCTTCTGCTTGGCACTGAATTGAACCATAGCTTTTGTTTACAATTCCACCCAAAACTGACTGGTTCCCAAGCTCTTGTGATTGGGAAACCTGGAGCCACAACACAGCATTCTGCCTTCCCTATTCAATGAACAAATGCCTGGGAATCTTCCCAAGAAACTCCACATGAGGATCAATGTGCTCCGCCCTCGAATCTACTCTGATATAAAGGCTGCCATGGCCACTAGCGCTGTGTCTGACAGAGCCTGAGCCCCGACCGAGTTTTAGGCCTCATATCTAGCATTTGGGATTGTTATGGCCCAAGTACGTCATCTCCACCCATCCTTGGTATTCAGGCACCTATCTCGAGACCTTGCTGGAAACCCTGCCAATGGGGCAACCTGAAGCACAGAGGAACCTGACGGAAGAGAACTCATCCTTCCTCATGGCAGGACATTTGGCTGTTGGGTTGGGTGTCCAACTCTCTAAGAGGGAGCCAGATATATGACCAATGAGACCACTCCCACTCCTGAGTGCCGCCATGGGAGCAAACAGGCATTGTGAGACTCAGCCTGAGCAAGCTTTCAAACAATCCCTCTCAGTTGCACCATCATGATCCCGCATTGCAGGCCTCATACACCCCTAGGTGCAAATCCTAACCCTTGGTGGGAAGTCCCAGATGCCCAGAAAAAGAGCCTGTATCTGGAATCCCTGTTTTGGGGCACCCATAAGATGGAAAACAACACTCTTCCCTTCCCCAAAAAAGCCACCAAACTATGAGCTGCACAGATCCATAGAGAGGAAAAGTTTCCCATGGACCCATGAGACTATACCTGCATTCCAAGGCCATCCTGGACACACAATATAGAGAGAAAAGCCTGTGCTACTGCCTTCCAGTCACCCTAATTACTCCTGACAAGCTGCACTCCAGGTCTACTCATTGGGCCTGTGATCACCTTTCCACTAACCATAACCCACATTTGTGTTTGCAGACTTCTCTCCCAAAACCATGGCTCATATGCCCTCCAGGACAGGGTCTCTGGATCCACAACACATGACTGGGCCTGCCATCCCCAAGGAAACTGTGCCCGTCAAACCTGCCCAAACCTTCCAGTTTAGGAGAAACACGCAAGAGCCCTGAGCCCGACCCAATATTGTCGGCAGCACTGGACACAAATGCCAGTCTGAAACGCCCTGATCACCTACATCCAAGCAGACAGCCATTTCAATGTTCCTGGGTCAGAAGATTGTACCTGACATGCTCCTAGGACGTCATTGGAACACTAGATTAGGTTTTCAGGCATCTGTCCTCAGGGTCCTGTTCTGAAATACCAACTTAGGATACAACATGTGGTCCCTGAGCCACACAATAGAATATCTCCTGTCCCCAGTAGGAAACCATGCCCTTCGACCTGTGCCAAACCCTCAAGATTGGAGAATCCTGCACAGCACCTTAGACACCAGCACAAACTCTAGTTTGTGCGTTGACCCATACCACAAGCTTTCCATCTGCTGGACAGTCGAGTCCTGTTGAATGGCTCCAGGATGTCCCATACGGAAAGACTGGAGAGCAGGATTCGAAGGATGGATGCCTGTACAGCATACCTCACATTCCCATTGGCTCTTTGTGACAAGACATGTTTGAACTACTGGCTCTGGGGCGAGCTAACTAGGGGGCTGAATTGAAATGGACTCTCCTGCGGATGGGTCATAATGTGGGTTTGTGTGCATGGAGACCTTGGAATATTTTGGCAGCTCAGGGGCCATGAAGTATTCGCCTAACCGAAGGGTGTAATATTGCTCCAATTAAAAAGAGATCCCTATGTGGAGATGAGACAGGTTCTCTTTGGTGCCTCAGAAAAGCCCCAGATACTGGTCTTCAAACCAGTTCTCTGAGTAGAGACACCTGGAAACCAAAGCTAGGGTTCAGATTAGAGCCTAGATGCCTGTCCGTTTCAATCTTCTGTCTCTGGGGACACTGTCTGAGTATCTAAGTGGAGATAGTTGCTCAGCTGGTGTCAGAGTGCCCCTCTTAGTCCATGGCCGAGGCATGGCCTTGGAGACCTTAATGGATTCTCCTAATCTCTAGGGTTGTGGCCAATGGATTGGGTACAGTTTTCTTGGAGAGGACTGGCACAGTCCTTCAGTGTGTCTCCATAGGCCCTAGCCTGGAGGGTGTGTGGGTCCGGGCTGTGGGCACAGAAGTCTGAAAACACAAACTCGGCTTGGGTGTGGAGCCGAGAGCATGGCAGGATGGACCCACAGACCGTGAGAGGAGATCCTCAGCTTATGAAAGAAGGGCAAATGGGAGGCAGTCACGCAAGCTTTTGTCTTTGGATGTTTTGTCTCCCATAGCCGTGGAATGTAGGGGTGACCTCAGGGGCTATGGAAGAGTCTCCCTCTCTGAGGAGTTGGTCCAGCTCTTAAGATTTTGGGGACATTTTGTGGGAAGGGTGGAGTCCTGCTGTCTGGCTCAGGTGTTCTTCCAGGAGAGGGACTCCAGATCACAGTCCTGGGTTCGAGCAAATGGAATACTCGAGCTCTTGTGAAGATTGGGATCATAGGGGCTTGGCAAGCCCCATATGTGGGCTCTTGGTCGAGGCCCTGAGAGACCTTACTTCGACATGGGGCCCATGCTGATGGTCCCAATGCGAGTTTGTACCCAAGGAGGCACTCAAGTTTAGGCTTGGCCTCAGGGGCCATGAAGGTTTCTCCTAACTGAAGGTATGACTCCATGCCAACAGCAAGTTTTCCAGCCATGGGGAAGGAGAAGATCTGATTTGTGCTTCAGTTACCCACGTTTGCCAGGATTTGATATAATATCTAGGGTCAGATGTCTGAAAACCCAGGTTGGGAAGAGATGACGGCATAAGGCCATGGCTTGTCTGATGTGCTTAGTGTGCAGCCAGCTGTTTCCTTGTCTGTCGGGACGTCAGGCTGTGTCAGACAGAGCATTACTGACCAGGGTAGCCTTTCCAGTTAGGGTGCGGTCGAGGCCAGAGCAGGTTGGTTCTCATTTTTGGTTTCTGGAGAGCCCCATAGGGCAACGTTTTTCTTCTGGTGGGCAGGCAGAAAACTGTGTTGTGGTTCTGGAATTCCCAGTCTGGAGGGCTTGTTTGCCAGGAGTGTGAAGAGGGAAGTCTGAAAACACAAGCTAGCGTTAGGTTTGGGGCCGAGGGCATGGCAGGCCCACTCTGCAGAGACTGAATCAAGATCTCCTGCATCTGAGGTCAGGGCGAGTATCAGACGTTGCCTCAGGTTGGAGTTTGTGTCCATTATGGCCCCTTCCTGAAGGGGGTGGGGGCGTCATGAGGCCAGGGAGGTTTCCCAACGCTGGGAGTTATGAGCTGCCCCAAACATCAAGGTTTCCTCTGTAGGACAGTCGAGTACTATGAGATGGTTCTAGGATGACCCCTACAGAAAGACTCGAGAGAAGGGGTCTAAGCATGAATGTCTGCAAATGCCACCTCACATTCCCACTGGCTGCTTGGGGCAAGGCAGGCTCAATCTGCAGGCTCTTGGGCGGGTTTCTCAGAGGGCTGAGTTGAAATGGACTCTCCTGAGGATGAGTCATACTGTGGGTTGGTGGCCATGGAGACCTTGGAATGTGGCGGTGGCTCAGGGACTCTGCAGGTTTCTCCAAACCGAAGGGTTTGACACAGCTCCAACAATGAAGCTTCCCATGTGGAGACGATAGTTGTTCTGTTTGGTGTCTCAGGAAAGCCCCAGATGCTGGTCTTCAAACCCAGGCCTCTGAGGAGTGACACCTGGAAACCAAAGCAAGAGTTCAGATTAGGGCCCAGGGGCCTGTCTGGTTCAATCTACTGTCTCTGCCGACATCTGTCTGTGTTTCTGCATGGAGGTAGTTGCTCAGCTTGTGTCAGGATGCCTTTGTCCGGAGTGGCTTATAGTAGTGGGATGTCCTCGGGGGCCTTGATGTTTCTCCTATTCTGTGGGGTTATGGGCAATGGAATGGGCATAGTCTCCTTGGAGAGAGCAGGACAGTCCTGTGGTGTGGCTCCAGAGGCCCCAGCCTGGCGGCTGTGTGGGCCAGGGCTGTGGGGACAGACATCCAAAAACACAAACTCGGCTGAGGTTTGGGGCTGAGGTTATGGCAGGAGTGATCTACAGTCCGTGAGGGGAGCTCATTGTGATTAGAAAGTAAGGCGAGTGAGAGGTGGTCGTTCAAGCTTATGTCTCTGGATGTTGTATTCATGATGGTCATTTAATGTAAGCATGGTCTCATGGGCCATGGAAGTCTCCCTCTCTGGTGATTTGTCCGGCTCCCAAGAGATTGGGGTCATTTTGTGGGAAGGGAGGAGTCCTGTATTCTGCCTCATGTGTCCCCACAATAGAGGGATTCTAGAGCAGAGCACTGGGTACATACAACTGGAATACCCACCCTCTGGTTAGGCCTGGGGTCCTATGGGCATGGCAAGCCCATATGCAGATTCTTGGTCCAGCCACTGAGAGACGTTACTTGAATAGTTGACTCATGCTGAGGGTCACAATGTGTGTTTGTGCCCAAGGTGGTCCTCAATATTGGGCGGGACCTCATTGAGCTTGCAGGTTTCTCCTACAGTGAACCTTGGACATGCCAACCTCAGGGTTTCTTGCCATGGGGAAGGAGGAGTTTTGATTTCTGCATCACGTTCACTTCTGGGCACTAATTGGAGATAAGGTCTAGGTTCTGAAGCCTGAAAACCGAGGTTTGGAAGAGATGACGACCTAAGGCCATGGCGGGTCCGATGTGTTCAGTTTGGGGCCAGCTTTCTAGGTGTCGTTCAGGAGGTCTGCACTCAGGCTGTGCCAGACAGGGCATTCGTGCCCAGATACGCTGTATAATTGGGGTACAGTTGAGTGGCATGCAGAAGATAATTATTTGGGGTTTCTCCGTAGCCCCATAGGGCAAAGTCTTTCTTCTGGAGGGCAGGCAGAGTGCTGCATTCTGGCTCCGGAACTGCCAAACTGGAGGCCTTGCGGCCAGGAATGCAAGGATGTAAGTCTGAGAACTGAAGCTTTGCTTTGGTTTCAGGGCGAGGAAATGACAGGCACACTCTGCAGAGCTGAATTTAGATTTCATGCATTTGAGGTCAGGGCGAGGTTCATATATTGGCTCAGGTTGGAGTTTCTGTCCATGATGACCCCTTCATGAAGGGGGGTCATCACACCGCCATTGGTGTTTTCCCATGATGGCAGTAGTGAGATGCTCCAAACCACAAGGATTTTCTGCGGGTCAGTTGAAACCTGTTGGATGGCTCCAGGGCATCCCATATGGAACAATTGCAGAGCAGGGTTGTAAGGATGGATGCCTGGGCATCCGGCCTTGCATTCCAATTGTCTCCTAGCGAAACGGCACGTTTGATTGCTGCCTATGATGTAGCAGCCGAGGGGGCTGAGTTGAAATGCATTCTCCTGAGGATCGGTCATAATGTGGGATTATGTCCATGGAGACCTTGGAATGGGGCAGTGGCACCAGGGCTCTGAAGGATGCTCCTAACCAGAGGTTTTGACACAGCTCCAAGAAGCATTTTTCCCATGGGGAAACAAGATTTGTTCTCATTGGTGCTTCAGTAACCCCCAATATGCTGGTATTGGAAACCAGAACTCTGAGGAGAGATGCCTGGAAACCAAGGCAATGGATCTGATTAGGGCCTGGGGCCTGTCTGGTTTAATCTTCTTCTCTCGGTTCATCTGTCTATGGGATTGAGTGGAGGTAGTTCCTCAGCTGGTGTCAGATTGCCCCTATTTGTCCTGGGCAGTCTACACTATTGGGATGGCCACTTTGACTTTGGAGGTTTCTCCTAATTTGCAAGTTTGTGGCCAATGAAATGGGCAGAATTCATTTGGGGAGGGAAGGCACAATCCTGAGGTGTGGCTCTAGGGGCTCAAGCATGGAGGGTGTGTGGGTCAGAGCTGTGGGGACAGAAGTCTGAAAACAGAAACTCGTCTTAGGTTTGGGGACATAGGTATGGGAGGCCCGATCTACAGACCTTGAGCAGAACTCTTCAGGATATGAACAAAGAGTGAGTGTGAGGCACTTGCTCAGGCTTTTGACTCTGGATTTTGTGTCACTGATGGCCGTGGAATGTAGGGGCGTCCTCATGGACCATGGGTGAGAGTTCCTCTATGGGGATTTGGATGATCCCAATATTTTGGGGTCATTCCGTGGGATGGGAGGAGTCCATTCTGTTTTTTTTTTTTTTTTTTTTTTTTTTTTTTACCTCAGGTGTGCCACTAAAGAGGGATTCCAGAGCAGAACCCTGGGAAGGGGCGACTGGACAACCCGAACTCTGTATAAGATTGGGGGCCTAAGGGCATGGCAATCCCCATATGGGGTACCTTGGTCCAGCCACTGAGAGGTCTTACTTGAGTACAGTGCTCACACTGAGGGTCACAATGCATGTTTGTGCCCAATGTAGGCATCAAGCATGGGCGGGGACTCATGGGCCATGCTTGATTCTCCTACACTGAACTTTGGACAACATACGAACCACAAGGTTTCTTTCCATGGGGAAGGAGGAATTCTGATTTCTGCATCATGTTCACCCCTGGGCAGTGACTGGAGATAAGATCTAAGTTCTGAATCCAGAAAATCGAGGTTGGGATGAGATGATAACCTAAGGTCATGGAGGGTCCGATGTGCTCAGTGTGCGGTCAGCTTTCTGGGTGTTGTTCAGGAGGTATGGATTCAGGCTGTGTCAGACAATGCATTAGTGCCCAGGTTAGACTGTATAATTTGGGTACAGTTGAGTTCCATGTAGGTTCATCCTCATTTATTGTGTCAGGGAAGCTCACTGGGGCAACATTTTTCTTCTGGTGGGCAGGCAGAGTGCAGCATTGTGGGTCCAGAATTGCCAAACTTGAGGGCGTCGGGACCAGGAGTGTGAGGACGTAAGTCTGAGATTATAAGCTAAACTTAAGTTTCAGGGCGAGGGCACGGCAGGCACCCTCTGCAGATCCGAATCAAAATCTCATTCATCTGAAGTCAGGACGAGGATCAGACTTAGGCGCAGGTTGGAGTTTCTGTCCATGATGGCCCCTTCATCAAAGGGGTGGAATCTCGAGGCCATGGAGGTTTTCCCACGTTGGGAGTTGTGGGATGCTCCAAACTGCAAGGATTCCTTCTGCGGGAAAATTGAGACCTGTTGGATGGCTCCAGGACATCCCATATGGAATGACTCCAGAGCCGGGTTCTAAGGATGGATGCCTGAGCAGACTGCCTCTTACACCAATTGTCTCCCTGCCACAAGACAGGTACGATCTGAT
Organism: Mustela nivalis; assembly: GCF_964662115.1. Taxonomy (NCBI): domain Eukaryota; kingdom Metazoa; phylum Chordata; class Mammalia; order Carnivora; family Mustelidae; genus Mustela; species Mustela nivalis. The sequence goes on along the minus strand of NW_028136507.1, from coordinate 543,843 downwards.
GGCTATGCAGGAGCAATCGTGGGAGCTGAGTTGAAATGGACTCTCCTGAAGATGGGTCTTAATGTGTGTTTGTGTCCATGAGGACGTTGGAATGGGGTGGTGGCCCCAGGGCTCTAAAGGATTCTAACCGGAGATTTTGAAACAACTCGAAAGAGCAAGTTTTCCATGTGGAGACAAGATTTGTTCTAATTGGTGCCTCAGGAAACCCACATATGCTGGTATTAGAACCAGGCCTCTGAGGAGAGATACATAGAAACCACAGCAATGCATCCAATTAGGTCCTAGGAACCTCTCTGGTTCAATCTTCTTCTCTGTCGACATCTGTCTATTTTATGAAATGGAGGTAGTTGCTCAGCTGGTGTCAGACCGCTCCTGTTTGTCCGGGCGGCCTACATTATAGGGATGGCCTCGGGGACTTTGGAGGTTTCTCCTAAATTGTATGATTATGGACAATGGCATGGGCAGAATTCCTGTGGAGTGGGCAGGCACAGACCTGATGTGTGGCTCCAAGGGCCCAGCCTTGAGGGTGTGTGGGCAAGGACTGTGGGGACAGATGTCTGAAAACACAAACTCAGCTTAGCTTTGGGGACGTAGGTATGGCAGGTCCGATTTACAGACTATGAGGAGAACTTTTTGGGATATGAATAAAGGGTGAAAGTGTGACACTTGTCAGGCTTTTGCCCCTGGATTTTGTGTCAATGATGGCTGTGGAATGTCGAGGAGTCCTCATGGGCCATGGAAGAGTCTTTCTCTCTGTGGATTTGGCCAGATCCCAATTGTTTTGGGTTAATCTGTGGGATTCAGTTTTGTTAACTAAGGTGTCCCACCAAAAGAGGGATTCCAGAGCAGAGCCCTGGACAACAAGAAATCTAACTAAAAATACGGGCCTAGGGGCATGGCAAGCCCAATATGCCTTCTAATGGTCCTGCCACTGAGAGGCCTTCATTGAGGACAGAACTCATGCTGAGGGTCACAATGCGTGTTTATGCCCTCGTGGTACTCAAGCATGGGTGGGGACTCATGGTGCATGCTTGTTTCTCCTACACTGAATGATAGTCAACATGTCAACCACATGAGTTCTTGGCATGGGGAAGTATTAATTCTGATTTCTGCATGTCATTCACCCCTGGGCAGTGATTGGAGATAAGGTCTAGGTTGTGAAGTCTGAAAACCGAGGTTGGGAAGAGATGACGACCTAAGACCATGTTGGGTCCGATATGCTCAGCGTGGAGCCAGCTGTCTGGGTGTTGGTCGGGAGGTCCAAGCTTGGGCTATGTCAGACAGGGCCTTAGTGCCCAGGGTAGATTGTATAATTGGGGTACAACTGAGTGCCGTGCAGGTTGAACTTTATTTGGCATTTCTGGGTAGCCCCAAGGGCAATGTTTTTCTTCTGGAGAACAGGCAGAGTGCTGCATTGTGGCTCCGGAATTTCCAAAGTGGATGCCTTGTGGACGGGGAGTGTGAGGACGGAAGTCTGAGAACACATGTTAGGCGTAGGTTCTGGGCGAGGGCACGGCAGGCACCCTCTGAAGATCTGAATCGGGATATCATGAATCTGAAGTCAGGGCGAGGTTCAAACCTAGGCTTAGGTTTGAATTTCTGTCCATTCTGGCCACTTTATGAAGGGGACAGCATCTCCAGTCCATGGAGGTTTACCCACAATGGAAGTTGTGAGATGCTCCAAACAACAAAGATTCCTTCTGATCAACAATTGAGACCTTTTGTATCACTCCAGTACATACCATACAGAATGACACCAGAGCAGGGATCTAAGGATGGATGCATGGGAAGCCCGCCTCACATTGCAGTTGTCTCCTAGCAAATAGACAGGTTTGATATGCTGGCTCTGTCAGAGCAACCAAGGGGGCTGAGTTGAAATGGACTCTCCTGAGGATGGATGCTAATGTGGGTTTGTGTCCATGGAGACCTTGGAATGGGGCGTTGGTGCATGGGCCCTGAAGGATTCTCCTAACCGGAGGTTTTGAGACATCTCCAAAGGACAAGTTTCCCATGTGGAGACGAGATTTGTTCTGATTGGTGCCTCAGGAAACCCCCATATACTGTTATTGGAATATAGGCCTCTGAAGAGAAATAACTGGAAACCAAAGCAATGGCTCCATTTAGAGCCTAGGGGCCTGTCCGGTTGAATCTTCTTCTCTGTGTACATCCATCTAAGGTATTAGTGGAGTTAGATGCTCAGCTGGTGTCAGATGGCCCTTGTTTGTCCCAGGCGGCCTACACTATTGTGAAGGCCTTGGGGACTTTGGAGGTTTCTCCTAATTTTATGATTATGGACAATGGAATGGGCAGAATTCCCGTGGAGAGGGAAGGCACAGTTTTGATGTGGCTCCAGGGGCCCCAGCCTGCAGGGTGTGTGCACCAGGACTGTGGAGACAGAAGTCTAAAACACAAACTCAGTTTAGGTTTAGGGACGTAGGCATGGCAGGCCCGATCTACAGACCGTGAGGAGAATTCTTCCGGATATGAAGAAAGAGAGATTGTGAGGCACTTGTTCAGGCTTTTGTTTCTGGATTTTGTGTCAACGATGGGCGTGGAATGTCGGGGAGGCCTCATGGGCCATGGACGAGTCTTCCGCTCTGTGGATTTGGCCCGATTCCAATTGTTTTGGGTCAAACTGTGGGATGGGAGGAGTCCTTTCAGTTTTGTTACCTCAGGTGTCCCACCAAAAGAGGGATTCCAAAGCCGAGCCCTGGGGAGGGGAGACTGGACAACCAGAAATCTGGTTAAAAATTGGGGCCTAGGGGCATTGCAAGCCCAATATGCTGTCTTTTGGTCCAGCCGCTGAGAGGCCTTACTTGAGAACTGGGCTCACGTTGAGGGTCACAATGCATGTTTGTGACCGACTTGGTCCTCAAGCATCTGCAGGGCCTCATGGGCCACACTGGTTTCAACTACACTTTACGTTGGACAACATGCCAACCACAAGGTTTCTTGCCATGGGGAAAGAGTTCTGATTCCTGCATCATGTTCAACCCTGGGTGGTGACTGGAGATAAGGTTTAGGATCTGAAGCCTGAAAACCGAGGTTGGAAAGAGATGATGACCTAAGGCCATGGCGGGTCTGATGTGCTCAGTGTGTGGCTAGCTGGGTGGGTGCGAGCCAGGAGGTTCAGTCTCAGGCTGTGCCAGAAAGGGCAGTAGTGCCCAGGGCAGCCTGTATAATTGGGGTCCAGTCAAGTGGCATGCAAGTTGATCCTCATTTGGGGAATCTGGGTAGCCCCAGAGGGCAAAGTTTTTCTTCCGGAAAGCAGGCAGAGTGCTGCCTTGTAGTTCTGGAATTGCCAAACTGGAGGGCTTGTGGGCCAGGAATGTGAGGATGGAAGTTGAGAACACAAACTAGACTTACGTTTCTGGGCAAGGGCACGGCAGGCACACTCTGCAGAGCTGAATCAAGATGTCCTGCATCTGAAGTCAGGGCGAGGATCAGACGATCGCTCAGGTTGGAGCTTCTGTCCCTGATGGCGCCTTCATGAAGCGCAGGGGGCGGGATCACGAGGCCATGGAGGTTTTCCCACGATGGGAGTTGTGAGATGCTCCAAACAGTAAAGATTCTTCTGCGGGACTATTGAGACCTGTTGGTTGGCTCCAGGACTTCCCATACAGCATAATTCTGAGAATGGTTCTAAGTATGGATGTCTGGGAAGCCTGCCTCTCATTCCAATCATCTCCTAGCGACAAGACGGGTTAGATCTGCTGGATCAGGGGGAGCAACTGAGGGGGCTGAGTTGAAATGGACTCTCCTGTGGATGGGTCCTAATGTGGGTGTGTCTCCATGGAGACCTTGGAATGAGGCGCTGGCACCGGGAACCTGAAATGTCCTTCTAACCAGAGGCTTTGAGAGAGCTCCAACATGCAAGTTTCCCATGTGTAAACGAGATTTGTTCTGATGGGTGCCTCAGGAAAAGCCCTCAGCTGGTATTGGAAACCAGGCTTTTGAAGAGACATGCCTGTAAACCAAAGCTATGGATCCCATTATGGCCTGGGGTCCTGTCTGGTCAATCTTCTTCTCTGGGGACATCCATCTATGGTATGAGTGGAGGTAGATGCTCAGCTGGTGTCAGACGGCCCTTTTTTGTCCCGGACAACCTACACCATTGGTATGGCCTCAGGGAATTTGGAGGTTTCTCCTAATTTGTATGGTTTTGGATAATGGAATGGGCAGAATTCCCATGGATTGGTAAGGCACAGTCCTAATGTGTAGTTCCAGGGGCCCAGCCTGGAGGGTGTGTGGCCCAGGACTTTGAGGACAGAACTCAAAAAACACAAACTCAGCTTAGGTTTGGGGACGTAGGTATGGCACGGTCGAACTACAAATCATGAGAAGAACTCTTCAGGATATGAAGAAAGAGCGAGTCTGAGGCGCTTGCTTAGGCTTTTGTCTCTGGATTTTGTATCAGCGATGGCCGTGGAATGTCGGGGAGGCCTCATGAGCCATGGACGAATCTTCCTCTCTGTGGATTTGGCCCTATCCCAATTCTTTTTCGTGAATCTGTGGAATGGGAGGACTCCTTTAAGGTTTGTTACCTGAGGTGTCCCACCAAAAGAGGAATTCCAAAGCAGAGCCCTGGGCAAGAGTGAAGGGACAACCCGAACTTGGTTAAAAATTAGGGTCTAGGGGCATGGCAAGCCCAATATGCTCTTTCTTCATGCAGCCACTGAGAGGCCTTGCCTGAGGACCGGGCTCAGGCTGAGGGTCACAATGTGTGTTTGAGACCAATGTGGCCCTCAAGCGTGGGCTGGGTCTCATGTGCCACACTGGTTTCAACTACACTGAAAGTTGGACAACATGCCAACCACGAGGTTTCTTGCCAAGGGAACGAGTTCGGATTTCTGCAACATTTTCAAACCTGGGCAGTGATTGGAGATAAGGTCAAGGTTCTGAAGCCTGAAAACCGAGGTTGGGTAGAGATGACGACCTATGGCCATGGCGGGTCCGATGTGCTCAGTGTGTGGCCAGCTGTCTGGGTGGGGCCAGGAGTTCCAGGCTCAGGCTGTGTCAGAATGGGCAATTGTGCCCACTTCAGCCTATATATTTGGTGTACAGCCAAATGGCGTGCAGGTTGATCCTCATTTGAGGTTTCTGGGTAGCCCCAGAGGGCAATGTTCTTCTTCCAGGGAGCAGGCAGAGTGCCGCATTGTACTTCTGGATTGCCAAACTGGAGGGCTTATGGGCCGGTAGTCTGAGTACGGAACTCCGAGAACACAAGCAAGGCTTAGGTTTTATGTGTGAGGACATGGCAGACCTGAATCGAGAACTCTTGCACCTGAAGTCAGGTTGAGCATCATACGATGCCTCAGGTTTGACTTTCTGTCCCTGATGGCCCCTTCATAAAGGGGGGGAATCACGAGGCCGTGGGGGTTTACCCACCATGGGAGTTGTGAGAAGCTCCAAACTGCAAAGATTCTACTGTGGGACAATTGAGACCAGTTGGTTGGCTCCAGGCCAACGATTCTGAGCAGGGTTCTAAGGATGGATGGCTGGGTAGCCCACCTCGCATTCCAATATTCTCCTAGCTACAAGACAGGCTAGATCTGTTGGATCTCGGGGAGCAACCGAGGACGCTGAGTTTAAATGGACTCTCCTGTGGATGGGTCCTAATATGTTTTTGTGTCTATGGAGACTGTGGCATTAAGCGGTGGCACTAGGGCCCTGAAGGCTTCTCCTAAACAGAGGTTTGACACAGGTCCACCATGCAAGTTTCCCATGTGTAGAGGAGATTTGTTCTGATGGGTGAGTCAAGAAACAGCCATATTCTGGTATTGAAATCCAGGCCTCTGAGGAGAGATGCCTGGAAAACAAAGCAATGGATCCGATTAGTGCCTAGGGGCCTGTTGGTTTCTTTTTACCTCGGGCGACATCTATCTATGGGTCAGAGTGCAGGTAGGTGCTCAGATGAACTCAGATTGCCCGTGTTTGTCCTTGGAAGCCAACACTATGGGATGGCCTCAGGGAATTTAAAGGTTTATACTTTTAGTTGCGTTGTCGCCATTGGAATGGGCTCACACAATTCCCTTGCGAGGGCAAGAACAGTCCTCAGGTTTGGCTTCAGGGGCCTGAGCCTATAGGGTGTGTAGGCCAGGGCTGTTTGGACAGTTGTCTGAAAACACAAACTCGACTTCTGTTTCGGGTCATAGGTAGAGCAGGACTGATCTACAGACCATGAGGAGAACATTTTGGTATATGAAAAAAGGGCGAGTGTGAGGCTATTGCTCATGTTTTTGTCTCTGCATATCATGTCACTCATGGTCGTGAAATTTCCGGGTGACTTCATGGGAAATGGACGAGTCTTACTCTCTGGAGATTTGGCCCCTTCCAAAGAGGTTGGGATCATTCTGTGGGATGGAAGAAGTCGTTTTTTTTTGTTGTTGTTGCTTTGTTTTGTTTCATTTTTTAACCTCCGTTGTCCCACCACATGAGGAATTCCAGAGTAGAGCTCTGGGGAGGGGTGACTGAACAACCAGAAATCTGCTTAAAAATTGGGGCCTAGGGCTATGTCAAGCCCATTATGACATCTAGTGATCCAGGCTCTGAGAGGACTTACTAGAGGACAGGACTCATGCTGAGGGTCACAATGCATATTTATGCCCTCGTCGCACTCAAGAATAGGCGGGCCTCAGGGTGAATGCTAGTTTCTCCTACAATGAACGTTGGACAACATGCCAACCACAAGGTTTCTTGCCATGTGTAAGGAGAAGTTCTGATTTCTGCATCACACTCACCCCCAGGCAGAGATAAAGTCTAGTTTCTGAGGCCTGAAAACTGAGGTAGGGAAGAGATGAGGACCTAAGGCCATGGCGAGTCTGATGTGCTCAGTGTGCGGTCAGCTGTCTGGGTGTTGGTCAGGAAGTCCGGGCTCAGGTTGTGTCAGACAGTGCATTAGTGCCCAGGTTAGACTATATAATTCGGGCAAAGTCGAGTACCGTGTAGGTTTATCTTCATATAAGGTGCCTTGGCAGCTCTTTAGGCAATATTTTTTTTCCAGAAAGCAGGCCATGTGCTTAATTGTGGGACCGGATTTACCAATCATGAGGGCTTTGAGGCCAGGAGAGTGAGGTCGGAATTCTGAGAACAAAAGTTCTACTTGGGCTCAGGGCAAGGGCACGGCAGGTACCCCCTGCAGATCTGAACCAATATCTCATCCATTTCAAGTCAGGGAGAGAATTAGACTTTGGCTTAGGTTGGAGTTTCTGTGCCTGACGGCTCATTCATGAAGGGAGCGGAATCTCGTGTCCATGGAGTTTTTCCCACGTGGGAGTTGTGGGTTGCCCCCTTCAAGAATTCCTTCTGCGGGACAATTGAGACCTTTGGGCAGCTCCAGGACATCCCATATGGAGTGACTCCATAGCACCGTTCGAGGGAGGATGCCTGGGAAGCCAGCCTCGCATTCCAATTGTCTCCTAGCAACAAGCCAGTTTAGATCTGATGGCTCTGCGGGAGCAACCGGGGTGACTGACTTGAAATGGACTTTCCTCAGGATGGGCCCTAATGTGTCTTTGTGTCCATGGGGCCTTGGAATGGGGCCGTGGCACCGGGACCCTGAAGTATTCTCCTAAGCTTTTGACAGAGCTCGATGCACATGTTTCCTTGTGGAGACGAGATTTGTTCTGATTGCTACCTCAGGAAAACACCTATGCTGGTATTGGAATCCAGGCTTTTGAGGAGACATGCCTCTCACCAAAGCAATGGATCCGATTGGCCAGGGTCCTGTCTGGTTCAATCTTCTTCTCTGGGGACATCCATCTATGGTATGAGTGGAGGTTGATGCTCAGCTGCTATCAGACCGCGCTTGTATGTCACGGGCGACATGCCCTATTGGGATGGCCTCAGGGATTTGGAGGGTTCTCCTAATTTTACGGTTTTGGACAATGGAATGGGCAGAGTTCCCATGGATTGGGTAGGCACAGTCCTTATGTGTGGCCCCAGGGACCGCAGCCAGGAGGGTGTGTGGCCCAGGACTTTGAGGACAGAAGTCTGAAAACATAAACTCAGCTTAGGTTTGGAGACGTAGGTATGGCAGGCCCGATCTATAAACCATGAGAAGAACTCTTCAGGATATGAAGAAAGAGCGAGTCTGAGGTGCTTGTTCAGTCTTTTGTCTCTAGATTCGGTATCAGCGATGGCCGTGGATTGTCTGGGAAACCTCATGGGCCATGGACGAATCTTCCTCTCTGTGGAATTGGACCGATCCCAATTCTTTTTCATCAATCTGTGGAATGGGAGGTCTCCTTTCATGTTGGTTACCTTAGGTGTCCCGCCAAAAGAGGAATTCCAAAGAAGAGCCCTGGGGAAAAGCGAAGGGACAACCCGAATTATGGGTAAAATTTGGGGCCTAGGGGCATGGCAAGCCCAATATGCTGTCTCTTCATCCAGCCACTGAGAGGCCTTACCTGAGGACTGGGATCAGGCTGAGGGTCACAATGTGTGTTTGTGACCAATGTGGCCCATAAACATGGGCGGGGCCTCATGGGCCACACTGGTTTCAACTACAATGAACATTGGAAAACATGCCAACCACATGGTTTCTAGCCACGGGGAAGGAGTTGTGATTTCTGCATCACTTACAAGCCTGGGCAGTGATTGGAGATAAGGTCTAGGTTCTGAGACTTGACAACCGAGGTTGGGAAGAGATGACGACCTAAGGACATGGCTCGTCCGGCGTGCTCAGTGTTCGACCAGCTTTCTGGGTGGGGCCAGGAAGTCCAGGCTCAGGCTGTGTCAGAATGGGCAATAGTGCCTAGGTCATCCTATATATTTGGGGTACAGTCGAATGGCATGCAGGTTGATCCTCCTTTGGAGTTTCTGGGTAGCCCCACAGGGCTATGTTTTTCTTCCTGAAGGCTGGCAGAGTGCTGCATTATAGTTCTGGTTTGCAAACTGGAGGGCTTGTGGGCCAGTAGTCTGAAGACGGAAATCTGATAACACAAGCTAGGCTTAGGTTTCTGGGTGAGGACAAGGCAGGAACAATCTACAGACCTGAATCGAGATCTCGTGCTTCTAAAGTCAGGGTGAGGATCAGAAGATCGCTCAGGTTGGTGTTTCTGTCCCTGATGGCCCCTTCATGAAGGGGCGGGGTCTCGAGTTCGTGGGGGTTTTCCCACGATGTTAGTTGTGAGAAGGTCCAAACTGCAAAGATTCTTGTGCAGGACAATTGAGACATGTTGGTTGACTCCAGGGCAATGATTCCGAGCAGGGTTCTAAGGATGGATTCCTGGGTAGCCCACCTTGCATTCCAATTGTGTCCTAGCAACAAGACAGGTTATATCTGCTGGATCTGGGCGAGCAATCTGGATCTGGGTTGAAATGGACTCTCCTGTGGATGGATCCTAATATGTTTTTGTGTCTATGGAGACCTTGGAATGAAGGGGTGGCACTGGGGTCCTGAAGGGTTTTTTCAAACAGAGGCTTTGACACAGCTCCAACGTGCAAGTTTCCCATATGTAGATGAGATTTGTTCTGACGGATGAGTCAGGAAACAGCCATATGCTGGTATTGAAATCCAGGCCTCTGAGGAGAGATGACTGGATACCACAGCTATGGATCCGAATAGGGCCTAGGGGCCTGTTCGTACATTTTTACCTCTGGGGACATCAGTCTATGCGTCTGAGAGCATGTAGGTGCTCAGATGGGCTCAGATTGCCCCTGTTTGTCCTGGGAAGCCACCACTATTGGGATGGCCTCAGGGAGTTTGCAGGTTTATCCTATTAGTAGGTTGTGGCCATTGGAATGGGCACATACAATTCCCTTGTAGAGGGCAAGTACAATCCTCAGGTTTGGCTCCAGGGGCCTGAGCCTGTAGGGTGTGTAGGCAGAGCTGTTTGGACAGTCTGAAAACACAAACGCGGCTTATGTTTCAGGTCATAGGTATGGCAGGATTGATCTACAGACCATGAGGAGAACTCTTCGGGATATGAATAAGGGGCGAGTGTGAGGCTCGTGCTCAAGTTTTTGTCTCTGGATATCGTGTCACTCATGGTCGTGAAATTTCCGGGTGACTTCATGGGAAATGGACGAGTCTTACACTCTGGGGGTTTGGCCCCGTACAAGGAGTTTTGGGTCATTCTGGGGATGGAAGAAGTCCGTTTTGTTGTTGTTGTTGATTTGCCTTGTTTTGTTTTTTAACCTCAGGTGTCCCACCAAATGGGGGATTCCAGAGTAGAGCCCTGGGGAGGGCCGACCGGACAACAAGAAATGTGGTTAAAAATTGTGGCCTAGGGACATGTCAAGCACATTATGACATCTAATGGTCGAGCCACTGAGAGGACTTACTAGAGCACAGGACTCACGCTGAGGGTCACAATGCGTGTTTATGCCCACTTCGCAAACAAGAATGGGCAGGGCCTCATGGTGAATCCTGGTTTCTCGTACACTGAACGTTGGACAACATGCCAACCATAAGGTTTCTTGCCATGGGTAAGGAAGAGTTCTGATTTCTGCATCACAGGCACCACTGGGCAGTGATTGGAGATAAGGTCTAGGTTCTGAAGCCTAAAAACTGAGGTAGGGAAGAGATGATGACCTAAGGCCATGGCGGGTCTGATGTGCTCAGTGTGCGGTCAGCTGTCTGGGTGTTGGTCAGGAGATCCGGGCTCAGGTTGTGTCAGAGAGTGCATTAGTGCCCAGTTTAAACTATATACTTTGGGTACAGTCGAGTGCCATGTAGATTTATCCTCATATAAGTTGTCTGGGCAGCTCATTAGGCAAAATTTGTTTTCTAGAGGGCAGGCAGAGTGCTTAATTGTCGGTCCGGAATTTTAAACTTGAGGGATTCGTGTCCAGGAGTGTGAGGACGGAAGTCTGAGAACACAAGCTAGACTTGGGTTTCAGGGTGAGGACACGGCAGGTACCACTGTAGATCTGAACCTATATCTCATGCATCTGAAGTCAGGGCGAGGATCAGACGTTGGCTCAGGTTGGAGTTTCTGTGCATGACGGACCCTTCATGAAGGGAGCGGAATCTCAAGGCCATGGAGTTTTTCCCACGTTGGGAGTTGTGGGATGCCCACTTCAAGGATTCCTTCTGCGGGACAATTGAGACCTGTTGGGCAGCTTCAGGACATCCCATATGGAATTACTCCAGGGCACTGTTCGAGGTTGGATGCCTGGGAAGCCAGCCTCACATTCCAATTGTCTCCCAGCAACAAGACAGTTTAGATCTGATGGCTCTGCGGGAGAAACCGGGGTGGCTGACTTGAAATGGACTTTCCTGAGGATGGGTCCTAATGTGTGTTTGTGTCCATGAGGGCCTTAAAATGGGGCGGTGGCACCGAGACCCTGAAGTATTCTCCTAAGCTTTTGACATAGCTCGATGCACAAGGTTCCTTGTGGAGACGAGATTTGTTTTGATGGGTGCCTCAGGAAAACCTCTATGCTGGTATTGGAATCCAGGCTTTTGAGGAGACATGCCTGTAATCCAAAGCAATGTATCCGATTATGGCCTAGGGTCCTGTCTGGTTCAATCTTCTTCTCAGGGGACATCCATCTATGGTATGAGTGGAGGTAGATGCTCAGCTGGTATCAGACCGCCCTTGTTTGTCCTGGGCGACCTGCACTATTGGGATGGCCTCAGCGATTTGTAGGGTTCTCCAAATTTTACTGTTTTGGACAATGGCATCGGCAGTATTCCCATGGATTGGGTAGGCACAGTCCTACTGTGTGACTCCAGGGGCCCCAGCCTGGAGGGTGTGTGGCCCAGGACTTTGAGGACAGAAGTCTGAAAACACAAACTCAGCTTAGGTTTGGGGACGTAGGTATGGCAGGCCCGATCTATAAACCATGAGAAGAACTCTTCCGGATATGAAGAAAGAGTGAGTCTGAGGGGCTTGCTCAGGCTTTTGTCTCTGGATTTTGTATCAGAGATGGCCGTGGAATGTTGGGGAGGCCTCATGGGCCATGGACGAATCTTCCTCTCTGTGGATTTGGCCCGATCCCAATTGTTTTTCGTCAATCTGTGGAATGGGAGGACTCCTTTCAGGTTTGTTACCTCAGGTGTCCCGCCAAAAGAGGAATTCCAAAGAAGAGCCCTGGGGAAAAGTGAAGGGAGAACCCGAACTATGGGTAAAATTTGGGGCCTAGGGGCATGGCATGCCCAATATGCTATCTCTTCATCCAGCCACTGAGAGGCCTTATTGAGGACTGGGATCAGGGTGAGGGTCACAATGTGTGGTTTTGACCAATGTGGCCCACAAACATGAGCGGGGCCTCATGAGCCACCCTGGTTTCAACTACACTGAACGTTGGACAACATGCCAACCACATGGTTTCTTGCCACTGGGAAGGAGTTGTGTTTTCTGCATCACTTTCAAGCCTGGGCAGTGATTGGAGATAAGGTCTAGGTTCTGAAACTTGACAACCGAGGTTGGGAAGAGATGACGACCTAAGACCATGGCGGGTCCGATGTGCTCAGTGAGCGGCCAGCTTTCTGTGTGGGGCCAGGTAATCCAGGCTCAGGCTGTGTCAAAAAGGGCAATAGTGCCCAGGTCAGCCTATATATTTGGGGTACAGTCGTATGGCGTGCAGGTTGATCCTCTTTTGGAGTTTCTGGGTAGCCCCAGAGGGCAATGTTTTTCTTCCTGAGGGCAGGAAGAGTGCTGCATTATAGTTCTGGTTTTCAAACTGGAGGCTTGTGGTCCAGTAGTCTGAGGAAGGAAATCTGAGAACAAGCTAGGCTTAGGTTTCTGGGTGAGGACAAGGCAGGAACAATCTACAGACCTGAATCGAGATCTCGTGCTTATGATGTCAGGGCGAGGATCAGAAGATCGCTCAGGTTGGAGTTTCTGTCCCTGATGTCCCCTTCATGAAGGGGTGGGGGGGTCATGAGGCCGTGGGGGTTTTCCCACGATGTTAGTTGTGAGAAGCTCCAAACTGCAAAGATTCTTCTGCAGGAAAATTGAGACATGTTGGTTGGCTCCAGGGCAACGATTCCGAGCAGGGTTCTAAGGATGGATTCCTGGGTAGCCCACCTCGCATTCCAATTGTGTCCTAGCAACAAGACAGGTTAGATCTGCTGGAACTGGGGGAGCAACCCAGGAGGCTGAGTTGAAATAAACTCTCCTGTGGATGGGTCCTAATGTCTTTTTGTGTCTATGGAGACGTTGGAATGTAGCGGTGGCACTGGGGTCCTGAAGGGTTTTTCCAAACAGAGGCTTTGACACAGCTCCAACGTGCAAGTATCCCATATGTAGATGAGATGTTTTCTGATGGGTGAGTCAAGAAACAGCCATACGCTGGTATTGAAATCCAGGCCTCTGAGGAGAGATGACTGGATACCACAGCAATGGATCCGAATAGTGCCTAGGGGCCTGTTCGTTCCTTTTTACCTCTGGGGACATCAGTCTATGCGTCTGAGTGCAGGTAGGTGCTCAGATGAGCTCAGATTGCCCCTGTTTGTCCTGGGAAGCCACCACTATTGGGATGGCCTCAGGCAGTTTGGAGGTTTATCCTATTAGTAGGGTTGTGGCCATTGGAATGGGCACATACAATTCCCTTGTAGAGGGCAAGTACAGTCCTCAGGTTTGGCTCCAGGGGCCTGAGCCTGTAGGGTGTGTAGGCCAGAGCTGTTTGGACAGTTGTCTGAAAACACAAATGCGGCTTATGTTTCGGGTCATAGGTATGGCAGGACTGATCTACAGACCATGAGGAGAACTCTTCAGGATATGAAAAAAGGGCGAGTGTGAGGCTCGTGCTCAAGTTTTTGTCTCTGGATATCGTGTCACTCATGGTCGTGAAATTTCCGGGTGACTTCATGGGAAATGGACGAGTCTTACTCTCTGGGGTTTTGCCCCGTCCCAAGAGTTTTGGGTCATTCTTGGGATGGAAGAAGTCCGTTTTGTTGTTGTTGTTGTTGATTTGTTTTGTTTTGTTTTTTAACCTCAGGTGTCTCACCAAATGAGGTATTCCAGAGTAGAGCCCTGGGGAGGGCCGACCGGACAACCAGAAATCTGGTTAAAAATTGTGGCCTAGGGACATGTCAAGCCCATTATGACATCTAATGGTCGAGCCACTGAGAGGACTTACTAGAGCACAGGACTCACGCTGAGGGTCACAATGCGTGTTTATGCCCTCTTCGCACTCAAGAATTGGCGGGGCCTCCGGGTGAATGCTGGTTTCTCCTACACTGAACGTTGGACAACATGCCAACCACAAGGTTTCTTGCCATGGGTAAGGACAAGGTCTGATTTCTGCATCACAGGCACCCCTGGGCAGTGGTTGGAGATAAGGTCTAGGTTCTGAAGCCTGAAAAACCGCAGTTGGGAAGAGATGATAACCTAAGGCCATGGCGGTTCTGATGTGCTCAGTGTGCGTTCAGCTTTCTGGGTGTTGGTCAGGAGGTCCGAGCTCAGGTTGTGTCAGACAGTGCATTAGTGCACAGGTTAGACTATATACTTTGGGTATAGTCGAATGCCATGTAGATTTATCCTCATATAAGGTGCCTGGGCACTCATTAGGCCAAATTTTTTTTTCTAGAGGGCAGGCAGAGTGCTGCATTGTGGGTCTGGAATTGCGAAACTTCCGGGCTTCGGGGCCTGGAGTGTGAGGACGGAAGTCTGAGAACACAAGCTAGACTTGGGTTTCAGGGCCAGGGCACGGCAGGTACCCCTGTAGATCTGAACCTATATCTCATGCATCTGAAGTCAGGGCGAGGTTCAGAAGTTGGCTCAGGTTGGAGTTTCTGTGCATGACGGCCCCTTCATGAAGGGAGCGGAATCTCGAGGCCATGGACGTTTTCCCACGTTGGGAGTTGTGGGATGCCCCCTTCAAGGATTCCTTCTGCGGGAAAATTGAGACTTGTTGGGCAGCTCCAGGACATCCCATATGGAATGACTCCAGGTCACCGTTCGAGGATGGATGCCTGGGAAGCCCGCCTCGCATTCCAATTGTCTCCTAGCAACAAGACAGTTTAGATCTGATGGCTTAGCGGGAGAAACCGGGGTGGCTGACTTGAAATGGACTTTCCTGAGGATGGGTCCTAATGTGTGTTTGTGTCCATGAGGGCCTTAAAATGGGGCGGTGGCACCGGGACCCTGAAGTATTCTCCTAAGCTTTTGACATAGCTCGATGCACAAGGTTCCTTGTGGAGACGAGATTTGTTTTGATGGGTGCCTCAGGAAAACCTCTATGCTGGTATTGGTATCCAGGCTTTTGAGGAGATATGCCTGTAATCCAAAGCAATGTATCCGATTATGGCCTAAGGTCCTGTCTGGTTCAATCTTCTTCTCAGGGGACATCCATCTATGGTATGAGTGGAGGTAGATGCTCAGCTGGAATCAGACCGCCCTTGTTTGTCCCGGGCGACCTGCACTATTGGGATGGCCGCAGGGATTTGGAGGGTTCTCCAAATTTTACTGTTTTGGACAATGGCATCGGCAGAATTCCCATGGATTGGGTAGGCACAGTCCTAATGTGTGACTCCAAGGGCCCCAGCCTGGAGGGTGTGTGGCCCAGGACTTTGAGGACAGAAGTCTGAAAACACAAACTCAGCTTAGGTTTGGGGACGTAGGTATGGCAGGCCCGATCTATAAACCTTAAGAAGAACTCTTTCGGTTATGAAGAAAGAGCGAGTCTGAGGCGCTTGCTCAGGCTTTTGTCTCTGGATTTTGTATCAGAGATGGCCGTGGAATGTCGGGGAGGCCTCATGGGCCATGGACGAATTTTCCTCTCTGTGGATTTGGCCAGATCCCAATTGTTTTTCGTCAATCTGTGGAATGGGAGGACTCCTTTCAGGTTTGTTACCTCAGGTGTCCCGCCAAAAGAGGAATTCCAAAGAAGAGCCCTGGGGAAAAGTGAATGGAGAACCCGAACTATGGGTAAAATTTGGGGCCTAGGGGCATGGCATGCCCAATATGCTATCTCTTCATCCAGCCACTGAGAGGCCTTATTGAGGACTGGGATCAGGGTGAGGGTCACAATGTGTGGTTTTGACCAATGTGGCCCACAAACATGAGCGGGGCCTCATGGGCCACCCTGGTTTCAACTACACTGAACGTTGGACAACATGCCAACCACATGGTTTCTTGCCACGGGGAAGGAGTTGTGTTTTCTGCATCACTTTCAAGCCTGGGCAGTGATTGGAGATAAGGTCTAGGTTCTGAAACTTGACAACCGAGGTTGGGAAGAGATGACGACCTAAGACCATGGCGGGTCCGATGTGCTCAGTGAGCGGCCAGCTTTCTGTGTGGGGCCAGGTAATCCAGGCTCAGGCTGTGTCAAAAAGGGCAATAGTGCCCAGGTCAGCCTATATATTTGGGGTACAGTCGTATGGCGTGCAGATTGATCCTCTTTTGGAGTTTCTGGGTAGCCCCAGAGGCAATGTTTTTCTTCCTGAGGGCAGGAAGAGTGCTGCATTATAGTTCTGGTTTTCAAACTGGAGGCTTGTGGTCCAGTAGTCTGAGGAAGGAAATCTGAGAACAAGCTAGGCTTAGGTTTCTGGGTGAGGACAAGGCAGGAACAATCTACAGACCTGAATCGAGATCTCGTGCTTATGATGTCAGGGCGAGGATCAGAAGATCGCTCAGGTTGGAGTTTCTGTCCCTGATGGCCCTTCATGAAGGGGTGGGGGGGTCATGAGGCCGTGGGGGTTTTCCCACGATGTTAGTTGTGAGAAGCTCCAAACTGCAAAGATTCTTCTGCAGGACAATTGAGACCTGTTGGTTGGCTCCAGGGCAACGATTCCGAGCAGGGTTCTAAGGATGGATGGCTGGGTAGCCCACCTCGCATTCCAATTGTGTCCTAGCAACAAGACAGGTTAGATCTGCTGGATCTGGGGGAGCAACCCAGGAGGCTGAGTTGAAATGGACTCTCCTGTGGATGGATCCTAATATGTTTTTGTGTCTATGGAGATCTTGGAATGAAGCGGTGGCACTGGGGCCCGATGGGTTTTTTCAAACAGAGGCTTTGACACAGCTCCAACGTGCAAGTTTCCCATATGTAAATGAGATTTGTTCTGAGGGATGAGTCAGGAAACAGCAATACGCTGGTATTGAAATCCAGGCCTCTGAGGAGAGATGACTGGATAGCACAACAATGAATCCAAATAGTGCCTAGGGGCCTGTTCATACCTTTTTACCTCTGGGGACATCAGTCTATGCATCTGTGTGCATGTAGGTGTCAGATGGGCTCAGATTGCTTCTGTTTGTCCTGGAGAGCCACCACTATTGGGATGGCCTCAGGGAGTTTGGAGGTTTATCCTATTAGTAGGTTGTGGCCATTGGAATGGGCACATACAATTCCCTTGGAGAGGGCAAGTACAGTCCTCAGGTTTGGCTCCAGGGGCCTGAGCCTGTAGGGTGTGTAGGCAGAGCTGTTTGGACAGTTGTCTGAAAACACAAATGCGGCTTATGTTTCAGGTAATAGGTATGGCAGTATAGATCTACAGACCATGAGGAGAACTCTTCGGGATATGAAAAAAGGGCGAGTGTCAGGCTCTTGCTCAAGTTTTTGTCTCTGGATATCGTGTCACTCATGGTCATGAAATTTCCGGTTGACTTCATGGGAAATGGACGAGTCTTACTCTCTGGTGGTTTGTCCCCATCGCAAGATTTTGGGGTCATTCTGTGGGATGGAAGAAGTCCGTTTTGTTGTTGTTGTGATTTGCCTTGTTTTGTTTTTTAACCTCAGGTGTCCCACCAAATGAGGTATTCCAGAGTAGAGCCCTGGGGAGGGCCGACTGGACAACCAGAAATCTGGTTACAAATTTGGGCCTAGGGACATGTCAAGCCCATTATGACATCTAATGGTCGAGCGACGGAGAGGACTTACTAGAGGACAGGACTCACACTGAGGGTCACAATGCGTGTTTATTCCCACTTCGCAAACAAGAATGGGCGGGGCCTCATGGTGAATCCTGGTTTCTCCTACACTGAACGTTGGACAACATGCCAATGACAAGATTTCTTGCCATGGGTAAGGAAGAGTTCTGATTTCTGCATCACAGTCACCCTTGGGCAGTGATTGGAGATAAGGTCTAGATTCTGAAGCCTGAAAACAGAGGTAGGGAAGAGATGATAACCTAAGGCCATGGCGGGTCTGATGTGCTCAGTGTGCGGTCAGCTGTCTGGGTGTTGGTCAGGAGGTCCGGGCTCAGTTTGTGTCAGACAGTGCATTAGTGCCCCCGTAGACTATATAATTTGGGTAAAGTCGAGTGCCATGTAGATTTATCCTCATATAAGTTGTCTGGGCAGCTCATTAGGCAAAATTTGTTTTCTAGAGGGCAGGCAGAGTGCTTCATTGTCGGTCCGGAATTGCCCACTTGAGGGCTTCGTGTCCAGGAGTGTGAGGACGGAAGTCTGAGAACACAAGCTGGACTTGTGTATCAGGGCGAGGACACGGCAGGGACCACTGTAGATCTGAACCAATATCTCATGCATCTGAAGTCAGGGCGAGGATCAGACGTTGTCTCACGTTGGAGTTTATGGGCATGACGGCCCCTTCATGAAGAGAGCGAAATCTCGAGGCCATGTAGGTTTTCCCACGTTGGGTGTTGTGGGATGCCCCCTTCAAGGATACCTTCTGCGGGACAATTGAGACCTGTTGGGCAGCTTCAGGACATCCCATATGGAATGACTCCAGGGCACCATTCGAGAATGGATGACTGGGAAGCCCGCCTCACATTCCAATTTTCTCCTAGCAGCAAGAGAGTTTAGATCTGATGGCTCTGCGTGAGCAACAGGAGTAACTGACTTGAAATGGACTTTCCTGAGGATGGGTCCTAATGTGTGTTTGTGTCCATGAGGGCCTTAAAATGGGGCGGTGGCACCGGGACCCTGAAGTATTCTCCTAAGCTTTTGACATAGCTCGATGCACAAGGTTCCTTGTGGAGACGAGATTTGTTTTGATGGGTGCCTCAGGAAAACCCCTATGCTGATATTGGAATCCAGGCTTTTGAGGAGACATGCCTGTAAACCAAAGCAATGTATCCGATTATGGCCTAGGGTCCTGTCTGGTTCAATCTGCTTCTCAGGGGATATCCATCTATGTTATGAGTAGAGGTAGATGCTCAGCTGGTATCAGACCGCCCTTGTTTGTCCCGGGCGACCTGCACTATTGGGATGGCCTCAGGGATTTGGAGGGTTCTCCTAATTTTACGGTTTTGGACCATGGAATGGGCAGAATTCCCATGGATTGGGTAGACACAGTCCTAATGTGTGACACCTGGGGCCCCAGCCTGGAAGGTGTGTGGCCCAGGACTTTGGACCAGAAGTCTGAAAACACAAACTCAGCTTAGCTTTGGGGAGGTAGGTATGGCAGGCCCGATCTATAAACCATGAGAAGAACTCTTCCGGATATAAAGAAAGAGCGAGTCTGAGGCACTTGCTCAGGCTTTTGTCTCTGGATTTTGTATCAGCGATGGCCGTGGAATGTCGGGGAAGCCTCATGGGCCATGGACGGATCTTTCTCTCTGGGGATTTGGTCCGATCCCAATTGCTTTTCATCAATCTGTGGAATGGGAGGACTCCTTTCAGGTTTGTTACCTCAGGTGTCCCGCCAAAAGAGGAATTCCAAAGATGAGCCCTGGGGAAAAGTGAAGGGAGAACCCGAACTATGGGTAAAATTTGGGGCCTAGGGGCATGGCAAGCCGAATATGCTGACTCTTCATCCAGCCACTGAGAGGCCTTACACGAGGCCTGGGATCAGGCTGAGGGACACAATGTGTGTTTGTGACCAATGTGGCCCATAAACATGGGCGGGGCATCATGGGCCACACTGGTTTCAGTACACTGAACGTTGGAAAAACATGCCAACCACTAGGTTTCTTGCCAAGGCGAAGGAGAAGTTCTGATTCTTGTATCACGTTCACTCCTGAGCAGTGAGTGGAGATAAGGTCTAGGTTCTGAAGGTGAAAACTGAGGTTGTGTAGAGTTGATGCCTTAAAGCCATTGTGGGTGTGATATGCTCTGTTTATGGCCAGCTGTCTGGGTGTTGGACTGGAGGTCTGCCCTCAGGCTGTTTCAGACAGGGCTTTAGTGCACAGGCTAGACTGTATAATTGGGGTTTGGTCGAGTGGCATGCAGGTTGTTACTCATTTGGCGTTTCTGGTTAGGCCTATAGGGCAACATTTTTCTTCTGGAGGGCAGGCAGAGTGCTGCATTGTGTCTCCAGAATTGCCAAACTGGAGGGGTGTGGCCAGGATTGTGAGGAAGGAAGTCTGAAAACACAAGCTAGCACGAGTTTTGGGGCCAAGAGCATGGCAGGCCCACTCTGCAGGGGCTGAATCGAGAACTCCTGCAGGTGAGGTCAGGGCGAGTATCAGATGTTGCCTCAAGCTGGAGTTTGTGTCCATGACGGCCCCTTCCTGAAGGGGGTGGGGGCGTCATGAGGCCAGGAAGGTTTCCCTACGCTGGGAGTTGTGAGCTGCTCCAAACTTCAAAGTTTCCTTCTTCAGGACAGTCGAGTACTATTGGATGGTTCCAGGATGCCCCATACAGAAAGACTCGAGAGCAGGGCCCTAAGCATGGATGCCGAGAAACGCCAACTCACCTTCCCATTGCCTGGTCGAGACAAGGCACGCTCAATCTGCGGGCTTTTGGGTGAGCTACCCAGAAGGCTGAGTTAAAATGGACTCTCCTGAGGATGAGTCATAATGTGGGTTGGTGGCCAAGGAGAACTTGGAATGTGGCAGTAGCTAAGGGACTCTGCAGGAATCTCCAACCCGAAGGGCTTGACACAACTCCAACAAGGAAGCTTCCCATGTGGAGATGAGAGGTCTTCTGTCTGGTGCCTCAGGAAAGCCCCGTATGCTGGTCTTCAAACCCAGGCCTCTGAGGAGTGATACCTGGACACCAAAGCAAGAGTTCATAATAGGGCCTAGGGGCCTGTCTGGTTCAATCTTCTGTCTCTGCGGATATCTGTCTGTGTGTCTGCATGGAGGTAGTAGTTGCTCAGCTTGTGTCATAATGCCAGTATTTGTCCAGTGCGGCTTGTGGTAGTGGGATGTCCTTGGGGACCTTGAGGTTTCTACTATTTTGTAGAGTTGTGGCCAATGGAATGGGCAGTTTCTTAGGAGAGAGCAGGCACAGTTCTGTGGTGTGGCTCCAGAGACCCCAGCCTGGAGGCTGTGTGGGCCATGGCTGTGCAGACAGACATCCAAAAACCCTAACTCAGCTCAGGTTTGGGGCCGAGGTTACGGCAGGCCTGATCTACAGTCCATGAGGGGAGCTCCTCTGGATATGAAAGAAGGGTGAGAGGGAGGCAGTCGCTCAGGCTTTTGTCTCTGGATGTTTTGTCCACAATGGCCGTTTAATGTAGGAGTTGCCTCATGGGTCGTAGAAGTCTCCCTCTCTGGTAGTTTGTCCAGCCCCCAAGAGTTTGGGGTCATTCTGTGGGAAGGGAAGTGTCCTGTTTCTGCTTCATGTGTCCCCCCAGTAGAGGGATTCTAGAGCATAGCAGTGGGTACTGACAACTGGAATACTCGCCCTCTGGTTAAGCCTGGGGGCCTATGGATATGACAAGCCCCATATGCAGGATCTTGGTCCAGCCACTGAGAGGCGTTACTTTAATACGGGACTCACGCTGCAGGTCACAATGCATGTCTGTGCGCGAGGCGGCCCTCAAGCACTGGCGTGGCCTTTCGGACAATGCAGAATTTCCCACATTGAACGTTGGACAACATGCCAACCACAAGGTTTCTGGCCATGGGGAAGGAGGAATTCTAATTTCTGCATCACGTTCACCCCTGGGCAGTGATTGGAGATAAGGTCTAGGTTCTGAAGCCTGAAAACCAAGGTTGGGAAGAGATGACGACCTACACCCATAGCGGGTCCTATGTGTCCAGGTTGGGGCCAGCTGTCTGGGTATCGTTTGGGATGTCTTGTCTCAGGCTGTGCCAGACAGGGCATTAGTATACAGGGTAGGCTGTATAATTGCTTTACAATCAAGTGGCATGCATTAGAAAATCATTTGGGTTTTCTTATTAGCAGCATAGGGCAAAGTTTTTCTTCTGGAGGGCAGGCAGAGTGCTGCATTGTGGCATCGGAATTCCCAAACTGGAGGGCTTGTGGGCCAGGAGAGTGAGAACGGAAGTCTGAGAACACAAGCTAGGCTTAGGTTTCGGGGCAAGGACATGGCAGGCACACTCTGCAGAGCTGAATTGAGATCTCATGCGTCTGAAGTCAGGTCGAGATTCAGACTTTGGCTCAGGTTTGAGTTTCTGTCCATGTTGGCCCCTTCAGGAAGGGGGGACATTATGAGCCCATGGGGGATTTCCCTCTATTGGAGTTGTGAGATGCTCCAAACCGCAAGGATTCCTTCTGTGGGACAATTAAGATTTGTTGGATGGCTCCAGGACGTCTTATAAGGTATTTTTCCAGAACAGGGTTCTAAGTATGAATGCCTGGGCAGCCAGCCTCACATTCCAATTGTCTCCTAGCAACAAGAAACGTTTGATCTGCTGGCTTGGGGTAGCAACAGAGGGGGCTGAGTTGAAATGGACTTTCCTGAGGATGGTCTTAATGTTGGTTTGAGTCCATGGAGACCTTGGTATGGGGTAGTGGCACCAGGGCCCTGAAGGATTCTCCTAAACAGAGGTTATGACAAAGCTCCAATGAGCAAGTTTTCCATGGGGAGACGAGATTTGTTCTTATTGGTGCCTCAGGAAACCACCATATGCTGGTATTGGAAAGGAGGCCTCTGAGGAGAGATGCCTGAAAACCAAAGCAATGGATCTGATTAGGGCCTAGGGGTCTGTCCGGTTCAATATTCTTCTCTGGGGACATCTGTTGTCTGAGTGGAGGTAGTTGCTCAGCCGGTTTGAGATCACCCCTGTTTGTCCTGGGCGGCCTACACTAATGGGATGGCCTCGGTGACTTTGGAGGTTTTTCCTCATTTGCAAGGTTGTGGCCAATGGAATGGGAAGAATTCCCTTGAAAGGGAAGCACAGTCCTGAGGTGTGGCTCCAGGGACCCAATTGTGGAGCGTATTTGGTCCAGGGCTATTTGGACAAAAGTCTGAAAACACAAACTCCACTTAGGTTGGGGGATGTAGGTATGGCCGACCGATCTATAGACCGTGAGGAGAACTCTTCGGGATATGAACAAAGGGCGAATGTGAGGTGCTGGCTCATGCTTTTTTTTTTTTTCTGGAATTGTGTCACCGATTGCCATGGAATGTCGGGGTGTCCTCATGGGTCATTGATGAGGCTCCCTTTCTGGGGATTTGACCCGATCCCAAGAGTTTGGGGTCATTCTGTGGGAAGGGAGGAGGCCTTTCTTGTTTTTTTGTTTATTTTTTTAGTATTATTATTTTTTTTTACCTAAGGTGGACCACCAAAAGAGGGATCCAAGAGCAGAGTCCTGGCGAGGAGCGACTGGACAACCAGACCTCTGGTTAACATTGGGACCTAAGAACATGGCAAGCCCCATATGTGGGCTCTTGGTCCAGACACTGAGAGGCCTTCCTTGAGGATAGGTCTCACACTGAGTTTCACAATGTGTTTTTGTGCCCAAGGAGCCCCTCAAGTCAGGGCGTGGCCTAATGTACCATGCTGGTTTCTCCTACACTGAACGTTGCACAATATGGCAACCACAATTTTTCTGGCCATGGGGAAGATGGAGTTCTAATTTCTGCAACACTTTCACTCCTGGACTGTGATTGGATTTAAGGTCTAGGTTCTGAAGCCTGAAAACTGAGGTTGGGAAGAGATGAAGACCTAAGGCCATGGTGTGGCTGATGTGCTCAGTGTTCGGCCAGCTGTTGAGTGTGGGTTGGGAGGTGCAGGCTCAGGCTGTGGCAGACAGGGAATTAGTGCCCAGGCTAGACTGTATCATTGGGGTGCAGTCGAGTTTCGTGCAGGATGGTACTCATTTGTGGTTACTGGGTAGCCCCAGAGGGCAACGTTTTTCTTCTGGAGGGAAGACACAGTGCCACATAGTGGCTCCAGAATTCCCAAACTGGAAGGCTTGTGGGCCAGGAGTGTGAGAAACAAATTCTGAGAACACAAGCCAGACTTAGATTTCGGGGTGAGGGGACGGCAGGCACCCTCTGCAGAGATGATTCGAGATCCCGTATGCCTGAAGACAGAGCTAGAATCAGACGTTGGCTTACGTCGGAGTTTCTGTCCATGACGGCCCCTTCATGAAGGGGACGGTGTCGCGAGGACATGGAGGTTTTCCCATGATGGGAATTGTGAGATGCTCCAAACCGCAATGATGCCTTCTGTGGGACAGTCGAGACCTGTTGGATGGCTCCAGGACATCCCATAAGGAAGTTATCCAGAGCAGGGTTCTAAGGATCGATGCCTGGGCAGCCTGCCTCCCATTCCAGGTGTCTCATAGCGCCAAGGCAAGTTCGCCTGCTGGATCTAGGGGAACAACCGAGGCGGGTGTGTTGAAATGGGTGAGTTGAGGATGGGTCATAATGTGCATTTGTGTCGATGTAGACCTTGGAATGGGGTGCTTGACCCGGGGCCTTGAGGGATGTTCATAACCGGAGGTTTTTATGGCCTCTAAAGAGTACGTTTCCTATGTAGAGAAGAGAATTGTTTTGATGAGTGCCTAAGGAATCTCCCATATGCTGGTATGGGAAACCAGGCCTCTGAGGAGAGATGACTGGAAACAAAAGCAATCGAGATGATTAGGCCCTAGGTGCCTGTCCGGTTCAATCTCTTTCCTGAGGATACGTGTCTAAGGATCTGAGGGGATGTAGTTGCTCAGCTTGTGTCAGATCGCCCCTGTTTGTCCTGGGCAGCCTATAATATTGGGATGGCCTCAGGACTTTGGAGTTTCTCCTAATCTATAGGGTTGTGGCCAATGGAATGGGCAGAAATCCCCTGGAGAGGGCAAGCACAGTTCTGAGTTTGGCTCTAGGGGCCCAGCCTTGAGGCTGTGTGGGCCAGGCCTGTGGGGACAAAAGTCTGAAAACACAAACTCCGCTTAGGATTGGGGACATAGGTATGGCACGCCCAATCTACAGACCATGATAACACTTAGGGATATGAAAAAGGGTGAGTTTGAGGTGCTTGCTCAGGTTTTGTCTCTGGATTTGTGTCAACAATGTGGGTGGAATGCTGGCGTGGCCTCCTGGCTTGTAGATGGCTTTCCTTCTCTGAGGATTTGACCCGATCCCAAGAGTTTGGGTACATTCTGTGGGATGGGGGGAGTCTTTTCTGTTTTTTATTTTATTTTATTTTAGATTTTATTTTATGTACCTCAAGTGTCCCAATAAAAAAGGGATTCCAGAGCAGAGTCCTTGGGAGGGTCAACTGGATATCCCCACCTCTGTTTAAGTTTGGGGGCCTAGGGGCATGGACAGTCCAATAGGCGGGCTCTTGATTCAGACACTGAGAGGCCTTCCTTGAGGACAGGGCTCATGCTGAGGGTCACAATGCCTATTTGTGCCAACAAGGCCCTCAAGCATGGGAAGTGCCTCATGGGCCACGCTGGATTCTCCTACACTGAACGTTGGAGAATATGCCAACCACAAGTTTTCCAGCCATGGAGAAGGAAGAGTTGTGGTTTCTGCATCACGTTCACCCCTGGACAGTGATTGGAGTTTAGGTCTAGGTTCTGAAACCCGAAAACTGAGGTTGGGAAGAGATGAAGACCTAAGGACCTGATGGGTCCAATGAGCTCAATGCGCGGCCAGCTCTTGAGCGTAGGTCTGGAGGTGTGGGCTCATGCTGTGTCAGACAAGGCATTAGACAGGGTAGACTGCATATTTGGGGTGCAGTCGAGTGGTGTTCAGTTGATCCTTATTCGGGTTTCTAGGTAGCTCCATAAGGCAACGTTTTTCTTCTGGAGGGCAGGCAGTGTGCTGCATTGTGGCCCCAGTATTGCCAATCTGTAGGGCTTTTGGGGCAGGGGTGTGAGGACGGTAGTCTGAGAAAAAAAGCTAGGCTTAGCTTTGGGGGTGAGTGCACAGAAGGCACACTCTGCAGAGCTGAATCAAGATCTCATGCACCTGAAGTCAGGGCGAATATCAGACGTTTGCTCAGGTTGGAGTTTCTGTCCATGATGGCCCCTTTATAAAGTGGAGCGTCTCAAGAGGTCATGTAGATTTTCCCACAATGGGAGTTGTGAGATGCTCCAGACTGCAAAGATTCCTTCTGTGGGACACTTGAGACCTGTTGGATGGCTCTAGGATGTCCCATGTGGAACGACTCCAGAGTAGGGTTCTAAGGATGGATGCCTGGGCAGCCCGCCTCCCATTCTAGTTGTCTCCTAGCAACAAGGCAGGTTTGATCTGCAGGCCCTGGGGGAGAAACCAAAGGGGTTGAGTTGACATGGACTCTCCCGACAATAGATCATAATGTGGGTTTAAGTCCATGGAGACCTTGGAATGGGGCGCTTGATCCGGGGCCCTGAAAGATTCTCCTAAACAGAGGTTTTTATAGAGCTCCAAAGAGTACATTTCCTATGTGGAGATGAGATTTTTCTGATGAGTGCCTCAGTAATCCCCCGTATTCTGGTATTGGAAACCAGGCCTCTGAGGAGAGATGCCTGGAAACAAAAGCAATGGATCTGATTAGAGCCTAAGTGCCTGTCCAATTCAATCTTATTCTATGGGGATATCTGTCTCTGGGTCTGAGTGGAGGTAGTTTCCTAACTTGTGAAAGATCATCCCTGTTTGTCCTGGGCAGCCAACACTATTGGGATGGCCTCGGGGAGTTTGGAGGATTCTCCTAATCTATAGGGTTGTGGCCAATGGAAATGGCAGAATTCCAGTGGAGAGGGAAGCCACAGTCCTGAGGTGTGTCTCCAGGGGCCCCAGCTTGGATGGTGTGTGGGCCAGGACTGTGGGGACAGAAGTCTGAAAACACAAACTCAGCTTAGGTTTGGTATGTATGAAGGCTCGATCTACAGACAGTAAGAATTTCCCGGGCTATGAACAAAGGGCGAGTATGTGGCGCTTGCTCAAGCTTTTGTCTCTGGATTTTGTGTCAACGGTGGCCGTGGAATGTCGGGGTGTCCTCAAGGGCTATGGACAATCCTTTCTCTGGTGATTTGGCCTGATCCCAAGGGGTTGGGATCATTCTGTGGATGGGAAGAGTCCTTTCTGTATTTTTTTTTTACCTCAGGTGTTCCACCAAAGAGGGATTCCAGAGTAGAGCCCTGAGTAGGGGTGACTAGACATCTCGAACTCTGGTTGAGATTGGGGGACTAGGGGCTTCGCAAACCCCATATGTGGGCTGTTGTTCCAGTGACTAAGAGGCTTTACATGAGGATAGGGCTCACGCTGAGGGTCACAATGTGTGTTTGTGCAAATTGTGGCCCTCAGGGATAGGTGGGGCCTCATAGTCCATGCTGCTTTCTCCTACAATGAACATTGGACAACATGCCAACCACTAGGTTTCTTGCCAAGGCGAAGGAGAAGTTCTGATTCTTGCATCACGTTCACTCCTGAGCAGTGAGTGGAGATAAGGCCTAAGTTCTGAAGGTGAAAACTGAGGTTGGGTAGAGATGATGGCCTAAAGCCATTGTGGGTGTGATATGCTCTGTGTACGGCCAGCTGTCTGGGTGTTGAACTGGAGGTCTGCCCTCAGGCTGTGTCAGACAGGGCTTTAGTGCACAGGCTAGACTTATAATTGGGGTATGGTCGAGTGGCATGCAGGTTGTTACTCATTTGGCGTTTCCGGTTAGCCCTATAGGGCAACATTTTTCTTCTGGAGGGCAGGCAGAGTGCTGCATTGTGTCTCCAGAATTGCCAAACTGGAGGGGTGTGGCCAGGATTGTGAGGAAGGAAGTCTGAAAACACAAGCTAGCACGAGTTTTGGGGCCAAGAGCATAGCAGGCCCACTCTGCAGAGGCTGAATCCAGATCTCCTGCAGGTGAGGTCAGGGCGAGTATCAGATGTTGCCTCAAGCTGGAGTTTGTGTCCATGACGGCCCCTTCCTGAAGGGGGTGGGGGCGTCATGAGGCCAGGGAGGTTTCCCTACGCTGGGAGTTGTGAGCTGCTCCAAACTTCAAAGATTCCTTCTTCAGGACAGTCGAGTACTATTGGATGGTTCCAGGATGCCCCATACAGAAAGACTCGAGAGCAGGGCCCTAAGCATGGATGCCGAGAAACGCCAAATCACCTTCCCATTGCCTGGTCGAGACAAGGCACGCTCAATCTGCGGGCTCTTGGGTGAGCTACCCAGAAGGCTGAGTTTAAATGGACTCTCCTGAGGATGAGTCATAATGTGGGTTGGTGGCCATGGAGACCTTGGAATGAGGCAGTAGCTAAGGGACTCTGCAGGATTCTCCAACCCGAAGGGCTTGACACAACTCCAACAAAGAAGCTTCCCATGTGGAGATGAGAGGTCTTCTGTCTGGTGCCTCAGGAAAGCCCCGTATGCTGGTCTTCGAACCCAGGCCTCTGAGGAGTGATACCTGGACACCAAAGCAAGAATTCATAATAGGGCCTAGGGGCCTGTCTGGTTCAATCTTCTGTCTCTGCGGATATCTGTCTGTGTGTCTGCATGGAGGTAGTAGTTGCTCAGCTTGTGTCATAATGCCCCTATTTGTCCAGTGCGGCTTGCAGTAGTGGGATGTCCTTGGGGACCTTGAGGTTTCTACTATTTTGTAGAGTTGTGGCCAATGGAATGGGCAGTTTCTTAGGAGAGAGCAGGCACAGTTCTGTGGTGTGGCTCCAGAGACCCCAGCCTGGAGGCTGTGTGGGCCATGGCTGTGCAGACAGACATCCAAAAACCCTAACTCAGCTCAGGTTTGGGGCCGAGGTTACGGCAGGCCTGATCTACAGTCCATGAGGGGAGCTCCTCTGGATATGAAAGAAGGGTGAGAGGGAGGCAGTCGCTCAGGCTTTTGTCTCTGGATGTTTTGTCCACAATGGCCGTTTAATGTAGGAGTTGCCTCATGGGTCGTAGAAGTCTCCCTCTCTGGTAGTTTGTCCAGCCCCCAAGTGTTTGGGGTCATTCTGTGGGAAGGGAAGTGTCCTGTTTTCTGCCTCATGTGTCCCCCCAGTAGAGAGATTCTTGAGCATAGCAGTGGGTACTGACAATTAGAATACTCGCCCTCTGGTTAAGCCTGGGGGCCTATGGATATGACAAGCCCCATATGCAGGATCTAGGTCCAGCCACTGAGAGGCATTACTTTAATACGGGACTCACGCTGCAGGGCACAATGCAAGTCTGTGCCCTAGGTGGCCCTCAAGCACTGGCGTGGCCTTTCGGACAATGCAGGTTTTCCCACATTGAACGCTGGACAACATGCCAACCACAACGTTTCTGGCCATGGGGAAGGAGGAATTCTAATTTCTGCATCACGTTCACCCCTGGGCAGTGATTGGAGATAAGGTCTAGGTTCTGAAGCCTGAAAACCAAGGTTGGGAAGAGATGACGACCTACAGCCATAGCGGGTCCTATGTGTCCATGTTGGGGCCAGATGTCTGGGTGTCATTTGGGATGTCTTGTCTCAGGCTGTGCCAGACAGGGCATTAGAATACAGGGTGGGCTGTATAATTGCTTTACAATCGAGTGGCATGCATTAGAAAATCATTTGGGGTTTCTTATTAGCAGCATAGGGCAAAGTTTTTCTTCCTGAGGGCAGGCAGAGTGCGGCATTGTGGCTTCGGAATTCCCAATCTGGAGGGCTTGTGGGCCAGGAGAGTGAGTACGGAAGTCTGAGAACACAAGCTAGGCTTAGGTTTCGGGGCAAGGACATGGCAGGCACACTCTGCAGAGCTGAATTGAGATCTCATGCGTCTGAAGTCAGGTCGAGGTTCAGACTTTGGCTCAGGTTTGAGTTTCTGTCCATGTGGGCCCCTTCAGGAAGGGGGGGCATTATGAGGCCATGGGGGTTTTCCCACTATTGGAGTTGTGAGATGCTCCAAACCGCAAGGATTCCTTCTGTGGGACAATAAAGATTTGGTGGATGGCTCCAGGACGTCTTATAAGGTATTTTTCCAGAACAGGGTCCTAAGTATGGATGCCTGGGCAGTCAGCCTCACAATCCAATTGTCTCCTAGCAACAAGAAACGTTTGATCTGCTGGCTTGGGGTAGCAACAGAGGGGGCTGAGTTGAAATGGACTTTCCTGAGGATGGTCTTAATGTTGGTTTGAGTCCATGGAGACCTTGGTATGGGGCAGTGGCACCAGGGCCCTGAAGGATTCTCCTAACCAGAGGTTATGACAAAGCTCCAATGAGCAAGATTTCCATGGGGAGACCAGATTTGTTCTTATTGGTGCCTCAGGAAACCACCATATGCTGGTATTGGAAACGAGGCCTCTGAGGAGAGATGCCTAAAAACCAAAGCAATGGATCTGACTAGGGTCTAGGGGCCTGTCCGGTTCAATATTCTTTTCTGGGGACATCTGTTGTCTGAGTGGAGGTAGTTGCTCAGCTGGTTTGAGATCACCCCTGTTTCTCCTGGGCGGCCTACACTATTGGGATGGCCTCGGTGACTTTGGAGGTTTTTCCTCATTTGCAAGGTTGTGGCCAATGGAATGGGAAGAATTCCCTTGAAAGGGAAGCACAGTCCTGAGGTGTGGCTCCAGGGACCCAAGTGTGGAGCGTGTGTGGTCCAGGGCTATTTGGACAAAAGTCTGAAAACACAAACTCCACTTAGGTTGGGGGATGTAGGTATGGCCGGCCCGATCTATAGACCGTGAGGAGAACTCTTCGGGATATGAACAAAGGGCGAATGTGAGGTGCTTGCTCATGCTTTTTTTTTTTTTTTTTCTGGAAATCTGTCATCGATTGCCATGGAATGTTGGGGTGTCCTCATGGGCCATGGATGAGGCTCCCTTTCTGGGGATTTGACCTGATCCCAAGAGTTTGGGGTCATTCTGTAGGAAGGGAGGAGGCCTTTCTGGTTTTTTTGTTTATTTTTGTTTATTTACTTTTTTTTTTACCTCAGGAGGACCAACAAAAGAGGGATTCCAGAGCAGAGACGTGGGTTGGGGCAACTGGACAACCAGACCTCTGGTTAACATTGGGACCTAAGAACATGGCAATCCCCATATGTGGGCTCTTGGTCCAGACACTGAGAGGCCTTCCTTGAGGATAGGTCTCACACTGAGTTTCACAATGTGTTTTTGTGCCCAAGGAGCCCCTCAAGTCAGGGCGTGGCCTAATGTACCATGCTGGTTTCTCCTACAGGGAACGTTGCACAATATGGCAACCACAAGTTTTCTGGCCATGGGGAAGATGGAGTTCTAATTTCTGCAACACTTTCACTCCTGGACTGTGATTGGATTTAAGGTCTAGGTTCTGAAGCCTGAAATCTGAGGTTGGGAAGAGATGAAGACATAAGACCATGGTGTGTCTGATGTGCTCAGTGTTCGGCCAGCTGTTGAGTGTGGGTTGGGAGGTGCAGGCTCAGGCTGTGGCAGACAGGGAATTAGTGCCCAGGCTAGACTGTATCATTGGGGTGCAGTCGAGTTTCGTGCAGGATGGTACTCATTTGTGGTTACTGGGTAGCCCCAGAGGGCAACGTTTTTCTTCTGGAGGGAAGACACAGTGCCATATTGTGGCTCCAGAATTCCCAAACTGGAAGGCTTGTGGGCCAGGAGTGTGATGAAAAAATTCTGAGAACACAAGCCAGACTTAGATTTCGGGGTGAGGGGACGGCAGGCACCCTCTGCAGAGATGATTCGAGATCCTGTATACCTGAAGACAGAGCTAGGATCAGACGTTGGCTTAGGTCGAAGTTTCTGTCCATGACAGCCCCTTCATGAAGGGGAGGGTGTCACGAGGACATGGAGGTTTTCCCACGATGGGAATTGTGAGATGCTCCAAACCGCAATGATTCCTTCTGTGGGACAGTCGAGACCTGTTGGATGGATCCAGGACATCCCATAAGGACGTTATCCAGAGCAGGGTTCTAAGGATGGATGCCTGGGCAGCCTGCCTCCCATTCCAGGTGTCTCATAGCGCCAAGGCAAGTTCGATCTGCTGGATCTAGGGGAGCAACCGAGGCGGGTGTGTTGAAATGGGTGAGTTGAGGATGGGTCATAATGTGCATTTGTGTCCATGTAGACCTTGGAATGGGGTGCTTGAACCGGGGCCTTGAGGGATGTTCAAAACCGGAGGTTTTGATGGAGCTCTAAAGAGTATGTTTCCTATGTAGAGAAGAGAATTGTTTTGATGAGTGCCTAAGGAATCTCCCATATGCTGGTATTGGAAAACAGGCCTCTGAGGAGAGATGACTGGAATCAAAAGCAATGGATCTGATTAGGGCCTAAGTGCCTGTCCAGTTCAATCTTATTCTATGGGGATATCTGTCTCTGGGTCTGAGTGGAGGTAGTTTCCTAACTTGTGAGAGATCATCCCTGTGTGTCCTGGGCAGCCAACATTATTCGGATGGCCTGGGGGAGTTTGGCGGATTCTCCTAATCTATTGGGTTGTGGCCAATGGAAATAGCAGAATTCCCCTGGAGAGGGAAGCCACAGTCCTGAGGTGTGGCTCCAGGGGCCCCAGCTTGGATGGTTTGTTGGCCAGGCCTGTGGGGACAGAAGTCTGAAAACACAAACTCAGCTTAGTTTTGGGGATGTATGTATGAAGGCTCGATCTACAGACCGTGAGAATTTTCCGGGCTATGAACAAAGGGCGAGTATGTGGCGCTTGCACAGGCTTTTGTCTCTGGATTTTGTGTCAACGGTGGCCGTGGAATGTCGGAGTGTCCTCAAGGGCCATGGACAATTCTTTCTCTGGTGATTTGGCCTGATCCCAAGTGGTTGGGATCATTCTGTGGATGGGAAGAGTCCTTTATGTATTTTTTTTACCTCAGTTCTCCCACCAAAGAGGGATTCCAGAGTAGAGCCCTGAGTAGGTGTGACTAGACATCTCGAACTCTGGTTGAGATTGGGGGACTAGGGGCTTGGCAAGCCCCATATGTGTGCTGTTGTTCCAGTGACTAAGAGGCTTTACATGAGGATAGGGCTCACGCTGAGGGTCACAATGTGTGTTTGTGCACATTGTGGCCCTCAGGGATAGGTGGGGCCTCATAGTCCATGCTGCTTTCTCCTACAATGAACATTGGACAACATGCCAACCACTAGGTTTCTTGCCAAGGCGAAGGAGAAGTTCTGATTCTTGCATCACGTTCACTCCTGAGCAGTGAGTGGAGATAAGGTCTAGGTTCTGAAGGTGAAAACTGAGGTTGGGTAGAGATGATGGCCTAAAGCCATTGTGGGTGTGATATGCTCTGTGTACGGCCAGCTGTCTGGGTGTTGGACTGGAGGTCTGCCCTAAGGCTGTGTCAGACAGGGCTTTAGTGCACAGGCTACACTGTATAATTGGGGTGTGGTCGAGTGGCATGAAGGTTGTTACTCATTTGGCGTTTCCGGTTAGCCCTATAGGGCAACATTTTTCTTCTGGAGGGCAGGCAGAGTGCTGCATTGTGTCTCCAGAATTGCCAAACTGGAGGGGTGTGGCCAGGATTGTGAGGAAGGAAGTCTGAAAACACAAGCTAGCATGAGTTTTGGGGCCAAGAGCATGGCAGGCCCACTCTGAAGAGGCTGAATCGAGATCTCCTGCAGGTGAGGTCAGGGCGAGTATCAGATGTTGCCTCAAGCTGGAGTTTGTGTCCATGACGGCCCCTTCCTGAAGGGGGTGGGGGCGTCATGAGGCCAGGGAGGTTTCCCTACGCTGGGAGTTGTGAGCTGCTCCCAACTTCAAAGTTTCCTTCTTCAGGACAGTCGAGTACTATTGTATGGTTCCAGGATGCCCCATACAGAAAGACTCGAGAGCAGGGGCCTAAGTTTGGATGCCGAGAAACGCCAACTCACCTTCCCATTGCCTGGTGGAGACAAGGCACGCTCAATCTGCGGGCTCTTGGGTGAGCTACCCAGAAGGCTGAGTTTAAATGGACTCTCCTGAGGATGAGTCATAATGTGGGTTGGTGGCCATGGAGACCTTGGAATGTGGCAGTAGCTAAGGGACTCTGCAGGATTCTCCAACCCGAAGGGCTTGACACAACTCCAACAAAGAAGTTTCCCATGTGGAGATGAGAGGTCTTCTGTCTGGTGCCTCAGGAAAGCCCCGTATGCTGGTCTTCGAACACAGGCCTCTGAGGAGTGATACCTGGACACCAAAGCAAGAGTTCATAATAGGGCCTAGGGGCCTGTCTGGTTCAATCTTCTGTCTCTGCGGATATCTGTCTGTGTGTCTGCATGGAGGTAGTAGTTGCTCAGCTTGTGTCATAATGCCCCTATTTGTCCAGTGCGGCTTGCGGTAGTGGGATGTCCTTGGGGACCTTGAGGTTTCTACTATTTTGTAGAGTTGTGGCCAATGGAATGGGCAGTTTCTTAGGAGAGAGCAGGCACAGTTCTGTGGTGTGGCTCCAGAGACCCCAGCCTGGAGGCTGTGTGGGCCATGGCTGTGCAGACAGACATCCAAAAACCCTAACTCAGCTCAGGTTTGGGGCCGAGGTTACGGCAGGCCTGATCTACAGTCCATGAGGGGAGCTCCTCTGGATATGAAAGAAGGGTGAGAGGGAGGCAGTCGCTCAGGCTTTTGTCTCTGGATGTTTTGTCCACAATGGCCGTTTAATGTAGGAGTTGCCTCATGGGTCGTAGAAGTCTCCCTCTCTGGTAGTTTGTCCAGCCCCCAAGTGTTTGGGGTCATTCTGTGGGAAGGGAAGTGTCCTGTTTTTTGCCTCATATGTCCCCCCAGTAGAGGGAATCTAGAGCATAGCAGTGGGTACTGACAACTGGAATACTCGCCCTCGGGTTAAGCCTGG
This sequence comes from Mustela nivalis, assembly GCF_964662115.1. Taxonomy (NCBI): domain Eukaryota; kingdom Metazoa; phylum Chordata; class Mammalia; order Carnivora; family Mustelidae; genus Mustela; species Mustela nivalis. The sequence goes on along the minus strand of NW_028136507.1, from coordinate 509,214 downwards.
GGGCCTATGGATATGACAAGCCCCATATGCAGGATCTCGGTCCAGCCCCTGAGAGGTGTTACTTTAATACGGGACTCACGCTGCAGGTCACAATGCATGTCTGTGCCCTAGGCGGCCCTCATACACTGGCGTGGCCTTTCGGACAATGCAAGTTTTCCCACATTGAACGTTGGACAACATGCCAACCACAAGGTTTCTGGCCATGGGGAAGGAGGAATTCTAATTTCTGCATCACGTTCACCCTGGGCAGTGATTGGAGATAAGGTCTAGGTTCTGAAGCCTGAAAACCGAGGTTGGGAAGAGATGACGACCTACAGCCATAGCGGGTCCTATGTGTCCAGGTTGGGGCCAGCTGTCTGGGTGTCGTTTGGGATGTCTTGTCTCAGGCTGTGCCAGACAGGGCATTAGAATACAGGGTGGGCTGTATAATTGCTTTACAATCGAGTGGCATGCATTAGAAAATCATTTGGGGTTTCTTATTAGAAGCATAGGGCAAAGTTTTTCTTCTGGAGGGCAGGCAGAGTGCTGCATTGTGGCTTCGGAATTCCCAAACTGGAGGGCTTGTGGGCCAGGAGAGTGAGGACGGAAGTCTGAGAACACAAGCTAGGCTTAGGTTTCGGGGCAAGGACATGGCAGCCACACTCTGCAGAGCTGAATTGAGATCTCATGTGTCTGAAGTCAGGTCGAGGATCAGACTTTGGCTCAGGTTTGAGTTTCTGTCCATGTTGGCCCCTTCATGAAGGGGGGACATTATGAGCCCATGGGGGTTTTCCCACTATTGGAGTTGTGAGATGCTCCAAACCGCAAGGATTCCTTCTGTGGGACAATGAAGATTTGTTGGATGGCTCCAGGACGTCTTATAAGGTATTTTTCCAGAACAGGGTTCTAAGTATGGATGCCTGGGCAGTCAGCCTCACAATCCAATTGTCTCCTAGCAACAACAAACGTTTGATCTGCTGGCTTGGGGTAGCAACAGAGGGGGCTGAGTTGAAATGGACTTTCCTGAGGATGGTCTTAATGTTGGTTTGAGTCCATGGAGACCTTGGTATGGGGCAGTGGCACCAGGGCCCTGAAGGATTCTCCTAACCAGAGGTTATGACAAAGCTCCAATGAGCAAGTTTTCCATGGGGAGACGAGATTTGTTCTTATTGGTGCCTCAGGAAACCACCATATGCTGGTATTGGAAACGAGGCCTCTGAGGAGAGATGCCTAAAAACCAAAGCAATGGATCTGATTAGGGCCTAGGGGCCTGTCCGGTTCAATATTCTTCTCTGGGGACATCTGTTGTCTGAGTGGAGGTAGTTGCTCAGCTGGTTTGAGATCACCCCTGTTTGTCCTGGGCGGCCTACACTAATGGGATGGCCTCGGTGACTTTGGAGGTTTTTCCTCATTTGCAAGGTTGTGGCCAATGGAATGGGAAGAATTCCCTTGAAAGGGAAGCACAGCCCTGAGGTGTGGCTCCAGGGACCCAAGTATGGAGCGTGTGTGGTCCAGGGCTATTTGGACAAAAGTCTGAAAACACAAACTCCACTTAGGTTGGGGGATGTAGGTATGGCCGGCCCGATCTATAGACCGTGAGGAGAACTCTTCGGGATATGAACAAAGGGCGAATGTGAGGTGCTGGCTCATGCTTTTTTTTTTTTTTTTTTTTCTGGAAATGTGTCACCGATTGCCATGGAATGTCGGGGTGTCCTCATGGGCCATCGATGAGGCTCCCTTTCTGGGGATTTGACCCGATCCCAAGAGTTTGGGGTCATTCTGTGGGAAGGGAGGAGGCCTTTCTTGTTTTTTTGTTTATTTTTTTATTATTATTATTTTTTTTACCTAAGGTGGACCACCAAAAGAGGGATTCCAGAGCAGAGTCCTGGGGAGGGGCGACTGGACAACCAGACCTCTGGTTAACATTGGGACCTAAGAACATGGCAAGCCCCATATGTGGGCTCTTGGTCCAGACACTGAGAGGCCTTCCCTGAGGAATGGTCTCACACTGAGTTTCACAATGTGTTTTTGTGCCCAAGGAGCCCCTCAAGTCAGGGCGTGGCCTAATGTACCATGCTGGTTTCTCCTACAGGGAACGTTGCACCATATGGCAACCACAAGTTTTCTGGCCATGGGGAAGATGGAGTTCTAATTTCTGCAACACTTTCACTCCTGGACTGTGATTGGATTTAAGGTCTAGGTTCTGAAGCCTGAAAACTGAGGTTGGGAAGAGATGAAGACCTAAGGCCATGGTGTGGCTGATGTGCTCAGTGTTCGGCCAGCTGTTGAGTGTGGGTTGGGAGGTGCAGGCTCAGGCTGTGGCAGACAGGGAATTAGTGCCCAGGCTAGACTGTATCATTGGGGTGCAGTCGAGTTTCGTGCAGGATGGTACTCATTTGTGGTTACTGGGTAGCCCCAGAGGGCAACGTTTTTCTTCTGGAGGGAAGACACAGTGCCACATAGTGGCTCCAGAATTCCCAAACTGGAAGGCTTGTGGGCCAGGAGTGTGATGAAAAAATTCTGAGAACACAAGCCAGACTTAGATTTCGGGGTGAGGGGACGGCAGGCACCCTCTGCAGAGATGATTCGAGATCCTGTATACCTGAAGACAGAGCTAGGGTCAGACGTTGGCTTAGGTCGAAGTTTCTGTCCATGACAGCCCCTTCATGAAGGGGAGGGTGTCACGAGGACATGGAGGTTTTCCCACGATGGGAATTGTGAGATGCTCCAAACCGCAATGATTCCTTCTGTGGGACAGTCGAGACCTGTTGGATGGCTCCAGGACATCCCATAAGGACGTTATCCAGAGCAGGGTTCTAAGGATGGATGCCTGGGCAGCCTGCCTCCCATTCCAGGTGTCTCATAGCGCCAAGGCAAGTTCGATCTGCTGGATCTAGGGGAGCAACCGAGGCGGGTGTGTTGAAATGGGTGAGTTGAGGATGGGTCATAATGTGCATTTGTGTCCATGTAGTCCTTGGAATGGGGTGCTTGAACCGGGGCCTTGAGGGATGTTCATAACCGGAGGTTTTGATGGAGCTCTAAAGAGTATGTTTCCTATGTAGAGAAGAGAATTGTTTTGATGAGTGCCTAAGGAATCTCCCATATGCTGGTATTGGAAAACAGGCCTCTGAGGAGAGATGACTGGAATCAAAAGCAATGGATCTGATGAGGGCCTAAGTGCCTGTCCAGTTCAATCTTATTCTATGGGGATATCTGTCTCTGGGTCTGAGTGGAGGTAGTTTCCTAACTTGTGAGAGATCATCCCTGTGTGTCCTGGGCAGCCAACATTATTCGGATGGCCTGGGGGAGTTTGGCGGATTCTCCTAATCTATTGGGTTGTGGCCAATGGAAATAGCAGAATTCCCCTGGAGAGGGAAGCCACAGTCCTGAGGTGTGGCTCCAGGGGCCCCAGCTTGGATGGTGTGTTGGCCAGGCCTGTGGGGACAGAAGTCTGAAAACACAAACTCAGCTTAGTTTTGGGGATGTATGTATGAAGGCTCGATCTACAGACCGTGAGAATTTTCCGGGCTATGAACAAAGGGCGAGTATGTGGCGCTTGCTCAGGCTTTTGTCTCTGGATTTTGTGTCAACGGTGGCCGTGGAATGTCGGAGTGTCCTCAAGGGCCATGGACAATTCTTTCTCTGGTGATTTGGCCTGATCCCAAGTGGTTGGGATCATTCTGTGGATGGGAAGAGTCCTTTATGTATTTTTTTTTACCTCAGTTCTCCCACCAAAGAGGGATTCCAGAGTAGAGCCCTGAGTAGGTGTGACTAGACATCTCGAACTCTGGTTGAGATTGGGGGACTAGGGGCTTGGCAAGCCCCATATGTGGGCTGTTGTTCCAGTGACTAAGAGGCTTTACATGAGGATAGGGCTCACGCTGAGGGTCACAATGTGTGTTTGTGCACATTGTGGCCCTCAGGGATAGGTGGGGCCTCATAGTCCATGCTGCTTTCTCCTACAATGAACATTGGACAACATGCCAACCACTAGGTTTCTTGCCAAGGCGAAGGAGAAGTTCTGATTCTTGCATCACGTTCACTACTGAGCAGTGAGTGGAGATAAGGTCTAGGTTCTGAAGGTGAAAACTGAGGTTGGGTAGAGATGATGGCCTAAAGCCATTGTGGGTGTGATATGCTCTGTGTACGGCCAGCTGTCTGGGTGTTGGACTGGAGGTCTGCCCTCAGGCTGTGTCAGACAGGGCTTTAGTGCACAGGCTAGACTGTATAATTGGGGTGTGGTCGAGTGGCATGCAGGTTGTTACTCATTTGGCGTTTCCGGTTAGCCCTATAGGGCAACATTTTTCTTCTGGAGGGCAGGCAGAGTGCTGCATTGTGTCTCCAGAATTGCCAAACTGGAGGGGTGTGGCCAGGATTGTGAGGAAGGAAGTCTGAAAACACAAGCTAGCATGAGTTTTGGGGCCAAGAGCATGGCAGGCCCACTCTGAAGAGGCTGAATCGAGATCTCCTGCAGGTGAGGTCAGGGCGAGTATCAGATGTTGCCTCAAACTGGAGTTTGTGTCCATGACGGCCCCTTCCTGAAGGGGGTGGGGGCGTCATGAGGCCAGGGAGGTTTCCCTACGCTGGGAGTTGTGAGCTGCTCCCAACTTCAAAGTTTCCTTCTTCAGGACAGTCGAGTACTATTGTATGGTTCCAGGATGCCCCATACAGAAAGACTCGAGAGCAGGGGCCTAAGTTTGGATGCCGAGAAACGCCAACTCACCTTCCCATTGCCTGGTGGAGACAAGGCACGCTCAATCTGCGGGCTCTTGGGTGAGCTACCCAGAAGGCTGAGTTTAAATGGACTCTCCTGAGGATGAGTCATAATGTGGGTTGGTGGCCATGGAGACCTTGGAATGTGGCAGTAGCTAAGGGACTCTGCAGGATTCTCCAACCCGAAGGGCTTGACACAACTCCAACAAGGAAGCTTCCCATGTGGAGATGAGAGGTCTTTTGTCTGGTGCCTCAGGAAAGCCCCGTATGCTGGTCTTCGAACCCAGGCCTCTGAGGAGTGATACCTGGACACCAAAGCAAGAGTTCATAATAGGGCCTAGGGGCCTGTCTGGTTCAATCTTCTGTCTCTGCGGATATCTGTCTGTGTGTCTGCATGGAGGTAGTAGTTGCTCAGCTTGTGTCATAATGCCCCTATTTGTCCAGTGCGGCTTGCGGTAGTGGGATGTCCTTGGGGACCTTGAGGTTTCTACTATTTTGTAGAGTTGTGGCCAATGGAATGGGCAGTTTCTTAGGAGAGAGCAGGCACAGTTCTGTGGTGTGGCTCCAGAGACCCCAGCCTGGAGGCTGTGTGGGCCATGGCTGTGCAGACAGACATCCAAAAACCCTAACTCAGCTCAGGTTTGGGGCCGAGGTTACGGCAGGCCTGATCTACAGTCCATGAGGGGAGCTCCTCTGGATATGAAAGAAGGGTGAGAGGGAGGCAGTCGCTCAGGCTTTTGTCTCTGGATGTTTTGTCCACAATGGCCGTTTAATGTAGGAGTTGCCTCATGGGTCATAGAAGTCTCCCTCTCTGGTAGTTTGTCCAGCCCCCAAGTGTTTGGGGTCATTCTGTGGGAAGGGAAGTGTCCTGTTTTTTGCCTCATATGTCCCCCCAGTAGAGGGATTCTAGAGCATAGCAGTGGGTACTGACAACTGGAATACTCGCCCTCGGGTTAAGCCTGGGGGCCTATGGATATGACAAGCCCCATATGCAGGATCTTGGTCCAGCCCCTGAGAGGCGTTACTTTAATACGGGACTCACGCTGCAGGTCACAATGCATGTCTGTGCCCTAGGCGGCCCTCAAGCACTGGCGTGGCCTTTCGGACAATGCAGGTTTTCCCACATTGAACGTTGGACAACATGCCAACCACAAGGTTTCTGGCCATGGGGAAGGAGGAATTCTAATTTCTGCATCACGTTCACCCTGGGCAGTGATTGGAGATAAGGTCTAGGTTCTGAAGCCTGAAAACCGAGGTTGGGAAGAGATGACGACCTACAGCCATAGCGGGTCCTATGTGTCCAGGTTGGGGCCAGCTGTCTGGGTGTCGTTTGGGATGTCTTGTCTCAGGCTGTGCCAGACAGGGCATTAGAATACAGGGTGGGCTGTATAATTGCTTTACAATCGAGTGGCATGCATTAGAAAATCATTTGGGGTTTCTTATTAGAAGCATAGGGCAAAGTTTTTCTTCTGGAGGGCAGGCAGAGTGCTGCATTGTGGCTTCGGAATTCCCAAACTGGAGGGCTTGTGGGCCAGGAGAGTGAGGACGGAAGTCTGAGAACACAAGCTAGGCTTAGGTTTCGGGGCAAGGACATGGCAGCCACACTCTGCAGAGCTGAATTGAGATCTCATGTGTCTGAAGTCAGGTCGAGGATCAGACTTTGGCTCAGGTTTGAGTTTCTGTCCATGTTGGCCCCTTCATGAAGGGGGGACATTATGAGCCCATGGGGGTTTTCCCACTATTGGAGTTGTGAGATGCTCCAAACCGCAAGGATTCCTTCTGTGGGACAATGAAGATTTGTTGGATGGCTCCAGGACGTCTTATAAGGTATTTTTCCAGAACAGGGTTCTAAGTATGGATGCCTGGGCAGTCAGCCTCACAATCCAATTGTCTCCTAGCAACAACAAACGTTTGATCTGCTGGCTTGGGGTAGCAACAGAGGGGGCTGAGTTGAAATGGACTTTCCTGAGGATGGTCTTAATGTTGGTTTGAGTCCATGGAGACCTTGGTATGGGGCAGTGGCACCAGGGCCCTGAAGGATTCTCCTAACCAGAGGTTATGACAAAGATCCAATGAGCAAGTTTTCCATGGGGAGACGAGATTTGTTCTTATTGGTGCCTCAGGAAACCACCATATGCTGGTATTGGAAACGAGGCCTCTGAGGAGAGATGCCTAAAAACCAAAGCAATGGATCTGATTAGGGCCTAGGGGCCTGTCCGGTTCAATATTCTTCTCTGGGGACATCTGTTGTCTGAGTGGAGGTAGTTGCTCAGCTGGTTTGAGATCACCCCTGTTTGTCCTGGGCGGCCTACACTAATGGGATGGCCTCGGTGACTTTGGAGGTTTTTCCTCATTTGCAAGGTTGTGGCCAATGGAATGGGAAGAATTCCCTTGAAAGGGAAGCACAGTCCTGAGGTGTGGCTCCAGGGACCCAAGTGTGCAGCGTGTGTGGTCCAGGGCTATTTGGACAAAAGTCTGAAAACACAAACTCCACTTAGGTTGGGGGATGTAGGTATGGCCGGCCCGATCTATAGACCGTGAGGAGAACTCTTCGGGATATGAACAAAGGGCGAATGTGAGGTGCTGGCTCATGCTTTTTTTTTTTTTTTTTTTTCTGGAAATGTGTCACCGATTGCCATGGAATGTCGGGGTGTCCTCATGGGCCATCGATGAGGCTCCCTTTCTGGGGATTTGACCCGATCCCAAGAGTTTGGGGTCATTCTGTGGGAAGGGAGGAGGCCTTTCTTGTTTTTTTGTTTATTTTTTTATTATTATTATTTTTTTTTACCTAAGGTGGACCAACAAAAGAGGGATTCCAGAGCAGAGTCCGGGGGAGGGGCGACTGGACAACCAGACCTCTGGTTAACATTGGGACCTAAGAACATGGCAAGCCCCATATGTGGGCTCTTGGTCCAGACACTGAGAGGCCTTCCCTGAGGAATGGTCTCACACTGAGTTTCACAATGTGTTTTTGTGCCCAAGGAGCCCCTCAAGTCAGGGCGTGGCCTAATGTACCATGCTGGTTTCTCCTACAGGGAACGTTGCACCATATGGCAACCACAAGTTTTCTGGCCATGGGGAAGATGGAGTTCTAATTTCTGCAACACTTTCACTCCTGGACTGTGATTGGATTTAAGGTCTAGGTTCTGAAGCCTGAAAACTGAGGTTGGGAAGAGATGAAGACCTAAGGCCATGGTGTGGCTGATGTGCTCAGTGTTCGGCCAGCTGTTGAGTGTGGGTTGGGAGGTGCAGGCTCAGGCTGTGGCAGACAGGGAATTAGTCCCCAGGCTAGACTGTATCATTGGGGTGCAGTCGAGTTTCATGCAGGATGGTACTCATTTGTGGTTACTGGGTAGCCCCAGAGGGCAACGTTTTTCTTCTGGAGGGAAGACACAGTGCCACATAGTGGCTCCAGAATTCCCAAACTGGAAGGCTTGTGGGCCAGGAGTGTGATGAAAAAATTCTGAGAACACAAGCCAGACTTAGATTTCGGGGTGAGGGGACGGCAGGCACCCTCTGCAGAGATGATTCGAGATCCTGTATACCTGAAGACAGAGCTAGGATCAGACGTTGGCTTAGGTCGAAGTTTCTGTCCATGACAGCCCCTTCATGAAGGGGAGGGTGTCACGAGGACATGGAGGTTTTCCCACGATGGGAATTGTGAGATGCTCCAAACCGCAATGATTCCTTCTGTGGGACAGTCGAGACCTGTTGGATGGCTCCAGGACATCCCATAAGGACGTTATCCAGAGCAGGGTTCTAAGGATGGATGCCTGGGCAGCCTGCCTCCCATTCCAGGTGTCTCATAGCGCCAAGGCAAGTTCGATCTGCTGGATCTAGGGGAGCAACCGAGGCGGGTGTGTTGAAATGGGTGAGTTGAGGATGGGTCATAATGTGCATTTGTGTCCATGTAGTCCTTGGAATGGGGTGCTTGAACCGGGGCCTTGAGGGATGTTCATAACCGGAGGTTTTGATGGAGCTCTAAAGAGTATGTTTCCTATGTAGAGAAGAGAATTGTTTTGATGAGTGCCTAAGGAATCTCCCATATGCTGGTATTGGAAAACAGGCCTCTGAGGAGAGATGACTGGAATCAAAAGCAATGGATCTGATGAGGGCCTAAGTGCCTGTCCAGTTCAATCTTATTCTATGGGGATATCTGTCTCTGGGTCTGAGTGGAGGTAGTTTCCTAACTTGTGAGAGATCATCCCTGTGTGTCCTGGGCAGCCAACATTATTCGGATGGCCTGGGGGAGTTTGGCGGATTCTCCTAATCTATTGGGTTGTGGCCAATGGAAATAGCAGAATTCCCCTGGAGAGGGAAGCCACAGTCCTGAGGTGTGGCTCCAGGGGCCCCAGCTTGGATGGTGTGTTGGCCAGGCCTGTGGGGACAGAAGTCTGAAAACACAAACTCAGCTTAGTTTTGGGGATGTATGTATGAAGGCTCGATCTACAGACCGTGAGAATTTTCCGGGCTATGAACAAAGGGCGAGTATGTGGCGCTTGCTCAGGCTTTTGTCTCTGGATTTTGTGTCAACGGTGGCCGTGGAATGTCGGAGTGTCCTCAAGGGCCATGGACAATTCTTTCTCTGGTGATTTGGCCTGATCCCAAGTGGTTGGGATCATTCTGTGGATGGGAAGAGTCCTTTATGTATTTTTTTTTACCTCAGTTCTCCCACCAAAGAGGGATTCCAGAGTAGAGCCCTGAGTAGGTGTGACTAGACATCTCGAACTCTGGTTGAGATTGGGGGACTAGGGGCTTGGCAAGCCCCATATGTGGGCTGTTGTTCCAGTGACTAAGAGGCTTTACATGAGGATAGGGCTCACGCTGAGGGTCACAATGTGTGTTTGTGCACATTGTGGCCCTCAGGGATAGGTGGGGCCTCATAGTCCATGCTGCTTTCTCCTACAATGAACATTGGACAACATGCCAACCACTAGGTTTCTTGCCAAGGCGAAGGAGAAGTTCTGATTCTTGCATCACGTTCACTCCTGAGCAGTGAGTGGAGATAAGGTCTAGGTTCTGAAGGTGAAAACTGAGGTTGGGTAGAGATGATGGCCTAAAGCCATTGTGGGTGTGATATGCTCTGTGTACGGCCAGCTGTCTGGGTGTTGGACTGGAGGTCTGCCCTCAGGCTGTGTCAGACAGGGCTTTAGTGCACAGGCTAGACTGTATAATTGGGGTGTGGTCGAGTGGCATGCAGGTTGTTACTCATTTGGCGTTTCCGGTTAGCCCTATAGGGCAACATTTTTCTTCTGGAGGGCAGGCAGAGTGCTGCATTGTGTCTCCAGAATTGCCAAACTGGAGGGGTGTGGCCAGGATTGTGAGGAAGGAAGTCTGAAAACACAAGCTAGCATGAGTTTTGGGGCCAAGAGCATGGCAGGCCCACTCTGAAGAGGCTGAATCGAGATCTCCTGCAGGTGAGGTCAGGGCGAGTATCAGATGTTGCCTCAAGCTGGAGTTTGTGTCCATGACGGCCCCTTCCTGAAGGGGGTGGGGGCGTCATGAGGCCAGGGAGGTTTCCCTACGCTGGGAGTTGTGAGCTGCTCCCAACTTCAAAGTTTCCTTCTTCAGGACAGTCGAGTACTATTGTATGGTTCCAGGATGCCCCATACAGAAAGACTCGAGAGCAGGGGCCTAAGCATGGATGCCGAGAAACGCCAACTCACCTTCCCATTGCCTGGTGGAGACAAGGCACGCTCAATCTGCGGGCTCTTGGGTGAGCTACCCAGAAGGCTGAGTTTAAATGGACTCTCCTGAGGATGAGTCATAATGTGGGTTGGTGGCCATGGAGACCTTGGAATGTGGCAGTAGCTAAGGGACTCTGCAGGATTCTCCAACCCGAAGGGCTTGACACAACTCCAACAAGGAAGCTTCCCATGTGGAGATCAGAGGTCTTTTGTCTGGTGCCTCAGGAAAGCCCCGTATGCTGGTCTTCGAACCCAGGCCTCTGAGGAGTGATACCTGGACACCAAAGCAAGAGTTCATAATAGGGCCTAGGGGCCTGTCTGGTTCAATCTTCTGTCTCTGCGGATATCTGTCTGTGTGTCTGCATGGAGGTAGTAGTTGCTCAGCTTGTGTCATAATGCCCCTATTTGTCCAGTGCGGCTTGCGGTAGTGGGATGTCCTTGGGGACCTTGAGGTTTCTACTATTTTGTAGAGTTGTGGCCAATGGAATGGGCAGTTTCTTAGGAGAGAGCAGGCACAGTTCTGTGGTGTGGCTCCAGAGACCCCAGCCTGGAGGCTGTGTGGGCCATGGCTGTGCAGACAGACATCCAAAAACCCTAACTCAGCTCAGGTTTGGGGCCGAGGTTACGGCAGGCCTGATCTACAGTCCATGAGGGGAGCTCCTCTGGATATGAAAGAAGGGTGAGAGGGAGGCAGTCGCTCAGGCTTTTGTCTCTGGATGTTTTGTCCACAATGGCCGTTTAATGTAGGAGTTGCCTCATGGGTCGTAGAAGTCTCCCTCTCTGGTAGTTTGTCCAGCCCCCAAGTGTTTGGGGTCATTCTGTGGGAAGGGAAGTGTCCTGTTTTTTGCCTCATATGTCCCCCCAGTAGAGGGATTCTAGAGCATAGCAGTGGGTACTGACAACTGGAATACTCGCCCTCGGGTTAAGCCTGGGGGCCTATGGATATGACAAGCCCCATATGCAGGATCTTGGTCCAGCCCCTGAGAGGCGTTACTTTAATACGGGACTCACGCTGCAGGTCACAATGCATGTCTGTGCCCTAGGCGGCCCTCAAGCACTGGCGTGGCCTTTCGGACAATGCAGGTTTTCCCACATTGAACGTTGGACAACATGCCAAGCACAAGGTTTCTGGCCATGGGGAAGGAGGAATTCTAATTTCTGCATCACGTTCACCCTGGGCAGTGATTGGAGATAAGGTCTAGGTTCTGAAGCCTGAAAACCGAGGTTGGGAAGAGATGACGACCTACAGCCATAGCGGGTCCTATGTGTCCAGGTTGGGGCCAGCTGTCTGGGTGTCGTTTGGGATGTCTTGTCTCAGGCTGTGCCAGACAGGGCATTAGAATACAGGGTGGGCTGTATAATTGCTTTACAATCGAGTGGCATGCATTAGAAAATCATTTGGGGTTTCTTATTAGAAGCATAGGGCAAAGTTTTTCTTCTGGAGGGCAGGCAGAGTGCTGCATTGTGGCTTCGGAATTCCCAAACTGGAGGGCTTGTGGGCCAGGAGAGTGAGGACGGAAGTCTGAGAACACAAGCTAGGCTTAGGTTTCGGGGCAAGGACATGGCAGCCACACTCTGCAGAGCTGAATTGAGATCTCATGTGTCTGAAGTCAGGTCGAGGATCAGACTTTGGCTCAGGTTTGAGTTTCTGTCCATGTTGGCCCCTTCATGAAGGGGGGACATTATGAGCCCATGGGGGTTTTCCCACTATTGGAGTTGTGAGATGCTCCAAACCGCAAGGATTCCTTCTGTGGGACAATGAAGATTTGTTGGATGGCTCCAGGACGTCTTATAAGGTATTTTTCCAGAACAGGGTTCTAAGTATGGATGCCTGGGCAGTCAGCCTCACAATCCAATTGTCTCCTAGCAACAACAAACGTTTGATCTGCTGGCTTGGGGTAGCAACAGAGGGGGCTGAGTTGAAATGGACTTTCCTGAGGATGGTCTTAATGTTGGTTTGAGTCCATGGAGACCTTGGTATGGGGCAGTGGCACCAGGGCCCTGAAGGATTCTCCTAACCAGAGGTTATGACAAAGCTCCAATGAGCAAGTTTTCCATGGGGAGACGAGATTTGTTCTTATTGGTGCCTCAGGAAACCACCATATGCTGGTATTGGAAACGAGGCCTCTGAGGAGAGATGCCTAAAAACCAAAGCAATGGATCTGATTAGGGCCTAGGGGCCTGTCCGGTTCAATATTCTTCTCTGGGGACATCTGTTGTCTGAGTGGAGGTAGTTGCTCAGCTGGTTTGAGATCACCCCTGTTTGTCCTGGGCGGCCTACACTAATGGGATGGCCTCGGTGACTTTGGAGGTTTTTCCTCATTTGCAAGGTTGTGGCCAATGGAATGGGAAGAATTCCCTTGAAAGGGAAGCACAGTCCTGAGGTGTGGCTCCAGGGACCCAAGTGTGGAGCGTGTGTGGTCCAGGGCTATTTGGACAAAAGTCTGAAAACACAAACTCCACTTAGGTTGGGGGATGTAGGTATGGCCGGCCCGATCTATAGACCGTGAGGAGAACTCTTCGGGATATGAACAAAGGGCGAATGTGAGGTGCTGGCTCATGCTTTTTTTTTTTTTTTTTTTTTCTGGAAATGTGTCACCGATTGCCATGGAATGACGGGGTGTCCTCATGGGCCATCGATGAGGCTCCCTTTCTGGGGATTTGACCCGATCCCAAGAGTTTGGGGTCATTCTGTGGGAAGGGAGGAGGCCTTTCTTGTTTTTTTGTTTATTTTTTTATTATTATTATTTTTTTTTACCTAAGGTGGACCAACAAAAGAGGGATTCCAGAGCAGAGTCCGGGGGAGGGGCGACTGGACAACCAGACCTCTGGTTAACATTGGGACCTAAGAACATGGCAAGCCCCATATGTGGGCTCTTGGTCCAGACACTGAGAGGCCTTCCCTGAGGAATGGTCTCACACTGAGTTTCACAATGTGTTTTTGTGCCCAAGGAGCCCCTCAAGTCAGGGCGTGGCCTAATGTACCATGCTGGTTTCTCCTACAGGGAACGTTGCACCATATGGCAACCACAAGTTTTCTGGCCATGGGGAAGATGGAGTTCTAATTTCTGCAACACTTTCACTCCTGGACTGTGATTGGATTTAAGGTCTAGGTTCTGAAGCCTGAAAACTGAGGTTGGGAAGAGATGAAGACCTAAGGCCATGGTGTGGCTGATGTGCTCAGTGTTCGGCCAGCTGTTGAGTGTGGGTTGGGAGGTGCAGGCTCAGGCTGTGGCAGACAGGGAATTAGTCCCCAGGCTAGACTGTATCATTGGGGTGCAGTCGAGTTTCATGCAGGATGGTACTCATTTGTGGTTACTGGGTAGCCCCAGAGGGCAACGTTTTTCTTCTGGAGGGAAGACACAGTGCCACATAGTGGCTCCAGAATTCCCAAACTGGAAGGCTTGTGGGCCAGGAGTGTGATGAAAAAATTCTGAGAACACAAGCCAGACTTAGATTTCGGGGTGAGGGGACGGCAGGCACCCTCTGCAGAGATGATTCGAGATCCTGTATACCTGAAGACAGAGCTAGGATCAGACGTTGGCTTAGGTCGAAGTTTCTGTCCATGACAGCCCCTTCATGAAGGGGAGGGTGTCACGAGGACATGGAGGTTTTCCCACGATGGGAATTGTGAGATGCTCCAAACCGCAATGATTCCTTCTGTGGGACAGTCGAGACCTGTTGGATGGCTCCAGGACATCCCATAAGGACGTTATCCAGAGCAGGGTTCTAAGGATGGATGCCTGGGCAGCCTGCCTCCCATTCCAGGTGTCTCATAGCGCCAAGGCAAGTTCGATCTGCTGGATCTAGGGGAGCAACCGAGGCGGGTGTGTTGAAATGGGTGAGTTGAGGATGGGTCATAATGTGCATTTGTGTCCATGTAGTCCTTGGAATGGGGTGCTTGAACCGGGGCCTTGAGGGATGTTCATAACCGGAGGTTTTGATGGAGCTCTAAAGAGTATGTTTCCTATGTAGAGAAGAGAATTGTTTTGATGAGTGCCTAAGGAATCTCCCATATGCTGGTATTGGAAAACAGGCCTCTGAGGAGAGATGACTGGAATCAAAAGCAATGGATCTGATGAGGGCCTAAGTGCCTGTCCAGTTCAATCTTATTCTATGGGGATATCTGTCTCTGGGTCTGAGTGGAGGTAGTTTCCTAACTTGTGAGAGATCATCCCTGTGTGTCCTGGGCAGCCAACATTATTCGGATGGCCTGGGGGAGTTTGGCGGATTCTCCTAATCTATTGGGTTGTGGCCAATGGAAATAGCAGAATTCCCCTGGAGAGGGAAGCCACAGTCCTGAGGTGTGGCTCCAGGGGCCCCAGCTTGGATGGTGTGTTGGCCAGGCCTGTGGGGACAGAAGTCTGAAAACACAAACTCAGCTTAGTTTTGGGGATGTATGTATGAAGGCTCGATCTACAGACCGTGAGAATTTTCCGGGCTATGAACAAAGGGCGAGTATGTGGCGCTTGCTCAGGCTTTTGTCTCTGGATTTTGTGTCAACGGTGGCCGTGGAATGTCGGAGTGTCCTCAAGGGCCATGGACAATTCTTTCTCTGGTGATTTGGCCTGATCCCAAGTGGTTGGGATCATTCTGTGGATGGGAAGAGTCCTTTATGTATTTTTTTTACCTCAGTTCTCCCACCAAAGAGGGATTCCAGAGTAGAGCCCTGAGTAGGTGTGACTAGACATCTCGAACTCTGGTTGAGATTGGGGGACTAGGGGCTTGGCAAGCCCCATATGTGGGCTGTTGTTCCAGTGACTAAGAGGCTTTACATGAGGATAGGGCTCACGCTGAGGGTCACAATGTGTGTTTGTGCACATTGTGGCCCTCAGGGATAGGTGGGGCCTCATAGTCCATGCTGCTTTCTCCTACAATGAACATTGGACAACATGCCAACCACTAGGTTTCTTGCCAAGGCGAAGGAGAAGTTCTGATTCTTGCATCACGTTCACTCCTGAGCAGTGAGTGGAGATAAGGTCTAGGTTCTGAAGGTGAAAACTGAGGTTGGGTAGAGATGATGGCCTAAAGCCATTGTGGGTGTGATATGCTCTGTGTACGGCCAGCTGTCTGGGTGTTGGACTGGAGGTCTGCCCTCAGGCTGTGTCAGACAGGGCTTTAGTGCACAGGCTAGACTGTATAATTGGGGTGTGGTCGAGTGGCATGCAGGTTGTTACTCATTTGGCGTTTCCGGTTAGCCCTATAGGGCAACATTTTTCTTCTGGAGGGCAGGCAGAGTGCTGCATTGTGTCTCCAGAATTGCCAAACTGGAGGGGTGTGGCCAGGATTGTGAGGAAGGAAGTCTGAAAACACAAGCTAGCATGAGTTTTGGGGCCAAGAGCATGGCAGGCCCACTCTGAAGAGGCTGAATCGAGATCTCCTGCAGGTGAGGTCAGGGCGAGTATCAGATGTTGCCTCAAGCTGGAGTTTGTGTCCATGACGGCCCCTTCCTGAAGGGGGTGGGGGCGTCATGAGGCCAGGGAGGTTTCCCTACGCTGGGAGTTGTGAGCTGCTCCCAACTTCAAAGTTTCCTTCTTCAGGACAGTCGAGTACTATTGTATGGTTCCAGGATGCCCCATACAGAAAGACTCGAGAGCAGGGGCCTAAGCATGGATGCCGAGAAACGCCAACTCACCTTCCCATTGCCTGGTGGAGACAAGGCACGCTCAATCTGCGGGCTCTTGGGTGAGCTACCCAGAAGGCTGAGTTTAAATGGACTCTCCTGAGGATGAGTCATAATGTGGGTTGGTGGCCATGGAGACCTTGGAATGTGGCAGTAGCTAAGGGACTCTGCAGGATTCTCCAACCCGAAGGGCTTGACACAACTCCAACAAGGAAGCTTCCCATGTGGAGATCAGAGGTCTTTTGTCTGGTGCCTCAGGAAAGCCCCGTATGCTGGTCTTCGAACCCAGGCCTCTGAGGAGTGATACCTGGACACCAAAGCAAGAGTTCATAATAGGGCCTAGGGGCCTGTCTGGTTCAATCTTCTGTCTCTGCGGATATCTGTCTGTGTGTCTGCATGGAGGTAGTAGTTGCTCAGCTTGTGTCATAATGCCCCTATTTGTCCAGTGCGGCTTGCGGTAGTGGGATGTCCTTGGGGACCTTGAGGTTTCTACTATTTTGTAGAGTTGTGGCCAATGGAATGGGCAGTTTCTTAGGAGAGAGCAGGCACAGTTCTGTGGTGTGGCTCCAGAGACCCCAGCCTGGAGGCTGTGTGGGCCATGGCTGTGCAGACAGACATCCAAAAACCCTAACTCAGCTCAGGTTTGGGGCCGAGGTTACGGCAGGCCTGATCTACAGTCCATGAGGGGAGCTCCTCTGGATATGAAAGAAGGGTGAGAGGGAGGCAGTCGCTCAGGCTTTTGTCTCTGGATGTTTTGTCCACAATGGCCGTTTAATGTAGGAGTTGCCTCATGGGTCGTAGAAGTCTCCCTCTCTGGTAGTTTGTCCAGCCCCCAAGTGTTTGGGGTCATTCTGTGGGAAGGGAAGTGTCCTGTTTTTTGCCTCATATGTCCCCCCAGTAGAGGGATTCTAGAGCATAGCAGTGGGTACTGACAACTGGAATACTCGCCCTCGGGTTAAGCCTGGGGGCCTATGGATATGACAAGCCCCATATGCAGGATCTTGGTCCAGCCCCTGAGAGGCGTTACTTTAATACGGGACTCACGCTGCAGGTCACAATGCATGTCTGTGCCCTAGGCGGCCCTCAAGCACTGGCGTGGCCTTTCGGACAATGCAGGTTTTCCCACATTGAACGTTGGACAACATGCCAAGCACAAGGTTTCTGGCCATGGGGAAGGAGGAATTCTAATTTCTGCATCACGTTCACCCTGGGCAGTGATTGGAGATAAGGTCTAGGTTCTGAAGCCTGAAAACCGAGGTTGGGAAGAGATGACGACCTACAGCCATAGCGGGTCCTATGTGTCCAGGTTGGGGCCAGCTGTCTGGGTGTCGTTTGGGATGTCTTGTCTCAGGCTGTGCCAGACAGGGCATTAGAATACAGGGTGGGCTGTATAATTGCTTTACAATCGAGTGGCATGCATTAGAAAATCATTTGGGGTTTCTTATTAGAAGCATAGGGCAAAGTTTTTCTTCTGGAGGGCAGGCAGAGTGCTGCATTGTGGCTTCGGAATTCCCAAACTGGAGGGCTTGTGGGCCAGGAGAGTGAGGACGGAAGTCTGAGAACACAAGCTAGGCTTAGGTTTCGGGGCAAGGACATGGCAGCCACACTCTGCAGAGCTGAATTGAGATCTCATGTGTCTGAAGTCAGGTCGAGGATCAGACTTTGGCTCAGGTTTGAGTTTCTGTCCATGTTGGCCCCTTCATGAAGGGGGGACATTATGAGCCCATGGGGGTTTTCCCACTATTGGAGTTGTGAGATGCTCCAAACCGCAAGGATTCCTTCTGTGGGACAATGAAGATTTGTTGGATGGCTCCAGGACGTCTTATAAGGTATTTTTCCAGAACAGGGTTCTAAGTATGGATGCCTGGGCAGTCAGCCTCACAATCCAATTGTCTCCTAGCAACAACAAACGTTTGATCTGCTGGCTTGGGGTAGCAACAGAGGGGGCTGAGTTGAAATGGACTTTCCTGAGGATGGTCTTAATGTTGGTTTGAGTCCATGGAGACCTTGGTATGGGGCAGTGGCACCAGGGCCCTGAAGGATTCTCCTAACCAGAGGTTATGACAAAGCTCCAATGAGCAAGTTTTCCATGGGGAGACGAGATTTGTTCTTATTGGTGCCTCAGGAAACCACCATATGCTGGTATTGGAAACGAGGCCTCTGAGGAGAGATGCCTAAAAACCAAAGCAATGGATCTGATTAGGGCCTAGGGGCCTGTCCGGTTCAATATTCTTCTCTGGGGACATCTGTTGTCTGAGTGGAGGTAGTTGCTCAGCTGGTTTGAGATCACCCCTGTTTGTCCTGGGCGGCCTACACTAATGGGATGGCCTCGGTGACTTTGGAGGTTTTTCCTCATTTGCAAGGTTGTGGCCAATGGAATGGGAAGAATTCCCTTGAAAGGGAAGCACAGTCCTGAGGTGTGGCTCCAGGGACCCAAGTGTGGAGCGTGTGTGGTCCAGGGCTATTTGGACAAAAGTCTGAAAACACAAACTCCACTTAGGTTGGGGGATGTAGGTATGGCCGGCCCGATCTATAGACCGTGAGGAGAACTCTTCGGGATATGAACAAAGGGCGAATGTGAGGTGCTGGCTCATGCTTTTTTTTTTTTTTTTTTTTTCTGGAAATGTGTCACCGATTGCCATGGAATGACGGGGTGTCCTCATGGGCCATCGATGAGGCTCCCTTTCTGGGGATTTGACCCGATCCCAAGAGTTTGGGGTCATTCTGTGGGAAGGGAGGAGGCCTTTCTTGTTTTTTTGTTTATTTTTTTATTATTATTATTTTTTTTTACCTAAGGTGGACCAACAAAAGAGGGATTCCAGAGCAGAGTCCGGGGGAGGGGCGACTGGACAACCAGACCTCTGGTTAACATTGGGACCTAAGAACATGGCAAGCCCCATATGTGGGCTCTTGGTCCAGACACTGAGAGGCCTTCCCTGAGGAATGGTCTCACACTGAGTTTCACAATGTGTTTTTGTGCCCAAGGAGCCCCTCAAGTCAGGGCGTGGCCTAATGTACCATGCTGGTTTCTCCTACAGGGAACGTTGCACCATATGGCAACCACAAGTTTTCTGGCCATGGGGAAGATGGAGTTCTAATTTCTGCAACACTTTCACTCCTGGACTGTGATTGGATTTAAGGTCTAGGTTCTGAAGCCTGAAAACTGAGGTTGGGAAGAGATGAAGACCTAAGGCCATGGTGTGGCTGATGTGCTCAGTGTTCGGCCAGCTGTTGAGTGTGGGTTGGGAGGTGCAGGCTCAGGCTGTGGCAGACAGGGAATTAGTCCCCAGGCTAGACTGTATCATTGGGGTGCAGTCGAGTTTCATGCAGGATGGTACTCATTTGTGGTTACTGGGTAGCCCCAGAGGGCAACGTTTTTCTTCTGGAGGGAAGACACAGTGCCACATAGTGGCTCCAGAATTCCCAAACTGGAAGGCTTGTGGGCCAGGAGTGTGATGAAAAAATTCTGAGAACACAAGCCAGACTTAGATTTCGGGGTGAGGGGACGGCAGGCACCCTCTGCAGAGATGATTCGAGATCCTGTATACCTGAAGACAGAGCTAGGATCAGACGTTGGCTTAGGTCGAAGTTTCTGTCCATGACAGCCCCTTCATGAAGGGGAGGGTGTCACGAGGACATGGAGGTTTTCCCACGATGGGAATTGTGAGATGCTCCAAACCGCAATGATTCCTTCTGTGGGACAGTCGAGACCTGTTGGATGGCTCCAGGACATCCCATAAGGACGTTATCCAGAGCAGGGTTCTAAGGATGGATGCCTGGGCAGCCTGCCTCCCATTCCAGGTGTCTCATAGCGCCAAGGCAAGTTCGATCTGCTGGATCTAGGGGAGCAACCGAGGCGGGTGTGTTGAAATGGGTGAGTTGAGGATGGGTCATAATGTGCATTTGTGTCCATGTAGTCCTTGGAATGGGGTGCTTGAACCGGGGCCTTGAGGGATGTTCATAACCGGAGGTTTTGATGGAGCTCTAAAGAGTATGTTTCCTATGTAGAGAAGAGAATTGTTTTGATGAGTGCCTAAGGAATCTCCCATATGCTGGTATTGGAAAACAGGCCTCTGAGGAGAGATGACTGGAATCAAAAGCAATGGATCTGATGAGGGCCTAAGTGCCTGTCCAGTTCAATCTTATTCTATGGGGATATCTGTCTCTGGGTCTGAGTGGAGGTAGTTTCCTAACTTGTGAGAGATCATCCCTGTGTGTCCTGGGCAGCCAACATTATTCGGATGGCCTGGGGGAGTTTGGCGGATTCTCCTAATCTATTGGGTTGTGGCCAATGGAAATAGCAGAATTCCCCTGGAGAGGGAAGCCACAGTCCTGAGGTGTGGCTCCAGGGGCCCCAGCTTGGATGGTGTGTTGGCCAGGCCTGTGGGGACAGAAGTCTGAAAACACAAACTCAGCTTAGTTTTGGGGATGTATGTATGAAGGCTCGATCTACAGACCGTGAGAATTTTCCGGGCTATGAACAAAGGGCGAGTATGTGGCGCTTGCTCAGGCTTTTGTCTCTGGATTTTGTGTCAACGGTGGCCGTGGAATGTCGGAGTGTCCTCAAGGGCCATGGACAATTCTTTCTCTGGTGATTTGGCCTGATCCCAAGTGGTTGGGATCATTCTGTGGATGGGAAGAGTCCTTTATGTATTTTTTTTACCTCAGTTCTCCCACCAAAGAGGGATTCCAGAGTAGAGCCCTGAGTAGGTGTGACTAGACATCTCGAACTCTGGTTGAGATTGGGGGACTAGGGGCTTGGCAAGCCCCATATGTGGGCTGTTGTTCCAGTGACTAAGAGGCTTTACATGAGGATAGGGCTCACGCTGAGGGTCACAATGTGTGTTTGTGCACATTGTGGCCCTCAGGGATAGGTGGGGCCTCATAGTCCATGCTGCTTTCTCCTACAATGAACATTGGACAACATGCCAACCACTAGGTTTCTTGCCAAGGCGAAGGAGAAGTTCTGATTCTTGCATCACGTTCACTCCTGAGCAGTGAGTGGAGATAAGGTCTAGGTTCTGAAGGTGAAAACTGAGGTTGGGTAGAGATGATGGCCTAAAGCCATTGTGGGTGTGATATGCTCTGTGTACGGCCAGCTGTCTGGGTGTTGGACTGGAGGTCTGCCCTCAGGCTGTGTCAGACAGGGCTTTAGTGCACAGGCTAGACTGTATAATTGGGGTGTGGTCGAGTGGCATGCAGGTTGTTACTCATTTGGCGTTTCCGGTTAGCCCTATAGGGCAACATTTTTCTTCTGGAGGGCAGGCAGAGTGCTGCATTGTGTCTCCAGAATTGCCAAACTGGAGGGGTGTGGCCAGGATTGTGAGGAAGGAAGTCTGAAAACACAAGCTAGCATGAGTTTTGGGGCCAAGAGCATGGCAGGCCCACTCTGAAGAGGCTGAATCGAGATCTCCTGCAGGTGAGGTCAGGGCGAGTATCAGATGTTGCCTCAAGCTGGAGTTTGTGTCCATGACGGCCCCTTCCTGAAGGGGGTGGGGGCGTCATGAGGCCAGGGAGGTTTCCCTACGCTGGGAGTTGTGAGCTGCTCCCAACTTCAAAGTTTCCTTCTTCAGGACAGTCGAGTACTATTGTATGGTTCCAGGATGCCCCATACAGAAAGACTCGAGAGCAGGGGCCTAAGCATGGATGCCGAGAAACGCCAACTCACCTTCCCATTGCCTGGTGGAGACAAGGCACGCTCAATCTGCGGGCTCTTGGGTGAGCTACCCAGAAGGCTGAGTTTAAATGGACTCTCCTGAGGATGAGTCATAATGTGGGTTGGTGGCCATGGAGACCTTGGAATGTGGCAGTAGCTAAGGGACTCTGCAGGATTCTCCAACCCGAAGGGCTTGACACAACTCCAACAAGGAAGCTTCCCATGTGGAGATCAGAGGTCTTTTGTCTGGTGCCTCAGGAAAGCCCCGTATGCTGGTCTTCGAACCCAGGCCTCTGAGGAGTGATACCTGGACACCAAAGCAAGAGTTCATAATAGGGCCTAGGGGCCTGTCTGGTTCAATCTTCTGTCTCTGCGGATATCTGTCTGTGTGTCTGCATGGAGGTAGTAGTTGCTCAGCTTGTGTCATAATGCCCCTATTTGTCCAGTGCGGCTTGCGGTAGTGGGATGTCCTTGGGGACCTTGAGGTTTCTACTATTTTGTAGAGTTGTGGCCAATGGAATGGGCAGTTTCTTAGGAGAGAGCAGGCACAGTTCTGTGGTGTGGCTCCAGAGACCCCAGCCTGGAGGCTGTGTGGGCCATGGCTGTGCAGACAGACATCCAAAAACCCTAACTCAGCTCAGGTTTGGGGCCGAGGTTACGGCAGGCCTGATCTACAGTCCATGAGGGGAGCTCCTCTGGATATGAAAGAAGGGTGAGAGGGAGGCAGTCGCTCAGGCTTTTGTCTCTGGATGTTTTGTCCACAATGGCCGTTTAATGTAGGAGTTGCCTCATGGGTCGTAGAAGTCTCCCTCTCTGGTAGTTTGTCCAGCCCCCAAGTGTTTGGGGTCATTCTGTGGGAAGGGAAGTGTCCTGTTTTTTGCCTCATGTGTCCCCCCAGTAGAGGGAATCTAGAGCATAGCAGTGGGTACTGACAACTGGAATACTCGCCCTCGGGTTAAGCCTGGGGGCCTATGGATATGACAAGCCCCATATGCAGGATCTTGGTCCAGCCCCTGAGAGGCGTTACTTTAATACGGGACTCACGCTGCAGGACACAATGCATGTCTGTGCCCTAGGCGGCCCTCAAGCACTGGCGTGGCCTTTCGGACAATGCAGGTTTTCCCACATAGAACGTTGGACAACATGCCAACCACAAGGTTTCTGGCCATGGGGAAGGAGGAATTCTAATTTCTGCATCACGTTCACCCTGGGCAGTGATTGGAGATAAGGTCTAGGTTCTGAAGCCTGAAAACCGAGGTTGGGAAGAGATGACGACCTACAGCCATAGCGGGTCCTATGTGTCCAGGTTGGGGCCAGCTGTCTGGGTGTCGTTTGGGATGTCTTGTCTCAGGCTGTGCCAGACAGGGCATTAGAATACAGGGTGGGCTGTATAATTGCTTTACAATCGAGTGGCATGCATTAGAAAATCATTTGGGGTTTCTTATTAGAAGCATAGGGCAAAGTTTTTCTTCTGGAGGGCAGGCAGAGTGCTGCATTGTGGCTTCGGAATTCCCAAACTGGAGGGCTTGTGGGCCAGGAGAGTGAGGACGGAAGTCTGAGAACACAAGCTAGGCTTAGGTTTCGGGGCAAGGACATGGCAGCCACACTCTGCAGAGCTGAATTGAGATCTCATGTGTCTGAAGTCAGGTCGAGGATCAGACTTTGGCTCAGGTTTGAGTTTCTGTCCATGTTGGCCCCTTCATGAAGGGGGGACATTATGAGCCCATGGGGGTTTTCCCACTATTGGAGTTGTGAGATGCTCCAAACCGCAAGGATTCCTTCTGTGGGACAATGAAGATTTGTTGGATGGCTCCAGGACGTCTTATAAGGTATTTTTCCAGAACAGGGTTCTAAGTATGGATGCCTGGGCAGTCAGCCTCACAATCCAATTGTCTCCTAGCAACAACAAACGTTTGATCTGCTGGCTTGGGGTAGCAACAGAGGGGGCTGAGTTGAAATGGACTTTCCTGAGGATGGTCTTAATGTTGGTTTGAGTCCATGGAGACCTTGGTATGGGGCAGTGGCACCAGGGCCCTGAAGGATTCTCCTAACCAGAGGTTATGACAAAGCTCCAATGAGCAAGTTTTCCATGGGGAGACGAGATTTGTTCTTATTGGTGCCTCAGGAAACCACCATATGCTGGTATTGGAAACGAGGCCTCTGAGGAGAGATGCCTAAAAACCAAAGCAATGGATCTGATTAGGGCCTAGGGGCCTGTCCGGTTCAATATTCTTCTCTGGGGACATCTGTTGTCTGAGTGGAGGTAGTTGCTCAGCTGGTTTGAGATCACCCCTGTTTGTCCTGGGCGGCCTACACTAATGGGATGGCCTCGGTGACTTTGGAGGTTTTTCCTCATTTGCAAGGTTGTGGCCAATGGAATGGGAAGAATTCCCTTGAAAGGGAAGCACAGTCCTGAGGTGTGGCTCCAGGGACCCAAGTGTGGAGCGTGTGTGGTCCAGGGCTATTTGGACAAAAGTCTGAAAACACAAACTCCACTTAGGTTGGGGGATGTAGGTATGGCCGGCCCGATCTATAGACCGTGAGGAGAACTCTTCGGGATATGAACAAAGGGCGAATGTGAGGTGCTGGCTCATGCTTTTTTTTTTTTTTTTTTTTTTCTGGAAATGTGTCACCGATTGCCATGGAATGACGGGGTGTCCTCATGGGCCATCGATGAGGCTCCCTTTCTGGGGATTTGACCCGATCCCAAGAGTTTGGGGTCATTCTGTGGGAAGGGAGGAGGCCTTTCTTGTTTTTTTGTTTATTTTTTTATTATTTTTTTTTTTTTTTACCTAAGGTGGACCACCAAAAGAGGGATTCCAGAGCAGAGTCCTGGGGAGGGGCGACTGGACAACCAGACCTCTGGTTAACATTGGGACCTAAGAACATGGCAAGCCCCATATGTGGGCTCTTGGTCCAGACACTGAGAGGCCTTCCCTGAGGAATGGTCTCACACTGAGTTTCACAATGTGTTTTTGTGCCCAAGGAGCCCCTCAAGTCAGGGCGTGGCCTAATGTACCATGCTGGTTTCTCCTACAGGGAACGTTGCACAATATGGCAACCACAAGTTTTCTGGCCATGGGGAAGATGGAGTTCTAATTTCTGCAACACTTTCACTCCTGGACTGTGATTGGATTTAAGGTCTAGGTTCTGAAGCCTGAAAACTGAGGTTGGGAAGAGATGAAGACCTAAGGCCATGGTGTGGCTGATGTGCTCAGTGTTCGGCCAGCTGTTGAGTGTGGGTTGGGAGGTGCAGGCTCAGGCTGTGGCAGACAGGGAATTAGTGCCCAGGCTAGACTGTATCATTGGGGTGCAGTCGAGTTTCGTGCAGGATGGTACTCATTTGTGGTTACTGGGTAGCCCCAGAGGGCAACGTTTTTCTTCTGGAGGGAAGACACAGTGCCACATAGTGGCTCCAGAATTCCCAAACTGGAAGGCTTGTGGGCCAGGAGTGTGATGAAAAAATTCTGAGAACACAAGCCAGACTTAGATTTCGGGGTGAGGGGACGGCAGGCACCCTCTGCAGAGATGATTCGAGATCCTGTATACCTGAAGACAGAGCTAGGATCAGACGTTGGCTTAGGTCGAAGTTTCTGTCCATGACAGCCCCTTCATGAAGGGGAGGGTGTCACGAGGACATGGAGGTTTTCCCACGATGGGAATTGTGAGATGCTCCAAACCGCAATGATTCCTTCTGTGGGACAGTCGAGACCTGTTGGATGGCTCCAGGACATCCCATAAGGACGTTATCCAGAGCAGGGTTCTAAGGATGGATGCCTGGGCAGCCTGCCTCCCATTCCAGGTGTCTCATAGTGCCAAGGCAAGTTCGATCTGCTGAATCTAGGGGAGCAACCGAGGCGGGTGTGTTGAAATGAGTGAGTTGAGGATGGGTCATAATGTGCATTTGTGTCCATGTAGACCTTGGAATGGGGTGCTTGAACCGGGGCCTTGAGGGATGTTCATAACCGGAGGTTTTGATGGAGCTCTAAAGAGTATGTTTCCTATGTAGAGAAGAGAATTGTTTTGATGAGTGCCTAAGGAATCTCCCATATGCTGGTATTGGAAAACAGGCCTCTGAGGAGAGATGACTGGAATCAAAAGCAATGGATCTGATGAGGGCCTAAGTGCCTGTCCAGTTCAATCTTATTCTATGGGGATATCTGTCTCTGGGTCTGAGTGGAGGTAGTTTCCTAACTTGTGAGAGATCATCCCTGTGTGTCCTGGGCAGCCAACATTATTCGGATGGCCTGGGGGAGTTTGGCGGATTCTCCTAATCTATTGGGTTGTGGCCAATGGAAATAGCAGAATTCCCCTGGAGAGGGAAGCCACAGTCCTGAGGTGTGGCTCCAGGGGCCCCAGCTTGGATGGTGTGTTGGCCAGGCCTGTGGGGACAGAAGTCTGAAAACACAAACTCAGCTTAGTTTTGGGGATGTATGTATGAAGGCTCGATCTACAGACCGTGAGAATTTTCCGGGCTATGAACAAAGGGCGAGTATGTGGCGCTTGCTCAGGCTTTTGTCTCTGGATTTTGTGTCAACGGTGGCCGTGGAATGTCGGAGTGTCCTCAAGGGCCATGGACAATTCTTTCTCTGGTGATTTGGCCTGATCCCAAGTGGTTGGGATCATTCTGTGGATGGGAAGAGTCCTTTATGTATTTTTTTTTACCTCAGTTCTCCCACCAAAGAGGGATTCCAGAGTAGAGCCCTGAGTAGATGTGACTAGACATCTCGAACTCTGGTTGAGATTGGGGGACTAGGGGCTTGGCAAGCCCCATATGTGGGCTGTTGTTCCAGTGACTAAGAGGCTTTACATGAGGATAGGGCTCACGCTGAGGGTCACAATGTGTGTTTGTGCACATTGTGGCCCTCAGGGATAGGTGGGGCCTCATAGTCCATGCTGCTTTCTCCTACAATGAACATTGGACAACATGCCAACCACTAGGTTTCTTGCCAAGGCGAAGGAGAAGTTCTGATTCTTGCATCACGTTCACTCCTGAGCAGTGAGTGGAGATAAGGTCTAGGTTCTGAAGGTGAAAACTGAGGTTGGGTAGAGATGATGGCCTAAAGCCATTGTGGGTGTGATATGCTCTGTGTACGGCCAGCTGTCTGGGTGTTGGACTGGAGGTCTGCCCTCAGGCTGTGTCAGACAGGGCTTTAGTGCACAGGCTAGACTGTATAATTGGGGTGTGGTCGAGTGGCATGCAGGTTGTTACTCATTTGGCGTTTCCGGTTAGCCCTATAGGGCAACATTTTTCTTCTGGAGGGCAGGCAGAGTGCTGCATTGTGTCTCCAGAATTGCCAAACTGGAGGGGTGTGGCCAGGATTGTGAGGAAGGAAGTCTGAAAACACAAGCTAGCATGAGTTTTGGGGCCAAGAGCATGGCAGGCCCACTCTGAAGAGGCTGAATCGAGATCTCCTGCAGGTGAGGTCAGGGCGAGTATCAGATGTTGCCTCAAGCTGGAGTTTGTGTCCATGACGGCCCCTTCCTGAAGGGGGTGGGGGCGTCATGAGGCCAGGGAGGTTTCCCTACGCTGGGAGTTGTGAGCTGCTCCCAACTTCAAAGTTTCCTTCTTCAGGACAGTCGAGTACTATTGTATGGTTCCAGGATGCCCCATACAGAAAGACTCGAGAGCAGGGGCCTAAGCATGGATGCCGAGAAACGCCAACTCACCTTCCCATTGCCTGGTGGAGACAAGGCACGCTCAATCTGCGGGCTCTTGGGTGAGCTACCCAGAAGGCTGAGTTTAAATGGACTCTCCTGAGGATGAGTCATAATGTGGGTTGGTGGCCATGGAGACCTTGGAATGTGGCAGTAGCTAAGGGACTCTGCAGGATTCTCCAACCCGAAGGGCTTGACACAACTCCAACAAGAAAGCTTCCCATGTGGAGATGAGAGGTCTTTTGTCTGGTGCCTCAGGAAAGCCCCGTATGCTGGTCTTCGAACCAAGGCCTCTGAGGAGTGATACCTGGACACCAAAGCAAGAGTTCATAATAGGGCCTAGGGGCCTGTCCGGTTCAATATTCTTCTCTGGGGACATCTGTTGTCTGAGTGGAGGTAGTTGCTCAGCTCGTTTGAGATCACCCCTGTTTGTCCTGGGCGGCCTACACTAATGGGATGGCCTCGGTGACTTTGGAGGTTTTTCCTCATTTGCAAGGTTGTGGCCAATGGAATGGGAAGAATTCCCTTGAAAGGGAAGCACAGTCCTGAGGTGTGGCTCCAGGGACCCAAGTGTGCAGCGTGTGTGGTCCAGGGCTATTTGGACAAAAGTCTGAAAACACAAACTCCACTTAGGTTGGGGGATGTAGGTATGGCCGGCCCGATCTATAGACCGTGAGGAGAACTCTTCGGGATATGAACAAAGGGCGAATGTGAGGTGCTGGCTCATGCTTTTTTTTTTTTTTTTTTTTCTGGAAATGTGTCACCGATTGCCATGGAATGTCGGGGTGTCCTCATGGGCCATCGATGAGGCTCCCTTTCTGGGGATTTGACCCGATCCCAAGAGTTTGGGGTCATTCTGTGGGAAGGGAGGAGGCCTTTCTTGTTTTTTTGTTTATTTTTTTATTATTATTATTTTTTTTACCTAAGGTGGACCACCAAAAGAGGGATTCCAGAGCAGAGTCCTGGGGAGGGGCGACTGGACAACCAGACCTCTGGTTAACATTGGGACCTAAGAACATGGCAAGCCCCATATGTGGGCTCTTGGTCCAGACACTGAGAGGCCTTCCCTGAGGAATGGTCTCACACTGAGTTTCACAATGTGTTTTTGTGCCCAAGGAGCCCCTCAAGTCAGGGCGTGGCCTAATGTACCATGCTGGTTTCTCCTACAGGGAACGTTGCACCATATGGCAACCACAAGTTTTCTGGCCATGGGGAAGATGGAGTTCTAATTTCTGCAACACTTTCACTCCTGGACTGTGATTGGATTTAAGGTCTAGGTTCTGAAGCCTGAAAACTGAGGTTGGGAAGAGATGAAGACCTAAGGCCATGGTGTGGCTGATGTGCTCAGTGTTCGGCCAGCTGTTGAGTGTGGGTTGGGAGGTGCAGGCTCAGGCTGTGGCAGACAGGGAATTAGTGCCCAGGCTAGACTGTATCATTGGGGTGCAGTCGAGTTTCGTGCAGGATGGTACTCATTTGTGGTTACTGGGTAGCCCCAGAGGGCAACGTTTTTCTTCTGGAGGGAAGACACAGTGCCACATAGTGGCTCCAGAATTCCCAAACTGGAAGGCTTGTGGGCCAGGAGTGTGATGAAAAAATTCTGAGAACACAAGCCAGACTTAGATTTCGGGGTGAGGGGACGGCAGGCACCCTCTGCAGAGATGATTCGAGATCCTGTATACCTGAAGACAGAGCTAGGATCAGACGTTGGCTTAGGTCGAAGTTTCTGTCCATGACAGCCCCTTCATGAAGGGGAGGGTGTCACGAGGACATGAAGGTTTTCCCACGATGGGAATTGTGAGATGCTCCAAACCGCAATGATTCCTTCTGTGGGACAGTCGAGACCTGTTGGATGGCTCCAGGACATCCCATAAGGACGTTATCCAGAGCAGGGTTCTAAGGATGGATGCCTGGGCAGCCTGCCTCCCATTCCAGGTGTCTCATAGTGCCAAGGCAAGTTCGATCTGCTGGATCTAGGGGAGCAACCGAGGCGGGTGTGTTGAAATGAGTGAGTTGAGGATGGGTCATAATGTGCATTTGTGTCCATGTAGACCTTGGAATGGGGTGCTTGAACCGGGGCCTTGAGGGATGTTCATAACCGGAGGTTTTGATGGAGCTCTAAAGAGTATGTTTCCTATGTAGAGAAGAGAATTGTTTTGATGAGTGCCTAAGGAATCTCCCATATGCTGGTATTGGAAAACAGGCCTCTGAGGAGAGATGACTGGAATCAAAAGCAATGGATCTGATGAGGGCCTAAGTGCCTGTCCAGTTCAATCTTATTCTATGGGGATATCTGTCTCTGGGTCTGAGTGGAGGTAGTTTCCTAACTTGTGAGAGATCATCCCTGTGTGTCCTGGGCAGCCAACATTATTCGGATGGCCTGGGGGAGTTTGGCGGATTCTCCTAATCTATTGGGTTGTGGCCAATGGAAATAGCAGAATTCCCCTGGAGAGGGAAGCCACAGTCCTGAGGTGTGGCTCCAGGGGCCCCAGCTTGGATGGTGTGTTGGCCAGGCCTGTGGGGACAGAAGTCTGAAAACACAAACTCAGCTTAGTTTTGGGGATGTATGTATGAAGGCTCGATCTACAGACCGTGAGAATTTTCCGGGCTATGAACAAAGGGCGAGTATGTGGCGCTTGCTCAGGCTTTTGTCTCTGGATTTTGTGTCAACGGTGGCCGTGGAATGTCGGAGTGTCCTCAAGGGCCATGGACAATTCTTTCTCTGGTGATTTGGCCTGATCCCAAGTGGTTGGGATCATTCTGTGGATGGGAAGAGTCCTTTATGTATTTTTTTTACCTCAGTTCTCCCACCAAAGAGGGATTCCAGAGTAGAGCCCTGAGTAGGTGTGACTAGACATCTCGAACTCTGGTTGAGATTGGGGGACTAGGGGCTTGGCAAGCCCCATATGTGGGCTGTTGTTCCAGTGACTAAGAGGCTTTACATGAGGATAGGGCTCACGCTGAGGGTCACAATGTGTGTTTGTGCACATTGTGGCCCTCAGGGATAGGTGGGGCCTCATAGTCCATGCTGCTTTCTCCTACAATGAACATTGGACAACATGCCAACCACTAGGTTTCTTGCCAAGGCGAAGGAGAAGTTCTGATTCTTGCATCACGTTCACTCCTGAGCAGTGAGTGGAGATAAGGTCTAGGTTCTGAAGGTGAAAACTGAGGTTGGGTAGAGATGATGGCCTAAAGCCATTGTGGGTGTGATATGCTCTGTGTACGGCCAGCTGTCTGGGTGTTGGACTGGAGGTCTGCCCTCAGGCTGTGTCAGACAGGACTTTAGTGCACAGGCTAGACTGTATAATTGGGGTGTGGTCGAGTGGCATGCAGGTTGTTACTCATTTGGCGTTTCTGGTTAGCCCTATAGGGCAACATTTTTCTTCTGGAGGGCAGGCAGAGTGCTGCATTGTGTCTCCAGAATTGCCAAACTGGAGGGGTGTGGCCAGGATTGTGAGGAAGGAAGTCTGAAAACACAAGCTAGCATGAGTTTTGGGGCCAAGAGCATGGCAGGCCCACTCTGAAGAGGCTGAATCGAGATCTCCTGCAGGTGAGGTCAGGGCGAGTATCAGATGTTGCCTCAAGCTGGAGTTTGTGTCCATGACGGCCCCTTCCTGAAGGGGGTGGGGGCGTCATGAGGCCAGGGAGGTTTCCCTACGCTGGGAGTTGTGAGCTGCTCCCAACTTCAAAGTTTCCTTCTTCAGGACAGTCGAGTACTATTGTATGGTTCCAGGATGCCCCATACAGAAAGACTCGAGAGCAGGGGCCTAAGCATGGATGCCGAGAAACGCCAACTCACCTTCCCATTGCCTGGTGGAGACAAGGCACGCTCAATCTGCGGGCTCTTGGGTGAGCTACCCAGAAGGCTGAGTTTAAATGGACTCTCCTGAGGATGAGTCATAATGTGGGTTGGTGGCCATGGAGACCTTGGAATGTGGCAGTAGCTAAGGGACTCTGCAGGATTCTCCAACCCGAAGGGCTTGACACAACTCCAACAAGGAAGCTTCCCATGTGGAGATGAGAGGTCTTTTGTCTGGTGCCTCAGGAAAGCCCTGTATGCTGGTCTTCGAACCCAGGCCTCTGAGGAGTGATACCTGGACACCAAAGCAAGAGTTCATAATAGGGCCTAGGGGCCTGTCTGGTTCAATCTTCTGTCTCTGCGAATATCTGTCTGTGTGTCTGCATGGAGGTAGTAGTTGCTCAGCTTGTGTCATAATGCCCCTATTTGTCCAGTGCGGCTTGCGGTAGTGGGATGTCCTTGGGGACCTTGAGGTTTCTACTATTTTGTAGAGTTGTGGCCAATGGAATGGGCAGTTTCTTAGGAGAGAGCAGGCACAGTTCTGTGGTGTGGCTCCAGAGACCCCAGCCTGGAGGCTGTGTGGGCCATGGCTGTGCAGACAGACATCCAAAAACCCTAACTCAGCTCAGGTTTGGGGCCGAGGTTACGGCAGGCCTGATCTACAGTCCATGAGGGGAGCTCCTCTGGATATGAAAGAAGGGTGAGAGGGAGGCAGTCGCTCAGGCTTTTGTCTCTGGATGTTTTGTCCACAATGGCCGTTTAATGTAGGAGTTGCCTCATGGGTCGTAGAAGTCTCCCTCTCTGGTAGTTTGTCCAGCCCCCAAGTGTTTGGGGTCATTCTGTGGGAAGGGAAGTGTCCTGTTTTTTGCCTCATATGTCCCCCCAGTAGAGGGATTCTAGAGCATAGCAGTGGGTACTGACAACTGGAATACTCGCCCTCGGGTTAAGCCTGGGGGCCTATGGATATGACAAGCCCCATATGCAGGATCTTGGTCCAGCCCCTGAGAGGCGTTACTTTAATACGGGACTCACGCTGCAGGTCACAATGCATGTCTGTGCCCTAGGCGGCCCTCAAGCACTGGCGTGGCCTTTCGGACAATGCAGGTTTTCCCACATTGAACGTTGGACAACATGCCAACCACAAGGTTTCTGGCCATGGGGAAGGAGGAATTCTAATTTCTGCATCACGTTCACCCTGGGCAGTGATTGGAGATAAGGTCTAGGTTCTGAAGCCTGAAAACCGAGGTTGGGAAGAGATGACGACCTACAGCCATAGCGGGTCCTATGTGTCCAGGTTGGGGCCAGCTGTCTGGGTGTCGTTTGGGATGTCTTGTCTCAGGCTGTGCCAGACAGGGCATTAGAATACAGGGTGGGCTGTATAATTGCTTTACAATCGAGTGGCATGCATTAGAAAATCATTTGGGGTTTCTTATTAGAAGCATAGGGCAAAGTTTTTCTTCTGGAGGGCAGGCAGAGTGCTGCATTGTGGCTTCGGAATTCCCAAACTGGAGGGCTTGTGGGCCAGGAGAGTGAGGACGGAAGTCTGAGAACACAAGCTAGGCTTAGGTTTCGGGGCAAGGACATGGCAGCCACACTCTGCAGAGCTGAATTGAGATCTCATGTGTCTGAAGTCAGGTCGAGGATCAGACTTTGGCTCAGGTTTGAGTTTCTGTCCATGTTGGCCCCTTCATGAAGGGGGGACATTATGAGCCCATGGGGGTTTTCCCACTATTGGAGTTGTGAGATGCTCCAAACCGCAAGGATTCCTTCTGTGGGACAATGAAGATTTGTTGGATGGCTCCAGGACGTCTTATAAGGTATTTTTCCAGAACAGGGTTCTAAGTATGGATGCCTGGGCAGTCAGCCTCACAATCCAATTGTCTCCTAGCAACAAGAAACGTTTGATCTGCTGGCTTGGGGTAGCAACAGAGGGGGCTGAGTTGAAATGGACTTTCCTGAGGATGGTCTTAATGTTGGTTTGAGTCCATGGAGACCTTGGTATGGGGCAGTGGCACCAGGGCCCTGAAGGATTCTCCTAACCAGAGGTTATGACAAAGCTCCAATGAGCAAGTTTTCCATGGGGAGACGAGATTTGTTCTTATTGGTGCCTCAGGAAACCACCATATGCTGGTATTGGAAACGAGGCCTCTGAGGAGAGATGCCTAAAAACCAAAGCAATGGATCTGATTAGGGCCTAGGGGCCTGTCCGGTTCAATATTCTTCTCTGGGGACATCTGTTGTCTGAGTGGAGGTAGTTGCTCAGCTGGTTTGAGATCACCCCTGTTTGTCCTGGGCGGCCTACACTAATGGGATGGCCTCGGTGACTTTGGAAGTTTTTCCTCATTTGCAAGGTTGTGGCCAATGGAATGGGAAGAATTCCCTTGAAAGGGAAGCACAGTCCTGAGGTGTGGCTCCAGGGACCCAAGTGTGCAGCGTGTGTGGTCCAGGGCTATTTGGACAAAAGTCTGAAAACACAAACTCCACTTAGGTTGGGGGATGTAGGTATGGCCGGCCCGATCTATAGACCGTGAGGAGAACTCTTCGGGATATGAACAAAGGGCGAATGTGAGGTGCTGGCTCATGCTTTTTTTTTTTTTTTTTTTTTTCTGGAAATGTGTCACCGATTGCCATGGAATGTCGGGGTGTCCTCATGGGCCATCGATGAGGCTCCCTTTCTGGGGATTTGACCCGATCCCAAGAGTTTGGGGTCATTCTGTGGGAAGGGAGGAGGCCTTTCTTGTTTTCTTGTTTATTTTTTTATTATTATTATTTTTTTTACCTAAGGTGGACCACCAAAAGAGGGATTCCAGAGCAGAGTCCTGGGGAGGGGCGACTGGACAACCAGACCTCTGGTTAACATTGGGACCTAAGAACATGGCAAGCCCCATATGTGGGCTCTTGGTCCAGACACTGAGAGGCCTTCCCTGAGGAATGGTCTCACACTGAGTTTCACAATGTGTTTTTGTGCCCAAGGAGCCCCTCAAGTCAGGGCGTGGCCTAATGTACCATGCTGGTTTCTCCTACAGGGAACGTTGCACAATATGGCAACCACAAGTTTTCTGGCCATGGGGAAGATGGAGTTCTAATTTCTGCAACACTTTCACTCCTGGACTGTGATTGGATTTAAGGTCTAGGTTCTGAAGCCTGAAAACTGAGGTTGGGAAGAGATGAAGACCTAAGGCCATGGTGTGGCTGATGTGCTCAGTGTTCGGCCAGCTGTTGAGTGTGGGTTGGGAGGTGCAGGCTCAGGCTGTGGCAGACAGGGAATTAGTGCCCAGGCTAGACTGTATCATTGGGGTGCAGTCGAGTTTCGTGCAGGATGGTACTCATTTGTGGTTACTGGGTAGCCCCAGAGGGCAACGTTTTTCTTCTGGAGGGAAGACACAGTGCCACATAGTGGCTCCAGAATTCCCAAACTGGAAGGCTTGTGGGCCAGGAGTGTGATGAAAAAATTCTGAGAACACAAGCCAGACTTAGATTTCGGGGTGAGGGGACGGCAGGCACCCTCTGCAGAGATGATTCGAGATCCTGTATACCTGAAGACAGAGCTAGGATCAGACGTTGGCTTAGGTCGAAGTTTCTGTCCATGACAGCCCCTTCATGAAGGGGAGGGTGTCACGAGGACATGGAGGTTTTCCCACGATGGGAATTGTGAGATGCTCCAAACCGCAATGATTCCTTCTGTGGGACAGTCGAGACCTGTTGGATGGCTCCAGGACATCCCATAAGGACGTTATCCAGAGCAGGGTTCTAAGGATGGATGCCTGGGCAGCCTGCCTCCCATTCCAGGTGTCTCATAGCGCCAAGGCAAGTTCGATCTGCTGGATCTAGGGGAGCAACCGAGGCGGGTGTGTTGAAATGGGTGAGTTGAGGATGGGTCATAATGTGCATTTGTGTCCATGTAGTCCTTGGAATGGGGTGCTTGAACCGGGGCCTTGAGGGATGTTCATAACCGGAGGTTTTGATGGAGCTCTAAAGAGTATGTTTCCTATGTAGAGAAGAGAATTGTTTTGATGAGTGCCTAAGGAATCTCCCATATGCTGGTATTGGAAAACAGGCCTCTGAGGAGAGATGACTGGAATCAAAAGCAATGGATCTGATGAGGGCCTAAGTGCCTGTCCAGTTCAATCTTATTCTATGGGGATATCTGTCTCTGGGTCTGAGTGGAGGTAGTTTCCTAACTTGTGAGAGATCATCCCTGTGTGTCCTGGGCAGCCAACATTATTCGGATGGCCTGGGGGAGTTTGGCGGATTCTCCTAATCTATTGGGTTGTGGCCAATGGAAATAGCAGAATTCCCCTGGAGAGGGAAGCCACAGTCCTGAGGTGTGGCTCCAGGGGCCCCAGCTTGGATGGTGTGTTGGCCAGGCCTGTGGGGACAGAAGTCTGAAAACACAAACTCAGCTTAGTTTTGGGGATGTATGTATGAAGGCTCGATCTACAGACCGTGAGAATTTTCCGGGCTATGAACAAAGGGCGAGTATGTGGCGCTTGCTCAGGCTTTTGTCTCTGGATTTTGTGTCAACGGTGGCCGTGGAATGTCGGAGTGTCCTCAAGGGCCATGGACAATTCTTTCTCTGGTGATTTGGCCTGATCCCAAGTGGTTGGGATCATTCTGTGGATGGGAAGAGTCCTTTATGTATTTTTTTTACCTCAGTTCTCCCACCAAAGAGGGATTCCAGAGTAGAGCCCTGAGTAGGTGTGACTAGACATCTCGAACTCTGGTTGAGATTGGGGGACTAGGGGCTTGGCAAGCCCCATATGTGGGCTGTTGTTCCAGTGACTAAGAGGCTTTACATGAGGATAGGGCTCACGCTGAGGGTCACAATGTGTGTTTGTGCACATTGTGGCCCTCAGGGATAGGTGGGGCCTCATAGTCCATGCTGCTTTCTCCTACAATGAACATTGGACAACATGCCAACCACTAGGTTTCTTGCCAAGGCGAAGGAGAAGTTCTGATTCTTGCATCACGTTCACTCCTGAGCAGTGAGTGGAGATAAGGTCTAGGTTCTGAAGGTGAAAACTGAGGTTGGGTAGAGATGATGGCCTAAAGCCATTGTGGGTGTGATATGCTCTGTGTACGGCCAGCTGTCTGGGTGTTGGACTGGAGGTCTGCCCTCAGGCTGTGTCAGACAGGGCTTTAGTGCACAGGCTAGACTGTATAATTGGGGTGTGGTCGAGTGGCATGCAGGTTGTTACTCATTTGGCGTTTCCGGTTAGCCCTATAGGGCAACATTTTTCTTCTGGAGGGCAGGCAGAGTGCTGCATTGTGTCTCCAGAATTGCCAAACTGGAGGGGTGTGGCCAGGATTGTGAGGAAGGAAGTCTGAAAACACAAGCTAGCATGAGTTTTGGGGCCAAGAGCATGGCAGGCCCACTCTGAAGAGGCTGAATCGAGATCTCCTGCAGGTGAGGTCAGGGCGAGTATCAGATGTTGCCTCAAGCTGGAGTTTGTGTCCATGACGGCCCCTTCCTGAAGGGGGTGGGGGCGTCATGAGGCCAGGGAGGTTTCCCTACGCTGGGAGTTGTGAGCTGCTCCCAACTTCAAAGTTTCCTTCTTCAGGACAGTCGAGTACTATTGTATGGTTCCAGGATGCCCCATACAGAAAGACTCGAGAGCAGGGGCCTAAGCATGGATGCCGAGAAACGCCAACTCACCTTCCCATTGCCTGGTGGAGACAAGGCACGCTCAATCTGCGGGCTCTTGGGTGAGCTACCCAGAAGGCTGAGTTTAAATGGACTCTCCTGAGGATGAGTCATAATGTGGGTTGGTGGCCATGGAGACCTTGGAATGTGGCAGTAGCTAAGGGACTCTGCAGGATTCTCCAACCCGAAGGGCTTGACACAACTCCAACAAGGAAGCTTCCCATGTGGAGATGAGAGGTCTTTTGTCTGGTGCCTCAGGAAAGCCCCGTATGCTGGTCTTCGAACCCAGGCCTCTGAGGAGTGATACCTGGACACCAAAGCAAGAGTTCATAATAGGGCCTAGGGGCCTGTCTGGTTCAATCTTCTGTCTCTGCGGATATCTGTCTGTGTGTCTGCATGGAGGTAGTAGTTGCTCAGCTTGTGTCATAATGCCCCTATTTGTCCAGTGCGGCTTGCGGTAGTGGGATGTCCTTGGGGACCTTGAGGTTTCTACTATTTTGTAGAGTTGTGGCCAATGGAATGGGCAGTTTCTTAGGAGAGAGCAGGCACAGTTCTGTGGTGTGGCTCCAGAGACCCCAGCCTGGAGGCTGTGTGGGCCATGGCTGTGCAGACAGACATCCAAAAACCCTAACTCAGCTCAGGTTTGGGGCCGAGGTTACGGCAGGCCTGATCTACAGTCCATGAGGGGAGCTCCTCTGGATATGAAAGAAGGGTGAGAGGGAGGCAGTCGCTCAGGCTTTTGTCTCTGGATGTTTTGTCCACAATGGCCGTTTAATGTAGGAGTTGCCTCATGGGTCATAGAAGTCTCCCTCTCTGGTAGTTTGTCCAGCCCCCAAGTGTTTGGGGTCATTCTGTGGGAAGGGAAGTGTCCTGTTTTTTGCCTCATATGTCCCCCCAGTAGAGGGATTCTAGAGCATAGCAGTGGGTACTGACAACTGGAATACTCGCCCTCGGGTTAAGCCTGGGGGCCTATGGATATGACAAGCCCCATATGCAGGATCTTGGTCCAGCCCCTGAGAGGCGTTACTTTAATACGGGACTCACGCTGCAGGTCACAATGCATGTCTGTGCCCTAGGCGGCCCTCAAGCACTGGCGTGGCCTTTCGGACAATGCAGGTTTTCCCACATTGAACGTTGGACAACATGCCAACCACAAGGTTTCTGGCCATGGGGAAGGAGGAATTCTAATTTCTGCATCACGTTCACCCTGGGCAGTGATTGGAGATAAGGTCTAGGTTCTGAAGCCTGAAAACCGAGGTTGGGAAGAGATGACGACCTACAGCCATAGCGGGTCCTATGTGTCCAGGTTGGGGCCAGCTGTCTGGGTGTCGTTTGGGATGTCTTGTCTCAGGCTGTGCCAGACAGGGCATTAGAATACAGGGTGGGCTGTATAATTGCTTTACAATCGAGTGGCATGCATTAGAAAATCATTTGGGGTTTCTTATTAGAAGCATAGGGCAAAGTTTTTCTTCTGGAGGGCAGGCAGAGTGCTGCATTGTGGCTTCGGAATTCCCAAACTGGAGGGCTTGTGGGCCAGGAGAGTGAGGACGGAAGTCTGAGAACACAAGCTAGGCTTAGGTTTCGGGGCAAGGACATGGCAGCCACACTCTGCAGAGCTGAATTGAGATCTCATGTGTCTGAAGTCAGGTCGAGGATCAGACTTTGGCTCAGGTTTGAGTTTCTGTCCATGTTGGCCCCTTCATGAAGGGGGGACATTATGAGCCCATGGGGGTTTTCCCACTATTGGAGTTGTGAGATGCTCCAAACCGCAAGGATTCCTTCTGTGGGACAATGAAGATTTGTTGGATGGCTCCAGGACGTCTTATAAGGTATTTTTCCAGAACAGGGTTCTAAGTATGGATGCCTGGGCAGTCAGCCTCACAATCCAATTGTCTCCTAGCAACAACAAACGTTTGATCTGCTGGCTTGGGGTAGCAACAGAGGGGGCTGAGTTGAAATGGACTTTCCTGAGGATGGTCTTAATGTTGGTTTGAGTCCATGGAGACCTTGGTATGGGGCAGTGGCACCAGGGCCCTGAAGGATTCTCCTAACCAGAGGTTATGACAAAGCTCCAATGAGCAAGTTTTCCATGGGGAGACGAGATTTGTTCTTATTGGTGCCTCAGGAAACCACCATATGCTGGTATTGGAAACGAGGCCTCTGAGGAGAGATGCCTAAAAACCAAAGCAATGGATCTGATTAGGGCCTAGGGGCCTGTCCGGTTCAATATTCTTCTCTGGGGACATCTGTTGTCTGAGTGGAGGTAGTTGCTCAGCTGGTTTGAGATCACCCCTGTTTGTCCTGGGCGGCCTACACTAATGGGATGGCCTCGGTGACTTTGGAGGTTTTTCCTCATTTGCAAGGTTGTGGCCAATGGAATGGGAAGAATTCCCTTGAAAGGGAAGCACAGTCCTGAGGTGTGGCTCCAGGGACCCAAGTGTGGAGCGTGTGTGGTCCAGGGCTATTTGGACAAAAGTCTGAAAACACAAACTCCACTTAGGTTGGGGGATGTAGGTATGGCCGGCCCGATCTATAGACCGTGAGGAGAACTCTTCGGGATATGAACAAAGGGCGAATGTGAGGTGCTGGCTCATGCTTTTTTTTTTTTTTTTTTTTTCTGGAAATGTGTCACCGATTGCCATGGAATGTCGGGGTGTCCTCATGGGCCATCGATGAGGCTCCCTTTCTGGGGATTTGACCCGATCCCAAGAGTTTGGGGTCATTCTGTGGGAAGGGAGGAGGCCTTTCTTGTTTTCTTGTTTATTTTTTTATTATTATTATTTTTTTTACCTAAGGTGGACCACCAAAAGAGAGATTCCAGAGCAGAGTCCTGGGGAGGGGCGACTGGACAACCAGACCTCTGGTTAACATTGGGACCTAAGAACATGGCAAGCCCCATATGTGGGCTCTTGGTCCAGACACTGAGAGGCCTTCCCTGAGGAATGGTCTCACACTGAGTTTCACAATGTGTTTTTGTGCCCAAGGAGCCCCTCAAGTCAGGGCGTGGCCTAATGTACCATGCTGGTTTCTCCTACAGGGAACGTTGCACAATATGGCAACCACAAGTTTTCTGGCCATGGGGAAGATGGAGTTCTAATTTCTGCAACACTTTCACTCCTGGACTGTGATTGGATTTAAGGTCTAGGTTCTGAAGCCTGAAAACTGAGGTTGGGAAGAGATGAAGACCTAAGGCCATGGTGTGGCTGATGTGCTCAGTGTTCGGCCAGCTGTTGAGTGTGGGTTGGGAGGTGCAGGCTCAGGCTGTGGCAGACAGGGAATTAGTGCCCAGGCTAGACTGTATCATTGGGGTGCAGTCGAGTTTCGTGCAGGATGGTACTCATTTGTGGTTACTGGGTAGCCCCAGAGGGCAACGTTTTTCTTCTGGAGGGAAGACACAGTGCCACATAGTGGCTCCAGAATTCCCAAACTGGAAGGCTTGTGGGCCAGGAGTGTGATGAAAAAATTCTGAGAACACAAGCCAGACTTAGATTTCGGGGTGAGGGGACGGCAGGCACCCTCTGCAGAGATGATTCGAGATCCTGTATACCTGAAGACAGAGCTAGGATCAGACGTTGGCTTAGGTCGAAGTTTCTGTCCATGACAGCCCCTTCATGAAGGGGAGGGTGTCACGAGGACATGGAGGTTTTCCCACGATGGGAATTGTGAGATGCTCCAAACCGCAATGATTCCTTCTGTGGGACAGTCGAGACCTGTTGGATGGCTCCAGGACATCCCATAAGGACGTTATCCAGAGCAGGGTTCTAAGGATGGATGCCTGGGCAGCCTGCCTCCCATTCCAGGTGTCTCATAGCGCCAAGGCAAGTTCGATCTGCTGGATCTAGGGGAGCAACCGAGGCGGGTGTGTTGAAATGGGTGAGTTGAGGATGGGTCATAATGTGCATTTGTGTCCAT
Organism: Mustela nivalis; assembly: GCF_964662115.1. NCBI lineage: Eukaryota > Metazoa > Chordata > Mammalia > Carnivora > Mustelidae > Mustela > Mustela nivalis. The sequence continues at coordinate 468,543 of NW_028136507.1, read as the reverse complement.
GTAGTCCTTGGAATGGGGTGCTTGAACCGGGGCCTTGAGGGATGTTCATAACCGGAGGTTTTGATGGAGCTCTAAAGAGTATGTTTCCTATGTAGAGAAGAGAATTGTTTTGATGAGTGCCTAAGGAATCTCCCATATGCTGGTATTGGAAAACAGGCCTCTGAGGAGAGATGACTGGAATCAAAAGCAATGGATCTGATGAGGGCCTAAGTGCCTGTCCAGTTCAATCTTATTCTATGGGGATATCTGTCTCTGGGTCTGAGTGGAGGTAGTTTCCTAACTTGTGAGAGATCATCCCTGTGTGTCCTGGGCAGCCAACATTATTCGGATGGCCTGGGGGAGTTTGGCGGATTCTCCTAATCTATTGGGTTGTGGCCAATGGAAATAGCAGAATTCCCCTGGAGAGGGAAGCCACAGTCCTGAGGTGTGGCTCCAGGGGCCCCAGCTTGGATGGTGTGTTGGCCAGGCCTGTGGGGACAGAAGTCTGAAAACACAAACTCAGCTTAGTTTTGGGGATGTATGTATGAAGGCTCGATCTACAGACCGTGAGAATTTTCCGGGCTATGAACAAAGGGCGAGTATGTGGCGCTTGCTCAGGCTTTTGTCTCTGGATTTTGTGTCAACGGTGGCCGTGGAATGTCGGAGTGTCCTCAAGGGCCATGGACAATTCTTTCTCTGGTGATTTGGCCTGATCCCAAGTGGTTGGGATCATTCTGTGGATGGGAAGAGTCCTTTATGTATTTTTTTTACCTCAGTTCTCCCACCAAAGAGGGATTCCAGAGTAGAGCCCTGAGTAGGTGTGACTAGACATCTCGAACTCTGGTTGAGATTGGGGGACTAGGGGCTTGGCAAGCCCCATATGTGGGCTGTTGTTCCAGTGACTAAGAGGCTTTACATGAGGATAGGGCTCACGCTGAGGGTCACAATGTGTGTTTGTGCACATTGTGGCCCTCAGGGATAGGTGGGGCCTCATAGTCCATGCTGCTTTCTCCTACAATGAACATTGGACAACATGCCAACCACTAGGTTTCTTGCCAAGGCGAAGGAGAAGTTCTGATTCTTGCATCACGTTCACTCCTGAGCAGTGAGTGGAGATAAGGTCTAGGTTCTGAAGGTGAAAACTGAGGTTGGGTAGAGATGATGGCCTAAAGCCATTGTGGGTGTGATATGCTCTGTGTACGGCCAGCTGTCTGGGTGTTGGACTGGAGGTCTGCCCTCAGGCTGTGTCAGACAGGGCTTTAGTGCACAGGCTAGACTGTATAATTGGGGTGTGGTCGAGTGGCATGCAGGTTGTTACTCATTTGGCGTTTCCGGTTAGCCCTATAGGGCAACATTTTTCTTCTGGAGGGCAGGCAGAGTGCTGCATTGTGTCTCCAGAATTGCCAAACTGGAGGGGTGTGGCCAGGATTGTGAGGAAGGAAGTCTGAAAACACAAGCTAGCATGAGTTTTGGGGCCAAGAGCATGGCAGGCCCACTCTGAAGAGGCTGAATCGAGATCTCCTGCAGGTGAGGTCAGGGCGAGTATCAGATGTTGCCTCAAGCTGGAGTTTGTGTCCATGACGGCCCCTTCCTGAAGGGGGTGGGGGTGTCATGAGGCCAGGGAGGTTTCCCTACGCTGGGAGTTGTGAGCTGCTCCCAACTTCAAAGTTTCCTTCTTCAGGACAGTCGAGTACTATTGTATGGTTCCAGGATGCCCCATACAGAAAGACTCGAGAGCAGGGGCCTAAGCATGGATGCCGAGAAACGCCAACTCACCTTCCCATTGCCTGGTGGAGACAAGGCACGCTCAATCTGCGGGCTCTTGGGTGAGCTACCCAGAAGGCTGAGTTTAAATGGACTCTCCTGAGGATGAGTCATAATGTGGGTTGGTGGCCATGGAGACCTTGGAATGTGGCAGTAGCTAAGGGACTCTGCAGGATTCTCCAACCCGAAGGGCTTGACACAACTCCAACAAGGAAGCTTCCCATGTGGAGATGAGAGGTCTTTTGTCTGGTGCCTCAGGAAAGCCCCGTATGCTGGTCTTCGAACCCAGGCCTCTGAGGAGTGATACCTGGACACCAAAGCAAGAGTTCATAATAGGGCCTAGGGGCCTGTCTGGTTCAATCTTCTGTCTCTGCGGATATCTGTCTGTGTGTCTGCATGGAGGTAGTAGTTGCTCAGCTTGTGTCATAATGCCCCTATTTGTCCAGTGCGGCTTGCGGTAGTGGGATGTCCTTGGGGACCTTGAGGTTTCTACTATTTTGTAGAGTTGTGGCCAATGGAATGGGCAGTTTCTTAGGAGAGAGCAGGCACAGTTCTGTGGTGTGGCTCCAGAGACCCCAGCCTGGAGGCTGTGTGGGCCATGGCTGTGCAGACAGACATCCAAAAACCCTAACTCAGCTCAGGTTTGGGGCCGAGGTTACGGCAGGCCTGATCTACAGTCCATGAGGGGAGCTCCTCTGGATATGAAAGAAGGGTGAGAGGGAGGCAGTCGCTCAGGCTTTTGTCTCTGGATGTTTTGTCCACAATGGCCGTTTAATGTAGGAGTTGCCTCATGGGTCATAGAAGTCTCCCTCTCTGGTAGTTTGTCCAGCCCCCAAGTGTTTGGGGTCATTCTGTGGGAAGGGAAGTGTCCTGTTTTTTGCCTCATATGTCCCCCCAGTAGAGGGATTCTAGAGCATAGCAGTGGGTACTGACAACTGGAATACTCGCCCTCGGGTTAAGCCTGGGGGCCTATGGATATGACAAGCCCCATATGCAGGATCTTGGTCCAGCCCCTGAGAGGCGTTACTTTAATACGGGACTCACGCTGCAGGTCACAATGCATGTCTGTGCCCTAGGCGGCCCTCAAGCACTGGCGTGGCCTTTCGGACAATGCAGGTTTTCCCACATTGAACGTTGGACAACATGCCAACCACAAGGTTTCTGGCCATGGGGAAGGAGGAATTCTAATTTCTGCATCACGTTCACCCTGGGCAGTGATTGGAGATAAGGTCTAGGTTCTGAAGCCTGAAAACCGAGGTTGGGAAGAGATGACGACCTACAGCCATAGCGGGTCCTATGTGTCCAGGTTGGGGCCAGCTGTCTGGGTGTCGTTTGGGATGTCTTGTCTCAGGCTGTGCCAGACAGGGCATTAGAATACAGGGTGGGCTGTATAATTGCTTTACAATCGAGTGGCATGCATTAGAAAATCATTTGGGGTTTCTTATTAGAAGCATAGGGCAAAGTTTTTCTTCTGGAGGGCAGGCAGAGTGCTGCATTGTGGCTTCGGAATTCCCAAACTGGAGGGCTTGTGGGCCAGGAGAGTGAGGACGGAAGTCTGAGAACACAAGCTAGGCTTAGGTTTCGGGGCAAGGACATGGCAGCCACACTCTGCAGAGCTGAATTGAGATCTCATGTGTCTGAAGTCAGGTCGAGGATCAGACTTTGGCTCAGGTTTGAGTTTCTGTCCATGTTGGCCCCTTCATGAAGGGGGGACATTATGAGCCCATGGGGGTTTTCCCACTATTGGAGTTGTGAGATGCTCCAAACCGCAAGGATTCCTTCTGTGGGACAATGAAGATTTGTTGGATGGCTCCAGGACGTCTTATAAGGTATTTTTCCAGAACAGGGTTCTAAGTATGGATGCCTGGGCAGTCAGCCTCACAATCCAATTGTCTCCTAGCAACAACAAACGTTTGATCTGCTGGCTTGGGGTAGCAACAGAGGGGGCTGAGTTGAAATGGACTTTCCTGAGGATGGTCTTAATGTTGGTTTGAGTCCATGGAGACCTTGGTATGGGGCAGTGGCACCAGGGCCCTGAAGGATTCTCCTAACCAGAGGTTATGACAAAGCTCCAATGAGCAAGTTTTCCATGGGGAGACGAGATTTGTTCTTATTGGTGCCTCAGGAAACCACCATATGCTGGTATTGGAAACGAGGCCTCTGAGGAGAGATGCCTAAAAACCAAAGCAATGGATCTGATTAGGGCCTAGGGGCCTGTCCGGTTCAATATTCTTCTCTGGGGACATCTGTTGTCTGAGTGGAGGTAGTTGCTCAGCTGGTTTGAGATCACCCCTGTTTGTCCTGGGCGGCCTACACTAATGGGATGGCCTCGGTGACTTTGGAGGTTTTTCCTCATTTGCAAGGTTGTGGCCAATGGAATGGGAAGAATTCCCTTGAAAGGGAAGCACAGTCCTGAGGTGTGGCTCCAGGGACCCAAGTGTGCAGCGTGTGTGGTCCAGGGCTATTTGGACAAAAGTCTGAAAACACAAACTCCACTTAGGTTGGGGGATGTAGGTATGGCCGGCCCGATCTATAGACCGTGAGGAGAACTCTTCGGGATATGAACAAAGGGCGAATGTGAGGTGCTGGCTCATGCTTTTTTTTTTTTTTTTCTGGAAATGTGTCACCGATTGCCATGGAATGTCGGGGTGTCCTCATGGGCCATCGATGAGGCTCCCTTTCTGGGGATTTGACCCGATCCCAAGAGTTTGGGGTCATTCTGTGGGAAGGGAGGAGGCCTTTCTTGTTTTCTTGTTTATTTTTTTATTATTATTATTTTTTTTACCTAAGGTGGACCACCAAAAGAGGGATTCCAGAGCAGAGTCCTGGGGAGGGGCGACTGGACAACCAGACCTCTGGTTAACATTGGGACCTAAGAACATGGCAAGCCCCATATGTGGGCTCTTGGTCCAGACACTGAGAGGCCTTCCCTGAGGAATGGTCTCACACTGAGTTTCACAATGTGTTTTTGTGCCCAAGGAGCCCCTCAAGTCAGGGCGTGGCCTAATGTACCATGCTGGTTTCTCCTACAGGGAACGTTGCACAATATGGCAACCACAAGTTTTCTGGCCATGGGGAAGATGGAGTTCTAATTTCTGCAACACTTTCACTCCTGGACTGTGATTGGATTTAAGGTCTAGGTTCTGAAGCCTGAAAACTGAGGTTGGGAAGAGATGAAGACCTAAGGCCATGGTGTGGCTGATGTGCTCAGTGTTCGGCCAGCTGTTGAGTGTGGGTTGGGAGGTGCAGGCTCAGGCTGTGGCAGACAGGGAATTAGTGCCCAGGCTAGACTGTATCATTGGGGTGCAGTCGAGTTTCGTGCAGGATGGTACTCATTTGTGGTTACTGGGTAGCCCCAGAGGGCAACGTTTTTCTTCTGGAGGGAAGACACAGTGCCACATAGTGGCTCCAGAATTCCCAAACTGGAAGGCTTGTGGGCCAGGAGTGTGATGAAAAAATTCTGAGAACACAAGCCAGACTTAGATTTCGGGGTGAGGGGACGGCAGGCACCCTCTGCAGAGATGATTCGAGATCCTGTATACCTGAAGACAGAGCTAGGATCAGACGTTGGCTTAGGTCGAAGTTTCTGTCCATGACAGCCCCTTCATGAAGGGGAGGGTGTCACGAGGACATGGAGGTTTTCCCACGATGGGAATTGTGAGATGCTCCAAACCGCAATGATTCCTTCTGTGGGACAGTCGAGACCTGTTGGATGGCTCCAGGACATCCCATAAGGACGTTATCCAGAGCAGGGTTCTAAGGATGGATGCCTGGGCAGCCTGCCTCCCATTCCAGGTGTCTCATAGCGCCAAGGCAAGTTCGATCTGCTGGATCTAGGGGAGCAACCGAGGCGGGTGTGTTGAAATGGGTGAGTTGAGGATGGGTCATAATGTGCATTTGTGTCCATGTAGTCCTTGGAATGGGGTGCTTGAACCGGGGCCTTGAGGGATGTTCATAACCGGAGGTTTTGATGGAGCTCTAAAGAGTATGTTTCCTATGTAGAGAAGAGAATTGTTTTGATGAGTGCCTAAGGAATCTCCCATATGCTGGTATTGGAAAACAGGCCTCTGAGGAGAGATGACTGGAATCAAAAGCAATGGATCTGATGAGGGCCTAAGTGCCTGTCCAGTTCAATCTTATTCTATGGGGATATCTGTCTCTGGGTCTGAGTGGAGGTAGTTTCCTAACTTGTGAGAGATCATCCCTGTGTGTCCTGGGCAGCCAACATTATTCGGATGGCCTGGGGGAGTTTGGCGGATTCTCCTAATCTATTGGGTTGTGGCCAATGGAAATAGCAGAATTCCCCTGGAGAGGGAAGCCACAGTCCTGAGGTGTGGCTCCAGGGGCCCCAGCTTGGATGGTGTGTTGGCCAGGCCTGTGGGGACAGAAGTCTGAAAACACAAACTCAGCTTAGTTTTGGGGATGTATGTATGAAGGCTCGATCTACAGACCGTGAGAATTTTCCGGGCTATGAACAAAGGGCGAGTATGTGGCGCTTGCTCAGGCTTTTGTCTCTGGATTTTGTGTCAACGGTGGCCGTGGAATGTCGGAGTGTCCTCAAGGGCCATGGACAATTCTTTCTCTGGTGATTTGGCCTGATCCCAAGTGGTTGGGATCATTCTGTGGATGGGAAGAGTCCTTTATGTATTTTTTTTACCTCAGTTCTCCCACCAAAGAGGGATTCCAGAGTAGAGCCCTGAGTAGGTGTGACTAGACATCTCGAACTCTGGTTGAGATTGGGGGACTAGGGGCTTGGCAAGCCCCATATGTGGGCTGTTGTTCCAGTGACTAAGAGGCTTTACATGAGGATAGGGCTCACGCTGAGGGTCACAATGTGTGTTTGTGCACATTGTGGCCCTCAGGGATAGGTGGGGCCTCATAGTCCATGCTGCTTTCTCCTACAATGAACATTGGACAACATGCCAACCACTAGGTTTCTTGCCAAGGCGAAGGAGAAGTTCTGATTCTTGCATCACGTTCACTCCTGAGCAGTGAGTGGAGATAAGGTCTAGGTTCTGAAGGTGAAAACTGAGGTTGGGTAGAGATGATGGCCTAAAGCCATTGTGGGTGTGATATGCTCTGTGTACGGCCAGCTGTCTGGGTGTTGGACTGGAGGTCTGCCCTCAGGCTGTGTCAGACAGGGCTTTAGTGCACAGGCTAGACTGTATAATTGGGGTGTGGTCGAGTGGCATGCAGGTTGTTACTCATTTGGCGTTTCCGGTTAGCCCTATAGGGCAACATTTTTCTTCTGGAGGGCAGGCAGAGTGCTGCATTGTGTCTCCAGAATTGCCAAACTGGAGGGGTGTGGCCAGGATTGTGAGGAAGGAAGTCTGAAAACACAAGCTAGCATGAGTTTTGGGGCCAAGAGCATGGCAGGCCCACTCTGAAGAGGCTGAATCGAGATCTCCTGCAGGTGAGGTCAGGGCGAGTATCAGATGTTGCCTCAAGCTGGAGTTTGTGTCCATGACGGCCCCTTCCTGAAGGGGGTGGGGGCGTCATGAGGCCAGGGAGGTTTCCCTACGCTGGGAGTTGTGAGCTGCTCCCAACTTCAAAGTTTCCTTCTTCAGGACAGTCGAGTACTATTGTATGGTTCCAGGATGCCCCATACAGAAAGACTCGAGAGCAGGGGCCTAAGCATGGATGCCGAGAAACGCCAACTCACCTTCCCATTGCCTGGTGGAGACAAGGCACGCTCAATCTGCGGGCTCTTGGGTGAGCTACCCAGAAGGCTGAGTTTAAATGGACTCTCCTGAGGATGAGTCATAATGTGGGTTGGTGGCCATGGAGACCTTGGAATGTGGCAGTAGCTAAGGGACTCTGCAGGATTCTCCAACCCGAAGGGCTTGACACAACTCCAACAAGGAAGCTTCCCATGTGGAGATGAGAGGTCTTTTGTCTGGTGCCTCAGGAAAGCCCCGTATGCTGGTCTTCGAACCCAGGCCTCTGAGGAGTGATACCTGGACACCAAAGCAAGAGTTCATAATAGGGCCTAGGGGCCTGTCTGGTTCAATCTTCTGTCTCTGCGGATATCTGTCTGTGTGTCTGCATGGAGGTAGTAGTTGCTCAGCTTGTGTCATAATGCCCCTATTTGTCCAGTGCGGCTTGCGGTAGTGGGATGTCCTTGGGGACCTTGAGGTTTCTACTATTTTGTAGAGTTGTGGCCAATGGAATGGGCAGTTTCTTAGGAGAGAGCAGGCACAGTTCTGTGGTGTGGCTCCAGAGACCCCAGCCTGGAGGCTGTGTGGGCCATGGCTGTGCAGACAGACATCCAAAAACCCTAACTCAGCTCAGGTTTGGGGCCGAGGTTACGGCAGGCCTGATCTACAGTCCATGAGGGGAGCTCCTCTGGATATGAAAGAAGGGTGAGAGGGAGGCAGTCGCTCAGGCTTTTGTCTCTGGATGTTTTGTCCACAATGGCCGTTTAATGTAGGAGTTGCCTCATGGGTCGTAGAAGTCTCCCTCTCTGGTAGTTTGTCCAGCCCCCAAGTGTTTGGGGTCATTCTGTGGGAAGGGAAGTGTCCTGTTTTTTGCCTCATATGTCCCCCCAGTAGAGGGATTCTAGAGCATAGCAGTGGGTACTGACAACTGGAATACTCGCCCTCGGGTTAAGCCTGGGGGCCTATGGATATGACAAGCCCCATATGCAGGATCTTGGTCCAGCCCCTGAGAGGCGTTACTTTAATACGGGACTCACGCTGCAGGTCACAATGCATGTCTGTGCCCTAGGCGGCCCTCAAGCACTGGCGTGGCCTTTCGGACAATGCAGGTTTTCCCACATTGAACGTTGGACAACATGCCAACCACAAGGTTTCTGGCCATGGGGAAGGAGGAATTCTAATTTCTGCATCACGTTCACCCTGGGCAGTGATTGGAGATAAGGTCTAGGTTCTGAAGCCTGAAAACCGAGGTTGGGAAGAGATGACGACCTACAGCCATAGCGGGTCCTATGTGTCCAGGTTGGGGCCAGCTGTCTGGGTGTCGTTTGGGATGTCTTGTCTCAGGCTGTGCCAGACAGGGCATTAGAATACAGGGTGGGCTGTATAATTGCTTTACAATCGAGTGGCATGCATTAGAAAATCATTTGGGGTTTCTTATTAGAAGCATAGGGCAAAGTTTTTCTTCTGGAGGGCAGGCAGAGTGCTGCATTGTGGCTTCGGAATTCCCAAACTGGAGGGCTTGTGGGCCAGGAGAGTGAGGACGGAAGTCTGAGAACACAAGCTAGGCTTAGGTTTCGGGGCAAGGACATGGCAGCCACACTCTGCAGAGCTGAATTGAGATCTCATGTGTCTGAAGTCAGGTCGAGGATCAGACTTTGGCTCAGGTTTGAGTTTCTGTCCATGTTGGCCCCTTCATGAAGGGGGGACATTATGAGCCCATGGGGGTTTTCCCACTATTGGAGTTGTGAGATGCTCCAAACCGCAAGGATTCCTTCTGTGGGACAATGAAGATTTGTTGGATGGCTCCAGGACGTCTTATAAGGTATTTTTCCAGAACAGGGTTCTAAGTATGGATGCCTGGGCAGTCAGCCTCACAATCCAATTGTCTCCTAGCAACAACAAACGTTTGATCTGCTGGCTTGGGGTAGCAACAGAGGGGGCTGAGTTGAAATGGACTTTCCTGAGGATGGTCTTAATGTTGGTTTGAGTCCATGGAGACCTTGGTATGGGGCAGTGGCACCAGGGCCCTGAAGGATTCTCCTAACCAGAGGTTATGACAAAGCTCCAATGAGCAAGTTTTCCATGGGGAGACGAGATTTGTTCTTATTGGTGCCTCAGGAAACCACCATATGCTGGTATTGGAAACGAGGCCTCTGAGGAGAGATGCCTAAAAACCAAAGCAATGGATCTGATTAGGGCCTAGGGGCCTGTCCGGTTCAATATTCTTCTCTGGGGACATCTGTTGTCTGAGTGGAGGTAGTTGCTCAGCTGGTTTGAGATCACCCCTGTTTGTCCTGGGCGGCCTACACTAATGGGATGGCCTCGGTGACTTTGGAGGTTTTTCCTCATTTGCAAGGTTGTGGCCAATGGAATGGGAAGAATTCCCTTGAAAGGGAAGCACAGTCCTGAGGTGTGGCTCCAGGGACCCAAGTGTGCAGCGTGTGTGGTCCAGGGCTATTTGGACAAAAGTCTGAAAACACAAACTCCACTTAGGTTGGGGGATGTAGGTATGGCCGGCCCGATCTATAGACCGTGAGGAGAACTCTTCGGGATATGAACAAAGGGCGAATGTGAGGTGCTGGCTCATGCTTTTTTTTTTTTTTTTTTTTTTTTTCTGGAAATGTGTCACCGATTGCCATGGAATGTCGGGGTGTCCTCATGGGCCATCGATGAGGCTCCCTTTCTGGGGATTTGACCCGATCCCAAGAGTTTGGGGTCATTCTGTGGGAAGGGAGGAGGCCTTTCTTGTTTTTTTGTTTATTTTTTTATTATTATTATTTTTTTTACCTAAGGTGGACCACCAAAAGAGGGATTCCAGAGCAGAGTCCTGGGGAGGGGCGACTGGACAACCAGACCTCTGGTTAACATTGGGACCTAAGAACATGGCAAGCCCCATATGTGGGCTCTTGGTCCAGACACTGAGAGGCCTTCCCTGAGGAATGGTCTCACACTGAGTTTCACAATGTGTTTTTGTGCCCAAGGAGCCCCTCAAGTCAGGGCGTGGCCTAATGTACCATGCTGGTTTCTCCTACAGGGAACGTTGCACAATATGGCAACCACAAGTTTTCTGGCCATGGGGAAGATGGAGTTCTAATTTCTGCAACACTTTCACTCCTGGACTGTGATTGGATTTAAGGTCTAGGTTCTGAAGCCTGAAAACTGAGGTTGGGAAGAGATGAAGACCTAAGGCCATGGTGTGGCTGATGTGCTCAGTGTTCGGCCAGCTGTTGAGTGTGGGTTGGGAGGTGCAGGCTCAGGCTGTGGCAGACAGGGAATTAGTGCCCAGGCTAGACTGTATCATTGGGGTGCAGTCGAGTTTCGTGCAGGATGGTACTCATTTGTGGTTACTGGGTAGCCCCAGAGGGCAACGTTTTTCTTCTGGAGGGAAGACACAGTGCCACATAGTGGCTCCAGAATTCCCAAACTGGAAGGCTTGTGGGCCAGGAGTGTGATGAAAAAATTCTGAGAACACAAGCCAGACTTAGATTTCGGGGTGAGGGGACGGCAGGCACCCTCTGCAGAGATGATTCGAGATCCTGTATACCTGAAGACAGAGCTAGGATCAGACGTTGGCTTAGGTCGAAGTTTCTGTCCATGACAGCCCCTTCATGAAGGGGAGGGTGTCACGAGGACATGGAGGTTTTCCCACGATGGGAATTGTGAGATGCTCCAAACCGCAATGATTCCTTCTGTGGGACAGTCGAGACCTGTTGGATGGCTCCAGGACATCCCATAAGGACGTTATCCAGAGCAGGGTTCTAAGGATGGATGCCTGGGCAGCCTGCCTCCCATTCCAGGTGTCTCATAGCGCCAAGGCAAGTTCGATCTGCTGGATCTAGGGGAGCAACCGAGGCGGGTGTGTTGAAATGGGTGAGTTGAGGATGGGTCATAATGTGCATTTGTGTCCATGTAGTCCTTGGAATGGGGTGCTTGAACCGGGGCCTTGAGGGATGTTCATAACCGGAGGTTTTGATGGAGCTCTAAAGAGTATGTTTCCTATGTAGAGAAGAGAATTGTTTTGATGAGTGCCTAAGGAATCTCCCATATGCTGGTATTGGAAAACAGGCCTCTGAGGAGAGATGACTGGAATCAAAAGCAATGGATCTGATGAGGGCCTAAGTGCCTGTCCAGTTCAATCTTATTCTATGGGGATATCTGTCTCTGGGTCTGAGTGGAGGTAGTTTCCTAACTTGTGAGAGATCATCCCTGTGTGTCCTGGGCAGCCAACATTATTCGGATGGCCTGGGGGAGTTTGGCGGATTCTCCTAATCTATTGGGTTGTGGCCAATGGAAATAGCAGAATTCCCCTGGAGAGGGAAGCCACAGTCCTGAGGTGTGGCTCCAGGGGCCCCAGCTTGGATGGTGTGTTGGCCAGGCCTGTGGGGACAGAAGTCTGAAAACACAAACTCAGCTTAGTTTTGGGGATGTATGTATGAAGGCTCGATCTACAGACCGTGAGAATTTTCCGGGCTATGAACAAAGGGCGAGTATGTGGCGCTTGCTCAGGCTTTTGTCTCTGGATTTTGTGTCAACGGTGGCCGTGGAATGTCGGAGTGTCCTCAAGGGCCATGGACAATTCTTTCTCTGGTGATTTGGCCTGATCCCAAGTGGTTGGGATCATTCTGTGGATGGGAAGAGTCCTTTATGTATTTTTTTTACCTCAGTTCTCCCACCAAAGAGGGATTCCAGAGTAGAGCCCTGAGTAGGTGTGACTAGACATCTCGAACTCTGGTTGAGATTGGGGGACTAGGGGCTTGGCAAGCCCCATATGTGGGCTGTTGTTCCAGTGACTAAGAGGCTTTACATGAGGATAGGGCTCACGCTGAGGGTCACAATGTGTGTTTGTGCACATTGTGGCCCTCAGGGATAGGTGGGGCCTCATAGTCCATGCTGCTTTCTCCTACAATGAACATTGGACAACATGCCAACCACTAGGTTTCTTGCCAAGGCGAAGGAGAAGTTCTGATTCTTGCATCACGTTCACTCCTGAGCAGTGAGTGGAGATAAGGTCTAGGTTCTGAAGGTGAAAACTGAGGTTGGGTAGAGATGATGGCCTAAAGCCATTGTGGGTGTGATATGCTCTGTGTACGGCCAGCTGTCTGGGTGTTGGACTGGAGGTCTGCCCTCAGGCTGTGTCAGACAGGGCTTTAGTGCACAGGCTAGACTGTATAATTGGGGTGTGGTCGAGTGGCATGCAGGTTGTTACTCATTTGGCGTTTCCGGTTAGCCCTATAGGGCAACATTTTTCTTCTGGAGGGCAGGCAGAGTGCTGCATTGTGTCTCCAGAATTGCCAAACTGGAGGGGTGTGGCCAGGATTGTGAGGAAGGAAGTCTGAAAACACAAGCTAGCATGAGTTTTGGGGCCAAGAGCATGGCAGGCCCACTCTGAAGAGGCTGAATCGAGATCTCCTGCAGGTGAGGTCAGGGCGAGTATCAGATGTTGCCTCAAGCTGGAGTTTGTGTCCATGACGGCCCCTTCCTGAAGGGGGTGGGGGCGTCATGAGGCCAGGGAGGTTTCCCTACGCTGGGAGTTGTGAGCTGCTCCCAACTTCAAAGTTTCCTTCTTCAGGACAGTCGAGTACTATTGTATGGTTCCAGGATGCCCCATACAGAAAGACTCGAGAGCAGGGGCCTAAGCATGGATGCCGAGAAACGCCAACTCACCTTCCCATTGCCTGGTGGAGACAAGGCACGCTCAATCTGCGGGCTCTTGGGTGAGCTACCCAGAAGGCTGAGTTTAAATGGACTCTCCTGAGGATGAGTCATAATGTGGGTTGGTGGCCATGGAGACCTTGGAATGTGGCAGTAGCTAAGGGACTCTGCAGGATTCTCCAACCCGAAGGGCTTGACACAACTCCAACAAGGAAGCTTCCCATGTGGAGATCAGAGGTCTTTTGTCTGGTGCCTCAGGAAAGCCCCGTATGCTGGTCTTCGAACCCAGGCCTCTGAGGAGTGATACCTGGACACCAAAGCAAGAGTTCATAATAGGGCCTAGGGGCCTGTCTGGTTCAATCTTCTGTCTCTGCGGATATCTGTCTGTGTGTCTGCATGGAGGTAGTAGTTGCTCAGCTTGTGTCATAATGCCCCTATTTGTCCAGTGCGGCTTGCGGTAGTGGGATGTCCTTGGGGACCTTGAGGTTTCTACTATTTTGTAGAGTTGTGGCCAATGGAATGGGCAGTTTCTTAGGAGAGAGCAGGCACAGTTCTGTGGTGTGGCTCCAGAGACCCCAGCCTGGAGGCTGTGTGGGCCATGGCTGTGCAGACAGACATCCAAAAACCCTAACTCAGCTCAGGTTTGGGGCCGAGGTTACGGCAGGCCTGATCTACAGTCCATGAGGGGAGCTCCTCTGGATATGAAAGAAGGGTGAGAGGGAGGCAGTCGCTCAGGCTTTTGTCTCTGGATGTTTTGTCCACAATGGCCGTTTAATGTAGGAGTTGCCTCATGGGTCGTAGAAGTCTCCCTCTCTGGTAGTTTGTCCAGCCCCCAAGTGTTTGGGGTCATTCTGTGGGAAGGGAAGTGTCCTGTTTTTTGCCTCATATGTCCCCCCAGTAGAGGGATTCTAGAGCATAGCAGTGGGTACTGACAACTGGAATACTCGCCCTCGGGTTAAGCCTGGGGGCCTATGGATATGACAAGCCCCATATGCAGGATCTTGGTCCAGCCCCTGAGAGGCGTTACTTTAATACGGGACTCACGCTGCAGGTCACAATGCATGTCTGTGCCCTAGGCGGCCCTCAAGCACTGGCGTGGCCTTTCGGACAATGCAGGTTTTCCCACATTGAACGTTGGACAACATGCCAACCACAAGGTTTCTGGCCATGGGGAAGGAGGAATTCTAATTTCTGCATCACGTTCACCCTGGGCAGTGATTGGAGATAAGGTCTAGGTTCTGAAGCCTGAAAACCGAGGTTGGGAAGAGATGACGACCTACAGCCATAGCGGGTCCTATGTGTCCAGGTTGGGGCCAGCTGTCTGGGTGTCGTTTGGGATGTCTTGTCTCAGGCTGTGCCAGACAGGGCATTAGAATACAGGGTGGGCTGTATAATTGCTTTACAATCGAGTGGCATGCATTAGAAAATCATTTGGGGTTTCTTATAGAAGCATAGGGCAAAGTTTTTCTTCTGGAGGGCAGGCAGAGTGCTGCATTGTGGCTTCGGAATTCCCAAACTGGAGGGCTTGTGGGCCAGGAGAGTGAGGACGGAAGTCTGAGAACACAAGCTAGGCTTAGGTTTCGGGGCAAGGACATGGCAGCCACACTCTGCAGAGCTGAATTGAGATCTCATGTGTCTGAAGTCAGGTCGAGGATCAGACTTTGGCTCAGGTTTGAGTTTCTGTCCATGTTGGCCCCTTCATGAAGGGGGGACATTATGAGCCCATGGGGGTTTTCCCACTATTGGAGTTGTGAGATGCTCCAAACCGCAAGGATTCCTTCTGTGGGACAATGAAGATTTGTTGGATGGCTCTAGGACGTCTTATAAGGTATTTTTCCAGAACAGGGTTCTAAGTATGGATGCCTGGGCAGTCAGCCTCACAATCCAATTGTCTCCTAGCAACAAGAAACGTTTGATCTGCTGGCTTGGGGTAGCAACAGAGGGGGCTGAGTTGAAATGGACTTTCCTGAGGATGGTCTTAATGTTGGTTTGAGTCCATGGAGACCTTGGTATGGGGCAGTGGCACCAGGGCCCTGAAGGATTCTCCTAACCAGAGGTTATGACAAAGCTCCAATGAGCAAGTTTTCCATGGGGAGACGAGATTTGTTCTTATTGGTGCCTCAGGAAACCACCATATGCTGGTATTGGAAACGAGGCCTCTGAGGAGAGATGCCTAAAAACCAAAGCAATGGATCTGATTAGGGCCTAGGGGCCTGTCCGGTTCAATATTCTTCTCTGGGGACATCTGTTGTCTGAGTGGAGGTAGTTGCTCAGCTGGTTTGAGATCACCCCTGTTTGTCCTGGGCGGCCTACACTAATGGGATGGCCTCGGTGACTTTGGAGGTTTTTCCTCATTTGCAAGGTTGTGGCCAATGGAATGGGAAGAATTCCCTTGAAAGGGAAGCACAGTCCTGAGGTGTGGCTCCAGGGACCCAAGTGTGGAGCGTGTGTGGTCCAGGGCTATTTGGACAAAAGTCTGAAAACACAAACTCCACTTAGGTTGGGGGATGTAGGTATGGCCGGCCCGATCTATAGACCGTGAGGAGAACTCTTCGGGATATGAACAAAGGGCGAATGTGAGGTGCTGGCTCATGCTTTTTTTTTTTTTTTTTTTTTTTCTGGAAATGTGTCACCGATTGCCATGGAATGTCGGGGTGTCCTCATGGGCCATCGATGAGGCTCCCTTTCTGGGGATTTGACCCGATCCCAAGAGTTTGGGGTCATTCTGTGGGAAGGGAGGAGGCCTTTCTTGTTTTTTTGTTTATTTTTTTATTATTATTATTTTTTTTACCTAAGGTGGACCACCAAAAGAGGGATTCCAGAGCAGAGTCCTGGGGAGGGGCGACTGGACAACCAGACCTCTGGTTAACATTGGGACCTAAGAACATGGCAAGCCCCATATGTGGGCTCTTGGTCCAGACACTGAGAGGCCTTCCCTGAGGAATGGTCTCACACTGAGTTTCACAATGTGTTTTTGTGCCCAAGGAGCCCCTCAAGTCAGGGCGTGGCCTAATGTACCATGCTGGTTTCTCCTACAGGGAACGTTGCACAATATGGCAACCACAAGTTTTCTGGCCATGGGGAAGATGGAGTTCTAATTTCTGCAACACTTTCACTCCTGGACTGTGATTGGATTTAAGGTCTAGGTTCTGAAGCCTGAAAACTGAGGTTGGGAAGAGATGAAGACCTAAGGCCATGGTGTGGCTGATGTGCTCAGTGTTCGGCCAGCTGTTGAGTGTGGGTTGGGAGGTGCAGGCTCAGGCTGTGGCAGACAGGGAATTAGTGCCCAGGCTAGACTGTATCATTGGGGTGCAGTCGAGTTTCGTGCAGGATGGTACTCATTTGTGGTTACTGGGTAGCCCCAGAGGGCAACGTTTTTCTTCTGGAGGGAAGACACAGTGCCACATAGTGGCTCCAGAATTCCCAAACTGGAAGGCTTGTGGGCCAGGAGTGTGATGAAAAAATTCTGAGAACACAAGCCAGACTTAGATTTCGGGGTGAGGGGACGGCAGGCACCCTCTGCAGAGATGATTCGAGATCCTGTATACCTGAAGACAGAGCTAGGATCAGACGTTGGCTTAGGTCGAAGTTTCTGTCCATGACAGCCCCTTCATGAAGGGGAGGGTGTCACGAGGACATGGAGGTTTTCCCACGATGGGAATTGTGAGATGCTCCAAACCGCAATGATTCCTTCTGTGGGACAGTCGAGACCTGTTGGATGGCTCCAGGACATCCCATAAGGACGTTATCCAGAGCAGGGTTCTAAGGATGGATGCCTGGGCAGCCTGCCTCCCATTCCAGGTGTCTCATAGCGCCAAGGCAAGTTCGATCTGCTGGATCTAGGGGAGCAACCGAGGCGGGTGTGTTGAAATGGGTGAGTTGAGGATGGGTCATAATGTGCATTTGTGTCCATGTAGTCCTTGGAATGGGGTGCTTGAACCGGGGCCTTGAGGGATGTTCATAACCGGAGGTTTTGATGGAGCTCTAAAGAGTATGTTTCCTATGTAGAGAAGAGAATTGTTTTGATGAGTGCCTAAGGAATCTCCCATATGCTGGTATTGGAAAACAGGCCTCTGAGGAGAGATGACTGGAATCAAAAGCAATGGATCTGATGAGGGCCTAAGTGCCTGTCCAGTTCAATCTTATTCTATGGGGATATCTGTCTCTGGGTCTGAGTGGAGGTAGTTTCCTAACTTGTGAGAGATCATCCCTGTGTGTCCTGGGCAGCCAACATTATTCGGATGGCCTGGGGGAGTTTGGCGGATTCTCCTAATCTATTGGGTTGTGGCCAATGGAAATAGCAGAATTCCCCTGGAGAGGGAAGCCACAGTCCTGAGGTGTGGCTCCAGGGGCCCCAGCTTGGATGGTGTGTTGGCCAGGCCTGTGGGGACAGAAGTCTGAAAACACAAACTCAGCTTAGTTTTGGGGATGTATGTATGAAGGCTCGATCTACAGACCGTGAGAATTTTCCGGGCTATGAACAAAGGGCGAGTATGTGGCGCTTGCTCAGGCTTTTGTCTCTGGATTTTGTGTCAACGGTGGCCGTGGAATGTCGGAGTGTCCTCAAGGGCCATGGACAATTCTTTCTCTGGTGATTTGGCCTGATCCCAAGTGGTTGGGATCATTCTGTGGATGGGAAGAGTCCTTTATGTATTTTTTTTACCTCAGTTCTCCCACCAAAGAGGGATTCCAGAGTAGAGCCCTGAGTAGGTGTGACTAGACATCTCGAACTCTGGTTGAGATTGGGGGACAAGGGGCTTGGCAAGCCCCATATGTGGGCTGTTGTTCCAGTGACTAAGAGGCTTTACATGAGGATAGGGCTCACGCTGAGGGTCACAATGTGTGTTTGTGCACATTGTGGCCCTCAGGGATAGGTGGGGCCTCATAGTCCATGCTGCTTTCTCCTACAATGAACATTGGACAACATGCCAACCACTAGGTTTCTTGCCAAGGCGAAGGAGAAGTTCTGATTCTTGCATCACGTTCACTCCTGAGCAGTGAGTGGAGATAAGGTCTAGGTTCTGAAGGTGAAAACTGAGGTTGGGTAGAGATGATGGCCTAAAGCCATTGTGGGTGTGATATGCTCTGTGTACGGCCAGCTGTCTGGGTGTTGGACTGGAGGTCTGCCCTCAGGCTGTGTCAGACAGGGCTTTAGTGCACAGGCTAGACTGTATAATTGGGGTGTGGTCGAGTGGCATGCAGGTTGTTACTCATTTGGCGTTTCCGGTTAGCCCTATAGGGCAACATTTTTCTTCTGGAGGGCAGGCAGAGTGCTGCATTGTGTCTCCAGAATTGCCAAACTGGAGGGGTGTGGCCAGGATTGTGAGGAAGGAAGTCTGAAAACACAAGCTAGCATGAGTTTTGGGGCCAAGAGCATGGCAGGCCCTCTCTGAAGAGGCTGAATCGAGATCTCCTGCAGGTGAGGTCAGGGCGAGTATCAGATGTTGCCTCAAGCTGGAGTTTGTGTCCATGACGGCCCCTTCCTGAAGGGGGTGGGGGCGTCATGAGGCCAGGGAGGTTTCCCTACGCTGGGAGTTGTGAGCTGCTCCCAACTTCAAAGTTTCCTTCTTCAGGACAGTCGAGTACTATTGTATGGTTCCAGGATGCCCCATACAGAAAGACTCGAGAGCAGGGGCCTAAGCATGGATGCCGAGAAACGCCAACTCACCTTCCCATTGCCTGGTGGAGACAAGGCACGCTCAATCTGCGGGCTCTTGGGTGAGCTACCCAGAAGGCTGAGTTTAAATGGACTCTCCTGAGGATGAGTCATAATGTGGGTTGGTGGCCATGGAGACCTTGGAATGTGGCAGTAGCTAAGGGACTCTGCAGGATTCTCCAACCCGAAGGGCTTGACACAACTCCAACAAGGAAGCTTCCCATGTGGAGATGAGAGGTCTTTTGTCTGGTGCCTCAGGAAAGCCCCGTATGCTGGTCTTCGAACCCAGGCCTCTGAGGAGTGATACCTGGACACCAAAGCAAGAGTTCATAATAGGGCCTAGGGGCCTGTCTGGTTCAATCTTCTGTCTCTGCGGATATCTGTCTGTGTGTCTGCATGGAGGTAGTAGTTGCTCAGCTTGTGTCATAATGCCCCTATTTGTCCAGTGCGGCTTGCGGTAGTGGGATGTCCTTGGGGACCTTGAGGTTTCTACTATTTTGTAGAGTTGTGGCCAATGGAATGGGCAGTTTCTTAGGAGAGAGCAGGCACAGTTCTGTGGTGTGGCTCCAGAGACCCCAGCCTGGAGGCTGTGTGGGCCATGGCTGTGCAGACAGACATCCAAAAACCCTAACTCAGCTCAGGTTTGGGGCCGAGGTTACGGCAGGCCTGATCTACAGTCCATGAGGGGAGCTCCTCTGGATATGAAAGAAGGGTGAGAGGGAGGCAGTCGCTCAGGCTTTTGTCTCTGGATGTTTTGTCCACAATGGCCGTTTAATGTAGGAGTTGCCTCATGGGTCGTAGAAGTCTCCCTCTCTGGTAGTTTGTCCAGCCCCCAAGTGTTTGGGGTCATTCTGTGGGAAGGGAAGTGTCCTGTTTTTTGCCTCATATGTCCCCCCAGTAGAGGGATTCTAGAGCATAGCAGTGGGTACTGACAACTGGAATACTCGCCCTCGGGTTAAGCCTGGGGGCCTATGGATATGACAAGCCCCATATGCAGGATCTTGGTCCAGCCCCTGAGAGGCGTTACTTTAATACGGGACTCACGCTGCAGGTCACAATGCATGTCTGTGCCCTAGGCGGCCCTCAAGCACTGGCGTGGCCTTTCGGACAATGCAGGTTTTCCCACATTGAACGTTGGACAACATGCCAACCACAAGGTTTCTGGCCATGGGGAAGGAGGAATTCTAATTTCTGCATCACGTTCACCCTGGGCAGTGATTGGAGATAAGGTCTAGGTTCTGAAGCCTGAAAACCGAGGTTGGGAAGAGATGACGACCTACAGCCATAGCGGGTCCTATGTGTCCAGGTTGGGGCCAGCTGTCTGGGTGTCGTTTGGGATGTCTTGTCTCAGGCTGTGCCAGACAGGGCATTAGAATACAGGGTGGGCTGTATAATTGCTTTACAATCGAGTGGCATGCATTAGAAAATCATTTGGGGTTTCTTATTAGAAGCATAGGGCAAAGTTTTTCTTCTGGAGGGCAGGCAGAGTGCTGCATTGTGGCTTCGGAATTCCCAAACTGGAGGGCTTGTGGGCCAGGAGAGTGAGGACGGAAGTCTGAGAACACAAGCTAGGCTTAGGTTTCGGGGCAAGGACATGGCAGCCACACTCTGCAGAGCTGAATTGAGATCTCATGTGTCTGAAGTCAGGTCGAGGATCAGACTTTGGCTCAGGTTTGAGTTTCTGTCCATGTTGGCCCCTTCATGAAGGGGGGACATTATGAGCCCATGGGGGTTTTCCCACTATTGGAGTTGTGAGATGCTCCAAACCGCAAGGATTCCTTCTGTGGGACAATGAAGATTTGTTGGATGGCTCTAGGACGTCTTATAAGGTATTTTTCCAGAACAGGGTTCTAAGTATGGATGCCTGGGCAGTCAGCCTCACAATCCAATTGTCTCCTAGCAACAAGAAACGTTTGATCTGCTGGCTTGGGGTAGCAACAGAGGGGGCTGAGTTGAAATGGACTTTCCTGAGGATGGTCTTAATGTTGGTTTGAGTCCATGGAGACCTTGGTATGGGGCAGTGGCACCAGGGCCCTGAAGGATTCTCCTAACCAGAGGTTATGACAAAGCTCCAATGAGCAAGTTTTCCATGGGGAGACGAGATTTGTTCTTATTGGTGCCTCAGGAAACCACCATATGCTGGTATTGGAAACGAGGCCTCTGAGGAGAGATGCCTAAAAACCAAAGCAATGGATCTGATTAGGGCCTAGGGGCCTGTCCGGTTCAATATTCTTCTCTGGGGACATCTGTTGTCTGAGTGGAGGTAGTTGCTCAGCTGGTTTGAGATCACCCCTGTTTGTCCTGGGCGGCCTACACTAATGGGATGGCCTCGGTGACTTTGGAGGTTTTTCCTCATTTGCAAGGTTGTGGCCAATGGAATGGGAAGAATTCCCTTGAAAGGGAAGCACAGTCCTGAGGTGTGGCTCCAGGGACCCAAGTGTGGAGCGTGTGTGGTCCAGGGCTATTTGGACAAAAGTCTGAAAACACAAACTCCACTTAGGTTGGGGGATGTAGGTATGGCCGGCCCGATCTATAGACCGTGAGGAGAAATCTTCGGGATATGAACAAAGGGCGAATGTGAGGTGCTGGCTCATGCTTTTTTTTTTTTTTTTTTTTTCTGGAAATGTGTCACCGATTGCCATGGAATGTCGGGGTGTCCTCATGGGCCATCGATGAGGCTCCCTTTCTGGCGATTTGACCCGATCCCAAGAGTTTGGGGTCATTCTGTGGGAAGGGAGGAGGCCTTTCTTGTTTTCTTGTTTATTTTTTTATTATTATTATTTTTTTTACCTAAGGTGGACCACCAAAAGAGGGATTCCAGAGCAGAGTCCTGGGGAGGGGCGACTGGACAACCAGACCTCTGGTTAACATTGGGACCTAAGAACATGGCAAGCCCCATATGTGGGCTCTTGGTCCAGACACTGAGAGGCCTTCCCTGAGGAATGGTCTCACACTGAGTTTCACAATGTGTTTTTGTGCCCAAGGAGCCCCTCAAGTCAGGGCGTGGCCTAATGTACCATGCTGGTTTCTCCTACAGGGAACGTTGCACAATATGGCAACCACAAGTTTTCTGGCCATGGGGAAGATGGAGTTCTAATTTCTGCAACACTTTCACTCCTGGACTGTGATTGGATTTAAGGTCTAGGTTCTGAAGCCTGAAAACTGAGGTTGGGAAGAGATGAAGACCTAAGGCCATGGTGTGGCTGATGTGCTCAGTGTTCGGCCAGCTGTTGAGTGTGGGTTGGGAGGTGCAGGCTCAGGCTGTGGCAGACAGGGAATTAGTGCCCAGGCTAGACTGTATCATTGGGGTGCAGTCGAGTTTCATGCAGGATGGTACTCATTTGTGGTTACTGGGTAGCCCCAGAGGGCAACGTTTTTCTTCTGGAGGGAAGACACAGTGCCACATAGTGGCTCCAGAATTCCCAAACTGGAAGGCTTGTGGGCCAGGAGTGTGATGAAAAAATTCTGAGAACACAAGCCAGACTTAGATTTCGGGGTGAGGGGACGGCAGGCACCCTCTGCAGAGATGATTCGAGATCCTGTATACCTGAAGACAGAGCTAGGATCAGACGTTGGCTTAGGTCGAAGTTTCTGTCCATGACAGCCCCTTCATGAAGGGGAGGGTGTCACGAGGACATGGAGGTTTTCCCACGATGGGAATTGTGAGATGCTCCAAACCGCAATGATTCCTTCTGTGGGACAGTCGAGACCTGTTGGATGGCTCCAGGACATCCCATAAGGACGTTATCCAGAGCAGGGTTCTAAGGATGGATGCCTGGGCAGCCTGCCTCCCATTCCAGGTGTCTCATAGCGCCAAGGCAAGTTCGATCTGCTGGATCTAGGGGAGCAACCGAGGCGGGTGTGTTGAAATGGGTGAGTTGAGGATGGGTCATAATGTGCATTTGTGTCCATGTAGACCTTGGAATGGGGTGCTTGAACCGGGGCCTTGAGGGATGTTCATAACCGGAGGTTTTGATGGAGCTCTAAAGAGTATGTTTCCTATGTAGAGAAGAGAATTGTTTTGATGAGTGCCTAAGGAATCTCCCATATGCTGGTATTGGAAAACAGGCCTCTGAGGAGAGATGACTGGAATCAAAAGCAATGGATCTGATTAGGGCCTAAGTGCCTGTCCAGTTCAATCTTATTCTATGGGGATATCTGTCTCTGGGTCTGAGTGGAGGTAGTTTCCTAACTTGTGAGAGATCATCCCTGTGTGTCCTGGGCAGCCAACATTATTCGGATGGCCTGGGGGAGTTTGGCGGATTCTCCTAATCTATTGGGTTGTGGCCAATGGAAATAGCAGAATTCCCCTGGAGAGGGAAGCCACAGTCCTGAGGTGTGGCTCCAGGGGCCCCAGCTTGGATGGTGTGTTGGCCAGGCCTGTGGGGACAGAAGTCTGAAAACACAAACTCAGCTTAGTTTTGGGGATGTATGTATGAAGGCTCGATCTACAGACCGTGAGAATTTTCCGGGCTATGAACAAAGGGCGAGTATGTGGCGCTTGCTCAGGCTTTTGTCTCTGGATTTTGTGTCAACGGTGGCCGTGGAATGTCGGAGTGTCCTCAAGGGCCATGGACAATTCTTTCTCTGGTGATTTGGCCTGATCCCAAGTGGTTGGGATCATTCTGTGGATGGGAAGAGTCCTTTATGTATTTTTTTTACCTCAGTTCTCCCACCAAAGAGGGATTCCAGAGTAGAGCCCTGAGTAGGTGTGACTAGACATCTCGAACTCTGGTTGAGATTGGGGGACTAGGGGCTTGGCAAGCCCCATATGTGGGCTGTTGTTCCAGTGACTAAGAGGCTTTACATGAGGATAGGGCTCACGCTGAGGGTCACAATGTGTGTTTGTGCACATTGTGGCCCTCAGGGATAGGTGGGGCCTCATAGTCCATGCTGCTTTCTCCTACAATGAACATTGGACAACATGCCAACCACTAGGTTTCTTGCCAAGGCGAAGGAGAAGTTCTGATTCTTGCATCACGTTCACTCCTGAGCAGTGAGTGGAGATAAGGTCTAGGTTCTGAAGGTGAAAACTGAGGTTGGGTAGAGATGATGGCCTAAAGCCATTGTGGGTGTGATATGCTCTGTGTACGGCCAGCTGTCTGGGTGTTGGACTGGAGGTCTGCCCTCAGGCTGTGTCAGACAGGGCTTTAGTGCACAGGCTAGACTGTATAATTGGGGTGTGGTCGAGTGGCATGCAGGTTGTTACTCATTTGGCGTTTCCGGTTAGCCCTATAGGGCAACATTTTTCTTCTGGAGGGCAGGCAGAGTGCTGCATTGTGTCTCCAGAATTGCCAAACTGGAGGGGTGTGGCCAGGATTGTGAGGAAGGAAGTCTGAAAACACAAGCTAGCATGAGTTTTGGGGCCAAGAGCATGGCAGGCCCACTCTGAAGAGGCTGAATCGAGATCTCCTGCAGGTGAGGTCAGGGCGAGTATCAGATGTTGCCTCAAGCTGGAGTTTGTGTCCATGACGGCCCCTTCCTGAAGGGGGTGGGGGCGTCATGAGGCCAGGGAGGTTTCCCTACGCTGGGAGTTGTGAGCTGCTCCCAACTTCAAAGTTTCCTTCTTCAGGACAGTCGAGTACTATTGTATGGTTCCAGGATGCCCCATACAGAAAGACTCGAGAGCAGGGGCCTAAGCATGGATGCCGAGAAACTCCAACTCACCTTCCCATTGCCTGGTGGAGACAAGGCACGCTCAATCTGCGGGCTCTTGGGTGAGCTACCCAGAAGGCTGAGTTTAAATGGACTCTCCTGAGGATGAGTCATAATGTGGGTTGGTGGCCATGGAGACCTTGGAATGTGGCAGTAGCTAAGGGACTCTGCAGGATTCTCCAACCCGAAGGGCTTGACACAACTCCAACAAGGAAGCTTCCCATGTGGAGATGAGAGGTCTTTTGTCTGGTGCCTCAGGAAAGCCCCGTATGCTGGTCTTCGAACCCAGGCCTCTGAGGAGTGATACCTGGACACCAAAGCAAGAGTTCATAATAGGGCCTAGGGGCCTGTCTGGTTCAATCTTCTGTCTCTGCGGATATCTGTCTGTGTGTCTGCATGGAGGTAGTAGTTGCTCAGCTTGTGTCATAATGCCCCTATTTGTCCAGTGCGGCTTGCGGTAGTGGGATGTCCTTGGGGACCTTGAGGTTTCTACTATTTTGTAGAGTTGTGGCCAATGGAATGGGCAGTTTCTTAGGAGAGAGCAGGCACAGTTCTGTGGTGTGGCTCCAGAGACCCCAGCCTGGAGGCTGTGTGGGCCATGGCTGTGCAGACAGACATCCAAAAACCCTAACTCAGCTCAGGTTTGGGGCCGAGGTTACGGCAGGCCTGATCTACAGTCCATGAGGGGAGCTCCTCTGGATATGAAAGAAGGGTGAGAGGGAGGCAGTCGCTCAGGCTTTTGTCTCTGGATGTTTTGTCCACAATGGCCGTTTAATGTAGGAGTTGCCTCATGGGTCGTAGAAGTCTCCCTCTCTGGTAGTTTGTCCAGCCCCCAAGTGTTTGGGGTCATTCTGTGGGAAGGGAAGTGTCCTGTTTTTTGCCTCATATGTCCCCCCAGTAGAGGGATTCTAGAGCATAGCAGTGGGTACTGACAACTGGAATACTCGCCCTCGGGTTAAGCCTGGGGGCCTATGGATATGACAAGCCCCATATGCAGGATCTTGGTCCAGCCCCTGAGAGGCGTTACTTTAATACGGGACTCACGCTGCAGGTCACAATGCATGTCTGTGCCCTAGGCGGCCCTCAAGCACTGGCGTGGCCTTTCGGACAATGCAGGTTTTCCCACATTGAACGTTGGACAACATGCCAACCACAAGGTTTCTGGCCATGGGGAAGGAGGAATTCTAATTTCTGCATCACGTTCACCCTGGGCAGTGATTGGAGATAAGGTCTAGGTTCTGAAGCCTGAAAACCGAGGTTGGGAAGAGATGACGACCTACAGCCATAGCGGGTCCTATGTGTCCAGGTTGGGGCCAGCTGTCTGGGTGTCGTTTGGGATGTCTTGTCTCAGGCTGTGCCAGACAGGGCATTAGAATACAGGGTGGGCTGTATAATTGCTTTACAATCGAGTGGCATGCATTAGAAAATCATTTGGGGTTTCTTATAGAAGCATAGGGCAAAGTTTTTCTTCTGGAGGGCAGGCAGAGTGCTGCATTGTGGCTTCGGAATTCCCAAACTGGAGGGCTTGTGGGCCAGGAGAGTGAGGACGGAAGTCTGAGAACACAAGCTAGGCTTAGGTTTCGGGGCAAGGACATGGCAGCCACACTCTGCAGAGCTGAATTGAGATCTCATGTGTCTGAAGTCAGGTCGAGGATCAGACTTTGGCTCAGGTTTGAGTTTCTGTCCATGTTGGCCCCTTCATGAAGGGGGGACATTATGAGCCCATGGGGGTTTTCCCACTATTGGAGTTGTGAGATGCTCCAAACCGCAAGGATTCCTTCTGTGGGACAATGAAGATTTGTTGGATGGCTCCAGGACGTCTTATAAGGTATTTTTCCAGAACAGGGTTCTAAGTATGGATGCCTGGGCAGTCAGCCTCACAATCCAATTGTCTCCTAGCAACAACAAACGTTTGATCTGCTGGCTTGGGGTAGCAACAGAGGGGGCTGAGTTGAAATGGACTTTCCTGAGGATGGTCTTAATGTTGGTTTGAGTCCATGGAGACCTTGGTATGGGGCAGTGGCACCAGGGCCCTGAAGGATTCTCCTAACCAGAGGTTATGACAAAGCTCCAATGAGCAAGTTTTCCATGGGGAGACGAGATTTGTTCTTATTGGTGCCTCAGGAAACCACCATATGCTGGTATTGGAAACGAGGCCTCTGAGGAGAGATGCCTAAAAACCAAAGCAATGGATCTGATTAGGGCCTAGGGGCCTGTCCGGTTCAATATTCTTCTCTGGGGACATCTGTTGTCTGAGTGGAGGTAGTTGCTCAGCTGGTTTGAGATCACCCCTGTTTGTCCTGGGCGGCCTACACTAATGGGATGGCCTCGGTGACTTTGGAGGTTTTTCCTCATTTGCAAGGTTGTGGCCAATGGAATGGGAAGAATTCCCTTGAAAGGGAAGCACAGTCCTGAGGTGTGGCTCCAGGGACCCAAGTGTGGAGCGTGTGTGGTCCAGGGCTATTTGGACAAAAGTCTGAAAACACAAACTCCACTTAGGTTGGGGGATGTAGGTATGGCCGGCCCGATCTATAGACCGTGAGGAGAAATCTTCGGGATATGAACAAAGGGCGAATGTGAGGTGCTGGCTCATGCTTTTTTTTTTTTTTTTTTTTTTCTGGAAATGTGTCACCGATTGCCATGGAATGTCGGGGTGTCCTCATGGGCCATCGATGAGGCTCCCTTTCTGGCGATTTGACCCGATCCCAAGAGTTTGGGGTCATTCTGTGGGAAGGGAGGAGGCCTTTCTTGTTTTCTTGTTTATTTTTTTATTATTATTATTTTTTTTACCTAAGGTGGACCACCAAAAGAGGGATTCCAGAGCAGAGTCCTGGGGAGGGGCGACTGGACAACCAGACCTCTGGTTAACATTGGGACCTAAGAACATGGCAAGCCCCATATGTGGGCTCTTGGTCCAGACACTGAGAGGCCTTCCCTGAGGAATGGTCTCACACTGAGTTTCACAATGTGTTTTTGTGCCCAAGGAGCCCCTCAAGTCAGGGCGTGGCCTAATGTACCATGCTGGTTTCTCCTACAGGGAACGTTGCACAATATGGCAACCACAAGTTTTCTGGCCATGGGGAAGATGGAGTTCTAATTTCTGCAACACTTTCACTCCTGGACTGTGATTGGATTTAAGGTCTAGGTTCTGAAGCCTGAAAACTGAGGTTGGGAAGAGATGAAGACCTAAGGCCATGGTGTGGCTGATGTGCTCAGTGTTCGGCCAGCTGTTGAGTGTGGGTTGGGAGGTGCAGGCTCAGGCTGTGGCAGACAGGGAATTAGTGCCCAGGCTAGACTGTATCATTGGGGTGCAGTCGAGTTTCGTGCAGGATGGTACTCATTTGTGGTTACTGGGTAGCCCCAGAGGGCAACGTTTTTCTTCTGGAGGGAAGACACAGTGCCACATAGTGGCTCCAGAATTCCCAAACTGGAAGGCTTGTGGGCCAGGAGTGTGATGAAAAAATTCTGAGAACACAAGCCAGACTTAGATTTCGGGGTGAGGGGACGGCAGGCACCCTCTGCAGAGATGATTCGAGATCCTGTATACCTGAAGACAGAGCTAGGATCAGACGTTGGCTTAGGTCGAAGTTTCTGTCCATGACAGCCCCTTCATGAAGGGGAGGGTGTCACGAGGACATGGAGGTTTTCCCACGATGGGAATTGTGAGATGCTCCAAACCGCAATGATTCCTTCTGTGGGACAGTCGAGACCTGTTGGATGGCTCCAGGACATCCCATAAGGACGTTATCCAGAGCAGGGTTCTAAGGATGGATGCCTGGGCAGCCTGCCTCCCATTCCAGGTGTCTCATAGCGCCAAGGCAAGTTCGATCTGCTGGATCTAGGGGAGCAACCGAGGCGGGTGTGTTGAAATGGGTGAGTTGAGGATGGGTCATAATGTGCATTTGTGTCCATGTAGACCTTGGAATGGGGTGCTTGAACCGGGGCCTTGAGGGATGTTCATAACCGGAGGTTTTGATGGAGCTCTAAAGAGTATGTTTCCTATGTAGAGAAGAGAATTGTTTTGATGAGTGCCTAAGGAATCTCCCATATGCTGGTATTGGAAAACAGGCCTCTGAGGAGAGATGACTGGAATCAAAAGCAATGGATCTGATTAGGGCCTAAGTGCCTGTCCAGTTCAATCTTATTCTATGGGGATATCTGTCTCTGGGTCTGAGTGGAGGTAGTTTCCTAACTTGTGAGAGATCATCCCTGTGTGTCCTGGGCAGCCAACATTATTCGGATGGCCTGGGGGAGTTTGGCGGATTCTCCTAATCTATTGGGTTGTGGCCAATGGAAATAGCAGAATTCCCCTGGAGAGGGAAGCCACAGTCCTGAGGTGTGGCTCCAGGGGCCCCAGCTTGGATGGTGTGTTGGCCAGGCCTGTGGGGACAGAAGTCTGAAAACACAAACTCAGCTTAGTTTTGGGGATGTATGTATGAAGGCTCGATCTACAGACCGTGAGAATTTTCCGGGCTATGAACAAAGGGCGAGTATGTGGCGCTTGCTCAGGCTTTTGTCTCTGGATTTTGTGTCAACGGTGGCCGTGGAATGTCGGAGTGTCCTCAAGGGCCATGGACAATTCTTTCTCTGGTGATTTGGCCTGATCCCAAGTGGTTGGGATCATTCTGTGGATGGGAAGAGTCCTTTATGTATTTTTTTTACCTCAGTTCTCCCACCAAAGAGGGATTCCAGAGTAGAGCCCTGAGTAGGTGTGACTAGACATCTCGAACTCTGGTTGAGATTGGGGGACTAGGGGCTTGGCAAGCCCCATATGTGGGCTGTTGTTCCAGTGACTAAGAGGCTTTACATGAGGATAGGGCTCACGCTGAGGGTCACAATGTGTGTTTGTGCACATTGTGGCCCTCAGGGATAGGTGGGGCCTCATAGTCCATGCTGCTTTCTCCTACAATGAACATTGGACAACATGCCAACCACTAGGTTTCTTGCCAAGGCGAAGGAGAAGTTCTGATTCTTGCATCACGTTCACTCCTGAGCAGTGAGTGGAGATAAGGTCTAGGTTCTGAAGGTGAAAACTGAGGTTGGGTAGAGATGATGGCCTAAAGCCATTGTGGGTGTGATATGCTCTGTGTACGGCCAGCTGTCTGGGTGTTGGACTGGAGGTCTGCCCTCAGGCTGTGTCAGACAGGGCTTTAGTGCACAGGCTAGACTGTATAATTGGGGTGTGGTCGAGTGGCATGCAGGTTGTTACTCATTTGGCGTTTCCGGTTAGCCCTATAGGGCAACATTTTTCTTCTGGAGGGCAGGCAGAGTGCTGCATTGTGTCTCCAGAATTGCCAAACTGGAGGGGTGTGGCCAGGATTGTGAGGAAGGAAGTCTGAAAACACAAGCTAGCATGAGTTTTGGGGCCAAGAGCATGGCAGGCCCACTCTGAAGAGGCTGAATCGAGATCTCCTGCAGGTGAGGTCAGGGCGAGTATCAGATGTTGCCTCAAGCTGGAGTTTGTGTCCATGACGGCCCCTTCCTGAAGGGGGTGGGGGCGTCATGAGGCCAGGGAGGTTTCCCTACGCTGGGAGTTGTGAGCTGCTCCCAACTTCAAAGTTTCCTTCTTCAGGACAGTCGAGTACTATTGTATGGTTCCAGGATGCCCCATACAGAAAGACTCGAGAGCAGGGGCCTAAGCATGGATGCCGAGAAACTCCAACTCACCTTCCCATTGCCTGGTGGAGACAAGGCACGCTCAATCTGCGGGCTCTTGGGTGAGCTACCCAGAAGGCTGAGTTTAAATGGACTCTCCTGAGGATGAGTCATAATGTGGGTTGGTGGCCATGGAGACCTTGGAATGTGGCAGTAGCTAAGGGACTCTGCAGGATTCTCCAACCCGAAGGGCTTGACACAACTCCAACAAGGAAGCTTCCCATGTGGAGATGAGAGGTCTTTTGTCTGGTGCCTCAGGAAAGCCCCGTATGCTGGTCTTCGAACCCAGGCCTCTGAGGAGTGATACCTGGACACCAAAGCAAGAGTTCATAATAGGGCCTAGGGGCCTGTCTGGTTCAATCTTCTGTCTCTGCGGATATCTGTCTGTGTGTCTGCATGGAGGTAGTAGTTGCTCAGCTTGTGTCATAATGCCCCTATTTGTCCAGTGCGGCTTGCGGTAGTGGGATGTCCTTGGGGACCTTGAGGTTTCTACTATTTTGTAGAGTTGTGGCCAATGGAATGGGCAGTTTCTTAGGAGAGAGCAGGCACAGTTCTGTGGTGTGGCTCCAGAGACCCCAGCCTGGAGGCTGTGTGGGCCATGGCTGTGCAGACAGACATCCAAAAACCCTAACTCAGCTCAGGTTTGGGGCCGAGGTTACGGCAGGCCTGATCTACAGTCCATGAGGGGAGCTCCTCTGGATATGAAAGAAGGGTGAGAGGGAGGCAGTCGCTCAGGCTTTTGTCTCTGGATGTTTTGTCCACAATGGCCGTTTAATGTAGGAGTTGCCTCATGGGTCGTAGAAGTCTCCCTCTCTGGTAGTTTGTCCAGCCCCCAAGTGTTTGGGGTCATTCTGTGGGAAGGGAAGTGTCCTGTTTTTTGCCTCATATGTCCCCCCAGTAGAGGGATTCTAGAGCATAGCAGTGGGTACTGACAACTGGAATACTCGCCCTCGGGTTAAGCCTGGGGGCCTATGGATATGACAAGCCCCATATGCAGGATCTTGGTCCAGCCACTGAGAGGCGTTACTTTAATACTGGACTCACGCTGCAGGTCACAATGCATGTCTGTGCCCTAGGCGGCCCTCAAGCACTGGCGTGGCCTTTCGGACAATGCAGGTTTTCCCACATTGAACGTTGGACAACATGCCAACCACAAGGTTTCTGGCCATGGGGAAGGAGGAATTCTAATTTCTGCATCACGTTCACCCTGGGCAGTGATTGGAGATAAGGTCTAGGTTCTGAAGCCTGAAAACCGAGGTTGGGAAGAGATGACGACCTACAGCCATAGCGGGTCCTAAGTGTCCAGGTTGGGGCCAGCTGTCTGGGTGTCGTTTGGGATGTCTTGTCTCAGGCTGTGCCAGACAGGGCATTAGAATACAGGGTGGGCTGTATAATTGCTTTACAATCGAGTGGCATGCATTAGAAAATCATTTGGGGTTTCTTATTAGAAGCATAGGGCAAAGTTTTTCTTCTGGAGGGCAGGCAGAGTGCTGCATTGTGGCTTCGGAATTCCCAAACTGGAGGGCTTGTGGGCCAGGAGAGTGAGGACGGAAGTCTGAGAACACAAGCTAGGCTTAGGTTTCGGGGCAAGGACATGGCAGCCACACTCTGCAGAGCTGAATTGAGATCTCATGTGTCTGAAGTCAGGTCGAGGATCAGACTTTGGCTCAGGTTTGAGTTTCTGTCCATGTTGGCCCCTTCATGAAGGGGGGACATTATGAGCCCATGGGGGTTTTCCCACTATTGGAGTTGTGAGATGCTCCAAACCGCAAGGATTCCTTCTGTGGGACAATGAAGATTTGTTGGATGGCTCCAGGACGTCTTATAAGGTATTTTTCCAGAACAGGGTTCTAAGTATGGATGCCTGGGCAGTCAGCCTCACAATCCAATTGTCTCCTAGCAACAACAAACGTTTGATCTGCTGGCTTGGGGTAGCAACAGAGGGGGCTGAGTTGAAATGGACTTTCCTGAGGATGGTCTTAATGTTGGTTTGAGTCCATGGAGACCTTGGTATGGGGCAGTGGCACCAGGGCCCTGAAGGATTCTCCTAACCAGAGGTTATGACAAAGCTCCAATGAGCAAGTTTTCCATGGGGAGACGAGATTTGTTCTTATTGGTGCCTCAGGAAACCACCATATGCTGGTATTGGAAACGAGGCCTCTGAGGAGAGATGCCTAAAAACCAAAGCAATGGATCTGATTAGGGCCTAGGGGCCTGTCCGGTTCAATATTCTTCTCTGGGGACATCTGTTGTCTGAGTGGAGGTAGTTGCTCAGCTGGTTTGAGATCACCCCTGTTTGTCCTGGGCGGCCTACACTATTGGGATGGCCTCGGTGACTTTGGAGGTTTTTCCTCATTTGCAAGGTTGTGGCCAATGGAATGGGAAGAATTCCCTTGAAAGGGAAGCACAGCCCTGAGGTGTGGCTCCAGGGACCCAAGTGTGGAGCGTGTGTGGTCCAGGGCTATTTGGACAAAAGTCTGAAAACACAAACTCCACTTAGGTTGGGGGATGTAGGTATGGCCGGCCCGATCTATAGACCGTGAGGAGAACTCTTCGGGATATGAACAAAGGGCGAATGTGAGGTGCTGGCTCATGCTTTTTTTTTTTTTTTTTTTTCTGGAAATGTGTCACCGATTGCCATGGAATGTCGGGGTGTCCTCATGGGCCATCGATGAGGCTCCCTTTCTGGGGATTTGACCCGATCCCAAGAGTTTGGGGTCATTCTGTGGGAAGGGAGGAGGTCTTTCTTGTTTTTTTGTTTATTTTTTTATTATTATTATTTTTTTTACCTAAGGTGGACCACCAAAAGAGGGATTCCAGAGCAGAGTCGTGGGTGGGGGCAACTGGACAACCAGACCTCTGGTTAACATTGGGACCTAAGAACATGGCAAGCCCCATATGTGGGCTCTTGGTTCAGACACTGAGAGGCCTTCCCTGAGGAATGGACTCACACTGAGTTTCACAATGTGTTTTTGTGCCCAAGGAGCCCCTCAAGTCAGGGCGTGGCCTAATGTACCATGCTGGTTTCTCCTACAGGGAACGTTGCACAATATGGCAACCACAAGTTTTCTGGCCATGGGGAAGATGGAGTTCTAATTTCTGCAACACTTTCACTCCTGGACTGTGATTGGATTTAAGGTCTAGGTTCTGAAGCCTGAAAACTGAGGTTGGGAAGAGATGAAGACCTAAGGCCATGGTGTGGCTGATGTGCTCAGTGTTCGGCCAGCTGTTGAGTGTGGGTTGGGAGGTGCAGGCTCAGGCTGTGGCAGACAGGGAATTAGTGCCCAGGCTAGACTGTATCATTGGGGTGCAGTCGAGTTTCGTGCAGAATGGTACTCATTTGTGGTTACTGGGTAGCCCCAGAGGGCAACGTTTTTCTTCTGGAGGGAAGACACAGTGCCACATAGTGGCTCCAGAATTCCCAAACTGGAAGGCTTGTGGGCCAGGAGTGTGATGAAAAAATTCTGAGAACACAAGCCAGACTTAGATTTCGGGGTGAGGGGACGGCAGGCACCCTCTGCAGAGATGATTCGAGATCCTGTATACCTGAAGACAGAGCTAGGATCAGACGTTGGCTTAGGTCGAATTTTCTGTCCATGACAGCCCCTTCATGAAGGGGAGGGTGTCACGAGGACATGGAGGTTTTCCCACGATGGGAATTGTGAGATGCTCCAAACCGCAATGATTCCTTCTGTGGGACAGTCGAGACCTGTTGGATGGCTCCAGGACATCCCATAAGGAAGTTATCCAGAGCAGGGTTCTAAGGATGGATGCCTGAGCAGCCTGCCTCCCATTCCAGGTGTCTCATAGCGCCAAGGCAAGTTCGATCTGCTGGATCTAGGGGAGCAACCGAGGCGGGTGTGTTGAAATGGGTGAGTTGAGGATGGGTCATAATGTGCATTTGTGTCCATGTATACTTGGAATGGGGTCTTGATCCGGGTCCTTGAGGGATGTTCATAACCGGAGGTTTTGATGGAGCTCTAAAGAGTATGTTTCCTATGTAGAGAAGAGAATTGTTTTAATGAGTGCCTAAGGAATCTCCCATATGCTGGTATTGGAAACCAGGTCTCTGAGGAGAGATGACTGGAAACAAAAGCAATGGATATGATTAGGGCCTAGGTGCCTGTCCGGTTCAATCTCTTTGCTGGGGATACGTGTCTAAGTATCTGAGGTGAGGTAGTTGCTCAGATTGTGTCAGATCGCCCCTGTTTGTCCTGGGCGACCTATAATATTGGAATGGCCTCGGGACTTTGGAGTTTCTCCTAATCTATATGGTTGTGGTCAATGGAATGGGCAGAAATCCCCTGGAGAGGGCAGGCAAAGTTCTGAGTTTGGCTCTAGGGGCCCAACCTTGTGGGTGTGTGGGCCAGGCCTGTTGAGCAAAAATCTGAAAACACAAACTCCGCTTAGAATTGGGGACATAGTTATGGAACGCCCAATCTACAGACCTTGATAACACTTCAGGATATGAAAAAGTGTGAGTTTGAGGTGCTTGCTCAGATTTTGTCTCTGGATTTGTGTGAACAATGTGGGTGGAATGCTGGCGTGGCCTCATGGGTTGTGGACGGCTTTCCTTCTCTGAGGATTTGACCCAATCCCAAGAGTGTGGGTATGTTCTGTGGGATGGGAGGAGTCCTTTCTGTTTTTTATTTTATTTTATTTTATTTTTTGTACCTCATGTGTCCCAATAAAGGAGGGATTCCAGAGCAGAGTCCTCGGGAGGGACACTGGACAACCCCACCTCTGTTTTAGTTTGGTGGCCTAGGGGCATGGCAAGTCCAATATGTGGGCTCTTGATTCAGACACTGAGAGGCCTTCCTTGAGGACAGGGCTCATGCTGAGGGTCACAATGCCTATTTGTGCCAACAAGGCCCTCAAGCATGGGAAGGGCCTCATGGGCCACGCTGGATTCTCCGACACTGAACGTTGGAGAATATGCCAACCACAAGGTTTCTGGCCATGGCGAAGGAAGAGTTGTGACTTCTGCATCACGTTAACCCCTGGACAGTGATTGGAGTTTAGGTCTAGGTTCTGAAACCCGAAAACCGAGGTTGGGAAGAGATGAAGACCTAAGGACCTGCTGGGTCCAATGAGCTCAGTGTGCGGCCAGCTGTTCAGCGTAGGTCTGGAGGTGTGGGCTCATGCTGTGTCAGACAAGGCATTAGACAGGGTAGACTGTATATTTGGGGTGCAGTCGAGTGGCGTTCAATTGATCCTCATTCGGGTCTCTAGGTAGTTCCATAAGGCAACGTTTTTTCTCTGGGAGGGCAGGCAGAGTGCTGCATTGTGGCCCCAGTATTGCCAAACTGTAGGGCTTTTGGGCCAGGGGTGTGAGGACTGTAGTCTGAGAACACAAGCTAGGCTTCGTTTTTGAAGTGAGGGCACAGAAGGCACACTCTGCAGAGCTGAATCATGATCTCATGCACCTGAAGTCAGGGCGAATATCAGACGTTTGCTCAGGTTGGAGTTTCTGTCCATGATGGCCACTTTATAAAGTGGAGCGTCTCAAGAGGCCATGTAGATTTTCCCACAATGGGAGTTCTGAGATGCTCCAGACTGCAAAGATTCCTTCTGTGGAACACTTGAGACCTGTTGGATGGCTCTAGGATGTCCCATATGGAATGACTCCCGAGTAGGGTTCTAAGGATTGATGCCTAGGCAGCCCACCTCCCATTCTAGTTGTCTCCTAGCGACAAGGCAGGTTTGATCTGCAGGCCCTGGGGGAGAAACCAAGGGGGTTGAGTTGACATGGACGCTCCCGAGGATAGATCATAATGTGGGTTTAAGTCCATGGAGACCTTGGAATGGGGCGCTTGATCCGGGGCCCTGAAAGATTCTCCTAAACAGAGGTTTTTATAGAGCTCCAAAGAGTACATTTCCTATGTGGAGACGAGATTTTTCTGATGAGTGCCTCAGTAATCCCCTTATGCTGGTATTGGAAACCAGGCCTCTGAGGAGAGATGCCTGGAAACAAAAGCAATGGATCTGATTAGGGCCTAAGTGCCTGTCCAGTTCAATCTTATTCTATGGGTATATCTGTCTCTGGGTCTGAGTGGAGGTAGTTTCCTAACTTGTGAAAGATCATCCCTGTTTGTCCTGGGCAGCCAACACTATTCAGATGGCCTCGGGGAGTTTGGAGGTTTCTCCTAATCTATAAGGTTGTGGCCAATGGAAATGGCAGAATTCCCCTGGAGAGGGAAGCCACACACCTGAGGTGTGGCTCCAGGGGCCCCAGCTTGGATGGTGTGTGGGCCAGGACTGTGGGGACAGAAGTTTGAAAACACAAACTCAGCTTATGTTTGGGGATGTATGTATGAAGGCTCGATCTACAGACCGTGAGAATTTTCCGGGCTATGAACAAAGGGCGAGTATGTGGCACTTGCTCAGGCTTTTGTCCCTGGATTTTGTGTCAACGGTGGCCGTGGAATGTCGGAGTGTCCTCAAGGGCCATGGACAATTCTTTCTCTGGTGATTTGGCCTGATCCCAAGGGGTTGGGATCATTCTGTGGATGGGAAAAGTCCTTTCTGTATTTTTTTTTTTTTTACCTCAGGTGTCCCACCAAAGAGGGATTCCAGAGCAGAGCCCTGAGTCGGGTGACTAGACATCTCGAACTCTGGTTGAGATTGGGTGACTAGGGGCTTGGCAAGCCCCATATGTGGGCTGTTGTTCCAGTCACTAAGAGGCTTCACAAGAAAATAAGGCTCACGCTGAGGGTCACAATATGTGTTTGTGCAAATTGTGGCCCTCAGGGATAGGTGGGACCTCATAGTCCATGCTGCTTTCTCCTACAATGAACGTTGGACAACATGCCAACCACAAGGTTTCTTGCCATGGTGAAGGAGAAGTCCTGATTCTTGCATCACGTTCACTCCTGAGCAGTGAGTGTAGATAAGGTCTAGGTTCTGAAGGTGAAAATTGAGGTTGGGTAGAGATGATGGCCTAAAGCCATTGTGGGTGTGATATGTTCTGTGTACGGCCAGCTTTCTGGGTGTTGGACTGGAGGTCTGCCCTCAGGCTGTGTCAGACAGGGCTTTAGTGCACAGGCTAGACTGTATAATTGGGGTATGGTCGAGTGGCATGCAGGTTGTTACTCATTTGGCGTTTCCGGTTAGCCCTATAGTGCAACATTTTTCTTCTGGAGGCCAGGCAGAGTGCTGCATTGTGTCTCCAGAATTTCCAAACTGGAGGGGTTGGCCAGGATTCTGAGGACGGAAGTCTGAGAACACAAGATAGGCTTAGGTTTCAAGGCGAGGGCCCAGCAGGCACACTCTCAAGTGCTGAATCGAGATCTCATGCTTCTGAATTCAGGGCGAGGATCAGACTTTGGGTTAGGATGGAGTTTTTGTCCATGATGGCCCATTTATGAAGGTTTGGTGCATCATGAGGAAATGGAGGTTTTCTCACAGTGTTATTGTGTGATGCTTCAAACCACAAGGATTCATTCTGCGAGACAGTCAAGACAGGTTGGTTGGATTCAAGACGTCCCATAAAGAAGTTCTCCAGAGCAGGGTTCTAAGGATGGATGCCTGGGCAGCCCGCCTCCCATTCTAACTGTCTCCGAGTGACAAGGAAGGTTTGATCTGCTGGCTCTGGGTGAGCAGCCGAGGGGGCTGATTTGAAATGGACTCTCCTGAGAATGGTTCATAATGTAAGTTTGTGTCCTTGGAGACCTTGGGATTGGGCCATGGTGCCAGCGCCCTGAAGGATCCTCCTAACCTGAGGTATTGACACAGCTCCAAAGAGCAAGTTTCCCATGTGGAGATGAGATCTGTTCTGATTGTTTCCTTAGGAAACCCCCATATTCTGATATTGGAAACCAGGCCTCTGAGGAGAGATACCTAGAAACCAAAGCAATGCATCAGAAGTTGGCTCAGGTTGGAGTTTCTGTCCATGATGGCCCCTTTATAAAGGGGAGCATCTCATGAGGCCATGTAGGTTTTCCCACGATAGGAGTTGTGAGATGCTCCAATCTGCAAGGATTCCTTCTGTGGGACAGTCAAGACCTGTTGGAAGGCTCCAGGACATCCCATATGGAACGGCGCCAGAGCAGGATTCCAAGGATGGATGCGTAGAGAGTCTGCTTTGCATTCCAGTTGTCTCCTAGCGACAAGGCAGGTTTGATATTCTGCCTCTGGGGGAGTAATCGACGGGGCTGAGTTGAAATGTACTCTCCTGCCGAATGGTCATAATGCGGGTATGTGTCCATGGAGACCTTGGAATAGGGCGGTTGCTCCGGCTACCTGAAGGTTTCTCCTAACTGGAGGCTTTTACAGAGCTCCAAAGGATAAGTTTCCCATGTGAAGACAAGATTTGTTCTGATTGGTATCTCTGGAATCCCCCATATGCTGGTATTGGAAAACAGGCCTCTGAGGAGAGATGCTTAGAAAAAAAAGCAATGGAACCAATTACATTCTAGGGGCCAGTCCAGTTTAATCTTCTTCTCTTGGGTTATCTGTCTACGGGTGAGTTGACGTCGTTGCTCAGCTTGTGAGAGATCGCCCCTCTTTGTCCTGGGTGGCCTACACTATTGGAATGGCCTCTGGGACTTTGGAGGTTTCTCCTTATCTGTAGGGTTGTGGCCAATGGAATGGGAAGAATTTCCTTGGAGAGGGCAGGCACAGTCCTGAGGTGTGGCTCCAGGGGCCTCAGTCTGGAGGGTGTGTGGGACAGGGATGTCAGGATAGAAGTCTGAAAACACAAACTCGGCTTAGGTTTGGGGACCTAGGTATGGCAGGCCCAATCTACAGACTATGAGGAGAATTTTTTGGGCTATGACCTAAGGGTGAGTGTGAACGCTTGCTGAAGCTTATGTCTCTGGATTTTGTGTCAATAGTGGCCGTGGAATGTCGGGCTGGCCTCATGGGCCATGGACGAGTCTTTCTCTCTGGACCCCAATCACTTGGGATGGCCCAATCCCAAGTGATTGGGGTCATTCTGTGAGTGGGAGGAGTCCTTTCTGTGTTTATTTACCTCAAATGTCCCACCAAAGAGGGATTCCAGAGCAGAGCCCTGAGTAGGGGTGACTAGATGTCTCTACCTCTGGGTAAGATTGGGTGACTTGGGGCATGGCAGGCCCCATATGCGGGCTCATGGTC
Source organism: Mustela nivalis (assembly GCF_964662115.1). Taxonomy (NCBI): domain Eukaryota; kingdom Metazoa; phylum Chordata; class Mammalia; order Carnivora; family Mustelidae; genus Mustela; species Mustela nivalis. Next base: position 429,429 of record NW_028136507.1, on the reverse strand, counting down.
CAGCCACTGAGAGGCTTTACTTGAGGACAGGGCTCAAACTGAGGGTCCCAATGTGTGTTTGAGCCCACCGCAGCTCTTAAGCATAGGCAGGGCCTCAGGGACCCTACACTACCCTCAGGGGCCCTACTACTACCCCTGTAGGCCCTACAGGGGTCCTACACTGAACGTTGGACAAGATGCCAAACACACGATTCTGGCGAGAGGGAAGGAGAAGTTCTGATTTCTGCATCACGTTCACCCATGGGAAGTGAGTAGAGATAAGGTCTAGGATTCTGTAGCCTGAAAACCGATGTTGGAAAGAGATGGCGACCTAAGGCCACGGTGGTTCAGATGTTCTCAGTGTACTGCAAGCTGTCTGGGTGTCGGTTGGGAATTCAGGCCTCAGGTTCTGTCAGACAGGGCATTAGTGCACAGGCTAGACTATATAATTGGTGTACAGTTGAGTGACGTGCAGGTTTATCCTCATTTGAGGTTTCTGGGTAGACCCATAGGGCAATATTTTTCTTCTAGAGGGCAGGCAGAGTGCAGCACTGTGTCATCGGAAATCCCAAAATAGAGGGCGTGTGGTCCAGGAGAGTGAGGACGGAAGTCGGAGAACACTAGCTACGCTTAGGTTTTGGGGTGAGGGCACAACAGGTACACTCTGAAGAGCTGAATCAAGATCTCGTGCATCTGAAGTCAAGGCGAAGATCAGCTGTTGGCTCAGGTTGGAGTTTCCATGATCTGCCTTCATGAAGATTGGGGGCATCATGTGACCTTGGAAGCTTTCCATGATATGAGTTGTTAGGTGGTCCATGCACAAGGACTCCTGTGGGACAGTCGAGACCTGTTGGATGGCTCAAGGATGTCCCATAAGGAACGACGCAAGAGCAGGGTTCTAAGGATGGATGCCTGAAGAGCCCAACTGGCATTTCAATTGTCTCCTAGCGACAAGGCAGGTTCAATCTGCTGGCTCTGGAGTAGCAACCAAGGGGGTTTAGTTGAAATGGACTCTCCTGAGGATGGGTCATAATTTGGGATTGTGTCCATGGAGATATTCAAATGGGGCAGTGGCTCCAGTGACCTGAAGTTTTCTCCTAACTGGAGGTTATGACACAGCTCCATAGAGCAAGATTCCCATGTGGAGACGAGATTTTTTCTGATAGGTAGCTCTGGAAACTCCCTTATGCTGGTATTGGAATCCAGGCCTCTGAGGAGAGATGCCTGAAAACAAAAGCAATGGATCCAATTAGGGCCTAGGTGCCTGTCTTGTTCAATATTCTTTTCTATGGATATCTGTCTAAGGTTCTGATTGGAGGTAGTGGCTCAGCTTGTGCCAGAGGGTCCCTGTATGTCCAGGACATTCTACACTATTGGGATAGCCTCAGAGATTTTGGATGATTCTCCTAATCTGTCAGGTTGTGCCAAATGAATGAGCAGAATTCCCATGGATAGAGCAGGCACAGTCCTGAGGTGTGGCTCCATGGGGCCCAGCCTTTAGGGTGTGTGGGTGAGGACAATGGAGACAGAAGTCTGAAAACACAAACTCGGCTTAGGTTTGGGGACATAGGTATGGCAGGCCCGATCTACAGACCTTGAGAATTTTGGGGGCTCTGAACAAAGGGCAAGTGTGTGGCGCTTTTTCAGGTTTTTGTGTCCGGATTTTGTGTCAATGGTGGCCGTGGAATGTCAGGCTGGCCTCATCGACCATGGACGAGTATTTCTCTCTGTGGATTTGGCCAAATTCCAAGTGTTTGGGGTCATTCTTTGGATGGTAGGAGTCCTTACTTTTTTTTTTCTTTATCTTGTTTTTTTTGTTTTTTTTTTTTTTTTACCTTATGTGTCCCACCAAAGAGGGATTCCAGAAAAGAGCTCTGAATAAGGTTGACTAGACTTCTCAAGCTCTGGCTAGGATTGGGGGAGTAGGGGCATGGCAAGTCCCATATGCAGGCTCTTGGTCCAGCCCCGGAGAGGCTTTACTTGAGGCCAGGGTTCATGCTTAGGGTCCTAATGTGTGTTTGTGCCCATCGCAGCCCTCAAGCATGTCTGAGGCCTCATGGGCCATGCTGGGTTCTCATATACTGAACGTTGGCAACATGCCAACCACAAGGTTTCTGGTCATGGGGAAGGTGAAGTTCTGATTTCTGCATCACGTACGTCACTTAGTTGTGAGTGGAGATAATGTCTAGGTTCTGAAGCCTGAAGACCAAGGTTGGGAAGAGATGATGACCTAAGGCCATGGCATGTTCGATGTGTTCAGTGTGAGGCCAGGTGTCTGGGTGTCGGTCACGAGGTCTGGGATCAGGCTGTGTCAGACAGGGCATTAGTGCCCAGGCTAGACTGTATAATTGGGGTACAGTCTAGAGAATTGCAGGTTGATCCTCATTTGATGTTTCTGGGTAGACCCCTAGGGCAAAGTCTCTCTTCTGGAGGGCAGGCAGAGTGCTGCATTTTGTCTCCAGAATTCCCAAAGTGGAAGGCTTGTGTGCCAGGAGTGTGAGGACGGAAGTCTGAGAACGTGAGCTGGCTTAGGTTTTGGAGCGAGGGCAAGGCAGGCACACTCTGCAGAGCTGAATTGAGATCTCATGCATCTGAAGTCAGGGCGAGGATCAGACGGGAGTTTCTGTCCATGATGTCCTCTACCTGAAGGTGGAGGCATCACGAGGCCATGGAGGTTTTCCCACGGTGCGAGTGTGTGATGCTGCAAACCACAAGGATTCCTTCTGCAGGACAGTTGAGACCTGTTGAATGGATCAAGGACACCCCATTAGGAATTTCTCCAGAGCAGAGTTCTAACAACGGATACCTGGGCAACGAACTCGCATTCCAATTGTCTCCTAATGACAAAGCAGGTTTGATCTGCTGGCACTGGGTGAGCAACCGCCAGGTTTGAGTTGAAATGGACTCTCCTGAGGATGGGTCATAATGTGGGATTGTGTCCATTGAGACATTGGAATGGGGCGGTGGCTTCAGTGACGTGAAATTTTCTCCTAACTGGAGGTTTTGACACAGTTCCATATAGCATGATTCCCATGTGGCATGCGATTTGTTCTGATTGGTAGCTCCAGAAACCCCCATGTGCTGGTATAGGAATCCAGGCCTCTGAGGAGAGATACGTGAAAACAAAAGCAATGGATCCGTTTAGGGCCTAGGTGCCTGTCCTGTTCAATCTTCTTTTCTATGGATATCTATCTACAGGTCTGATTGGAGGTAGTGGCTCAGCTTGTGGCAGATGGTCCCTGTTTGTCCCGGACATTCTGCAATATTGGGGTGGCCTCGGGGACTTCGGATGTTTCTCCTAATCTGTCAGGTTGTGCCAAAGGAATGAGCAGAATTCCCATGGAGAGGGCAGGCACAGTCCTGAGGTGTGGCTCCATGGGGCCAAGCCTTGAGGGTGTGTGGGCCAGGACAATGGAGACAGAAGTCTGAAAACACAAACTTGGCTTAGGTTTGGGGACATAGGTATGGCAGGCCCGATCTACAGACCGTGAGAATTTTTCAGGCTTTGAACAAAGGGCGAGTGTGTGGCGCTTTTTCAGGCTTTTGTCTCCGGATTTTGTGTCAATGGTGGCCGTGGAATGTCAGGATGGCCTCATCAGCCATGGACGAGTAATTCTCTCTGTGAATTTGGCCCAATTCCAAGTGTTTGCGGTCATTCTTTGGACGGTAGGAGTCCTTTTACTATTTTTTTTTTAACCTCATGTGTCCCACCAAGGAGGGATTCTAGAGAAGAGATCTGAGTAGGGGTGACTAGACTTCTCAAGAACTGGTTAAGGCTTGGGGAGTAGGGGCATGGTAATCTCCATATGTGGGCTCTTGGTCCAGCCCCGGAGAGGCTTTATTGAGGCCAGGGATCATGCTTAGGATCCTAATGTGTGTTTGTGCCCATCACAGCCCTCAAGCATGTCTGAGGCCTCATGGGCCATGCTGGTTTCTCCTACATTGCACGTTGGACAACATGCCAACCACAGTGTTTCTGGTCATGGGGAAGGAGGAGTTCTGATTTCTGCATCACGTACACGGCATGGCAGTGAGTAGAGATAAGGTCTAGATTCTGAAGCCTGAAAACAGAGGTTGGTAAGAGATGACAACCTAAGGCCATGGTGGGTCCGATGCACTTAGTGTGCGGCCAGATGTCTGTGTCCATCATGAGGTCTGGGCTCAGGCTGTGTCAGGCAGGGCATTAGTCCCCAGGCTAGACTGTATAATTGGTGTACAGTCGAGTGATGTGAAGGTTGGTCCTCATTTGGGGTTTCTGGTTGGCCCCATAGGGCAAAGATTTTCTTCTGGAGGGCAGGCAGAGTGCTGCATTCTGGCTCCAGAATTGCCAACTTCAGGGCTTGTGGGCCAGGTGTTTTTGGACAGAAGTCTGAGAACACAAGTTCAGCTTAGAATTCGCAGCGGTGACATGGCAGGCACACTCTACAGACCTGAAATGAGATCTCGTGCATCTGAAGTCAGGGCGAGGATCAGATGTTGGCTTAGGTTGGAGTTTCTGTACATGATGTCCCCTTCATGAAGGTGGGGGGGCATCAGGAAACCATGGAAGATTTCCAACTTTGTGAGTGTGTGATGCTCCAAACCACAAGGATTCCGTCAGCGGGACAGTCACGACCTTTTGGATGGATTAAGGACGTCCCATAAGAAATGCTCCAAAGCACAGTTCTAATGATGGATGCCTGGGCAGTCCAACTTGCATTCCAGTTGTGTCCTAGTGAAAAGGAGGATTTGATCTGCTGTCACTGGGGGAACAACCGAGGGCCCTGAATTGAAATGGAATCTCATGAGGATCAGTCGATGTGGATTTGTGTCCATGGATCCCTTGGAATGGGGCAGTGGCTCTGTTGCCCTGAAGAATTCTCCTAACCTGAGGTTTTGATGCAGCTCCAAAGAGCAAGTTTCCCATGTAGAGACGAGATTTGTTCTGAAACCCCCTCAACCTGGTATTGGAAACCAAGCATCTGGGGAACAATGCCTGGAATCCAAAGCAATGGATCTGATTACGGTCTAGGGGCCTGTCCTTTTCAATATTCTCCTCTGAGTGTCTCTGTCTAAGATTCAGAATGGAGGTCACTGCTCAGCTTGTGTCAGATCACCCATGTTTGTTGGGGGAGGCCAACACTATTGGACTGGTCTTGGGAATTGGAGGTTTCTCCTAATCTGTAATGTTGTGGCAAATGAAACGGGCAGAGTTCCCTTGGAGAGCACTGGCACAGTCCTTAGGTGTGACACCACCTTTCTGGGTGTCATCCAGGAGGTCCAGGCTCAGGCTGTGTCAGACAGGGCATTAGTGCCAAGCTTAGACTGTATAATTGGAGTAAAGTTGAGTGGCATGCAGGTTGATCCTCATTTGGCGTTTCTGGGTAGCCCCAGGGGCAACGTTTTTCTTCTGGAGGGAAGAAAGAGTGCTGCATTGTGGCGACGGAATTCTCACACTGGAGGGCTTGTGGGCCAGAATTGTGAGGAAGGAAGTGTGAGAACACAAGCTAGGCTTAGGTTTTGGGTCAAGATCATGGCATGCACACTCTGTAGAGCTAAATCTAAATCTCATGCATCTGAAGTCAGGGCGAGGATCAGACGTAGGCTCAGGTTGAAGTTTCTGTTCAGGATGGCCCCTTCATGATGGTGGGGGGCATCATGGGGCTATGGAGACTTTCCCACGATTGGCATTGTATGTTGCTCCAATCGGCAAGGATTCCTTCTACGGGACAGTCGAGACCGGTCAGATTGCTCCAGGATGTCCCATGCGGAACCACGGCAGTGCAGGGTTCTAAGGATGGATTCCTGGAGTGCCCGCCTCACATTCCTATTGTCTCCTAGTGACAAGGCAGGTTCGATCTGCTTCTTTTGGGGAGCAACCAAAGGGGATGTGTTGAAATGGACTCGCCTGCGGATGGGTCATAATGTGGGTTTGTGTCCATGGATACCTTGGAATGGGGTGTTGGCTGCTGGGACCTGAAGGTTTCCCTTAACTGGAGGTTGTGACACAGCTCCAAAATGCATGTTTCCCATGTGGAAATGAGATTTGTTCAGACTGGTACCTCCAGAAGAACACATATGCTGGTATTGGAAACCAGGCCTCTGAGGAGAGATGCCTGGAATCAAAAGCAATGGATCTGATTAGGTCCTAGGTGCCTGTCCGGTTCAATCTTCTTCTCTGGGGTTATCTGTCTATGGGTCTGAGTTGAGGTAGTTGCTCATCTTGGGACAGATCACCCTGTTTGCCCTGAGTGGCCAACACTATTGGGATGGCCTCAGGGACGTTGGAGTGTTCTCCTAATCTTTAGGGTTGTGGCCAATGGAATGGGCAGAATTTGCTTGGAGAAGGCAGGCACAGTCCTGAGGCATGGCTCCAGGGGCCCCAGCCTGGAGGGTGTGTGGGCCAGGACAGTGGGGACAGAAATCTGAAAACCCAAACTCAGCTTAGGTTTGGGGACGTAGGTATGACAGGCCTGATCTATAGACCGTGAGGAGAATTTTTCAGGCTATGAACAAAGGGCAAGTGTGAGGCATATATCCAGGCTTTTGTCTCTAGATTTTGTGTCAATGGTGGCCATGGAATGACGGGATGGCCTCTTTGGCCATGGATGATTCTTTCTCTTTTAAGATTTGGTTAGATCCCAAGTTTTGGGGCTCATTCAGGGGATGGAGGAGACCCTTCGATATTTTTTTCCTCAGGGGTTCCAGAGCAGAGACCTGAATAGGGGTGACTAGACCTCTCAACCTCTCATCAATATTGGGGGACTTGGGATGGCAATGCGGGTTCTTGGTCCAGCCCCTGAGAGGCTTTACTTGAGGACAGGGCTCACACTGAGGGTCCCAATGTGTTTGTGCCCATTGCGGTTCTCAAGCATGGGCAGGGACTCATGGTCTACACTGGATTCTCCTACACTGAACGTTGGAAAACATGCCAACCACAAGGTTTCTTGCCTTGAGGAAGAAGGAGTTTCATTTCTGCATCACGTTCACCCCTGGGTAGTGAGTATATATAAGGTCTAGGTTCTGAAGCCTGAAAACCAAGGTTGGGAAGAGATGATGACCTAAAGCCATGGCGGGTCTGATGTGCTCAGTGTACAGCCAGCTGTCTGGGTGTCGGTTGGGAATTCAGACCTCAGACTGTGCAAGAGAGGGCATTAACGCCCAAGCGAAACTTTATAATTGGGGTAGAGGCAAGTGGCATGCAGGTTGATCCTCATTTGGTGTTTCTGGTTAGCCCCATAGGACAACGTTTCTCTTCTGGAGGGCAGTCAGAGTGCTGCATTGTGTCTCTCCAGAATTCCCTAACTGGAGGGCTGGTGGGCTCGGAGTGTGAGGACGAAGTCTGAGAACAATAGCTAGGTTTTGCTTCGGGGCGGGGTTTCGGCAGGCACACTCTGCAGAGTTGAATCAAGATTTCGTGCATCTGAAGTCAGGGCGAGGATTAGACGTTGGCTCAGGTTGGAGTTTCTGTCCAAGATGGCTCTTTCATGAAGGGGACGGTGCACCACGAGGCCACAGAGCTTTTCCCATGATGGGAGTGGTGAGGTGCTCCAAAGCGCAAGGATTCCTTCTGCAGGACAGCTGTGACCTGTTGGATGGCTCCAGGACGTCCCATATGGAATTACTTCAGAGTAGTTTTCTACAGATGGATGCCTAGCCAGCCCGCCTCACATTCCAATTGTCTCCTAGTGACAAGATAGGTTCGATCTGCTGGCTCTAGGGGAGCACCCAAGGGCACTGAGTTGAAATAGACTCTCCTGCAGATGGGTCCTAATGTGGGATTGTGTCCATGGAGACCTTGGAATGAGGTGGTGGCACCGGGGCCCGGAAGGATTTTCCTAGCCGGAGGTTTTGACACAGCTTGAAAGAGCACGTTTCCCATGTGGAGAAGACATTTGTTCTGACTGATGACTCAGGAAACCCCCATATGGTGGTATTGAAAACCAGGCCTCTGAGGTTCTGACATAGCTCCACGAGCAAGTTTCCAATGTGCAGAAAAGACTTGCTCTGAAGGGGCCTCTGGAAACCCCATAGGCTGGTATTGGAAACCAGGCCTCTGAGAAGAGATGCCTGGAAACCAAAGCAATGGATCTGATTAGGGCCTAGGGGCCTGTCCAGTTCAATGTTCTTCTCTGGGGACATCTGTCTCCAAGTTGGTGTGGAGATAGTTGCTCAGCTAGTGTCAGATCACCCCTGCTTGTTCCAAGCGGCCTACAATATTGGGATGGTCCCAGGGACATTGGAGATTTCTCCTGATTTATATGGTTGTGGCCAATGGAATATGAAGAATTCCCTTTGAGAGGGCAGGAACAATCCTGAGGTGTGGTTCCAGGGGCCCTAGCCTGGAGGGTGTGTGTTTTCAGACAACTGTCCAAACAGCCCAGGCCTACACAACCTACAGGATCAGGCCCCTGGAGCCAAACCTGAGGACTGTACTTGCCCTCTCCAAGGGAATTGTGTGTGCCCATTCCAATGGCCACAACCCTTCTAATAGGATAAACCTCCAAAGTCCCTGATTCAACTCAATAGTGGTGACTTCCCAGGAAAAACAGGGGCAATCTGAGCCCAACTGAGCACCTACCTGCACTCAGACCCATTAACAGATGTCCCCAGAGATAAAAAGGAAAGAACAGGCCCCTAGGCACTAATCAGATCCATTGCTTTGGTTTTCAGGCATCTCTCCTCAGAGGCCTGGATTTCAAAAGCAGCATATAGCTGTTTCTTGACCCACACATCAGAAAACATCTCATCTACACATGGGAAACTTGCACGTTGGAGCTGTGTCAAAGCCTCTGTTTAGGAGAACCATTTAGGGCCCCAGTGCCTCCGCTTCATTCCAAGGTCTCCATAGACACAAAAGCACGTTAGGACCCATCCCCAGGGGTGTCCATTTCAACTCAGCGTCCTCGGTTGCTCCCCACAGATCCAGGAGATCTAACCTGTCTTGTTGCTAGGAGACAATTGGAATGCGAGGTGGGATACCCAGCCATCCATCCTTAGAACCCTGCTCAGAATCATTGGCCTGGAGCCAAAAACAGGTCTCAATTGTCCTGCAGAAGACTCTCTGCAGTTTGGAGCTTCTCACAACTCCCATCGTGGGAAAACCCCCATGGCCTCGTGATGCCCCCGCCCATTCATGAAGGGGCCATCAGGGACAGAAACTCCAACCTGAGCGATCCTCTGATCCTCGCCCTGACTTCAGATGCACGAGATCTCGATTCAGGTCTGTAGATTGTGCGTGCCATGGCCTCACCCAGAAAACTAAGCCTAGCTTGTGTTCTCAGACTTTTGTCGTCAGATTACTGGCCCACAAGCCCTCCAGTTTGGCAATCCAGAACTACAATGCAGCACTCTGCCGGCCCTCCAGAAGAAAAACATTGTCCTCTGGTGCTACCCAGTAATCCCAAATGAGGATCAACCTGCACCGACCTTGGCTGTACCCCAAATACATAGGCTGACCAGGGCACTAATGCCCTTTCTGACACAGCCTGAGCCTGGAACCCCTGGCCCCTCCCAGACAGCTGGCCGCACACTGAGCACATCGAGCCGCCATGGCCTTAGGTCGTCATCTCTTCCCAACATCAGTTTTCAGGTTTCAGAACCTAGACCTTATCTCCAATCACTGCCCAGGGTTGAAGGTGATGCAGAAATCAGAACTCCTTCCCCATGGCAAGAAACCTTGTGGTTGGCATGTTGTCCAACGTTCAGTGTAGTTGAAACCAGTGTGGCCCATGAGGCCCCGCCCATGCTCGCGGGCCACATTGGTCACAAACACACATTGTGACGCTCAGGCTGAGCCCAGTCCTCAAGTAAGGCCACTCAGTGGCTGGATGAAGAGATATCATATTGGGCTTGCCATGCCCCTAGGCCCCAATTTTTAACCATAGTTCGGGTTGTCCCTTCAGTCTTCCCCACGGCTTGGCTTTGGAATTCCTCTTTTGGTGGGACACCTGAGGTAACAAACCTGAAATGAGTCCTCCCATCCCACAGATTGACGAAAAGCAATTGGGAATCGGGCCAAATCCTCAGAGAGGAAGATTCGTCCATGGCCCATGAGGCGTCCCCGACATTCCACGGCCATCGCTGATACAAAATCCAGAGACAAAAGCTTGAGCAAGAGCCTCAGACTCGCACTTTCTTCATATCCTGAAGAGTTCTTCTTATGGTTTGTAGATCGGGCCTGCCATACCTACGTCCCCAAACCTAAGCTGAGTTTGTGTTTTCAGACTTCTGTCCTCAAAGTCTTGGGCCACACACCCTCCAGGCTGGGCCCCTGGAGCCACACATTAGGACTGTGCCTACCAATCCATGGGAATTCTGCCCATTCCATGGTCCAAAATCGTACAAATTAGGAGAAACCTCCAAAGTCCCTGAGGCCATCCCAATAGTGTAGGTCGCCCGGAACAAACAAGGGCTGTCTGACACCAGCTGATAATCGACCTCCACTCATACCATAGATGGATGTCCCCAGAGAAGAAGATTGAACCAGACAGGACCCTAGGCCATAATAGGATCCATTGCTTTGGGTTACAGGCATGTGTCCTCAAAAGCCTGATTCCAATACGAGCATAGGGGTTTTCCTGAGGCACCCATCAGAACTCATCTCGTCTCCACAAGGAAACCTGTGCATGGGAGCCATGTCCAAAGCTTAGGAGAGTACTTCAGGGTCCCGGTGCCACCGCCCCATTCCAAGGCCCTCATGGACACAAAAACGCATTAGGACCCATCCTCAGGAAAGTCCATTTCAACTCAGCCACCCCGGTTGCTCCCGCAGAGCCATCAGATCTAAACTGTCTTGTTGCTAGGAGACAATTGGAATGCGAGGCGGGCTTCCCAGGCATCCATCCGCGAACGGTGCTCTGGAGTCATTCCATATGGGATGTCCTGGAGCTGTCCAAAAGGTCTCAATTGTCCCGCAGAAGGAATCCATGAAGGGGGCATCCCACAACTCCCAACGTGGGAAATCCTCAATGGCCTCGAGATACCGCTCCCTTCATGAAGCGGCCGTCATGCTCAGAAACTCCAACCTGAGCCAACGTCTGATCCTCGCCCTGACTTCAGATGCATGAGATATTGGTTCAGATCTGCAGGGGGTACCTGCCGTGCCCTCGCCCTGAAACCCAAGTCTAGCTTGTCTTCTCAGACTTCCGTCCTCACACTCCTGGCCCCGAAGCCCTCAAGTTTGGCAATTTCGGACCCACAATGCAGCACTCTGCCTGCCCTCTGAAAACAAATTATTGCCTCATGAGCTGCCCAGGCACCTTAAATGAGGGTAAACCTACACAGCACTCGACTTTACCCAAATTATATAGTCTAACCAGGGCACTAATGCACTGTCGAACACAACCTGAGCCCGGACCTCCTGACCAACACCCAGAAAGCTGACCGCACACTGAGCACATAAAACCCGCCATGGCCTTAGGTCATCATCTCTTCCCTACCTCAGTTTTCAGGCTTCAGAACCGAGACCTTATCTCCAATCACTTCCCAGGGGTGAGTGTGATGCAGAAATCAGAACTCCTCCTTACCCATGGCAAGAACCCTGTGGTTGGCATGTTGTCCAAAGTTCAGTGTAGGAGAAACCAGCATTCACCCTGAGGCCCCGCCCATTCTTGAGTGCGACGAGGGCATACACACGCATTGTGACCCTCAGCATGAGTCCTGTCCTCTAGTAAGTCCTCTCAGTTGCTGGACCATTAGATGTCATAATGGACTTGACATGTCCCTAGGCCCCAATTTTTAACCAAATTTCTGATGGTCCTGTCGCCCCTCCCCAGGGCTCTACTCTGGAATCGCTCATTTGGTGGGACACCTGAGGATAAAAAAGAAAAAAACAAGGATAAAACAAACAAACAAAAAAAAAAACGGACTTCTTCCAGCCCACAGAATGACCCCAAACTCTTTGGACGGGGCCAAACCACCAGAGAGTAAGACTCGTCCATTTCCCATGAAGTCACCCAGAAATTCCACGACCGTGAGTGACACGATATCCAGAGACAAAAACTTGAGCAGGAGCCTCACACTCGCCCTTCTTTCAAATCCCGAAGAGTTCTCCTCCTGGTCTGTAGATCAGTCCTGCCATACCTATGACTCGAAACATAAGCCGAGTTTGTGTTTTCAGACAACTGTCCAAACAGCCCTGGCCTACACACCCTACAGGCTCAGGCCCCTGGAGCCAAACCTGAGGACTGTACTTGCCCTCTCCAAGGGAATTGTGTGTGCCCATTCCAATGGCCACAACCCTTCTAATAGGATAAACCTCCAAAGTCCCTGATCCATCTCAATAGTGGTGGCTTCCCAGGAACAACAGGGGCAATCTGAGCCCAACTGAGCACCTACCTGCACTCAGACCCATAGACAGATGTCCCCAGAGGTAAAAAGGAAAGAACAGGCCCCTAGGCACTAATTAGATCCATTGCTTTGGTTTCCAGGCATCTCTCCTCAGAGGCCTGGATTTCAAAAGCAGCATATAGCTGTTTCTTGACTCACCCATCAGAAAACATCTCATCTACACATGGGAAACTTGCACGTTGGAGCTGTGTCAAAGCCTCTGTTTAGGAGAACCCTTTAGGGCCCCAGTGCCACCGCTTCATTCCAAGGTCTCCATAGACACAAAAGCACGTTAGGACCCATCCCCAGGGGTGTCCATTTCAACTCAGCCTCCTCGGTTGCTCCCCACAGATCCAGGAGATCTAACCTGTCTTGTTGCTAGGAGACAATTGGAATGCGAGGTGGGCTACCCAGCCATCCATCCTTAGAACCCTGCTCAGAATCATTGGCCTGGAGCCAAACAACAGGTCTCAATTGTCCTGCAGAAGACTCTCTGCAGTTTGGAGCTTCTCACAACTCCCATCGTGGGAAAACCCCCATGGCATCGTGATGCCCCCGCCCATTCATGAAGGGGCCATCAGGGACAGAAACTCCAACCTGAGCGATCCTCTGATCCTCGCCCTGACTTCAGATGCACGAGATCTCGATTCAGGTCTGTAGATTGTGCGTGCCATGGCCTCACCCAGAAAACTAAGCCTAGCTTGTGTTCTCAGACTTTTGTCGTCAGATTACTGGCCCACAAGCCCTCCAGTTTGGCAATCCAGAACTACAATGCAGCACTCTGCCGGCCCTCCAGAAGAAAAACATTGTCCTCTGGTGCTACCCAGTAATCCCAAATGAGGATCAACCTGCACCGACCTAGGCTGTACCCCAAATACATAGGCTGACCAGGGCACTAATGCCCTTTCTGACACAGCCTGAGCCTGGAACCCCTGGCCCCTCCCAGACAGCTGGCCGCACACTGAGCACATCGAGCCGCCATGGCCTTAGGTCGTCATCTCTTCCCAACATCAGTTTTCAGGTTTCAGAACCTAGACCTTATCTCCAATCACTGCCCAGGGTTGAAGGTGATGCAGAAATCAGAACTCCTTCCCCATGGCAAGAAACCTTGTGGTTGGCATGTTGTCCAACGTTCAGTGTAGTTGAAACCAGTGTGGCCCATGAGGCCCCGCCCATGCTCGCGGGCCACATTGGTATCAAACACACATTGTGACGCTCAGGCTGAGCCCAGTCCTCAAGTAAGGCCACTCAGTGGCTGGATGAAGAGATATCATATTGGGCTTGCCATGCCCCTAGGCCCCAATTTTTAACCATAGTTCGGGTTGTCCCTTCAGTCTTCCCCACGGCTTGGCTTTGGAATTCCTCTTTTGGTGGGACACCTGAGGTAACAAACCTGAAATGAGTCCTCCCATCCCACAGATTGACGAAAAGCAATTGGGAATCGGGCCAAATCCTCAGAGAGGAAGATTCGTCCATGGCCCATGAGGCGTCCCCGACATTCCACGGCCATCGCTGATACAAAATCCAGAGACAAAAGCTTGAGCAAGAGCCTCAGACTCGCACTTTCTTCATATCCTGAAGAGTTCTTCTTATGGTTTGTAGATCGGGCCTGCCATACCTACGTCCCCAAACCTAAGCTGAGTTTGTGTTTTCAGACTTCTGTCCTCAAAGTCTTGGGCCACACACCCTCCAGGCTGGGCCCCTGGAGCCACACATTAGGACTGTGCCTACCAATCCATGGGAATTCTGCCCATTCCATGGTCCAAAATCGTACAAATTAGGAGAAACCTCCAAAGTCCCTGAGGCCATCCCAATAGTGTAGGTCGCCCGGAACAAACAAGGGCTGTCTGACACCAGCTGATAATCGACCTCCACTCATACCATAGATGGATGTCCCCAGAGAAGAAGATTGAACCAGACAGGACCCTAGGCCATAATAGGATCCATTGCTTTGGGTTACAGGCATGTGTCCTCAAAAGCCTGATTCCAATACGAGCATAGGGGTTTTCCTGAGGCACCCATCAGAACTCATCTCGTCTCCACAAGGAAACCTGTGCATGGGAGCCATGTCCAAAGCTTAGGAGAGTACTTCAGGGTCCCGGTGCCACCGCCCCATTCCAAGGCCCTCATGGACACAAAAACGCATTAGGACCCATCCTCAGGAAAGTCCATTTCAACTCAGCCACCCCGGTTGCTCCCGCAGAGCCATCAGATCTAAACTGTCTTGTTGCTAGGAGACAATTGGAATGCGAGGCGGGCTTCCCAGGCATCCATCCGCGAACGGTGCTCTGGAGTCATTCCATATGGGATGTCCTGGAGCTGTCCAACAGGTCTCAATTGTCCCGCAGAAGGAATCCATGAAGGGGGCATCCCACAACTCCCAACGTGGGAAATCCTCAATGGCCTCGAGATACCGCTCCCTTCATGAAGCGGCTGTCATGCTCAGAAACTCCAACCTGAGCCAACGTCTGATCCTCGCCCTGACTTCAGATGCATGAGATATTGGTTCAGATCTGCAGGGGGTACCTGCCGTGCCCTCGCCCTGAAACCCAAGTCTAGCTTGTCTTCTCAGACTTCCGTCCTCACACTCCTGGCCCCGAAGCCCTCAAGTTTGGCAATTTCGGACCCACAATGCAGCACTCTGCCTGCCCTCTGAAAACAAATTATTGCCTCATGAGCTGCCCAGGCACCTTAAATGAGGGTAAACCTACACAGCACTCGACTTTACCCAAATTATATAGTCTAACCAGGGCACTAATGCACTGTCGAACACAACCTGAGCCCGGACCTCCTGACCAACACCCAGAAAGCTGACCGCACACTGAGCACATAAAACCCGCCATGGCCTTAGGTCATCATCTCTTCCCTACCTCAGTTTTCAGGCTTCAGAACCGAGACCTTATCTCCAATCACTTCCCAGGGGTGAGTGTGATGCAGAAATCAGAACTCCTCCTTACCCATGGCAAGAACCCTGTGGTTGGCACGTTGTCCAAAGTTCAGTGTAGGAGAAACCAGCATTCACCCTGAGGCCCCGCCCATTCTTGAGTGCGACGAGGGCATACACACGCATTGTGACCCTCAGCATGAGTCCTGTCCTCTAGTAAGTCCTCTCAGTTGCTGGACCATTAGATGTCATAATGGACTTGACATGTCCCTAGGCCCCAATTTTTAACCAAATTTCTGATGGTCCTGTCGCCCCTCCCCAGGGCTCTACTCTGGAATCGCTCATTTGGTGGGACACCTGAGGATAAAAAAGAAAAAAACAAGGATAAAACAAACAAACAAAAAAAAAAACGGACTTCTTCCAGCCCACAGAATGACCCCAAACTCTTTGGACGGGGCCAAACCACCAGAGAGTAAGACTCGTCCATTTCCCATGAAGTCACCCAGAAATTCCACGACCGTGAGTGACACGATATCCAGAGACAAAAACTTGAGCAGGAGCCTCACACTCGCCCTTCTTTCAAATCCCGAAGAGTTCTCCTCCTGGTCTGTAGATCAGTCCTGCCATACCTATGACTCGAAACATAAGCCGAGTTTGTGTTTTCAGACAACTGTCCAAACAGCCCTGGCCTACACACCCTACAGGCTCAGGCCCCTGGAGCCAAACCTGAGGACTGTACTTGCCCTCTCCAAGGGAATTGTGTGTGCCCATTCCAATGGCCACAACCCTTCTAATAGGATAAACCTCCAAAGTCCCTGATCCATCTCAATAGTGGTGGCTTCCCAGGAACAACAGGGGCAATCTGAGCCCAACTGAGCACCTACCTGCACTCAGACCCATAGACAGATGTCCCCAGAGGTAAAAAGGAAAGAACAGGCCCCTAGGCACTAATTAGATCCATTGCTTTGGTTTCCAGGCATCTCTCCTCAGAGGCCTGGATTTCAAAAGCAGCATATAGCTGTTTCTTGACTCACCCATCAGAAAACATCTCATTTACACATGGGAAACTTGCACGTTGGAGCTGTGTCAAAGCCTCTGTTTAGGAGAACCCTTTAGGGCCCCAGTGCCACCGCTTCATTCCAAGGTCTCCATAGACACAAAAGCACGTTAGGACCCATCCCCTGGGGTGTCCATTTCAACTCAGCCTCCTCGGTTGCTCCCCACAGATCCAGGAGATCTAACCTGTCTTGTTGCTAGGAGACAATTGGAATGCGAGGTGGGCTACCCAGCCATCCATCCTTAGAACCCTGCTCAGAATCATTGGCCTGGAGCCAAACAACAGGTCTCAATTGTCCTGCGGCAGACTCTCTGCAGTTTGGAGCTTCTCACAACTCCCATCGTGGGAAAACCCCCATGGCCTCGTGATGCCCCCGCCCATTCATGAAGGGGCCATCAGGGACAGAAACTCCAACCTGAGCGATCGTCTGATCCTCGCCCTGACCTCAGATGCACGAGATCTTGATTCAGGTCTGTAGATTGTGCGTGCCATGGCCTCACCCAGAAACCTAAGCCTAGCTTGTGTTCTCAGACTTTTGTCGTCAGACTACTGGCCCACAAGCCCTCCAGTTTGGCAATCCAGAACTACAATGCAGCACTCTGCCGGCCCTCCAGAAGAAAAACATTGTCCTCTGGTGCTACCCAGTAATCCCAAATGAGGATCAACCTGCACCGACCTTGGCTGTACCCCAAATACATAGGCTGACCAGGGCACTAAGGCCCTTTCTGACACAGCCTGAGCCTGGAACCCCTGGCCCCTCCCAGACACCTGGCCGCACACTGAGCACATCGAGCCGCCATGGCCTTAGGTCGTCATCTCTTCCCAACATCAGTTTTCAGGTTTCAGAACCTAGACCTTATCTCCAATCACTGCCCAGGGTTGAAGGTGATGCAGAAATCAGAACTCCTTCCCCATGGCAAGAAACCTTGTGGTTGGCATGTTGTCCAACGTTCAGTGTAGTTGAAACCAGTGTGGCCCATGAGGCCCTGCCCATGCTCGCGGGCCACATTGGTCACAAACACACATTGTGACGCTCAGGCTGAGCCCAGTCCTCAAGTAAGGCCACCCAGTGGCTGGATGAAGAGATATCATATTGGGCTTGCCATGCCCCTAGGCCCCAATTTTTAACCATAGTTCGGGTTGTTTCTTCATTCTTCCCCACAGCTTGGCTTTGGAATTCCTCTTTTGGTGGGACACCTGAGGTAACAAAACTGAAATGAGTCCTCCCATCCCACAGATTGACGAAAAGCAATTGGGAATCGGGCCAAATCCTCAGTGAGGAAGATTCTTCCATGGCCCATGAGGCGTCCCCGAATTTCCACGGCCATCTCTGATACAAAATCCAGAGACAAAAGCCTGAGCAAGAGCCTCAGACTCGCACTTTCTTCATATCCTGAAGAGTTCTTCTCATGGTTTGTAGATCGGGCCTGCCATACCTACGTCCCCAAACCTAAGCTGAGTTTGTGTTTTCAGACTTCTGTCCTCAAAGTCTTGGGCCACACACCCTCCAGGCTGGGCCCCTGGAGCCACACATTAGGACTGTGCCTACCAATCCATGGGAATTCTGCCCATTCCATGGTCCAAAATCGTACAAATTAGGAGAAACCTCCAAAGTCCCTGAGGCCATCCCAATAGTGTAGGTCGCCCGGAACAAACAAGGGCTGTCTGACACCAGCTGATAATCGACCTCCACTCATACCATAGATGGATGTCCCCAGAGAAGAAGATTGAACCAGACAGGACCCTAGGCCATAATAGGATCCATTGCTTTGGGTTACAGGCATGTGTCCTCAAAAGCCTGATTCCAATACGAGCATAGGGGTTTTCCTGAGGCATCCATCAGAACTCATCTCGTCTCCACAAGGAAACCTGTGCATGGGAGCCATGTCCAAAGCTTAGGAGAGTACTTCAGGGTCCCGGTGCCACCGCCCCATTCCAAGGCCCTCATGGACACAAAAACGCATTAGGACCCATCCTCAGGAAAGACCATTTCAACTCAGCCACCCCGGTTGCTCCCGCAGAACCATCAGATCTAAACTGTCTTGTTGCTAGGAGACAATTGGAATGCGAGGCGGGCTTCCCAGGCATCCATCCGCGAACGGTGCTCTGGAGTCATTCCATATGGGATGTCCTGGAGCTGTCCAACAGGTCTCAATTGTCCCGCAGAAGGAATCCATGAAGGGGGCATCCCACAACTCTCAACGTGGGAAAACCTCAATGGCCTCGAGATTCCGCTCCCTTCATGAAGCGGCCGTCATGCTCAGAAACTCCAACCTGAGCCAACGTCTGATCCTCGCCCTGACTTCAGATGCATGAGATATTGGTTCAGATCTGCAGGGGGTACCTGCCGTGCCCTCGCCCTGAAACCCAAGTCTAGCTTGTCTTCTCAGACTTCCGTCCTCACACTCCTGGCCCCGAAGCCCTCAAGTTTAGCAATTCAGGACCCACAATGCAGCACTCTGCCTGCCCTCTAGAAAAAAAATTATTGCCTCATGAGCTGCCCAGGCACTTAAATGAGGGTAAACCTACACAGCACTCGACTTTACCCAAATTATATACTCTAACCTGGGCACTAATGCACTTTCGAACACAACCTGAGCCCGGACCTCCTGACCAACACCCAGAAAGCTGACTGCACACTGAGCACATAAAACCCGCCATGGCCTTAGGTCATCATCTCTTCCCTACCTCAGTTTTCAGGCTTCAGAACCGAGACCTTATCTCCAATCACTTCCCAGGGGTGAGTGTGATGCAGAAATCAGAACTGCTCCTTACCCATGGCAAGAACCCTGTGGTTGGCACGTTGTCCAACGTTCAGTGTACGAGAAACCAGCATTCACCCTGAGGCCCCGCCCATTCTTGAGTGCGACGTGGGCATACACACGCATTGTGACCCTCAGCATGAGTCCTGTCCTCTAGTAAGTCCTCTCAGTTGCTGGACCATTAGATGTCATAATGGGCTTGACATGCCCTAGGCCCCAATTTTTAACCAAATTTCTGATGGTCCAGTCGCCCCTCCCCAGGGCTCTACTCTGGAATCACTCATTTGGTGGGACACCTGAGGATAAAAAAGAAAAAAACAAGAATAAAAAAAAAAAAAAACGGACTTCTTCCAGCCCACAGAATGACCCCAAACTCTTTGGACGGGGCCAAACCACCAGAGAGTAAGACTCGTCCATTTCCCATGAAGTCACCCAGAAATTCCACGACCGTGAGTGACACGATATCCAGAGAAAAAACTTGAGCAGGAGCCTCACACTCGCCCTTCTTTCAAATCCCGAAGAGTTCTCCTCATGGTCTGTAGATCAGTCCTGCCATACCTATGACTCGAAACATAAGCCGAGTTTGTGTTTTCAGACAACTGTCCAAACAGCCCTGGCCTACACACCCTACAGGCTCAGGCCCCTGGAGCCAAACCTGAGGACTGTACTTGCCCTCTCCAAGGGAATTGTGTGTGCCCATTCCAATGGCCACAACCCTTCTAATAGGATAAACCTCCAAAGTCCCTGATCCATCTCAATAGTGGTGGCTTCCCAGGAACAACAGGGGCAATCTGAGCCCAACTGAGCACCTACCTGCACTCAGACCCATAGACAGATGTCCCCAGAGGTAAAAAGGAAAGAACAGGCCCCTAGGCACTAATCAGATCCATTGCTTTGGTTTCCAGGCATCTCTCCTCAGAGGCCTGGATTTCAAAAGCAGCATATAGCTGTTTCTTGACTCACCCATCAGAAAACATCTCATCTACACATGGGAAACTTGCACGTTGGAGCTGTGTCAAAGCCTCTGTTTAGGAGAACCCTTTAGGGCCCCAGTGCCACCGCTTCATTCCAAGGTCTCCATAGACACAAAAGCACGTTAGGACCCATCCCCAGGGGTGTCCATTTCAACTCAGCGTCCTCGGTTGCTCCCCACAGATCCAGGAGATCTAAGCTGTCTTGTTGCTAGGAGACAATTGGAATGCGAGGTGGGCTACCCAGCCATCCATCCTTAGAACCCTGCTCAGAATCATTGGCCTGGAGCCAAAAACAGGTCTCAATTGTCCTGCAGAAGACTCTCTGCAGTTTGGAGCTTCTCACAACTCCCATCGTGGGAAAACTCCCATGGCCTCGTGATGCCCCTGCCCATTCATGAAGGGGCCATCAGGGACAGAAACTCCAACCTGAGCGATCGTCTGATCCTCGCCCTGACTTCAGATGCACGAGATCTCGATTCAGGTCTGTAGATTGTGCGTGCCATGGCCTCACCCAGAAACCTAAGCCTAGCTTGTGTTCTCAGACTTTTGTCGTCAGACTACTGGCCCACAAGCCCTCCAGTTTGGCAATCCAGAACTACAATGCAGCACTCTGCCGGCCCTCCAGAAGAAAAACATTGTCCTCTGGTGCTACCCAGTAATCCCAAATGAGGATCAACCTGCACCGACCTTGGCTGTACCCCAAATACATAGGCTGACCAGGGCACTAAGGCCCTTTCTGACACAGCCTGAGCCTGGAACCCCTGGCCCCTCCCAGACACCTGGCCGCACACTGAGCACATCGAGCCGCCATGGCCTTAGGTCGTCATCTCTTCCCAACATCAGTTTTCAGGTTTCAGAACCTAGACCTTATCTCCAATCACTGCCCAGGGTTGAAGGTGATGCAGAAATCAGAACTCCTTCCCCATGGCAAGAAACCTTGTGGTTGGCATGTTGTCCAACGTTCAGTGTAGTTGAAACCAGTGTGGCCCATGAGGCCCCGCCCATGCTCGCGGGCCACATTGGTCACAAACACACATTGTGACGCTCAGGCTGAGCCCAGTCCTCAAGTAAGGCCACTCAGTGGCTGGATGAAGAGATATCATATTGGGCTTGCCATGCCCCTAGGCCCCAATTTTTAACCATAGTTCGGGTTGTTTCTTCATTCTTCCCCACAGCTTGGCTTTGGAATTCCTCTTTTGGTGGGACACCTGAGGTAACAAAACTGAAATGAGTCCTCCCATCCCACAGATTGACGAAAAGCAATTGGGAATCGGGCCAAATCCTCAGTGAGGAAGATTCTTCCATGGCCCATGAGGCGTCCCCGAATTTCCACGGCCATCTCTGATACAAAATCCAGAGACAAAAGCCTGAGCAAGAGCCTCAGACTCGCACTTTCTTCATATCCTGAAGAGTTCTTCTCATGGTTTGTAGATCGGGCCTGCCATACCTACGTCCCCAAACCTAAGCTGAGTTTGTGTTTTCAGACTTCTGTCCTCAAAGTCTTGGGCCACACACCCTCCAGGCTGGGCCCCTGGAGCCACACATTAGGACTGTGCCTACCAATCCATGGGAATTCTGCCCATTCCATGGTCCAAAATCGTACAAATTAGGAGAAACCTCCAAAGTCCCTGAGGCCATCCCAATAGTGTAGGTCGCCCGGAACAAACAAGGGCTGTCTGACACCAGCTGATAATCGACCTCCACTCATACCATAGATGGATGTCCCCAGAGAAGAAGATTGAACCAGACAGGACCCTAGGCCATAATAGGATCCATTGCTTTGGGTTACAGGCATGTGTCCTCAAAAGCCTGATTCCAATACGAGCATAGGGGTTTACCTGAGGCATCCATCAGAACTCATCTCGTCTCCACAAGGAAACCTGTGCATGGGAGCCATGTCCAAAGCTTAGGAGAGTACTTCAGGGTCCCGGTGCCACCGCCCCATTCCAAGGCCCTCATGGACACAAAAACGCATTAGGACCCATCCTCAGGAAAGTCCATTTCAACTCAGCCACCCCGGTTGCTCCCGCAGAGCCATCAGATCTAAACTGTCTTGTTGCTAGGAGACAATTGGAATGCGAGGCGGGCTTCCCAGGCATCCATCCGCGAACGGTGCTCTGGAGTCATTCCATATGGGATGTCCTGGAGCTGTCCAACAGGTCTCAATTGTCCCGCAGAAGGAATCCATGAAGGGGGCATCCCACAACTCCCAACGTGGGAAAACCTCAATGGCCTCGAGATTCCGCTCCCTTCATGAAGCGGCCGTCATGCTCAGAAACTCCAACCTGAGCCAACGTCTGATCCTCGCCCTGACTTCAGATGCATGAGATATTGGTTCAGATCTGCAGGGGGTACCTGCCGTGCCCTCGCCCTGAAACCCAAGTCTAGCTTGTCTTCTCAGACTTCCGTCCTCACACTCCTGGCCCCGAAGCCCTCAAGTTTAGCAATTCAGGACCCACAATGCAGCACTCTGCCTGCCCTCTAGAAAAAAAAATTATTGCCTCATGAGCTGCCCAGGCACCTTAAATGAGGGTAAACCTACACAGCACTCGACTTTACCCAAATTATATACTCTAACCTGGGCACTAATGCACTTTCGAACACAACCTGAGCCCGGACCTCCTGACCAACACCCAGAAAGCTGACTGCACACTGAGCACATAAAACCCGCCATGGCCTTAGGTCATCATCTCTTCCCTACCTCAGTTTTCAGGCTTCAGAACCGAGACCTTATCTCCAATCACTTCCCAGGCGTGAGTGTGATGCAGAAATCAGAACTCCTCCTTACCCATGGCAAGAATCCTGTGGTTGACACGTTGTCCAACGTTCAGTGTAGGAGAAACCAACATTCACCCTGAGGCCCCGCCCATTCTTGAGTGCGACGAGGGCATACACACGCATTGTGACCCTCAGCATGAGTCGTGTCCTCTAGTAAGTCCTCTCAGTTGCTGGACCATTAGATGTCATAATGGGCTTGACATGCCCTAGGCCCCAATTTTTAACCAAATTTCTGATGGACCAGTCGCCCCTCCCCAGGGCTCTACTCTGGAATCCCTCATTTGGTGGGACACCTGAGGATAAAAAAGAAAAAAACAAGAATAAAAAAAAAAAAAACGGACTTCTTCCAGCCCACAGAATGACCCCAAACTCTTTGGACGGGGCCAAACCACCAGAGAGTAAGACTCGTCCATTTCCCATGAAGTCACCCAGAAATTCCACGACCGTGAGTGACACGATATCCAGAGAAAAGACTTGAGCAGGAGCCTCACACTCGCCCTTCTTTCAAATCCCGAAGAGTTCTCCTCATGGTCTGTAGATCAGTCCTGCCATACCTATAACTCGAAACATAATCCGAGTTTGTGTTTTCAGACAACTGTCCAAACAGCCCTGGCCTACACACCCTACAGGCTCAGGCCCCTGGAGCCAAACCTGAGGACTGTACTTGCCCTCTCCAAGGGAATTGTGTGTGCCCATTCCAATGGCCACAACCCTTCTAATAGGATAAACCTCCAAAGTCCCTGATCCATCTCAATAGTGGTGGCTTCCAAGGAACAACAGGGGCAATCTGAGCCCAACTGAGCACCTACCTGCACTCAGACCCATAGACAGATGTCCCCAGAGGTAAAAAGGAAAGAACAGGCCCCTAGGCACTAATCAGATCCATTGCTTTGGTTTCCAGGCATCTCTCCTCAGAGGCCTGGATTTCAAAAGCAGCATATAGCTGTTTCTTGACTCACCCATCAGAAAACATCTCATCTACACATGGGAAACTTGCACGTTGGAGCTGTGTCAAAGCCTCTGTTTAGGAGAACCCTTTAGGGCCCCAGTGCCACCGCTTCATTCCAAGGTCTCCATAGACACAAAAGCACGTTAGGACCCATCCCCAGGGGTGTCCATTTCAACTCAGCGTCCTCGGTTGCTCCCCACAGATCCAGGAGATCTAAGCTGTCTTGTTGCTAGGAGACAATTGGAATGCGAGGTGGGCTACCCAGCCATCCATCCTTAGAACCCTGCTCAGAATCATTGGCCTGGAGCCAAAAACAGGTCTCAAATGTCCTGCAGAAGACTCTCTGCAGTTTGGAGCTTCTCACAACTCCCATCGTGGGAAAACTCCCATGGCCTCGTGATGCCCCCGCCCATTCATGAAGGGGCCATCAGGGACAGAAACTCCAACCTGAGCGATCGTCTGATCCTCGCCCTGACTTCAGATGCACGAGATCTCGATTCAGGTCTGTAGATTGTGCGTGCCATGGCCTCACCCAGAAACCTAAGCCTAGCTTGTGTTCTCAGACTTTTGTCGTCAGACTACTGGCCCACAAGCCCTCCAGTTTGGCAATCCAGAACTACAATGCAGCACTCTGCCGGCCCTCCAGAAGAAAAACATTGTCCTCTGGTGCTACCCAGTAATCCCAAATGAGGATCAACCTGCACCGACCTTGGCTGTACCCCAAATACATAGGCTGACCAGGGCACTAAGGCCCTTTCTGACACAGCCTGAGCCTGGAACCCCTGGCCCCTCCCAGACAGCTGGCCGCACACTGAGCACATCGAGCCGCCATGGCCTTAGGTCGTCATCTCTTCCCAACATCAGTTTTCAGGTTTCAGAACCTAGACCTTATCTCCAATCACTGCCCAGGGTTGAAGGTGATGCAGAAATCAGAACTCCTTCCCCATGGCAAGAAACCTTGTGGTTGGCATGTTGTCCAACGTTCAGTGTAGTTGAAACCAGTGTGGCCCATGAGGCCCCGCCCATGCTCGCGGGCCACATTGGTCACAAACACACATTGTGACGCTCAGGCTGAGCCCAGTCCTCAAGTAAGGCCACTCAGTGGCTGGATGAAGAGATATCATATTGGGCTTGCCATGCCCCTAGGCCCCAATTTTTAACCATAGTTCGGGTTGTTTCTTCATTCTTCCCCACAGCTTGGCTTTGGAATTCCTCTTTTGGTGGGACACCTGAGGTAACAAAACTGAAATGAGTCCTCCCATCCCACAGATTGACGAAAAGCAATTGGGAATCGGGCCAAATCCTCAGAGAGGAAGATTCGTCTATGGCCCATGAGGCGTCCCCGACATTCCACGGCCATCGCTGATACAAAATCCAGAGACAAAAGCCTGAGCAAGAGCCTCAGACTCGCACTTTCTTCATATCCTGAAGAGTTCTTCTCATGGTTTGTAGATCGGGCCTGCCATACCTACGTCCCCAAACCTAAGCTGAGTTTGTGTTTTCAGACTTCTGTCCTCAAAGTCTTGGGCCACACACCCTCCAGGCTGGGCCCCTGGAGCCACACATTAGGACTGTCCCTACCAATCCATGGGAATTCTGCCCATTCCATGGTCCAAAATCGTACAAATTAGGAGAAATCTCCAAAGTCCCTGAGGCCATCCCAATAGTGTAGGTCGCCCGGAACAAACAAGGGCTGTCTGACATCAGCTGATAATCGACCTCCACTCATACCATAGATGGATGTCCCCAGAGAAGAAGATTGAACCAGACAGGACCCTAGGCCATAATAGGATCCATTGCTTTGGGTTACAGGCATGTGTCCTCAAAAGCCTGATTCCAATACGAGCTTAGGGGTTTTCCTGAGGCACCCATCAGAACTCATCTCGTCTCCACAAGGAAACCTGTGCATGGGAGCCATGTCCAACGCTTAGGAGAGTACTTCAGGGTCCCGGTGCCACCGCCCCATTCCAAGGCCCTCATGGACACAAAAACACATTAGGACCCATCCTCAGGAAAGTCCATTTCACGTCAGCCACCCCGGTTGCTCCCGCAGAGCCATCAGATCTAAACTGTCTTGTTGCTAGGAGACAATTGGAATGCGAGGCGGGCTTCCCAGGCATCCATCCGCGAACGGTGCTCTGGAGTCATTCCATATGGGATGTCCTGGAGCTGTCCAACAGGTCTCAATTGTCCCGCAGAAGGAATCCATGAAGGGGGCATCCCACAACTCCCAACGTGGGAAAACCTCAATGGCCTCGAGATTCCGCTCACTTCATGAAGCGGCCGTCATGCTCAGAAACTCCAACCTGAGCCAACGTCTGATCCTCGCTCTGACTTCAGACATGAGATATTGGTTCAGATCTGCAGGGGGTACTTGCCGTGCCCTCGCCCTGAAACCCAAGTCTAGCTTGTCTTCTCAGACTTCCGTCCTCACACTCCTGGCCCCGAAGCCCTCAAGTTTGGCAATTCCGGACCCACAATGCAGCACTCTGCCTGCCCTCTAGAAAAAAAATTATTGCCTCATGAGCTGCCCAGGCACCTTAAATGAGGGTAAACCTACACAGCACTCGACTTTACCCAAATTATATAGTCTAACCTGGGCACTAATGCACTGTGGAACACAACCTGAGCCCGGACCTCCTGACCAACACCCAGAATGCTGACTGCACACTGAGCACATAAAACCCGCCATGGCCTTAGGTCATCATCTCTTCCCTACCTCAGTTTTCAGGCTTCAGAACCGAGACCTTATCTCCAATCACTTCCCAGGGGTGAGTGTGATGCAGAAATCAGAACTCCTCCTTACCCATGGCAAGAACCCTGGGGTTGGCACGTTGTCCAACGTTCAGTGTAGGAGAAACCAGCATTCACCCTGAGGCCCCGACCATTCTTGAGTACGACGAGGGCATACACACGCATTGTGACCCTCAGCATGAGTCCTGTCCTCTAGTAAGTCCTCTCAGTGGCTGGACCATTAGATGTCATAATGGGCTTGACATGTCCCTAGGCCCCAATTTTTAACCAAATTTCTGATGGTCCAGTCGCCCCTCTCCAGGGCTCTACTCTGGAATCCCTCATTTGGTGGGACACCTGAGGATGAAAAAGAAAAAAACAAGAATAAAAAAAAAACGGACTTCTTCCAGCCCACAGAATTACCCCAAACTCTTTGGACGGGGCCAAACCACCAGAGAGTAAGACTCGTCCATTTCCCATGAAGTCACCCAGAAATTCCACGACCATGAGTGACACGATATCCAGAGACAAAAACTTGAGCAGGAGCCTCACACTCGCCCTTCTTTCAAATCCCGAAGAGTTCTCCTCATGGTCTGTAGATCAGTCCTGCCATACCTATGACTCGAAACATAAGCCGAGTTTGTGTTTTCAGACAACTGTCCAAACAGCCCTGGCCAACACAACCTACAGGCTCAGGCCCCTGGAGCCAAACCTGAGGACTGTACTTGCCCTCTCCAAGGGAATTGTGTGTGCCCATTCCAATGGCCACAACCCTTCTAATAGGATAAACCTCCAAAGTCCCTGATCCATCTCAATAGTGGTGGCTTCCCAGGAACAACAGGGGCAATCTGAGCCCAACTGAGCACCTACCTGCACTCAGACCCATAGACAGATGTCCCCAGAGGTAAAAAGGAAAGAACAAGCCCCTAGGCACTAATTAGATCCATTGCTTTGGTTTCCAGGCATCTCTCCTCAGAGGCCTGGATTTCAAAAGCAGCATATAGCTGTTTCTTGACTCACCCATCAGAAAACATCTCATCTACACATGGGAAACTTGCACGTTGGAGCTGTGTCAAAGCCTCTGTTTAGGAGAACCCTTTAGGGCCCCAGTGCCACCGCTTCATTCCAAGGTCTCCATAGACACAAAAGCACGTTAGGACCCATCCCCAGGGGTGTCCATTTCAACTCAGCGTCCTCGGTTGCTCCCCACAGATCCATGATATCTAACCTGTCTTGTTGCTAGGAGACAATTGGAATGCGAGGTGGGCTACCCAGCCATCCATCCTTAGAACCCTGCTCAGAATCATTGGCCTGGAGCCAAAAACAGGTCTCAATTGTCCTGCAGAAGACTCTCTGCAGTTTGGAGCTTCTCACAACTCCCATCGTGGGAAAACCCCCATGGCCTCGTGATGCCCCCGCCCATTCATGAAGGGGCCATCAGGGACAGAAACTCCAACCTGAGCGATCATCTGATCCTTACCCTGACTTCAGATGCACGAGATCTCGATTCAGGTCTGTAGATTGTGCGTGCCATGGCCTCACCCAGAAACCTAAGCCTAGCTTGTGTTCTCAGACTTTTGTCGTCAGACTACTGGCCCACAAGCCCTCCAGTTTGGCAATCCAGAACTACAATGCAGCACTCTGCCGGCCCTCCAGAAGAAAAACATTGTCCTCTGGTGCTACCCAGTAATCCCAAGTGAGGATCAACCTGCACCGACCTTGGCTGTACCCCAAATACATAGGCTAACCAGGGCACTGATGCCCTTTCTGACACAGCCTGAGCCTGGACCCCCTGGCCCCTCCCAGACAGCTGGCCGCACACTGAGCACATCGAGCCGCCATGGCCTTAGGTCGTCATCTCTTCCCAACATCAGTTTTCAGGTTTCAGAACCTAGACCTTATCTCCAATCACTGCCCAGGGTTGAAGGTGATGCAGAAATCAGAACTCCTTCCCCATGGCAAGAAACCTTCTGGTTGGCATGTTGTCCAACGTTCAGTGTAGTTGAAACCAGTGTGGCCCATGAGGCCCCGCTCATGCTCGCGGGCCACATTGGTCACAAACACACATTGTGACGCTCAGGCTGAGCCCAGTCCTCAAGTAAGGCCACTCAGTGGCTGGATGAAGAGATATCATATTGGGCTTGCCATGCCCCTAGGCCCCAATTTTTAACCATAGTTCGGGTTGTTCCTTCAGTCTTCCCCACGGCTAGGCTTTGGAATTCCTCTTTTGGTGGGACATCTGAGGTAACAAAACTGAAAGGAGTCCTCCCATCCCACAAATTGACGAAAAGTAATTGGGAATCGGGCCAAATCCTCAGAGAGGAAGATTCATCCATTGCCCATGAGGCCTCCCCGACATTCCACGGCTATCGCTGATACAAAATCCAGAGACAAAAGCCTGAGCAAGCACCTCAGACTCGCACTTTCTTCATATCCTGAAGAGTTCTTCTCATGGTTTGTAGATCGGGCCTGCCATACCTACGTCCCCAAACCTAAGCTGAGTTTGTGTTTTCAGACTTCTGTCCTCAAAGTCTTGGGCCACACACCCTCCAGGCTGGGCCCCTGGAACCACACATTAGGACTGTGCCTACCAATCCATGGGAATTCTGCCCATTCCATGGTCCAAAATCGTACAAATTAGGAGAAATCTCCAAAGTCCCTGAGGCCATCCCAATTGTGTAGGTCGCCCGGAACAAAAATGGGCTGTCTGACACCAGCTGATAATCGACCTCCACTCATACCATAGATGGATGTCCCCAGAGAAGAAGATTGAACCAGACAGGACCCTAGGCCATAATAGGATCCATTGCTTTGGGTTACAGGCATGTGTCCTCAAAAGCCTGATTCCAATACGAGCATAGGGGTTTTCCTGAGGCACCCATCAGAACTCATCTCGTCTCCACAAGGAAACCTGTGCATGGGAGCCATGTCCAAAGCTTAGGAGAGTACTTCAGGGTCCCGGTGCCACCGCCCCATTCCAAGACCCTCATGGACAGAAAAACACATTAGGACCCATCCTCAGGAAAGTCCATTTCAACTCAGCCACCCTGGTTGCTCCTGCAGAGCCATCAGATCTAAACTGTCTTGTTGCTAGGAGACAATTGGAATGCGAGGCGGGCTTCCCAGGCATCCATCCGCGAACGGTGCTCTGGAGTCATTCCATATGGGATGTCCTGGAGCTGTCCAACAGGTCTCAATTGTCCCGCAGAAGGAATCCATGAAGGGGGCATCCCACAACTCCCAACGTGGGAAAACCTCAATGGCCTCGAGATTCCGCTACCTTCATGAAGCGGCAGTCATGCTCAGAAACTCCAACCTGAGCCAACGTCTGATCCTCGCCCTGACTTCAGATGCATGAGATATTGGTTCAGATCTGCAGGGGGTACCTGCCGTGCCCTCGCCCTGAAACCCAAGTCTAGCTTGTCATCTCAGACTTCCGTCCTCACACTCCTGGCCCCGAAGCCCTCAAGTTTGGCAATTCCGGACCCACAATGCAGCACTCTGCCTGCCCTCTAGAAAAAAAATTATTGCCTCATGAGCTGCCCAGGCACCTTAAATGAGGGTAAACCTACACAGCACTCGACTTTACCCAAATTATAAATTCTATCCTGGGCACTAATGCACTGTCGAACACAACCTGAGCCTGTACCACCTGACCAACATCCAGAATGCTGACCAAACACTGAGCACATAAAACCCGCATTGGCCTTAGGTCATCATCTCTTCCCTACCTCAGTTTTCAGGCTTCAGAACCGAGACCTTATCTCCAATCACTTCCCAGGGGTGAGTGTGATGCAGAAATCAGAACTCCTCCTTACCCATGGCAAGAACCCTGTGGTTGGCACGTTGTCCAACGTTCAGTGTAGGAGAAACCAGCATTCACCCTGAGGCCCCGCCCATTCTTGAGTGCGACGAGGGCATACACATGCATTGTGACCCTCAGCATGAGTCCTGTCCTCTAGTAAGTCCTCTCAGTGGCTGGATCATTAGATGTCATAATGGGCTTGACATGCCCCTAGGCCCCAATTTTTAACCAAATTTCTGAAGGTCCAGGCGCCCCTCCCCAGGGCTCTACTCTGGAATCCCTCATTTGGTGGGACACCTGAGGATAAAAAAGAAAAAAACAAGAAAAAAAAAAAAAACGGACTTCTTCCAGCCCACAGAATGACCCCAAACTCTTTGGACGGGGCCAAACCACCAGAGAGTAAGACTCGTCCATTTCCCATGAAGTCACCCAGAAATTCCACGACCATGAGTGACACGATATCCAGAGACAAAAACTTGAGCAGGAGCCTCACACTCGCCCTTCTTTCAAATCCCGAAGTGTTCTCCTCAGGTCTGTAGATCAGTCCTGCCATACCTATGACCCGAAACATAAGCCGAGTTTGTGTTTTCAGACAACTGTCCAAACAGCCCTGGCCTACACACCCTACAGGCTCAGGCCCCTGGAGCCAAACCTGAGGACTGTACTTGCCCTCTCCAAGGGAATTGTGTGTGCCCATTCCAATGGCCACAACCCTTCTAATAGGATAAACCTCCAAAGTCCCTGATCCATCTCAATAGTGGTGGCTTCCCAGGAACAACAGGGGCAATCTGAGCCCAACTGAGCACCTACCTGCACTCAGACCCATAGACAGATGTCCCCAGAGGTAAAAAGGAAAGAACAGGCCCCTAGGCACTAATCAGATCCATTGCTTTGGTTTCCAGGCATCTCTCCTCAGAGGCCTGGATTTCAAAAGCAGCATATAGCTGTTTCTTGACTCACCCATCAGAAAACATCTCATCTACACATGGGAAACTTGCACGTTGGAGCTGTGTCAAAGCCTCTGTTTAGGAGAACCCTTTAGGGCCCCAGTGCCACCGCTTCATTCCAAGGTCTCCATAGACACAAAAGCACGTTAGGACCCATCCCCAGGGGTGTCCATTTCAACACAGCGTCCTCGGTTGCTCCCCACAGATCCATGATATCTAACCTGTCTTGTTGCTAGGAGACAATTGGAATGCGAGGTGGGCTACCCAGCCATCCATCCTTAGAACCCTGCTCAGAATCATTGGCCTGGAGCCAAAAACAGGTCTCAATTGTCCTGCAGAAGACTCTCTGCAGTTTGGAGCTTCTCACAACTCCCATCGTGGGAAAACCCCCATGGCCTCGTGATGCCCCCGCCCATTCATGAAGGGGCCATCAGGGACAGAAACTCCAACCTGAGCGATCGTCTGATCCTTGCCCTGACTTCAGATGCACGAGATCTCGATTCAGGTCTGTAGATTTTGCTTGCCATGGCCTCACCCAGAAACCTAAGCCTAGCTTGTGTTCTCAGACTTTTGTCGTCAGACTACTGGCCCACAAGCCCTCCAGTTTGACAATCCAGAATTACAATGCAGCACTCTGCCGGCCCTCTAGAAGAAAAACATTGTCCTCTGGTGCTACCCAGTAATCCCAAATGAGGATCAACCTGCACCGACCTTGGCTGTACCCCAAATACATAGGCTGACCAGGGCACTAATGCCCTTTCTGACACAGCCTGAGCCTGGACCCCCTGGCCCCTCCCAGACAGCTGGCCGCACACTGAGCACATCGAGCCGCCATGACCTTAGGTCGTCATCTCTTCCCAACATCAGTTTTCAGGTTTCAGATCCTAGACCTTATCTCCAATCACTGCCCAGGGTTGAAGGTGATGCAGAAATCAGAACTCCTTCCCCATGGCAAGAAACCTTGTGGTTGGCATATTGTCCAACGTTCAGTGTAGTTGAAACCAGTGTGGCCCATGAGGCCCCCCCCATGCTCGCGGGCCACATTGGTCACAAACACACATTGTGACGCTCAGGCTGAGCCCAGTCCTCAAGTAAGGCCACTCAGTGGCTGGATGAAGAGATATCATATTGGGCTTGCCATGCCCCTAGGCCCCAATTTTTAACGATAGTTCGGGTTGTCCCTTCAGTCTTCCCCACGGCTTGGCTTTGGAATTCCTCTTTTGGTGGGACACCTGAGGTAACAAAACTGAAATGAGTCCTCCCATCCCACAGATTGACGAAAAGCAATTGGGAATCGGGCCACATCCTCAGAGTGGAAGATTCGTCTATGGCCCATGAGGCGTCCCCGACATTCCACGGCCATCGCTGATACAAAATCCAGAGACAAAAGCCTGAGCAAGAGCCTCAGACTCGCACTTTATTCATATCCTGAAGAGTTCTTCTCATGGTTTGTAGATCGGGCCTGCCATACCTACGTCCCCAAACCTAAGCTGAGTTTGTGTTTTCAGACTTCTGTCCTCAAAGTCTTGGGCCACACACCCTCCAGGCTGGGCCCCTGGAGCCACACATTAGGACTGTCCCTACCAATCCATGGGAATTCTGCCCATTCCATGGTCCAAAATCGTACAAATTAGGAGAAATCTCCAAAGTCCCTGAGGCCATCCCAATAGTGTAGGTCGCCCGGAACAAACAAGGGCTGTCTGACACCAGCTGATAATCGACCTCCACTCATACCATAGATGGATGTCCCCAGAGAAGAAGATTGAACCAGACAGGACCCTAGGCCATAATAGGATCCATTGCTTTGGGTTACAGGCATGTGTCCTCAAAAGCCTGATTCCAATACGAGCATCGGGGTTTTCCTGAGGCACCCATCAGAACTCATCTCGTCTCCACAAGGAAACCTGTGCATGGGAGCCATGTCCAAAGCTTAGGAGAGTACTTCAGGGTCCCGGTGTCACCGCCCCATTCCAAGGCCCTCATGGACACAAAAACACATTAGGACCAATCCTCAGGAAAGTCCATTTCAACTCAGCCACCCCGGTTGCTCCTGCAGAGCCATCAGATCTAAACTGTCTTGTTGCTAGTGGACAATTGGAATGCGAGGCGGGCTTCCCAGGCATCCATCCGCGAACGGTGCTCTGGAGTCATTCCATATGGGATGTCCTGGAGCTGTCCAACAGGTCTCAATTATCCCACAAAAGGAATCCATGAAGGGGGCATCCCACAACTCCCAACGTGGGAAAACCTCAATGGCCTCGAGATTCCGCTCCCTTCATGAAGCGGCCGTCATGCTCAGAAACTCCAACCTGAGCCAACGTCTGATCCTCGCCCTGACTTCAGATGCTTGAGATATTGGTTCAGATCTGCAGGGGGTACCTGCCGTGCCCTCGCCCTGAAACCCAAGTCTAGCTTGTCATCTCAGACTTCCGTCCTCACACTCCTGGCCCCGAAGCCCTCAAGTTTGGCAATTCCGGACCCACAATGCAGCACTCTGCCTGCCCTCTAGAAAAAAAATTATTGCCTCATGAGCTGCCCAGGCACCTTAAATGAGGGTAAACCTACACAGCACTCGACTTTACCCAAATAATATAGTCTAACCTGGGCACTAATGCACTGTCGAACACAACCTGAGCCCGGACCTCCTGACCAACACCCAGAATGCTGACCGCACACTGAGCACATAAAACCCGCCATGGCCTTAGGTCATCATCTCTTCCCTACCTCAGTTTTCAGGCTTCAGAACCGAGACCTTATCTCCAATCACTTCCCAGGGGTGAGTGTGATGCAGAAATCAGAACTCCTCCTTACCCATGGCAAGAACCCTGTGGTTGGCACGTTGTCCAACGTTCAGTGTAGGAGAAACCAGCATTCACCCTGAGGCCCCGCCCATTCTTGAGTACGACGAGGGCATACATACGCATTGTGACCCTCAGCATGAGTCCTGTCCTCTAGTAAGTCCTCTCAGTGGCTGGACCATTAGAAGTCATAATGGGCTTGACATGTCCCTAGGCCCCAATTTTTAACCAAATTTCTGATGGTCCAGTCGCCCCTCCCCAGGGCTCTACTCTGGAATCCCTCATTTGGTAGGACACCTGAGGATGAAAAAGAAAAAAACAAGAATAAAAAAAAAACGGACTTCTTCCAGCCCACAGAATTACCCCAAACTCTTTGGACGGGGCCAAACCACCAGAGAGTAAGACTCGTCCATTTCCCATGAAGTCACCCAGAAATTCCACGACCATGAGTGACACGATATCCAGAGACAAAAACTTGAGCAGGAGCCTCACACTCGCCCTTCTTTCAAATCCAGAAGAGTTCTCCTCATGGTCTGTAGATCAGTCCTGCCATACCTATGACCCGAAACATAAGCCGAGTTTGTGTTTTCAGACAACTGTCCAAATAGCCCTGGCCAACACAACCTACAGGCTCAGGCCCCTGGAGCCAAACCTGAGGACTGTACTTGCCCTCTCCAAGGGAATTGTGTGTGCCCATTCCAATGGCCACAACCCTTCTAATAGGATAAACCTCCAAAGTCCCTGATCCATCTTAATAGTTGTGGCTTCCCAGGAACAACAGGGGCAATCTGAGCCCAACTGAGCACCTACCTGCACTCAGACCCATAGACAGATGTCCCCAGAGGTAAAAAGGAAAGAACAGGCCCCTAGGCACTAATCAGATCCATTGCTTTGGTTTCCAGGCATCTCTCCTCAGAGGCCTGGATTTCAAAAGTAGCATATAGCTGTTTCTTGACTCACCCATCAGAAAACATCTCATCTACACATGGGAAACTTGCACGTTGGAGCTGTGTCAAAGCCTCTGTTTAGGAGAACCCTTTAGGGCCCCAGTGCCACCGCTTCATTCCAAGGTCACCGTAGACACAAAAGCACGTTAGGACCCATCCCCAGGGGTGTCCATTTCAACTCAGCGTCCTCGGTTGCTCCCCACAGATCCAGGAGATCTAACCTGTCTTGTTGCTAGGAGACAATTGGAATGCGAGGTGGGCTACCCCGCCATCCATCCTTAGAACCCTGCTCAGAATCATTGGCCTTGAGCCAAACAACAGGTCTCAATTGTCCTGCAGAAGACTCTCTGCAGTTTGGAGCTTCTCACAACTCCCATCGTGGGAAAACCCCCTTGGCCTCGTGATTCCCCCCCCCATTCATGAAGGGGCCATCAGGGACAGAAACTCCACCTGAGCGATCGCCTGATTCTCACCCTGACTTCAGATGCACGCGATCTCGATTCAGGTCTGTAGATTGTGCGTGCCATGGCCTCACCCAGAAACCTAACCTAGCTTGTGTTCTCAGACTTTTGTCCTCAGACTACTGGCCCACAAGCCCTCCAGTTTGGCAATCCAGAACTACAATGCAGCACTCTGCCGGCCCTCCAGAAGAAAAACATTGTCCTCTGGTGCTACCCAGTAATCCGAAATGAGGATCAACCTGCACCGACCTTGGCTGTACCCCAAATACATAGGCTGACCAGGGCACTAATGCCCTTTCTGACACAGAATGAGCCTGGACCCCCTGGCCCCTCCCAGACAGCTGGCCGCACACTGAGCACATCGAGCCGCCATGGCCTTAGGTCGTCATTTCTTCCCAACATCAGTTTTCAGGTTTCAGAACCTAGACCTTATCTCCAATCACTGCCCAGGGTTGAAGGTGATGCAGAAATCAGAACTCCTTCCCCATGGCAAGAAACCTTGTGGTTGGCATATTGTCCAACGTTCAGTGTAGTTGAAACCAGTGTGGCCCATGAGGCCCCCCCCATGCTCGCGGGCCATATTGGTCACAAACACACATTGTGACGCTCAGGCTGAGCCCAGTCCTCAAGTAAGGCCACTCAGTGGCTGGATGAAGAGATAGCATATTGGGCTTGCCATGCCCCTAGGCCCCAATTTTTAACGATAGTTCGGGTTGTCCCTTCAGTCTTCCCCACGGCTTGGCTTTGGAATTCCTCTTTTGGTGGGACACCTGATGTAACAAAACTGAAATGAGTCCTCCCATCCCACAGATTGACGAAAAGCAATTGGGAATCGGGCCAAATCCTCAGAGAGGAAGATTCGTCCATGGCCCATGAGGCGTCCCCGACATTCCACGGCCATCGCTGATACAAAATCCAGAGACAAAAGTCTGAGCAAGCGCCTCAGACTCACACTTTCTTCATATCCTGAAGAGTTCTTCTCATGGTTTGTAGATCGGGCCTGCCATACCTACGTTCCCAAACCTAAGCTGAGTTTGTGTCTTCAGACTTCTGTCCTCAAATTCTTGGGCCACACACCCTCCAGGCTGGGCCCCTGGAGCCACACATTAGGACTGTGCCTAACAATCCATGGGAATTCTGCCCATTCCATGTTCCAAAATCGTACAAATTAGGAGAAACCTCCAAAGTCCCTGAGGCCATCCCAATAGTGTAGGTCGCCCGGAACAAAAAAGGGCTGTCTGACACCAGCTGATAATCGACCTCCACTCATACCATAGATGGATGTCCCCAGAGAAGAAGATTGAACCAGACAGGACCCTAGGCCATAATAGGATCCATTGCTTTGGGTCACAGGCATGTGTCCTCAAAATTCTGATTCCAATACGAGCTTAGGAGTTTTCCTGAGGCACCCATCAGAACTCATCTCGTCTCCACAAGGAAACCTGTGCATGGGAGCCATATCCAAAGCTTAGGAGAGTACTTCAGGGTCGCGGTGCACCCGCCCCATTCCAAGGCCCTCATGGACACAAAAACACATTAGGACCCATCCTCAGGAAAGTCCATTTCAACTCAGCCACCCCGGTTGCTCCCGCAGAGCCATGAGATCTAAACTGTCTTGTTGCTAGCAGACAATTGGAATGGAGGCGGGCTTCCCAGGCATCCATCCGCGAACGGTGCTCTGGAGTCATTCCATATGGGATGTCCTGGAGCTGTCCAACAGGTCTCAATTGTCCCGCAGAAGGAATCCTTGAAGGGGCATCCCACAACTCCCAACGTGGGAAAACCTCAATGGCCTCGAGATTCCGCTCCCTTCATGAAGTGGCCGTCATGCTCAGAAACTCCAACCTGAGCCAACGTCTGATCCTCGCCCTGACTTCAGATGCATGAGATATTGGTTCAGATCTGCAGGGGGTACCTGCCGTGCCCTCGCCCTGAAACCCAAGTCTAGCTTGTCTTCTCAGATCTGTCCTCACACTCCTGGCCCCGAAGCCCTCAAGTTTGGCAATTCCGGACCCACAGTGCAGCACTCTGCCTGCACTCTAGAAAAAGAATGATTGCCTCATGAGCTGCCCAGGCACCTTAAATGAGGGTAAACCTACACAGCACTCGACTTTACCCAAATTATATAGTCTAACCTGGGCACTAATGCACTGTCGAACACAACCTGAGCCCGGACCTCCTGACCAATACCCAGAAAGCTGACCGCACACTGAGCACATAAAACCCGCCATGGCCTTAGGTCATCATCTCTTCCCTACCTCAGTTTTCAGGCTTCAGAACCGAGACCTTATCTCCAATCACTGCCCAAGGGTGAGTGTGATGCAGAAATCAGAACTCCTCCTTACCCATGGCAAGAACCCTTGTGGTTGGCACGTTGTCCAACGTTCAGTGTAGGAGAAACCAGCATTCACCCTGAGGCCCCGCCCATTCTTGAGTGCGACGAGGGCATACACACGCATTGTGACCCTCAGCATGAGTCCTGTCCTCTAGTAAGTCCTCTCAGTTGCTGGACCATTAGATGTCATAATGTGCTTGACATGCCCTAGGCCCCAATTTTTAACCAGATTTCTGATTGTCCAGTCGCCCCTCCCCAGGGCTCTACTCTGGAATCCCTCATTTGCTGGGACACCTGAGGTTAAAAAAGAAAAAAACAACAACATCAACCAAAAAAAAACGGACTTCTTCCAGCCCACAGAATGACCCCAAACTCTTTGGACGGGGCCAAACCACCAGAGAGTAAGACTCGTCCATTTCCCATGAAGTCACACAGAAATTCCACGACCATGAGTGACACGATATCCAGAGACAAAAACTTGAGCAGGAGCCTCACACTCGCCCTTCCTTCAAATCCCAAAGAGTTCTCCTCATGGTCTGTAGATCAGTCCTGCCATACCTATGACCCGAAACATAAGCCGAGTTTGTGTTTTTAGACAACTGTCCAAACAGCCCTGGCCTACACAACCTTCAGGCTCAGGCCCCTGGAGCCAAACCTGAGGACTGTACTTGCCCTCTCCAAGGGAATTGTTTGTGCCCATTCCAATGGCCACAACCCTTCTAATAGGATAAACCTCCAAAGTCCCTGATCCATCTCAATAGTGGGGGCTTCCCAGGAAAAACAGGGGCAATCTGAGCCCAACTGAGCACCTACCTGCACTCAGACCCATAGACAGATGTCCCCAGAGGTAAAAAGGAAAGAACAGGCCCCTAGGCACTAATTAGATCCATTGCTTTGGTTTCCAGGCATCTCTCCTCAGAGGCCTGGATTTCAAAAGCAGCATATAGCTGTTTCTTGACTCACCCATCAGAAAACATCTCATCTACACATGGGAAACTTGCACGTTGGAGCTGTGTCAAAGCCTCTGTTTAGGAGAACCCTTTAGGGCCCCAGTTCCACCGCTTCATTCCAAGGTCTCCATAGACACAAAAGCACGTTAGGACCCATCCCCAGGGGTGTCCATTTCAACTCAGCGTCCTCGGTTGCTCCCCACCGATCCAGGAGATCTAACCTGTCTTGTTGCTAGGAGACAATTGGAATGCGAGTTGGTCTACCCAGCCATCCATCCTTAGAACCCTGATCAGAATCATTGGCCTGGAGCCAAACAACAGGTCTCAATTGTCCTGCAGAAGACTCTCTGCAGTTTGGAGCTTCTCACAACTCCCATCGTGGGAAAACACCCATGGCCTCATGATGCCCCGCCCATTCATGATGGGGCCATCAGGGTCAGAAACTCTAACCTGAGTGATCGTCTGAACCTCGCCCTGACTTCAGATGCACTAGACCTCGATTCAGGTCTGTAGATTGTGCCTGCCATGGCCTCACCCAGAAAACTAAGCCTAGCTTGTGTTCTCAGACTTTTGTCGTCAGACTACTGGCCCACAAGCCCTCCAGTTTGGCAATCCAGAACTACAATGCAGCACTCTGCCGGCCCTCCAGAAGAAAAACATTGTCTTCTGGGGCTACCCAGTAACCCCAAATGAGGATCAACCTGCACCGACCTTGGCTGTACCCCAAATACATAGGCTGACCAGGGCACTAATGCCCTTTCTGACACAGAATGAGCCTGGACCCCCTGGCCCCTCCCAGACAGCTGGCCGCACACTGAGCACATCGAGCCGCCATGACCTTAGGTCATCATTTCTTCCCAACCTCGGTTTTCAGGATTCAGAACCTAGACCTTATCTCCAATCACTGCCCAGGGTTGAAGGTGATGCAGAAATCAGAACTCCTTCCCCATGGCAAGAAACCTTGTGGTTGGCATGTTGTCCAACGTTCAGTGTATTTGAAACCAGTGTGGCCCATGAGGCCCCGCCCATGCTCGCGGGCCACATTAGTCACAAACACACATTGTGACGCTCAGGCTGAGCCCAGTCCTCAAGTTAGGCCACTCAGTGACTGGATGAAGAGATAGCATATTGGGCTTGCCATGCCCCTAGGCCACAATTTTTAACCATAGTTCGGGTTGTCCCTTCAGTCTTCCCCTCGGCTTTGCTTTGGAATTCCTCTTTTGGTGGGACACCTGAGGTAACAAAACTGAAATGAGTCCTCCCATCCCACAGATTGACGAAAAGCAATTGGGAATCGGGCCAAATCCTCAGAGAGGAAGATTCGTCCGTGGCCCATGAGGCCTCCCCGACATTCCACGGCCATCGCTGATACAAAATCCAGAGACAAAAGCCTGAGCAAGCGCCTCAGACTCGCACTTTCTTCATATCCTGAAGAGTTCTTCTCATGGTTTGTAGATCGGGCCTGCCATACCTACGTCCCCAAACCTAAGCTGAGTTTGTGTTTTCAGACTTCTGTCACCAAAGTCTTGGGCCACACACCCTCCAGCCTGGGCCCCTGGAGCCACACATTAGGACTGTGCCTACCAATCCTATGGAATTCTGCCCATTCCATGGTCCAAAATCGTACAAATTAGGAGAAACCTCCAAAGTCCCTGAGACCATCCCAAAACTTTCGGTCGCCAGGAACAAACAAGGGCTGTCTGACACCAGCTGATAATCGACCTCCACTCATACCATATATGGATGTCTCCAGAGAAGAAGATTGAACCAGACAGGACCCTAGGCCATAATAGGATCCATTGCTTTGGGTTACAGGCATGTGTCCTCAAAAGTCTGATTCCAATACGAGCATAGGTGTTTTCCTGAGGCACCCATTAGAACTCATCTCATCTCCACAAGGAAACCTGTGCATGGGAGCCATGTCCAAAGCTTAGGAGAGTACTTCAGGGTCCCGGTGCCACCGCCCCATTCCAAGGCTCTCATGGACACAAAAACACATTAGGACCCATCCTCAGGAAAGTCCATTTCAACTCAGCCACCACGGTTGCTCCGGCAGAGCCATCAGATCTAAACTGTCTTGTTGCTAGGAGACAATGGAATGCGAGGCGGGCTTCCCAGGCATCCATCCGCGAACGGGGCTCTGGAGTCATTCCATATGGGATGTCCTGGAGCTGTCCAACAGGTCTCAATTGTCCCGCAGAAGGAATCCTTGAAGGGGGCATCCCACAACTCCCAACGTGGGAAAACCTCCATGGCCTCGAGATTCCGCTCCCTTCATGAAGCGGCCGTCATGCTCAGAAACTCCAACCTGAGTCAACGTCTGATCCTCGCCCTGACTTCAGATGCATGAGATATTTGTTAAGATCTGCAGGGGGTACCTGCCGTGCCCTCGCCCTGATACACAAGTCTAGCTTGTCTTCTCACACTTCCGTCCTCACACTCCTGGCCTCGAAGCCCTCAAGTTTGGCAATTCCGGACCCACAATGCAGCACTCTGCCTGCCCTCTAGAAAAAAAATTATTGCCTCATGAGCTGACCAGGCACCTTAAATGAGGGTAAACCTACACAGCACTCTACTTTACCCAAATTATATACTCTAACCTGGGCACTAATGCACTGTCGAACACAACCTGAGCCCGGACCTCCTGACCAACACCCAGAAAGCTGACCACACACTGAGCACATAAAACCCGCCATGGCCTTAGGTCATCATCTCTTCCCTACCTCAGTTTTCAGGCTTCAGAACCGAGACCTTATCTCCAATCACTGCCCAGGGGTGAGTGTGATGCAGAAATCATAACTCCTCCTTACCCATGGCAAGAACCCTTGTGGTTGGCACGTTGTCCAACGTTCAGTGTAGGAGAAACCAGCATTCACCCTGAGGCCCCGCCCATCCTTGAGTGCGACGAGGGCATACACACGCATTGTGACCCTCAGCATGAGTACTGTCCTCTAGTAAGTCCTCTCAGTGGCTGGACCATTAGATGTCATAATGGGCTTGACATGTCCCTAGGCCCCAATTTTTAACCAGATTTCTGATTGTCCAGTCGCCCCTCCCGAGGGCTCTACTAGGGAATCCCTCATTTGGTGGGACTCCTGAGGTTAAAAAAGAAAACAACAACAACAACAAAAAAAAACGGACTTCTTCCAGCCCACAGAATGACCCCAAACTCTTTGGACGGGTCCAAACCACCAGAGAGTAAGACTCGTCCATTTTCCATGAAGTCACCCAGAAATTCCACGACCATGAGTGACACGATATCCAGAGACAAAAACATGAGCAGGAGCCTCACACTAGCCCTTCTTTCAAATCCCGAAGGGTTCTCCTCATGGTCTGTATATCAGTACTGCCATACCTATGACCCGAAACATAAGCCGAGTTTGTGTTTTCTGACAACTGTCCAAACAGCCCTGGCCTACACAACCTACAGGCTCAGGCCCTTGGAGCCAAACCTGAGGACAGTACTGGCCCTCTCCAAGGGAATTGTGTGTGCCCATTCCAATGGCCACAACCCTTCTAATAGGATAAACCTCCAAAGTCCCTGATCCATCTCAATAGTGGTGGCTTCCCAGGAAAAACAGGGGCAATCTGAGCCCAACTGAGCACCTACCTGCACTCAGACCCATAGACAGATGTCCCCAGAGGTAAAAAGAAAAGAACAGGCCTCTAGGAACTAATCAGATCCATTGCTTTGGTTTCCAGGCATCTCTCCTCAGAGGCCTGGATTTCAAAAGTAGCATATAGCTGTTTCTTGACTCACCCATCAGAAAACATCTCATCTACACATGGGAAACTTTCACGTTGGAGCTGTGTCAAAGCCTCTGTTTAGGAGGACTTTTTAGGGCCCCAGTGCCACCGCTTCATTCCAAGGTCTCCATAGACACAAAGCACGTTAGGACCCATCCCCAGGGGTGTCCATTTCAACTCAGCGTCCTCGGTTGCTCCCCACAGATCCAGGAGATCTAACCTGTCTTGTTGCTAGGAGACAATTGGAATGCGAGGTGGGCTACCCAGCCATCCATCCTTAGAACCCTGCTCAGAATCATTGGCATGGAGCCAAACAACAGGTCTCAATTGTCCTGCAGAAGACTCTCTGCAGTTTGGAGCTTCTCACAACTCCCATCGTGGGAAAACACCCATGGCCTCGTGATGCCCCCCCCATTCATGAAGGGGCCATCAGGGTCAGAAACTCCAACCTGAGCGATCGTCTGATCCTCGCCCTGACTTCAGATGCACGAGATCTCGATTCAGGTCTGTAGATTGTGCCTGCCATGGCCTCACCCAGAAACCTAAGCCTAGCTTGTGTTCTCAGACTTTTGTTGTCAGACTACTGGCCCACAAGACCTCCAGTTTGGCAATCCAGAACTACAATGCAGCACTCTGCCGGCCCTCCAGAAAAAAACATTGTCATCTGGGGCTACCCAGTAACCCCAAATGAGGATCAACCTGCACCGACCTTGGTGTACCCCAAATACATAGGCTGACCAGGGCATTAATGCCCTTTATGAAACAGCCTGAGCCTGGACCCCTGGACTCCTCCAGACAGCTGGCCGAAAACTGAACACATCCAGCCGCCATGGCCTTAGGTCGTCACCTCTTCCCAACCTCGGTTTAAGGTTTCAGAACCTAGGCCATATCTCCAATCACTGCCCAGGGTTGAAGGTGATGCAGAAATCAGAACTCCTTCCCCATGGCAAGAAACCTTGTGGTTGGCATGTTGTCCAACGTTCAGTGTAGTTGAAACCAGTGTGTCCCATGAGGCCCCGCCCATGCTCATGGGCCACATTGGTCACAAACACACATTG
Organism: Mustela nivalis; assembly: GCF_964662115.1. Classification (NCBI taxonomy): domain Eukaryota; kingdom Metazoa; phylum Chordata; class Mammalia; order Carnivora; family Mustelidae; genus Mustela; species Mustela nivalis. Next base: position 385,956 of record NW_028136507.1, on the reverse strand, counting down.
TGACGCACAGGCTGAGACCAGTCCTCAAGTAAGGCCACTCAGTGACTGGATGAAGAGATAGCATATTGGGCTTGCCATGCCCCTAGGCCCCAATTTTTAACTATGGTTCGGGTTGTCCCTTCAGTCTTCCCCACGGCTTGGCTTTGGAATTCCTCTTTTGGTGGGACACCTGAGGTAACAAAACTGAAATGAGTCCTCCCATCCCACAGATTGACGAAAAGCAATTGGGAATCGGGCCAAATCCTCATAGAGGAAGATTCGTCCATGTCCCATGAGGCCTCCCCAACATTCCACGGCCATCGCTGATAAAAAAATCCAGAGACAAATGCCTGAGCAAGCGCCTCAGACTCGCACTTTTTTCATATCCTGAAGAGTTCTTCTCATGGTTTGTCGATCGGGCCTGCCATACCTACGTCCCCAAACCTAAGCTGAGTTTGTGTTTTCAGACTTCTGTCACCAAAGTCTTGGGCCCCACACCATCCAGGCTGGGCCCCTGGAGGCACACATTAGGACTGTGCCTACCAATCCATGGGAATTCTACCCATTCCATGGTCCAAAATCGGACAAATTAGGAGAAACCTCCAATGTCCCTGAGGCCATCCCAATAGTGTAGGTCGCCCGGAACAATCAAGGGCTGTCTAATGCCAGCTGATAATCGACCTCCACTCATACAATAGATGGATGTCCCCAGAGAAGAAGATTGAACCAGACAGGACCCTAGGCCATAATAAGATCCATTGCTTTGGTTTACAGGCATGTGTCCTCAAAAGCCTGATTCCAATACGAGCATATGTGTTTTTCTGACGCACCCATCAGAACTCATCTCATCTCCACAAGGAAATCTGTGCATGGGAGCCATGTCCAAAGCTTAGGAGAGTACTTCAGGATCCCGGTGCCACCGCCCCATTCCAAGGCCCTAATGGACACAAAAACACATTAGGACCCATCCTCACGAAAGTCCATTTCAACTCAGCCACCCTGGTTGCTCCAGCAGAGCCATCAGATCTAAACTGTCTTGTAGCTAGGAGACAATTGGAATGCGAGGCGGGCTTCCCAGGCATCCATCCGCGAACGGTGCTCTGGAGTCATTCCATGTGGGATGTCCTGGAGCTGTCCAACAGGTCTCAATTGTCCCGCAGAAGGAATCCTTGAAGGGGGCATCCCACAACTCCCAACGTGGGAAACCTCAGTGGCCTCGAGTTTCCGCTCCCTTCATGAAGCGGCCGTCATGCTCAGAAACTCCAACGTGAGCCAACGTCTGATCCTCGCCCTGACTTCAGATGCATGAGATATTGGTTCAGATCTGCAGGGGGTACCTGCCGTGCCCTGGCCCTGAAACCCAAGTCTAGCTTGTCTTCTCAGACTTCCGTCCTCACACTCCTGGCCCCGAAGCCCTCAAGTTTGGCAATTCCGGACCCACAATGCAGCACTCTGCCTGCCCTCTAGAAAAAAAATTATTGCCTCATGAGCTGACCAGGCACCTTAAATGAGGGTAAACCTACACAGCACTCGACTTTAACCAAATTATAAAGTCTAACCTGGGCACTAATGCACTGTCGAACACAACCTGAGCCCGGACCTCCTGACCAACACCCAGAAAGCTGACAGCACTCTGAGCACATAAAACCCGCCATGGCCTTAGGTCATCATGTCTTCCCTACCTCAGTTTTCAGGCTTCAGACCGAGACCTTATCTCCAATCACTGCCCAGGGGTGAGTGTGATGCAGAAATCAGAACTCCTCCTTACCCATGGCAAGAACCCTGTGGTTGGCACGTTGTCCAACGTTCAGTGTAGGAGAAACCAGCATTCACCCTGAGGCCCCGCCCATTCTTGAGTGCGACGAGGGCATACACACGCACTGTGACCCTAATCATGAGTCCTGTCCTATAGTAAGTCCTCTCAGTGGCTGGACCATTAGATGTCATAATGGGCTTGACATGTCCCTAGGCCCCAATTTTTAACCAGATTTCTGATGGTCCAGTCGCCCCTCCCCAGGGCTCTACTCTGGAATCCCTCATTTGGTGGGACACCGGAGGTTAAAAAAGAAAAAATCAACAATAAAAAAAAAAACGGACTTCTTCCAGCCCACAGATTACCCCAAACTCTTTGGACGGGGCCAAACCACCAGAGAGTAAGACTCGTCCATTTCCTATGAAGTCACCCAGAAATTCTACGACCATGAGTGACACGATATCCAGAGACAAAAACTTGAGCAGGAGCCTCACACTCGCCCTTCTTTCAAATCCCGAAGAGTTCTCCTCATGGTCTGTAGATCAGTCCTGCCATACCCATGACCCGAAACATAAGCCGAGTTTGGGTTTTAAGACAACTGTCCAAACAGCCCTGGCCTACACAACCTAAAGGCTCAGGCCCCTGGAGCCAAACCTGAGGACTCTACTAGCCCTCTCCAAGGGAATTGTGTGTGCCCATTCCAATGGCCACAACCCTTCTAATAGGATAAACCTCCAAAGTCCCTGATCCATCTCAATAGTGGTGGCTTCCCAGGAAAAACAGGGGCAATCTGAGCCCAACTGAGCACCTACCTGCACTCAGACCCATAGAAAGATGTCCCCAGAGGTAAAAAGGAAAGAACAGGCCCCTAGGCACTAATCAGATCCATTGCTTTGGTTTCCAGGCATCTCTCCTCAGAGGCCTGGATTTCAAAAGCAGCATATAGCTGTTTCTTGACTCACCCATCAGAAAACATCTCATCTACACATGGGAAACTTGCACATTGGAGCTGTGTCAAAGACTCTGTTTAGGAGAACCCTTTAGGTCCCCAGTGCCACCGCTTCATTCCAAGGTCTCCATAGACACAAAAGCACGTTAGGACCCATCCCCAGGGGTGTCCATTTCAACTCAGCATCCTCGGTTGCTCGCCACAGATCCAGGAGATCTAACCTGTCTTGTTGCTAGGAGACAATTGGAATGCGAGTTGGTCTACCCAGCCATCCATCCTTAGAACCCTGCTCAGAATCATTGGCCTGGAGCCAAACAACTGGTCTCAATTGTGCTGCAGAAGACTCTCTGCAGTTTGGAGCTTCTCACAACTCTCATCGTGGAAAAACACCCATGGCCTCGTGATGCCCGCCCCATTCATGAAGGGGCCATCAGGGTCAGAAACTCCAACCTGAGCGATCGTCTGATCCTCGCCCTGACTTCAGATGCACGAGATCTCGATTCAGGTCTGTAGATTGTGCGTGCCATGGCCTCACCCAGAAACCTAAGCCTAGCTTGTGTTCTCAGACTTTTGTCGTCAGACTACTGGCCCACAAGCCCTCCAGTTTGGCAATCCAGAACTACAACACAGCACTCTGCCGGCCCTCCAGAAGAAAAACATTTTACTCTGGTGCTACCCAGTAACCCCAAATGAGGATCAACCTGCACCAACCTTGGCTGTACCCCAAATACACAGGCTGACCAGGGCACTAATGCCCTTTCTGACACAGCCTGAGCCTGGACCCCCTGGCCCCTCCCAGACAGCTGGCCGCAAACTGAGCACATTGAGCCGCCATGGCCTTAGGTCGTCATCTCTTCCCAACATCAATTTTCAGGTTTCAGAACCTAGAACTTATCTCCAATCACTGCCCAGGGTTGAAGGTGATGCAGAAATCAGAACTCCTTCCCCATGGCAAGAAACCTTGTGGTTGGCATGTTGTCCAACGTTCATTGTAGTTGAAACCAGTGTGGCCCATGAGGCCCCGCCCATGCTGCTGGGCCACATTGGTCACAAACACACATTGTTACGCTCAGGCTGAGCCCAGTCCTCAAGAAAGGCCACTAAGTGGCTGGATGAAGAGATAGCATATTGGGCTTGCCTTGCCCCTAGGCCCCAATTTTTAACCATAGTTCGGGTTGTCACTTCAGTCTTCCCCACCGCTTGGCTTTGGAATTCCTCTTTTGGTGGGACACCTGAGGTAACAAAACTGAAATGAGTCCTCCCATCCCACAGATTGACGAAAAGCAATTGGGAATCGGGCCAAATCCTCAGAGAGGAAGATTCGTCCATGGCCCATGAGGCCTCCCCGACATTCCACGGCCATCGCTGATACAAAATCCAGAGACAAAAGCCTGAGCAAGCGCCTCAGACTCGCACTTTCTTCATATCCTGAAGATTTCTTCTCATGGTTTGTCGATCGGGCCTGACATACCTACGTCCTCAAACCTAAGCTGAGTTTGTGTTTTCAGACTTCTGTCCTCAAAGTCTTGGGCCACCCACCCTCCAGGCTGGGCCCCTGGAGCCACACATTCGGACTGTGCCTACCAATCCATGGGAATTCTGCCCATTCCATGGTCCAAAATCGTACAAATTAGGAGAAACCTCCAAAGTCCCTGAGGCCATCCCAATAGTGTAGGTCGCCCGAAACAAACAAGGGCTGTCTGACACGAGCTGATAATCGACCTCCACTCATACCATAGATGGATGTCCCCAGAGAAGAAGATTGAACCAGACAGGACCCTAGGCCATAATAGGATCCATTGCTTTGGGTTACAGGCATGTGTCCTCAAAAGCCTGATTCCAATTCGAGCATAGGGGTTTTCCTGAGGCACCCATCAGAACTCATCTCGTCTCCACAAGGAAATCTGTGCATGGGAGCCATGTCCAAAGCTTAGGAGAGTACTTCAGGATCCCGGTGCCACCTCCCCATTCCAAGGCCCAAATGGACACAAAAACACATTAGGACCCATCCTCACGAAAGTCCATTTCAACTCAGCCACCCTGGTTGCTCCCGCAGAGCCATCAGATCTAAACTGTCTTGTTGCTAGGAGACAATTGGAATGAGAGGCAGGCTTCCCAGGCATCCATCCGCGAACGGTGCTCTGGAGTCATTCTATATGGGATGGCCTGGAGCTGTCCAATAGGTCTCAATTGTCCCGCAGAAGGAATCCTTGAAGGGGGCATCCCACAACTCCCAACGGGGGAAAACCTCAATGGCCTCGAGATTCCGCTCCCTTCATGAAGCGGCCGTCATGCTCAGAAACTCCAACCTGAGCCAACGTCTGATCCTCGCCCTGACTTCAGATGCATGAGATATTGGTTCAGATCTGCAGGGGGTACCTGCCGTGCCCTCGCCCTGAAACCCAAGTCTAGCTTGTCTTCTCAGACTTCCGTCCTCACACTCCTGGCCCCGAAGCCCTCAAGTTTGGCAATTCCGGACCCACAATGCAGCACTCTGCCTGCCCTCTAGAAAAAAAATTATTGCCTCATGAGCTGCCCAGGCACCTTAAATGAGGGTAAACCTACACAGCACTCGACTTTACCCAAATTATAAAGTCTAACCTGGGCACTAATGCGCTGTCGAACACAACCTGAGCCCGGACCTCCTGACCAACACCCAGAAAGCTGACAGCACACTGAGCACATAAAACCCGCCATGGCCTTAGGTCATCATGTCTTCCCTACGTCAGTTTTCAGGCTTCAGACTGAGACCTTATCTCCAATCACTGCCCAGGGGTGAGTGTGATGCAGAAATCAGAACTCCTCCTTACCCATGGCAAGAACCCTGTGGTTGGCACGTTGTCCAACGTTCAGTGTAGGAGAAACCAGCATTCACCCTGAGGCCCCGCCCATTCTTGAGTGCGACGAGGGCATACACACGCACTGTGACCCTAATCATGAGTCCTGTCCTATAGTAAGTCCTCTCAGTGGCTGGACCATTAGATGTCATAATGGGCTTGACATGTCCCTAGGCCCCAATTTTTAACCAGATTTCTGATGGTCCAGTCGCCCCTCCCCAGGGCTCTACTCTGGAATCCCTCATTTGGTGGGACACCGTAGGTTAAAAAAGAAAAACAAAAAAAAAAAAAAAAAAAAAAAAAACAGACTTCTTCCAGCCCAGAGAATGAGCCCGAACTCTTTGGACGGGGCCAAACCACCAGAGAGTAAGACTCGTCCATTTCCTATGAAGTCACCCAGAAATTCTACGACCATGAGTGACACGATATCCAGAGACAAAAACTTGAGCAGGAGCCTCACACTCGCCCTTCTTTCAAATCCCGAAGAGTTCTCCTCATGGTCTGTAGATCAGTCCTGCCATACCCATGACCCGAAACATAAGCCGAGTTTGGGTTTTAAGACAACTGTCCAAACAGCCCTGGCCTACACAACCTACAGGCTCAGGCCCCTGGAGCCAAACCTGAGGACTGTACTTGCCCTCTCCAAGGGAATTGTGTGTGCCCATTCCAATGGCCACAACCCTTCTAATAGGATAAACCTCCAAAGTCCCTGATCCATCTCAATAGTGGTGGCTTCCCAGGAAAAACAGGGGCAATCTGAGCCCAACTGAGCACCTACCTGCACTCAGACCCATAGACAGATGTCCCCAGAGGTAAAAAGGAAAGAACAGGCCCCTAGGCACTAATCAGATCCATTGCTTTGGTTTCCAGGCATCTCTCCTCAGTGGCCTGGATTTCAAAAGCAGCATATAGCTGTTTCTTGACTCACCCATCAGAAAACATCTCATCTACACATGGGAAACTTGCACGTTGGAGCTGTGTCAAAGCCTCTGTTTAGGAGAACCCTTTAGGGCCCCAGTGCCACCGCTTCATTCCAAGGTCTCCATAGACACAAAAGCACGTTAGGACCCATCCCCAGGGGTGTCCATTTCAACTCAGCATCCTCGGTTGCTCGCCACAGATCCAGGAGATCTAACCTGTCTTGTTGCTAGGAGACAATTGGAATGCGAGTTGGTCTACCCAGCAATCCATCCTTAGAACCCTGCTCAGAATCATTGGCCTGGAGCCAAACAACTGGCCTCAATTGTCCTGCAGAAGACTCTCTGCAGTTTGGAGCTTCTCACAACTCTCATCGTGGGAAAACACCCATGGCCTCGTGATGCCCGCCCCATTCATGAAGGGGCCATCATGGTCAGAAACTCCAACCTGAGCGATCGTCTGATCCTCGCCCTGACTTCAGATGCACGAGATCTCGATTCAGGTCTGTAGATTGTGTGTGCCATGGCCTCACCCAGAAACCTAAGCCTAGCTTGTGTTCTCAGACTTTTGTCGTCAGACTACTGGCCCACAAGCCCTCCAGTTTGGCAATCCAGAACTACAACACAGCACTCTGCCGGCCCTCCAGAAGAAAAACATTGTCCTCTGGGGCTACCCAGTAACCCCAAATGAGGATCAACCTGCACCGACCTTGGCTGTACCCAAAATAAACAGCCTGACCAGGGCTCTAATGCCCTTTCTGGTACAGCCTGAGCCTGGACCCCCTGGCCCCTCCCAAACAGCTGGCCGCAAACTGAGCACATCGAGCCGCCATGGCCTTAGTTCGTCATCTCTTCCCAACCTCGGTTTCCAGGTTTCAGAACCTAGACCTTATCTCCAATCACTGCACAAAGTTGAAGGTGATGCAGAAATCAGAACTCCTTCCCCATGGCAAGAAACCTTGTGGTTGGCATGTTGTCCAACGTTCAGTGTGGTTAAAACCAGTGTGGCCCATGTGGCCCCGCCCATGCTCGCGGGCCACATTGGTCACAAACACACATTGTGACCCTCAGGCTGAGCCCAGTCCTCAAGTAAGGCCACTCAGTGGCTGGATGAAGAGATAGCATATTGGGCTTGCCATGCCCCTAGGCCCCAATTTTTAACCATAGTTCGGGTTGTCCCTTCAGTCTTCCCCACGGCTTGGCTTTGGAATTCCTCTTTTGGTGGGACACCTGAGGTAACAAAACTGAAATGAGTCCTCCCATCCCACAGTTTGACGAAAAGCAATTGGGAATCGGGCCAAATCCTCAGAGAGGAAGATTCGTCCGTGGCCCATGAGGCCTCCCCGACATTCCACGGCCATCGCTGATACAAAATCCAGAGACAAAAGCCTGAGCAAGCGCCTCAGACTCGCACTTTCTTCATATCCTGAAGAGTTCTTCTCATGGTTTGTAGATCGGGCCTGCCATACCTACGTCCCCAAACCTAAGCTGAGTTTGTGTTTTCAGACTTCTGTCCTCAAAGTCTTGGGCCACCCACCCTCCAGGCTGGGCCCCTGGAGCCACACATTCGGACTGTGCCTACCAATCCATGGGAATTCTGCCCATTCCATGGTCCAAAATCGTACAAATTAGGAGAAACCTCCAAAGTCCCTGAGGCCATCCCAATAGTGTAGGTCGCCCAGAACAAACAAGGGCTGTCTGACACCAGCTGATAATCGACCTATACTCATAACAGAGATGGTTGTCCCCAGAGAAGAAGATTGAACCAGACAGGACCCTAGGCCATAATAGGATCCATTGCTTTGGGATACAGGCATGTGTCCTCAAAAGCCTGATTCCAATACGAGCATATGTGTTTTCCTGAGGCACCCATCAGAACTCATCTCTTCTCCACAAGGAAACCTGTGCATGGGAGCCATGTCCAAAGCTTAGGAGAGTACTTCAGGGTCCCGGTGCCACCGCCCCATTCCAAGGCCCTCATGGACACAAAAGCACATTAGGACCCATCCTCAGGAAAGTCCATTTCAACTCAGCCACCCCGGTTGCTCCCGCAGAGCCATCAGATCTAAACTGTCTTGTTGCTAGGAGACAATTGGAATGCGAGGCGGGCTTCCCAGGCATCCATCCGCGAACGGTGCTCTGGAGTCATTCCATATGGGATGTCCTGGAGCTGTCCAACAAGTCTTAATTGTCCCGCAGAAGGAATCCTTGAAGGGGGCATCCCACAACTCCCAACGTGGGAAAACCTCAATGACCTCGAGATTCCGCTGCCTTCAAGAAGCGGCAGTCATGCTCAGATTCTCCAACCTGAGCCATAGTCTGATACTTGCCCTGACTTCAGATGCATGAGATATTTTTTCAGATCTGCATGGGGTACATGCCGTGCCCTCGCCCTGAAACCCAAGTCTAGCTTGTCTTCTCAGACTTCCGTCCTCATACTCCTTGTTCCGAAGCCCTCAAGTTTGGCAATTTCGGATCCACAATGAGGCACTCTGCCTGCCCTCTAGAAAAAAAAATTATTGCCTCATGAGCTGCCCAGGCACCTTAAATGAGGGTAAACCTACACAGCACTCAACTTTACCCAAATTTTATAGTCTAACCAGGGCACTAATGCACTGTCGAACACAACCTGAGCCCGGACCTCCTGACCAACACCCAGAAAGCTGACCGCACACTGAGCACAAAAAACCCGCCATGGCCTTAGGTCATCATCTCTTCCTTACCTCAGTTTTCAGGCTTCAGAACCGAGACCTTATCTCCAATCACTGCCCAGGGGTGAGTGTGATGTAGAATTCAGAACTCCTCTTTACCCATGGCAAGAACCCTTGTGGTTGGCACGTTGTCCAACGTTCAGAGTAGAAGAAACCAGCATTCACCCTGAGGCCCCGCCCATTCTTGAGTGCGACGAGGGCATACACAAACATTGTGACCCTCAGCTTGAGTTCTGTAGTCTAGTAAGTCCTCTCAGTGGCTGGAACATTAGATGTCATAATGGGCTTGACATGTCCCTAGGCCCCAATTTTTAACCAGATTTCTGATTGTCCAGTCGCCCATCCCCAGGGCTCTACTCTGGAATCCCTCATTTGGTGGGACACCGGAGGTTAAAAAAGAAAAACAACAAAAAAAAAAAAAAAAAAAAAAAACAGACTTCTTCCAGCCCAAAGAATGACCCCAAACTCTTTGGACGGGGCCAAACCACCAAAAAGTAAGACTCGTCCATTTCCCATGAAGTCACCCAGAAATTCCACGACCATGAGTGACATGATATCCAGAGACAAAAACTTGAGCAGGAGCCTCACACTCGCCCTTCTTTCAAATCCCGAAGAGTTCTCCTCATGGTCTGTAGATCAGTCCTGCCATACCTATGACCCGAAACATAAGCCGAGTTTGTGTTTTCAGACAACTTTCCAAATAGCCCTGGCCAACACAACCTACAGGCTCAGGCCCCTGGACACAAAACTGAGGACTGTACTTGCCCTCTCCAAGGGAATTGTGTGTGCCCATTCCAATGGCCACAACCCTTCTAATAGGATAAACCTCCAAAGTCCCTGATCCATCTCAATAGTGGTGGCTTCCCAGGAAAAACAGGGGCAATCTGAGCCCAACTGAGCACCTACCTGCACTCAGACCCATAGCAGATATCCCCAGAGGTAAAAAGAAAAGAACAGGCCCTAGGCACTAATCAGATCCATTGCTTTGGTGTCCAGGCATCTCTCCTCAGAGGCCTGGATTTCAAAAGCAGCATATAGCTGTTTCGTGACTCACCCATCAGAAAACATCTCATATACACATGGGAAACTTGCACGTTGGAGCTGTGTCAAAGCCTTTGTTTAGGAGAACCCTTTAGGGCCCCAGTGCCACCGCTTCATTCCAAGGTCTCCATAGACAAAAAAGCACGTTAGGACCCATCCCCAGGGGTGTCCATTTCAACTCAGCATCCTCGGTTGCTCCTCACAAATCCAGGAGATCTAACCTGTCTTGTTGCTAGGAGACAATTGGAATGCGAGGTGGGCTACCCAGCCATCCATCCTTAGAACCCTGCTCAGAATCATTGGCCTGGAGCCAAACAACAGGTCTCAATTGTCCTGCAGAAGACTATCTGCAGTTTGGAGCTTCTCACAACTCCCATCGTTGGAAAGCCCCTTGGCCTCGTGATGACCCCCCATTTATGAACGGGCCATCAGGGACAGAAACTCCTACCTGAGCGATCGTCTGATCCTCGCCCTGACTTCAGATGCACGAGATCTCGATTCAGGTCTGTAGATTGTGTGTGCCATGGCCTCACCCAGAAACCTAAGCCTAGCTTGTGTTCTCAGACTTTTGTCTTCAGACTACTGGCCCACAAGCCCTCCAGTTTGGCAATCCAGAACTACAACACAGCACTCTGCCGGCCCTCCAGAAGAAAAACTTTGTCCTCTGGGGCTACCCAGTCATCCCAAATGAGGATCAACCTGCACCGGCCTTGGCTGTACCCCAAATACATAGGCTGACCAGGGCACTAATGCCCTTTCTGACACAGCCTGATCCTGGACCCCCTGGCCCCTGCCAGACAGCTGTCCGCACACTGAGCACATCGAGCCGCCATGGCCTTAGGTCGTCATCTCTTCCCAACCTCAGTTTTCAGGTTTCAGAACCTAGACCTTATCTCCAATCACTGCCCAGGGTTGAAGATGATGCAGAAATCAGAACTCCTTCCCCATGGCAAGAAACCTTGTGGTTGGCATGTTGTCCAACGTTCAGTGTAGTTGAAACCAGTGTGGCCCATGAGGCCCCGCCCATGCTCGCGGGCCACATTGTTCACAAGCACACATTGTGACCCTCAGGCTGAGCCCAGTCCTCAAGTAAGGCCACTCAGTGGCTGGATGAAGAGATAGCATATTGTGCTTGCCATGCCCGTAGGCCCCAATTTTTAACCATAGTTCAGGTTGTCCCTTCAGTCTTCCCCACGGCTTTGCTTTGGAATTTCTCTTTTGGTGGGACACCTGAGGTAACAAACCTGAAAGGAGACCTCCCATCCCACAGATTGACGAAAAGCAATTGGGAATCGGGCCAAATCCTCAGAGAGGAAGATTCGTCCATGGCCCATGAGGCATCCCCGACATTCCACGGAGATCGCTGATACAAATTCCAGAGACAAATGCCTGAGCAAGCGCCTCAGACTCACTCTATATTCAAATCTTCATGAGTTCTTCTCATGGTTTGTAGATTGGGCCTGCCATACCGATGTCCCCAAAGAAAGCTGAGTTTGAGTATCGGAATCACAATCAGAACTCTGCCTTCCACATGGCTGTAATGCTTGTTCTTCGCATGGAGTCACACCTTCACGTGGGAAACCCTTCATGGCCCCTGATGCCACGCCCAAACATGAGTGCTGCTTGGGCACAAATTCACACTGTGACCCTAGCATGAGCCCCATGACAAAGAAAGGCCTGTCAGGTTCGGGACGAAGATCCTGCATTTAGTCCTTGCCATGCACATAGTCACCCAGGACTAACTAGATGGTGTGTATTCCAGTTGAGGGAACCCACTGCTGTGCTCTAGAGTCCCTCTCCTGGGAGGTCCTTTGTGGCAGAAAACAGTACTCTTCACTTCCCACAGAATGAACCCAAACACTTGGGAGCTTGGACAATCCCCCGAGAGGAAGGCTCTTCCTCGGACCCTGAGGCAACCCCTACCCTGATCGGACACTGTGAACGCAACACCCAGAGACAAAAGCCTGAGCGACTGCCTCCCACTTGCCCTCCTTTGATATCCAGAGGATCTCCCCTCACGGACTGGAGATCAGGCCTGCCATTACCTTGGCCCCTACCTGAGCCAAGTTTTCTCTTTCAGACATCAGTCCCCAGAGCCCTGGAAAACACAGCCTCTAGGCTGGGTCCTCTGGAGCCATACCACAGGACTGTGCCTACTCTCTCCTGGGAAACTGTGTCCATTCCTTTGGCCACACACCTCCAGAATATGAGAAACCTCAAGGCCCCCGAGGTCATCCCACTACTGGGAGCCTCCCTGGACACACAGGGGCATTCGGACACAATCTGAGCAGCTACCTCCACGAAGGCATGCACACAGATGTCAACAGAGATAGAAGGTTGAGCCGGACAGGCCCTTAGGCCCTAATCTCAACTCTTGCTTTGGGTTCCAGGTGTTACTCCTCAGAGGCTTTGGTTCGAAGAACAGGATATGGGGCTTTCCTGAGGCACTGAACAGAACTCCTCTCGTCTCCACATGGGAAGCTTCCTTGTTGTAGCTGTGCCAAACGCCTCAGTTTGGAAAACCCTGCAGAGTCCCCGAGCCACCTCCACATTCCAAGGTCCCCCAGGCCACCAAGCCACAGTAGAACTCATCTTCAGGAGAGTCCATTTCAACTCTCCCCTCTAGGTAGCTCACCCAGGAACCTGCAGATTGAGCCTGACTTGTCCTGACTAAACAGTGGGAATATGAGGTGGCGTTCCCAGGCATCCATGCTTTGACACCTGCTCTCGAGTCTTTCCGTATGGGGCCTCCTGGAACCATCCAATAGGACTCGACTGTCGAGAAGAAGGAAATCTTGAGGTTTGGAGTAGTTCACAAATCCCATCGTAGGCAAACCTCCTTGGCTTCATGAAGCCCCCACACCCTTCAGGAAGAGGACATGCTGGACAAAAACTCTAGCCTGAGGCACGTCTCATACTTGACATGACCTCAGTGCAGGAGATCTCGATTCAGCCTCTGCAGAGTGGGCCTGCCGTGCCCTCGGTCCCAAACCTCACGCTAGCTTGTGTTTTCAGACTTCCTTCCTCACACTCCTGGAAAACAAGACCTCCGGACTAGGAACTCCAGAACCAAAACCCAGCCCAGTGTCTGCCCAACGGAAGAAAAACGTTTCCCTGTGGGGCTCTCCAGAAAACCCAGATGAGGATCAACCTGCTCGGGCCTCGACGGTACCCGAACTGGATAGGCTGCTCTGGGCACCCATGCTCTGTCTGACACAGCCTGAAGCCAGACGTCCAGACAGACAAGGAGACAGCTGGCCGCACACCCACACTTCGGACACGCCATGGTCTTATGCCGTCACCTCTTCCTAACCTTGGTTTTCAGATATCTGAACCTAGACATCATATCAATTCTCCACACAGCTGGGTATCGCAAGCACAAAACAGAAGTCCTGCTTCCCCATGGCTGTAAAGCTTGCTCTTGGCATGGAGTAACACCTTCAGGGTGGGAGAAACCTTCATGGCCCCTGATGCCACGCAAAACGTGAGTGCTGATTGGGAACAAATTCACACTGTGACCCTCAGCATGAGCCCCATGTCAAAGAAAGGCCTCTCAGGGCTTGGACAAAGAGCGCGCATATGGGGCTTGCCAAGCCCCTATGCACCCAATCCTCACCACGTTTTGAATTTTCCAGTCGCCATGCCCGTACCTGGGGCTCTACCCTGAATCCCTTTCTTGGAGAGACCCATGAGCCAGACAACACGACTCCACCCTTCCCACAAAACGACCCCAATCTTGGGAGCTGGGACAAATCCCCAGAGAGGGATACTCGTCCACAGTACCTGAGGCCACCCCTCAAATCCACGGATATCCCGGACACAACATACAGAGACAAAAGCCTGTTGGAACGCCTCTCACTCGCTCTTGTTTCAGAGGCCCAGGAGCTCCCTCTCGGGCTGTACATCCGGCCTGCCATACCCTAGGCGCCACTCATAAGCTGAGTTTGTGTATTCCGAATTCTGTGCCCACAGCCTGGACCCACACAACATCCAGGCTAGGGCCTCTGGACCAAACAGCGAAAGATTGTGCCTGCCCTCTCCAAGGAAAGTGTGCCCAATCCATTGACCACAACCCTACAGGTTAGGGAAAAGCTCCAAGGCCCCTGAGGCCATCAATAGTATAGGCCCCCCTGGACTAAGAGGGGTTCTCTGACACCAGCGGAGCAACTATCTCCACTTAGACTCTCAGACAGTGTCCCCAGAGACAGAAGGTTGAAATGGACAGGCCCCCAGGCCCTAATCTGAACCTTAGCTTTGGTTTCCATGTTTCCGTTCTCAGAGGACTGTTTTCGTAGACCAGCACATGGGGCTTTTCTGAGGCACCAAACCAAACCTCTCTCATCTCCACATGGGCAGCTTTCTTACTGGGATGTATCAAACACTTCAGGTAGGAGAGTTCCGCAGGGCCACTGAACAACCAGCACATTCCAAGGTCTCCATGGACCCAAACGCACATTATGACGCATCCTCAGGAGAGGCCATTTCAACTCAGCCCCCTGGGTCGCGTGTTCCAGAGGCAGCAGATCAAACATATCTTGTCGCTAATAGCCAATGGGAATGCGAGGCATGCTGTACAGGGTTCCATCCTTCGAACCCTGCTCTCCAGTCCTTCCATATGGTATGTCCTGGAGCCATGCAACAGGACTCGAATGTCCCGCAGAAGGAAACCTTGTGGTTTGGGGCAAACTCCAAACTAGGCGTGGGAAAACTTCCTTGGCCTCATGAGGCCCCCACTTCATGAAGGTGCCATCATGGACACATACTGCAGCCTCAGCCAACGTCTGATCCTCAGCCTGACTTCAGATGCAGGAGATTTTGATTCAGCCTCTGCAGAGTGGGCCTGCTCTGCCCTTGGCTCCAATCCTCACACTAGCTTGTGTTTTCAGACTTCCGTCCTCACACTCCTGGCCCACAAACCCTCCCTACTGGGAATTCTGGGGCCACAATGAAGCACTGTGCCTGCATCCCAGGAGAAAAACATTGTCTATGGCGCTGCCCAGAAACCCCAAATGAGGATCAAACTGCTTGGCCCTTGGCAACACCCCAATTGCATAGGCTACCTTAAACAGTGATGCTCTGTCGCAAATAGCCTGAGCCCAGACCTTCCAACAGACACCGAAACAGCTGGCTGCACACCCAGCACATTGGACCCGCCACTGCCTTAGGCCACCATCCATTCCCAACCTGGGTTTTCAGTCATCGGAACCTAGACCTTATCTCCAATCCCTGCACTGGGGGGAAACTGATGCACAAGTCAGAACCCCTCCTTCCCCCTGGCAAGAAACCTTGCTGCTGACAGTGAGTCAAACCTTCAGTGAAGGAGAAAACGGCATGGCCCATGAGGCCACGCCCAAGCGTGAGGGCCGCCTTGGGCACAAACACACATTGTGACCCTCAGCGTGAGTACCTTATTCAAGTAACGCCTCTCAGTGACTGGACCAAGAGCCCGCATATGTGGCTTGCCATGCCCATAGGCACCCAGGACTAACTAGATGGTGTGTATTCCAGTTGAGGGAACCCACTGCTGTGCTCTAGAGTCCCTCTCCTGGGGTGTCCCCTGTGGCAGAAAACAGTACTCTTCATTCCCACAGAATGAACACAAACACTTGGGAGCTTGGACAATCCCCCGAGAGGAAGGCTCTTCCTCGGCCTCTGAGACAACCCCTACCCTGACCGGACACTGTAAACGCAACACCCAGAGACAAAAGCCTGAGTGACTGCCTCCCACTTGCCCTCCTTTGATTTCCAGAGGATCTCCCCTCACGGACTAGAGATCAGGCCTGCCATTACATTGGCCCCTTGCTGAGCCAAGTTTGCTTTTTCAGACATCTGTCCCCACAGCCCTGGCAAACACAGCCTCTAGGCTGGGTCCTCTGGAGCCATACCACAGGACCGTGCCTGCTCTCTCCTGGGAAACTGTGTCCATTCCTTTGGCCACACACCTCCAGAATATGAGAAACCTCAAGGCCTCCGAGGACATCCCACTACTGGGAGCCTCACTGGACTCACAGGGGCATTCGGACACAAGCTGAGCAGCTACATCCATGAATGCATGCACACAGATGTCAACAGAGATAGAAGGTTGAGCCGGACAGGCCTTTAGGCCGTAGTCTCAACTCTTGCTTTGGTTTCCAGGTGTCACTCCTCAGAGGCTTTGGTTCGAAGAACAGGGTATGGGGCTTTCCTGAGGCACGGAACAGAACTCCTCTCGTCTCCACATGGGAAGTTTCCTTGTTGGAGCCGTGTCAAACACCTCATGTTGGAGAATCCTGCAGAGTCCCTGAGCCACCTCCACATTCCAAGGTCTCACAGGCCACCAAGCCACAGTAGGACTCATCTTCAGGAGAGTCCATTTCAACTCTCCCCTCTGGGTAGCTCACCCAGGAGCCCACAGATTGAGCCTGCCTTGTCCTGACTAAAGAGTGGGAATATGAGGTGGCGTTCCCAGGCATCCATGCTTAGACACCTGCTCTCGAGTCTTTCCATATGGGGCCTCTTGGAACCATCCAATAGGACTCGACTGTCGTGCAGAAGGTAACCTTCAGTTTTGGAGCAGTTCACAAATCCCATCGTAGCCAAAACTTTCTGGCCTCATGAAGCCCCCACACCCTTCAGGAAGAGGCCATGCTGGACAAGAACTCTAGCCTGAGGCACGTCTCATAGTTGACATGACCTCAGTGCAGGAGATCTCGATTCAGCCTCTGCAGAGTGGGCCTGCCGTGCCCTCGGTCCCAAACCTCACGCTAGCTTGTGTTTTCAGACTTCCTTCCTCACACTCCTGGCAAACAAGCCCTCTGGACTAGGAACTCCGGAACCAAAACCCAGCCCAGTGTCTGCCCAACGGAAAAAAAACGTTTCCCTGTGGGGCTCTCTAGAAAACCCAATGAGGATCAACCTGCACTGTCCTCGACGGTACCCGAACTGGATAGGCTGCTCTGGGCACTCATGCTCTGTCTGACACAGCCTGAAGCCAGACGTCCAGACAGACAAGGAGACAGCTGGCCGCACACCCAGCACTTCGGACACGCCATGGTCTTATGCCGTCACCTCATCCTAACCTAGGTTTTCAGATATCTGAACCTAGACATTATATCAATTCTCCACACAGCTGGGTATAGCAAGCACAAAACAGAACTCCTCCTTCCCCATGGCTGTCAAGCTTGCTCTTGGCATGGAGTCACACCTTCAGGGTGGGAGAAACCTTCATGGCCCCTGAAGCCACGCCCAAACTTGAGTGCTGCTTGGGCACAAATTCACACTGTGACCCTCAGCATGAGCCCCATGTCAAAGAAAGGCCTGTCAGGCCCTGGACCAAGAGCCCACATATGGGGCTTGCCAAGCCCCTATGCACCCAATCCTCACCACGGTTTGAAATTTCCAGTCGCCCCGCCCGTACCTGGAGCTCTGCTCTGAAATCCCTTTCTTGGAGAGACCCATGAGCCAGACAACACGACTCCACCCTTCCCACAAAATGACCCCAAACTCTTGGGAGCTGGGACAAATCCCCAGAGAGGGATACTCGACCACAGTACCTGAGGCCACCGCTCCAATCCACGGCTATCCCGGACACAACATCCAGAGACAAAAGCCTGAAGGAACGCCTCCCACTCGCCCTTGTTTCTGAGGCCCAGGAGCTCCCTCTCGGGCTGTACATCCGGCCGGCCATACCCTAGGCGCCACTCATAAGCTGAGTTTGTGTATTCAGACTTCTGTGCCCACAGCCTGGACCCACACAACATCCAGGCTAGGGCCTCTGGACCAAACAGCGAAAGATTGTGCCTGCCCTCTCCAAGGAAAGTGTGCCCAATCCATTGACCACAACCCTACAGGTTAGGGAAAAGCTCCAAGGTCCCTGAGGCCATCAATAGTATAGGCCACCCTGGACTAAGAGGGGTTCTCTGACACCAGCGGAGCAACTATCTCCACTTAGACTCTCAGACAGTGTCCCCAGAGACAGAAGGTTGAAATGGACAGGCCCCCAGGCCCTAATCTGAACCTTAGCTTTGGTTTCCATGTTTCCGTTCTCAGAGGACTGTTTTCGTAGACCAGCACATGGGGCTTTTCTGAGGCACCAAACCAAACATCTCTCATCTCCACATGGGCAGCCTTCTTACTGGGATGTATCAAACACTTCAGGTAGGAGAGTTCCGCAGGGCCACTGAACAACCAGCACATTCCAAGGTCTCCATGGACCCAAACGCACATTATGACGCATCCTCAGGAGAGGCCATTTCAACTCAGCCCGCTGGGTCGCGTGTTCCAGAGGCAGCAGATCAAACATATCTTGTCGCTAATAGCCAATGGGAATGCGAGGCATGCAGTACAGGGATCCATCCTTCGAACCCTGCTCTCCAGTCCTTCCATATGATATGTCCTGGAGCCATGCAACAGGACTCGAATGTCCCGCAGAAGGAAACCTTGTGGTTTGGGGCAACCTCCAAACTCAGCGTGGGAAAACTTCCTTGGCCTCATGAGGCCCCCACTTCATGAAGGTGCCATCATGGACACATACTCCAGCCTCAGCCAACGTCTGATCCTCAGCCTGACTTCAGATGCAGGAGATTTTGATTCAGCCTCTGCAGAGTGGGCCTGCTCTGCCCTTGGCTCCAATCCTCACACTAGCTTGTGTTTTCAGACTTCCGTCCTCACACTCCTGGCCCACAAACCCTCCCTACTGGGAATTCTGGGGCCACAATGAAGCACTGTGCCTGCCTCCCAGGAGAAAAACCTTGTCTATGGCGCTGCCCAGAAACCCCAAATGAGGATCAAACTGCTTGGCCCTCGGCAACACCCCAATTGCATAGGCTACCTTAAACAGTGATGCTCTGTCGCAAATAGCCTGAGCCCAGACCTTCCAACAGACACCGACAGAGCTGGCTGCACACCCAGCACATTGGACCCGCCACTGCCTTAGGCCACCATCCATTCCCAACCTGGGTTTTCAGTCATCGGAACCTAGACCTTATCTCCAATCCCTGCACAGGGGGGAACCTGATGCACAAGTCAGAACCCCTCCTTCCCCATGGCAAGAAACCTTGCTGCTGGCAGTGAGTCAAACCTCCAGTGTAGGAGAAAACGGCATGGCCCATGAGGCCACGCCCAAGCGTGAGGGCCGCCTTGGGCACAAACACACATTGTGACCCTCAGCGTGAGTACCTTATTCAAGTAACGCCTCTCAGTGACTGGACCAAGAGCCCGCATATGTGGCTTGCCATGCCCATAGGCACCCAGGACTAACTAGATGGTGTGGATTCCAGTTGAGGGAACCCACTGCTGTGCTCTAGAGTCCCTCTCCTGGGGTGTCCCCTGTGGCAGAAAACAGTACTCTTCATTCCCACAGAATGAACACAAACACTTGGGAGCTTGGACAATCCCCCGAGAGGAAGGCTCTTCCTCGGCCTCTGAGACAACCCCTACCCTGACCGGACACTGTAAATGCAACACCCAGAGACAAAATCCTGAGTGACTGCCTCCCACTTGCCCTACTTTGATTTCCAGAGGATCTCCCCTCACGGACTAGAGATCAGGCCTGCCATTACATTGGCCCCTAGCTGAGCCAAGTTTGCTTTTTCAGACATCTGTCCCCACAGCCCTGGCAAACACAGCCTCTAGGCTGGGTCCTCTGGAGCCAGAGCACAGGACCGTGCCTGCTCTCTCCTGGGAAACTGTGTCCATTCCTTTGGCCACACACCTCCAGAATATGAGAAACCTCAAGGCCTCCGAGGACATCCCACTACTGGGAGCCTCACTGGACTCACAGGGGCATTCGGACACAAGCTGAGCAGCTACATCCATGAATGCATGCACACAGATGTCAACAGAGATAGAAGGTTGAGCCGGACAGGCCTTTAGGCCGTAGTCTCAACTCTTGCTTTGGTTTCCAGGTGTCACTCCTCAGAGGCTTTGGTTCGAAGAACAGGGTATGGGGCTTTCCTGAGGCACGGAACAGAACTCCTCTCGTCTCCACATGGGACGTTTCCTTGTTGGAGCCGTGTCAAACACCTCATGTTGGAGAATCCTGCAGAGTCCCTGAGCCACCTCCACATTCCAAGGTCTCCCAGGCCACCAAGCCACAGTAGGACTCATCTTCAGGAGAGTCCATTTCAACTCTCCCCTCTGGGTAGCTCACCCAGGAGCCCGCAGATTGAGCCTGCCTTGTCCTGACTAAAGAGTGGGAATATGAGGTGGCGTTCCCAGGCATCCATGCTTAGACACCTGCTCTCGAGTCTTTCCATATGGGGCCTCTTGGAACCATCCAATAGGACTCGACTGTCGTGCAGAAGGTAACCTTCAGTTTTGGAGCAGTTCACAAATCCCATCGTAGGCAAAACTTTCTGGCCTCATGAAGCCCCCACACCCTTCAGAAAGAGGCCATGCTGGACAAGAACTCTAGCCTGAGGCACGTCTCATAGTTGACATGACCTCAGTGCAGGAGATCTCGATTCAGCCTCTGCAGAGTGGGCCTGCCGTGCCCTCGGTCCCAAACCTCACGCTAGCTTGTGTTTTCAGACTTCCTTCCTCCAACTCCTGGCAAACAAGCCCTCTGGACTAGGAACTCCGGAACCAAAACCCAGCCCAGTGTCTGCCCAACGGAAAAAAAACGTTTCCCTGTGGGGCTCTCCAGAAAACCCAATGAGGATCAACCTGCTCGGTCCTCGAAGCCACGCCCAAACTTGAGTGCTGCTTGGGCACAAATTCACACTGTGACCCTCAGCATGAGCCCCATGTCAAAGAAAGGCCTGTCAGGCCCTGGACCAAGAGCCCTCATTCGGGGCTTGCCAAGCCCCTATGCACCCAATCCTCACCACGGTTTGAATTTTCCAGTCGCCCCACCCGTACCTTGAGCTCTGCTCTGAAATCCCTTTCTTGGAGAGACCCATGAGCCAGACAACACGACTCCACCCTTCCCACAAAATGACCCCAAAGTCTTGGGAGCTGGGACAAATCCCCAGAGAGGGATACTCGTCCACAGTACCTGAGGCCACCGCTCCAATCCACGGCTATCCCGGACACAACATCCAGAGACAAAAGCCTGAAGGAACGCCTCCCACTCGCCCTTGTTTCAGAGGCCCAGGAGCTCCCTCTCGGGCTGTACATCCGGCCCGCCATACCCTAGGCGCCACTCATAAGCTGAGTTTGTGTATTCAGACTTCTGTGCCCACAGCCTGGACCCACACAACATCCAGGCTAGGGCCTCTGGACCAAACAGCGAAAGATTGTGCCTGCCCTCTCCAAGGAAAGTGTGCCCAATCCATTGACCACAACCCTACAGGTTAGGGAAAAGCTCCAAGGTCCCTGAGGCCATCAATAGTATAGGCCACCCTGGACTAAGAGGGGTTCTCTGACACCAGCGGAGCAACTATCTCCACTTAGACTCTCAGACAGTGTCCCCAGAGACAGAAGGTTGAAATGGACAGGCCCCCAGGCCCTAATCTGAACCTTAGCTTTGGTTTCCATGTTTCCGTTCTCAGAGGACTGTTTTCGTAGACCAGCACATGGGGCTTTTCTGAGGCACCAAACCAAACATCTCTCATCTCCACATGGGCAGCCTTCTTACTGGGATGTATCAAACACTTCAGGTAGGAGAGTTCCGCAGGGCCACTGAACAACCAGCACATTCCAAGGTCTCCATGGACCCAAACGCACATTATGACGCATCCTCAGGAGAGGCCATTTCAACTCAGCCCGCTGGGTCGCGTGTTCCAGAGGCAGCAGATCAAACATATCTTGTCGCTAATAGCCAATGGGAATGCGAGGCATGCAGTACAGGGATCCATCCTTCGAACCCTGCTCTCCAGTCCTTCCATATGATATGTCCTGGAGCCATGCAACAGGACTCGAATGTCCCGCAGAAGGAAACCTTGTGGTTTGGGGCAACCTCCAAACTCAGCGTGGGAAAACTTCCTTGGCCTCATGAGGCCCCCACTTCATGAAGGTGCCATCATGGACACATACTCCAGCCTCAGCCAACGTCTGATCCTCAGCCTGACTTCAGATGCAGGAGATTTTGATTCAGCCTCTGCAGAGTGGGCCTGCTCTGCCCTTGGCTCCAATCCTCACACTAGCTTGTGTTTTCAGACTTCCGTCCTCACACTCCTGGCCCACAAACCCTCCCTACTGGGAATTCTGGGGCCACAATGAAGCACTGTGCCTGCCTCCCAGGAGAAAAACCTTGTCTATGGCGCTGCCCAGAAACCCCAAATGAGGATCAAACTGCTTGGCCCTCGGCAACACCCCAATTGCATAGGCTACCTTAAACAGTGATGCTCTGTCGCAAATAGCCTGAGCCCAGACCTTCCAACAGACACCGACAGAGCTGGCTGCACACCCAGCACATTGGACCCGCCACTGCCTTAGGCCACCATCCATTCCCAACCTGGGTTTTCAGTCATCGGAACCTAGACCTTATCTCCAATCCCTGCACAGGGGGGAACCTGATGCACAAGTCAGAACCCCTCCTTCCCCATGGCAAGAAACCTTGCTGCTGGCAGTGAGTCAAACCTCCAGTGTAGGAGAAAACGGCATGGCCCATGAGGCCACGCCCAAGCGTGAGGGCCGCCTTGGGCACAAACACACATTGTGACCCTCAGCGTGAGTACCTTATTCAAGTAACGCCTCTCAGTGACTGGACCAAGAGCCCGCATATGTGGCTTGCCATGCCCATAGGCACCCAGGACTAACTAGATGGTGTGGATTCCAGTTGAGGGAACCCACTGCTGTGCTCTAGAGTCCCTCTCCTGGGGTGTCCCCTGTGGCAGAAAACAGTACTCTTCATTCCCACAGAATGAACACAAACACTTGGGAGCTTGGACAATCCCCCGAGAGGAAGGCTCTTCCTCGGCCTCTGAGACAACCCCTACCCTGACCGGACACTGTAAATGCAACACCCAGAGACAAAATCCTGAGTGACTGCCTCCCACTTGCCCTACTTTGATTTCCAGAGGATCTCCCCTCACGGACTAGAGATCAGGCCTGCCATTACATTGGCCCCTAGCTGAGCCAAGTTTGCTTTTTCAGACATCTGTCCCCACAGCCCTGGCAAACACAGCCTCTAGGCTGGGTCCTCTGGAGCCATAGCACAGGACCGTGCCTGCTCTCTCCTGGGAAACTGTGTCCATTCCTTTGGCCACACACCTCCAGAATATGAGAAACCTCAAGGCCTCCGAGGACATCCCACTACTGGGAGCCTCACTGGACTCACAGGGGCATTCGGACACAAGCTGAGCAGCTACATCCATGAATGCATGCACACAGATGTCAACAGAGATAGAAGGTTGAGCCGGACAGGCCTTTAGGCCGTAGTCTCAACTCTTGCTTTGGTTTCCAGGTGTCACTCCTCAGAGGCTTTGGTTCGAAGAACAGGGTATGGGGCTTTCCTGAGGCACGGAACAGAACTCCTCTCGTCTCCACATGGGAAGTTTCCTTGTTGGAGCCGTGTCAAACACCTCATGTTGGAGAATCCTGCAGAGTCCCTGAGCCACCTCCACATTCCAAGGTCTCCCAGGCCACCAAGCCACAGTAGGACTCATCTTCAGGAGAGTCCATTTCAACTCTCCCCTCTGGGTAGCTCACCCAGGAGCCCGCAGATTGAGCCTGCCTTGTCCTGACTAAAGAGTGGGAATATGAGGTGGCGTTCCCAGGCATCCATGCTTAGACACCTGCTCTCGAGTCTTTCCATATGGGGCCTCTTGGAACCATCCAATAGGACTCGACTGTCGTGACGAAGGTAACCTTCAGTTTTGGAGCAGTTCACAAATCCCATCGTAGGCAAAGCTTTCTGGCCTCATGAAGCCCCCACACCCTTCAGAAAGAGGCCATGCTGGACAAGAACTCTAGCCTGAGGCACGTCTCATAGTTGACATGACCTCAGTGCAGGAGATCTCGATTCAGCCTCTGCAGAGTGGGCCTGCCGTGCCCTCGGTCCCAAACCTCACGCTAGCTTGTGTTTTCAGACTTCCTTCCTCCCACTCCTGGCAAACAAGCCCTCTGGACTAGGAACTCCAGAACCAAAACCCAGCCCAGTGTCTGCCCAACGGAAGAAAAACGTTTCCCTGTGGGGCTCTCCAGAAAACCCAATGAGGATCAACCTGCTCGGTCCTCGATGGTACCCGAACTGGATAGGCTGCTCTGGGCACTCATTCTCTGCCTGACACAGCCTGAAGCCAGACGTCCAGACAGACAAGGAGACAGCTGGCCGCACACCCAGCACTTCGGACACGCCATGGTCTTATGCCGTCACCTCATCCTAACCTTGGTTTTCAGATATCTGAACCTAGACATTATATCAATTCTCCACACAGCTGGGTATAGCAAGCACAAAACAGAACTCCTCCTTCCCCATGGCTGTCAAGCTTGCTCTTGGCATGGAGTCACACCTTCAGGGTGGGAGAAACCTTCATGGCCCCTGAAGCCACGCCCAAACTTGAGTGCTGCTTGGGCACAAATTCACACTGTGACCCACAGCATGAGCCCCATGTCAAAGAAAGGCCTGTCAGGCCCTGGACCAAGAGCCCTCATATGGGGCTTGCCAAGCCCCTATGCACCCAATCCTCACCACGGTTTGAATTTTCCAGTCGCCCCGCCCGTACCTGGAGCTCTGCTCTGGAATCCCTTTCTTGGAGAGACCCATGAGCCAGACAACACGACTCCACCCTTCCCACAAAATGACCCCAAAGTCTTGGGAGCTGGGACAAATCCCCAGAGAGGGATACTCGTCCACAGTACCTGAGGCCACCGCTCCAATCCACGGCTATCCCGGACACAACATCCAGAGACAAACGCCTGAAGGGACGCCTCCCACTCGCCCTTGTTCAGAGGCCCAGGAGCTCCCTCTCGGGCTGTACATCCGGCCGGCCATACCCTAGGCACCACTCATAAGTTGAGTTTGTGTATTCAGACTTCTGTGCCCACAGCCTGGACCCACACAACATCCAGGCTAGGGCCTCTGGACCAAACAGCGAAAGATTGTGCCTGCCCTCTCCAAGGAAAGTGTGCCCAATCCATTGACCACAACCCTACAGGTTAGGGAAAAGCTCCAAGGTCCCTGAGGCCTTCAATAGTATAGGCCACCCTGGACTAAGAGGGGTTCTCTGACACCAGCGGAGCAACTATCTCCACTTAGACTCTCAGACAGTGTCCCCAGAGACAGAAGGTTGAAATGGACAGGCCCCCAGGCCCTAATCTGAACCTTAGCTTTGGTTTCCATGTTTCCGTTCTCAGAGGACTGTTTTCGTAGACCAGCACATGGGGCTTTTCTGAGGCACCAAACCAAACCTCTCTCATCTCCACATGGGCAGCCTTCTTACTGGGATGTATCAAACACTTCAGGTAGGAGAGTTCCGCAGGGCCACTGAACAACCAGCACATTCCAAGGTCTCCATGGACCCAAACGCACATTATGATGCATCCTCAGGAGAGGCCATTTCAACTCAGCCCGCTGTGTCGCGTGTTCCAGAGGCAGCAGATCAAACATATCTTGTCGCTAATAGCCAATGGGAATGCGAGGCATGCAGTACAGGGATCCATCCTTCGAACCCTGCTCTCCAGTCTTTCCATATGGTATGTCCTGGAGCCATGCAACAGGACTCGAATGTCCCGCAGAAGGAAACCTTGTGGTTTGGGGCAACCTCCAAACTCAGCGTGGGAAAACTTCCTTGGCCTCATGAGGCCCCCACTTCATGAAGGTGCCATCATGGACACATACTCCAGCCTCAGCCAACGTCTGATCCTCAGCCTGACTTCAGATGCAGGAGATTTTGATTCAGCCTCTGCAGAGTGGGCCTGCTCTGCCCTTGGCTCCATTCCTCACACTAGCTTGTGTTTTCAGACTTCCGTCCTCACACTCCTGGCCCACAAACCCTCCCTACTGGGAATTCTGGGGCCACAATGAAGCACTGTGCCTGCCTCCCAGGAGAAAAACATTGTCTATGGCGCTGCCCAGATACCACAAATGAGGATCAAACTGCTTGGCCCTCGGCAACACCCCAATTGCATAGGCTACCTTAAACAGTGATGCTCTGTCGCAAATAGGCTGAGCCCAGACCTTCCAACAGACACCGACACAGCTGGCTGCACACCCAGCACATTGGACCCGCCACTGCCTTAGGCCACCATCCATTCCCAACCTGGGTTTTCAGTCATCGGAACCTAGACCTTATCTCCAATCCCTGCACAGGGGGGAACCTGATGCACAAGTCAGAACCCCTCCTTCCCCATGGCAAGAAACCTTGCTGCTGGCAGTGAGTCAAACCTTCGGTGTAGGGGAAAACGGCATGGCCCATGAGGCCACGCCCAAGCGTGAGGGCCGCCTTGGGCACAAACACACATTGTGACCCTCAGCGTGAGTACCTTATTCAAGTAACGCCTCTCAGTGACTGGACCAAGAGCCCGCATATGTGGCTTGCCATGCCCATAGGCACCCAGGACTAACTAGATGGTGTGTATTCCAGTTGAGGGAACCCACTGCTGTGCTCTAGAGTCTTTCTCCTGGGGGGTCCTCTGTGGCAGAAAACAGTACTCTTCATTCCCACAGAATGAACACAAACACTTGGGAGCTTGGACAATCCCCTGAGAGGAAGGCTCTTCCTCGGCCTCTGAGACAACCCCTACCCTGACCGGACACTGTAAACGCAACACCCAGAGACAAAATCCTGAGTGACTGCCTCCCACTTGCCCTACTTGATTTCCAGAGGATCTCCCCTCACGGACTAGAGATCAGGCCTGCCATTACATTGGCCCCTAGCTGAGCCAAGTTTGCTTTTTCAGACATCTGTCCCCACAGCCCTGGCAAACACAGCCTCTAGGCTGGGTCCTCTGGAGCCATACCACAGGACCGTGCCTGCTCTCTCCTGGGAAACTGTGTCCATTCCTTTGGCCACACACCTCCAGAATATGAGAAACCTCAAGGCCTCCGAGGACATCCCACTACTGGGAGCCTCACTGGACTCACAGGGGCATTCGGACACAAGCTGAGCAGCTACATCCATGAATGCATGCACACAGATGTCAACAGAGATAGAAGGTTGAGCCGGACAGGCCTTTAGGCCGTAGTCTCAACTCTTGCTTTGGTTTCCAGGTGTCACTCCTCAGAGGCTTTGGTTCGAAGAACAGGGTATGGGGCTTTCCTGAGGCACGGAACAGAACTCCTCTCGTCTCCACATGGGACGTTTCCTTGTTGGAGCCGTGTCAAACACCTCATGTTGGAGAATCCTGCAGAGTCCCTGAGCCACCTCCACATTCCAAGGTCTCCCAGGCCACCAAGCCACAGTAGGACTCATCTTCAGGAGAGTCCATTTCAACTCTCCCCTCTGGGTAGCTCACCCAGGAGCCCGCAGATTGAGCCTGCCTTGTCCTGACTAAAGAGTGGGAATATGAGGTGGCGTTCCCAGGCATCCATGCTTAGACACCTGCTCTCGAGTCTTTCCATATGGGGCCTCTTGGAACCATCCAATAGGACTCGACTGTCGTGCAGAAGGTAACCTTCAGTTTTGGAGCAGTTCACAAATCCCATCGTAGGCAAAACTTTCTGGCCTCATGAAGCCCCCACACCCTTCAGAAAGAGGCCATGCTGGACAAGAACTCTAGCCTGAGGCACGTCTCATAGTTGACATGACCTCAGTGCAGGAGATCTCGATTCAGCCTCTGCAGAGTGGGCCTGCCGTGCCCTCGGTCCCAAACCTCACGCTAGCTTGTGTTTTCAGACTTCCTTCCTCACACTCCTGGCAAACAAGCCCTCCGGACTAGGAACTCCAGAACCAAAACCCAGCCCAGTGTCTGCCCAACGGAAGAAAAACGTTTCCCTGTGGGGCTCTCCAGAAAACCCAGATGAGGATCAACCTGCTCTGTCCTCGACGGTACCCGAACTGGATAGGCTGCTCTGGGCACTCATGCTCTGCCTGACACAGCCTAAAGCCAGACGTCCAGACAGAAAAAGAGACAGCTGGCCGCACACCCAGCACTTCGGACACGCCATGGTCTTATGCCGTCACCTCATCCTAACCTTGTTTTTCAGATATCTGAACCTAGACATTATATCAATTCTCCACACAGCTGGGTATAGCAAGCACAAAACAGAACTCCTCAATCCCCATGGCTGTCAGCTTGCTCTTGGCATGGAGTCACACCTTCAGGGTGGGAGAATCCTTCATGGCCCCTGATTCCACGCCCAAACTTGAGTGCTGCTTGGGCACAAATTCACACTGTGACCCTCAGCATGAGCCCCATGTCAAAGAAAGGCCTGTCAGGGCCTGGACCAAGAGCCCACATATAGGGCTTGCCAAGCCCCTATGCACCCAATCCTCACCACGGTTTGAATTTTCCAGTTGCCCCGCCCGAACCTGGAGCTCTGCTCTGGAATCCCTTTCTTGGAGAGACCCATGAGCCAGACAACACGACTCCACCCTTCCCACAAAATGACCCCAAACTCTTGGGAGCTCGGACAAATCCCCAGAGAGGGATACTCGTCCACAGTACCTGAGGCCGCCGCTCCAATCCACGGCTATCCCGGACACAACATCCAGAGACAAAAGCCTGAAGGAACGCCTCACACTCGCCCTTGTTTCAGAGGCCCAGGAGCTCCCTCTCGGGCTGTACATCCGGCCGGCCATACCCTAGGCACCACTCATAAGCTGAGTTTGTGTATTCAGACTTCTGTGCCCACAGCCTGGACCCACACAACATCCAGGCTAGGGCCTCTGGACCAAACAGCGAAAGATTGTGCCTGCCCTCTCCAAGGAAATTGTGCCCAATCCATTGACCACAACCCTACAGGTTAGGGAAAAGCTCCAAGGTCCCTGAGGCCATCAATAGTATAGGCCACCCTGGACTAAGAGGGGCTCTCTGACACCAGCGGAGCAACTATCTCCACTTAGACTCTCAGAGAGTGTCCCCAGAGACCGAAGGTTGAAATGGACAGGCCCACAGGCCCTAATCTGAACCTTAGCTTTGGTTTCCATGTGTCTGTCCTCAGAGGACTGTTTTCGTAGACAGGCACACGGGGCTTTTCTGAGGCATCAAACCAAACCTCTCTCGTCTCCACATGGGGAGATTTCTAACTGGGGATGTATCTAACCCTTCAGGTAGGAGAGTTCCGCAGGGCCACTGAACAACCAGCACATTCCAAGGTCTCCATGGACTCCAAACGCACATTATGACGCATCCTCAGGAGAGGCCATTTCAACTCAGCCCCATGGGTAGCGTGCCCCAGAGGCAGCAGATCAAACATATTTTGTCGCTTATGGCCAAGGGGAATGTGAGGCATGCTGTACAGGGATCCATCCTTCGAACCCTGCTCTCCAGTCCTTCCATATGGTATGTCCTGGAGCCATGCAACAGGACTCGAATGTCCCGCAGAAGGAAACCTTGTGGTTTGGGGCATCCTCCAAACTCAGCGTGGGAACACTTCCTTGGCCTCATGATGCCCCCGCTTCATGAAGGTGCCATCAGGGACACATGCTCCAGCCTCAGCCAACGTCTGATCCTCAGCCTGACTTCAGATGCAGGAGATTTTGATTCAGCCTCTGTAGATTGGGCCTGCTCTGCCCTTGGCTCCAATCCTCACCCTAGCTTGTTTTTTCAGACTTCCGTCCTCACACTCCTGGCCCACAAACCCTCCCTACTGGGAATTCTGGGGCCACACTGAAGCACTCTTCCTGCCTCCGAGGAGAAAAACATTGTCTATGGTGCTGCACAGAAACCCCAAATGAGGATCAAACTGCTTTGCCCTCGGCAACACCCCAATTGCATAGGCTACCTTAAACACTGATGCTCTGTCGCAAATGCCTGAGCCCAGACCTTCCAACAGACACCGACACAGCTGGCTGCACACCCAGCACATTGGACCCGCCACTGCCTTAGGCCACCATCCATTCCCAACCTGGGTTTTCAGTCATCTGAACCTAGACCTTATCTCCAATCCCTGCACAGGGGGAACCTGATGCACAAGTCAGAACCCCTCATTCCCCATGGCAAGAAATCTTGCTGATGGAAGTGAGTCAAACCTTCAGTGTAGGAGAAAACGGCATGGCCTATGAGGCCACGCCCAAGCGTGAGGTCCGCCTTGGGCACAAACACACATTGTGGCCCTCAGCGTGAGAACCTTATTCAAGTAACCCCTCTCAGTGACTGGACCAAAAGCCCGCATATGTGGCTTGCCTTGCCCATAGGCACCCAGGACTAACTAGATGGTTTGTATTCCAGTTGAGGGAACCCACTGGTGTGTTCTAGAGTCCCTCTCCTGGGGTGTCCCCTGTGGTAGAAAACAGTACTCTTCCCTTCCCACAGAATGAACCCAAACACTTGGGAGCTTGGACAATTCCCCGAGAGGAAGGCTGTTCCTCGGCCCCTGAATCAACCCCAACCATGAAGGGCCACTGTGAACGCAACACCCAGATACAAAAGCCTGAGCGACTACCTCTCACTTGCTCTCCTTTGATATCCAGAGGATCTCCCCTCACGGGTTGGAGATCAGGCCTGCCATTACCTTGGCCCCTAGCTGAGCCAAGTTTGCTTTTTCAGACATCTGTCCCCACAGCCCTGGCAAACACAGCCTCTTGGCTGGGTCCTCTGGAGCCATTCCACAGGACTATGCCTCCTGTCTCCTGGGAAACTGTGTCCATTCCTTTGGCCAAACACCTCCAGAATATGAGAAACCTCAAGGCCCCCGAGGACATCCCACTACTGGGAGAGTCACTGAACACACAGGGGCATTCGGACACAAGCTGAGCAGCTACCTCCACGAAGGCATGAACACAGATGTCAACAGAGATAGAAGGTTGAGCAGGACAGGCACTTAGGCCCTAAACTCAACTCTTGCGTGGTTCCCAGGTGTCACTCCTCAGAGGCTTTGGTTCGAAGAACAGGGTATGGGGCTTTCCTGAGGCACTGAACAGAACTCCTCTCGTCTCCACATGGGAAGTTTCCTTGTTGGAGCCGTGTCAAACACCTCATGTTGGAGAATCCTGCAGAGTCCCTGAGCCACCTCCACATTCCAAGGTCTCCCAGGCCACCAAGCCACAGTAGGACTCATCTTCAGGAGAGTCCATTCCAACTTTCCCCTCTGGGTAGCTCAACCAGGAGCCCGCAGATTGAGCCTGCCTTGTCCTGACTAAAGAGTGGGAATATGAGGTGGCGTTCCCAGGCATCCATGCTTAGACACCTGCTCTCGAGTCTTTCCGTATGGGGCCTCTTGGAACCATCCAATAGGACTCGACTGTCGTGCAGAAGGAAAAACCTTGAGGTTTGGAGCAGTTCACAAATCCCATCGTAGGCAAACCTCCCTGGCCTCATGTAGCCCCCACACCCTTCAGGAAGAGGCCATGCTGGACAAAAACTCCTGCCTGAGGCACGTCTCATGGTTGACATGACCTCAGTGCAGGAGATCTCGATTCAGCCTCTGCAGAGTGGCCCTGCCGTGCCCTCGGTCCCAACCTCATGGTAGCTTGTGTTTTGAGACTTCCTTCCTCACACTCCTGGCAAACAAGCCCTCCGGACTAGGAACTCCAGAACCACAACCCAGTTCAGTGTCTGCCCAACGGAAGAAAAACGTTTCCCTGTGGGGCTCTCCAGAAAACCCAGATGAGGATCAACCTGCTCGAGCCTCGATGGTACCCGATCTGGATAGGCTGCTCAGGGCACTCATGCTCTGTCTGACACAGCCTGAAGCCAGACGTCCAAACAGACAAGGAGACAGCTGGCCGCACACCCAGCACTTTGGACACGCCATGGCCTTATGCCGTCACCTCTTCCTAACCTTGGTTTTCAGATATCTGAACCTAGACATTATATCAATTCTCCACACAGCTGGGTATAGCAAGCACAAAACAGAACTTCTCCTTCCCCATGGCTGTCAAGCTTGCTCGTGGCATGGAGTCACAGCTTCAGGGTGGGAGAATCCTTCATGGCCCCTGATTCCACGCCCAAACTTGAGTGCTGCTTGGGCACAAATTCACACTGTGACCCTCAGCATGAGCCCCATGTCAAAGAAAGGCCTGTGAGGGCCTAGAACAAGAGCCCCCATATGGGTCTTGCCAAGCCCCTATGACCCAATCCTCACCAGGTTTTGAGTTTTCCAGTCGCCCCACCTGTACCTGGGGCTCTGCCCTTGAATCACTTTCTTGGAGAGACCCATGAGCCAGACAACACGACTCCACCCTTCCCACAAAATGACCCCAAACTCTTGGGAACTGGGACAAATCCCAAGAGAGGGATACCCCTCCACAGATCCTAAGGCCCCCCTCCAATCCACGGCTATCCCGGACACAACATCCAGAGACAAAAGCCTGAAGGAATGCCTCCCACTCGCCTTTGTTTCAGAGGCCCCAGAGCTCCCTCTCGGGCTGTACATCAGGCCTGCCATACCCTAGGCGCCACTCTTAAGCTGAGTTTGTGTTTTCAGACTTCTGTGCCCACAGCCTGGACACACACAACCCCCAGGCGAGGGCCTCTGGAGCCACAGCGAAAAATTGTGCCTGCCCTCTCCAAGGAAATTGTGCCCAATCCATGACCACAAGTTAGGGAAAAGCTCCAAGCCCCTGAGGCCATCAATAGTGGAGGCCACCCTGGACTAAGAGGGGCTCTCTGACACCAGCGGATCAACTATCTCCACTTAGACTCTCAGACAGTGTCCCCAGAGACAGAAGGTTGAAATGGACAGGCCCCCAGGCCCTAATCTGAACCTTTCTTTGGTTTCCATGTGTCCGTCCTCAGAGGACTGTTTTCGTAGACCAGCACACGGGGCTTTTCTGAGGCACCAAACCAAACCTCTCTCGTCTCCACATGGGTGCTTTCTTACTGGGGATGTATCAAGCCCTTCAGGTAGGAGAGTTCCGCAGGGCCACTGAACAACCAGCACATTCCAAGGTCTCCATGGACTCCAAACGCACATTATGATGCATCCTCAGGAGAGGCTTTTTCAACACAGCCCCCTGGGTAGCGTGCCCCAGAGGCAGCAGATCAAATATATTTTGTCGCTTATGGCCAAGGGGAATGCGAGGCATGCTGTACAGGGATCCATCCTTCGAACCCTGCTCTCCAGTCCTTCCGTATGGTATGTCCTGGAGCCATGCAACAGGACTCGAATGTCCCGCAGAAGGAAATCTTGTGGTTTGGAGCAACCTCCAAACTCAGCGTGGGAAAATTTCCTTGGCCTCATGAGGCCCCCGCTTCATGAAGGTGCCATCATGGACACATACTCCAGTCTCAGCCAACGTCTGATCCTCAGCCTGACTTCAGATGCAGGAGATTTTGATTCAGCCTCTGCAGAGTGGGCCTGCTCTGCCCTTGGCTCCAATCCTCACACTAGCTTGTGTTTTCAGACTTCCGTCCTCACACTCCTGGCCCACAAACCCTCCCTACTGGGAATTCTGGGGCCACACTGAAGCACTCTTCCTGCCTCCCAGGAGAAAAACATTGTCTATGGTGCTGCACAGAAACCTCAAATGAGGATCAAACTGCTTGGCCCTCGGCAACACCCCAATTGCATAGGCTACCTTAAACACTGATGCTCTTTCGCAAAAGCCTGAGCCCAGACCTTCCAACAGACACCGACACAGCTGGCTGCACACCCAGCACATTGGACCCGCCACTGCCTTAGGCCACCATCCATTCCCAACCTGGGTTTTCAGTCATCGGAACCTAGACCTTATCTCCAATCCCTGCACAGGGGGGAACCTGATGCATAAGTCAAAACCCCTCCTTCCCCATGGCAAGAAACCTTGCTGCTGGCAGTGAGTCAAACCTTCAGTGTAGGAGAAAACGGCAAACCTTCCGGGCCTTATGAAGCCCCCATATCCTTCAGGGAGAGGCCATAATGGTCAAAAACTCTAGCTTGAAGCACGTCTCATATTAGACATGACCGCAATGCAGGAGATCTTGATTCAGCCTCTGCAGAGTGGCCTGCCGTGCCCTCGGTCCCAAAACTCGTGCTAGCTTGTGTTTTCAGACTTCCTTCCTCACACTCCTGGCAAACAATCCCTCCAGAGTAGGATTTGCAGAACCACAAGCCTGCCCAGTTACTGCACACCCGTAGAAAACGTTTCCTTGTGGGGCTTTCCATAAAACCCAGATGAGGATCAACCTGCTCTTGCCTCGACGGCACTCAGATTTGATAGGCTGCTCTGGGCACTAATGCTCTGCTTTTCACAGCCTGATGCCAGACGTCCAGACAGGCAAGGAGACAGCTGGCCACACACCTAGCACTTCTGACACGCCATGGTCTTATGCCGTTATCTCTTCCTAACCTTGGTTTTCCGATATCTAAACCCAGATATTATATCAATTCCCCACACAGTTGGGCATCTGAAGCACAAATCAGAACTCCTTCTTCCCAATGGCTGTAAGGCTTGCTCTTGGCATGGAGTCACACCTTCAGGGTGGGAGAAACCTTCATTTCCCCTGAAACCACGCCCAAACTTGAGTGCTGCCTTGGGCACAAATTCACTCTGTGACCCTCAGCATGAGCCCAATATCAAAGAAAGGCCTGTCAGGGCCTTGACCAAGAGCCCTCATATGGGGCGTGCCAAGCCCCTATACACCCAATCCTCACCAGTGTTTGAGTTTTCCAGTCTCCCCCCTGTTCCTGGGGCTCTGCTCTGGAATCACTTTCTTGGAGAGACACATGAGCCAGACAACAGGACTCCACCCTTCCCACAAAATGACCCCAAACTCCTGTTAGCTGGGACAAATCCCCAGAGAGGTTACTCGTCCACAGTCACTGAGGCCACTCCCTACAATCCACGGCTATCCTGGACGCATCCAGACACAAAAGCCTGAAGGAATCTCGCCCTTGATTCACAAGCCAAGGAGCTCACTCTTTATCTGTACATCCGGCCTGCCATACCCTCGGCGCCACTCATAAGCTGAGTTTTTGTTTTCAGACTTATGTGCCCACAGCCTGGACCCACACACCCTCCAGGCTAGGGCATCTGGAGCCACAGTGAAAGATTGTGCCTGCCATCTCCAAGGAAAGTGTGCCCAATCCATTGACCACAACCCTACAGGTTAGGGAAAAGTTCCAAGGCCCCTGAGGCCATCCTGATAGTGTAGGCTGCCCTGGACTAAAAGGGGCACTCTGACTCCAGCTGAGCCATTATCACCACTTAGACTTTCAGACAGTGTCCCCAGAGACAAAAGATTGAAATGGACAGGCCCTTGGGCTTTAATATGAACCTTAGCTTTAGTTTTCATGTGTCTGTCCTCAGAGGACTGGTTTCTTATACCAGCATATTAGGTTTTTCTGAGGCTCCAAACCAAACCTCTCTCGTCTCCACATGGAGTGCTTTCTTACTGGATCTGTATCAAACCCTTCTGGTCGGAGAATTCTGCAGGGCCACAGTACAACCATCACATTCCAAGGTCTCCATGGACAGAAACCCACATTATGACGCATCCTCAGGAGAGGCCATTTCAACTCAGCCCACTGGTTAGCTTGCCCCAGAGCCAGCAGAACAAACATATCTTGTCGTTAATGGCCAAAGGGAATGCGAGGCATGTTGTTCAGGGATCCATCCTTTGAACCCTCCTCTTCAGTCCTTCCGTATGGTATGTACTGGAGCCATTCAACAGGACTCGACTGTCTCGCAGAAGGAAACCTTGTGGTTTGTGGCAACCTCCAAACTCAGCGTGGGAAAACTTCGTTGGCCTCATGAGGCACCTGCTTCATGAAGGTGCCATCAAGGGCACAATCCAACCTCAGCCAATGTCTGATCCTCAGCCTGACTTCAGATGCATGAGATATTCTTTCAGCCTTTGCAGAGTGGGCCTGCTCCCCACCTCACCCTATGTTTTGTTTTTAGACTCTACCCTAGCACTCCTGGCCCAAACCCTCATGATTGGGAATTCTGGTTCCAGAACGAAGCACTCTGCCTGCCCCCTAAGAAAAACATTGTCTATGGCATTGCTCAGAAACCCCAAATGAAAATCAACCTGCTCAGCCCTCGGCAACACCCCAATTGCATAGGCTACCCTAAACACTATGCTCTGTCTTACATAGCCTGAGCCCAGACCTTGTGAGAGACATTGAGACAGTTGGCTTCACACCCAGCACATCGAAACTGCCTTGGGTTAGGCCATTTCATCCCTTCCCATTGACCTGGGTGTCTTCCTGGAGGTATATTCTGAGGCTGTGTCAGACTATGCATTTTTTCTGGAGCTTCCTATGTAATTGGGGTGGTATTAGGGGCCTTGAAATTTTCTCTTAATCTAGTGGGTTGGGAAAATGAGACAGGCTGACATTCCTTGGGAGAGCTGGCCCAGTGCTGTTGTGTGTTCCTGGAGGCCCCATCCTGGAGGGCATATGGGTCAACACTCTGGGTCCAAAGTCTTCAGACACAAACTCGGGTAAGAGTTAAGCTCGAGGTGATGGCAGACCCAATCTGTAGACCCTGAGCGAAGCATCTCCAGATATGAAATTCGGACGGCTGTGAGGCAGGAGCACAGTCTTTTCTGTCTGACTTGTTTGTCTATGATGGCCACGAAATGGAGGGGTGGCCTCATGGGTCCATGTGAGATTCTACCTCTCTGGGAATTCTGCTCGGCACCCAAGAGTTTGGTGTATTTCTGGGGGATGGGAGGAGCGCAGTTTTATGAGTCAGGGATCCCGTCCAAACAGCCTTTCCAGAGATGGGTCCTGGGTTCTGGAGCCTGGATCACCGCAACAAGGCTTAGGATTTGGGCCTAGGGTCCTGCTCTATGTTTTCCTGGTACAGCTCCCGAGTGTTCTTGTTGGAAATGGGTATCAATCTGAGTGTCACAATGCCTGTTTTTGCCCAGATGCCCATGCTGAGTGGGTGTGACCTCATGGGCTATGCACTTGGCTCCCACTCTGAGGGTTGGACTGCCATCTCAACATTCAGTTTTCCTGCCATGGGGAAGGAGGGGTACTTTTTTATGCTTCAGGTTCCCCCATGGGCAGGAATTTGAGCTAAGTTCTGGGACAGGGGCCTGAATACCCAGTTCACTTTGAGATGAGGTCCTCGGGCCAAGGCAGGACCCACCTGCAGAAAATGAGGCCTGCTTTCTGGGTGGCTGTCAGGAGCTCGGGCTCGAGCTCTGTCAGACAGAACATTCGTGGAGAGTTCAGCCTATGATATTGGGGTGCTTTTGAGAGCTGTGCAACTGGATCCTCATGGGGGATTTTTGCACAGACCCTTTTTTCACTTCTTCTATCTGGTGAGCAGGCAGATGGCTGCATTACGGCTCCAGAATATCCAAGTTGGAGGGTTTGCAGGCGAGGAGTGTGAGGACAGAAGTATGAAAACATAAGCTACGGTTACGCTCAGTGCCGAGCACATGTCTATTCCAATGTACAGCAGTTGTTTCGAGATCTCCAGCACCTGGGCGAGGGGAAGATGTCTGCTCACGCTGGAGTTTGTATCCATGATGGCCAACAAATGGTGGGGAGGCCTCAAGAATTCTTGGAGGTTTTTCCAAGCTGGAGCTTGTGAGCTGCTCCAAACATCAAGGTGTCCTACTAAGGGACAGCAGAAGTCTTCTTACAGGGCTCCAGGGTCCCCCATATGGAAGATTCGATAGCAATGCTCTCTGAATGGAGGCCTGGGAAGCCAATCTCGTGTTACCATTGCAGCTGAGGAACAGGGTAAGCTTGAACCAATGACACTGATTCCAAGTTCCAAGTGATTTGCGTTGATGGAAGTTCTCAGTCTAACAGGTCCCAATGCTGCTTGGTGTCCAGGGAGACCTTAGAATGTGGTGGTGGCTCTCTGACCATTGAGGATTCTCTATCCTTAGGATTAGACCCAGTACCCAGGAGCCAGGTTTCCTTCTTGGGACAGGAGGTGTGCTCTTGTATGGCTCACGGACCACAGGTTGGACCATATGCTTGAATTTCCAGAACAGCCCTCTAGGGAGAGAGACCTCAAAACATAAGCTAGGGTTCTGATGAGGTTTTAGGGCCATGGAAGTTTCAATCTTCGGACTAAGTGCCATTGGCCTGCATGTCATCCTGGAGGTAGGTGCTGAGGCTGTGTCAGGCTGTGCACTTTTTCCAGAGTGGCCTATGATATTGGGGTGCAGTCAGGGGCCTTGCAGTTTTCTCCTAATCTGGACATTTTGGGAAACTGAGATGGGCAGGGTTTCCTCAGGAGAGCAGGGCCAGTGATGTAATGTGTTTCTCGAGGCCCCATCCTGGAGGTCATGTGTGTCAGGACTTTGGGACCAAAGACTTTAGACACAACCTCGGATAAGAGATAGGAGTGAGGTGTTGGCAGTCCGAATCTGAAGACCCTGAGGGAAGCTCCTCGGGATTTGAAATTCAGGTGGCTGGGAGGGAGGAGCACAGGCTTTTCTGTCTGGATTTTGTGTCTAGGATGGCCACTAAATGGAGGGGTGACCTCATGTGTCCATGGGATATTCTTCCACTCTGGTGATTCTGCTTGGCACCCAAGAGTTTGATTTCTTTCTGGGGAAGAGGAAAAGACTGCATTCCATCTCTGGGATCCTGTCCAAACAGGGATTCCAGAGATGGTTTCTGGGTCCAGACACTGGGAAAACTTAACCAAAGCTTCGATTTGGGTTCCTGGTCCAGATCCCAAGGGGGATCTTTGGAAAGGGGTCTCATTCTGATGGTCACAATGCCTGTTTGTGCCCAGCTGCCCATCCTGTGTAGGCGTGGTCTCATGGACCATGCACCTGGTTCCCACTCAGGGTTGTACAGCCATCTCAACATTCAGTTTTCTGGCCATGGGGAAGGAGGAGCACTCTTTTGTGCTTCCGAGTCCCCTATGGGCAGGAATTTGAGCTAAGTCTGGGACAGGTACCTGAATATCCAGGTTGCTTCAAGATGACGGCCTCGGGCCAAGGTTGGACCCACCTGGAGGATATGGGGCCCACTATCTGGGTGGCTGACAGGAGGTCGGGGATCAGGCGATGTCAGACAGACAATTTATGCAGAGGTCGGTCTATTATATTGGGGTGCCATTGAGGGCCGTGCAGGAGGATCCTCATGTGGGTTTCTGCGAAGACCCATAGGGCACTTCTTCTTTCTGGTGGGCAGGCAGAAAGCTGCACTGTGGCTTCAGAATTCCCAATATGGAGGGCTTGTAGGCGAGGAGTGTGAAGACAGAAGTCTGAAAACACAAGCCACGGATAAGCTCAGTGCCGACCACAGGACCATTCCATTGTGCAGTGGTTGTTTCGAGATTTCCAGCACCTGAGTATGGGCGAGGGTCAGATGTCTGCTCACGCTGGGTTTGCATCCATGATGGTCAACAAATTGTGGGGTGGCCTCAAGAATTCTTGGAGATTTTCCCAAGCAGGACCTTGTGAGCTGCTCCAAACAGCAAGGTGTCCTACTGTGGGACAGGGGAAGTCCGCTTACAAGGCTCCAGGGTCCCCCATATAGAAAGATTCGACAGCAGAGGTCTCTGAATGGGGGCCTGGGAAGTCTTCCTTGCATGACCATTGCAGCTGAGGAACATTGCAGGCTTGATCTGCTGGTTTTTGTTCAAATTTCCAAGTGATCTAAGTTGACGGATGTTCTCAGTCTAATGAGTCACAATGCTGCTTGGTGTCCAGGGAGACCTTAGAATGTGGTGGTGAGGGTGCCTGGGTGGCTCACTGGGCTAAGCCGCTGCTTTCGGCTCAGGTCATGATCTCAGGGTCCTGGGATTGAGTCCCGCATCGGGCTCTCTGCTCAGCAGGGAGCCTGCTTCTTCCTCTCTCTCTCTCTGCCTTCCTCTATGCCTACTTGTGATCTCTCTCTGTCAAATAAATAAATAAAATCTATATAAAAAAAAAGAATGTGGTTGTGGGTCTGTGGCCATGCAGGATTCTCCTACCTGAGGGTTAGACCCAGTTCCCAGGAGCCAGGTTCCCTTCTCGGGACAGGAGGGGTTCTCTTGTATGGCTCAGGGACCACATGTCGGATCATATGTTGGATTTCAAGACCAGGCCTCTGGGCACAGAGGCCTGAATATCTAGGCTAGGGTTCTTATGAGGTTGTAGGGGCATGTCATCCTCAACCTTCGGACTTAGGGACTTTGACCTGTGAGTCTTCCTGGAGGTAGATGCTCAGGCTGTGTCAAACTGTGCATTTT
This sequence comes from Mustela nivalis, assembly GCF_964662115.1. Lineage (NCBI taxonomy): Eukaryota > Metazoa > Chordata > Mammalia > Carnivora > Mustelidae > Mustela > Mustela nivalis. The sequence goes on along the minus strand of NW_028136507.1, from coordinate 345,719 downwards.
TTCCAGAGTGGCCTATGAAATTGGGGTGGGCTCAGGGGCCTTGCAGGCTCTTCCTAATCTGGAGGGTTTGTGCAACTGAGACGGCAGAATTTCATCCAGAGATCAGGCCCAGTGATGTAGTGTGGTTCTGTCAGCCCCATCCTGCAGGGAATGTGGTTAAGGGCTCTGGGACCAAAGTCTTCAGACACAAAATTGTGTATCAATTAGGAGGGAGGTGATGGCAGCCCCGATCTGAAGACGCTGAGGGCAGCTCCTCAGGATTTGAAATTCGTGTGGCTGGGAGGCAGGAGCAAAGGCTTTTCTGTCTGGATTGTGTCTAGGATGGCCTTGGAATGGTGGTGTGTCCTCATGTGTCCATGGAATATTCTACCTCTCTGGGGATTCTGCCCAGCACCCAAGAGTTTGGTGTCTCACTGAGAAGGAGAGAGCGTGGTTTACTGTTTCACGGTTCCCGTCAACACAGGGATTCCAGAGATGGGTTATAGGTCCCTGTGCCTGGATAACCCTACAAAGGCTTAGTATTTGGGCCTAGAGGCTTGACTGCCTGGCTCTGTGGGGCTTTGGTTCAGCTCCCATGGAGACTTGTTGGAAATGGGTCTCAGGGTAAGGGTCACAATGCCTGTTTGTGCCCAGATGCCCATCCTGAGTGGGCATTGGCTCTTGTTCCATGCACCTGGATCCCAATATGAGGGTTGGACCACCATATCAACATTTAATTTTCCTTCTATGAGGAAGGAGGAGTACTCTTTTGTGCTTCAGATTCCCCCATGCACAGTAATTTGAGCTATGTTCTGGGACTGGTACGTGAATAACCAGGTTGGTTTGAGATGAAGGACTCAGGTCAAGGCAGGTCACACCTGCCAGATATGGGTCCCGCTATCTAGGTGGCTACCAGGAGGTCGGGGCTCGAGCTGTGTCAGACAGAGCATTAGTTCACAAGGTGGCCTATGATATTGTGGTGCTATAGAGGGCTGTGCTGGTGGAACCTTATATGGAGTTTCACGCAGACCCATAGGGCACCTCTTTTTTCTGGTGGGCAGGCAGAAGGCTGCATTGTGGCTCCCAAATTCCCAATATAGGGGACTTGAAGGCGAGGAGTGTGAGAACAGAAGGCAGAAAACACAATCTATGCTTAATCTCAGTGCCGAGAACATGGCCGTTCCAATGTGCAGTGGTTTTTTCGAGATCTCCAGCATCTGAGTACAGGCGAGGGTCAGATGTCTGCTCATGATAAAGTTTGTATCTATCGTGGCCAACAAATGAAATATCCAGCACCTGAGTAAAGGTGGATTTCAGATGTTTACGCACACTGGAGTTTGTGTCTCTGATGACCGAATGGAGGAGTGGCATCAAGAGGCTGATGCATGTGAGATGCTCTAAACAGCAAGGTTGTTTTTTCTACTGGACAGTTAGAGTCTGGTATGTTTTCTGCAGGGCCCCCCATGTGAAAAGTATGGGTAGCAGAGCCCTTCCACATGGATGCCTGGAAAGCACACCTCCATTGACCAATGCAGCTGAGGAATATGCAGGTTCTGTACGGTGCTTCTGGGGCGAAGCACCAAGGTCTTGAGTTGACATGGAATCTCTTGAAGATGGGTTACAATGCTGGTTTTTTTTTACCAGGTAGATCTTAGAATGTGTTGGTGGCTAAGGTGCCTGCAAGATTCTCCTACCCTGAGGGTTTAACACAGGTCGAAGAGCACGGTTACCCTCTGGGGACAGGAGATGTAGTGTTTTGTGGCTCAGGGACCACATGCCATATCATAAGTTCCTATTCAAGAACAGGCCTCTGAAGACAGATGCCCGACAACCTAATCTAGGGTTCCAATGAGTACCAGGGGCATGAGAGGTTCAATCTTCAGACTTAGGAAAGTTGACTTGGGTGTCTGCCAGGATGTAGGTGATCAGGGAGTTTCAGACTGCGCACTTATGTCCAGAGTAACCTCCAATATTGGGGTGGCCACAGGGGCCTTGAATGTTTCAACCAACTCTGGAGGGTTTGGTTAACTGACATGCACAATTTCCATGGGGATGGCAAGCACAGTCCTGTGGTGTGGCTCCAGAGACTCCACCCTGGAGGGCATGTGAGCCATGGTTCTGGGAGGGAAGTCTGCAAACACAAACTCGGGTTAGGTTTAGTGGCTAGGTTATCGCAGGGCAATGTGTAGACCTGGAAGGCTACTCGTCAGGAACAGTAACTGGAATGACCCGAAGGTGGAAGCACAGGCTTTTATATCTGGATTGTGTGTCTAGGGTGACCTCAGAATGTAGCTGTGGCCTCATGGGTCCATGGGAGATTTTTCCTCTAAGGATACTGGCGGCTCCCAATATTTTGATGACTTTTTGAGATGGGAAGACTGCTATTTTCGATCTTAGGTGTGCCCCAAAACAGGGATTCCAGAGATGGGCTCTGGGTCTAGGCGCCTGGAAAATCCCACCAAGGGTTGGGATTTGGGCTTATGGGCAGACCAGGCCTGCAATGCAGGATCTTGGTGGTGCAACTGAGAGGGCTTGTTTGGAAGCATGCTCAGGCTGAGCATTACAATGCCTGTTTGTGCCCAGGGTGGCCCTCAGGAGTGGGCGTGGTCCCATTGTCTATTTTCTGGCTCCCACACTGAGGGATGGACACACATTCCAATGGCCAGGTTTCCAGCCATGGGAAAGGAGGAAATATCTATTGTGCTTCATGTTCCCCCATAGGCAGGGATTACAGCAAAGGTCTGGGGACAGATGCCTGAATACCAAGGATGCATAGAGATGACAGATTTGGGCCATGGCCGTTCTCACATGCTGGATATGGGCCCCGCTCTCTGGGTGGCTGACACGAGGTCTGGGCTCAGGCTGTGTCAGACACAGCACTAGTGGCCAGAGAAGTCTATATATTGGGGTTCTCTCCAGGGCCGAGTAAATTGATCCTCATGTAGGGTTTCTGGCCAGACTCACGAAGCACTTCTTTCTGTGGGGCAGGCAGAATGCTGCCTTATGGATCCAGAATTCCCTATCAAGAGGGTTTGGGGACAAATAGGGTGAGAATGCAATTGTAAACACCAGCTATGCTTAAATTGAGTGCCAAGCGGAAGTCAGTTTCAATGTGCAGCAGCTTATACGAGATATCCAGCACCTGAGTAAGGGCAGATGTCAGATATTTGCTCACACTGGAGTTTGTGTCTAGGATGACGACTAATGGAGGGGTGGCTTCAGGAGGCAATGGAGGATTACCCACGCTTAAGATTGTGAGATGCTCCAAACAACAAGGTTTCCTTCTAATGGACAGGAGGAGTCTGTTTTTTTTTCCTCCAGGGTCCCTCAAGTGGAAGTTTGCGTAGCAGAGCCCTCCCGCATGGATGACTGGAAAGCACATGTCCAATGACCATTGCAGCTGAGGAACATGACAGGTTCGTTTTGGTGGTTCTGGTGCCAAGTACCAAGGCCTTGAGTTGACTTGGAATCTCTTACAGATGTGTCCCAAAACTGGTTTGTTACAAGGGAGTTCTTAGAATGTATTGGTGGCTATGGGCCACGCTGAGGGTTTGGCACAGGTCGATGTGCACAGTTTCCATCTTGGGAGAGGAGATGTTCTGTTTTGTGGCTCAGGGTACATATGTTGTATCCTGACTTGGTATTCAAGAACAGGCCTCTGAGGATTGATGCTTGCAACCTAATCTAGAGATCCAATGATGTCCTTGGTGCCCATCAGGTTCAATTTTCTTACTAAGGACCATTGATATGGTTGTCTGACTGGATGTAGGTGATCAGGGTGTTTCAGACTGTGCATTTGCATCCAGAGCCACTTCCAATATTGGGGTGGGCTCAGGGGCCTTGCAGGTTTCTCCTAACTTGGAGGCTTTGGGGAACTGTGATGGGCACAGTTTCCTTGGGGATGGCAGGCCTAGTCCTGTGGTAAGGCTTCAGAGACCACCTCCTTGAGGATATGAGAGCCATGGTTTTGGGAGGGAAGTCTGCAAACACAAATTTGGGTCAGGGATAGTGGCAAGGTGATCGCAGGTCCAATGCATAGACCTAGAAGGCATCACGTCAGGAACTGTAATTAGGGTGACTGAAAGCTGGTAGCACAGGCATTTCTATCTGGATTGTGTGTTCAGGATGGGCTCTGAATGTAGACGTGGTCTCATGGTTCAATGGGAGACTTTTCCTCTCTAAGGATCCTGGTGGATCTCCATAGATTGGTGGTTTTTTAGAGAAGAAAAGAGTGCTCTTTTCCATCTTAGGGGTGCTCCAAAACAGGGAAGAATGCTGTTTTCCAACCTAGGCTTATGCCAAAACAGGGATTCCAGAGACGAGATCTGGGTCTGGGTGCCCGGATATCCCACCAAGTGTTAGGATTTGGGCCTAGGGGCATTCCAGGCCTGCAATGCAGGATCCTAATGGTGTAACAGAGAGGGCTTGTTTGAAAGCATGCTCAGGCTGAGGGTCATCATGCCTCTTTGTGCCCAGGGGGGCCCTCAGGAGAGGGCGTAGTCTCATTGGCCATATAGATGGATCCCACTTTGAGGGTTGGACACCCATTGCAACAGCCAGGCTTCCTGCAATGGAAAGAGGAGTTCTCTATTGTGCTTCAGGTTCCCCCATTGGCAGGGTTACAGGAAAGGTCTGTGGAAAGTTGCCTTAATACCAAGGATGTGTACAGATGACAGGCTAAGAATTCCCAGGTAACAAAACAGCATTGTTACCCATGTTCATGACATTCCATGTAAAAATGAGCCCTTAGTACTTCGCCCCAGAGCCACCAGAATGAACTTGCCATGTTCCTAAGCTGCAATGGTCAGTGGAGGTGTGGTTTCCAGGCAACCATACGGGGGTGCTCTGCTACACAAACTTTGCAATTGGCGGGGACCCTTGAGACAAAAAAACAGAATGCCCCTGTCCGGTAGAAGGAAACCTTCTGTTTGGAGCATCTCACAAGCCCCAGCGTGGGAAATCCTCCATTTCCTCTGGAAGCCACCACTCCATTTGTTAGTCATCATTGACACAAACTCCAGCATGTGCAAACATCTGACATCCGCCCTTACTCAGGTGCTGGATTTCAATTCGATCGCTGCACACTGGAACTGCCTTTAGTTTGACTGAATTAAGCCATAGCTTGGGTTTACAATTCCATCCTCAGCCTACTGGTCCACAAGCCCTATTGTGAGGGAATTCTGGAGCTACAACACAATATTCTGCCTTCCCCATAGAAAGAAAAAGGGCCTGGAGAGTCTGCCCAGAAACTCCATATGATGGTCAATCTTCTCGGTGCTAGACGGAACCCTGATTCATAGGCTGCCCTGGGCACTAGTGCTGTGTCTGACATAGCCGGAGCCAGGACCTAGTGTCAGCCACTGAGAGATCAGGGCCCATATCCAGCATGTGAGACCAGCTATGGCCCAAGTCTGTCTTCTCTTCTATTCTTGGTATTCAGGCATCTGTACCCACACCTTTGCTGAAATCCTTGCCATTGGGGGAACCTGAAGCACAATAGAGAACTCCTCCTTCCCCATGGAAGGTATTCTGACAGTTGGGATAGTTGCTCAACCCTCAAAGTGGAAGGCAGCTCCATGGCCAAGGAGACCATGTGCACTCATGATGGCTTCCCCGGGCACAAGCAGGCATTGTGACCTCAGCCTGAGCATGCTTTCAACCAAACGCTCTCAATTGCATCTCTGGGATCCCGAATTGCAGGCCTAGTACACACCTAGGCCCAAATCCTAACACTGGTGGGATTTTACAGGGGCCCAGACACAGAGCCCATCTCTGGAATCCCTATTTTGGGGGACCCTTAAGATGGAAAACAGCACTCTTCCCTTCCCCGAGATAGTCACCAAACTCATGGTAGCCACCAGGATCCTTGAGTGGAAAAATCTGCCATAGACCCATGAGAACACACCTGCATTCCGAGGCCATCCTGGACATACAATCCAGATACATATCATGTGCTATCACCTTTGAGTCATCGGATTTACAGTTCCTGACGAGCTGCCTTCCAGGTCTATGCATTGGGCCTGCAATCACCTTGCCATTAACCTAAACTGAGTTTGTGTTTGCAGACTTCCTTCCTAAAACCATGGCTCACATGACCTCCAGGTTCTGGCATCTGAAGCCACACCACAAGACTGTGCATGAGATCCTCAAGGAAACTGTGCCCATCACTTTTGCCCGATACCTTTAGATTAGGAGAAACCTGCAAGGCCCCTGAGCGAAGCCAAATAATGGAGGCCGCTCTGGGCACAAATGCACAGTCTGAGACACCCTGATCACCTCCATACAGGCAGACACCCAAGTCAATGCTCCTGAGTCAGAAGATTGAACCTGACATGCCCCGAGGACTTCATTGGCACACTAGATTAGGTTTACAGGTATCTGTCATCAGAGGCCTGCTCTGGAATATCAACTTATGATAAAATATATAGTCCCTGAGCCACAGAACAGAATATGTTCTCCGCAAAAAGGAAGCCATGCTCCTGGAATTGTGTCATACCCTAAGGGTATTTGGATCCTGAATGGCCCCTTAGCAACCAGCACATTCTATGATATTCCTGGTAACAAACCATCATTGTGCCCCATCTTCATGAGACTCCATGTCAACTCAAGGTCTCGATATATTGCCCCAGAGCCACCAGAATGCACCTGCCATGTTCCTCAGCTGCAATGGTCAATGGAGGGGTGATTTCCAGGCATCCCTGTGGGGTTCTCTGCTACAAAACTTTCCACATGGAGAAACCAGAGAAAACAAACCAGACTTCTCCTGTCCGGTAGAAAGAAACTTTGCTATTTGGAGCATCTCACAAGCCCCAGCATGGGAAATCCTCCATGGCCTCTTGACGCCACCCTTCCATTTGTGGGTAATCACAGACACAAACTCCAGTGTGGGCAAACATCTGACATCCACCCTTACTCAGGTGCTGGATATTCGAAATGGCAGCTGCACACTGGAACTGCCTTTTGCTTTTCACTGAACTTAACCATAGCTTTGTATTACTATTCTATCCTCACCACACTGCTCCACAATATCTCTTGATAGGGAATTCTGGAGCCACAACGCAGTATTCTGCCTTCCACATAGAAAGAAGAAGGACCTGTTGAGTCTGCCCAGAAACTGCACATGAGGATCAATCTACTCAGACCACGAGGCAACCCTGATTAATAGATTTCCCTGACCACTAGTGCTGTGTCTGACAGAGTCTAAGCCCCGACCTCGTGTCAGCCACCCAGAGGTGAGGGCCCATATTTAGTATGAGAGATCGGCCATGGCCCTGGGCCATCATCTGTACCCATCCTTGCTATCCAGTCATCTGTCCCCCAAACTTTGCTGGAATTTCTGCCAATGGCGAACCTGAAACACAATAGAGAACACCTCCTTCCCCATGGCAGGAATATTGGCTGTTGGGATGGTTGTCCAACCCTCAGCGTGGGAGCCAGCTGCATGCCAAGGAGACCATGCCCACTCCTGAGGGCCGACATGGGCACAGGCAGGCATGGTGATCCTCAGCCTGAGCATGTTTTCAAACAAACACTCTCAGTTGCTCCTCCAGTACCAGCATTGCAGGCCTGGTATGCCCCTAGGCCCAAATCCTAACCCTTGGTGGGATTTTCCAGGTGCCCAGACCCAGAGTCTGTCTCAGAATCCCTGTTTGGGGCACCCTTAAGATGGAAAAAAGCACTCTTCCCTTCCCTGAGAAAGGCACCAAACTATTGGGAGCCGCCAGGATCCTTAGAGAGAAAAAATCTCCCATGGACCCATGAAAACAAACCTGCATTCCGAGGCCATCCTGTCCACACAATCCAGAGAGAAAAGTCTTTGCTACCGCCTTTGAGTCATCCTATTTACATTTCCTGACGAGCTGCCCTCCATGTCTATGCATTGGGCCTGTGATCATCTCGACACTAACCCTAACCCCAGTTTGTGTTTGCCGACTTCTCTCCCAAAACCATGGCTTACATGCCCACCAAGATGTGGTCCCTCAAGCCACATCACAGGAAAGTTCCTGCCATCCCCAAGAAAACAGTGCCCATCAGGTTGTCCAAACCCTCCAGATTAGGAGAAACCTGCCAGGCCCCTGAACCCACCCCAATATTGGCGGTTGCTCTGGATGCAAACGTGCAGTCTGAACCACCCTGAGCACCTCCATCGAGGCAGAAAGCCAAGTCAATGGTTCTGAGTCAGATGATTGAACCTGACATGCCCCTAGGACTTCACTGGAACCCTAGATTGGGTCTTCAGACATCTGTTCTCAGAGTCCTGTTCTGGAATACCAAGTTATGATACAACATGTGGTCCCTGATTCCCACAACAGAATATCTCCTGTCTCCAGAAGGAAAATGTGCTCTTGGATCTATGTCCAACTTTCAGGGTAGATGGATCCTGCATGACCCATTAGCCCCAGCACCTTCTATGATCTCCCTGGTAACAAACCAGCATTGTGACCCAACTTCCTGAGACTTGATGCCAACTCAAGGTGTTGGTACTTTGCCCAAGAGCCATGAAACGAATCTGCCATGTTCCTCAGGTACAAAGGTCAATGGACGTGTGCATTCTAGGCATCCAAGAGGTAGTTCTCTGCTACACAAAAATTCCACATAGGGAACCCTAGAGCAAACAAATAAGACTGCTCCTGTCAGGTTGAAGGAAACCTTGGTTGTTTGGAGCATCTCACAAGCCCCAGCTTGGGAAGTCCTCCACATTCTCTTGATGCCAACCCTCCATTTGTTAGTCATCATAGACACAAATTCCAGCATGATCAAACATCTGACATCTGCTCTTACTCAGGTGCTGGATATTCGAATCAGTCACGCACACTGGAAATACCTTTCACTTGACACTGTATTCTTGCATAGTTTGGGTTTACAATTCCATCCTCAGCCTCCTGGACTGCAAGTCCTCTTGAGAGGGAATTAGGGAGACAAAACGCAACATTCTGCCTTCCCCATAGAAAGAAGAAGGGCCTGGTGAGTCTGCCCAGAAACTCCACATGAAGATCAATCTACTTGGCCCTCGAGGGAACCCCGATTTATACTTTGCGCTGGCCACTAGCGCTGTGTCTGAGAGAGCCTGAGCCCCAACCTCGTGTCAGCCACCCAGAGTGTGGGGCCCTTATCCAGCATGTGGGACTGGCCATGGCCCAGTCATCTCTACCCATCCTTGGTATTCCGGCAACTATCCCAGACCTTTGCTGGAATCCCTACCAGTGGGGGAACCTGAAGCACAATTGAGAACTCCTCCTTCCCCATGGCAGGAAGCCTGGCTGTTGCTATGGGTGCCCAACCCTCAGAATTAGAACCAGGTGCATGGCCAATGAGACAACGCCCAATCATAAGGGCCGCCTGGGCCAAAGCAGGCATTGTGTCCCTCAACCTTAGCATGCATTCAAACAAATGCTCTCAGTTGTTTCTGCAGGGTCCCGCATCGCAGGCCTGGTATGCCCTTAGGACCAAATCCTAACACTTCGTGGGATTTTCCATGCCAACATAACCAGAGCCCGTCTCTGGAATCTCTGTTTTGAAGCACCCCTATGATGGAAAACAGCACTCTTCCCTCCCCTGAGAAAACTATTAGGAGCTGCCAGGATGCGTAGAGAGGAAAAATCTCCCAGGGCTCCATAAGACCACACCTTCATTCCGAGGCCATCCGGGACACACAATCCAGATACAAGAGACTGTGCTACCACCTTCGAATCACCTGGTTTACAGTTCCAGACGAGCTGCCCTACAGATCTACGCATTGGGCCTGTGATCACCTCGCCATTAACCCTACCCCAAGTTTGTGTTTGCAGACTTCTTTCCCAAAACCATGGCTCACATGCCCTCTATGATGGGTCTCTGTAGCCACACCACAGGAAAGATCCTGCTATCCCCAATGAAACTGTGTCCATCACAGTTGCCCAAACCCTCCAGATTAGGAGAGACCTGCAAGTCCCCTGAGCCCAGTCCAATATTGGAGGCCACTCTGGACACAAATGCACAGTGTACAACACCCTGATCACCTCCATCCAGGAAGACACCCAAGTCAATGGTCCTGAGACAGAAGATTGGTCCCTGAACCCCACAATAGAATATCTCCTGTCCCCAGATGGAATTCGTGCTCTTCAACTTGTGTCAAGGGTCGGGGTATATGAATTATGCACAGCCCCTTAGCCCCCAGCACATTCTAAGATCTCTCTAGTAACAAACAAACAGCATTGTGATCCATCTTCATGAGATTCCATGTCACTTCAAGTCCTTGGTAATTCGCCCCAGAGCCACCAGAATGAACCTGCCATGTTCCTCACCTGATATGGTCAGTGGAGGTGTGCTTTCCAGGCATCCATGTGGGAGTGCTCTTCTACTTATTCTTTCCACATGTGGGACCCTGGAGCAAACAAACCAGACTGCCACTGACCAGTAGAAGGAAACCCTCTGTTTGGAGCATCTCAGAAGCACCAGCAGGAGAAATCCTTCATGGCCCTTGACACAACCCCTCCATTTGTCAGTCATCATAGACAAAAACTCCAGCATGAGAAAACATCTGAAATCTGCCGTTATTTAGATACTGCATTTTCTTTTCCACTACTGCACACTGGAACTGCGTTTCACTTGACACTAAATTTAACAATAGCTTGGGTTTAGAATTCCATCCTCAGCCTCCTGGTCTGCAAGCCCTCTAGAGAGGGAATTTGGAGCCACAAGGCAACATTCTGCATTCCCACTAGAAAGAAATAGGGCCTGGTGAATCTTCCCAGAAACTCCACATGAGGATCAATCTACTTGGCACTCGATGGAACCTTGATTTATAGGCTGTCCTGGGCACTAGTACTAGTACTAGTACTAGTACTGTGTCTGACAGAGCCTGAGCCAAGACCTAGTTTCAGGCACCCAGAGATATGAGCCCATATCCAGCATGTGAGATTGGCCAGGGCCCAAGTCCATCATCTCTACCCATCCTTGGTATTCAGGCACCTGTCCCCAGACCTTTTATGTAATCCCTACCAATGGGGTAACCTAAACCACAATAGAGAACTCCTCCTTCCCCATGGTAGGAATCCTGGCTGTTGATATGGGTGTCCAAACCTCAAAGTGGGAGCCAGCTGCATGGCCAAGGAGACAATGCCCACTCATGAGGGCTGCCCTGGGCACAAGTAGCCATTGTAACCCTCAGCTTGATCAAGCCTTCAAAAAAATGCTCTTAGTTGCACCTCCAGGATCCTGCATTGCAGGCCTGATATGCCCTTAAGCCCAAATCCTAACACATCGTGGGATGTTCCATGTGCACATACCCAGAGCCCGTCACTGGAATCCCTGTTTTGAGGCACCCCTAAGATGGAAAACAGCACTCTTCACTTCCCTGAGAAAGCCACCAAACTAATGGGATCCCCCAGGATCCTTGAGAAGAAGAATCTCCCATGGTCCCATGAGTCCACACCTGTATTCCAAGGCCAGCGTGGATATGCTATCCAGATACAAGAGACTGTGCTACTGGCTTCGAGTCACCTGATTTACAGTTCCTGACGTGCTGCCCTCCAGATCTATGGATTGGGGCTGTGAACACCTCTCCATTAACCTTATCCCGAGTTTGTGTTTGCAGATCTCTCTCTAAAAACCATTGCTCACATGTCCTCCAGGATGGGGCCCCTAGAGTCACACCACAAGACTGTGCTTGCCATCCCCAAGGAAACTGGGCCCATCACAGTTGCCCAAACCCTCCTGATTAGGAGAAACCTGGAAGGCTCCTGAGCACATCCCAATATTGGAGGCTGCTCTGGATGCAAATGCACAGTCTGAAACACCCTTATCACCTCCATCCAGGCATACACCCAAATCAATGGTCCTGAGTCAGATAATTGAACCTGACATGGCCCTAGGACCTCATTGGAAGAGGGATTAACTTTTCAGGCACCTGTCCTCAGAGGCCTCTTCTGGAATACCAACTTATGATACAAATTATGGCCCCTGAGCCCCAGGGTGGGAAATCCTCCATGGCCTCTTGAAGCCACCTCTCCATTTGTTGGTCATCATAGACACAAACTCCAGCCTGAGCAAACATCTGACATCCGCCCATATTCAGGCGCTGATATTGGAATCAGCTGCTGCACACTGGAACTGCCTTTCGCTTTGCAATGAATTTAAGCCTAGCTTCAGACTACAATTTCATCCTCACCCTACTGGTCTGCCATATCTCTTGATAGGGAATTCTGGAGCCACAACGCAACATTCTGCCTTCTTCATAGATAGAAGGACCTGGTGAGTCTGCCCATAAACTGCACATGAAGATCAATATACTCATCCCAGGAGGGAACCCCTATTTATAGTTTGCCCTAGCCACTAGTGCTGTGTCTGACAGCGCCTGAGCCCCTACCTCGTGTCAGCAACCCAGAGGGTGGGGCCCACATTAACCATGTGAGACCGGCCATGGCCCAGGGCTGTCATTACTACCCATCCTTGGTATTCAGGCATCTGTCCCCTAGATCTTAGCTGGAATCCCTACCAATGGGGGGACCTGAAGCACAATAGAGAATTCATCCTTCGCCATGGCAGGAATCCTGGCTTTTGGATGGGTGTCCAACCCTAGGAATGGGAACTGGCTGCATGGCTGAGTAGACATCGCCCAATCCTGATGGCCTCCGGGGCACAAGCAGGCATTGGGACCCTCAGCTTGACCATACTTTCAAACAAACGCTCTCAGTTGCACCTCCAGGATCCCGCATTGCAGGCCTGGTATGGCCCTAGGCCTAAATATTAACCCTTGGTGGGATTTTCCAAGCACTTAGACCCAGAGCTCATCTCTGGAATGCCTGTTTTGGGGCACGCCTAAGCTGGAAAACAGTACTCATCCCTTCCCGGAGAAATCCAACAAACTATTGAGAACCGCCAGGATCCTTGAGAGGAGAAATCTCCCATGGATCCTTGAGACAACACCTGCAATAAAGGCCATTCTGGAAATTAAATCCAGATACAATTACCTGTGCTACCACCTTTGAGTTACGTGATTTACAGTTCCAGACTTGCTGCCCTCCTGGTCTATGGATTGGGACTATGATCACCTTGCCACTAACCCTAACCTAAGTTTGTGTTTGCAGACTTCTCTCTCAAAATCATGGCGCACATGTCCTCCAGGATGGGGTCTCTGGAGTCACACCACAGGACAGTTCCTGCAATCCCCAAGGAAACTGCCCATCACAGTTGTCCAAAAACCCCATATAAGTAGAAACCTGCAAGAAACATGAGCCAACCCTAGTATTGGATGCCACTCTGGACACAAATGCACAGTCTGAAACACCCTCATCACCTGCATCCAGTCAGACACCAGAGTCAATGATCCTGAGTCAGAAGATTGAATGACATTCCCCTAGGGCCTCATTCAAACCCTTTATTAGGTTTTCAGGCTTCTGTCCTCAGAGACCTGTTCTGGATTACCAATTTATGATACAACATATGGCCGCTGAGCCCCACAACAGAATATCTCCTGCCCCCAGAAGCAATCCGGGCTCTTGGGCCTGTGTCAAATCCTCAGGCTAGATGAATCCTGCATGGCCCATTAACCACCAGCACATTCTAAGATCTCCCTGGTAACAAACCAACATTTTGACCCATCTTCATGAGGTTCCATGTCCAATCCAGTCTTTATTTCTTCGCCTCAAAGCCACCAGATGCCATGTTCCTTCACTGTCATGGTCAATGAAGGTGTGCTTTCCAGTCACCCATGTGGGAGATCTATGTTATCCGATCTTTCGACATGGGGAACCATGGAGGAAACAAATCAGACTGCCCCTGTCTGGTAGAAGGAAACCTTGCTGTTTGGAGCATCTCAAAAACACCAGATTGGGAAATCCTCCATAACCTCTTGACGCCACCCCTCCATTTTTGTGTCATCATAGACACAAACTCCAGCATGAGCAAATATCTGACATCCACCCTCACTCAAGTGCTGAATATTGGATTCAAACATTGCACACTGGAAATTCCTTTTGCTTGATACAGAATGTAACCATAGCTTAGGTTTACAATTCCATCCTCAGCCTCCTGGTCCACAAGCCCTCTTGATAGTGAATTCTAGAGCCACAAAGCAGCATTCTGCCTTCCCCTTACAAACAAAAAGGGCCTGGTGGTCTGCCCAGAAACCATACATGAGGATCAATCTGCTCGGCACTTGAGGGAACCCCAATTTATAGGCTGCCCTGGGCACTAGTGCTGTGTCTGACAGAGCCTGAGCCAAGACCTAGTGTCAGCCACCCAGTGATCGGGGCCCATATCCACGATTTGATACTGGCCATGGCCCATGTCCATCATCTTTACCCATCCTTGGTATTCAGGCCTCTGTCCCCAGACCTTTGCTGGAATCCCCGCTAATGGGGGAACCTGAAGCACTATAGAGAACTCCTCTTTCCCCATGGCAGGATTCTGGCTGTTGGGATGGTTTTCCAACCCTCAAAGTAGGAGCCAGCTGCATGGCCAATGTGACCACGCCCACTCATGAGGGCCACCTGGGCATAAGCAAGTATTGTGACCCTCAGCCTGAGAATGATTTCAAACAAGCCCTCTCAGTTGCACCTCCAGGATCCTGAATGCAGGCCTGGTAAGCCACTAGGCCCAAATCCTAACACTTGGTGGGATTTTCCAGGGGACCAAACCCAGAGTCCGTCTCTGGAATCCATATTTTGGGGCACCCCTAACATGAAAAACAGCACTCTTCCCTTCCCCGAAAAAGCCACCAACTATTGGGAGCCACCAGGATCCTTAGAGAGGAAAAATCTCCCATGGACCCATGAGGCCACAACTGCATTCTGAGGCCATCCTGCACACAATACAGAGAAAAAAGCCTGTGATTCTGCCTTTGAGTCACCCGATTAACAGTTCCTGAAGAGCTGCCATCCATGTCTATGCATTGGGCCTGTGATAACCTTGCCACTAACCCTAACCCAAGTTTGTGTTTTCAGACGTCCCTCCCAAAACCATGGCTCACATGCCCTCCAGTTTGTGATAACTGGAGCCACACCACGGGATTGTACCTGTCTTCCCAAAGGAAACTGTGATTGTCACTATTAAACAAACCCTCTAGATTAGGAGAACCCTGCAAGTCCCCTAAGCCCAGCCCAATATTGGAGGCCACTCTGGACGCAAATGCACAGTCTGACACACCATATCACCTACATCCAGGCTGATATCCAAGTCAATGGTCCTCAGACAGAAGATTGAACCTGACATGCTCCTAGGATTCACTGGAACACTAGAATAGGTTTTCAGGTATCTGTACTCAGAAGGCTGTTCTGAATATCAATGTATGATACAATATGGTCACTGAGCCACACAAAAGAACATCTCCTGTCCTTAGAAGAAAGCTGTGCTCTGGACCTGTGTCAAACACTCTGGGTAGATGAATACTTCAAGGCCCCCTGACAACAAGCACATTCTATGATCTCCCTGACAACATACCAGCATTGTGACCCATCTTCATGAGACTCCATGACAACTCCAGCCCTTGGTACTTCGGCCCAGAGCCACCAGAATGAAACTGCCATGTTCCTCTGCTGCCATGGTCAATGTAGGTGTACTTTCCAGGCATCCAGCGGGAGTGCTCTGATACCAACTTTCCACATGGGGAACCCTGGAGGAAACAAACCAGACTCCCCTGTACGGTAAAAGGAATCTTTTCTGTATGGAGTATCTCAAGCCTGAGGGTGGGTAATCCTCCATGGCCTCTTGAGGCCACCCATCCATTTGTTGGTCATCATAGACACTAACTCCAGCGTGAGCAATCAACTGACATCTGCACTTACTCAAGTGCTGGATATTTGAATCAGCTGCTACACACTGGAATTGCCTTATGCTTGGCACTGAATTTAAAAGTAGCTTGGCGGGACGCCTGGGTGGCTCAGTTGGTTAAACAGCTGCCTTCGGCTCAGGTCATGATCCCAGCGTCCTGGGATCGAGTCCCACATCAGGCTCCTTGCTCCGCAGGGAGCCTGCTTCTCCGTCTGACTCTGCCTTCCACTCTGTCTGCCTGTGCTTGCTCTCGCTCGCTCTCTGACAAATAAATAAAATCTTGGAAAAAAAAAAAGTAGCTTGGGTTTGCAATTCCATCCTCACCCTGGTGTTCAGTAAGCTCTCTTGATAGGGAATTCTGAAGCCACAACACTGCATTCTGCCTTCCCCATAGCAAGAAAAAAACAGCCTGGAGAGACTGCCCAGAAACCCTACATGAGGATAAATCTACTCGACCCTCGAGTGAACCCCATTTATAGGTTTACCTGGCCACTAGCGCTGAGTCTGACAGAACCTCGTCTCTGACCTCGTGTCAGGACCCAGAGACTGGGCTCCAACTCCAGAATGTGAGACCAGCCATGTCCCAGGGCTGTCATCTCTACCCATTCTTGATTCAGGCATCTGTCCCCAGACATTTGCTGAAATCCCTGCCAATGGGGGAACCAGAAGCACAATAGGGAAATCCTCCTTCCCCATGGCAGGAATGATGGCTCTTGGGATGGGTTTCCAGACCTCAGAGTGGTAGAAAGCTGAATGGCCAATGATAACCCGCCCACTCATGAGGGCCGCCCTGGACACAAGCAGGCATTGTGACCCCCAACATGAGCATGCTTTCAAACAAACACTCTCAGTTGCATTCCAGAATCCAAATTTGCAGGCCTGATATGCCCCTAAGCACAAATCATAACACCTGGTGGGATTTTTCAGGGGCCCAGAAACACAGCCTGTCTCTGGAATCCCTGTTTTGGGACACCCCTAAGATGGAAAATAGCACTCTCCCCTTCGCCAAGAAAGCCACCATAGTATAGGGAGCCGCTAGGATCCTTGAGAGGAAAAATCTCCCATGGATCCATGAGACCACACCTGTATTCTGAGGCCATCCTGGACACAAAAGCCAGATACACAAGCCTGTGCTACCACCTTCAAGGCAACTAATTTATAGTTCCAGACGAGCTGTCCTCCAGGTCTATGCATTGGGCCTGCGATCACCTCACCGCTAACCTTAACCCGAGTTTGTGCTTACAGACTTCTATCCCGAAACCATGGCTCATATTTCCTCCAGGATGGGGTCTCTGGAGCCACACCAAAGGACTGTGCCTGCCATCCCCAAGGAAAATGTGTCCGTCACATTTGCCTAAAACTTCGAGATAAGGAGAAACCTGCAAGGCCCCTGAGCCCACCCCAATACTGGAGGCCCCTCTGGACACAAATGTGCAGTCTGAAATACGCTGATCACCTGAATCCAGGCAGATACCCAAGTCAGTGTTTCTCAGTCAGAAGATTGAACCTGACATGCTCCTATGACCTCATTGTAACCCCTGATTAGGTTTTCAGGCATCTGTAATCAGAGACCTGTTCTGGAGTACCAACTTAAGATACAACATATGGTCCCTGATCCCCACAACAGAACATCTCCTTTCTCTAGATGGAAGCCGTGCTCTTGGAACTGTGTCAAACCCTCAGGGTAGATGAATCCTACTTGGCCCGTAGCCACCAGCAGATTCTAAGATCTCACTGGTAACAAGCCAGCATTGTGAGCCATCTTCATGAGATTCCATGTCAACTACAGGCCTTGGTACTTCACCCCAGAACCTTCAGAAAGAACCTGCCATGTTCCTCAGCTGCAATGTTCAGTGGAAGTGTGCTTTCCAGGCATCCATGTGGGAGTGCTCTGCTACCCAAACTTTCCACATGGGGGACTCTCGAGCAAACAAATCTGACTGCCCTGTCCTGTAGAAGGAAACCTGGCTGTTTAAAGCATCTCACAAGCTCAAGTGTGGGAAATCCTCTATGACCTCTTTTCAACTCCTCTCCATTTGTCGGTCATTATAGACACAAACTCCAGCTTGAGCAAACATCTGACGTCTGCGCTTACTCAGGTGCTGGATATTCGAATCAGCCGCTGCACACTGGAAATGCCATTCGCTTGTCACTGAATTTATTCATAGCTTGGGTTTACAATTCCATCCTCACCCTACTGGTCCACAAGCCCTCATGATAGGGAATTCTGCAGCCACAACACAGCATTCTGCCTTCCCAATAGAAAGAAGAAGGGCCTGGTGAATCTGCCCAGAAACTCCACATTATGATCAGTCTACTTGTCCCTTGAGGGAACCCTGAATTATAGACAGCCCTGGCCCCTAGTGTTGTGTCTGACAGAGCCTAAGCCCCGACCTCGTGTCAGCCACCTAGAAGGCGGGGCCCATATCCCGCATGTTAGACTGGCCACGGAACAGAGCCGTCATCTTTACCCATCCTTGGTATTCAGGCATGTGTCCCCAGACCTTTCCTGGAATCCCTACCAATGAGGGAACCTGAATCACAATAGAGAAATCCTCATTCCCCATGGCAGGATTCCTGTAAGTTCGGAAGGGTGTCCAACACTCAGAGTGTTAGCCTACTGAATGGCCATTGAGACCACCCCCATTCCTGAGGGCCACCCTATGCAAAAGCTTGCATAGTGACCCTCAGCCTGAGCATGCTTTCAAACAAACGCTCTCAGTTGTATCTCCAGGACTTGCATTGGAGGCCTGGTAAGCCCCTATGCCCAAATCATAACCCTTGGTGGGTATTTCCAGGTGCCCAGAGCCAGAGCACTTCTCTGCAATCCCTGTTATGGGACACCCTTAATATGGAAAACAGAACTCTTTCCTCTCTGAGAAAGCCACCACATTATAAGGAGCCGCCAGGATATTTGAGAGGAAATATCACCCATGGACACCTGAGACCACACCTGCATTCTTAGTCCATCGTGGATACACAATCCAGATAAAAAAGCCTGTGCTACCTCCTTTGAGGCATGCGATTTACATTTCACACGGAGCTTCCCTCCAGGAGTATGCATTGGGCCTACAATCACTTCGCCACTAAACCTAACCCGCATTTGTGTTTGCAGACTTCCCTCCCAAAACCATGGCTCTCATGCCCTCCAGCATGGGGTCTCTGGAGCCACACCACAGGACTGTGCCCACCATTGCCAAGGAAACTGTGCCCATCAAATTGCCCTATCTTTCCAGATTAGGAGAATCCTGCAAGGCCCCTGAGCCCACCCCAATACTGGTTGCCACTCTGTACACAAATGCACAGTCTGGAACACCCTGATCACCTACATCTAGGCAGACTTTGAAGTCAATGATACTGAGTCAGAGGATTGAACCTGACATTCCGTTAGGATTTTATTGGAACCCTAGATTAAATTTTCAGGCATCTATCCTCAGAGGCCTGTTCTGCAATACCAAATTATGATACATTTGGTCCGTTAGCCCCACATCAGAACATCTCTGGTCCGAGAAGGAAACCATGCCCTTTGACCAGTGTCAAACTCTCAGGGTAGATGAATCCTACATGGTCCCTTAGCCACCAGCACACTGTAAGGTCTCCATGGTAACAAACCTGCATTATGACCCATCTTCATGAGACTTCATGTCAACTCCAGGCCTTGGTAATTCGCCCAAGAGCCACCAGAACGAATTGGCCATGTTTCTCAGCTGCAATTTTAATGGAGGTGTGCTTTTCAGGCATCCACGTGGGAGTGCTCTGCTACCCAAACTTTCCACATGGGGGACCCTGGAGCAAATAAACCAGTCTCCCCCTGTGTGGTAGAAGGAAACTTTGCTGTTTGAAGCATCTCACAAGCCCCAGCATGTGAAATCCTCCATGGCCTCTTGACGCCACCCCTCCATTCATCGGTCATCATAGACATAAACTCTTTGGACGGGGCCAAACCACCAGAGAGTAAGACTCGTCCATTTCCTATGAAGTCACCCAGAAATTCTACGACCATGAGTGACACGATATCCAGAGACAAAAACTTGAGCAGGAGCCTCACACTCGCCCTTCTTTCAAATCCCGAAGAGTTCTCCTCATGGTCTGTAGATCAGTCCTGCCATACCCATGACCCGAAACATAAGCCGAGTTTGGGTTTTAAGACAACTGTCCAAACAGCCCTGGCCTACACAACCTAAAGGCTCAGGCCCCTGGAGCCAAACCTGAGGACTCTACTAGCCCTCTCCAAGGGAATTGTGTGTGCCCATTCCAATGGCCACAACCCTTCTAATAGGATAAACCTCCAAAGTCCCTGATCCATCTCAATAGTGGTGGCTTCCCAGGAAAAACAGGGGCAATCTGAGCCCAACTGAGCACCTACCTGCACTCAGACCCATAGAAAGATGTCCCCAGAGGTAAAAAGGAAAGAACAGGCCCCTAGGCACTAATCAGATCCATTGCTTTGGTTTCCAGGCATCTCTCCTCAGAGGCCTGGATTTCAAAAGCAGCATATAGCTGTTTCTTGACTCACCCATCAGAAAACATCTCATCTACACATGGGAAACTTGCACATTGGAGCTGTGTCAAAGACTCTGTTTAGGAGAACCCTTTAGGTCCCCAGTGCCACCGCTTCATTCCAAGGTCTCCATAGACACAAAAGCACGTTAGGACCCATCCCCAGGGGTGTCCATTTCAACTCAGCATCCTCGGTTGCTCGCCACAGATCCAGGAGATCTAACCTGTCTTGTTGCTAGGAGACAATTGGAATGCGAGTTGGTCTACCCAGCCATCCATCCTTAGAACCCTGCTCAGAATCATTGGCCTGGAGCCAAACAACTGGTCTCAATTGTGCTGCAGAAGACTCTCTGCAGTTTGGAGCTTCTCACAACTCTCATCGTGGAAAAACACCCATGGCCTCGTGATGCCCGCCCCATTCATGAAGGGGCCATCAGGGTCAGAAACTCCAACCTGAGCGATCGTCTGATCCTCGCCCTGACTTCAGATGCACGAGATCTCGATTCAGGTCTGTAGATTGTGCGTGCCATGGCCTCACCCAGAAACCTAAGCCTAGCTTGTGTTCTCAGACTTTTGTCGTCAGACTACTGGCCCACAAGCCCTCCAGTTTGGCAATCCAGAACTACAACACAGCACTCTGCCGGCCCTCCAGAAGAAAAACATTTTACTCTGGTGCTACCCAGTAACCCCAAATGAGGATCAACCTGCACCAACCTTGGCTGTACCCCAAATACACAGGCTGACCAGGGCACTAATGCCCTTTCTGACACAGCCTGAGCCTGGACCCCCTGGCCCCTCCCAGACAGCTGGCCGCAAACTGAGCACATTGAGCCGCCATGGCCTTAGGTCGTCATCTCTTCCCAACATCAATTTTCAGGTTTCAGAACCTAGAACTTATCTCCAATCACTGCCCAGGGTTGAAGGTGATGCAGAAATCAGAACTCCTTCCCCATGGCAAGAAACCTTGTGGTTGGCATGTTGTCCAACGTTCATTGTAGTTGAAACCAGTGTGGCCCATGAGGCCCCGCCCATGCTGCTGGGCCACATTGGTCACAAACACACATTGTTACGCTCAGGCTGAGCCCAGTCCTCAAGAAAGGCCACTAAGTGGCTGGATGAAGAGATAGCATATTGGGCTTGCCTTGCCCCTAGGCCCCAATTTTTAACCATAGTTCGGGTTGTCACTTCAGTCTTCCCCACCGCTTGGCTTTGGAATTCCTCTTTTGGTGGGACACCTGAGGTAACAAAACTGAAATGAGTCCTCCCATCCCACAGATTGACGAAAAGCAATTGGGAATCGGGCCAAATCCTCAGAGAGGAAGATTCGTCCATGGCCCATGAGGCCTCCCCGACATTCCACGGCCATCGCTGATACAAAATCCAGAGACAAAAGCCTGAGCAAGCGCCTCAGACTCGCACTTTCTTCATATCCTGAAGATTTCTTCTCATGGTTTGTCGATCGGGCCTGACATACCTACGTCCTCAAACCTAAGCTGAGTTTGTGTTTTCAGACTTCTGTCCTCAAAGTCTTGGGCCACCCACCCTCCAGGCTGGGCCCCTGGAGCCACACATTCGGACTGTGCCTACCAATCCATGGGAATTCTGCCCATTCCATGGTCCAAAATCGTACAAATTAGGAGAAACCTCCAAAGTCCCTGAGGCCATCCCAATAGTGTAGGTCGCCCGAAACAAACAAGGGCTGTCTGACACGAGCTGATAATCGACCTCCACTCATACCATAGATGGATGTCCCCAGAGAAGAAGATTGAACCAGACAGGACCCTAGGCCATAATAGGATCCATTGCTTTGGGTTACAGGCATGTGTCCTCAAAAGCCTGATTCCAATACGAGCATAGGGGTTTTCCTGAGGCACCCATCAGAACTCATCTCGTCTCCACAAGGAAATCTGTGCATGGGAGCCATGTCCAAAGCTTAGGAGAGTACTTCAGGATCCCGGTGCCACCTCCCCATTCCAAGGCCCAAATGGACACAAAAACACATTAGGACCCATCCTCACGAAAGTCCATTTCAACTCAGCCACCCTGGTTGCTCCCGCAGAGCCATCAGATCTAAACTGTCTTGTTGCTAGGAGACAATTGGAATGAGAGGCAGGCTTCCCAGGCATCCATCCGCGAACGGTGCTCTGGAGTCATTCTATATGGGATGGCCTGGAGCTGTCCAATAGGTCTCAATTGTCCCGCAGAAGGAATCCTTGAAGGGGGCATCCCACAACTCCCAACGGGGGAAAACCTCAATGGCCTCGAGATTCCGCTCCCTTCATGAAGCGGCCGTCATGCTCAGAAACTCCAACCTGAGCCAACGTCTGATCCTCGCCCTGACTTCAGATGCATGAGATATTGGTTCAGATCTGCAGGGGGTACCTGCCGTGCCCTCGCCCTGAAACCCAAGTCTAGCTTGTCTTCTCAGACTTCCGTCCTCACACTCCTGGCCCCGAAGCCCTCAAGTTTGGCAATTCCGGACCCACAATGCAGCACTCTGCCTGCCCTCTAGAAAAAAAATTATTGCCTCATGAGCTGCCCAGGCACCTTAAATGAGGGTAAACCTACACAGCACTCGACTTTACCCAAATTATAAAGTCTAACCTGGGCACTAATGCGCTGTCGAACACAACCTGAGCCCGGACCTCCTGACCAACACCCAGAAAGCTGACAGCACACTGAGCACATAAAACCCGCCATGGCCTTAGGTCATCATGTCTTCCCTACGTCAGTTTTCAGGCTTCAGACTGAGACCTTATCTCCAATCACTGCCCAGGGGTGAGTGTGATGCAGAAATCAGAACTCCTCCTTACCCATGGCAAGAACCCTGTGGTTGGCACGTTGTCCAACGTTCAGTGTAGGAGAAACCAGCATTCACCCTGAGGCCCCGCCCATTCTTGAGTGCGACGAGGGCATACACACGCACTGTGACCCTAATCATGAGTCCTGTCCTATAGTAAGTCCTCTCAGTGGCTGGACCATTAGATGTCATAATGGGCTTGACATGTCCCTAGGCCCCAATTTTTAACCAGATTTCTGATGGTCCAGTCGCCCCTCCCCAGGGCTCTACTCTGGAATCCCTCATTTGGTGGGACACCGTAGGTTAAAAAAGAAAAACAAAAAAAAAAAAAAAAAAAAAAAAACAGACTTCTTCCAGCCCAGAGAATGAGCCCGAACTCTTTGGACGGGGCCAAACCACCAGAGAGTAAGACTCGTCCATTTCCTATGAAGTCACCCAGAAATTCTACGACCATGAGTGACACGATATCCAGAGACAAAAACTTGAGCAGGAGCCTCACACTCGCCCTTCTTTCAAATCCCGAAGAGTTCTCCTCATGGTCTGTAGATCAGTCCTGCCATACCCATGACCCGAAACATAAGCCGAGTTTGGGTTTTAAGACAACTGTCCAAACAGCCCTGGCCTACACAACCTACAGGCTCAGGCCCCTGGAGCCAAACCTGAGGACTGTACTTGCCCTCTCCAAGGGAATTGTGTGTGCCCATTCCAATGGCCACAACCCTTCTAATAGGATAAACCTCCAAAGTCCCTGATCCATCTCAATAGTGGTGGCTTCCCAGGAAAAACAGGGGCAATCTGAGCCCAACTGAGCACCTACCTGCACTCAGACCCATAGACAGATGTCCCCAGAGGTAAAAAGGAAAGAACAGGCCCCTAGGCACTAATCAGATCCATTGCTTTGGTTTCCAGGCATCTCTCCTCAGAGGCCTGGATTTCAAAAGCAGCATATAGCTGTTTCTTGACTCACCCATCAGAAAACATCTCATCTACACATGGGAAACTTGCACGTTGGAGCTGTGTCAAAGCCTCTGTTTAGGAGAACCCTTTAGGGCCCCAGTGCCACCGCTTCATTCCAAGGTCTCCATAGACACAAAAGCACGTTAGGACCCATCCCCAGGGGTGTCCATTTCAACTCAGCATCCTCGGTTGCTCGCCACAGATCCAGGAGATCTAACCTGTCTTGTTGCTAGGAGACAATTGGAATGCGAGTTGGTCTACCCAGCAATCCATCCTTAGAACCCTGCTCAGAATCATTGGCCTGGAGCCAAACAACTGGCCTCAATTGTCCTGCAGAAGACTCTCTGCAGTTTGGAGCTTCTCACAACTCTCATCGTGGGAAAACACCCATGGCCTCGTGATGCCCGCCCCATTCATGAAGGGGCCATCATGGTCAGAAACTCCAACCTGAGCGATCGTCTGATCCTCGCCCTGACTTCAGATGCACGAGATCTCGATTCAGGTCTGTAGATTGTGTGTGCCATGGCCTCACCCAGAAACCTAAGCCTAGCTTGTGTTCTCAGACTTTTGTCGTCAGACTACTGGCCCACAAGCCCTCCAGTTTGGCAATCCAGAACTACAACACAGCACTCTGCCGGCCCTCCAGAAGAAAAACATTGTCCTCTGGGGCTACCCAGTAACCCCAAATGAGGATCAACCTGCACCGACCTTGGCTGTACCCAAAATAAACAGCCTGACCAGGGCTCTAATGCCCTTTCTGGTACAGCCTGAGCCTGGACCCCCTGGCCCCTCCCAAACAGCTGGCCGCAAACTGAGCACATCGAGCCGCCATGGCCTTAGTTCGTCATCTCTTCCCAACCTCGGTTTCCAGGTTTCAGAACCTAGACCTTATCTCCAATCACTGCACAAAGTTGAAGGTGATGCAGAAATCAGAACTCCTTCCCCATGGCAAGAAACCTTGTGGTTGGCATGTTGTCCAACGTTCAGTGTGGTTAAAACCAGTGTGGCCCATGTGGCCCCGCCCATGCTCGCGGGCCACATTGGTCACAAACACACATTGTGACCCTCAGGCTGAGCCCAGTCCTCAAGTAAGGCCACTCAGTGGCTGGATGAAGAGATAGCATATTGGGCTTGCCATGCCCCTAGGCCCCAATTTTTAACCATAGTTCGGGTTGTTCCTTCAGTCTTCCCCACGGCTTGGCTTTGGAATTCCTCTTTTGGTGGGACACCTGAGGTAACAAAACTGAAATGAGTCCTCCCATCCCACAGTTTGACGAAAAGCAATTGGGAATCGGGCCAAATCCTCAGAGAGGAAGATTCGTCCGTGGCCCATGAGGCCTCCCCGACATTCCACGGCCATCGCTGATACAAAATCCAGAGACAAAAGCCTGAGCAAGCGCCTCAGACTCGCACTTTCTTCATATCCTGAAGAGTTCTTCTCATGGTTTGTAGATCGGGCCTGCCATACCTACGTCCCCAAACCTAAGCTGAGTTTGTGTTTTCAGACTTCTGTCCTCAAAGTCTTGGGCCACCCACCCTCCAGGCTGGGCCCCTGGAGCCACACATTCGGACTGTGCCTACCAATCCATGGGAATTCTGCCCATTCCATGGTCCAAAATCGTACAAATTAGGAGAAACCTCCAAAGTCCCTGAGGCCATCCCAATAGTGTAGGTCGCCCAGAACAAACAAGGGCTGTCTGACACCAGCTGATAATCGACCTATACTCATAACAGAGATGGTTGTCCCCAGAGAAGAAGATTGAACCAGACAGGACCCTAGGCCATAATAGGATCCATTGCTTTGGGATACAGGCATGTGTCCTCAAAAGCCTGATTCCAATACGAGCATATGTGTTTTCCTGAGGCACCCATCAGAACTCATCTCTTCTCCACAAGGAAACCTGTGCATGGGAGCCATGTCCAAAGCTTAGGAGAGTACTTCAGGGTCCCGGTGCCACCGCCCCATTCCAAGGCCCTCATGGACACAAAAGCACATTAGGACCCATCCTCAGGAAAGTCCATTTCAACTCAGCCACCCCGGTTGCTCCCGCAGAGCCATCAGATCTAAACTGTCTTGTTGCTAGGAGACAATTGGAATGCGAGGCGGGCTTCCCAGGCATCCATCCGCGAACGGTGCTCTGGAGTCATTCCATATGGGATGTCCTGGAGCTGTCCAACAAGTCTTAATTGTCCCGCAGAAGGAATCCTTGAAGGGGGCATCCCACAACTCCCAACGTGGGAAAACCTCAATGACCTCGAGATTCCGCTGCCTTCAAGAAGCGGCAGTCATGCTCAGATTCTCCAACCTGAGCCATAGTCTGATACTTGCCCTGACTTCAGATGCATGAGATATTTTTTCAGATCTGCATGGGGTACATGCCGTGCCCTCGCCCTGAAACCCAAGTCTAGCTTGTCTTCTCAGACTTCCGTCCTCATACTCCTTGTTCCGAAGCCCTCAAGTTTGGCAATTTCGGATCCACAATGAGGCACTCTGCCTGCCCTCTAGAAAAAAAAATTATTGCCTCATGAGCTGCCCAGGCACCTTAAATGAGGGTAAACCTACACAGCACTCAACTTTACCCAAATTTTATAGTCTAACCAGGGCACTAATGCACTGTCGAACACAACCTGAGCCCGGACCTCCTGACCAACACCCAGAAAGCTGACCGCACACTGAGCACAAAAAACCCGCCATGGCCTTAGGTCATCATCTCTTCCTTACCTCAGTTTTCAGGCTTCAGAACCGAGACCTTATCTCCAATCACTGCCCAGGGGTGAGTGTGATGTAGAATTCAGAACTCCTCTTTACCCATGGCAAGAACCCTTGTGGTTGGCACGTTGTCCAACGTTCAGAGTAGAAGAAACCAGCATTCACCCTGAGGCCCCGCCCATTCTTGAGTGCGACGAGGGCATACACAAACATTGTGACCCTCAGCTTGAGTTCTGTAGTCTAGTAAGTCCTCTCAGTGGCTGGAACATTAGATGTCATAATGGGCTTGACATGTCCCTAGGCCCCAATTTTTAACCAGATTTCTGATTGTCCAGTCGCCCATCCCCAGGGCTCTACTCTGGAATCCCTCATTTGGTGGGACACCGGAGGTTAAAAAAGAAAAACAACAAAAAAAAAAAAAAAAAAAAAAAACAGACTTCTTCCAGCCCAAAGAATGACCCCAAACTCTTTGGACGGGGCCAAACCACCAAAAAGTAAGACTCGTCCATTTCCCATGAAGTCACCCAGAAATTCCACGACCATGAGTGACATGATATCCAGAGACAAAAACTTGAGCAGGAGCCTCACACTCGCCCTTCTTTCAAATCCCGAAGAGTTCTCCTCATGGTCTGTAGATCAGTCCTGCCATACCTATGACCCGAAACATAAGCCGAGTTTGTGTTTTCAGACAACTTTCCAAATAGCCCTGGCCAACACAACCTACAGGCTCAGGCCCCTGGACACAAAACTGAGGACTGTACTTGCCCTCTCCAAGGGAATTGTGTGTGCCCATTCCAATGGCCACAACCCTTCTAATAGGATAAACCTCCAAAGTCCCTGATCCATCTCAATAGTGGTGGCTTCCCAGGAAAAACAGGGGCAATCTGAGCCCAACTGAGCACCTACCTGCACTCAGACCCATAGCAGATATCCCCAGAGGTAAAAAGAAAAGAACAGGCCCTAGGCACTAATCAGATCCATTGCTTTGGTGTCCAGGCATCTCTCCTCAGAGGCCTGGATTTCAAAAGCAGCATATAGCTGTTTCGTGACTCACCCATCAGAAAACATCTCATATACACATGGGAAACTTGCACGTTGGAGCTGTGTCAAAGCCTTTGTTTAGGAGAACCCTTTAGGGCCCCAGTGCCACCGCTTCATTCCAAGGTCTCCATAGACAAAAAAGCACGTTAGGACCCATCCCCAGGGGTGTCCATTTCAACTCAGCATCCTCGGTTGCTCCTCACAAATCCAGGAGATCTAACCTGTCTTGTTGCTAGGAGACAATTGGAATGCGAGGTGGGCTACCCAGCCATCCATCCTTAGAACCCTGCTCAGAATCATTGGCCTGGAGCCAAACAACAGGTCTCAATTGTCCTGCAGAAGACTATCTGCAGTTTGGAGCTTCTCACAACTCCCATCGTTGGAAAGCCCCTTGGCCTCGTGATGACCCCCCATTTATGAACGGGCCATCAGGGACAGAAACTCCTACCTGAGCGATCGTCTGATCCTCGCCCTGACTTCAGATGCACGAGATCTCGATTCAGGTCTGTAGATTGTGTGTGCCATGGCCTCACCCAGAAACCTAAGCCTAGCTTGTGTTCTCAGACTTTTGTCTTCAGACTACTGGCCCACAAGCCCTCCAGTTTGGCAATCCAGAACTACAACACAGCACTCTGCCGGCCCTCCAGAAGAAAAACTTTGTCCTCTGGGGCTACCCAGTCATCCCAAATGAGGATCAACCTGCACCGGCCTTGGCTGTACCCCAAATACATAGGCTGACCAGGGCACTAATGCCCTTTCTGACACAGCCTGATCCTGGACCCCCTGGCCCCTGCCAGACAGCTGTCCGCACACTGAGCACATCGAGCCGCCATGGCCTTAGGTCGTCATCTCTTCCCAACCTCAGTTTTCAGGTTTCAGAACCTAGACCTTATCTCCAATCACTGCCCAGGGTTGAAGATGATGCAGAAATCAGAACTCCTTCCCCATGGCAAGAAACCTTGTGGTTGGCATGTTGTCCAACGTTCAGTGTAGTTGAAACCAGTGTGGCCCATGAGGCCCCGCCCATGCTCGCGGGCCACATTGTTCACAAGCACACATTGTGACCCTCAGGCTGAGCCCAGTCCTCAAGTAAGGCCACTCAGTGGCTGGATGAAGAGATAGCATATTGTGCTTGCCATGCCCGTAGGCCCCAATTTTTAACCATAGTTCAGGTTGTCCCTTCAGTCTTCCCCACGGCTTTGCTTTGGAATTTCTCTTTTGGTGGGACACCTGAGGTAACAAACCTGAAAGGAGACCTCCCATCCCACAGATTGACGAAAAGCAATTGGGAATCGGGCCAAATCCTCAGAGAGGAAGATTCGTCCATGGCCCATGAGGCATCCCCGACATTCCACGGAGATCGCTGATACAAATTCCAGAGACAAATGCCTGAGCAAGCGCCTCAGACTCACTCTATATTCAAATCTTCATGAGTTCTTCTCATGGTTTGTAGATTGGGCCTGCCATACCGATGTCCCCAAAGAAAGCTGAGTTTGAGTATCGGAATCACAATCAGAACTCTGCCTTCCACATGGCTGTAATGCTTGTTCTTCGCATGGAGTCACACCTTCACGTGGGAAACCCTTCATGGCCCCTGATGCCACGCCCAAACATGAGTGCTGCTTGGGCACAAATTCACACTGTGACCCTAGCATGAGCCCCATGACAAAGAAAGGCCTGTCAGGTTCGGGACGAAGATCCTGCATTTAGTCCTTGCCATGCACATAGTCACCCAGGACTAACTAGATGGTGTGTATTCCAGTTGAGGGAACCCACTGCTGTGCTCTAGAGTCCCTCTCCTGGGAGGTCCTTTGTGGCAGAAAACAGTACTCTTCACTTCCCACAGAATGAACCCAAACACTTGGGAGCTTGGACAATCCCCCGAGAGGAAGGCTCTTCCTCGGACCCTGAGGCAACCCCTACCCTGATCGGACACTGTGAACGCAACACCCAGAGACAAAAGCCTGAGCGACTGCCTCCCACTTGCCCTCCTTTGATATCCAGAGGATCTCCCCTCACGGACTGGAGATCAGGCCTGCCATTACCTTGGCCCCTACCTGAGCCAAGTTTTCTCTTTCAGACATCAGTCCCCAGAGCCCTGGAAAACACAGCCTCTAGGCTGGGTCCTCTGGAGCCATACCACAGGACTGTGCCTACTCTCTCCTGGGAAACTGTGTCCATTCCTTTGGCCACACACCTCCAGAATATGAGAAACCTCAAGGCCCCCGAGGTCATCCCACTACTGGGAGCCTCCCTGGACACACAGGGGCATTCGGACACAATCTGAGCAGCTACCTCCACGAAGGCATGCACACAGATGTCAACAGAGATAGAAGGTTGAGCCGGACAGGCCCTTAGGCCCTAATCTCAACTCTTGCTTTGGGTTCCAGGTGTTACTCCTCAGAGGCTTTGGTTCGAAGAACAGGATATGGGGCTTTCCTGAGGCACTGAACAGAACTCCTCTCGTCTCCACATGGGAAGCTTCCTTGTTGTAGCTGTGCCAAACGCCTCAGTTTGGAAAACCCTGCAGAGTCCCCGAGCCACCTCCACATTCCAAGGTCCCCCAGGCCACCAAGCCACAGTAGAACTCATCTTCAGGAGAGTCCATTTCAACTCTCCCCTCTAGGTAGCTCACCCAGGAACCTGCAGATTGAGCCTGACTTGTCCTGACTAAACAGTGGGAATATGAGGTGGCGTTCCCAGGCATCCATGCTTTGACACCTGCTCTCGAGTCTTTCCGTATGGGGCCTCCTGGAACCATCCAATAGGACTCGACTGTCGAGAAGAAGGAAATCTTGAGGTTTGGAGTAGTTCACAAATCCCATCGTAGGCAAACCTCCTTGGCTTCATGAAGCCCCCACACCCTTCAGGAAGAGGACATGCTGGACAAAAACTCTAGCCTGAGGCACGTCTCATACTTGACATGACCTCAGTGCAGGAGATCTCGATTCAGCCTCTGCAGAGTGGGCCTGCCGTGCCCTCGGTCCCAAACCTCACGCTAGCTTGTGTTTTCAGACTTCCTTCCTCACACTCCTGGAAAACAAGACCTCCGGACTAGGAACTCCAGAACCAAAACCCAGCCCAGTGTCTGCCCAACGGAAGAAAAACGTTTCCCTGTGGGGCTCTCCAGAAAACCCAGATGAGGATCAACCTGCTCGGGCCTCGACGGTACCCGAACTGGATAGGCTGCTCTGGGCACCCATGCTCTGTCTGACACAGCCTGAAGCCAGACGTCCAGACAGACAAGGAGACAGCTGGCCGCACACCCACACTTCGGACACGCCATGGTCTTATGCCGTCACCTCTTCCTAACCTTGGTTTTCAGATATCTGAACCTAGACATCATATCAATTCTCCACACAGCTGGGTATCGCAAGCACAAAACAGAAGTCCTGCTTCCCCATGGCTGTAAAGCTTGCTCTTGGCATGGAGTAACACCTTCAGGGTGGGAGAAACCTTCATGGCCCCTGATGCCACGCAAAACGTGAGTGCTGATTGGGAACAAATTCACACTGTGACCCTCAGCATGAGCCCCATGTCAAAGAAAGGCCTCTCAGGGCTTGGACAAAGAGCGCGCATATGGGGCTTGCCAAGCCCCTATGCACCCAATCCTCACCACGTTTTGAATTTTCCAGTCGCCATGCCCGTACCTGGGGCTCTACCCTGAATCCCTTTCTTGGAGAGACCCATGAGCCAGACAACACGACTCCACCCTTCCCACAAAACGACCCCAATCTTGGGAGCTGGGACAAATCCCCAGAGAGGGATACTCGTCCACAGTACCTGAGGCCACCCCTCAAATCCACGGATATCCCGGACACAACATACAGAGACAAAAGCCTGTTGGAACGCCTCTCACTCGCTCTTGTTTCAGAGGCCCAGGAGCTCCCTCTCGGGCTGTACATCCGGCCTGCCATACCCTAGGCGCCACTCATAAGCTGAGTTTGTGTATTCCGAATTCTGTGCCCACAGCCTGGACCCACACAACATCCAGGCTAGGGCCTCTGGACCAAACAGCGAAAGATTGTGCCTGCCCTCTCCAAGGAAAGTGTGCCCAATCCATTGACCACAACCCTACAGGTTAGGGAAAAGCTCCAAGGCCCCTGAGGCCATCAATAGTATAGGCCCCCCTGGACTAAGAGGGGTTCTCTGACACCAGCGGAGCAACTATCTCCACTTAGACTCTCAGACAGTGTCCCCAGAGACAGAAGGTTGAAATGGACAGGCCCCCAGGCCCTAATCTGAACCTTAGCTTTGGTTTCCATGTTTCCGTTCTCAGAGGACTGTTTTCGTAGACCAGCACATGGGGCTTTTCTGAGGCACCAAACCAAACCTCTCTCATCTCCACATGGGCAGCTTTCTTACTGGGATGTATCAAACACTTCAGGTAGGAGAGTTCCGCAGGGCCACTGAACAACCAGCACATTCCAAGGTCTCCATGGACCCAAACGCACATTATGACGCATCCTCAGGAGAGGCCATTTCAACTCAGCCCCCTGGGTCGCGTGTTCCAGAGGCAGCAGA
The DNA here is from genome assembly GCF_964662115.1 of Mustela nivalis. Classification (NCBI taxonomy): domain Eukaryota; kingdom Metazoa; phylum Chordata; class Mammalia; order Carnivora; family Mustelidae; genus Mustela; species Mustela nivalis. Next base: position 313,458 of record NW_028136507.1, on the reverse strand, counting down.
TCAAACATATCTTGTCGCTAATAGCCAATGGGAATGCGAGGCATGCTGTACAGGGTTCCATCCTTCGAACCCTGCTCTCCAGTCCTTCCATATGGTATGTCCTGGAGCCATGCAACAGGACTCGAATGTCCCGCAGAAGGAAACCTTGTGGTTTGGGGCAAACTCCAAACTAGGCGTGGGAAAACTTCCTTGGCCTCATGAGGCCCCCACTTCATGAAGGTGCCATCATGGACACATACTGCAGCCTCAGCCAACGTCTGATCCTCAGCCTGACTTCAGATGCAGGAGATTTTGATTCAGCCTCTGCAGAGTGGGCCTGCTCTGCCCTTGGCTCCAATCCTCACACTAGCTTGTGTTTTCAGACTTCCGTCCTCACACTCCTGGCCCACAAACCCTCCCTACTGGGAATTCTGGGGCCACAATGAAGCACTGTGCCTGCATCCCAGGAGAAAAACATTGTCTATGGCGCTGCCCAGAAACCCCAAATGAGGATCAAACTGCTTGGCCCTTGGCAACACCCCAATTGCATAGGCTACCTTAAACAGTGATGCTCTGTCGCAAATAGCCTGAGCCCAGACCTTCCAACAGACACCGAAACAGCTGGCTGCACACCCAGCACATTGGACCCGCCACTGCCTTAGGCCACCATCCATTCCCAACCTGGGTTTTCAGTCATCGGAACCTAGACCTTATCTCCAATCCCTGCACTGGGGGGAAACTGATGCACAAGTCAGAACCCCTCCTTCCCCCTGGCAAGAAACCTTGCTGCTGACAGTGAGTCAAACCTTCAGTGAAGGAGAAAACGGCATGGCCCATGAGGCCACGCCCAAGCGTGAGGGCCGCCTTGGGCACAAACACACATTGTGACCCTCAGCGTGAGTACCTTATTCAAGTAACGCCTCTCAGTGACTGGACCAAGAGCCCGCATATGTGGCTTGCCATGCCCATAGGCACCCAGGACTAACTAGATGGTGTGTATTCCAGTTGAGGGAACCCACTGCTGTGCTCTAGAGTCCCTCTCCTGGGGTGTCCCCTGTGGCAGAAAACAGTACTCTTCATTCCCACAGAATGAACACAAACACTTGGGAGCTTGGACAATCCCCCGAGAGGAAGGCTCTTCCTCGGCCTCTGAGACAACCCCTACCCTGACCGGACACTGTAAACGCAACACCCAGAGACAAAAGCCTGAGTGACTGCCTCCCACTTGCCCTCCTTTGATTTCCAGAGGATCTCCCCTCACGGACTAGAGATCAGGCCTGCCATTACATTGGCCCCTTGCTGAGCCAAGTTTGCTTTTTCAGACATCTGTCCCCACAGCCCTGGCAAACACAGCCTCTAGGCTGGGTCCTCTGGAGCCATACCACAGGACCGTGCCTGCTCTCTCCTGGGAAACTGTGTCCATTCCTTTGGCCACACACCTCCAGAATATGAGAAACCTCAAGGCCTCCGAGGACATCCCACTACTGGGAGCCTCACTGGACTCACAGGGGCATTCGGACACAAGCTGAGCAGCTACATCCATGAATGCATGCACACAGATGTCAACAGAGATAGAAGGTTGAGCCGGACAGGCCTTTAGGCCGTAGTCTCAACTCTTGCTTTGGTTTCCAGGTGTCACTCCTCAGAGGCTTTGGTTCGAAGAACAGGGTATGGGGCTTTCCTGAGGCACGGAACAGAACTCCTCTCGTCTCCACATGGGAAGTTTCCTTGTTGGAGCCGTGTCAAACACCTCATGTTGGAGAATCCTGCAGAGTCCCTGAGCCACCTCCACATTCCAAGGTCTCACAGGCCACCAAGCCACAGTAGGACTCATCTTCAGGAGAGTCCATTTCAACTCTCCCCTCTGGGTAGCTCACCCAGGAGCCCACAGATTGAGCCTGCCTTGTCCTGACTAAAGAGTGGGAATATGAGGTGGCGTTCCCAGGCATCCATGCTTAGACACCTGCTCTCGAGTCTTTCCATATGGGGCCTCTTGGAACCATCCAATAGGACTCGACTGTCGTGCAGAAGGTAACCTTCAGTTTTGGAGCAGTTCACAAATCCCATCGTAGCCAAAACTTTCTGGCCTCATGAAGCCCCCACACCCTTCAGGAAGAGGCCATGCTGGACAAGAACTCTAGCCTGAGGCACGTCTCATAGTTGACATGACCTCAGTGCAGGAGATCTCGATTCAGCCTCTGCAGAGTGGGCCTGCCGTGCCCTCGGTCCCAAACCTCACGCTAGCTTGTGTTTTCAGACTTCCTTCCTCACACTCCTGGCAAACAAGCCCTCTGGACTAGGAACTCCGGAACCAAAACCCAGCCCAGTGTCTGCCCAACGGAAAAAAAACGTTTCCCTGTGGGGCTCTCTAGAAAACCCAATGAGGATCAACCTGCACTGTCCTCGACGGTACCCGAACTGGATAGGCTGCTCTGGGCACTCATGCTCTGTCTGACACAGCCTGAAGCCAGACGTCCAGACAGACAAGGAGACAGCTGGCCGCACACCCAGCACTTCGGACACGCCATGGTCTTATGCCGTCACCTCATCCTAACCTAGGTTTTCAGATATCTGAACCTAGACATTATATCAATTCTCCACACAGCTGGGTATAGCAAGCACAAAACAGAACTCCTCCTTCCCCATGGCTGTCAAGCTTGCTCTTGGCATGGAGTCACACCTTCAGGGTGGGAGAAACCTTCATGGCCCCTGAAGCCACGCCCAAACTTGAGTGCTGCTTGGGCACAAATTCACACTGTGACCCTCAGCATGAGCCCCATGTCAAAGAAAGGCCTGTCAGGCCCTGGACCAAGAGCCCACATATGGGGCTTGCCAAGCCCCTATGCACCCAATCCTCACCACGGTTTGAAATTTCCAGTCGCCCCGCCCGTACCTGGAGCTCTGCTCTGAAATCCCTTTCTTGGAGAGACCCATGAGCCAGACAACACGACTCCACCCTTCCCACAAAATGACCCCAAACTCTTGGGAGCTGGGACAAATCCCCAGAGAGGGATACTCGACCACAGTACCTGAGGCCACCGCTCCAATCCACGGCTATCCCGGACACAACATCCAGAGACAAAAGCCTGAAGGAACGCCTCCCACTCGCCCTTGTTTCTGAGGCCCAGGAGCTCCCTCTCGGGCTGTACATCCGGCCGGCCATACCCTAGGCGCCACTCATAAGCTGAGTTTGTGTATTCAGACTTCTGTGCCCACAGCCTGGACCCACACAACATTCAGGCTAGGGCCTCTGGACCAAACAGCGAAAGATTGTGCCTGCCCTCTCCAAGGAAAGTGTGCCCAATCCATTGACCACAACCCTACAGGTTAGGGAAAAGCTCCAAGGTCCCTGAGGCCATCAATAGTATAGGCCACCCTGGACTAAGAGGGGTTCTCTGACACCAGCGGAGCAACTATCTCCACTTAGACTCTCAGACAGTGTCCCCAGAGACAGAAGGTTGAAATGGACAGGCCCCCAGGCCCTAATCTGAACCTTAGCTTTGGTTTCCATGTTTCCGTTCTCAGAGGACTGTTTTCGTAGACCAGCACATGGGGCTTTTCTGAGGCACCAAACCAAACATCTCTCATCTCCACATGGGCAGCCTTCTTACTGGGATGTATCAAACACTTCAGGTAGGAGAGTTCCGCAGGGCCACTGAACAACCAGCACATTCCAAGGTCTCCATGGACCCAAACGCACATTATGACGCATCCTCAGGAGAGGCCATTTCAACTCAGCCCGCTGGGTCGCGTGTTCCAGAGGCAGCAGATCAAACATATCTTGTCGCTAATAGCCAATGGGAATGCGAGGCATGCAGTACAGGGATCCATCCTTCGAACCCTGCTCTCCAGTCCTTCCATATGATATGTCCTGGAGCCATGCAACAGGACTCGAATGTCCCGCAGAAGGAAACCTTGTGGTTTGGGGCAACCTCCAAACTCAGCATGGGAAAACTTCCTTGGCCTCATGAGGCCCCCACTTCATGAAGGTGCCATCATGGACACATACTCCAGCCTCAGCCAACGTCTGATCCTCAGCCTGACTTCAGATGCAGGAGATTTTGATTCAGCCTCTGCAGAGTGGGCCTGCTCTGCCCTTGGCTCCAATCCTCACACTAGCTTGTGTTTTCAGACTTCCGTCCTCACACTCCTGGCCCACAAACCCTCCCTACTGGGAATTCTGGGGCCACAATGAAGCACTGTGCCTGCCTCCCAGGAGAAAAACCTTGTCTATGGCGCTGCCCAGAAACCCCAAATGAGGATCAAACTGCTTGGCCCTCGGCAACACCCCAATTGCATAGGCTACCTTAAACAGTGATGCTCTGTCGCAAATAGCCTGAGCCCAGACCTTCCAACAGACACCGACAGAGCTGGCTGCACACCCAGCACATTGGACCCGCCACTGCCTTAGGCCACCATCCATTCCCAACCTGGGTTTTCAGTCATCGGAACCTAGACCTTATCTCCAATCCCTGCACAGGGGGGAACCTGATGCACAAGTCAGAACCCCTCCTTCCCCATGGCAAGAAACCTTGCTGCTGGCAGTGAGTCAAACCTCCAGTGTAGGAGAAAACGGCATGGCCCATGAGGCCACGCCCAAGCGTGAGGGCCGCCTTGGGCACAAACACACATTGTGACCCTCAGCGTGAGTACCTTATTCAAGTAACGCCTCTCAGTGACTGGACCAAGAGCCCGCATATGTGGCTTGCCATGCCCATAGGCACCCAGGACTAACTAGATGGTGTGGATTCCAGTTGAGGGAACCCACTGCTGTGCTCTAGAGTCCCTCTCCTGGGGTGTCCCCTGTGGCAGAAAACAGTACTCTTCATTCCCACAGAATGAACACAAACACTTGGGAGCTTGGACAATCCCCCGAGAGGAAGGCTCTTCCTCGGCCTCTGAGACAACCCCTACCCTGACCGGACACTGTAAATGCAACACCCAGAGACAAAATCCTGAGTGACTGCCTCCCACTTGCCCTACTTTGATTTCCAGAGGATCTCCCCTCACGGACTAGAGATCAGGCCTGCCATTACATTGGCCCCTAGCTGAGCCAAGTTTGCTTTTTCAGACATCTGTCCCCACAGCCCTGGCAAACACAGCCTCTAGGCTGGGTCCTCTGGAGCCAGAGCACAGGACCGTGCCTGCTCTCTCCTGGGAAACTGTGTCCATTCCTTTGGCCACACACCTCCAGAATATGAGAAACCTCAAGGCCTCCGAGGACATCCCACTACTGGGAGCCTCACTGGACTCACAGGGGCATTCGGACACAAGCTGAGCAGCTACATCCATGAATGCATGCACACAGATGTCAACAGAGATAGAAGGTTGAGCCGGACAGGCCTTTAGGCCGTAGTCTCAACTCTTGCTTTGGTTTCCAGGTGTCACTCCTCAGAGGCTTTGGTTCGAAGAACAGGGTATGGGGCTTTCCTGAGGCACGGAACAGAACTCCTCTCGTCTCCACATGGGACGTTTCCTTGTTGGAGCCGTGTCAAACACCTCATGTTGGAGAATCCTGCAGAGTCCCTGAGCCACCTCCACATTCCAAGGTCTCCCAGGCCACCAAGCCACAGTAGGACTCATCTTCAGGAGAGTCCATTTCAACTCTCCCCTCTGGGTAGCTCACCCAGGAGCCCGCAGATTGAGCCTGCCTTGTCCTGACTAAAGAGTGGGAATATGAGGTGGCGTTCCCAGGCATCCATGCTTAGACACCTGCTCTCGAGTCTTTCCATATGGGGCCTCTTGGAACCATCCAATAGGACTCGACTGTCGTGCAGAAGGTAACCTTCAGTTTTGGAGCAGTTCACAAATCCCATCGTAGGCAAAACTTTCTGGCCTCATGAAGCCCCCACACCCTTCAGAAAGAGGCCATGCTGGACAAGAACTCTAGCCTGAGGCACGTCTCATAGTTGACATGACCTCAGTGCAGGAGATCTCGATTCAGCCTCTGCAGAGTGGGCCTGCCGTGCCCTCGGTCCCAAACCTCACGCTAGCTTGTGTTTTCAGACTTCCTTCCTCCAACTCCTGGCAAACAAGCCCTCTGGACTAGGAACTCCGGAACCAAAACCCAGCCCAGTGTCTGCCCAACGGAAAAAAAACGTTTCCCTGTGGGGCTCTCCAGAAAACCCAATGAGGATCAACCTGCTCGGTCCTCGAAGCCACGCCCAAACTTGAGTGCTGCTTGGGCACAAATTCACACTGTGACCCTCAGCATGAGCCCCATGTCAAAGAAAGGCCTGTCAGGCCCTGGACCAAGAGCCCTCATTCGGGGCTTGCCAAGCCCCTATGCACCCAATCCTCACCACGGTTTGAATTTTCCAGTCGCCCCGCCCGTACCTTGAGCTCTGCTCTGAAATCCCTTTCTTGGAGAGACCCATGAGCCAGACAACACGACTCCACCCTTCCCACAAAATGACCCCAAAGTCTTGGGAGCTGGGACAAATCCCCAGAGAGGGATACTCGTCCACAGTACCTGAGGCCACCGCTCCAATCCACGGCTATCCCGGACACAACATCCAGAGACAAAAGCCTGAAGGAACGCCTCCCACTCGCCCTTGTTTCAGAGGCCCAGGAGCTCCCTCTCGGGCTGTACATCCGGCCCGCCATACCCTAGGCGCCACTCATAAGCTGAGTTTGTGTATTCAGACTTCTGTGCCCACAGCCTGGACCCACACAACATCCAGGCTAGGGCCTCTGGACCAAACAGCGAAAGATTGTGCCTGCCCTCTCCAAGGAAAGTGTGCCCAATCCATTGACCACAACCCTACAGGTTAGGGAAAAGCTCCAAGGTCCCTGAGGCCATCAATAGTATAGGCCACCCTGGACTAAGAGGGGTTCTCTGACACCAGCGGAGCAACTATCTCCACTTAGACTCTCAGACAGTGTCCCCAGAGACAGAAGGTTGAAATGGACAGGCCCCCAGGCCCTAATCTGAACCTTAGCTTTGGTTTCCATGTTTCCGTTCTCAGAGGACTGTTTTCGTAGACCAGCACATGGGGCTTTTCTGAGGCACCAAACCAAACATCTCTCATCTCCACATGGGCAGCCTTCTTACTGGGATGTATCAAACACTTCAGGTAGGAGAGTTCCGCAGGGCCACTGAACAACCAGCACATTCCAAGGTCTCCATGGACCCAAACGCACATTATGACGCATCCTCAGGAGAGGCCATTTCAACTCAGCCCGCTGGGTCGCGTGTTCCAGAGGCAGCAGATCAAACATATCTTGTCGCTAATAGCCAATGGGAATGCGAGGCATGCAGTACAGGGATCCATCCTTCGAACCCTGCTCTCCAGTCCTTCCATATGATATGTCCTGGAGCCATGCAACAGGACTCGAATGTCCCGCAGAAGGAAACCTTGTGGTTTGGGGCAACCTCCAAACTCAGCGTGGGAAAACTTCCTTGGCCTCATGAGGCCCCCACTTCATGAAGGTGCCATCATGGACACATACTCCAGCCTCAGCCAACGTCTGATCCTCAGCCTGACTTCAGATGCAGGAGATTTTGATTCAGCCTCTGCAGAGTGGGCCTGCTCTGCCCTTGGCTCCAATCCTCACACTAGCTTGTGTTTTCAGACTTCCGTCCTCACACTCCTGGCCCACAAACCCTCCCTACTGGGAATTCTGGGGCCACAATGAAGCACTGTGCCTGCCTCCCAGGAGAAAAACCTTGTCTATGGCGCTGCCCAGAAACCCCAAATGAGGATCAAACTGCTTGGCCCTCGGCAACACCCCAATTGCATAGGCTACCTTAAACAGTGATGCTCTGTCGCAAATAGCCTGAGCCCAGACCTTCCAACAGACACCGACAGAGCTGGCTGCACACCCAGCACATTGGACCCGCCACTGCCTTAGGCCACCATCCATTCCCAACCTGGGTTTTCAGTCATCGGAACCTAGACCTTATCTCCAATCCCTGCACAGGGGGGAACCTGATGCACAAGTCAGAACCCCTCCTTCCCCATGGCAAGAAACCTTGCTGCTGGCAGTGAGTCAAACCTCCAGTGTAGGAGAAAACGGCATGGCCCATGAGGCCACGCCCAAGCGTGAGGGCCGCCTTGGGCACAAACACACATTGTGACCCTCAGCGTGAGTACCTTATTCAAGTAACGCCTCTCAGTGACTGGACCAAGAGCCCGCATATGTGGCTTGCCATGCCCATAGGCACCCAGGACTAACTAGATGGTGTGGATTCCAGTTGAGGGAACCCACTGCTGTGCTCTAGAGTCCCTCTCCTGGGGTGTCCCCTGTGGCAGAAAACAGTACTCTTCATTCCCACAGAATGAACACAAACACTTGGGAGCTTGGACAATCCCCCGAGAGGAAGGCTCTTCCTCGGCCTCTGAGACAACCCCTACCCTGACCGGACACTGTAAATGCAACACCCAGAGACAAAATCCTGAGTGACTGCCTCCCACTTGCCCTACTTTGATTTCCAGAGGATCTCCCCTCACGGACTAGAGATCAGGCCTGCCATTACATTGGCCCCTAGCTGAGCCAAGTTTGCTTTTTCAGACATCTGTCCCCACAGCCCTGGCAAACACAGCCTCTAGGCTGGGTCCTCTGGAGCCATAGCACAGGACCGTGCCTGCTCTCTCCTGGGAAACTGTGTCCATTCCTTTGGCCACACACCTCCAGAATATGAGAAACCTCAAGGCCTCCGAGGACATCCCACTACTGGGAGCCTCACTGGACTCACAGGGGCATTCGGACACAAGCTGAGCAGCTACATCCATGAATGCATGCACACAGATGTCAACAGAGATAGAAGGTTGAGCCGGACAGGCCTTTAGGCCGTAGTCTCAACTCTTGCTTTGGTTTCCAGGTGTCACTCCTCAGAGGCTTTGGTTCGAAGAACAGGGTATGGGGCTTTCCTGAGGCACGGAACAGAACTCCTCTCGTCTCCACATGGGAAGTTTCCTTGTTGGAGCCGTGTCAAACACCTCATGTTGGAGAATCCTGCAGAGTCCCTGAGCCACCTCCACATTCCAAGGTCTCCCAGGCCACCAAGCCACAGTAGGACTCATCTTCAGGAGAGTCCATTTCAACTCTCCCCTCTGGGTAGCTCACCCAGGAGCCCGCAGATTGAGCCTGCCTTGTCCTGACTAAAGAGTGGGAATATGAGGTGGCGTTCCCAGGCATCCATGCTTAGACACCTGCTCTCGAGTCTTTCCATATGGGGCCTCTTGGAACCATCCAATAGGACTCGACTGTCGTGACGAAGGTAACCTTCAGTTTTGGAGCAGTTCACAAATCCCATCGTAGGCAAAGCTTTCTGGCCTCATGAAGCCCCCACACCCTTCAGAAAGAGGCCATGCTGGACAAGAACTCTAGCCTGAGGCACGTCTCATAGTTGACATGACCTCAGTGCAGGAGATCTCGATTCAGCCTCTGCAGAGTGGGCCTGCCGTGCCCTCGGTCCCAAACCTCACGCTAGCTTGTGTTTTCAGACTTCCTTCCTCCAACTCCTGGCAAACAAGCCCTCTGGACTAGGAAATCCGGAACCAAAACCCAGCCCAGTGTCTGCCCAACGGAAAAAAACGTTTCCCTGTGGGGCTCTCCAGAAAACCCAATGAGGATCAACCTGCTCGGTCCTCGAAGCCACGCCCAAACTTGAGTGCTGCTTGGGCACAAATTCACACTGTGACCCTCAGCATGAGCCCCATGTCAAAGAAAGGCCTGTCAGGCCCTGGACCAAGAGCCCTCATATGGGGCTTGCCAAGCCCCTATGCACCCAATCCTCACCACGGTTTGAATTTTCCAGTCGCCCCGCCCGTACCTTGAGCTCTGCTCTGAAATCCCTTTCTTGGAGAGACCCATGAGCCAGACAACACGACTCCACCCTTCCCACAAAATGACCCCAAAGTCTTGGGAGCTGGGACAAATCCCCAGAGAGGGATACTCGTCCACAGTACCTGAGGCCACCGCTCCAATCTACGGCTATCCCGGACACAACATCCAGAGACAAAAGTCTGAAGGGACGCCTCCCTCTCGCCCTTGTTTCAGAGGCCCAGGAGCTCCCTCTCGGGCTGTACATCCGGCCGGCCATACCCTAGGCGCCACTCATAAGCTGAGTTTGTGTATTCAGACTTCTGTGCCCACAGCCTGGACCCACACAACATCCAGGCTAGGGCCTCTGGACCAAACAGCGAAAGATTGTGCCTGCCCTCTCCAAGGAAAGTGTGCCCAATCCATTGACCACAACCCTACAGGTTAGGGAAAAGCTCCAAGGTCCCTGAGGCCATCAATAGTATAGGCCACCCTGGACTAAGAGGGGTTCTCTGACACCAGCGGAGCAACTATCTCCACTTAGACTCTCAGACAGTGTCCCCAGAGACAGAAGGTTGAAATGGACAGGCCCCCAGGCCCTAATCTGAACCTTAGCTTTGGTTTCCATGTTTCCGTTCTCAGAGGACTGTTTTCGTAGACCAGCACATGGGGCTTTTCTGAGGCACCAAACCAAACATCTCTCATCTCCACATGGGCAGCCTTCTTACTGGGATGTATCAAACACTTCAGGTAGGAGAGTTCCGCAGGGCCACTGAACAACCAGCACATTCCAAGGTCTCCATGGACCCAAACGCACATTATGACGCATCCTCAGGAGAGGCCATTTCAACTCAGCCCGCTGGGTCGCGTGTTCCAGAGGCAGCAGATCAAACATATCTTGTCGCTAATAGCCAATGGGAATGCGAGGCATGCAGTACAGGGATCCATCCTTCGAACCCTGCTCTCCAGTCCTTCCATATGATATGTCCTGGAGCCATGCAACAGGACTCGAATGTCCCGCAGAAGGAAACCTTGTGGTTTGGGGCAACCTCCAAACTCAGCGTGGGAAAACTTCCTTGGCCTCATGAGGCCCCCACTTCATGAAGGTGCCATCATGGACACATACTCCAGCCTCAGCCAACGTCTGATCCTCAGCCTGACTTCAGATGCAGGAGATTTTGATTCAGCCTCTGCAGAGTGGGCCTGCTCTGCCCTTGGCTCCAATCCTCACACTAGCTTGTGTTTTCAGACTTCCGTCCTCACACTCCTGGCCCACAAACCCTCCCTACTGGGAATTCTGGGGCCACAATGAAGCACTGTGCCTGCCTCCCAGGAGAAAAACCTTGTCTATGGCGCTGCCCAGAAACCCCAAATGAGGATCAAACTGCTTGGCCCTCGGCAACACCCCAATTGCATAGGCTACCTTAAACAGTGATGCTCTGTCGCAAATAGCCTGAGCCCAGACCTTCCAACAGACACCGACAGAGCTGGCTGCACACCCAGCACATTGGACCCGCCACTGCCTTAGGCCACCATCCATTCCCAACCTGGGTTTTCAGTCATCGGAACCTAGACCTTATCTCCAATCCCTGCACAGGGGGGAACCTGATGCACAAGTCAGAACCCCTCCTTCCCCATGGCAAGAAACCTTGCTGCTGGCAGTGAGTCAAACCTCCAGTGTAGGAGAAAACGGCATGGCCCATGAGGCCACGCCCAAGCGTGAGGGCCGCCTTGGGCACAAACACACATTGTGACCCTCAGCGTGAGTACCTTATTCAAGTAACGCCTCTCAGTGACTGGACCAAGAGCCCGCATATGTGGCTTGCCATGCCCATAGGCACCCAGGACTAACTAGATGGTGTGGATTCCAGTTGAGGGAACCCACTGCTGTGCTCTAGAGTCCCTCTCCTGGGGTGTCCCCTGTGGCAGAAAACAGTACTCTTCATTCCCACAGAATGAACACAAACACTTGGGAGCTTGGACAATCCCCCGAGAGGAAGGCTCTTCCTCGGCCTCTGAGACAACCCCTACCCTGACCGGACACTGTAAATGCAACACCCAGAGACAAAATCCTGAGTGACTGCCTCCCACTTGCCCTACTTTGATTTCCAGAGGATCTCCCCTCACGGACTAGAGATCAGGCCTGCCATTACATTGGCCCCTAGCTGAGCCAAGTTTGCTTTTTCAGACATCTGTCCCCACAGCCCTGGCAAACACAGCCTCTAGGCTGGGTCCTCTGGAGCCATAGCACAGGACCGTGCCTGCTCTCTCCTGGGAAACTGTGTCCATTCCTTTGGCCACACACCTCCAGAATATGAGAAACCTCAAGGCCTCCGAGGACATCCCACTACTGGGAGCCTCACTGGACTCACAGGGGCATTCGGACACAAGCTGAGCAGCTACATCCATGAATGCATGCACACAGATGTCAACAGAGATAGAAGGTTGAGCCGGACAGGCCTTTAGGCCGTAGTCTCAACTCTTGCTTTGGTTTCCAGGTGTCACTCCTCAGAGGCTTTGGTTCGAAGAACAGGGTATGGGGCTTTCCTGAGGCACGGAACAGAACTCCTCTCGTCTCCACATGGGAAGTTTCCTTGTTGGAGCCGTGTCAAACACCTCATGTTGGAGAATCCTGCAGAGTCCCTGAGCCACCTCCACATTCCAAGGTCTCCCAGGCCACCAAGCCACAGTAGGACTCATCTTCAGGAGAGTCCATTTCAACTCTCCCCTCTGGGTAGCTCACCCAGGAGCCCGCAGATTGAGCCTGCCTTGTCCTGACTAAAGAGTGGGAATATGAGGTGGCGTTCCCAGGCATCCATGCTTAGACACCTGCTCTCGAGTCTTTCCATATGGGGCCTCTTGGAACCATCCAATAGGACTCGACTGTCGTGACGAAGGTAACCTTCAGTTTTGGAGCAGTTCACAAATCCCATCGTAGGCAAAGCTTTCTGGCCTCATGAAGCCCCCACACCCTTCAGAAAGAGGCCATGCTGGACAAGAACTCTAGCCTGAGGCACGTCTCATAGTTGACATGACCTCAGTGCAGGAGATCTCGATTCAGCCTCTGCAGAGTGGGCCTGCCGTGCCCTCGGTCCCAAACCTCACGCTAGCTTGTGTTTTCAGACTTCCTTCCTCCCACTCCTGGCAAACAAGCCCTCTGGACTAGGAACTCCAGAACCAAAACCCAGCCCAGTGTCTGCCCAACGGAAGAAAAACGTTTCCCTGTGGGGCTCTCCAGAAAACCCAATGAGGATCAACCTGCTCGGTCCTCGATGGTACCCGAACTGGATAGGCTGCTCTGGGCACTCATGCTCTGCCTGACACAGCCTGAAGCCAGACGTCCAGACAGACAAGGAGACAGCTGGCCGCACACCCAGCACTTCGGACACGCCATGGTCTTATGCCGTCACCTCATCCTAACCTTGGTTTTCAGATATCTGAACCTAGACATTATATCAATTCTCCACACAGCTGGGTATAGCAAGCACAAAACAGAACTCCTCCTTCCCCATGGCTGTCAAGCTTGCTCTTGGCATGGAGTCACACCTTCAGGGTGGGAGAAACCTTCATGGCCCCTGAAGCCACGCCCAAACTTGAGTGCTGCTTGGGCACAAATTCACACTGTGACCCACAGCATGAGCCCCATGTCAAAGAAAGGCCTGTCAGGCCCTGGACCAAGAGCCCTCATATGGGGCTTGCCAAGCCCCTATGCACCCAATCCTCACCACGGTTTGAATTTTCCAGTCGCCCCGCCCGTACCTGGAGCTCTGCTCTGGAATCCCTTTCTTGGAGAGACCCATGAGCCAGACAACACGACTCCACCCTTCCCACAAAATGACCCCAAAGTCTTGGGAGCTGGGACAAATCCCCAGAGAGGGATACTCGTCCACAGTACCTGAGGCCACCGCTCCAATCCACGGCTATCCCGGACACAACATCCAGAGACAAACGCCTGAAGGGACGCCTCCCACTCGCCCTTGTTCAGAGGCCCAGGAGCTCCCTCTCGGGCTGTACATCCGGCCGGCCATACCCTAGGCACCACTCATAAGTTGAGTTTGTGTATTCAGACTTCTGTGCCCACAGCCTGGACCCACACAACATCCAGGCTAGGGCCTCTGGACCAAACAGCGAAAGATTGTGCCTGCCCTCTCCAAGGAAAGTGTGCCCAATCCATTGACCACAACCCTACAGGTTAGGGAAAAGCTCCAAGGTCCCTGAGGCCTTCAATAGTATAGGCCACCCTGGACTAAGAGGGGTTCTCTGACACCAGCGGAGCAACTATCTCCACTTAGACTCTCAGACAGTGTCCCCAGAGACAGAAGGTTGAAATGGACAGGCCCCCAGGCCCTAATCTGAACCTTAGCTTTGGTTTCCATGTTTCCGTTCTCAGAGGACTGTTTTCGTAGACCAGCACATGGGGCTTTTCTGAGGCACCAAACCAAACCTCTCTCATCTCCACATGGGCAGCCTTCTTACTGGGATGTATCAAACACTTCAGGTAGGAGAGTTCCGCAGGGCCACTGAACAACCAGCACATTCCAAGGTCTCCATGGACCCAAACGCACATTATGATGCATCCTCAGGAGAGGCCATTTCAACTCAGCCCGCTGTGTCGCGTGTTCCAGAGGCAGCAGATCAAACATATCTTGTCGCTAATAGCCAATGGGAATGCGAGGCATGCAGTACAGGGATCCATCCTTCGAACCCTGCTCTCCAGTCTTTCCATATGGTATGTCCTGGAGCCATGCAACAGGACTCGAATGTCCCGCAGAAGGAAACCTTGTGGTTTGGGGCAACCTCCAAACTCAGCGTGGGAAAACTTCCTTGGCCTCATGAGGCCCCCACTTCATGAAGGTGCCATCATGGACACATACTCCAGCCTCAGCCAACGTCTGATCCTCAGCCTGACTTCAGATGCAGGAGATTTTGATTCAGCCTCTGCAGAGTGGGCCTGCTCTGCCCTTGGCTCCATTCCTCACACTAGCTTGTGTTTTCAGACTTCCGTCCTCACACTCCTGGCCCACAAACCCTCCCTACTGGGAATTCTGGGGCCACAATGAAGCACTGTGCCTGCCTCCCAGGAGAAAAACATTGTCTATGGCGCTGCCCAGATACCACAAATGAGGATCAAACTGCTTGGCCCTCGGCAACACCCCAATTGCATAGGCTACCTTAAACAGTGATGCTCTGTCGCAAATAGGCTGAGCCCAGACCTTCCAACAGACACCGACACAGCTGGCTGCACACCCAGCACATTGGACCCGCCACTGCCTTAGGCCACCATCCATTCCCAACCTGGGTTTTCAGTCATCGGAACCTAGACCTTATCTCCAATCCCTGCACAGGGGGGAACCTGATGCACAAGTCAGAACCCCTCCTTCCCCATGGCAAGAAACCTTGCTGCTGGCAGTGAGTCAAACCTTCGGTGTAGGGGAAAACGGCATGGCCCATGAGGCCACGCCCAAGCGTGAGGGCCGCCTTGGGCACAAACACACATTGTGACCCTCAGCGTGAGTACCTTATTCAAGTAACGCCTCTCAGTGACTGGACCAAGAGCCCGCATATGTGGCTTGCCATGCCCATAGGCACCCAGGACTAACTAGATGGTGTGTATTCCAGTTGAGGGAACCCACTGCTGTGCTCTAGAGTCTTTCTCCTGGGGGGTCCTCTGTGGCAGAAAACAGTACTCTTCATTCCCACAGAATGAACACAAACACTTGGGAGCTTGGACAATCCCCTGAGAGGAAGGCTCTTCCTCGGCCTCTGAGACAACCCCTACCCTGACCGGACACTGTAAACGCAACACCCAGAGACAAAATCCTGAGTGACTGCCTCCCACTTGCCCTACTTGATTTCCAGAGGATCTCCCCTCACGGACTAGAGATCAGGCCTGCCATTACATTGGCCCCTAGCTGAGCCAAGTTTGCTTTTTCAGACATCTGTCCCCACAGCCCTGGCAAACACAGCCTCTAGGCTGGGTCCTCTGGAGCCATACCACAGGACCGTGCCTGCTCTCTCCTGGGAAACTGTGTCCATTCCTTTGGCCACACACCTCCAGAATATGAGAAACCTCAAGGCCTCCGAGGACATCCCACTACTGGGAGCCTCACTGGACTCACAGGGGCATTCGGACACAAGCTGAGCAGCTACATCCATGAATGCATGCACACAGATGTCAACAGAGATAGAAGGTTGAGCCGGACAGGCCTTTAGGCCGTAGTCTCAACTCTTGCTTTGGTTTCCAGGTGTCACTCCTCAGAGGCTTTGGTTCGAAGAACAGGGTATGGGGCTTTCCTGAGGCACGGAACAGAACTCCTCTCGTCTCCACATGGGACGTTTCCTTGTTGGAGCCGTGTCAAACACCTCATGTTGGAGAATCCTGCAGAGTCCCTGAGCCACCTCCACATTCCAAGGTCTCCCAGGCCACCAAGCCACAGTAGGACTCATCTTCAGGAGAGTCCATTTCAACTCTCCCCTCTGGGTAGCTCACCCAGGAGCCCGCAGATTGAGCCTGCCTTGTCCTGACTAAAGAGTGGGAATATGAGGTGGCGTTCCCAGGCATCCATGCTTAGACACCTGCTCTCGAGTCTTTCCATATGGGGCCTCTTGGAACCATCCAATAGGACTCGACTGTCGTGCAGAAGGTAACCTTCAGTTTTGGAGCAGTTCACAAATCCCATCGTAGGCAAAACTTTCTGGCCTCATGAAGCCCCCACACCCTTCAGAAAGAGGCCATGCTGGACAAGAACTCTAGCCTGAGGCACGTCTCATAGTTGACATGACCTCAGTGCAGGAGATCTCGATTCAGCCTCTGCAGAGTGGGCCTGCCGTGCCCTCGGTCCCAAACCTCACGCTAGCTTGTGTTTTCAGACTTCCTTCCTCACACTCCTGGCAAACAAGCCCTCCGGACTAGGAACTCCAGAACCAAAACCCAGCCCAGTGTCTGCCCAACGGAAGAAAAACGTTTCCCTGTGGGGCTCTCCAGAAAACCCAGATGAGGATCAACCTGCTCTGTCCTCGACGGTACCCGAACTGGATAGGCTGCTCTGGGCACTCATGCTCTGCCTGACACAGCCTAAAGCCAGACGTCCAGACAGAAAAAGAGACAGCTGGCCGCACACCCAGCACTTCGGACACGCCATGGTCTTATGCCGTCACCTCATCCTAACCTTGTTTTTCAGATATCTGAACCTAGACATTATATCAATTCTCCACACAGCTGGGTATAGCAAGCACAAAACAGAACTCCTCAATCCCCATGGCTGTCAAGCTTGCTCTTGGCATGGAGTCACACCTTCAGGGTGGGAGAATCCTTCATGGCCCCTGATTCCACGCCCAAACTTGAGTGCTGCTTGGGCACAAATTCACACTGTGACCCTCAGCATGAGCCCCATGTCAAAGAAAGGCCTGTCAGGGCCTGGACCAAGAGCCCACATATAGGGCTTGCCAAGCCCCTATGCACCCAATCCTCACCACGGTTTGAATTTTCCAGTTGCCCCGCCCGAACCTGGAGCTCTGCTCTGGAATCCCTTTCTTGGAGAGACCCATGAGCCAGACAACACGACTCCACCCTTCCCACAAAATGACCCCAAACTCTTGGGAGCTCGGACAAATCCCCAGAGAGGGATACTCGTCCACAGTACCTGAGGCCACCGCTCCAATCCACGGCTATCCCGGACACAACATCCAGAGACAAAAGCCTGAAGGAACGCCTCACACTCGCCCTTGTTTCAGAGGCCCAGGAGCTCCCTCTCGGGCTGTACATCCGGCCGGCCATACCCTAGGCACCACTCATAAGCTGAGTTTGTGTATTCAGACTTCTGTGCCCACAGCCTGGACCCACACAACATCCAGGCTAGGGCCTCTGGACCAAACAGCGAAAGATTGTGCCTGCCCTCTCCAAGGAAATTGTGCCCAATCCATTGACCACAACCCTACAGGTTAGGGAAAAGCTCCAAGGTCCCTGAGGCCATCAATAGTATAGGCCACCCTGGACTAAGAGGGGCTCTCTGACACCAGCGGAGCAACTATCTCCACTTAGACTCTCAGAGAGTGTCCCCAGAGACCGAAGGTTGAAATGGACAGGCCCACAGGCCCTAATCTGAACCTTAGCTTTGGTTTCCATGTGTCTGTCCTCAGAGGACTGTTTTCGTAGACAGGCACACGGGGCTTTTCTGAGGCATCAAACCAAACCTCTCTCGTCTCCACATGGGGAGATTTCTAACTGGGGATGTATCTAACCCTTCAGGTAGGAGAGTTCCGCAGGGCCACTGAACAACCAGCACATTCCAAGGTCTCCATGGACTCCAAACGCACATTATGACGCATCCTCAGGAGAGGCCATTTCAACTCAGCCCCATGGGTAGCGTGCCCCAGAGGCAGCAGATCAAACATATTTTGTCGCTTATGGCCAAGGGGAATGTGAGGCATGCTGTACAGGGATCCATCCTTCGAACCCTGCTCTCCAGTCCTTCCATATGGTATGTCCTGGAGCCATGCAACAGGACTCGAATGTCCCGCAGAAGGAAACCTTGTGGTTTGGGGCATCCTCCAAACTCAGCGTGGGAACACTTCCTTGGCCTCATGATGCCCCCGCTTCATGAAGGTGCCATCAGGGACACATGCTCCAGCCTCAGCCAACGTCTGATCCTCAGCCTGACTTCAGATGCAGGAGATTTTGATTCAGCCTCTGTAGATTGGGCCTGCTCTGCCCTTGGCTCCAATCCTCACCCTAGCTTGTTTTTTCAGACTTCCGTCCTCACACTCCTGGCCCACAAACCCTCCCTACTGGGAATTCTGGGGCCACACTGAAGCACTCTTCCTGCCTCCGAGGAGAAAAACATTGTCTATGGTGCTGCACAGAAACCCCAAATGAGGATCAAACTGCTTTGCCCTCGGCAACACCCCAATTGCATAGGCTACCTTAAACACTGATGCTCTGTCGCAAATGCCTGAGCCCAGACCTTCCAACAGACACCGACACAGCTGGCTGCACACCCAGCACATTGGACCCGCCACTGCCTTAGGCCACCATCCATTCCCAACCTGGGTTTTCAGTCATCTGAACCTAGACCTTATCTCCAATCCCTGCACAGGGGGAACCTGATGCACAAGTCAGAACCCCTCATTCCCCATGGCAAGAAATCTTGCTGATGGAAGTGAGTCAAACCTTCAGTGTAGGAGAAAACGGCATGGCCTATGAGGCCACGCCCAAGCGTGAGGTCCGCCTTGGGCACAAACACACATTGTGGCCCTCAGCGTGAGAACCTTATTCAAGTAACCCCTCTCAGTGACTGGACCAAAAGCCCGCATATGTGGCTTGCCTTGCCCATAGGCACCCAGGACTAACTAGATGGTTTGTATTCCAGTTGAGGGAACCCACTGGTGTGTTCTAGAGTCCCTCTCCTGGGGTGTCCCCTGTGGTAGAAAACAGTACTCTTCCCTTCCCACAGAATGAACCCAAACACTTGGGAGCTTGGACAATTCCCCGAGAGGAAGGCTGTTCCTCGGCCCCTGAATCAACCCCAACCATGAAGGGCCACTGTGAACGCAACACCCAGATACAAAAGCCTGAGCGACTACCTCTCACTTGCTCTCCTTTGATATCCAGAGGATCTCCCCTCACGGGTTGGAGATCAGGCCTGCCATTACCTTGGCCCCTAGCTGAGCCAAGTTTGCTTTTTCAGACATCTGTCCCCACAGCCCTGGCAAACACAGCCTCTTGGCTGGGTCCTCTGGAGCCATTCCACAGGACTATGCCTCCTGTCTCCTGGGAAACTGTGTCCATTCCTTTGGCCAAACACCTCCAGAATATGAGAAACCTCAAGGCCCCCGAGGACATCCCACTACTGGGAGAGTCACTGAACACACAGGGGCATTCGGACACAAGCTGAGCAGCTACCTCCACGAAGGCATGAACACAGATGTCAACAGAGATAGAAGGTTGAGCAGGACAGGCACTTAGGCCCTAAACTCAACTCTTGCGTGGTTCCCAGGTGTCACTCCTCAGAGGCTTTGGTTCGAAGAACAGGGTATGGGGCTTTCCTGAGGCACTGAACAGAACTCCTCTCGTCTCCACATGGGAAGTTTCCTTGTTGGAGCCGTGTCAAACACCTCATGTTGGAGAATCCTGCAGAGTCCCTGAGCCACCTCCACATTCCAAGGTCTCCCAGGCCACCAAGCCACAGTAGGACTCATCTTCAGGAGAGTCCATTCCAACTTTCCCCTCTGGGTAGCTCAACCAGGAGCCCGCAGATTGAGCCTGCCTTGTCCTGACTAAAGAGTGGGAATATGAGGTGGCGTTCCCAGGCATCCATGCTTAGACACCTGCTCTCGAGTCTTTCCGTATGGGGCCTCTTGGAACCATCCAATAGGACTCGACTGTCGTGCAGAAGGAAAAACCTTGAGGTTTGGAGCAGTTCACAAATCCCATCGTAGGCAAACCTCCCTGGCCTCATGTAGCCCCCACACCCTTCAGGAAGAGGCCATGCTGGACAAAAACTCCTGCCTGAGGCACGTCTCATGGTTGACATGACCTCAGTGCAGGAGATCTCGATTCAGCCTCTGCAGAGTGGCCCTGCCGTGCCCTCGGTCCCAACCTCATGGTAGCTTGTGTTTTGAGACTTCCTTCCTCACACTCCTGGCAAACAAGCCCTCCGGACTAGGAACTCCAGAACCACAACCCAGTTCAGTGTCTGCCCAACGGAAGAAAAACGTTTCCCTGTGGGGCTCTCCAGAAAACCCAGATGAGGATCAACCTGCTCGAGCCTCGATGGTACCCGATCTGGATAGGCTGCTCAGGGCACTCATGCTCTGTCTGACACAGCCTGAAGCCAGACGTCCAAACAGACAAGGAGACAGCTGGCCGCACACCCAGCACTTTGGACACGCCATGGCCTTATGCCGTCACCTCTTCCTAACCTTGGTTTTCAGATATCTGAACCTAGACATTATATCAATTCTCCACACAGCTGGGTATAGCAAGCACAAAACAGAACTTCTCCTTCCCCATGGCTGTCAAGCTTGCTCGTGGCATGGAGTCACAGCTTCAGGGTGGGAGAATCCTTCATGGCCCCTGATTCCACGCCCAAACTTGAGTGCTGCTTGGGCACAAATTCACACTGTGACCCTCAGCATGAGCCCCATGTCAAAGAAAGGCCTGTGAGGGCCTAGAACAAGAGCCCCCATATGGGTCTTGCCAAGCCCCAATGACCCAATCCTCACCAGGTTTTGAGTTTTCCAGTCGCCCCACCTGTACCTGGGGCTCTGCCCTTGAATCACTTTCTTGGAGAGACCCATGAGCCAGACAACACGACTCCACCCTTCCCACAAAATGACCCCAAACTCTTGGGAACTGGGACAAATCCCAAGAGAGGGATACCCCTCCACAGATCCTAAGGCCCCCCTCCAATCCACGGCTATCCCGGACACAACATCCAGAGACAAAAGCCTGAAGGAATGCCTCCCACTCGCCTTTGTTTCAGAGGCCCCAGAGCTCCCTCTCGGGCTGTACATCAGGCCTGCCATACCCTAGGCGCCACTCTTAAGCTGAGTTTGTGTTTTCAGACTTCTGTGCCCACAGCCTGGACACACACAACCCCCAGGCGAGGGCCTCTGGAGCCACAGCGAAAAATTGTGCCTGCCCTCTCCAAGGAAATTGTGCCCAATCCATGACCACAAGTTAGGGAAAAGCTCCAAGCCCCTGAGGCCATCAATAGTGGAGGCCACCCTGGACTAAGAGGGGCTCTCTGACACCAGCGGATCAACTATCTCCACTTAGACTCTCAGACAGTGTCCCCAGAGACAGAAGGTTGAAATGGACAGGCCCCCAGGCCCTAATCTGAACCTTTCTTTGGTTTCCATGTGTCCGTCCTCAGAGGACTGTTTTCGTAGACCAGCACACGGGGCTTTTCTGAGGCACCAAACCAAACCTCTCTCGTCTCCACATGGGTGCTTTCTTACTGGGGATGTATCAAGCCCTTCAGGTAGGAGAGTTCCGCAGGGCCACTGAACAACCAGCACATTCCAAGGTCTCCATGGACTCCAAACGCACATTATGATGCATCCTCAGGAGAGGCTTTTTCAACACAGCCCCCTGGGTAGCGTGCCCCAGAGGCAGCAGATCAAATATATTTTGTCGCTTATGGCCAAGGGGAATGCGAGGCATGCTGTACAGGGATCCATCCTTCGAACCCTGCTCTCCAGTCCTTCCGTATGGTATGTCCTGGAGCCATGCAACAGGACTCGAATGTCCCGCAGAAGGAAATCTTGTGGTTTGGAGCAACCTCCAAACTCAGCGTGGGAAAATTTCCTTGGCCTCATGAGGCCCCCGCTTCATGAAGGTGCCATCATGGACACATACTCCAGTCTCAGCCAACGTCTGATCCTCAGCCTGACTTCAGATGCAGGAGATTTTGATTCAGCCTCTGCAGAGTGGGCCTGCTCTGCCCTTGGCTCCAATCCTCACACTAGCTTGTGTTTTCAGACTTCCGTCCTCACACTCCTGGCCCACAAACCCTCCCTACTGGGAATTCTGGGGCCACACTGAAGCACTCTTCCTGCCTCCCAGGAGAAAAACATTGTCTATGGTGCTGCACAGAAACCTCAAATGAGGATCAAACTGCTTGGCCCTCGGCAACACCCCAATTGCATAGGCTACCTTAAACACTGATGCTCTTTCGCAAAAGCCTGAGCCCAGACCTTCCAACAGACACCGACACAGCTGGCTGCACACCCAGCACATTGGACCCGCCACTGCCTTAGGCCACCATCCATTCCCAACCTGGGTTTTCAGTCATCGGAACCTAGACCTTATCTCCAATCCCTGCACAGGGGGGAACCTGATGCATAAGTCAAAACCCCTCCTTCCCCATGGCAAGAAACCTTGCTGCTGGCAGTGAGTCAAACCTTCAGTGTAGGAGAAAACGGCAAACCTTCCGGGCCTTATGAAGCCCCCATATCCTTCAGGGAGAGGCCATAATGGTCAAAAACTCTAGCTTGAAGCACGTCTCATATTAGACATGACCACAATGCAGGAGATCTTGATTCAGCCTCTGCAGAGTGGCCTGCCGTGCCCTCGGTCCCAAAACTCGTGCTAGCTTGTGTTTTCAGACTTCCTTCCTCACACTCCTGGCAAACAATCCCTCCAGAGTAGGATTTGCAGAACCACAAGCCTGCCCAGTTACTGCACACCCGTAGAAAACGTTTCCTTGTGGGGCTTTCCATAAAACCCAGATGAGGATCAACCTGCTCTTGCCTCGACGGCACTCAGATTTGATAGGCTGCTCTGGGCACTAATGCTCTGCTTTTCACAGCCTGATGCCAGACGTCCAGACAGGCAAGGAGACAGCTGGCCACACACCTAGCACTTCTGACACGCCATGGTCTTATGCCGTTATCTCTTCCTAACCTTGGTTTTCCGATATCTAAACCCAGATATTATATCAATTCCCCACACAGTTGGGCATCTGAAGCACAAATCAGAACTCCTTCTTCCCAATGGCTGTAAGGCTTGCTCTTGGCATGGAGTCACACCTTCAGGGTGGGAGAAACCTTCATTTCCCCTGAAACCACGCCCAAACTTGAGTGCTGCCTTGGGCACAAATTCACTCTGTGACCCTCAGCATGAGCCCAATATCAAAGAAAGGCCTGTCAGGGCCTTGACCAAGAGCCCTCATATGGGGCGTGCCAAGCCCCTATACACCCAATCCTCACCAGTGTTTGAGTTTTCCAGTCTCCCCCCTGTTCCTGGGGCTCTGCTCTGGAATCACTTTCTTGGAGAGACACATGAGCCAGACAACAGGACTCCACCCTTCCCACAAAATGACCCCAAACTCCTGTTAGCTGGGACAAATCCCCAGAGAGGTTACTCGTCCACAGTCACTGAGGCCACTCCCTACAATCCACGGCTATCCTGGACGCATCCAGACACAAAAGCCTGAAGGAATCTCGCCCTTGATTCACAAGCCAAGGAGCTCACTCTTTATCTGTACATCCGGCCTGCCATACCCTCGGCGCCACTCATAAGCTGAGTTTTTGTTTTCAGACTTATGTGCCCACAGCCTGGACCCACACACCCTCCAGGCTAGGGCATCTGGAGCCACAGTGAAAGATTGTGCCTGCCATCTCCAAGGAAAGTGTGCCCAATCCATTGACCACAACCCTACAGGTTAGGGAAAAGTTCCAAGGCCCCTGAGGCCATCCTGATAGTGTAGGCTGCCCTGGACTAAAAGGGGCACTCTGACTCCAGCTGAGCCATTATCACCACTTAGACTTTCAGACAGTGTCCCCAGAGACAAAAGATTGAAATGGACAGGCCCTTGGGCTTTAATATGAACCTTAGCTTTAGTTTTCATGTGTCTGTCCTCAGAGGACTGGTTTCTTATACCAGCATATTAGGTTTTTCTGAGGCTCCAAACCAAACCTCTCTCGTCTCCACATGGAGTGCTTTCTTACTGGATCTGTATCAAACCCTTCTGGTCGGAGAATTCTGCAGGGCCACAGTACAACCATCACATTCCAAGGTCTCCATGGACAGAAACCCACATTATGACGCATCCTCAGGAGAGGCCATTTCAACTCAGCCCACTGGTTAGCTTGCCCCAGAGCCAGCAGAACAAACATATCTTGTCGTTAATGGCCAAAGGGAATGCGAGGCATGTTGTTCAGGGATCCATCCTTTGAACCCTCCTCTTCAGTCCTTCCGTATGGTATGTACTGGAGCCATTCAACAGGACTCGACTGTCTCGCAGAAGGAAACCTTGTGGTTTGTGGCAACCTCCAAACTCAGCGTGGGAAAACTTCGTTGGCCTCATGAGGCACCTGCTTCATGAAGGTGCCATCAAGGGCACAATCCAACCTCAGCCAATGTCTGATCCTCAGCCTGACTTCAGATGCATGAGATATTCTTTCAGCCTTTGCAGAGTGGGCCTGCTCCCCACCTCACCCTATGTTTTGTTTTTAGACTCTACCCTAGCACTCCTGGCCCAAACCCTCATGATTGGGAATTCTGGTTCCAGAACGAAGCACTCTGCCTGCCCCCTAAGAAAAACATTGTCTATGGCATTGCTCAGAAACCCCAAATGAAAATCAACCTGCTCAGCCCTCGGCAACACCCCAATTGCATAGGCTACCCTAAACACTATGCTCTGTCTTACATAGCCTGAGCCCAGACCTTGTGAGAGACATTGAGACAGTTGGCTTCACACCCAGCACATCGAAACTGCCTTGGGTTAGGCCATTTCATCCCTTCCCATTGACCTGGGTGTCTTCCTGGAGGTATATTCTGAGGCTGTGTCAGACTATGCATTTTTTCTGGAGCTTCCTATGTAATTGGGGTGGTATTAGGGGCCTTGAAATTTTCTCTTAATCTAGTGGGTTGGGAAAATGAGACAGGCTGACATTCCTTGGGAGAGCTGGCCCAGTGCTGTTGTGTGTTCCTGGAGGCCCCATCCTGGAGGGCATATGGGTCAACACTCTGGGTCCAAAGTCTTCAGACACAAACTCGGGTAAGAGTTAAGCTCGAGGTGATGGCAGACCCAATCTGTAGACCCTGAGCGAAGCATCTCCAGATATGAAATTCGGACGGCTGTGAGGCAGGAGCACAGTCTTTTCTGTCTGACTTGTTTGTCTATGATGGCCACGAAATGGAGGGGTGGCCTCATGGGTCCATGTGAGATTCTACCTCTCTGGGAATTCTGCTCGGCACCCAAGAGTTTGGTGTATTTCTGGGGGATGGGAGGAGCGCAGTTTTATGAGTCAGGGATCCCGTCCAAACAGCCTTTCCAGAGATGGGTCCTGGGTTCTGGAGCCTGGATCACCGCAACAAGGCTTAGGATTTGGGCCTAGGGTCCTGCTCTATGTTTTCCTGGTACAGCTCCCGAGTGTTCTTGTTGGAAATGGGTATCAATCTGAGTGTCACAATGCCTGTTTTTGCCCAGATGCCCATGCTGAGTGGGTGTGACCTCATGGGCTATGCACTTGGCTCCCACTCTGAGGGTTGGACTGCCATCTCAACATTCAGTTTTCCTGCCATGGGGAAGGAGGGGTACTTTTTTATGCTTCAGGTTCCCCCATGGGCAGGAATTTGAGCTAAGTTCTGGGACAGGGGCCTGAATACCCAGTTCACTTTGAGATGAGGTCCTCGGGCCAAGGCAGGACCCACCTGCAGAAAATGAGGCCTGCTTTCTGGGTGGCTGTCAGGAGCTCGGGCTCGAGCTCTGTCAGACAGAACATTCGTGGAGAGTTCAGCCTATGATATTGGGGTGCTTTTGAGAGCTGTGCAACTGGATCCTCATGGGGGATTTTTGCACAGACCCTTTTTTCACTTCTTCTATCTGGTGAGCAGGCAGATGGCTGCATTACGGCTCCAGAATATCCAAGTTGGAGGGTTTGCAGGCGAGGAGTGTGAGGACAGAAGTATGAAAACATAAGCTACGGTTACGCTCAGTGCCGAGCACATGTCTATTCCAATGTACAGCAGTTGTTTCGAGATCTCCAGCACCTGGGCGAGGGGAAGATGTCTGCTCACGCTGGAGTTTGTATCCATGATGGCCAACAAATGGTGGGGAGGCCTCAAGAATTCTTGGAGGTTTTTCCAAGCTGGAGCTTGTGAGCTGCTCCAAACATCAAGGTGTCCTACTAAGGGACAGCAGAAGTCTTCTTACAGGGCTCCAGGGTCCCCCATATGGAAGATTCGATAGCAATGCTCTCTGAATGGAGGCCTGGGAAGCCAATCTCGTGTTACCATTGCAGCTGAGGAACAGGGTAAGCTTGAACCAATGACACTGATTCCAAGTTCCAAGTGATTTGCGTTGATGGAAGTTCTCAGTCTAACAGGTCCCAATGCTGCTTGGTGTCCAGGGAGACCTTAGAATGTGGTGGTGGCTCTCTGACCATTGAGGATTCTCTATCCTTAGGATTAGACCCAGTACCCAGGAGCCAGGTTTCCTTCTTGGGACAGGAGGTGTGCTCTTGTATGGCTCACGGACCACAGGTTGGACCATATGCTTGAATTTCCAGAACAGCCCTCTAGGGAGAGAGACCTCAAAACATAAGCTAGGGTTCTGATGAGGTTTTAGGGCCATGGAAGTTTCAATCTTCGGACTAAGTGCCATTGGCCTGCATGTCATCCTGGAGGTAGGTGCTGAGGCTGTGTCAGGCTGTGCACTTTTTCCAGAGTGGCCTATGATATTGGGGTGCAGTCAGGGGCCTTGCAGTTTTCTCCTAATCTGGACATTTTGGGAAACTGAGATGGGCAGGGTTTCCTCAGGAGAGCAGGGCCAGTGATGTAATGTGTTTCTCGAGGCCCCATCCTGGAGGTCATGTGTGTCAGGACTTTGGGACCAAAGACTTTAGACACAACCTCGGATAAGAGATAGGAGTGAGGTGTTGGCAGTCCGAATCTGAAGACCCTGAGGGAAGCTCCTCGGGATTTGAAATTCAGGTGGCTGGGAGGGAGGAGCACAGGCTTTTCTGTCTGGATTTTGTGTCTAGGATGGCCACTAAATGGAGGGGTGACCTCATGTGTCCATGGGATATTCTTCCACTCTGGTGATTCTGCTTGGCACCCAAGAGTTTGATTTCTTTCTGGGGAAGAGGAAAAGACTGCATTCCATCTCTGGGATCCTGTCCAAACAGGGATTCCAGAGATGGTTTCTGGGTCCAGACACTGGGAAAACTTAACCAAAGCTTCGATTTGGGTTCCTGGTCCAGATCCCAAGGGGGATCTTTGGAAAGGGGTCTCATTCTGATGGTCACAATGCCTGTTTGTGCCCAGCTGCCCATCCTGTGTAGGCGTGGTCTCATGGACCATGCACCTGGTTCCCACTCAGGGTTGTACAGCCATCTCAACATTCAGTTTTCTGGCCATGGGGAAGGAGGAGCACTCTTTTGTGCTTCCGAGTCCCCTATGGGCAGGAATTTGAGCTAAGTCTGGGACAGGTACCTGAATATCCAGGTTGCTTCAAGATGACGGCCTCGGGCCAAGGTTGGACCCACCTGGAGGATATGGGGCCCACTATCTGGGTGGCTGACAGGAGGTCGGGGATCAGGCGATGTCAGACAGACAATTTATGCAGAGGTCGGTCTATTATATTGGGGTGCCATTGAGGGCCGTGCAGGAGGATCCTCATGTGGGTTTCTGCGAAGACCCATAGGGCACTTCTTCTTTCTGGTGGGCAGGCAGAAAGCTGCACTGTGGCTTCAGAATTCCCAATATGGAGGGCTTGTAGGCGAGGAGTGTGAAGACAGAAGTCTGAAAACACAAGCCACGGATAAGCTCAGTGCCGACCACAGGACCATTCCATTGTGCAGTGGTTGTTTCGAGATTTCCAGCACCTGAGTATGGGCGAGGGTCAGATGTCTGCTCACGCTGGGTTTGCATCCATGATGGTCAACAAATTGTGGGGTGGCCTCAAGAATTCTTGGAGATTTTCCCAAGCAGGACCTTGTGAGCTGCTCCAAACAGCAAGGTGTCCTACTGTGGGACAGGGGAAGTCCGCTTACAAGGCTCCAGGGTCCCCCATATAGAAAGATTCGACAGCAGAGGTCTCTGAATGGGGGCCTGGGAAGTCTTCCTTGCATGACCATTGCAGCTGAGGAACATTGCAGGCTTGATCTGCTGGTTTTTGTTCAAATTTCCAAGTGATCTAAGTTGACGGATGTTCTCAGTCTAATGAGTCACAATGCTGCTTGGTGTCCAGGGAGACCTTAGAATGTGGTGGTGAGGGTGCCTGGGTGGCTCACTGGGCTAAGCCGCTGCTTTCGGCTCAGGTCATGATCTCAGGGTCCTGGGATTGAGTCCCGCATCGGGCTCTCTGCTCAGCAGGGAGCCTGCTTCTTCCTCTCTCTCTCTCTGCCTTCCTCTATGCCTACTTGTGATCTCTCTCTGTCAAATAAATAAATAAAATCTATATAAAAAAAAAGAATGTGGTTGTGGGTCTGTGGCCATGCAGGATTCTCCTACCTGAGGGTTAGACCCAGTTCCCAGGAGCCAGGTTCCCTTCTCGGGACAGGAGGGGTTCTCTTGTATGGCTCAGGGACCACATGTCGGATCATATGTTGGATTTCAAGACCAGGCCTCTGGGCACAGAGGCCTGAATATCTAGGCTAGGGTTCTTATGAGGTTGTAGGGGCATGTCATCCTCAACCTTCGGACTTAGGGACTTTGACCTGTGAGTCTTCCTGGAGGTAGATGCTCAGGCTGTGTCAAACTGTGCATTTTTTCCAGAGTGGCCTATGAAATTGGGGTGGGCTCAGGGGCCTTGCAGGCTCTTCCTAATCTGGAGGGTTTGTGCAACTGAGACGGCAGAATTTCATCCAGAGATCAGGCCCAGTGATGTAGTGTGGTTCTGTCAGCCCCATCCTGCAGGGAATGTGGTTAAGGGCTCTGGGACCAAAGTCTTCAGACACAAAATTGTGTATCAATTAGGAGGGAGGTGATGGCAGCCCCGATCTGAAGACGCTGAGGGCAGCTCCTCAGGATTTGAAATTCGTGTGGCTGGGAGGCAGGAGCAAAGGCTTTTCTGTCTGGATTGTGTCTAGGATGGCCTTGGAATGGTGGTGTGTCCTCATGTGTCCATGGAATATTCTACCTCTCTGGGGATTCTGCCCAGCACCCAAGAGTTTGGTGTCTCACTGAGAAGGAGAGAGCGTGGTTTACTGTTTCACGGTTCCCGTCAACACAGGGATTCCAGAGATGGGTTATAGGTCCCTGTGCCTGGATAACCCTACAAAGGCTTAGTATTTGGGCCTAGAGGCTTGACTGCCTGGCTCTGTGGGGCTTTGGTTCAGCTCCCATGGAGACTTGTTGGAAATGGGTCTCAGGGTAAGGGTCACAATGCCTGTTTGTGCCCAGATGCCCATCCTGAGTGGGCATTGGCTCTTGTTCCATGCACCTGGATCCCAATATGAGGGTTGGACCACCATATCAACATTTAATTTTCCTTCTATGAGGAAGGAGGAGTACTCTTTTGTGCTTCAGATTCCCCCATGCACAGTAATTTGAGCTATGTTCTGGGACTGGTACGTGAATAACCAGGTTGGTTTGAGATGAAGGACTCAGGTCAAGGCAGGTCACACCTGCCAGATATGGGTCCCGCTATCTAGGTGGCTACCAGGAGGTCGGGGCTCGAGCTGTGTCAGACAGAGCATTAGTTCACAAGGTGGCCTATGATATTGTGGTGCTATAGAGGGCTGTGCTGGTGGAACCTTATATGGAGTTTCACGCAGACCCATAGGGCACCTCTTTTTTCTGGTGGGCAGGCAGAAGGCTGCATTGTGGCTCCCAAATTCCCAATATAGGGGACTTGAAGGCGAGGAGTGTGAGAACAGAAGGCAGAAAACACAATCTATGCTTAATCTCAGTGCCGAGAACATGGCCGTTCCAATGTGCAGTGGTTTTTTCGAGATCTCCAGCATCTGAGTACAGGCGAGGGTCAGATGTCTGCTCATGATAAAGTTTGTATCTATCGTGGCCAACAAATGAAATATCCAGCACCTGAGTAAAGGTGGATTTCAGATGTTTACGCACACTGGAGTTTGTGTCTCTGATGACCGAATGGAGGAGTGGCATCAAGAGGCTGATGCATGTGAGATGCTCTAAACAGCAAGGTTGTTTTTTCTACTGGACAGTTAGAGTCTGGTATGTTTTCTGCAGGGCCCCCCATGTGAAAAGTATGGGTAGCAGAGCCCTTCCACATGGATGCCTGGAAAGCACACCTCCATTGACCAATGCAGCTGAGGAATATGCAGGTTCTGTACGGTGCTTCTGGGGCGAAGCACCAAGGTCTTGAGTTGACATGGAATCTCTTGAAGATGGGTTACAATGCTGGTTTTTTTTTACCAGGTAGATCTTAGAATGTGTTGGTGGCTAAGGTGCCTGCAAGATTCTCCTACCCTGAGGGTTTAACACAGGTCGAAGAGCACGGTTACCCTCTGGGGACAGGAGATGTAGTGTTTTGTGGCTCAGGGACCACATGCCATATCATAAGTTCCTATTCAAGAACAGGCCTCTGAAGACAGATGCCCGACAACCTAATCTAGGGTTCCAATGAGTACCAGGGGCATGAGAGGTTCAATCTTCAGACTTAGGAAAGTTGACTTGGGTGTCTGCCAGGATGTAGGTGATCAGGGAGTTTCAGACTGCGCACTTATGTCCAGAGTAACCTCCAATATTGGGGTGGCCACAGGGGCCTTGAATGTTTCAACCAACTCTGGAGGGTTTGGTTAACTGACATGCACAATTTCCATGGGGATGGCAAGCACAGTCCTGTGGTGTGGCTCCAGAGACTCCACCCTGGAGGGCATGTGAGCCATGGTTCTGGGAGGGAAGTCTGCAAACACAAACTCGGGTTAGGTTTAGTGGCTAGGTTATCGCAGGGCAATGTGTAGACCTGGAAGGCTACTCGTCAGGAACAGTAACTGGAATGACCCGAAGGTGGAAGCACAGGCTTTTATATCTGGATTGTGTGTCTAGGGTGACCTCAGAATGTAGCTGTGGCCTCATGGGTCCATGGGAGATTTTTCCTCTAAGGATACTGGCGGCTCCCAATATTTTGATGACTTTTTGAGATGGGAAGACTGCTATTTTCGATCTTAGGTGTGCCCCAAAACAGGGATTCCAGAGATGGGCTCTGGGTCTAGGCGCCTGGAAAATCCCACCAAGGGTTGGGATTTGGGCTTATGGGCAGACCAGGCCTGCAATGCAGGATCTTGGTGGTGCAACTGAGAGGGCTTGTTTGGAAGCATGCTCAGGCTGAGCATTACAATGCCTGTTTGTGCCCAGGGTGGCCCTCAGGAGTGGGCGTGGTCCCATTGTCTATTTTCTGGCTCCCACACTGAGGGATGGACACACATTCCAATGGCCAGGTTTCCAGCCATGGGAAAGGAGGAAATATCTATTGTGCTTCATGTTCCCCCATAGGCAGGGATTACAGCAAAGGTCTGGGGACAGATGCCTGAATACCAAGGATGCATAGAGATGACAGATTTGGGCCATGGCCGTTCTCACATGCTGGATATGGGCCCCGCTCTCTGGGTGGCTGACACGAGGTCTGGGCTCAGGCTGTGTCAGACACAGCACTAGTGGCCAGAGAAGTCTATATATTGGGGTTCTCTCCAGGGCCGAGTAAATTGATCCTCATGTAGGGTTTCTGGCCAGACTCACGAAGCACTTCTTTCTGTGGGGCAGGCAGAATGCTGCCTTATGGATCCAGAATTCCCTATCAAGAGGGTTTGGGGACAAATAGGGTGAGAATGCAATTGTAAACACCAGCTATGCTTAAATTGAGTGCCAAGCGGAAGTCAGTTTCAATGTGCAGCAGCTTATACGAGATATCCAGCACCTGAGTAAGGGCAGATGTCAGATATTTGCTCACACTGGAGTTTGTGTCTAGGATGACGACTAATGGAGGGGTGGCTTCAGGAGGCAATGGAGGATTACCCACGCTTAAGATTGTGAGATGCTCCAAACAACAAGGTTTCCTTCTAATGGACAGGAGGAGTCTGTTTTTTTTTCCTCCAGGGTCCCTCAAGTGGAAGTTTGCGTAGCAGAGCCCTCCCGCATGGATGACTGGAAAGCACATGTCCAATGACCATTGCAGCTGAGGAACATGACAGGTTCGTTTTGGTGGTTCTGGTGCCAAGTACCAAGGCCTTGAGTTGACTTGGAATCTCTTACAGATGTGTCCCAAAACTGGTTTGTTACAAGGGAGTTCTTAGAATGTATTGGTGGCTATGGGCCACGCTGAGGGTTTGGCACAGGTCGATGTGCACAGTTTCCATCTTGGGAGAGGAGATGTTCTGTTTTGTGGCTCAGGGTACATATGTTGTATCCTGACTTGGTATTCAAGAACAGGCCTCTGAGGATTGATGCTTGCAACCTAATCTAGAGATCCAATGATGTCCTTGGTGCCCATCAGGTTCAATTTTCTTACTAAGGACCATTGATATGGTTGTCTGACTGGATGTAGGTGATCAGGGTGTTTCAGACTGTGCATTTGCATCCAGAGCCACTTCCAATATTGGGGTGGGCTCAGGGGCCTTGCAGGTTTCTCCTAACTTGGAGGCTTTGGGGAACTGTGATGGGCACAGTTTCCTTGGGGATGGCAGGCCTAGTCCTGTGGTAAGGCTTCAGAGACCACCTCCTTGAGGATATGAGAGCCATGGTTTTGGGAGGGAAGTCTGCAAACACAAATTTGGGTCAGGGATAGTGGCAAGGTGATCGCAGGTCCAATGCATAGACCTAGAAGGCATCACGTCAGGAACTGTAATTAGGGTGACTGAAAGCTGGTAGCACAGGCATTTCTATCTGGATTGTGTGTTCAGGATGGGCTCTGAATGTAGACGTGGTCTCATGGTTCAATGGGAGACTTTTCCTCTCTAAGGATCCTGGTGGATCTCCATAGATTGGTGGTTTTTTAGAGAAGAAAAGAGTGCTCTTTTCCATCTTAGGGGTGCTCCAAAACAGGGAAGAATGCTGTTTTCCAACCTAGGCTTATGCCAAAACAGGGATTCCAGAGACGAGATCTGGGTCTGGGTGCCCGGATATCCCACCAAGTGTTAGGATTTGGGCCTAGGGGCATTCCAGGCCTGCAATGCAGGATCCTAATGGTGTAACAGAGAGGGCTTGTTTGAAAGCATGCTCAGGCTGAGGGTCATCATGCCTCTTTGTGCCCAGGGGGGCCCTCAGGAGAGGGCGTAGTCTCATTGGCCATATAGATGGATCCCACTTTGAGGGTTGGACACCCATTGCAACAGCCAGGCTTCCTGCAATGGAAAGAGGAGTTCTCTATTGTGCTTCAGGTTCCCCCATTGGCAGGGTTACAGGAAAGGTCTGTGGAAAGTTGCCTTAATACCAAGGATGTGTACAGATGACAGGCTAAGAATTCCCAGGTAACAAAACAGCATTGTTACCCATGTTCATGACATTCCATGTAAAAATGAGCCCTTAGTACTTCGCCCCAGAGCCACCAGAATGAACTTGCCATGTTCCTAAGCTGCAATGGTCAGTGGAGGTGTGGTTTCCAGGCAACCATACGGGGGTGCTCTGCTACACAAACTTTGCAATTGGCGGGGACCCTTGAGACAAAAAAACAGAATGCCCCTGTCCGGTAGAAGGAAACCTTCTGTTTGGAGCATCTCACAAGCCCCAGCGTGGGAAATCCTCCATTTCCTCTGGAAGCCACCACTCCATTTGTTAGTCATCATTGACACAAACTCCAGCATGTGCAAACATCTGACATCCGCCCTTACTCAGGTGCTGGATTTCAATTCGATCGCTGCACACTGGAACTGCCTTTAGTTTGACTGAATTAAGCCATAGCTTGGGTTTACAATTCCATCCTCAGCCTACTGGTCCACAAGCCCTATTGTGAGGGAATTCTGGAGCTACAACACAATATTCTGCCTTCCCCATAGAAAGAAAAAGGGCCTGGAGAGTCTGCCCAGAAACTCCATATGATGGTCAATCTTCTCGGTGCTAGACGGAACCCTGATTCATAGGCTGCCCTGGGCACTAGTGCTGTGTCTGACATAGCCGGAGCCAGGACCTAGTGTCAGCCACTGAGAGATCAGGGCCCATATCCAGCATGTGAGACCAGCTATGGCCCAAGTCTGTCTTCTCTTCTATTCTTGGTATTCAGGCATCTGTACCCACACCTTTGCTGAAATCCTTGCCATTGGGGGAACCTGAAGCACAATAGAGAACTCCTCCTTCCCCATGGAAGGTATTCTGACAGTTGGGATAGTTGCTCAACCCTCAAAGTGGAAGGCAGCTCCATGGCCAAGGAGACCATGTGCACTCATGATGGCTTCCCCGGGCACAAGCAGGCATTGTGACCTCAGCCTGAGCATGCTTTCAACCAAACGCTCTCAATTGCATCTCTGGGATCCCGAATTGCAGGCCTAGTACACACCTAGGCCCAAATCCTAACACTGGTGGGATTTTACAGGGGCCCAGACACAGAGCCCATCTCTGGAATCCCTATTTTGGGGGACCCTTAAGATGGAAAACAGCACTCTTCCCTTCCCCGAGATAGTCACCAAACTCATGGTAGCCACCAGGATCCTTGAGTGGAAAAATCTGCCATAGACCCATGAGAACACACCTGCATTCCGAGGCCATCCTGGACATACAATCCAGATACATATCATGTGCTATCACCTTTGAGTCATCGGATTTACAGTTCCTGACGAGCTGCCTTCCAGGTCTATGCATTGGGCCTGCAATCACCTTGCCATTAACCTAAACTGAGTTTGTGTTTGCAGACTTCCTTCCTAAAACCATGGCTCACATGACCTCCAGGTTCTGGCATCTGAAGCCACACCACAAGACTGTGCATGAGATCCTCAAGGAAACTGTGCCCATCACTTTTGCCCGATACCTTTAGATTAGGAGAAACCTGCAAGGCCCCTGAGCGAAGCCAAATAATGGAGGCCGCTCTGGGCACAAATGCACAGTCTGAGACACCCTGATCACCTCCATACAGGCAGACACCCAAGTCAATGCTCCTGAGTCAGAAGATTGAACCTGACATGCCCCGAGGACTTCATTGGCACACTAGATTAGGTTTACAGGTATCTGTCATCAGAGGCCTGCTCTGGAATATCAACTTATGATAAAATATATAGTCCCTGA
Organism: Mustela nivalis; assembly: GCF_964662115.1. NCBI lineage: Eukaryota > Metazoa > Chordata > Mammalia > Carnivora > Mustelidae > Mustela > Mustela nivalis. The sequence continues at coordinate 278,075 of NW_028136507.1, read as the reverse complement.
GCCACAGAACAGAATATGTTCTCCGCAAAAAGGAAGCCATGCTCCTGGAATTGTGTCATACCCTAAGGGTATTTGGATCCTGAATGGCCCCTTAGCAACCAGCACATTCTATGATATTCCTGGTAACAAACCATCATTGTGCCCCATCTTCATGAGACTCCATGTCAACTCAAGGTCTCGATATATTGCCCCAGAGCCACCAGAATGCACCTGCCATGTTCCTCAGCTGCAATGGTCAATGGAGGGGTGATTTCCAGGCATCCCTGTGGGGTTCTCTGCTACAAAACTTTCCACATGGAGAAACCAGAGAAAACAAACCAGACTTCTCCTGTCCGGTAGAAAGAAACTTTGCTATTTGGAGCATCTCACAAGCCCCAGCATGGGAAATCCTCCATGGCCTCTTGACGCCACCCTTCCATTTGTGGGTAATCACAGACACAAACTCCAGTGTGGGCAAACATCTGACATCCACCCTTACTCAGGTGCTGGATATTCGAAATGGCAGCTGCACACTGGAACTGCCTTTTGCTTTTCACTGAACTTAACCATAGCTTTGTATTACTATTCTATCCTCACCACACTGCTCCACAATATCTCTTGATAGGGAATTCTGGAGCCACAACGCAGTATTCTGCCTTCCACATAGAAAGAAGAAGGACCTGTTGAGTCTGCCCAGAAACTGCACATGAGGATCAATCTACTCAGACCACGAGGCAACCCTGATTAATAGATTTCCCTGACCACTAGTGCTGTGTCTGACAGAGTCTAAGCCCCGACCTCGTGTCAGCCACCCAGAGGTGAGGGCCCATATTTAGTATGAGAGATCGGCCATGGCCCTGGGCCATCATCTGTACCCATCCTTGCTATCCAGTCATCTGTCCCCCAAACTTTGCTGGAATTTCTGCCAATGGCGAACCTGAAACACAATAGAGAACACCTCCTTCCCCATGGCAGGAATATTGGCTGTTGGGATGGTTGTCCAACCCTCAGCGTGGGAGCCAGCTGCATGCCAAGGAGACCATGCCCACTCCTGAGGGCCGACATGGGCACAGGCAGGCATGGTGATCCTCAGCCTGAGCATGTTTTCAAACAAACACTCTCAGTTGCTCCTCCAGTACCAGCATTGCAGGCCTGGTATGCCCCTAGGCCCAAATCCTAACCCTTGGTGGGATTTTCCAGGTGCCCAGACCCAGAGTCTGTCTCAGAATCCCTGTTTGGGGCACCCTTAAGATGGAAAAAAGCACTCTTCCCTTCCCTGAGAAAGGCACCAAACTATTGGGAGCCGCCAGGATCCTTAGAGAGAAAAAATCTCCCATGGACCCATGAAAACAAACCTGCATTCCGAGGCCATCCTGTCCACACAATCCAGAGAGAAAAGTCTTTGCTACCGCCTTTGAGTCATCCTATTTACATTTCCTGACGAGCTGCCCTCCATGTCTATGCATTGGGCCTGTGATCATCTCGACACTAACCCTAACCCCAGTTTGTGTTTGCCGACTTCTCTCCCAAAACCATGGCTTACATGCCCACCAAGATGTGGTCCCTCAAGCCACATCACAGGAAAGTTCCTGCCATCCCCAAGAAAACAGTGCCCATCAGGTTGTCCAAACCCTCCAGATTAGGAGAAACCTGCCAGGCCCCTGAACCCACCCCAATATTGGCGGTTGCTCTGGATGCAAACGTGCAGTCTGAACCACCCTGAGCACCTCCATCGAGGCAGAAAGCCAAGTCAATGGTTCTGAGTCAGATGATTGAACCTGACATGCCCCTAGGACTTCACTGGAACCCTAGATTGGGTCTTCAGACATCTGTTCTCAGAGTCCTGTTCTGGAATACCAAGTTATGATACAACATGTGGTCCCTGATTCCCACAACAGAATATCTCCTGTCTCCAGAAGGAAAATGTGCTCTTGGATCTATGTCCAACTTTCAGGGTAGATGGATCCTGCATGACCCATTAGCCCCAGCACCTTCTATGATCTCCCTGGTAACAAACCAGCATTGTGACCCAACTTCCTGAGACTTGATGCCAACTCAAGGTGTTGGTACTTTGCCCAAGAGCCATGAAACGAATCTGCCATGTTCCTCAGGTACAAAGGTCAATGGACGTGTGCATTCTAGGCATCCAAGAGGTAGTTCTCTGCTACACAAAAATTCCACATAGGGAACCCTAGAGCAAACAAATAAGACTGCTCCTGTCAGGTTGAAGGAAACCTTGGTTGTTTGGAGCATCTCACAAGCCCCAGCTTGGGAAGTCCTCCACATTCTCTTGATGCCAACCCTCCATTTGTTAGTCATCATAGACACAAATTCCAGCATGATCAAACATCTGACATCTGCTCTTACTCAGGTGCTGGATATTCGAATCAGTCACGCACACTGGAAATACCTTTCACTTGACACTGTATTCTTGCATAGTTTGGGTTTACAATTCCATCCTCAGCCTCCTGGACTGCAAGTCCTCTTGAGAGGGAATTAGGGAGACAAAACGCAACATTCTGCCTTCCCCATAGAAAGAAGAAGGGCCTGGTGAGTCTGCCCAGAAACTCCACATGAAGATCAATCTACTTGGCCCTCGAGGGAACCCCGATTTATACTTTGCGCTGGCCACTAGCGCTGTGTCTGAGAGAGCCTGAGCCCCAACCTCGTGTCAGCCACCCAGAGTGTGGGGCCCTTATCCAGCATGTGGGACTGGCCATGGCCCAGTCATCTCTACCCATCCTTGGTATTCCGGCAACTATCCCAGACCTTTGCTGGAATCCCTACCAGTGGGGGAACCTGAAGCACAATTGAGAACTCCTCCTTCCCCATGGCAGGAAGCCTGGCTGTTGCTATGGGTGCCCAACCCTCAGAATTAGAACCAGGTGCATGGCCAATGAGACAACGCCCAATCATAAGGGCCGCCTGGGCCAAAGCAGGCATTGTGTCCCTCAACCTTAGCATGCATTCAAACAAATGCTCTCAGTTGTTTCTGCAGGGTCCCGCATCGCAGGCCTGGTATGCCCTTAGGACCAAATCCTAACACTTCGTGGGATTTTCCATGCCAACATAACCAGAGCCCGTCTCTGGAATCTCTGTTTTGAAGCACCCCTATGATGGAAAACAGCACTCTTCCCTCCCCTGAGAAAACTATTAGGAGCTGCCAGGATGCGTAGAGAGGAAAAATCTCCCAGGGCTCCATAAGACCACACCTTCATTCCGAGGCCATCCGGGACACACAATCCAGATACAAGAGACTGTGCTACCACCTTCGAATCACCTGGTTTACAGTTCCAGACGAGCTGCCCTACAGATCTACGCATTGGGCCTGTGATCACCTCGCCATTAACCCTACCCCAAGTTTGTGTTTGCAGACTTCTTTCCCAAAACCATGGCTCACATGCCCTCTATGATGGGTCTCTGTAGCCACACCACAGGAAAGATCCTGCTATCCCCAATGAAACTGTGTCCATCACAGTTGCCCAAACCCTCCAGATTAGGAGAGACCTGCAAGTCCCCTGAGCCCAGTCCAATATTGGAGGCCACTCTGGACACAAATGCACAGTGTACAACACCCTGATCACCTCCATCCAGGAAGACACCCAAGTCAATGGTCCTGAGACAGAAGATTGGTCCCTGAACCCCACAATAGAATATCTCCTGTCCCCAGATGGAATTCGTGCTCTTCAACTTGTGTCAAGGGTCGGGGTATATGAATTATGCACAGCCCCTTAGCCCCCAGCACATTCTAAGATCTCTCTAGTAACAAACAAACAGCATTGTGATCCATCTTCATGAGATTCCATGTCACTTCAAGTCCTTGGTAATTCGCCCCAGAGCCACCAGAATGAACCTGCCATGTTCCTCACCTGATATGGTCAGTGGAGGTGTGCTTTCCAGGCATCCATGTGGGAGTGCTCTTCTACTTATTCTTTCCACATGTGGGACCCTGGAGCAAACAAACCAGACTGCCACTGACCAGTAGAAGGAAACCCTCTGTTTGGAGCATCTCAGAAGCACCAGCAGGAGAAATCCTTCATGGCCCTTGACACAACCCCTCCATTTGTCAGTCATCATAGACAAAAACTCCAGCATGAGAAAACATCTGAAATCTGCCGTTATTTAGATACTGCATTTTCTTTTCCACTACTGCACACTGGAACTGCGTTTCACTTGACACTAAATTTAACAATAGCTTGGGTTTAGAATTCCATCCTCAGCCTCCTGGTCTGCAAGCCCTCTAGAGAGGGAATTTGGAGCCACAAGGCAACATTCTGCATTCCCACTAGAAAGAAATAGGGCCTGGTGAATCTTCCCAGAAACTCCACATGAGGATCAATCTACTTGGCACTCGATGGAACCTTGATTTATAGGCTGTCCTGGGCACTAGTACTAGTACTAGTACTAGTACTGTGTCTGACAGAGCCTGAGCCAAGACCTAGTTTCAGGCACCCAGAGATATGAGCCCATATCCAGCATGTGAGATTGGCCAGGGCCCAAGTCCATCATCTCTACCCATCCTTGGTATTCAGGCACCTGTCCCCAGACCTTTTATGTAATCCCTACCAATGGGGTAACCTAAACCACAATAGAGAACTCCTCCTTCCCCATGGTAGGAATCCTGGCTGTTGATATGGGTGTCCAAACCTCAAAGTGGGAGCCAGCTGCATGGCCAAGGAGACAATGCCCACTCATGAGGGCTGCCCTGGGCACAAGTAGCCATTGTAACCCTCAGCTTGATCAAGCCTTCAAAAAAATGCTCTTAGTTGCACCTCCAGGATCCTGCATTGCAGGCCTGATATGCCCTTAAGCCCAAATCCTAACACATCGTGGGATGTTCCATGTGCACATACCCAGAGCCCGTCACTGGAATCCCTGTTTTGAGGCACCCCTAAGATGGAAAACAGCACTCTTCACTTCCCTGAGAAAGCCACCAAACTAATGGGATCCCCCAGGATCCTTGAGAAGAAGAATCTCCCATGGTCCCATGAGTCCACACCTGTATTCCAAGGCCAGCGTGGATATGCTATCCAGATACAAGAGACTGTGCTACTGGCTTCGAGTCACCTGATTTACAGTTCCTGACGTGCTGCCCTCCAGATCTATGGATTGGGGCTGTGAACACCTCTCCATTAACCTTATCCCGAGTTTGTGTTTGCAGATCTCTCTCTAAAAACCATTGCTCACATGTCCTCCAGGATGGGGCCCCTAGAGTCACACCACAAGACTGTGCTTGCCATCCCCAAGGAAACTGGGCCCATCACAGTTGCCCAAACCCTCCTGATTAGGAGAAACCTGGAAGGCTCCTGAGCACATCCCAATATTGGAGGCTGCTCTGGATGCAAATGCACAGTCTGAAACACCCTTATCACCTCCATCCAGGCATACACCCAAATCAATGGTCCTGAGTCAGATAATTGAACCTGACATGGCCCTAGGACCTCATTGGAAGAGGGATTAACTTTTCAGGCACCTGTCCTCAGAGGCCTCTTCTGGAATACCAACTTATGATACAAATTATGGCCCCTGAGCCCCAGGGTGGGAAATCCTCCATGGCCTCTTGAAGCCACCTCTCCATTTGTTGGTCATCATAGACACAAACTCCAGCCTGAGCAAACATCTGACATCCGCCCATATTCAGGCGCTGATATTGGAATCAGCTGCTGCACACTGGAACTGCCTTTCGCTTTGCAATGAATTTAAGCCTAGCTTCAGACTACAATTTCATCCTCACCCTACTGGTCTGCCATATCTCTTGATAGGGAATTCTGGAGCCACAACGCAACATTCTGCCTTCTTCATAGATAGAAGGACCTGGTGAGTCTGCCCATAAACTGCACATGAAGATCAATATACTCATCCCAGGAGGGAACCCCTATTTATAGTTTGCCCTAGCCACTAGTGCTGTGTCTGACAGCGCCTGAGCCCCTACCTCGTGTCAGCAACCCAGAGGGTGGGGCCCACATTAACCATGTGAGACCGGCCATGGCCCAGGGCTGTCATTACTACCCATCCTTGGTATTCAGGCATCTGTCCCCTAGATCTTAGCTGGAATCCCTACCAATGGGGGGACCTGAAGCACAATAGAGAATTCATCCTTCGCCATGGCAGGAATCCTGGCTTTTGGATGGGTGTCCAACCCTAGGAATGGGAACTGGCTGCATGGCTGAGTAGACATCGCCCAATCCTGATGGCCTCCGGGGCACAAGCAGGCATTGGGACCCTCAGCTTGACCATACTTTCAAACAAACGCTCTCAGTTGCACCTCCAGGATCCCGCATTGCAGGCCTGGTATGGCCCTAGGCCTAAATATTAACCCTTGGTGGGATTTTCCAAGCACTTAGACCCAGAGCTCATCTCTGGAATGCCTGTTTTGGGGCACGCCTAAGCTGGAAAACAGTACTCATCCCTTCCCGGAGAAATCCAACAAACTATTGAGAACCGCCAGGATCCTTGAGAGGAGAAATCTCCCATGGATCCTTGAGACAACACCTGCAATAAAGGCCATTCTGGAAATTAAATCCAGATACAATTACCTGTGCTACCACCTTTGAGTTACGTGATTTACAGTTCCAGACTTGCTGCCCTCCTGGTCTATGGATTGGGACTATGATCACCTTGCCACTAACCCTAACCTAAGTTTGTGTTTGCAGACTTCTCTCTCAAAATCATGGCGCACATGTCCTCCAGGATGGGGTCTCTGGAGTCACACCACAGGACAGTTCCTGCAATCCCCAAGGAAACTGCCCATCACAGTTGTCCAAAAACCCCATATAAGTAGAAACCTGCAAGAAACATGAGCCAACCCTAGTATTGGATGCCACTCTGGACACAAATGCACAGTCTGAAACACCCTCATCACCTGCATCCAGTCAGACACCAGAGTCAATGATCCTGAGTCAGAAGATTGAATGACATTCCCCTAGGGCCTCATTCAAACCCTTTATTAGGTTTTCAGGCTTCTGTCCTCAGAGACCTGTTCTGGATTACCAATTTATGATACAACATATGGCCGCTGAGCCCCACAACAGAATATCTCCTGCCCCCAGAAGCAATCCGGGCTCTTGGGCCTGTGTCAAATCCTCAGGCTAGATGAATCCTGCATGGCCCATTAACCACCAGCACATTCTAAGATCTCCCTGGTAACAAACCAACATTTTGACCCATCTTCATGAGGTTCCATGTCCAATCCAGTCTTTATTTCTTCGCCTCAAAGCCACCAGATGCCATGTTCCTTCACTGTCATGGTCAATGAAGGTGTGCTTTCCAGTCACCCATGTGGGAGATCTATGTTATCCGATCTTTCGACATGGGGAACCATGGAGGAAACAAATCAGACTGCCCCTGTCTGGTAGAAGGAAACCTTGCTGTTTGGAGCATCTCAAAAACACCAGATTGGGAAATCCTCCATAACCTCTTGACGCCACCCCTCCATTTTTGTGTCATCATAGACACAAACTCCAGCATGAGCAAATATCTGACATCCACCCTCACTCAAGTGCTGAATATTGGATTCAAACATTGCACACTGGAAATTCCTTTTGCTTGATACAGAATGTAACCATAGCTTAGGTTTACAATTCCATCCTCAGCCTCCTGGTCCACAAGCCCTCTTGATAGTGAATTCTAGAGCCACAAAGCAGCATTCTGCCTTCCCCTTACAAACAAAAAGGGCCTGGTGGTCTGCCCAGAAACCATACATGAGGATCAATCTGCTCGGCACTTGAGGGAACCCCAATTTATAGGCTGCCCTGGGCACTAGTGCTGTGTCTGACAGAGCCTGAGCCAAGACCTAGTGTCAGCCACCCAGTGATCGGGGCCCATATCCACGATTTGATACTGGCCATGGCCCATGTCCATCATCTTTACCCATCCTTGGTATTCAGGCCTCTGTCCCCAGACCTTTGCTGGAATCCCCGCTAATGGGGGAACCTGAAGCACTATAGAGAACTCCTCTTTCCCCATGGCAGGATTCTGGCTGTTGGGATGGTTTTCCAACCCTCAAAGTAGGAGCCAGCTGCATGGCCAATGTGACCACGCCCACTCATGAGGGCCACCTGGGCATAAGCAAGTATTGTGACCCTCAGCCTGAGAATGATTTCAAACAAGCCCTCTCAGTTGCACCTCCAGGATCCTGAATGCAGGCCTGGTAAGCCACTAGGCCCAAATCCTAACACTTGGTGGGATTTTCCAGGGGACCAAACCCAGAGTCCGTCTCTGGAATCCATATTTTGGGGCACCCCTAACATGAAAAACAGCACTCTTCCCTTCCCCGAAAAAGCCACCAACTATTGGGAGCCACCAGGATCCTTAGAGAGGAAAAATCTCCCATGGACCCATGAGGCCACAACTGCATTCTGAGGCCATCCTGCACACAATACAGAGAAAAAAGCCTGTGATTCTGCCTTTGAGTCACCCGATTAACAGTTCCTGAAGAGCTGCCATCCATGTCTATGCATTGGGCCTGTGATAACCTTGCCACTAACCCTAACCCAAGTTTGTGTTTTCAGACGTCCCTCCCAAAACCATGGCTCACATGCCCTCCAGTTTGTGATAACTGGAGCCACACCACGGGATTGTACCTGTCTTCCCAAAGGAAACTGTGATTGTCACTATTAAACAAACCCTCTAGATTAGGAGAACCCTGCAAGTCCCCTAAGCCCAGCCCAATATTGGAGGCCACTCTGGACGCAAATGCACAGTCTGACACACCATATCACCTACATCCAGGCTGATATCCAAGTCAATGGTCCTCAGACAGAAGATTGAACCTGACATGCTCCTAGGATTCACTGGAACACTAGAATAGGTTTTCAGGTATCTGTACTCAGAAGGCTGTTCTGAATATCAATGTATGATACAATATGGTCACTGAGCCACACAAAAGAACATCTCCTGTCCTTAGAAGAAAGCTGTGCTCTGGACCTGTGTCAAACACTCTGGGTAGATGAATACTTCAAGGCCCCCTGACAACAAGCACATTCTATGATCTCCCTGACAACATACCAGCATTGTGACCCATCTTCATGAGACTCCATGACAACTCCAGCCCTTGGTACTTCGGCCCAGAGCCACCAGAATGAAACTGCCATGTTCCTCTGCTGCCATGGTCAATGTAGGTGTACTTTCCAGGCATCCAGCGGGAGTGCTCTGATACCAACTTTCCACATGGGGAACCCTGGAGGAAACAAACCAGACTCCCCTGTACGGTAAAAGGAATCTTTTCTGTATGGAGTATCTCAAGCCTGAGGGTGGGTAATCCTCCATGGCCTCTTGAGGCCACCCATCCATTTGTTGGTCATCATAGACACTAACTCCAGCGTGAGCAATCAACTGACATCTGCACTTACTCAAGTGCTGGATATTTGAATCAGCTGCTACACACTGGAATTGCCTTATGCTTGGCACTGAATTTAAAAGTAGCTTGGCGGGACGCCTGGGTGGCTCAGTTGGTTAAACAGCTGCCTTCGGCTCAGGTCATGATCCCAGCGTCCTGGGATCGAGTCCCACATCAGGCTCCTTGCTCCGCAGGGAGCCTGCTTCTCCGTCTGACTCTGCCTTCCACTCTGTCTGCCTGTGCTTGCTCTCGCTCGCTCTCTGACAAATAAATAAAATCTTGGAAAAAAAAAAAGTAGCTTGGGTTTGCAATTCCATCCTCACCCTGGTGTTCAGTAAGCTCTCTTGATAGGGAATTCTGAAGCCACAACACTGCATTCTGCCTTCCCCATAGCAAGAAAAAAACAGCCTGGAGAGACTGCCCAGAAACCCTACATGAGGATAAATCTACTCGACCCTCGAGTGAACCCCATTTATAGGTTTACCTGGCCACTAGCGCTGAGTCTGACAGAACCTCGTCTCTGACCTCGTGTCAGGACCCAGAGACTGGGCTCCAACTCCAGAATGTGAGACCAGCCATGTCCCAGGGCTGTCATCTCTACCCATTCTTGATTCAGGCATCTGTCCCCAGACATTTGCTGAAATCCCTGCCAATGGGGGAACCAGAAGCACAATAGGGAAATCCTCCTTCCCCATGGCAGGAATGATGGCTCTTGGGATGGGTTTCCAGACCTCAGAGTGGTAGAAAGCTGAATGGCCAATGATAACCCGCCCACTCATGAGGGCCGCCCTGGACACAAGCAGGCATTGTGACCCCCAACATGAGCATGCTTTCAAACAAACACTCTCAGTTGCATTCCAGAATCCAAATTTGCAGGCCTGATATGCCCCTAAGCACAAATCATAACACCTGGTGGGATTTTTCAGGGGCCCAGAAACACAGCCTGTCTCTGGAATCCCTGTTTTGGGACACCCCTAAGATGGAAAATAGCACTCTCCCCTTCGCCAAGAAAGCCACCATAGTATAGGGAGCCGCTAGGATCCTTGAGAGGAAAAATCTCCCATGGATCCATGAGACCACACCTGTATTCTGAGGCCATCCTGGACACAAAAGCCAGATACACAAGCCTGTGCTACCACCTTCAAGGCAACTAATTTATAGTTCCAGACGAGCTGTCCTCCAGGTCTATGCATTGGGCCTGCGATCACCTCACCGCTAACCTTAACCCGAGTTTGTGCTTACAGACTTCTATCCCGAAACCATGGCTCATATTTCCTCCAGGATGGGGTCTCTGGAGCCACACCAAAGGACTGTGCCTGCCATCCCCAAGGAAAATGTGTCCGTCACATTTGCCTAAAACTTCGAGATAAGGAGAAACCTGCAAGGCCCCTGAGCCCACCCCAATACTGGAGGCCCCTCTGGACACAAATGTGCAGTCTGAAATACGCTGATCACCTGAATCCAGGCAGATACCCAAGTCAGTGTTTCTCAGTCAGAAGATTGAACCTGACATGCTCCTATGACCTCATTGTAACCCCTGATTAGGTTTTCAGGCATCTGTAATCAGAGACCTGTTCTGGAGTACCAACTTAAGATACAACATATGGTCCCTGATCCCCACAACAGAACATCTCCTTTCTCTAGATGGAAGCCGTGCTCTTGGAACTGTGTCAAACCCTCAGGGTAGATGAATCCTACTTGGCCCGTAGCCACCAGCAGATTCTAAGATCTCACTGGTAACAAGCCAGCATTGTGAGCCATCTTCATGAGATTCCATGTCAACTACAGGCCTTGGTACTTCACCCCAGAACCTTCAGAAAGAACCTGCCATGTTCCTCAGCTGCAATGTTCAGTGGAAGTGTGCTTTCCAGGCATCCATGTGGGAGTGCTCTGCTACCCAAACTTTCCACATGGGGGACTCTCGAGCAAACAAATCTGACTGCCCTGTCCTGTAGAAGGAAACCTGGCTGTTTAAAGCATCTCACAAGCTCAAGTGTGGGAAATCCTCTATGACCTCTTTTCAACTCCTCTCCATTTGTCGGTCATTATAGACACAAACTCCAGCTTGAGCAAACATCTGACGTCTGCGCTTACTCAGGTGCTGGATATTCGAATCAGCCGCTGCACACTGGAAATGCCATTCGCTTGTCACTGAATTTATTCATAGCTTGGGTTTACAATTCCATCCTCACCCTACTGGTCCACAAGCCCTCATGATAGGGAATTCTGCAGCCACAACACAGCATTCTGCCTTCCCAATAGAAAGAAGAAGGGCCTGGTGAATCTGCCCAGAAACTCCACATTATGATCAGTCTACTTGTCCCTTGAGGGAACCCTGAATTATAGACAGCCCTGGCCCCTAGTGTTGTGTCTGACAGAGCCTAAGCCCCGACCTCGTGTCAGCCACCTAGAAGGCGGGGCCCATATCCCGCATGTTAGACTGGCCACGGAACAGAGCCGTCATCTTTACCCATCCTTGGTATTCAGGCATGTGTCCCCAGACCTTTCCTGGAATCCCTACCAATGAGGGAACCTGAATCACAATAGAGAAATCCTCATTCCCCATGGCAGGATTCCTGTAAGTTCGGAAGGGTGTCCAACACTCAGAGTGTTAGCCTACTGAATGGCCATTGAGACCACCCCCATTCCTGAGGGCCACCCTATGCAAAAGCTTGCATAGTGACCCTCAGCCTGAGCATGCTTTCAAACAAACGCTCTCAGTTGTATCTCCAGGACTTGCATTGGAGGCCTGGTAAGCCCCTATGCCCAAATCATAACCCTTGGTGGGTATTTCCAGGTGCCCAGAGCCAGAGCACTTCTCTGCAATCCCTGTTATGGGACACCCTTAATATGGAAAACAGAACTCTTTCCTCTCTGAGAAAGCCACCACATTATAAGGAGCCGCCAGGATATTTGAGAGGAAATATCACCCATGGACACCTGAGACCACACCTGCATTCTTAGTCCATCGTGGATACACAATCCAGATAAAAAAGCCTGTGCTACCTCCTTTGAGGCATGCGATTTACATTTCACACGGAGCTTCCCTCCAGGAGTATGCATTGGGCCTACAATCACTTCGCCACTAAACCTAACCCGCATTTGTGTTTGCAGACTTCCCTCCCAAAACCATGGCTCTCATGCCCTCCAGCATGGGGTCTCTGGAGCCACACCACAGGACTGTGCCCACCATTGCCAAGGAAACTGTGCCCATCAAATTGCCCTATCTTTCCAGATTAGGAGAATCCTGCAAGGCCCCTGAGCCCACCCCAATACTGGTTGCCACTCTGTACACAAATGCACAGTCTGGAACACCCTGATCACCTACATCTAGGCAGACTTTGAAGTCAATGATACTGAGTCAGAGGATTGAACCTGACATTCCGTTAGGATTTTATTGGAACCCTAGATTAAATTTTCAGGCATCTATCCTCAGAGGCCTGTTCTGCAATACCAAATTATGATACATTTGGTCCGTTAGCCCCACATCAGAACATCTCTGGTCCGAGAAGGAAACCATGCCCTTTGACCAGTGTCAAACTCTCAGGGTAGATGAATCCTACATGGTCCCTTAGCCACCAGCACACTGTAAGGTCTCCATGGTAACAAACCTGCATTATGACCCATCTTCATGAGACTTCATGTCAACTCCAGGCCTTGGTAATTCGCCCAAGAGCCACCAGAACGAATTGGCCATGTTTCTCAGCTGCAATTTTAATGGAGGTGTGCTTTTCAGGCATCCACGTGGGAGTGCTCTGCTACCCAAACTTTCCACATGGGGGACCCTGGAGCAAATAAACCAGTCTCCCCCTGTGTGGTAGAAGGAAACTTTGCTGTTTGAAGCATCTCACAAGCCCCAGCATGTGAAATCCTCCATGGCCTCTTGACGCCACCCCTCCATTCATCGGTCATCATAGACATAAACTCCAGCATGAGGAAATGTCTGACTTTCACCTTTACTCAGGTGCTGGATATCTGGAATCAGACACTACACAATGGAACTGCCTTTTGCTTGGCACTGAATTGAACCTTAGCTTGAGTTTACAATTCCATCCTCACCCTACTGGTCCCCAAGCCCGCTTGATAGGGAATTCTGGGGCCACAACGCAGCTTTTTGCCTTCCCCTTAGAAAGAAGAAGGGCATGGTGATTCTGCCCAGAAACTCTGCATGAGGATCAATCTGCTCAGCCCTTGAGGGATCCCTGATTCATACTCAGCCCTGACCACTAGTTCTGTTTCTGACAGAGCCTGAGTGCTCAATTCATGTCAGCTACTCAGAGAGTCAGGCATGTGAGACTGGCCATGTCTCAGGTCCCTCATCTCTACCCATCCTTGGTATTCAGGCATCTGTCCCCAGACATTTGCTAGAATACCTGCTAATGGGGGAACCTGAGGCACAATAGAGAATTCTTCCTTTTCCATGGCAGGAATCCTGGTAGTTGGGATGGGTGTCCTACATTAAAGTGGTAGCCAGCTGCATGGCCAAGGAGACAACTCCCACTCATAAGGGCTGCCCTAATCACATCAGGCATTGTGACACTCAGACTAGCATGCTTTCAAACAAACGCTCTCAGTTGTACCTCCAAGTCTCACATTGTAGGCCTGGTACACCCCTAGGCCCAAATCCTAATCCTGGTGGGATTTTCCAAGCACCCAGACTCACAGCTCTTCTCTGGAATCCCTTTTTGGGGAACATCTAAGATTGAAAACAGCACTCTTCCATTCAAACGAGAAAGCCACCATACTATTGGGAGCTTCCAGGATCCGTAGAGAGGAAAATACTCTCATGGAAACATTAGAACACACCTGCATTCCAAGGCTATCATGGACACACAATCCAGATACAAAAGCCAGTGCTAGTGCCTTCGAGGTACGTGATTTACAGTTCCTGACGATCTGCCCTCCAGGTCTATGCATTGGGCCTACGATCACCTCGCAACTCAACCTAATCCGAGCTTGTGATTGCAGACTTCTCTCCCAAAACCATGGCTTACATGCCCTCCACGATGGAGTCTCTGGAGCCACACCACAGGACTGTGCCTGCCACCCCCAAGGAAACCGTGCCCACAAATTTGCCTAAACCTTCAAGATTAGGAGAAACCTGCAAGGCCCCAGAGCCCACCCCAATATTGGAGGCCACTCTGTACACAAAGGCACAGTCAGAAACATTCTGGTTGCCTACATATAGGCAGACACTGAAGTCAATGGTCCTGAGTCTGATGATTCAACCTGAAATTCCCCTTGGACTTCATTGGAACCCTAGATGAAGTTTTTAGGCATCTGTCCTCAGAGGCCTGTTCTGGAATACCAACTTATGATACAACATTTGGTCCGTGAGCCCCACAACAGAACATCTCCGATACCCAGAAAGAAACCGTGTTCTTCGACCGGTGTCAAACCATCAGGATAGACTAATCATACATGGCCCCTTAGCCACCAGCACATAGTAAGATTTCCGTGGTAACAAAACTGCATTGTGACCCAACTTCATTAGAATCCAGGCCTTGGTACTTTGCCCTAGAGCAACCAGAAAGAACCTGCCATGTTCCTTAGGTGCAATGGTTAATGTAGGTGTGCTTTCCAATATCCACATGCGAGTACTATGCTACCCAAACTTTGCACATGGGGGAACCTGGTGTAAACAAACCAGACCTCCCCTGTCCAGTAGAAGGAAACCTTATGTTTGGATCAACTCACAGGCCTCAGCGTGTAAACTGCTCCATGGCCTCTTGATGCCACCACTCCATTGGTCGGTCATCATAGACACAAACTCCAGTCTAAGCAAACATCTGACATGCACCCTTATCCCAGTGCTGGATGTCTTGAATAAACCACTGCACATTGGAACTGCCTTCCACTTGGCACTGAATTGAACCATAGCTTGTGTTTACAATTCCATCCTCACCTGACTGGTCCCTAAGCCCTCTTGATAGGGAAATCTGGGGCCACAACGCAGCATTCTGCCTTCCCCATCGAATGAAGAAATGCCTGGTGAGTCTGCCCTGAAAACCCACATGAGGATCAATCAGGTCGGCCCTCGAGTCAACACCGATTTATAGGCTGCCATGGCCACTAGTGCCGTGTCTGACAGAGCCTGAGCTCGACTGAGTTTCAGCCACTAAAGAGCAGGCCCCATATCTAGCATTTGGGATTGCCATGGCCAAAGTATGTCATCTCTACCCATCCTTGATATTCAGGCACCTGTCCCCAGACCTTGGCAGGGATCCCTGACAATTAGGGAACTTGAAGCACAATAGAGAACTCTTCTTTCCCCATGGCAATAAACCTGGCTTTTGGGATGGGTGTTCTACCCTCAAAGGGGGAGCCAGTTACAACATCAATGACACCACACACACTCCTGAGGACTACCCTTGGCACAAACAGGCATTGTGACCCTCACCCTGAGCATGCTTTCAAAAAATCCCTCTCAGATTCACCACAATGATCCCTCATTTCAGGCCTGGTATGCCTGTAGGTTCAAATCATAAAACTTGGTGGGATTTTCGAGGTGCCCAGACCCAGAGACCATCTCTGGAATTTTTGTTTTGGTGCACCCTTCAGATGGAAAACAGCACTCATCCCTTCCCCAAAAATGTCACCAAATTATGAGGAGCCACCAGGATCCATAGAGAGGCAATGTCTCCCATGGACCCATGAGAACACACCTGCATTCCGAGGCCATCCTGGACACACAATCCGGAGAGAAAAGCCTGTGCTACTGCCTTCCATTCACCCTAATTACAGTTCCAGATGAGCTGCTCTCAAGGTATATGCATTGGGCCTGTGATCACCTCGCCACTCACCCTAATTCGAATTTGTGTTTGCAGACTTATCTACCAAAACCATGGCACACATGCCCTCCAGGATGGGGTCTCCGGATCCACACTGCAGGACTGTCCCTGCCATCCACAAGGAAACTGTTTCCATCACAGTTGCCCAAACTGTCTAGATTAGGAGAAACCTACAAGGCCTCTGGGCCTACCCCAATTTCGGCGGCCGCTCTGAACACAAATGCACAGTCTGAAATACCCTGATCTCCTACATCCAGGAACACAGCCAAGTCAATGGTCCTGAGTCAGAATAATGAACCTAACATGCCCCTAGGACGTCACTGGAACCATTGATTCGGTTTTCAGACATGTGTCCTCAGAGGCCTGTTCTAGAATGCGAACTTATGATACAACATGTGGTGGCTGGGCCACACAACAGAACATCTCCTGTCCCCAGAAGGAAACCGTGCCCTACAATCTGTGCAAAATCCCAGAGTAGTAGATTCCTGCACAACTACTAAGCCACCAGCACATTCTAAGATCTACCTGGTAACAAACCAGCTGTGTGGCCCATCTGCAAGAGATTCCATGTCAAATCAAGGACTTGGTACTTTGCTACAGAGACACCAGAATAAAGCTGCCATGTTCTTCAGTTGCAATGGTCAATGAAGTTGAACATTCCAGGCATCCATGCGGTAGAGCTCTGCTACCCAAACTTTCCACATGGGGGACCCTGGAGCAAATAAACCACACTCCACCTGTCCAGTAGAATGAAACCTTGCTATTTGGAGCAGCTCATGAGTCTCAACGTGAAAATCCCTACATGGCTTCTTGACGCCACCCCTCCATTTGTCAGTCATCATAGACACAAACTCCAGTGTGAGCAAATATCCGACGTCCTCCCTTACTAAGGTGCTGGATATCTCGAAAAAGCTGCTGGACACAGGAACTGCCTTCCGCTTGGCAGTGAATTGAACTGTAGCTTGTGTTTACAATTCCTTCCTCACCCGACTGGTCCCCAAGCCTTCTTGATAGCGAATTATGGAGACACAACACAGCATTCTGCCTTCCCGATAGAAACAAGTGCCTGGTGAGTCTGGCCAGAAACCCCACATGAGGATCAATCTGCTCGGCCCTATATCGGAGGGACCCTGATTTATAGGTTGCCCTGGCCACTAGTGCTGTGTCTGACAGAGCCTGAGCCCAGACCTAGTGTCAGTCACCAGAGTTTGAGCCCCACATCTAGTATTTGGGAATGCCATGGCTCAAGTATTTCATCTCTACCCATCCTTGGTATTCAGGCACCTGTCCCCAGACCTTTGCTGGAATCCCTGATAATGGGGCATCCTGAAGCACAATAGAGAACTCCTCCTTCTTCATATCAGGAAACTTGGCTGTTAGGATGGGTGTTCAACCCTGAAAGGGGGAGTCATTTACAAGTCCAGTGAGACCACACAAACGCCTCAGGGATGCCCTGGAGGCAAACAGGCCTTGTGACCCTCAGCCTGAGCATGCTTTCAAACAATCCTTCTCTGTTGCACCACCATGAACCCGCATTGCAGGCCTAATATGCCCTAAGCCCAAATCCTAGCACTTGTTGTGATGTCCCAGATGCCATGAACCAGAGCCCGTCTCTGGAATCCCTGTTTTGGGGCACCCATAAGGTGGAAAACATCACTCTCCCCTTCCCCGAAAAAGCCACCAAACTATGGAGAGCCACCAGGATCCATAGAGAGGAAAAGACTCCCATGGACCCATGAGACCACACCTGCATTCCAAGGCCATCCTGGACACACAATCCAGAGAGAAAAGCCTGTGCTACTGCCTTCCAGTCTCCCTAATTATAGTTCATGACGAGCTTCCCTCCAGGTCTACGCATTGGGCCTGTGATCACCTCGCCACTCACCCTAATTTGTATTTGTGTTTGCAGACTTCTCTCCCAAAACCATGGCTCACATGCCCACCAGAATGTTATCTCTGGAGCCACACCACAGAACTCTGGCTGCCAACCCCAAGGACACTGTGCATATCAGATTTGCCCAAACCTTCCAGATTAGGAGAAACCTGTGTGGCCCCTGAGCCCACACCAATATTGCCGGCCACTCGGGATGGAAATGCGCAGTCTGAAACACCCTTATCACCTACATCCAGGGAAATAGCCAAGTCAATGATCGTGAGATAGACGATTGAACCTAAAATGCCCCTAGGCTCTCAATGGAACCCCATTAGGTTTTCAGGCATCTGTCCTCAGGGGCCTGTTCTAAAATACAAATCTATGACACATCATGTTTTCTCTGAGCCACACGACAGAACATCCCCTGTCCCCAGAAGAATACCATGCTCTTCGACCTGTGCCAAACCCTCAGGGTAGGAGAATCCTGCATGGCACCTTAGCAACCAGCACATTCTAAGTTCTCCCTGGTAACAAACAAGCATTGTGACCCATCTGCAAGAGATCCCATGTCAACTCAAGGCCTTGGCACTTTGTCCCAAAGCCACCAGAACGAATCTGCCATGTTCCTCACCTGCAGTTGTCAATGGAGGTGTGCTTTCCTGGCATCCATGCCAGAGAGCTCTTCTTCACAAACTTTCCACATGGGGAAACCTAGAGTAAACAAACCAGACTTCACCTACACTGTACAAAGAAATGTTACTTTTTGCAGCAGTTCACAGGCCTCAGCATGTGAACTCCTCCATGGCCTCTTTATACCACCCCTCCACTTGTCGGTCATCATAGACAAAAACTCTAGTTTGAGCAAGCATCTGACATCCACCCTTATTCCAGTGCTGGATGTCTCGAGTAAACTGCTACAAATTGGAACTGCCTTCTGCTTGGCACTGAATTGAACCATAGATTTGTTTACAATTCCACCCAAAACTGACTGGTCCCCAAGCTCTCGTGATTGGGAAACCTGGAGCCACAACACAGCATTCTGCCTTCCCTATTGAATGAACAAATGCCTGGGAATCTTCCCAAGAAACTCCACATGAGGATCAATCTGCTCCGCCCTCGAATCTACTCTGATATAAAGGCTGCCATGGCCACTAGCGCTGTGTCTGACAGAGCCTGAGCCCCGACCGAGTTTTAGGCCTCATATCTAGCATTTGGGATTGCTATGGCCCAAGTACGTCATCTCCACCCATCCTTGATATTCAGGCACCTATCTCGAGACCTTGCTGGAAACCCTGCCAATGGGGCAACCTGAAGCACAGAGGAACCTGACGGAAGAGAACTTATCCTTCCTCATGGCAGGACATTTGGCTGTTGGGTTGGGTGTCCAACTCTCTAAGAGGGAGCCAGATATATGACCAATGAGACCACTCCCACTCCTGAGGGCCGCCATGGGAG
This sequence comes from Mustela nivalis, assembly GCF_964662115.1. NCBI lineage: Eukaryota > Metazoa > Chordata > Mammalia > Carnivora > Mustelidae > Mustela > Mustela nivalis. Next base: position 258,640 of record NW_028136507.1, on the reverse strand, counting down.
CAAACAGGCATTGTGAGACTCAGCCTGAGCAAGCTTTCAAACAATCCCTCTCAGTTGCACCATCATGATCCCGCATTGCAGGCCTCATACACCCCTAGGTGCAAATCCTAACCCTTGGTGGGAAGTCCCAGATGCCCAGAAAAAGAGCCTGTATCTGGAATCCCTGTTTTGGGGCACCCATAAGATGGAAAACAACACTCTTCCCTTCCCCAAAAAAGCCACCAAACTATGAGCTGCACAGATCCATAGAGAGGAAAAGTTTCCCATGGACCCATGAGACTATACCTGCATTCCGAGGCCATCCTGGACACACAATATAGAGAGAAAAGCCTGTGCTACTGCCTTCCAGTCACCCTAATTACAACTCCTGACAAGCTGCACTCCAGATCTACTCATTGGGCCTGTGATCACCTTTCCACTAACCATAACCCACATTTGTGTTTGCAGACTTCTCTCCCAAAACCATGGCTCATATGCCCTCCAGGACAGGGTCTCTGGATCCACAACACATGACTAGGCCTGCCATCCCCAAGGAAACTGTGCCCGTCAAACCTGCCCAAACCTTCCAGTTTAGGAGAAACACGCAAGAGCCCTAAGCCCAACCCAATATTGTCGGCAGCACTGGACACAAATGCCAGTCTGAAACGCCCTGATCACCTACATCCAAGCAGACAGCCATTTCAATGTTCCTGGGTCAGAAGATTGTACCTGACATGCTCCTAGGACGTCATTGGAACACTAGATTAGGTTTTCAGGCATCTGTCCTCAGGGTCCTGTTCTGAAATACCAACTTAGGATACAACATGTGGTCCCTGAGCCACACAATAGAATATCTCCTGTCCCCAGTAGGAAACCATGCCCTTCGACCTGTGCCAAACCCTCAAGATTGGAGAATCCTGCACAGCACCTTAGACACCAGCACAAACTCTAGTTTGTGCGTTGACCCATACCACAAGCTTTCCATCTGCTGGACAGTCGAGTCCTGTTGAATGGCTCCAGGATGTCCCATACGGAAAGACTGGAGAGCAGGATTCGAAGGATGGATGCCTGTACAGCATACCTCACATTCCCATTGGCTCTTTGTGACAAGACATGTTTGAACTACTGGCTCTGGGGCGAGCTAACTAGGGGGCTGAATTGAAATGGACTCTCCTGCGGATGGGTCATAATGTGGGTTTGTGTGCATGGAGACCTTGGAATATGTTGGCAGCTCAGGGGCCATGAAGTATTCGCCTAACCGAAGGGTGTAATATTGCTCCAATTAAAAAGAGATCCCTATGTCGAGATGAGACAGGTTCTCTTTGGTGCCTCAGAAAAGCCCCAGATACTGGTCTTCAAACCAGTTCTCTGAGTAGAGACACCTGGAAACCAAAGCTAGGGTTCAGATTAGAGCCTAGATGCCTGTCCGTTTCAATCTTCTGTCTCTGGGGACACTGTCTGAGTATCTAAGTGGAGATAGTTGCTCAGCTGGTGTCAGAGTGCCCCTCTTAGTCCATGGCCGAGGCATGGCCTTGGAGACCTTATTGGATTCTCCTAATCTCTAGGGTTGTGGCCAATGGATTGGGTACAGTTTTCTTGGAGAGGACTGGCACAGTCCTTCAGTGTGTCTCCATAGGCCCTAGCCTGGAGGGTGTGTGGGTCCGGGCTGTGGGCACAGAAGTATGAAAACACAAACTCGGCTTGGGTGCGGAGCCGAGAGCATTGCAGGATGGACCCACAGACCGTGAGAGGAGATCCTCAGCTTATGAAAGAAGGGCAAATGGGAGGCAGTCACGCAAGCTTTTGTCTTTGGATGTTTTGTCTCCCATAGCCATGGAATGTAGGGGTGACCTCAGGGGCTATGGAAGAGTCACCCTCTCTGAGAAGTTGGTCCAGCTCTTAAGATTTTGGGGACATTTTGTGGGAAGGGTGCAGTCCTGCTGTCTGGCTCAGGTGTTCTTCCAGGAGAGGGACTCCAGATCACAGTCCTGGGTTCGAGCAAATGGAATACTCGAGCTCTTGTGAAGATTGGGATCATAGGGGCTTGGCAAGCCCCATATGCGGGCTCTTAGTCCAGGTCCTGAGAGACCTTACTTCGACATGGGGCCCATGCTGATGGTCCCAATGCGAGTTTGTACCCAAGGAGGCACTCAAGTTTAGACTTGGCCTCAGGGGCCATGAAGGTTTCTCCGACACTGAAGGTATGACTCCATGCCAACAGCAAGCTTTCCAGCCATGGGGAAGGAGAAGATCTGATTTGTGCTTCAGTTACCCACGTTTGCCAGGATTTGATATAATATCTAGGGTCAGATGTCTGAAAACCCAGGTTGGGAAGAGATGACAGCATAAGGCCATGGCCTGTCTGATGTGCTTAGTGTGCAGCCAGCTGTTTCCTTGTCTGTCGGGACGTCAGGCTGTGTCAGACAGAGCAATACTGACCAGGGTAGCTTTTCCAGTTAGGGTGCGGTCGAGGCCAGAGCAGATTGGTTCTCATTTGTGGTTTCTGGAGAGCCCCATAGGGCAACGTTTTTCTTCTGGTGGGCAGGCAGAAAACTGTGTTGTGGTTCTGGAATTCCCAGTCTGGAGGGCTTGTTTGCCAGGAGTGTGAAGAGGGAAGTCTGAAAACACAAGCTAGCGTTAGGTTTGGGGCATGGCAGGCCCACTCTGCAGAGACTGAATCAAGATCTCCTGCATCTGAGGTCAGGGCGAGTATCAGACGTTGCCTCAGGTTGGAGTTTGTGTCCATTATGGCCCCTTCCTGAAGGGGGTGGGGGCGTCATGAGGCCAGAGAGGTTTCCCAACGCTGGGAGTTATGAGCTGCCCCAAACATCAAGGTTTCCTCTGTAGGACAGTCGAGTACTATGAGATGGTTCTAGGATGACCCCTACAGAAAGACTCGAGAGAAGGGGTCTAAGCATGAATGTCTGCAAATGCCACCTCACATTCCCACTGGCTGCTTGGGGCAAGGCAGGCTCAATCTGCAGGCTCTTGGGCGGGTTTCTCAGAGGGCTGAGTTGAAATGGACTCTCCTGAGGATGAGTCATACTGTGGGTTGGTGGCCATGGAGACCTTGGAATGTGGCGGTGGCTCAGGGACTCTGCAGGTTTCTCCAAACCGAAGGGTTTGACACAGCTCCAACAATGAAGCTTCCCATGTGGAGACGATAGTTGTTCTGTTTGGTGTCTCAGGAAAGCCCCAGATGCTGGTCTTCAAACCCAGGCCTCTGAGGAGTGACACCTGGAAACCAAAGCAAGAGTTCAGATTAGGGCCCAGGGGCCTGTCTGGTTCAATCTACTGTCTCTGCTGACATCTGTCTGTGTTTCTGCATGGAGGTAGTTGCTCAGTTAGTGTCAGGATGCCTTTGTCCAGAGAGGCTTATAGTAGTGGGATGTCCTCGGGGGCCTTGAGGTTTCTCCTATTCTGTGGGGTTATGGGCAATGGAATGGGCATAGTCTCCTTGGAGAGAGCAGGACAGTCCTGTGGTGTGGCTCCAGAGGCCCCGGCCTGGCGGCTGTGTGGGCCAGGGCTGTGGGGACAGACATCCAAAAACACAAACTCGGCTGAGGTTTGGGGCTGAGGTTATGGCAGGAGTGATCTACAGTCCGTGAGGGGAGCTCATTGTGATTAGAAAGTAAGGCGAGTGAGAGGCGGTCGTTCAAGCTTATGTCTCTGGATGTTGTATTCATGATGGTCATTTAATGTAAGCATGGTCTCATGGGCCATGGAAGTCTCCCTCTGTGGTGATTTGTCCGGCTCCCAAGAGATTGGGGTCATTTTGTGGGAAGGGAGGAGTCCTGTTTTCTGCCTCATGTGTTCCCACAATAGAGGGATTCTAGAGCAGAGCACTGGGTACATACAACTGGAATACCCACCCTCTGGTTAGGCCTGGGGTCCTATGGGCATGGCAAGCCCATATGCAGATTCTTGGTCCAGCCACTGAGAGACGTTACTTGAATAGTGGACTCATGCTGAGGGTCACAATGTGTGTTTGTGCCCAAGGTGGTCCTCAATATTGGGCGGGACTTCATTGAGCTTGCAGGTTTCTCCTACACTGAACCTTGGACATGCCAACCTCAGGGTTTCTTGCCATGGGGAAGGAGGAGTTTTGATTTCTGCATCACGTTCACCTCTGGGCACTAATTGGAGATAAGGTCTAGGTTCTGAAGCCTGAAAACCGAGGTTTGGAAGAGATGACGACCTAAGGCCATGGCGGGTCCGATGTGTTCAGTTTGGGGCCAGCTTTCTAGGTGTCGTTCAGGAGGTCTGCACTCAGGCTGTGCCAGACAGGGCATTCGTGCCCAGATACGCTGTATAATTGGGGTACAGTTGAGTGGCATGCAGAAGATAATTATTTGGGGTTTCTCCGTAGCCCCATAGGGCAAAGTCTTTCTTCTGGAGGGCAGGCAGAGTGCTGCATTCTGGCTCCGAAACTGCCAAACTGGAGTCCTTGGGGCCAGGAATGCAAGGATGTAAGTCTGAGAACTGAAGCTTTGCTTTGGTTTCAGGGCGAGGACATGGCAGGCACACTCTGCAGAGCTGAATTGAGATTTCATGCATCTGAGGTCAGGGCGAGGTTCATATGTTGGCTCAGGTTGGAGTTTCTGTCCATGATGGCCCCTTCATGAAGGGGGGTCATCACACCGCCATTGGTGTTTTCCCATGATGGCAGTAGTGAAATGCTCCAAACCACAAGGATTTTCTGCGGGTCAGTTGAAACCTGTTGGATGGCTCCAGGGCATCCCATATGGAACAATTGCAGAGCAGGGTTCTAAGGATGGATGCCTGGGCATCCGGCCTTGCATTCCAATTGTCTCCTAGCGAAATGGCACGTTTGATTGCTGCCTATGATGTAGCAGCCGAGGGGGCTGAGTTGAAATGCATTCTCCTGAGGATCGGTCATAATGTGGGATTGTGTCCATGGAGACCTTGGAATGGGGCAGTGGCACCAGGGCTCTGAAGGATGCTCCTAACCAGAGGTTTTGACACAGCTCCAAGAAGCATTTTTCCCATGGGGAAACAAGATTTGTTCTCATTGGTGCTTCAGTAACCCCCAATATGCTGGTATTGGAAACCAGAACTCTGAGGAGAGATGCCTGGAAACCAAGGCAATGGATCTGATTAGGGCCTGGGGCCTGTCTGGTTTAATCTTCTTCTCTCGGTTCATCTGTCTATGGGATTGAGTGGAGGTAGTTCCTCAGCTGGTGTCAGATTGCCCCTATTTGTCCTGGGCAGTCTACACTATTGGGATGGCCACTTTGACTTTGGAGGTTTCTCCTAATTTGCAAGTTTGTGGCCAATGAAATGGGCAGAATTCCTTTGGGGAGGGAAGGCACAATCCTGAGGTGTGGCTCTAGGGGCTCAAGCATGGAGGGTGTGTGGGTCAGAGCTGTGGGGACAGAAGTCTGAAAACAAAAACTCGTCTTAGGTTTGGGGACATAGGTATGGGAGGCCCGATCTACAGACCTTGAGGAGAACTCTTCAGGATATGAACAAAGAGTGAGTGTGAGGCACTTGCTCAGGCTTTTGACTCTGGATTTTGTGTCACTGATGGCCGTGGAATGTAGGGGCGTCCTCATGGACCATGGGTGAGAGTTCCTCTATGGGGATTTGGATGATCCCAATATTTTGGGGTCATTCCGTGGGATGGGAGGAGTCCATTCTGTTTTTTTTTTTTTTTTTTACCTCAGGTGTGCCACTAAAGAGGGATTCCAGAGCAGAACCCTGGGAAGGGGCGACTGGACAACCCGAACTCTGTATAAGATTGGGCGCCTAAGGGCATGGCAATCCCCATATGGGGTACCTTGGTCCAGCCACTGAGAGGTCTTACTTGAGTACAGTGCTCACACTGAGGGTCACAATGCATGTTTGTGCCCAATGTAGGCATCAAGCATGGGCGGGGACTCATGGGCCATGCTTGATTCTCCTACACTGAACTTTGGACAACATACGAACCACAAGGTTTCTTTCCATGGGGAAGGAGGAATTCTGATTTCTGCATCATGTTCACCCCTGGGCAGTGACTGGAGATAAGATCTAAGTTCTGAATCCAGAAAATCGAGGTTGGGATGAGATGATAACCTAAGGTCATTGAGGGTCCGATGTGCTCAGTGTGCGGTCAGCTTTCTGGGTGTTGTTCAGGAGGTATGGATTCAGGCTGTGTCAGACAGTGCATTAGTGCCCAGGTTAGAATGTATAATTTGGGTACAGTTGAGTTCCATGTAGGTTCATCCTCATTTATTGTGTCAGGGAAGCTCACTGGGGCAACATTTTTCTTCTGGTGGGCAGGCAGAGTGCAGCATTGTGGGTCCAGAATTGCCAAACTTAAGGGCGTCGGGACCAGGAGTGTGAGGACGTAAGTCTGAGATCATAAGCTAGACTTAAGTTTCAGGGCGAGGGCACGGCAGGCACCCTCTGCAGATCCGAATCAAAATCTCATTCATCTGAAGTCAGGACGAGGATCAGACTTAGGCGCAGGTTGGAGTTTCTGTCCATGATGGCCTCTTCATCAAAGAGGTGGAATCTCGAGGCCATGGAGGTTTTCCCACGTTGGGAGTTGTGGGATGCTCCAAACTGCAAGGATTCCTTCTGCGGGAAAATTGAGAACTGTTGGATGGCTCCAGGACATCCCATATGGAATGACTCCAGAGCCGGGTTCTAAGGATGGATGCCTGAGCAGACTGCCTCTTACACCAATTGTCTCCCTGCCACAAGACAGGTACGATCTGATGGCTATGCAGGAGCAATCGTGGGAGCTGAGTTGAAATGGACTCTCCTGAAGATGGGTCTTAATGTGTGTTTGTGTCCATGAGGACGTTGGAATGGGGTGATGGCCCCAGGGCTCTAAAGGATTCTAACCGGAGATTTTGAAACAACTCGAAAGAGCAAGTTTTCCATGTGGAGACAAGATTTGTTCTAATTGGTGCCTCAGGAAACCCACATATGCTGGTATTAGAACCAGACCTCTGAGGAGAGATACATAGAAACCGCAACAATGCATCCAATTAGGTCCTAGGAGCCTCTCTGGTTCAATCTTCTTCTCTGTCGACATCTGTCTATTTTATGAAATGGAGGTAGTTGCTCAGCTGGTGTCAGACCGCTCCTGTTTGTCCGGGCGGCCTACACTATAGGGATGGCCTCGGGGACTTTGGAGGTTTCTCCTAAATTGTATGATTATGGACAATGGAATGGGCAGAATTCCTGTGGTGTGGGCAGGCACAGACCTGATGTGTGGCTCCAAGGGCCCAGCCTTGAGGGTGTGTGGGCAAGGACTGTGGGGACAGATGTCTGAAAACACAAACTCAGCTTAGGTTTTGGGACGTAGGTATGGCAGGTCCGATTTACAGACTATGAGGAGAACTTTTTGGGATATGAATAAAGGGTGAAAGTGTGACACTTGTCAGGCTTTTGCCCCTGGATTTTGTGTCAATGATGGCTGTGGAATGTCGAGGAGTCCTCATGGGCCATGGAAGAGTCTTTCTCTCTGTGGATTTGGCCAGATCCCAATTGTTTTGGGTTAATCTGTGGGATTCAGTTTTGTTAACTAAGGTGTCCCACCAAAAGAGGGATTCCAGAGCAGAGCCCTGGACAACAAGAAATCTAACTAAAAATACGGGCCTAGGGGCATGGCAAGCCCAATATGCCTTCTAATGGTCCAGCCACTGAGAGGCCTTCATTGAGGACAGAACTCATGCTGAGGGTCACAATGCGTGTTTATGCCCTTGTGGTACTCAAGCATGGGTGGGGACTCATGGTGCATGCTTGTTTCTCCTACACTGAATGATAGTCAACATGTCAACCACATGAGTTCTTGCCATGGGGAAGTATTAATTCTGATTTCTGCATGTCATTCACCCCTGGGCAGTGATTGGAGATAAGGTCTAGGTTGTGAAGTCTGAAAACCGAGGTTGGGAAGAGATGACGACCTAAGACCATGTCGGGTCCGATATGCTCAGCGTGGAGCCAGCTGTCTGGGTGTTGGTCGGGAGGTCCAAGCTTGGGCTGTGTCAGACAGGGCATTAGTGCCCAGGGTAGATTGTATAATTGGGGTACAACTGAGTGCCGTGCAGGTTGATCTTTATTTGGCATTTCTGGGTAGCCCCAAGGGCAATGTTTTTCTTCTGGAGAACAGGCAGAGTGCTGCATTGTGGCTCCGGAATTTCCAAAGTGGATGCCTTGTGGACGGGGAGTGTGAGAACGGAAGTCTGAGAACACATGTTAGGCGTAGGTTCTGGGCGAGGGCACGGCAGGCACCCTCTGCAGATCTGAATCGGGATATCATGAATCTGAAGTCAGGGCAAGGTTCAAACCTAGGCTTAGGTTTGAATTTCTGTCCATTCTGGCCACTTTATGAAGGGGACAGCATCTCCAGTCCATGGAGGTTTACCCACAATGGGAGTTGTGAGATGCTCCAAACAACAAGGATTCCTTCTGATCAACAATTGAGACCTTTTGTATCACTCCAGTACATACCATACAGAATGACACCAGAGCAGGGATCTTAGGATGGATGCATGGGAAGCCCGCCTCACATTGCAGTTGTCTCCTAGCAAATAGACAGGTTTGATATGCTGGCTCTGTCAGAGCAACCAAGGGGGCTGAGTTGAAATGGACTCTCCTGAGGATGGATGCTAATGTGGGTTTGTGTCCATGGAGACCTTGGAATGGGGCGTTGGTGCATGGGCCCTGAAGGATTCTCCTAACCGGAGGTTTTGAGACATCTCCAAAGGACAAGTTTCCCATGTGGAGACGAGATTTGTTCTGATTGGTGCCTCAGGAAACCCCCATATACTGTTATTGGAATATAGGCCTCTGAAGAGAGATAACTGGAAACCAAAGCAATGGCTCCGTTTAGAGCCTAGGGGCCTGTCCGGTTGAATCTTCTTCTCTGTGTACATCCATCTAAGGTATTAGTGGAGTTAGATGCTCAGCTGGTGTCAGATGGCCCTTGTTTGTCCCAGGCGGCCTACACTATTGTGAAGGCCTTGGGGACTTTGGAGGTTTCTCCTAATTTTATGATTATGGACAATGGAATGGGCAGAATTCCCGTGGAGAGGGAAGGCACAGTTTTGATGCGGCTGCAGGGGCCCCAGCCTGCAGGGTGTGTGCCTCAGGACTGTGGAGACAGAAGTCTAAAACACAAACTCAGTTTAGGTTTAGGGACGTAGGTATGGCAGGCCCGATCTACAGACCGTGAGGAGAATTCTTCCAGATATGAAGAAAGAGAGATTGTGAGGCACTTGTTCAGGCTTTTGTTTCTGGATTTTGTGTCAACGATGGGCGTGGAATGTCCAGGAGGCCTCATGGGCCATGGACGAGTCTTCCACTCTGTGGATTAGGCCCGATTCCAATTGTTTTGGGTCAAACTGTGGGATGGGAGGAGTCCTTTCAGTTTTGTTACCTCAGGTGTCCCACCAAAAGAGGGATTCCAAAGCCGAGCCCTGGGGAGGGGAGACTGGACAACCAGAAATCTGGTTAAAAATTGGGGCCTAGGGGCATGACAAGCCCAATATGCTGTCTTTTGGTCCAGCCACTGAGAGGCCTTACTTGAGAACTGGGCTCACGTTGAGGGTCAGAATGCATGTTTGTGAACGACTTGGTCCTCAAGCATCTGCAGGGCCTCATGGGCCACACTGGTTTCAACTACATTTTACGTTGGACAACATGCCAACCACAAGGTTTCTTGCCATGGGGAAGGAGTTCTGATTCCTGCATCATGTTCAACCCTGGGTGGTGACTGGAGATAAGGTTTAGGTTCTGAAGCCTGAAAACCGAGGTTGGAAAGAGATGATGACCTAAGGCCATGGTGGGTCTGATGTGCTCAGTGTGTGGCTAGCTGGGTGGGTGCGAGCCAGGAGGTTCAGTCTCAGGCTGTGCCAGAAAGGGCAGTAGTGCCCAGGGCAGCCTGTATAATTGGGGTCCAGTCAAGTGGCATGCAGGTTGATCCTCATTTGGGGAATCTGGGTAGCCCCAGAGGGCAATGTTTTTCTTCCGGAAAGCAGGCAGAGTGCTGCCTTGTAGTTCTGGAATTGCCAAACTGGAGGGCTTGTGGGCCAGGAATGTGAGGATGGAAGTTGAGAACACAAACTAGACTTACGTTTCTGGGCAAGGGCACGGCAGACACACTCTGCAGAGCTGAATCAAGATGTCCTGCATCTGAAGTCAGGGCGAGGATCAGACGATCGCTCAGGTTGGAGCTTCTGTCCCTGATGGCCCCTTCATGAAGCACAGGGGGCGGGATCACGAGGCCATGGAGGTTTTCCCACGATGGGATTTGTGAGATGCTCCAAACAGTAAAGATTCTTCTGCGGGACTATTGAGACCTGTTGGTTGGCTCCAGGACTTCCCATACAGCATAATTCTGCGAATGGTTCTAAGTATGGATGTCTGGGAAGCCTGCCTCTCATTCCAATCATCTCCTAGCGACAAGACGGGTTAGATCTGCTGGATCAGGGGGAGCAACTGAGGGGGCTGAGTTGAAATGGACTCTCCTGTGGATGGGTCCTAATGTGGGTGTGTCTCCATGGAGACCTTGGAATGAGGCGCTGGCACCGGGAACCTGAAATGTCCTTCTAACCAGAGGCTTTGAGAGAGCTCCAACATGCAAGTTTCCCATGTGTAGACGAGATTTGTTCTGATGGGTGCCTCAGGAGAAGCCCTCAGCTGGTATTGGAAACCAGGCTTTTGAGGAGACATGCCTGTTAACCAAAGCTATGGATCCCATTATGGCCTGGGGTCCTGTCTGGTCAATCTTCTTCTCTGGGGACATCCATCTATGGTATAAGTGGAGGTAGATGCTCAGCTGGTGTCAGACGGCCCTTTTTTGTCCCAGACAACCTACACCATTGGTATGGCTTCAGGGAATTTGGAGGTTTCTCCTAATTTGTACGGTTTTGGATAATGGAATGGGCAGAATTCCCATGGATTGGTTAGGCACAGTCTTAATGTGTGGTTCCAGGGGCCCAGCCTGGAGGGTGTGTGGCCCAGGACTTTGAGGACAGAACTCAAAAAACACAAACTCAGCTTAGGTTTGGGAACGTAGGTATGGCACGGCCGAACTACAAATCACGAGAAGAACTCTTCAGGATATGAAGAAAGAGCGAGTCTGAGGCGCTTAGTTAGGCTTTTGTCTCTGGATTTTGTATCAGCGATGGCCGTGGAATGTCGGAGAGGCCTCATGGGCCATGGACGAATCTTCCTCTCTGTGGATTTGGCCCTATCCCAATTCTTTTTCGTGAATCTGTGGGATGGGAGGACTCCTTTAAGGTTTGTTACCTGAGGTGTCCCACCAAAAGAGGAATTCCAAAGCAGAGCCCTGCGCAAGAGTGAAGGGACAACCCGAAATATGGTTAAAAATTAGGGTCTAGGGGCATGGCAAGCCCAATATGCTGTTTCTTCATGCAGCCACTGAGAGGCCTTGCCTGAGGACCGGGCTCAGGCTGAGGGTCACAATGTGTGTTTGAGACCAATGTGGCTCTCAAGCATGGGCTGGGTCTCATGTGCCACACTGGTTTCAACTACACTGAACGTTGGACAACATGCCAACCACGAGGTTTCATGCCAAGGGAACGAGTTCGGATTTCTGCAACATTTTGAAACCTGGGCAGTGATTGGAGATAAGGTCAAGGTTCTGAAGCCTGAAAACCGAGGTTGGGTAGAGATGACGACCTAAGGCCATGGCAGGTCCGATGTGCTCATTGTGCGGCCAGCTGTCTGGGTGGGGCCAGGAGTTCCAGGCTCAGGCTGTGTCAGAATGGGCAATTGTGCCCACTTCAGCCTATATATTTGGTGTACAGCCAAATGGCGTGCAGGTTAATCCTCATTTGGGGTTTCTGGGTAGCCCCAGAGGGCAATGTTCTTCTTCCAGGGAGCAGGCAGAGTGCCGCATTGTACTTCTGGATTGCCAAACTGGAGGGCTTGTGGGCCAGTAGTCTGAGGACTGAAGTCTGAGAACACAAGCTAGGCTTAGTTTTTATGGGTGAGGACATGGCAGGCACAATCTACAGACCTGAATCGAGATCTCGTGCATCTGAAGTTAGGGTGAGGATCAGACGATCTTCAGGTTGGACTTTCTGTCCCTGATGGCCCCTTCATGAAGGGGGGGAATCACGAGGCCATGGGGGTTTTCGCACGATGGGAGTTGTGAGAAGCTCCAAACTACAAAGATTCTTCTCCAGGACAATTGAGACCTGTTAGTTGGCGCCAGGCCAAGGATTCCAAGCATGGTTCTGAGGATGGATGGCTGGGTACCCCACCTGGCATTCCAATTTTCTCCTAGCTACAAGAAAGGTTAAATCTGCTGGATCTGGGGGAGCAACTGAGGAGGCTGAGTTGAAATTGACTCTCCTGTGGATGTGTCCTAATATGTTTTTGTGTCTATGGAGACCTTGGAATGAAGCGGTGGCACTGGGTCCCTGATGGGTTCTTCTAAACAGAGACTTTGACACAGCTCCACCGTGCAAGTTTCCCATATGTAGATGAGATTTGTTCTGATGGGTGAGTCAAGAAACAGCCATATGCTGGTATTGAAATCCAGGCCTCTGAGGAGACATGCCTGGAAACCATAGCAATGGATCCGATTAGTGCCTAGTGGTCTGTTCATTCCTTTTTTCCTCTGGGGACATCAGTCTATGGGTCTGAGTGCGGGTAGGTGCTCTGATGTGCTCAGATTGCTCCTGTTTGTCCTGGGAAGCCACCACTATTGGGATGGCCTCAGGAACTTTGGAGGTTTATCCTATTAGTAGGATTGCGGCCATTGGAATGGGTACACACAATTCCCTTGGAGAGGGCAAGTACAGTCCTCAGGTTTGGCTCCAAGGGCCTGAGCCTTTGGGGTGTGTAGGCCACGGCTGTTTGGACAGTTGTCTGAAAACACAACCTCGGCTTATGTTTCAGGTCATAGGTATGGCAGGACTGATCTACAGAACATGAGAAGAACTCTTCGGGATATGAAAAAAGGGTGAGTGTGAGGCTCTTGCTCAAGTTTATCTCTGGATATCGTGTGAGTCATGGTCGTGAAATTTCCGGGTGACTTCATGGGAAATGGACGAGTCTTACTCTTTAGAAGGTTGGCCTCGTCCAAAGAGTTTGGTGTGTTTATGCCCTCGTCGCACTTGAGAATGGGCTGGGCCTCAGGGTGAATGCTGGTTTCTCCTACACTGAACGTTGGACAACATGCCAACCACAAGGTTTCTTGCCATGGGTAAGGAGGAGTTCTGATTTCTACATACCATCACCCCTGGGCAGTGATTGGAGAAAAGGTAGGTTCTGAAGCCTGAAAACTGAGGTATGGAAGAGATGATGTCCGAGGGCCATGGCTGGACTGTTGTGCTCAGTGTGTGGTCAGCTGTCTGTGTGTTAGTCAGGATGTCCGGGCTCAGGTGTGTCAGACCGTGCATTAGTGCACAGCTTAGAGTATATAATTTACGTACAGTCAAGTGGAGTGTAGGTTTATCCTCATATGATGTGCCTGGGCAGCTCATGAGGCATTTTTTTTCTAGAGGGCAGGCAGAGTGCTGCACAGTGGGTTCGGAATTGCCAAACTTGAGGTCTTCTGGGCCAGGAGTGTGAGGACGGAAGTCTGAGAACACAAGCTAGACTTGGGTTTCAGGTCGAGGGTACGGCAGGTACCTCGGCAGATCTGAACCAATATCTCATGCATCTGAATTCAGGGCGAGGATCAGACATTGGCTCTGGTTGGAGTTTCTGTACATGATGGCCCATTCATGAAGGGAGTGGAATCTCTAGGCCATGGAGGTTTTCCCACGTTGGGAGTTGTGAGATGGCCCTTCAAAGATTCCTTCTGCGGGACAATTGAGACCTGTTGGACAGCTCCAGGACATCACATATGGAATGACTCGAGAGCACCATTCGAGGATGAATGCCTGGGAAGCCCGCCTCGCATTCCAATTTTCTTCTAGCAACAAGACAGTATAGATCTGATGGCTCAGCAGGTGTTACCGGGGTGGCTGAGTTGAAATGGACTTTCCGGAGGATGGGTCCTAATGTTTGTTTCTGTCCCTGAGGGCCTTGGAATGGGGCGGTGGCACCGGCACCCTGAAGTATTCTCCTAAGCCTTTGACATAGCTCCCATGCACAAGTTTCCTTGTGGAGACGAGATTTGTTCTGATGGGTGCCTCAGGAGAAGCCCTATGCTGGTATTGGAATCCAGGCTTTTGAGGAGACATGCCTGTAAACCAAAGCTATGGATCCCATTATGTCCTAGGGTCCTGCCTGGTTCAATCTTCTTCTCTGGGGACATCCATCTATGGTATGAGTGGAGGTTGATGCTCAGCTGGTGTCAGACGGCCCTTGTTTGTCCGGGACAACCTACACCATTGGGATGGCCTCAGGGACTATGGAGGGTTCTCCTAATTTGAACGGTTTGAGACAATGGCATGGGCAGAATTCCCATGGATTGGGTAGGCACAGTACTAATGTGTGGCTCCAGGGGCTCAGTCTGGAGGGTATGTGGCCCAGGAATTTGAGGACAGAAAATAAAAAACACAAACTCATCTTAGGTTTGGGAACGTAGGTATGGCAAGCCCGACCTACAAACCAGGAGAAGAACTCTTCAGGATATGAAGAAAGAGCGAGTCTGAGGCGCTTGCTCAGGCTTTTGTCTCTGGATTTTGTATCAGCGATGGCCGAGGAATGTCGGGGAGGCCTCCTGGGCCATGGACGGATCTTCCTCTCTGTGGATCTGGTCCGATCACAATTCTTTTTCGTGAATCTGTGGGATGGGAGGACTCCTTTCAGGTTTGTTACCTGAGGTGTCCCACCAAAAGAGGAATTCCAAAGCAGAGCCCTGGGCAAGAGTGAAGGGACAACCCGAACGATGGTTAAAAATTGGGGTCTAGGGGCATGGCAAGCCCAATATGCTGTTTCTTCATGCAGCCCCTGAGAGGCCTTGCCTGAGGACCGGGCTCAGGCTGAGGGTCACAATGTGGGTTTGAGACCAATGTGGCCCTCAAGCATGGGCTGGGTCTCATGTGCCACACTGGTTTCAACTACACTGAACGTTGGACAACATGCCAACCACGAGGTTTCTTGCCAAGGGAACGAGTTCTGATTTCTGCCACATTTTCAAACCTGGGCAGTGATTAGAGATAAGGTCTAGGTACTGAAGCCTGAAAACCGAGGTTGGGAAGAGATGACGAACTAAGGCCATGGCGGTTCCAATGTGCCTAGTGTGCGGCCAGCTGTCTGGGTGGGGCCAGGAGGTCCAGCTCAGGCTGTGTCAGAGAAGGCAATGATGCCCAGATCAGCCTATATATTTGGTGTACAGCCAAATGGCGTGCAGGTTGATCTTCATTTGGGGTTTCTAGGTAGCCCCAGAGGGCAATGTTTTTCTTGGAGGGCCCACAGAGTGCTGCATTTTACTTCCGGATTGCCAAACTGGAGGGCTTGTGGGCCGGTAGTCTGAGGACGGAACTCTGAGAACACAAGCTAGGCTTAGGTTTTATGGTGAGGACATGGCAGGCACAATCTACAGACCTGAATCGAGATCTCGTGCACCTGAAGTCAGGTTGAGCATCAGACGATGCCTCAGGTTTGACTTTCTGTCCCTGATGGCCCCTTCATAAAGGGGGGGATTCACGAGGCCGTGGGGGTTTTCCCACCATGGGAGTTGTGAGAAGCTCCAAACTGCAAAGATTCTACTGTGGGACAATTGAGACCAGTTGGTTGGCTCCAGGCCAACGATTCTGAGCAGGGTTCTAAGGATGGATGGCTGGGTAGCCCACCTCGCATTCCAATATTCTCCTAGCTACAAGATAGGCTATATCTGTTGGATCTCGGGGAGCAACCGAGGAGGCTGAGTTTAAATGGACTCTCCTGTGGATGGTTCCTAATATGTTTTTGTGTCTATGGAGACTGTGGCATTAAGCGGTGGCACTAGGGCCCTGAAGGCTTCTCCTAAACAGAGGTTTGACACAGCTCCACCATGCAAGTTTCCCATGTGTAGAGGAGATTTGTTCTGATGGGTGAGTCAAGAAACAGCCATATTCTGGTATTGAAATCCAGGCCTCTGAGGAGAGATGCCTGGAAACCAAAGCAATGAATCCGATTAGTGCCTAGGGGCCTGTTGGTTTCTTTTTACCTCGGGCGACATCTATCTATGGGTCAGAGTGCAGGTAGGTGCTCAGATGAACTCAGATTGCCCGTGTTTGTCCTTGGAAGCCAACACTATGGGATGGCATCAGGGAATTTAAAGGTTTATACTTTTAGTTGCGTTGTCGCCATTGGAATGGGCTCACACAATTCCCTTGCGAGGGCAAGAACAGTCCTCAGGTTTGGCTTCAGGGGCCTGAGCCTATAGGGTGTGTAAGCCAGGGCTGTTTGGACAGTTGTCTGAAAACACAAACTCGACTTCTGTTTCGGGTCATAGGTAGGGCATGACTGATCTACAGACCATGAGGAGAACATTTTGGTATATGAAAAAAAAGCGAGTGTGAGGCTATTGCTCATGTTTTTGTCTCTGCATATCATGTCACTCATGGTCGTGAAATTTCCGGGTGACTTCATGGGAAATGGACGAGTCTTACTCTCTGGGTATTTGGCCCCTTCCAAAGAGGTTGGGGTCATTCTGTGGGATGGAAGAAGTCGTTTTTTTTGTTGTTGTTGCTTTGTTTTGTTTCATTTTTTAACCTCCGTTGTCCCACCAAATGAGGAATTCCAGAGTAGAGCTCTGGGGAGGGGTGACTGGACAAACAGAAATCTGGTTAAAAATTGGGGCCTAGGGCTATGTCAAGCCCATTATGACATCTAGTGATCCAGGCTCTGAGAGGACTTACTAGAGGACAGGACTCACCCTGAGGGTCACAATGCATATTTATGCCCTCGTCGCACTCAAGAATAGGCGGGCCTCAGGGTGAATGCTAGTTTCTCCTACAATGAACGTTGGACAACATGCCAACCACAAGGTTTCTTGCCATGTGTAAGGAGAAGTTCTGATTTCTGCATCACACTCACCCCTGGGCAGTGATTGGAGATAAAGTCTAGTTTCTGAGGCCTGAAAACTGAGGTAGGGAAGAGATGATGACCTAAGGCCATGGCGGTTCTGATGTGCTGAGTGTGCGGTCAGCTGTCTGGGTGTTGGTCAGGAAGTCCGGGCTCAGGTTGTGTCAGACAGTGCATTAGTGCCCAGGTTAGACTATATAATTCGGGCAAAGTCGAGTACCGTGTAGGTTTATCTTCATATAAGTTGCCTTGGCAGCTCTTTAGGCAATATTTTTTTTCCAGAAAGCAGGCCATGTGCTGCATTGTGGGACCGGATTTACCAATCATGAGGGCTTTGAGGCCAGGAGAGTGAGGTCGGAATTCTGAGAACAAAAGCTATACTTGGGCTCAGGGCAAGGGCACGGCAGGTACCCCCTGCAGATCTGAACCAATATCTCATCCATTTCAAGTCAGGGAGAGAATTAGACTTTGGCTTAGGTTGGAGTTTCTGTGCCTGACGGCCCCTTCATGAAGGGAGCTGGAATCTCGTGTCCATGGAGTTTTTCCCACGTGGGAGTTGTGGGTTGCCCCCTTCAAGAATTCCTTCTGCGGGACAATTGAGACCTTTGGGCAGCTCCAGGACATCCCATATGGAATGACTCCAGAGCACCGTTCGAGGGAGGATGCCTGGGAAGCCAGCCTCGCATTCCAATTGTCTCCTAGCAACAAGCCAGTTTAGATCTGATGGCTCTGCAGGAGCAACCGGGGTGGTTGACTTGATATGGACTTTCCTGAGGATGGGTCCTAATGTGTGTTTGTGTCCATGGGGCCTTGGAATGGGGCCGTGGCACCGGGACCCTGAAGTATTCTCCTAAGCTTTTGACATAGCTCGATGCACATGTTTCCTTGTGGAGACGAGATTTGTTCTGATTGCTGCCTCAGGAAAACCCCTATGCTGGTATTGGAATCCAGGCTTTTGAGGAGACATGCCTGTAACCAAAGCAATGGATCCGATATGGCCAGGGTTCTGTCTGGTTCAATCTTCTTCTCTGCAGACATCCATCTATGGTATGAGTGGAGGTTGATGCTCAGCTGCTATCCGATCGCGCTTGTTTGTCACGGGCGACCTGCACAATTGGGATGGCCTCAGGGATTTGGAGGGTTCTCCTAATTTTACGGTTTTGGACTATGGAATGGGCAGAGTTCCCATGGATTGGGTAGGCACAGTCCTTATGTGTGGCTCCAGGGACCGCAGCGTGGAGGGTGTGTGGCCCAGGACTTTGAGGACAGAAGTCTGAAAACATAAACTCAGCTTAGGTTTGGAGACGTAGGTATGGCAGGCCCGATCTATAAACCATGAGAAGAACTCTTCAGGATATGAAGAAAGAGCGAGTCTGAGGTGCTTGTTCAGTCTTTTGTCTCTAGATTCGGTATCCGTGATGGCCGTGGATTGTCTGGGAAACTTCATGGGACATTGACGAATCTTCCTCTCTGTGGAATTGGCCCGATCCCAATTCTTTTTTGTCAATCTGTGGAATGGGAGGTCTCCTTTCAGGTTGGTTACCTTAGGTGTCCCGCCAAAAGAGCAATTCCAAAGAAGAGCCCTGGGGAAAAGCGAAGGGACAACCCGAACTATGGGTAAAATTTGGGGCCTAGGGGCATGGCAAGCCCAATATGCTGTCTCTTCATCCAGCCACTGAGAGGCCTTACCTGAGGACTGGGATCAGGCTGAGGGTCACAATGTGTGTTTGTGACCAATGTGGCCCATAAACATGGGCGGGGCCTCATGGGCCACACTGGTTTCAACTACACTGAACATTGGAAAACATGCCAACCACATGGTTTCTAGCCACGGGGAAGGAGTTGTGATTTCTGCATCACTTACAAGCCTGGGCAGTGATTGGAGATAAGGTCTAGGTTCTGAAACTTGAGAATCGAGGTTGGGAAGAGATGACGACCTAAGGACATGGCTCATCCGGCGTGCTCAGTGTTCGACCAGCTTTCTGGGTGGGGCCAGGAAGTCCAGGCTCAGGCTGTGTAGAAAGGGCAATAGTGCCCAGGTCAGCCTATATATTTGGGGTACAGTCGAATGGCGTGCAGGTTGATCCTCATTTGGAGTTTCTGGGTAGCCCCACAGGGCAATGTTTTTCTTCCTGAAGGCTGGAAGAGTGCTGCATTATAGTTCTGGTTTGCAAACTGGAGGCTTGTGGGCCAGTAGTCTGAAGACGGAAATCTGAGAACACAAGCTAGGCTTAGGTTTCTGGGTGAGGACAAGGCAGGAACAATCTACAGACCTGAATCGAGATCTCGTGCTTCTGAAGTCAGGGCGAGGATCAGAAGATCGCTCAGGTTGGTGTTTCTGTCCCTGATGGCCCCTTCATGAAGGGGCGGGGGGGTCAAGAGGCCATGGGGGTTTTCCCACGATGTTAGTTGTGAGAAGCTCCAAACTGCAAAGATTCTTGTGCAGGACAATTGAGACATGTTGGTTGGCTCCAGGCCAACGATTCCGAGCAGGGTTCTAAGGATGGATGCCTGGGTAGCCCACCTTGCATTCCAATTGTGTCCTAGCAACAAGACAGGTTATATCTGCTGGATCTGGGCGAGCAATCTGGATCTGAGTTGAAATGGACTCTCCTGTGGATGGATCCTAATATGTTTTTGTGTCTATGGAGACCTTGGAATGAAGCGGTGGCACTGGGGTCCTGAAGGGTTTTTTCAAACAGAGGCTTTGACACAGCTCCAACGTGCAAGTTTCCCATATATAGATGAGATTTTTTATGCCGGATGAGTCAGGAAACAGCCATATGCTGGTATTGAAATCCAGGCCTCTGAGGAGAGATGACTGGATACCACAACAATGAATCCGAATAGTGCCTAGGGGCCTGTTCGTACCTTTTTACCTCTGGGAACATCAGTCTATGCGTCTGAGTGCATGTAGGTGCTCAGATGGGCTTAGATTGCCCGAGTTTGTCCTGGGAAGCCACCACTATTGGGATGGCCTCAGGGAGTTTGCAGGTTTATCCTATTAGTAGGTTGTGGCCATTGGAATGGGCACATACAATTCCCTTGGAGAGGGCAAGTACAGTCCTCAGGTTTGGCTCCAGGGGCCTGAGCCTGTAGGGTGTGTAGGCAGAGCTGTTTGGACAGTCATCTGAAAACACAAACGCGGCTTCTGTTTCAGGTCATAGATATGGCAGGATTGATCTACAGACCATGAGGAGAACTCTTCGGGATATGAATAAGGGGCGAGTGTGAGGCTCGTGCTCAAGTTTTTGTCTCTGGATATCGTGTCACTCATGGTCGTGAAATTCCCTGGTGACTTCATGGGAAATGGACGAGTCTTACACTCTGGGGGTTTGGCCCCATCCAAAGAGTTTGGGGTCATTCTGTGGGATGGAAGAAGTCCGTTTTGTTGTTGTTGTTGATTTGCCATGTTTTGTTTTTTAACCTCAGGTGTCCCACCAAATGAGTGATTCCAGAGTAGAGCCCTGGGGAGGGCCGAACGGACAACCAGAAATCTGGTTAAAAATCATGGCCTAGGGACATGTCAAGCCCATTATGACATCTAATAGTCGAGCCACTGAGAGGACTTACTAGAGGACAGGACTCACGCTGAGGGTCAAAATGCGTGTCTATGCCCACTTCGCAAACAAGAATGGGCAGGGCCTCATGGTGAATCCTGGTTTCTCCTACACTGAACGTTGGACAACATGCCAACCACAAGGTTTCTTGCCATGGGTAAGGAAGAGTTCTGATTTCTGCATCACAGGCACCCCTGGGCAGTGATTGGCGATAAGGTCTAGGTTCTGAAGCCTAAAAACTGAGGTAGGGAAGAGATGATGACCTAAGGCCATGGCAGGTCTGATGTGCTCAATGTGCGGTCAGCTGTCTGGGTGTTGGTCAGAAGGTCCGGGCTCAGGTTGTGTCAGACAGTGCATTAGTGCCCAGGTTAGACTATATAATTTGGGTACAGTCGAGTGCCATGTAGATTTATCCTCATATAAGTTGTCTGGGCAGCTCATTAGGCAAAATTTGTTTTCTAGAGGGCAGGCAGAGTGCTTCATTGTCAGTCCGGAATTGCTAAACTTGAGGGCTTCGTGTAGAGGAGTGTGAGGACGGAAGTCTGAGAACACAAGCTAGACTTGGGTTTCAGGGCGAGGACACGGCAGGTACCACTGTAGATCTGAACCAATATCTCATGCATCTGAAGTCAGGGCGAGGATCAGACGTTGGCTCAGGTTGGAGTTTCTGTGCATGACGGACCCTTCATGAAGGGAGCGGAATCTCAAGGCCATGGAGTTTTTCCCACGTTGGGAGTTGTGGGATGCCCCCTTCAAGGATTCCTTCTGCGGGACAATTGAGACCTGTTGGGCAGCTTCAGGACATCAGGGCACTGTTCGAGGATGGACGCCTGGGAAGCCGGCCTCGCATTCCAAATGTCTCCCAGCAACAAGACAGTTTAGATCTGATGGCTCTGCGGGAGCAACCGGGGTGGCTGACTTGATATGGACTTTCCTGAGGATGGGTCCTAATGTGTGTTTGTGTCCATGAGGGCCTTAAAAAGGGGCGGTGGCACCGGGACCCTGAAGTATTCTCCTAAGCTTTTGACATAGCTCGATGCACAAGGTTCCTTGTGGAGACGAGATTTGTTTTGATGGCTGCCTCAGGAAAACTTCTATGCTGGTATTGGAATCCAGGCTTTTGAGGAGACATGCCTGTAAACCAAAGCAATGTATCCGATTATGGCCTAGGGTCCTGTCTGGTTCAATCTTCTTCTCAGGGGACATCCATTTATGGTATGAGTGGAGGTAGATGCTCAGCAGGTATCAGACCGCCCTTGTTTGTCCCGGGCAACCTGCACTATTGGATGGCCTCAGGGATTTGTAGGGTTCTCCAAATTTTACTGTTTTAGACAATGGCATCGGCAGAATTCCCATGGATTGGGTTGGCACAGTCCTAATGTGTGACTCCAGGGGCCCCAGCCTGGAGGGTGTGTGGCCCAGGACTTTGAGGACAGAAGTCTGAAAACACAAACTCAGCTTAGGTTTGGGGACGTAGGTATGGCAGGCCCGATCTATAAACCATGAGAAGAACTCTTCCGGATATGAAGAGAGAGCGAGTCTGAGGCGCTTGCTCAGGCTTTTGTCTCTGGATTTTGTATCAGAGATGGCCGTGGAATGTCGGGGAGGCCTCATGGGCCATGGACGAATTTTCCACTCTGTGGATTTGGCCCGACCCCAATTGTTTTTCATCAATCTGTGGAATGGGAGGACTCCTTTCAGGTTTGTTACCTCAGGTGTCCCGCCAAAAGAGTAATTCCAAAGAAGAGCCCTAGGGAAAAGTGAAGGGAGAACCCGAACTATGGGTAAAATTTGGGGCATAGGGGCATGGCAAGCCCAATATGCTGTCTCTTCATCCAGCCACTGTAAGGCCTAACCTGAGGCCTGGGATCAGGCTGAGGGACACAATGTGTGTTTGTGACCAATGTGGCCCATAAACATGGGCGGGGCCTCATGGGCCACACTGGTTTCAACTACACTGAACGTTGGAAAACATGCCAACCACTAGGTTTCTTGCCAAGGCGAAGGAGAAGTTCTGATTCTTGCATCACATTCACTCCTGAACAGTGAGTGGAGATAAGTTCTAGATTCTGAAGGTGAAAACTGAGGTTGGGTAGAGATGATGGCCTAAAGCCATTGTGGGTGTGATATGCTCTGTGTATGGCCAGCTGTCTGGGTGTTGGACTGGAGGTCTGCCCTCAGGCTGTGTCAGACAGGGCTTTAGTGCACAGGCTAGACTGTATAATTGGGGTATGGTCGAGTGGCATGGAAGTTGTTACTAATTTGGCGTTTCTGGTTAGCCCTATAGGGCAACATTTTTCTTCTGGAGGGCAGGCAGAGTGCTGCATTGTGTCTCCAGAATTGCCAAACTGGAGGGGTGTGGCCAGGATTGTGAGTAAGGAAGTCTGAAAACACAAGCTAGCATGAGTTTTGGGGCCAAGAGCATGGCAGGCCCACTCTGCAGAGGCTGAATCGAGATCTCCTGCAGGTGAGGTCAGGGCGAGTATCAGATGTTGCCTCAAGCTGCAGTTTGTGTCCATGACGGCCCTTACATGAAGGGGGTGGGGGCGTCATGAGGCCAGGGAGGTTTCCCTACGCTGGGAGTTGTGAGCTGCTCCAAACTTCAAAGTTTCCTTCTTCAGGACAGTCGAGTACTATTGGATGGTCCCTTGATGCCCCATACAGAAAGACTCAAGAGCAGGGGCCTAAGCATGGATGCCGAGAAACGCCAACTCACTTTTCCCATTGCCTGGTCGAGACAAGGCACGCTCAATCTGCGGGCTCTTGGGTGACCTACCCAGAAGGCTGAGTTTAAATGGACTCTCCTGAGGATGAGTCATAATGTGGGTTGGTGGCCATGGATACCTTGGAATATGGCAGTAGATAAGGAACTCTGCAGGATTCTCCAACCCGAAGGGCTTGACACAACTCCAACAAGGAAGCTTCCCATGTGGAGATGAGAGGTCTTCTGTCTGGTGCCTCAGGAAAGCCCCGTATGCTGGTCTTCGAACCCAGGCCTCTGAGGAGTGATACCTGGACACCAAAGCAAGAGTTCATAATAGGGCCTAGGGGCCTGTCTGGTTCAATCTTCTGTCTCTGCGGATATCTGTCTGTGTGTCTGCATGGAGGTAGTAGTTGCTCAGCTTGTGTCATAATGCCCCTATTTGTCCAGTGCGGCTTGCGGTAGTGGGATGTCCTTGGGGACCTTGAGGTTTCTACTAATTTGTAGAGTTGTGGCCAATGGAATGGGCAGTTTCTTAGGAGAGAGCAGGCACAGTTCTGTGGTGTGGCTCCAGAGACCCCAGCCTGGAGGCTGTGTGGGCTATGGCTGTGAAGACAGACATCCAAAAACCCTAACTCAGCTCAGGTTTGGGGCCGAGGTTACGGCAGGCCTGATCTATAGTCCATGAGGGGAGCTCCTCTGGATATGAAAGAAGGGTGAGATGGAGGCAGTCGCTCAGGCTTTTGATCTGGATGTTTTGTCCACAATGGCTGTTTAATGTAGGAGTTGCCTCACGGGTCGTAGAAGTCTCCCTCTCTGGTAGTTTTTCCAGCCCCCAAGAGTTTGGGTTCATTCTGTGGGAAGGGAAGTGTCCTGTTTTCTGCTTCATGTGTCCCACCAGTAGAGGGATTCTAGAGCATAGCAGTAGGTACTGAAAACTGGAATACTCGCCCTCTGGTTAAGCCTGGGGGCCTATGGATATGACAAGCCCCATATGCAGGATCTTGGTCCAGCCACTGATAGGCGTTACTTTAATACGGGACTCACGCTGCAGGTCACAATGCATGTCTGTGCCCTAGGCGGCCCTCAAGCACTGGCGTGGCCTTTCGGACAATGCAGGTTTTCCCACATTGAACGTTGGACATCATGCCAACCACAAGGTTTCTGGCCATGGGGAAGGAGGAATTCTAATTTCTGCATCACGTTCACCCCTGGGCAGTGATTGGAGATAAGGTCTAGGTTCTGAAGCCTGAAAACCGAGGTTGGGAAGAGATGACGACCTACAGCCATAGCGGGTCCTATGTGTCCAGGTTGGGGCCAGGTGTCTGGGTGTCGTTTGGGATGTCTTGTTTCAGGCTGTGCCAGACAGGGCATTAGTATACAGGGTGGGCTGTATAATTGCTTTACAATCGAGTGGCATGCATTAGAAAATCATTTGGGGTTTCTTATTAGCAGCATAGGGCAAAGATTTTCTTATGGAGGGCAGGCAGAGTGCTGCATTGTGGCTTCGGAATTCCCAAACTGGTGGGCTTGTGGGCCAGGAGAGTGAGGACAGAATTCTGAGAACACAAGCTAGGCTTAGGTTTTGGGGCAAGGACATGGCAGGCACACTCTGCAGAGCTGAATTGAGATCTCGTGCGTCTGAAGTCAGGTCGAGGTTCAGACTTTGGCTCAGGTTTGAGTTTCTGTCCATGTTGGCCCCATCAGGAAGGGGCGGCATTATGAGGCCATGGGGGTTTTCCCACTATTGGAGTTGTGAGATGCTCCAAACCGCAAGGATTCCTTCTGTGGGACAATTAAGATTTGTTGGATGGCTCCAGGACGTCTTATAAGGTATTTTTCCAGAACAGGGTTCTAAGTATGGATGCCTGGGCAGCCAGCCTCACATTCCAATTGTCTCCTAGCAACAAGAAACGTTTGATCTGCTGGCTTGGGGTAGCAACAGAGGGGGCTGAGTTTAAATGGACTTTCCTGAGGATGGTCTTAATGTTGGTTTGAGTCCATGGAGACCTTGGTATGGGGTAGTGGCACCAGGTCCCTGAAGGATTCTCCTAACCAGAGGTTATGACAAAGCTCCAATGAGCAAGTTTCCATGGGGAGACGAGATTTGTTCTTATTGGTGCCTCAGGAAACCACCATATGCTGGTATTGGAAACGAGGCCTCTGAGGAGAGATGCCTGGAAACCAAAGCAATGGATCTGATTAGGGCCTAGGGGCCTGTCCGGTTCAATATTCTTCTCTGGGGACATCTGTTGTCTGAGTGGAGTTAGTTGCTCAGCTGGTTTGAGATCACCCCTGTTTGTCATGGGCGGCCTACACTATTGGGATGGCCTCGGTGACTTTGGAGGTTTTTCCTAATTTGCAAGGTTGTGGCCAATGGAATGGGAAGAATTCCCTTGAAAGGGAAGCACAGTCCTGAGGTGTGGCTCCAGGGACCCAAGTGTGGAGCGTGTGTGGTCCAGGGCTATTTGGACAAAAGTCTGAAAACACAAACTCCACTTAGGTTGTGGGATGTAGGTATGGCCGGCCCGATCTATAGACCGTGAGGAGACCTCTTCGGGATATGAACAAAGGGCGAATGTGATGTGCATGCTCATGCTTTTTTTTTTTTTTTTTCTGGAAATGTGTCACCGATTGCCATGGAATGTCGGGGTGTCCTCATGGGCCATCGATGAGGCTCCCTTTCTGGGGATTTGACCCGAACCCAAGAGTTTGGGGTCATTCTGTGGGAAGGGAGGAGGCCTTTCTGGTTTTTTTTGTTTATTTTTTTTGTTTTGGTTTTTTCTGTTTTTACCTCAGGTGGACCACCAAAAGAGGGATTCCAGAGCAGAGTCGTGGGTGGGGGCAACTGCACAACCATAACTATGGTTAACATTGGGACCTAAGAACATGGCAAGCCCCATATGTGGGCTCTTGGTCCAGACACTGAGAGGCCTTCCTTGAGGATAGGTCTCACACTGAGTTTCACAATGTGTTTTTGTGCCCAAGGAGCCCCTCAAGTCAAGGCGTGGCCTAATGTACCATGCTGGTTTCTCCTACACTGAACGTTGCACAGTATGGGAACCACAAGTTTTCTGGCAATGGGGAAGATGGAGTTCTAATTTCTGCAACAATTTCACTCCTGGACTGTGATTGGATTTAAGGTCTAGGTTCTGAAGCCTGAAAACTGAGGTTGGGAAGAGATGAAGCCCTAAGGCCATGGTGTGTCTGATGTGCTCAGTGTTCGGCCAGCTGTTGAGTGTGGGTTGGGAGGTGCAGGCTCAGGCTGTGGCAGACAGGGAATTAGTGTCCAGGCTAGACTGTATCATTGGGGTGCAGTCGAGTTTCGTGCAGGATAGTACTCATTAGTGGTTACTGGGTAGCCCCAGAGGGCAAAGTTTTTCTTCTGGAGGGAAGACCCAGTGCCACATAGTGTCTCCAGAATTCCCAAACTGGAAGGCTTGTGGGCCAGGAGTGTGAGGAAAAAATTCTGAGAACACAAGCCAGACTTAGATTTCGGGGTGAGGGGACGGCAGGCACCCTCTGCAGAGATGATTTGAGATCCCGTATACCTGAAGACAGAGCTAGGATCAGACGTTGGCTTAGATCGGAGTCTCTGTCCACGACGGCCCCTTCATGAAGGGGAGGGTGTAACGAGGACATGGAGGTTTTCCCACGATGGGAATTGTGAGATGCTCCAAACCGCAATGATTCCTTCTGTGGAACAGTCGAGACCTGTTGGATGGCTCCAGGACATCCCATAAGGAAATTATCCAGAGCAGGGTTCTAAGGATGGATGCCTGGGCAGCCTGCCTCCCATTCCAGGTGTCTCATAGAGCCAAGGCATATTCGATCTGCTGGATCAGGGGAGCAACCGAGGCGGGTGTTTTGAAATGGGTGAGTTGAGGATGGGTCATAATGTGCATTTGTGTGTATGTAGACCTTGGAATGGGGTGCTTGATCCGGGGCCTTGAGGGATGTTCATAACCGGAGGTTTTGATGGAGCACTAAAGAGTATGTTTCCTATGTAGAGAAGAGAATTGTTTTGATGAGTGCCTAAGGTATCTCCCATATGCTGGTATTGGAAACCAGGCCTCTGAGGAGAGATGACTGGAATCAAAAGCAATGGATCTGATTAGGACATAAGTGCCTGTCCAGTTCAATCTAATTCTATGGGGATATCTGTCTCTGGGTCTGAGTGGTGGTAGTTTCCTAACTTGTGAAAGATCATCCCTGTTTGTCCTGGTCAGCCAACACAATTCGGATGGCCTGGGGGAGTTTGGAGGATTCTCCTAATCTATAGGGTTGTGGCCAATGGAAATGGCAGAATTCCCCTGGAGAGGGAAGCCACAGTCCTGAGGTGTGGCTCCAGGGGCCCCAGCTTGGATGGTCTGTGGGCCAGGACTGTGGGGACAGAATTCTGAAAACAGAAACTCAGCTTAGGTTTGGGGATGTATGTATGAAGGCTCGATCTACAGACCGTGAGAATTTTCCGGGCTATGAACAAAGGGCGAGTATGTGGCGCTTGCTCAGGGTTTTGTCTCTGGATTTTGTGTCAATGGTGGCCGTGGAATTTCGGGATGTCCTCAAGGGCCATGGACAATTCATTCTCTGGTGATATGGCCTGATCCCAAGTGGTTGGGATCATTCTGTGGATTGGAAGAGTCCTTTCTGTATATATATATATATATATATATATAAATATAAATATATATATATATATATATAAATATATATATATATATATATATATATATATATATTTTTTTTTTACCTCAGGTGTCCCACCAAAGAGGGATTCCAGAGAAGAGCCCTGAGTAGGGGTGACTAGACATCTCGAACTCTGGTTGAGATTGGGGGACTAGGGGACTGGCAAGCCCCATATGTGGGCTGTTGTTCCAGTCACTAAGAGGCTTTACATGAGGATAGGGCTCACGCTGAGGGTCACAATGTGTGTTTGTGCAAATTATGGCCCTCAGGGATAGGTGGGGCCTCATAGTCCATGCTGCTTTCTCCTACAATGAACATTGGACAACATGCCAACCACTAGGTTTCTTGCCAAGGCGAAGGAGAAGTTCTGATTCTTGCATCAAGTTCACTCCTGAGCAGTGAGTGGAGATAAGGTCTAGGTTCTGAAGGTGAAAACTGAGGTTGGGTAGAGATGATGGCCTAAAGCCATTGTGGGTGTGATATGCTCTGTGTACGGCCAGCTGTATGGGTGTTGGACTGGAGGTCTGCCCTGAGGCTGTTTCAGACAGGGCTTTAGTGCACAGGCTAGACTGTATAATTGGGGTATGGTCGAGTGGCATGCAGGTTGTTACTCATTTGGCGTTTCCGGTTAGCCCTATAGGGCAACATTTTTCTTCTGGAGGGCAGGCAGAGTCCTGCATTGTGTCTCCAGAATTGCCAAACTGGAGGGGTGTGGCCAGGATTGTGAGTAAAGAAGTCTGAAAACACAAGCTAGCACGAGTTTTGGGGCCAAGAGCATGGCAGGCCCACTCTGCAGAGGCTGAATCGAGATCTCCTGCAGGTGAGGTCAGGGCGAGTATCAGATGTTGCCTCAAGCTGGAGTTTGTGTCCATGACGGCCCCTTCCTGAAGGGGGTGGGGGCGTCATGAGGCCAGGGAGGATTCCCTACGCTGGGAGTTGTGAGCTGCTCCAAACTTCAAAGTTTCCTTCTTCAGGACAGTCGAGTACTATTGGATGGTTCCAGGATGCCCCATACAGAAAGACTCAAGAGCAGGGGCCTAAGCATGGATGCCGAGAAACGCCAACTCACCTTCCCATTGCCTGGTCGAGACAAGGCACGCTCAATCTGCGGGCTCTTGGGTGACCTACCCAGAAGGCTGAGTTTAAATGGACTCTCCTGAGGATGAGTCATAATGTGGGTTGGGGGCCATGGAGACCTTGGAATGTGGCAGTAGCTAAGGGACTCTGCAGTATTCTCCAACCCGAAGGGCTTGACACAACTCCAACAAGGAAGCTTCCCATGTGGAGATGAGAGGTCTTCTGTCTGGTGCCTCAGGAAAGCCCCGTATGCTGGTCTTCGAACCCAGGCCTCTGAGGAGTGATACCTGGACACCAAAGCAAGAGTTCATAATAGGGCCTAGGGGCCTGTCTGGTTCAATCTTCTGTCTCTGTGGATATCTGTCTGTGTGTCTGCATGGAGGTAGTAGTTGCTCAGCTTGTGTCATAATGCCCCTATTTGTCCAGTGCGGCTTGCGGTAGTGGGATGTCCTGGGGACCTTGAGGTTTCTACTATTTTGTAGAGTTGTGGCCAATGGAATGGGCAGTTTCTTAGGAGAGAGCAGGCACAGTTCTGGGTGTGGCTCCAGAGACCCCAGCCTGGAGGCTGTGTGGGCCATGGCTGTGCAGACAGACATCCAAAAACCCTAACTCAGCTCAGGTTTGAGGCTGAGGTTACGGCAGGCCTGATCTACAGTCCATGAGGGGAGCTCCTCTGGATATGAAAGAAGGGTGAGAGGGAGGCAGTCGCTCAGGCTTTTGTCTCTGGATGTTTTGTCCACAATGGCCGTTTAATGTAGGAGTTGCCTCACGGGTCGTAGAAGTCTCCCTCTCTGGTAGTTTGTCCAGCCCCCAAGATTTTGGGGTCATTCTGTGGGAAGGGAAGTGTCCTGTTTTCTGCTTCATGTGTCCCTCCAGTAGAGGGATTCTAGAGCATAGCAGTGGGTACTGACAACTGGAATACTCGCCCTCTGGTTAAGCCTGGGGGCCTATGGATATGCCAAGCCCCATATGCAGGATCTTGGTCCAGCCACTGAGAGGCGTTACTTTAATACAGGACTCACGCTGCAGGTCACAATGCATGTCTGTGCCCTAGGCGGCCCTCAAGCACTGGCGTGGCCTTTCGGACAATGCAGGTTTTCCCACATTGAACGTTGGACAACATGCCAACCACAAGGTTTCTGGCCATGGGGAAGGAGGAATTCTAATTTCTGCATTACGTTCACCCCTGGGCAGTGATTGGAGATAAGGTCTAGGTTCTGAAGCCTGAAAACCGAGGTTGGGAAGAGATGACGACCTACAGCCATAGCGGGTCCTATGTGTCCAGGTTGGGGCCAGGTGTCTGGGTGTCGTTTGGGATGTCTTGTTTCAGGCTGTGCCAGACAGGGCATTAGTATACAGGGTGGGCTGTATAATTGCTTTACAATCGAGTGGCATGCATTAGAAAATCATTTGGGGTTTCTTATTAGCAGCATAGGGCAAAGTTTTTCTTCTGGAGGGCAGGCAGAGTGCTGCATTGTGGCTTCGGAATTCCCAAACTGGAGGGCTTGTTGGCCAGGAGAGTGAGGACAGAATTCTGAGAACACAAGCTAGGCTTAGGTTTCGGGGCAAGGACATGGCAGGCACACTCTGCAGAGCTGAATTGAGATCTCATGCGTCTGAAGTCAGGTCGAGGTTCAGACTTTGGCTCAGGTTTGAGTTTCTGTCCATGTTGGCCCCATCAAGAAGGGGGGGCATTATGAGGCCATGGGGGTTTTCCCACTATTGGAGTTGTGAGATGCTCCAAACCGCAAGGATTCCTTCTGTGGGACAATTAAGATTTGTTGGATGGCTCCAGGACGTCTTATAAGGTATTTTTCCAGAACAGGGTTCTAAGTATGGATGCCTGGGCAGCCAGCCTCACATTCCAATTGTCTCCTAGCAACAAGAAACGTTTGATCTGCTGGCTTGGGGTAGCAACAGAGTGGGCTGAGGTGATATGGACTTTCCTGAGGATGGTCTTAATGTTGGTTTGAGTCCATGGAGACCTTGGTATGGGGTAGTGGCACCAGGTCCCTGAAGGATTCTCCTAACCAGAGGTTATGACAAAGCTCAAATGAGCAAGTTTCCATGGGGTGACGAGATTTGTTCTTATTGGTGCCTCAGGAAACCACCATATGCTGGTATTGGAAACGAGGCCTCTGAGGAGAGATGCCTGGTAACCAAAGCAATGGATCTGATTAGGGCCTAGGGGCCTGTCCGGTTCAATATTCTTTTCTGGGGACATCTGTTGTCTGAGTGGAGGTAGTTGCTCAGCTGGTTTGAGATCACCCCTGTTTGTCCTGGGCAGCCTACACTATTGGGATGGCCTCGGTGACTTTGGAGATTTTTCCTAATTTGCAAGGTTGTGGCCAATGGAATGGGAAGAATTCCCTTGAAAGGGAAGCACAGTCCTGAGGTGTGGCTCCAGGGACCCAAGTGTGGAGAGTGTGTGGTCCAGCGCTATTTGGACAAAAGTCTGAAAACACAAACTAAACTTAGGTTGGGGGATGTAGGTATGGCCGGCCCCATCTATAGACCGTGAGGAGACCTCTTCGGGATATGAACAAAGGGCGAATGTGATGTGCATGCTCATGGTTTTTTTTTTTTTTTTTTTTTTTTCTGGAAATGTGTCACCGATTGCCATGGAATGTCGCGGTGTCCTCATGGTCCATCGATGATGCTCCCTTTCAGGGGATTTGACCCGATCCCAAGAGATTGGGGTCATTCTGTGGGAAGGGAGGAGGCCTTTTTTTTGTTTGTTTATTTTTTTTTGTTTTTTGTTTTTTGTTTTTTTAACCTCAGGTGGTCCACCAAAAGAGGGATTCCAGAGCAGATTCGTGGGTGGGGGCAACTGCACAACCAGAACTCTGGTTAACATTGGGACCTAAGAACATGGCAAGCCCTATATGTGGGCTATTAGTCCAAACACTGAGAGGCCTTCCTTGAGGATAGGTCTCACACTGAGTTTCACAATGTGTTTTTGTGCCCAAGGAGCCCCTCAAGTCAGGGCGTGGCCTAATGTACCATGCTGGTTTCTCCTACACTGAACGTTGCACAGTATCGGAACCACAAGTTTTCTGGCAATGGGGAAGATGGAGTTCTAATTTCTGCAACAATTTCACTCCTGGACTGTGATTGGATTTAAGGTCTAGGTTCTGAAGCCTGAAAACTGAGGTTGGGAAGAGATGAAGCCCTAAGGCCATGGTGTGTCTGATGTGCTCAGTGTTCGGCCAGCTGTTGAGTGTGGGTTGGGAGGTGCAGGCTCAGGCTGTGGCAGACAGGGAATTAGTGCCCAGGCTAGACTGTATCATTGGGGTGCAGTCGAGTTTCGTGCAGGATAGTACTCATTAGTGGTTACTGGGTAGCCCCAGAGGGCAACGTTTTTCTTCTGGAGGGAAGACACAGTGCCACATAGTGGCTGCAGAATTCCCAAACTGGAAGGCTTGTGGGCCAGGAGTGTGAGGAAAAAATTCTGAGAACACAAGCCAGACTTAGATTTCGGGGTGAGGGGACGGCAGGCACCCTCTGCAGAGATGATTCGAGATCCCGGATACCTGAAGACAGAGCTAGGATCAGACGTTTTCTTAGGTCGGAATTTCTTTCCATGACGGCTCATTCATGAAGGGAAGGGTGTCACGAGTACATGGAGGTTTTCCCACGATGGGAATTGTGAGATGCTCCAAACCACAATGATTCCTTCTTTGGGACAGTCAAGACATGTTGGATGGCTCCAGGACATCTCATAAGGAAGTTATCCAGAGCAGGGTTCTAAGGATGGATGCCTGGGCAGCCTGCCTCCCATTCCAGGTGTCTCATAGAGCCAAGGCAAGTTCGATCTGTTGGATCTAGGGGAGCAACCGAGGCGGGTGTTTTGAAATGGGTGAGTTGAGGATGGGTCATAATGTGCATTTGTGTCCATGTAGACCTTGGAATGGGGTGCTTGATCCGGGGCCGTGAGGGATGTTTATAATCGGAGGTTTTGATGGAGCTCTAAAGAGTATTTTTCCTATGTAGAGAAGAGAATTGTTTTGATGAGTGCCTAAGTAATCTCCCATATGCTGGTATTGGAAACCAGGCCTCTGAGGAGAGATGACTGGAATCAAAAGCAATGGATCTGATTAGGGCCTAAGTGCCCGTCCAGTTCAATCTTATTCTATGGGGAATTCTGTCTCTGGGTCTGAGTGGAGGTGGTTTCCTAACTTGTGAAGGATCATCCCTGTTTGTCCTGGGCAGCCAACACAATTCGGATGGCCTGGGGGAATTTGGAGGATTCTCCTAATCTATAGGGTTGTGGCAAATGGAAATGGCAGAATTCCCCTGGAGAGTGAAGCCACAGTCCTGTGGTGTGGCTCCAGGGGCCCAGCTTGGATGGTGTGTGGGCCAGGAATGTGGGGACAGAAGTCTGAACACAAACTCAGCTTAGGTTTGGCGATGTATGTATGAAGGCTCGATCTACAGACCGTGAGAATTTTCCGGGCTATGAACAAAGGGCAAGTATGTGGCGCTTGCTCAGGGTTTTGTCTCTGGATTTTGTGTCAGTGGTGGCCGTGGAATGTCTGGGTGTCCTCAAGGGACATGGACAATTCTTTCTCTGGTGATTTGGCCTGATCCCAAGGGTTTGGGATCATTCTGTGGATGGGAAGAGTCCTTTCTGTATTTTTTTTTTTACCTCAGGTGTCCCACCAAAGACGGATTCCAGAGTAGAGCCCTGAGTAGGGGTGACTAGACATCTCGAACTCAGGTTGAGATTGGGGGACTAGGGTCTTGGCAAGCCCCATATGTGGGCTGTTGTTCCAGTCACTAAGAGGCTTCACATGAGGATAGGGCTCACGCTGAGAATCACAATGTGTGTTTGTGCAGATTGTGGCCATCAGGGATAGGTGGGGCCTCATAGTCCATGCTGCTTTCTCCTACAATGAACATTGGACAACATGCCAACCACTAGGTTTCTTGCCAAGGCGAAGGAGAAGTTCTGATTCTTGCATCACGTTCACTCCTGAGCAGTGAGTGGAGATAAGGTCTAGGTTCTGAAGGTGAAAACTGAGGTTGGGTAGAGATGATGGCCTAAAGCCATTGTGGGTGTGATATGCTCTGTGTATGGCCAGCTGTCTGGGTGTTGGACTGGAGGTCTGCCCTCAGGCTGTGTCAGACAGGGCTTGGTGCACAGGCTAGA
This sequence comes from Mustela nivalis, assembly GCF_964662115.1. Taxonomy (NCBI): domain Eukaryota; kingdom Metazoa; phylum Chordata; class Mammalia; order Carnivora; family Mustelidae; genus Mustela; species Mustela nivalis. The sequence goes on along the minus strand of NW_028136507.1, from coordinate 224,526 downwards.
CTGTATAATTGGGGTATGGTCGAGTGGCATGCAGCTTGTTACTCATTTGGCGTTTCTGGTTAGCCCTATAGGGCAACATTTTTCTTCTGGAGGGCAGGCAGAGTGCTGCATTGTGTCTCCAGAATTGCCAAACTGGAGGGGTGTGGCCAGGATTGTGAGGAAGGAAGACTGAAAACACAAGCTAGCACGAGTTTTGGGGCCAAGAGCATGGCAGGCCCACTCTGCAGAGGCTGAATCGAGATCTCCTGCAGGTGAGGTCAGGGCGATTATCAGATGTTGCCTCAAGCTGGAGTTTGTGTCCATGACGGCCCCTTCCTGAAGGTGGTGGGGGTGTCATGAGGCCAGGGAGGTTTCCCTACGCTGGGAGTTGTGAGCTGCTCCAAACTTCAAAGTTTCCTTCTTCAGGACAGTCGAGTACTATTGGATGGTTCCAGGATGCCCCATACAGAAAGACTCGAGAGCAGGGGCCTAAGCATGGATGCCGAGAAACGCCAACTCACCTTCCCATTGCCTGGTCGAGACAAGGCACGCTCAATCTGCGGGCTCTTCGGTGAGCTACCCAGAAGGCTGAGTTTAAATGGACTCTGCTGAGGATGAGTCATAATGTGGGTTGGTGGCCATGGAGACCTTGGAATGTGGCAGTAGCTAAGGGACTCTGCAGGATTCTCCAACCCGAAGGGCTTGACACAACTCCAACAAGGAAGATTCCCATGTGGAGATGAGAGGTCTTCTGTCTGGTGCCTCAGTAACCCCGCATGCTGGTCTTCGAACCCAGGCCTCTGAGGAGTGATACCTGGACACCAAAGCAAGAGTTCATAATAGGGCCTAGGGGCCTGTCTGGTTCAATCTTCTGTCTCTGCGGATATCTGTCTGTGTGTCTGCATGGAGGTAGTAGTTGCTCAGCTTGTGTCATAATGCCCCTATTTGTCCAGTGCGGCTTGCGGTAGTGGGATGTCCTGGGGACCTTGAGGTTTCTACTATTTTGTAGAGTTGTGGCCAATGGAATGGGCAGTTTCTTAGGAGAGAGCAGGCACACTTCTGTGGTGTGGCTCCAGAGACGCAGCCTGGGAGCTGTGTGGGCCATGGCTGTGCAGACAGACATCCAAAAACCCTAACTCAGCTCATTTTTGGGGCCGAGGTTACGGCAGGCCTGATCTACAGTCCATGAGGGGAGCTCCTCTGGATATGAAAGAAGGGTGAGAGGGAGGCAGTCGCTCAGGCTTTTGTCTCTGGATGTTTTGTCCACAATGGCCGTTTAATGTAGGAGTTGCCTCATGGGTCGTAGAAGTCTCCCTCTCTGGTAGTTTGTCCAGCCCCCAAGAGTTTGGGGTTATTCTGTGGGAAGGGAAGTGTCCTGTTTTCTGCTTCATGTGTCCCCCCAGTAGAGGGATTCTAGAGCATAGCAGTGGGTACTGACAACTGGAATACTCGCCCTCTGGTTAAGCCTGGGGGCCTATGGATATGACAAGCCCCATATGCAGGATCTTGGTCCAGCCATTGAGAGGCGTTACTTTAATACGGGACTCACGCTGCAGGTCACAATGCATGTCTGTGCCCTAGGCGGCCCTCAAGCACTGGCGTGGCCTTTCGGACAATGCAGGTTTTCCCACATTGAACGTTGGACAACATGCCAACCACAAGTTTTCTGGCCATGGGGAAGGAGGAATTCTAATTTCTGCATCACGTTCACCCCTGGGCAGTGATTGGAGATAAGGTCTAGGTTCTGAAGCCTGAAAACCGAGGTTGGGAAGAGATGACGACCTACAGCCATAGTGGGTCCTATGTGTCCAGGTTGGGGTCAGGTGTCTGGGTGTCGTTTGGGATGTCTTGTCTCAGGCTGTGCCAGACAGGGCATTAGAATACAGGGTGGGCTGTATAATTGCTTTACAATCGAGTGGCATGCATTAGAAAATCATTTGGGGTTTCTTATAGAAGCATAGGGCAAAGTTTTTCTTCTGGAGGGCAGGCAGAGTGCTGCATTGTGGCTTCGGAATTCCCAAACTGGAGGGCTTGTGGGCCAGGAGAGTGAGGACGGAAGTCTGAGAACACAAGCTAGGCTTAGGTTTCGGGGCAAGGACATGGCAGGCACACTCTGCAGAGCTGAATTGAGATCTCATGCGTCTGAAGTCAGGTCGAGGTTCAGACTTTGGCTCAGGTTTGAGTTTCTGTCCATGTTGGCCCCTTCAGGAAGGGGGGGCATTATGAGGCCATGGGGGTTTTCCCACTTTTGGAGTTGTGAGATGCTCCAAACCGCAAGGATTCCTTCTGTTGGACAATTAAGATTTGTTGGATGGCTCCAGGACGTCTTATAAGGTATTTTTCCAGAACAGGGTTCTAAGTATGGATGCCTGGGCAGCCAGCCTCACATTCCAATTGTCTCCTAGCAACAAGAAACGTTTGATCTGCTGGCTTGGGGTAGCAACAGAGGGGGCTGAGTTGAAATGGACTTTCCTGAGGATGGTCTTAATGTTGGTTTGAGTCCATGGAGACCTTGGTATGGGGCAGTGGCACCAGGGCCCTGAAGGATTCTCCTAACCAGAGGTTATGACAAAGCTCCAATGAGCAAGTTTTCCATGGGGAGACGAGATTTGTTCTTATTGGTGCCTCAGGAAACCACCATATGCTGGTATTGGAAACGAGGCCTCTGAGGAGAGATGCCTGGTAACCAAAGCAATGGATCTGATTAGGGCCTAGGGGCCTGTCCGGTTCAATATTCTTCTCTGGGGACATCTGTTGTCTGAATGGAGGTAGTTGCTCAGCTGGTTTGAGATCACCCCTGTTTGTCATGGGCGGCCTACACTATTGGGATGGCCTCAGTGACTTTGGAGGTTTTTCCTAATTTGCAAAGTTGTGGCCAATGGAATGGGAAGAATTCCCTTGAAAGGGAAGCACAGTCCTGAGGTGTGGCTCCAGGGACCCAAGTGTGGAGCGTGTGTGGTCCAGGGCTATTTGGACAAAAGTCTGAAAACACACACTCCACTTAGGTTGTGGGATGTAGGTATGGCCGGCCCGATCTATAGACCGTGAGGAGAACTCTTCGGCATATGAACAAAGGGCGAATGTGAGGTGCTAGCTTATGCTTTTTTTTTTTTTTTTCTGGAAATGTGTCACCGATTGCCATGGAATGTAGGGGTGTCCTCATGGGCCATCGATGAGGCTCCCTTTCTGGGGATTTGACCCGATCCCAAGAGTTTGGGGTCATTCTGTGGGAAGGGAGGAGGCCTTCTGTTTTTTTTTGTTCATTTATTTATTTATTTATTTATTTATTTATTTATTTATTTATTTTTACCTAAGGTGGACCACCAAAAGAGGGATTCCAGAGCAGATTCGTCGGTGGGTCAACTGGACAACCAGACCTCTGGTTAACATTGGGACCTAAGAACATGGCAAGCCCCTTATGTGGGCTCTTGGTCCAGACACTGAGAGGCCTTCCTTGAGGATAGTTCTCACACTGAGTTTCACAATGTGTTTTTGTGCCCAAGGAGCCCCTCAAGTCAGGGCGTGGCCTAATGTACCATGCTGGTTTCTCCTACACTGAACGTTGCACAGTATGGGAACCACAAGTTTTCTGGCAATGGGGAAGATGGAGTTCTAATTTCTGCAACACTTTCACTCCTGGACTGTGATTGGATTTAAGGTCTAGGTTCTGAAGCCTGAAAACTGAGGTTGGGAAGAGATGAAGCCCTAAGGCCATGGTGTGTCCGATGTGCTCAGTGTTCGGCCAGCTGTTGAGTGTGGGTTGGGAGGTGCAGGCTCAGGCTATGGAAGACAGGGAATTAGTTCCCAGGCTAGACTGTATCATTGGGGTGCAGTCGAGTTTCGTGCAGGATGGTACTCATTTGTGGTTACTGCGTAGCCCCAGAGGGCAACGTTTTTCTTCTGGAGGGAAGACACAGTGCCACATAGTGGCTCCAGAATTCCCAAACTGGAAGGCTTGTGGGCCAGGAGTGTGAGGAAAAAATTCTGAGAACACAAGCCTGACTTAGATTTCGGGCAGGCACCCTCTGCAGAGATGATTCGAGATCCCGTATACCTGAAGACAGAGCTAGGATCAGACGTTGGCTTACGTCGGAGTTTCTGTCCATGAAGGCCCCTTCATGAAGGGGAGGATGTCACGAGGACATGGAGGTTTTCCCACGATGGGAATTGTTAGATGCTCCAAACCACAATGATTCCTTCTGTGGGACAGTCGCGACCTGTTGGATGGCTCTAGGACATCCCATAAGGAAGTTATCCAGAGCAGGGTTCTAAGGATGGATGCTTGCGCAGCCTGCCTTTCATTCCAGGTGTCTCATAGAGCCAAGGCAAGTTCGATCTGCTGGATCTAGGGGAGCAACCGAGGCGGGTGTGTTGAAATGGGTGAGTTGAGGATGGGTCATAATGTGCATTTGTGTCCATGTAGACCTTGGAATGGGGTGCTTGATCCGGGGCCTTGAGGGATGTTCATAACCGGAGGTTTTGATGGAGCTCTAAATAGTATGATTCCTATGTAGAGAAGAGAATTGTTTTGATGAGTGCCTAAGGAATTTCCCATATGCTGGTATGGGAAATCAGGCCTCTGAGGAGAGATGACTGGAATCAAAGAAATGGATCTAATTAGGGCCTAAGTGCCCGTCCAGTTCAATCTTATTCTATGGGGATATCTGTCTCTGGGTCTGAGTGGAGGTGGTTTCCTAACTTGTGAAAGATCATCCCTGTGTTTCCTGGGCAGCCAACACAATTCGGATGGCCTGGGGGAGTTTGGAGGATTCTCCTAATCTATAGGGTTGTGGCCAATGGAAATGGCAGAATTCCCCTGGAGAGGGAAGCCACAGTCCTGAGGTGTGGCTCCAGGGGCCCCAGCTTGGATGGTGTGTGGGCCAGGACTGTGGGGACAGAATTCTGAAAACAGAAACTCAGCTTAGGTTTGGGGATGTATGTATGAAGGCTCGATCTACAGACCGTGAGAATTTTCCGGGCTATGAACAAAGGGCGAGTATGTGGCGCTTGCTCAGGGTTTTGTCTCTGGATTTTGTGTCAATGGTGGCCGTGGAATGTCGGGGTGTCCTCAAGGGCCATGGACAATTCTTTCTCTGGTGATTTGGCCTGATCTCAAGTGGTTCGGATCATTCTGTGGATGGGAAGAGTCCTTTCTGTATTTTTTTTTTTTTTATCTCCGGTGTCCCACCAAAGAGGGATTCCCGAGTAGAGCCCTGAGTAGGGGTGACTAGACATCTCGAACTCTGGTTGAGATTGGGGGACTAGGGGCTTGGCAAGCCCCATATGTGGGCTGTTGTTCCAGTGACTAAGAGGCTTTACATGAGGATAGGGCTCACGCTGAGGGTCACAATGTGTGTTTGTGCAAATTGTGGCCCTCAGGGAATGGTGGGGCCTCCTAGTCCATGCTGCTTTCTCCTACAATGAACATTGGACAACATGCCAACCACTAGGTTTCTTGCCAAGGCGAAGGAGAAATTCTGATTCTTGCATCACGTTCACTCCTGAGCAGGGAGTGGAGATAAGGTCTAGGTTCTGAAGGTGAAAACTGAGGTTGTGTAGAGATGATGGCCTAAAGCCATTGTGGGTGTGATATGCTCTGTGTTACGGCCAGCTGTCTGGGTGTTGGACTGGAGGTCTGCCCTCAGGCTGTGTCAGACAGCGCTTTAGTGCACAGGCTAGACTGTATAATTGGGGTATGGTCGAGTGGCATGCAGGTTGTTACTCATTTGGCGTTTCTGGTTAGCCCTATAGGGCAACATTTTTCTTCTGGAGGGCAGGCAGAGTGCTGCATTGTGTCTCCAGAATTGCCAAACTGGAGGGGTGTGGCCAGGATTGTGAGGAAGGAAGACTGAAAACACAAGCTAGCACGAGTTTTGGGGCCAAGAGCATGGCAGGCCCACTCTGCAGAGGCTGAATCGAGATCTCCTGCAGGTGAGGTCAGGGCGATTATCAGATGTTGCCTCAAGCTGGAGTTTGTGTCCATGACGGCCCCTTCTTGAAGGGGGTGGGGGCGTCATGAGGCCAGGGAGGTTTCCCTAAGCTGGGAGTTGTGAGCTGCTCCAAACTTCAAAGTTTCCTTCTTCAGAACAGTCGAGGACTATTGGATGGTTCCAGGAAGCCCCATACAGAAAGACTCGAGAGCAGGGGCCTAAGCATGGATGCCGAGAAACGCCAACTCACCTTCCCATTGCCTGGTCGAGACAAGGCACGCTCAATCTGCGGGCTCTTGGGTGAGCTACCCAGAAGGCTGAGTTTAAATGGACTCTCCTGAGGATGAGTCATAATGTGGGTTGGTGGCCATGGAGACCTTGAAATGTGGCAGTAGCTAAGGAACTCTGCAGGATTCTCCAACCTGAAGGGCTTGACACAACTCCAACAAGGAAGCTTCCCATGTGGAGATGAGAGGTCTTCTGTCTGGTGCCTCAGGAAAGCCCCGTATGCTGGTCTTCGAACCCAGGCCTCTGAGGAGTGATACCTGGACACCAAAGCAAGAGTTCATAATAGGGCCTAGGGGCCTGTCTGGTTCAATCTTCTGTCTCTGCGGATATCTGTCTGTGTGTCTGCATGGAGGTAGTATTTGCTCAGCTTGTGTCATAATGCCCCTATTTGTCCAGTTTGGCTTGCGGTAGAGGGATGTCCTTGGGGACCTTGAGGTTTCTACTATTTTGTAGAGTTGTGGCCAATGGAATGGGCAGTCTCTTAGGAGAGAGCAGGCACAGTTCTGTGGTGTGGCTCCAGAGACCCTAGCCTGGAGGCTGTGTGGGCCATGGCTGTGCAGACAGACATCCAAAAACCCAAACTCAGCTCAGGTTTGGGGCCGAGGTTACTGCAGGCCTGATCTACAGTCCATGAGGGGAGCTCCTCTGGATATGAAAGAAGGGTGAGAGGGAGGCAGTCGCTCAGGCTTTTATCTCTGGATGTTTTGTCCACAATGGCCGTTTAATGTAGGAGTTGCCTCATGGGTCGTAGAAGTCTCCCTCTCTGGTAGTTTGTCCAGCCCCCAAGAGTTTGGGGTCATTCTGTGGGAAGGGAAGTGTCCTGTTTTCTGCTTCATGTGTCCCCCCAGTAGAGGGATTCTAGAGCATAGCAGTGGGTACTGACAACTGGAATACTCGCCCTCTGGTTAAGCCTGGGGGCCTATGGATATGACAAGCCCCATATGCAGGATCTTGGTCCAGCCACTAAAAGGCGTTACTTTAATACGGGACTCACGCTGCAGGTCACAATGCATGTCTGTGCCCTAGGCGGCCCTCAAGCACTGGCGTGGCCTTTCGGACAATGCAGGTTTTCCCACATTGAACGTTGGACAACATGCCAACCACAAGGTTTCTGGCCATGGGGAAGGAGGAATTCTAATTTCTGCATCACGTTCACCCCTGGGCAGTGATTGGAGATAAGGTCTAGGTTCTGAAGCCTGAAAACCGAGGTTGGGAAGAGATGACGACCTACAGCCATAGCGGGTCCTATGTGTCCAGGTTGGGGCCAGGTGTCTGGGTGTCGTTTGGGATGTCTTGTCTCAGGCTGTGCCAGACAGGGCATTAGTATACAGGGTGGGCTGTATAATTGCTTTACAATCGAGTGGCATGCATTAGAAAATCATTTGGGGTTTCTTATTAGCAGCATAGGGCAAAGTTTTTCTTCTGGAGGGCAGGCAGAGTGCTGCATTGTGGCTTCGGAATTCCCAAACTGGAGGGCTTGTGGGCCAGGAGAGTGAGGACGGAAGTCTGAGAACACAAGCTAGGCTTAGGTTTCGGGGCAAGGACATGGCAGGCACACTGCAGAGCTGAATTGAGATCTCATGCGTCTGAAGTCAGGTCGACGTTCCCACTTTGGCTCAGGTTTGAGTTTCTGTCCATGTTGGCCCCTTCAGGAAGGGGGGGCATTATGAGGCCATGGGGGTTTTCCCACTATTGGAGTTGTGAGATGCTCCAAACCGCAAGGATTCCTTCTGTGGGACAATTAAGATTTGTTGGATGGCTCCAGGACGTCTTATAAGGTATTTTTCCAGAACAGTGTTCGAAGTATGGATGCCTGGGCAGCCAGCCTCACATTCCAATTGTCTCCTAGCAACAAGAAACGTTTGATCTGCTGGCTTGGGGTAGCAACAGAGGGGGGTGAGTTGAAATGGATTTTCCTAAGAATGGTCTTAATGTTGGTTTGAGTCCATGGAGACCTTGGTATGGGGCAGTGGCACCAGGGCCCTGAAGGATTCTCCTAACCAGAGTTTATGACAAAGCTCCAATGAGCAAGTTTTCCATGGGGAGACGAGATTTGTTCTTATTGGTGCCTCAGGAAACCACCATATGCTGGTATTGGAAACGAGGCCTCTGAGGAGAGATGCCTGGTAACCAAAGCAATGGATCTGATTAGGGCCTATGGGCCTGTCCGGTTCAATATTCTTCTCTGGGGACATCTGTTGTCTGAGTGGAGGTAGTTGCTCAGCTGGTTTGAGATCACCCCTGTTTGTCCTGGGCGGCCTACACTATTGGGATGGCCTCAGTGACTTTGGAGGTTTTTCCCTATTTGCAAGGTTGTGGCCAATGGAATGGGAAGAATTCCCTTGAAAGGGAAGCACAGTCCTGAGGTGTGGATCCAGGGACCCAAGTGTGGAGCGTGTGTGGTCCAGGGCTATTTGGACAAAAGTCTGAAAACACAAACTCCACTTAGGTTGGGGGATGTAGGTATGGCCGGCCCGATCTATAGACCGTGAGGAGAACTCTTCGGGATATGAACAAAGGGCGAATGTGAGGTGCTTGCTCATGCTTTTTTTTTTTTTTTTCTGGAAATGTGTCACCGATTGCCATGGAATGTCGGGGTGTCCTCATGGGCCATCGATGAGGCTCCCTTTGGGGATTTGCCCCGATCCCAAGAGTTTGGGGTCACTCTGTGGGAAGGGAGGAGGCCTTTCTTGTTTTTTTGTTTATTTTTTTATTATTATTTTTTTTTACCTAAGGTGGACCACCAAAAGAGGGATTCCAGAGCAGAGTCCTGGGAAGGGGCGACTGGACAAACAGACCTCTGGTTAACATTGGGACCTAAGAACATGGCAAGCCCCATATGTGGGCTCTTGGTCCAGACACTGAGAGGCCTTCCTTGAGGATAGGTCTCACACTGAGTTTCACAATGTGTTTTTGTGCCCAAGGAGCCCCTCAAGTCAGGGCGTGGCCTAATGTACCATGCTGGTTTCTCCTACACTGAACGTTGCACAATATGGCAACCACAAGTTTTCTGGCCATGGGGAAGAAGGAGTTCTAATTTCTGCAACACTTTCACTCCTGGACTGTGATTGGATTTAAGGTCTAGGTTCTGAAGCCTGAAAACTGAGGTTGGGAAGAGATGAAGACCTAAGGCCATGGTGTGTCTGATGTGCTCAGTGTTCGGCCAGCTGTTGAGTGTGGGTTGGGAGGTGCAGGCTCAGGCTATGGAAGACAGGGAATTAGTTCAAGGGCTAGACTGTATCATTGGGGTGCAGTCGAGTTTCGTGCAGGATGGTACTCATTTGTGGTTACTGCGTAGCCCCAGAGGGCAACGTTTTTCTTCTGGAGGGAAGACACAGTGCCACATAGTGGCTCCAGAATTTCCAAACTGGAAGGCTTGTGGGCCAGGAGTGTGAGGAAAAAATTCTGAGAACACAAGCCAGACTTAGATTTCGGGGTGAGGGGACGGAAGGCACCCTCTGCAGAGATGATTCAAGATCCCGTATACCTGAAGACAGAGCTAGGATCAGACGTTGGCTTACGTCGGAGTTTCTGTCCATGAAGGCCCCTTCATGAAGGGGAGGGTGTCACGAGGACATGGAGGTTTTCCCACGATGGGTATTGTGAGATGCTCCAAACCGCAATGATTCCTTCTGTGGGACAGTCGAGACCTGTTGGATGGCTCCAGGACATCCCATAAGGAAGTTATCCAGAGCAGGGTTTTAAGGATGGATGCCTGGGCAGCCTGCCTCCCATTCCAGGTGTCTCATAGCGCCAAGGCAAGTTCGATCTGCTGGATCTAGGGGAGCAACCGAGGCGGGTGTGTTGAAATGGGTGAGTTGAGGATGGGTCATAATGTGCATTTGTGTCCATGTAGACCTTGGAATGGGGTGCTTGATCCGGGGCCTTGGGGATGTTCATAACCGGAGGTTTTGATGGGCTCTAAAGAGTACGTTTTCTATGTAGAGAAGAGAATTGTTTTGATGAGTGCCTAAGGAATCTCCCATATGCTGGTATTGGAAACCAGGCCTCTGAGGAGAGATGACTGGAAACAAAAGCAATGAATATGATTAGGGCCTAGGTGCCTGTCCGGTTCAATCTCTTTCCCGAGGATATGTTTCTACGGATCTGAGGGGATGTAGTTGCTCAGCTTGTGTCAGATCGCCCCTGTTTGTCCTGGGCAACCCATAATATTTGGATGGCCTCGGGACTTTGGAGTTTCTCCTAATCTATAGGGTTGTGGCCAATGGAATGGGCAGAAATCGCCTGGAGAGGTCAGGCACAGTTCTGAGTTTGGCTCTAGGGGCCCAGCCTTGAGGCTGTGTGGGCCAGGCCTGTGGGGACAAAAGTCTGAAAACACAAACTCCGCTTAGGAATGGGGACATAGGTATGGCACGCCCAATCTACAGACCGTGATAACACTTCGGGATATGAAAAAGGGTGTGTTTGAGGTGCTTGCTCAGGTTTTGTCTCTGGATTTGTGTCAACAATGTGGGTGGAATGCTGGCGTGGCCTCATGGGTTGTGGACGGCTTTCCTTCTCTGAGGATTTGACCCGATCCCAAGAGTTTGGGTACATTCTGTGGGATGGGAGGAGTCCTTTCTGTTTTTTATTTTATTTTATTTTATTTTAATTTATTTATTTTATTTTATTTTATATTTTATTTTATGTACCTCAAGTGTCCCAATAAAAGAGGGATTCCAGAGCAGAGTCCTTGGGAGGGACAACTGGATAACCCCACCTCTGTTTAAGTTTGGGGGCCTAGGGGCATGGCAAGTCCAATATGTGGGCTCTTGATTCAGACACTGGGAGGCCTTCCTTGAGGACAGGGCTCATGCTGAGGGTCACAATGCCTATTTGTGCCCAACAAGGCCCTCAAGCATGGGAAGTGCCTCATGGGCCATGCTGGATTCTCCTACACTGAACGTTGGAGAATATGCCAACCACAAGATTTCCAGCCATGGCGAAGGAAGAGTTGTGATTTCTGCATCACGTTCACCCCTGGACAGTGTTTGGAGTTTAGGTCTTGGTTCTGAAACCTGAAAACTGAGGTTGGGAAGAGATGAAGACCTAAGGACATGATGGGTCCAATGAGCTCATTGTGCGGCCAGCTGTTGAGCATAGGTCTGGAGGTGTGGGCTCATGCTGTGTCAGACAAGGCATTAGACAGGGTAGACTGTATATTTGGGGTTCATTCGAGTGGCGTTCAGTTGATCCTCATTCGGGTTTCTAGGTAGCTCCATAAGGCAAATTTTTTCTTCTGGAGGGCAGGCAGAGTGCTGCATTGTGGCCCCAGTATTGCCAAACTGTAGGGCTTTTGGGCCAGGGGTGTGAGGACGGTAGTCTGAGAACCCAAGCTAGGCTTAGTTTTTGGGGTGAGGGCACAGAAGGCACACTCTGCAGAGCTGAATCAAGATCTCATGCACCTGAAGTCAGGGCGAATATCAGACGTTTGCTCAGGTTGGAGTTTCGGTCCAAGATGGCCCCTTTATAACGTGGAGCGTCTCAAGAGGCCATGTAGATTTTACCACAATGGGAGTTGTGAGATGCTCCAGACTGCAAAGATTCCTTCTGTGGGACACTTGAGACCTGTTGGATGGCTCTAGGATGTCCCATGTTGAACGACTCCAGAGTAGGGTTCTAAGGATGGATGCCTGGGCAGCCCGCCTCCCATTCTAGTTGTCTCCTAGCAACAAGGCAGGTTTGATCTGCAGGCCCTGGGGGAGAAACCAAGGGGGTTGAGTTGACATGGACTCTCCCGAGGATAGATCATAATGTGGTTTTAAGTCCATGGAGACCTTGGAATGGGGCCCTTGATCCGGGGCCCTGAAAGATTCTCCTAAACAGAGGTTTTTATAGAGCTCCAAAGAGTACATTTCCTATGTGGAGACGAGATTTTTCTGATGAGTGCCTCAGTAATCCCCCGTATGCTGGTATTGGAAAACAGGCCACTGAGGAGAGATGCCTGGAAACAAAAGCAATGGATCTGATTAGGGCCTAAGTGCCTGTCCAGTTCAATCTTATTCTATGGGGATATCTTTCCCTGGGTCTGAGGGGAGGTAGTTTCCTAACTTGTGAAAGATCATCCCTGTTTGTCCTGGGCAGCCAACACTATTGGGATGGCCTCGGGGAGTTTGGAGGATTCTCCTAATCTATAGCGTTGTGGCCAAAGGAAATGGCAGAATTCCCCTGGAAAGGGAAGCCACAGTCCTTAGGTGTGGCTCCAGGGGCCCCAGCTTGGATGGTGTGTGTGCCAGGACTGTGGGGACAGAAGTCGGTAAACACAAACTCAGCTTAGGTTTGGGGATGTATGTATGAAGGCTCGATCTACAGACCGTGAGAATTTTCCGGGCTATGAACAAAGGGCGAGTATGTGGCGCTTGCTCAGGCTTTTGTCTCCGGATTTTGTGTCAACGGTGGCCGTGGAATGTCGGGTTGTCCTCAAGGGCCATGGACAATTCTTTCTCTGGTGATTTGGCCTGATCCCAAGGGGTTGGGATCATTCTGTGGATGGGAAGAGTCCTTTCTGTATTTTTTTTTTTTACCTCAGATGTTCCACCAAAGAGGGATTCCAGTGTAGAGCCCTGAGTAGGGGTGACTAGACATCTCGAACTCTGGTTGAGATTGGGGGACTAGGGGCTTGGCAAGCCCCATATGTGGGCTGTTGTTCCAGTCACTAAGAGGCTTTACATGAGGATAGGGCTCACGCTGAGGGTCACAATGTGTGTTTGTGCAAATTGTGGCCCTCAGGGACAGGTGGGGCCTCCTAGTCCATGCTGCTTTCTCCTACAATGAACATTGGACAACATGCCAACCACTAGGTTTCTTGCCAAGGCGAAGGAGAAGTTCTGATTCTTGCATCACGTTCACTCCTGAGCAGTGAGTGGAGATAAGGTCTAGGTTCTGAAGGTGAAAACTGAGGTTGGGTAGAGATGATGGCCTAAAGCCATTGTGGGTGTGATATGCTCTGTGTACGGCCAGCTGTCTGGGTGTTGGACTGGAGGTCTGCCCTCAGGCTGTGTCAGACAGGGCTTTAGTGCACAGGCTAGACTGTATAATTGGGGTATGGTCGAGTGGCATGCAGGTTGTTACTCATTTGGCGTTTCTGGTTAGCCCTATAGGGCAACATTTTTCTTCTGGAGGGCAGGCAGAGTGCTGCATTGTGTCTCCAGAATTTCCAAACTGGAGGGGTGTGGCCAGGATTCTGAGGACGGAAGTCTGAGAACACAAGTTAGGCTTAGGTTTCAGGGCGAGGGCCCAGCAGGCACACTCTCAAGTGCTGAATCGAGATCTCATGCTTCTGAATTCAGGGCGAGGATCAGACTTTGGCTTAGGATGGAGTTTCTGTCCGTGATGGCCCATTTATGAAGGTGTGGGGCATCATGAGGAAATGGTGGTTTTCTCACAGTGTTATTGTGTGATGATTCAAACCACAAGGATTCATTCTGCGAGACAGTCAAGACAGGTTGGTTGGATTCAAGACGTCCCATAAAGAAGTTCTCCAGAGCAGGGTTCTAAGGATGGATGCCTGGGAAGCCCGCCTCCCATTCTAACTGTCTCCTAGTGACAAGGAAGGTTTGATCTGCTGGCTCTGGGTGAGCAGCCGAGGGGGCTGATTTGAAATGGACTCTCCTGAGAATGGATCATAATGTAAGTTTGTGTCCTTGGAGACCTTGGGATTGGGCCATGGTGCCAGCGCCCTGAAGGATCCTCCTAACCTGAGGTATTGACACAGCTACAAAGAGCAAGTTTCCCATGTGGAGATGAGATCTGTTCTGATTGTTTCCTTAGGAAACCCCCATATTCTGATATTGGAAACCAGGCCTCTGAGGAGAGATACCTAGAAACCAAAGCAATGCATCAGAAGTTGGCTCAGGTTGGAGTTTCTGTCCATGATGGCCCCTTTATAAAGGGGAGCATCTCATGAGGCCATGTAGGTTTTCCCACGATAGGAGTTGTGAGATGCTCCCATCTGCAAGGATTCCTTCTGTGGGACAGTCAAGACCTGTTGGAAGGCTCCAGGACATCCCATATGGAATGGCGCCAGAGCAGGATTCCAAGGATGGATGCCTAGAGAGTCTGCTTTGCATTCCAGTTGTCTCCTAGCGACAAGGCAGGTTTGATATTCTGCCTCTGGGGGAGTAATCGACGGGGCTGCGTTGAAATGTACTCTCCTGCCGAATGGTCATAATGCGGGTATGTGTCCATGGAGACCTTGGAATAGGACGGTTGCTCCGGCTACCTGAAGTTTTCTCCTAACTGGAGGCTTTTACAGAGCTCCAAAGGATAAGTTTCCCATGTGAAGACAAGATTTGTTCTGATTGGTATCTCTGGAATCCCCCATATGCTGGTATTGGAAAACAGGCCTCTGAGGAGAGATGCTTAGAAAAAAAAGCAATGGAACCAATTACATTCTAGGGGCCAGTCCAGTTTAATCTTCTTCTCTTGGGTTATCTGTCTATGGGTGAGTTGACGTCGTTGCTCAGCTTGTGAGAGATCGCCCCTCTTTGCCCTGGGTGGCCTACACAATTGGAATGGCCTCTGGGACTTTGGAGGTTTCTCCTTATCTGTAGGGTTGTGGCCAATGGAATGGGAAGAATTTCCTTGGAGAGGGCAGGCACAGTCCTGAGGTGTGGCTCCAGGGGCCTCAGTCTGGAGGGTGTGTGGGACAGGGATGTCAGGATAGAAGTCTGAAAACACAAACTCGGCTTAGGTTTGGGGACGTAGGTATGGCAGGCCCAATCTACAGACTATGAGGAGAATTTTTTGGGCTATGACCTAAGGGTGAGTGTGAACGCTTGCTGAAGCTTATGTCTCTGGATTTTGTGTCAATAGTGGCCGTGGAATGTCGGGCTGGCCTCATGGGCCATGGACGAGTCTTTCTCTCTGGACCCCAATCACTTGGGATGGCCCAATCCCAAGTGATTGGGGTCATTCTGTGAGTGGGAGGAGTCCTTTCTGTGTTTATTTACCTCAAATGTCCCACGAAAGAGGGATTCCAGAGCAGAGCCCTGAGTAGGGGTGACTAGATGTCTCTACCTCTGGTTAAGATTGGGTGACTTGGGGCATGGCAGGCCCCATATGCGGGCTCATGGTCCAGCCACTGAGAGGCTTTACTTGAGGACAGGGCTCAAACTGAGGGTCCCAATGTGTGTTTGAGCCCACCGCAGCTCTTAAGCATAGGCAGGGCCTCAGGGACCCTACACTACCCTCAGGGGCCCTACTACTACCCCTGTAGGCCCTACAGGGGTCCTACACTGAACGTTGGACAAGATGCCAACCACAAGATTCTGGCGAGAGGGAAGGAGGAGTTCTGATTTCTGCATCACGTTCACCCATGGGAAGTGAGTAGAGATAAGGTCTAGGATTCTGTAGCATGAAAACCGAAGTTGGAAAGAGATGGCGACCTAAGGCCATGGCGGTTCTGATGTTCTCAGTGTACTGCAAGCTGTCTGGGTGTCGGTTGGGAATTCAGGCCGCAGGTTCTGTCAGACAGGGCATTAGTGCACAGGCTAGACTATATAATTGGTGTACAGTTGAGTGACGTGCAGGTTTATCCTCATTTGAGGTTTCTGGGTAGACCCATAGGGCAATATTTTTCTTCTAGAGGGCAGGCAGAGTGCAGCACTGTGTCATCGGAAATCCCAAAATAGAGGGCGTGTGGTCCAGGAGAGTGAGGACGGAAGTCGGAGAACACTAGCTACGCTTAGGTTTTGGGGTGAGGGCACAGCAGGTACACTCTGAAGAGCTGAATCAAGATCTCGTGCATCTGAAGTCAAGGCGAAGATCAGCTGTTGGCTCAGGTTGGAGTTTCTTTCCATGATCTGCCTTCATGAAGATTGGGGGCATCATGTGACCTTGGAAGCTTTCCGTGATATGAGTTGTTAGGTGGTCCATGCACAAGGACTCCTGTGGGACAGTCGAGACCTGTTGGATGGCTCAAGGATGTCCCATAAGGAACGACGCAAGAGCAGGGTTCTAAGGATGGATGCCTGAAGAGCCCAACTCGCATTTCAATTGTCTCTTAGCGACAAGGCAGGTTCAATCTGCTGGCTCTGGAGTAGCAACCGAGGGGGTTTAGTTGAAATGGACTCTCCTGAGGATGGGTCATAATTTGGGATTGTGTCCATGGAGATATTCAAATGGGGCAGTGGCTCCAGTGACCTGAAGTTTTCTCCTAACTGGAGGTTATGACACAGCTCCATAGAGCAAGATTCCCATGTGGAGACGAGATTTTTTCTGATAGGTAGCTCTGGAAACCCCCTTATGCTGGTATTGGAATCCAGGCCTCTGAGGAGAGATGCCTGAAAACAAAAGCAATGGATCCAATTAGGGCCTAGGTGCCTGTCTTGTTTAATATTCTTTTCTATGGATATCTGTCTAAGGTTCTGATTGGAGGTAGTGGCTCAGCTTGTGCCAGAGGGTCCCTGTATGTCCAGGACATCCGACACTATTGGGATGGCCTCAGAGATTTTGGATGATTCTCCTAATCTGTCAGGTTGTGCCAAATGAATGAGCAGAATTCCCTTGGAGAGGGCAGGCACAGTCCTGAGGTGTGGCTCCATGGGGCTCAGCCTTTAGAATGTGTGGGTGAGGACAATGGAGACAGAAATCTGAAAACACAAACTCGGCTTAGGTTTGGGGACATAGGTATGACAGGCCCGATCTACAGACCTTGAGAATTTGGGGGGCTCTGAACAAAGGGCAAGTGTGTGGCGCTTTTTCAGGTTTTTGTCTCCGGATTTTGTGTCAATGGAGGCCGTGGAATGTCAGGCTGGCCTCATCGACCATGGACGAGTATTTCTCTCTGTGGATTTGGCCAGATTCCAATTGTTTGGGGTCATTCTTTGGATGGTAGGAGTCCTTACTTTTTTTTTTTCTTTATCTTGGTTTTTTTTTTTTTTTTTTTTTTTTTTACCTTATGTGTCCCACCAAAGAGGGATTCCAGAAAAGAGCTCTGAATAAGGTTGACTAGACTTCTCAAGCTCTGGCTAGGATTGGGGGAGTAGGGGCATGGCAAGTCCCATATGCAGGCTCTTGGTCCAGCCCCGGAGAGGCTTTACTTGAGGCCAGGGTTCATGCTTAGGGTCCTAATGTGTGTTTGTGCCCATCGCAGCCCTCAAGCGTGTCTGAGGCCTCATGGGCCATGCTGGGTTCTCATATACTGAACGTTGGACAACATGCCAACCACAAGGTTTCTGGTCATGGTGAAGGTGAAGTTCTGATTTCTGCATCACGTACATCACTTAGTTGTGAGTGGAGATAATGTCTAGGTTCTGAAGCCTGAAGACCAAGGTTGGGAAGAGATGATGACCTAAGGCCATGGCATGTTCGATGTGTTCAGTGTGAGGCCAGGTGTCTGGGTGTCGGTCACGAGGTCTGGGGTCAGGCTGTTTCAGACAGGGCATTAGTGCCCAGGCTAGACTGTATAATTGGGGTACAGTCTAGAGAATTGCAGGTTGATCCTCATTTGATGTTTCTGGGTAGACCCCTAGGGCAAAGTCTCTTTTCTGGAGGGCAGGCAGAGTGCTGCATTTTGCCTCCAGAATTCCCAAAGTGGAAGGCTTGTGGGCCAGGAGTGTGAGGATGGAAGTCTGAGAATGCGAGCTGGCTTAGGTTTTGGGGCGAGGGCAAGGCAGGCACACTCTGCAGAGCTGAATTGAGATCTCATGCATCTGAGGTCAGGGCGAGGATCAGACGGGAGTTTCTGTCCATGATGTCCTCTACCTGAAGGTGGAGGCATCACGAGGCCATGGAGGTTTTCCCACGGTGCGAGTGTGTGATGCTGCAAACCACAAGGATTCCTTCTGCAGGACAGTTGAGACCTGTTGAATGGATCAAGGACACCCCATTAGGAATTTCTCCAGAGCAGAGTTCTAACATGGATACCTGGGCAACGAACTCGCATTCCAATTGTCTCCTAGTGACAAAGCAGGTTTGATCTGCTGGCACTGGGTGAGCAACCGCCAGGTTTGTGTTGAAATGGACTCTCCTGAGGATGGGTCATAATGTGGGATTGTGTCCATTGAGACATTGGAATGGGGCGGTGGCTCCAGTGACGTGAAATTTGCTCCTAACTGGAGGTTTTGACACAGTTCCATATAGCATGATTCCCATGTGGCATGCGATTTGTTCTGATTGGTAGCTCCAGAAACCCCCATGTGCTGGTATGGGAATCCAGGCCTCTGAGGAGAGATACATGAAAACAAAAACAATGAATTCGTTTAGGGCCTAGGTGCTGTCCTCTTCAATCTTCTTTTCTATGGATATCTATCTACAGGTCTGATTGGAGGTAGTGGCTCAGATTGTGGCAGATGGTCCCTGTTTGTCCCGGACATCCTACAATATTGGGGTGGCCTCGGGGACTTCGGATGTTTCTCCTAATCTGTCAGGTTGTGCCAAACGAATGAGCAGAATTCCCATGGAGAGGGCAGGCACAGTCCTGAGGTGTGGCTCCATGGGGCCAAGCCTTGAGGGTGTGTGGTCCAGGACAATGGAGACAGAAGTCTGAAAACACAAACTTGGCTTAGGTTTGGGGACATAGGTATGGCAGGCCCGATCTACAGACCGTGAGAATTTTTCAGGCTTTGAACAAAGGGCGAGTGTGTGGCGCTTTTTCAGGCTTTTGTCTCCGGATTTTGTGTCAATGGTGGCCGTGGAATGTCAGGATGGCCTCATCAGCCATGGACGAGTATTTCTCTCTGTGAATTTGGCCCAATTCCAAGTGTTTGCGGTCATTCTTTGGACGGTAGGAGTTCTTTCTCTATTTTTTTTTTAACCTCATGTGTCCCACCAAGGAGGGATTCTAGAGAAGAGATCTGAGTAGGGGTGACTAGACTTCTCAAGCACTGGTTAAGGTTTGGGGAGTAGGGGCATGGTAATCTCCATATGTGGGCTCTTGGTCCAGCCCCGGAGAGGCTTTACTTGAGGCCAGGGTTCATGCTTAGGGTCCTAATGTGTGTTTGTGCCCATCGCAGCCCTCAAGCATGTCTGAGGCCTCATGGGCCATGCTGGTTTCTCCTACACTGCACGTTGGACAACATGCCAACCACAGGGTTTCTGGTCATGGGGAAGGAGGAGTTCTGATTTCTGCATCACGTACACGGCATGGCAGTGAGTAGAGATAAGGTCTAGATTCTGAAGCCTGAAAACCGAGGTTGGTAAGAGATGACGACCTAAGGCCATGGTGGGTCCGATGCACTTAGTGTGCGGCCAGATGTCTGTGTCCATCATGAGGTCTGGGCTCAGGCTGTGTCAGGCAGGGCATTAGTCCCCAGGCTAGACTGTATAATTGGGGTACAGTCGAGTGATGTGAAGGTTGGTCCTCATTTGAGGTTTCTGGTTGGCCCCATAGGGCAAAGATTTTCTTCTGGAGGGCAGGCAGAGTGCTGCATTCTGGCTCCAGAAATGCCAACTTCAGGGCTTGTGGGCCAGGTGTTTTAGGACAGAAGTCTGAGAACACAAGTTCAGCTTAGAATTCGCAGCGGTGACATGGCAGGCACACTCTACAGACCTGAAATGAGATCTCGTGCATCTGAAGTCAGGGCGAGGATCAGATGTTGGCTTAGGTTGGAGTTTCTGTACATGATGTCTCCTTCATGAAGGTGGGGGGGCATCAGGAAACCATGGAAGATTTCCAACTTTGTGAGTGTGTGATGCTCCAAACCACAAGGATTCCGTCAGCGGGACAGTCACGACCTTTTGGATGGATCAAGGACGTCCCATAAGAAATGCTCCAAAGCACAGTTCTAATGATGGATGCCTGGGCAGTCCAACTTGCATTCCAGTTGTGTCCTAGTGAAAAGGAGGATTCGATCTGCTGTCACTGGGGGAACAACCGAGGGGGCTGAATTGAAATGGACTCTCATGAGGATCAGTCATGATGTGGATTTGTGTCCATGGATCCCTTGGAATGGGGCAGTGGCTCTGTTGCCCTGAAGAATTCTCCTAACCTGAGGTTTTGATGCAGCTCCAAAGAGCAAGTTTCCCATGTAGAGACGAGATTTGTTCTGAAACCCCCACAACCTGGTATTGGAAACCAAGCATCTGGGGAACAATGCCTGGAATCCAAAGCAATGGATCTGATTACGGTCTAGGGGCCTGTCCTTTTCAATATTCTCCTCTGAGTGTCTCTGTCTAAGATTCAGAATGGAGGTCACTGCTCAGCTTGTGTCAGATCACCCATGTTTGTTGGGGGAGGCCAACACTATTGGGCTCGTCTTGGGAATTGGAGGTTTCTCCTAATCTGTAAGGTTGTGGCAAATGAAACGGGCAGAGTTCCCTTGGAGAGCACTGGCACAGTCCTTAGGTGTGACACCACCTTTCTGGGTGTCATCCAGGAGGTCCAGGCTCAGGCTGTGTCAGACAGGGCATTAGTGCCAAGCTTAGACTGTATAATTGGAGTAAAGTTGAGTGGCATGCAGGTTGATCCTCATTTGGCGTTTCTGGGTAGCCCCAGGGGCAACGTTTTTCTTCTGGAGGGAAGGAAGAGTGCTGCATTGTGGCGACGGAATTCTCACACTGGAGGGCTTGTGGGCCAGAATTGTGAGGAAGGAAGTGAGAGAACACAAGCTAGGCTTAGGTTTTGGGTCAAGATCATGGCATGCACACTCTGTAGAGCTAAATCTAAATCTCATGCATCTGAAGTCAGGGCGAGGATCAGACGTAGGCTCAGGTTGAAGTTTCTGTTCAGGATGGCCCCTTCATGATGGTGGGGGGCATCATGGGGCTATGGAGACTTTCCCACGATTGGCATTGTATGTTGCTCCAATCGGCAAGGATTCCTTCTACGGGACAGTCGAGACCGGTCAGATTGCTCCAGGACGTCCCATGCTGAACCACGGCAGTGCAGGGTTCTAAGGATGGATTCCTGGAGTGCCCGCCTCACATTCCTATTGTCTCCTAGTGACAAGGCAGGTTCGATCTGCTTCTTTTGGGGAGCAACCAAAGGGGATGTGTTGAAATGGACTCGCCTGCGGATGGGTCATAATGCGGGTTTGTGTCCATGGAGACCTTGGAATGGTGTGTTGGCTGCTGGGACCTGAAGGTTTCCCTTAACTGGAGGTTGTGACACAGCTCCAAAATGCATGTTTCCCATGTGGAAATGAGATTTGTTCAGACTGGTACCTCTTGAAGAACACATATGCTGGTATTGGAAACCAGGCCTCTGAGGAGAGATGCCTGGAATCAAAAGCAATGGATCTGATTAGGGCCTAGGTGCCTGTCCGGTTCAATCTTCTTCTCTGGGGTTATCTGTCTATGGATCTGAGTTGAGGTAGTTGCTCATCTTGGGACAGATCACCCTGTTTGCCCTGAGTGGCCAACACTATTGGGAAGGCCTCAGGGACGTTGGAGTGTTCTCCTAATCTTTAGGGTTGTGGCCAATGGAATAGGCAGAATTTGCTTGGAGAAGGCAGGCACAGTCCTGAGGCATGGCTCCAGGGGCCCCAGCCTGGAGGGTGTGTGGGCCAGGACAGTGGGGACAGAAACCTGAAAACCCAAACTCAGCTTAGATTTGGGGACGTAGGTATGACATGCCTGATCTATAGACCGTGAGAAGAATTTATCAGGCTATGAACAAAGGGCAAGTGTGAGGCATATCTCCAGGCTTTTGTCTCTAGATTTTGTGTCAATGGTGGCCATGGAATGACGGGATGGCCTCTTTGGCCATGGATGATTCTTTCTCTTTTAAGATTTGGTCAGATCCCAAGTTTTGGGGCTCATTCCGGGGATGGAGGAGACCCTTCAATATTTTTTTTCCTCAGGGGTTCCAGAGCAGAGACCTGAATAGGGGTGATTAGAACTCTCAACCTCTCATTAATATTGGGGGACTAGGGATGGCAATGCGGGTTCTTGGTCCAGACCCTGAGAGGCTTTACTTGAGGACAGGGCTCACACTGAGGGTCCCAATGTGTTTGTGCCCATTGCGGTTTTTCAAGCATGGGCGGGGACTCATGGGCTACACTGGATTCTCCTACACTGAACGTTGGAAAACATGCCAACCACAAGGTTTCTTGCCTTGAGGAAGAAGGAGTTTCATTTCTGCATCACGTTCACCCCTGGGTAGTGAGTATATATAAGGTCTAGGTTCTGAAGCCTGAAAACCAAGGTTGAAAAGAGATGATGACCTAAAGCCATGGCGGGTCTGATGTGCTCAGTGTACAGCCAGCTGTCTGGGTGTCGGTTGAAAATTCAGACCTCAGGCTGTGCAAGACAGGGCATTAACGCCGAAGCGAAACTGTATAATTGGGGTAGAGTCAAGTGGCATGCAGGTTGATCCTCATTTGGTGTTTCTGGTTAGCCCCATAGGACAACGTTTCCCTTCTGGAGGGCAGTCAGAGTGCTGCATTGTGTCTCTCCAGAATTCCCTAACTGGAGGGCTGGTGGGCTCGGAGTGTGAGGACGAAGTCTGAGAACAATAGCTAGGTTTTGCTTCGGGGCGGGGTTTCGGCAGGCACACTCTGCAGAGTTGAATCAAGATTTCGTGCATCTGAAGTCAGGGCGAGGATTAGACGTTGGCTCAGGTTGGAGTTTCTGTCCAAGATGGCTCTTTCATGAAGGGGACGGTGCACCACGAGGCCACAGAGCTTTTCCCATGATGGGAGTGGTGAGGTGCTCCAAAGCGCAAGGATTCCTTCTGCAGGACAGCTGTGACCTGTTGGATGGCTCCAGGACGTCCCATATGGAATTACTTCAGAGTAGTTTTCTACAGATGGATGCCTAGCCAGCCCGCCTCACATTCCAATTGTCTCCTAGTGACAAGATAGGTTCGATCTGCTGGCTCTAGGGGAGCACCCAAGGGCACTGAGTTGAAATAGACTCTCCTGCAGATGGGTCCTAATGTGGGATTGTGTCCATGGAGACCTTGGAATGAGGTGGTGGCACCGGGGCCCTGAAGGAATTTCCTAGCCGGAGGTTTTGACACAGCTTGAAAGAGCACGTTTCCCATGTGGAGAAGACATTTGTTCTGACTGATGCCTCAGGAAACCCCCATATGGTGGTATTGAAAACCAGGCCTCTGAGGTTCTGACATAGCTCCTCGAGCAAGTTTCCAATGTGCAGACAAGACTTGCTCTGAAGGAGCCTATGGAAACCCCATAGGCTGGTATTGGAAACCAGGCCTCTGAGAAGAGATGCCTGGAAACCAAAGCAATGGATCTGATTAGGGCCTAGGGGCCTGTCCAGTTCAATGTTCTTCTCTGGGGACATCTGTCTCCGAGTCTGTGTGGAGCTAGTTGCTCAGCTAGTGTCAGATCACCCCGGTTTGTTCCGAGCAGCCTACAATATTGGGATGGTCCCAGGGACATTGGAGATTTCTCCTGATTTATATGGTTGTGGCCAATGGAATATGAAGAATTCCCTTTGAGAGGGCAGGAACAATCCTGATGTGTGGTTCCAGGGGCCCTAGCATGGAGGGTGTGTGTTTTCACACAACTGTCCAAACAGCCCTGGCCTACACAACGTACAGGCTCAGGCCCCTGGAGCCAAACCTGAGGACTGTACTTGTCCTCTCAGAGGGAAATGTGTGTGCCCATTCCAAAGGCCACAACCCTTCTAATAGGATAAACCTCCAAAGTCCCTGATCCATCTCAGTAGTGGTGGCTTCCCAGGAAAAACAGGGGCAATCTGAGCCCTACAGAGCACCTACCTGCACTCAGACCCATAGACAGATGTCCCCAGAGGTAAAAAGGAAAGAACAGGCCCCTAGGCACTAATCAGATCCATTGCTTTGGTTTCCAGGCATCTCTCCTCAGAGGCCTGGATTTCAAAAGCAGCATATAGCTGTTTCAGGACTCACCCATCAGAAAACATCTCATCTACACATGGGAAACTTGCACGTTGGGGCTGTGTCAAAGCCTCTGTTTAGGAGAACCCTTTAGGGCCCCAGTGCCACCGCTTCATTCCAAAGTCTCCATAGACACAAAAGCACATTAGGACCCATCCCCAGGGGTGTCCATTTCAACTCAGCGTCCACGGTTGCTCCCCACAGATCCAGATCTAACCTGTCTTGTTGCTGGGAGACAATTGAAATGCGAGGTGGGCTACCCATCCAACCATCCTTAGAACCCTGCTCAGAATCATTGACCTGGAGCCAAACAACAGGTCTCAATTGTCCTGCAGAAGACTTTCTGCAGTTTGGAGATTCTCACAACTCCCATCGTGGGAAAACACCCATGGCCCCGTGATGCCCCCCCCCATTCATGAAGGGGCCATCAGGGACAGAAACTCCAATTGAGCGATCCTCTGATCCTCGCCCTGACTTCAGATGCACGAGATCTCGATTCAGGTCTGTAGATTGTGCCTGCCATGGCCTCACCCAGAAACCTAAGCCTAGCTTATGTTCTCAGACTTTTGTCGTCAGACTACTGGCCCACAAGACCTCCAGTTTGGCAACCCAGAACTACAATGCAGCACTCTGCCGGCCCTCCAGAAGAAAAACATTGTCCTCTGGGGCTACCCAGTAACCCCAAATGAGGATCAACCTGCACCGACATTGGCTGTACCCCAAATACATAGGCTGACCAGGGCACTAATGCCCTTTCTGACACAGCCTGAGCCTGGACCCCGTGGACCCTCCCAGACAGCTGGCCGCAAACTGAGCCCATCGAGCCACCATGGCCTTAGGTCGTCATCTCTTCCCAACCTCGGTTTTCAGGTTTCAGAACCTAGACATTATCTCCAATCACTGCCCAGGGTTGAAGGTGATGCAGAAATCAGAACTCCTTCCCCATGGCAAGAAACCTTGTGGTTGGCATGTTGTCCAACGTTCAGTGTAGTTGAAACCAGTGTGGCCCATGCGGCCCCGCCCATGCTCGCGGCCCACATTGGTCACAAACACACATTGTGATGCTCAGGCTGAGCCCAGTCCTCAAGTAAGGCCACTCAGTGGCTGGATGAAGAGATAGCATATTGGACTTGCCATGCCGCTAGGCCCCAATTTTTAACCATAGTTCAGGTTGTCCCTTCAGTCTTCCCCACGGCTTGGCTTTGGAATTCCTCTTTTGGTGGGACACCTGAGGTAACAAAACTGAAATGAGTCCTCCCATCCCACAGATTGACGAAAAGCAATTGGGAATCGGGCCAAATCCTCAGAGAGGAAGATTCGTCCATGGCAGGAGCCTCACACTCGCCCTTCTTTCAAATCCCGAAGAGGTCTCCTCATGGTCTGTAGATCAGTCATGCCATACCTATGACCCGAAACATAAGCCGAGTTTGTGTTTTCAGACAACTGTCCAAACAGCCCTGGCCTAGATAACCTACAGGCTCAGGCCCCTGGAGCCAAACCTAAGGACTGTACTTGCCCTCTCCAAGGGAATTGTGTGTGCCCATTCCAATGGCCACAGCCCTTCTAATAGGATAAACCTCCAAAGTCCCTGATCCATCTCAATAGTGGTGGCTTCCCAGGAAAAACAGGGGCAATCTAAGCCCAACTGAGCACCTACCTGCACTCAGACCCATAGACAGATGTCCCCAGAGGTAAAAAGGAAAGAACAGGCCCCTAGGCACTAATCAGATCCATTGCTTTGGTTTCCAGGCATCTCTCCTCAGATTCCTGGATTTCAAAAGCAGCATATAACTGTTTCTTGACTCACCCATCAGAAAACATCTCATCTACACATGGGAAACTTGCACGTTGGAGCTGTGTCAAAGCCTCTGTTTAGGAGAACCCTTTAGGGCCCCAGTGCCACCGCTTCATTCTAAAGTCTCCATAAACAAAAAAGCACGTTAGGATCCATCCCCAGGGGTGTCCATTTCAACTCAGCGTCCTCGGTTGCTCCCCACAGATCCAGGAGATCTAACCTGTCTTGTTGCTAGGAGACAATTGGAATGCGAGGTGGGATACCCAGCCATCCATCCTTAGAACCCTGCTCAGAATCATTGGCCTGGAGCCAAGCAACAGGTCTCAATTGTCCTGCAGAAAACTCTCTGCAGTTTGGACCTTCTCACAACTCCCCTCGTGGGAAAACACCCATGGCCTCGTGATGCCTCCCCCAATCATGAAGGAGCCATCAGGGACAGAAACTCCAACCTGAGCGATCCTCTGATCCTCGCCCTGACTTCAGATGCACGAGATCTCGATTCAGGTCTGTAGATTGTGCCTGCCATGGCCTCACCCAGAAACCTAAGCCTAGCTTGTGTTCTCAGACTTTTGTCGTCAGACTACTGGCCCACAAGCCCTCCAGTTTGGCAATCCAGAACTACAATGCAGCACTCTGCCGGCCCTCCAGAAGAAAAACATTGTCCTCTGGGGCTACCCAGTATCCCCATATGAGGATCAACCTGCACCGACCTTGGCTGTACCCCAAATATTTAGGCTGACCAGGGCACTAATGCACTTTCTGACACAGCCTGAGCCTGGAACCCGTGGACACTCCCAGACAGCTGACCGCACACTGAGCACATCGAGCCGCCATGGCCTTAGGTCGTCATCTCTTCCCAACATCGGTTTTCAGGTTTCAGAACCTAGACCTTATCTCCAATCACTGCCCAGGGTTGAAGGTGATGCAGAAATCAGAACTCCTTCCCCCCATGGCAAAAAACCTTGTGGTTGGCATGTTGTCCAACGTTCAGTGTAGTTGAAACCAGTGTGGGGCATGAGGCCCCGCCCATCTCGCGGGCCACATTGGTCACAAACACACATTGTGATGCTCAGGCTGAGCCCAGTCCTCAAGTAAGGCCACTCAGTGGCTGGATGAAGAGATAGCATATTGGACTTGCCATGCCCCTAGGCCCCAATTTTTAACCATAGTTCGGGTTGTCCCTTCAGTCTTCCCCACGGCTTGGCTTTGGAATTCCTCTTTTGGTGGGACACCTGAGGTAACAAAACTGAAATGAGTCCTCCCATCCCACAGATTGACGAAAAGCAATTGGGAATCGGGCCAAATCCTCAGAGAGGAAGATTCGTCCATGGCTCATGAGGCCTCCACGACATTCCACGGCCATCGTTGATACAAAATCCAGAGACCAAAGCCTGAGCAAGCGCCTCAGACTCGCACTTTCTTCATATCCTGAAGAGTTCTTCTCATGTTTGTCGATCGGGCCTGCCATACCTACGTCCCCAAACATAAGCTGAGTTTGTGTTTTCGACTTCTGTCCTCAAAGTCTTGGGCCACACCCCCTCCAGGCTGGGCCCCTGGAGCCACACATTAGGACTGTGCCTACCAATCCATGGGAATTCTGCCCATTCCATGGTCCAAAATCATACAAATTAGGAGAAACCTCCAAAGTCCCTGAGGCCATCCCAATATATTTGGTCGCCCTGAAGAAACAAGGGCTGTCTAACGCCAGCTGATAATCGACCTCCACTCATACCATAGATGGATGTCCCCAGAGAAGAAGATTGAACCAGACAGGACCCTAGGCCATAATAGGATCCATTGCTTTGGGTTACAGGCATGTGTCCTCAAAAGCCTGATTCCAATACGAGCATAGGGGTTTTCCTGAGGCACCCATCAGAACTCATCTCGTCTCCACAAGGAAACCTGTGCATGGGAGCCATGTCCAAAGCTTAGGAGAGTTCTTCAGGGTCCCGGTGCCACCGCCCCATTCCAAGGCCCTCATGGACACAAAAACACATTAGGACCCATCCTCAGGAAAGTCCATTTCAAGTCAGCCACCCCGGTTGACCAGGCAGAGCCATCAGATCTAAACTGTCTTGTTGCTAGGAGAAAATTGGAATGCGAGGCGGGCTACCCAGGCATCCATCCGCGAACGGTGCTCTGGAGTCATTCCATATGGAATGTCCTGGAGCTGTCCAACAGGTCTCAATTGTCCCGCAGAAGAAATCCTTGAAGGGGGCATCCCACAACTCCCAACGTGGGAAAACCTCAATGGCCTCGAGATTCTGCTCCCTTCATGAAGCGGCCGTCATGCTCAGAAACTCCAACCTGAGCAAACGTCTCATCCTCGCCATGACTTCACATGGATTAGATATTAGTCAGATATGCAGGGGGTAACAGCCATGCCCCCCCGAAACCCAAGTCTAGCTTGTCTTCTCAGACTTCCGTCCTCACACTCCTGGCCCCGAAGCCCTCAAGTTTGGCTATTCCGGACCCACAATGCAGCACTCTGCCTGCCCTCTAGAAAAAAAAATTATTGCCTCATGAGCTGCCCAGGCACGTTAAATGAGGGTAAACCTACACAGCACTCGACTTTACCCAAATTATATAGTCTAACCTGGGCACTAATGCACTGTCGAACACAACCTGAGCCCGGACCTCCTGACCAACACCCAGAAAGCTGACCGCACACTGAGCACATAAAACCCGCCATGGCCTTAGGTCATCATCTCTTCCCTACCTCAGTTTTCAGGCTTCAGAACGAGACCTTATCTGCAATCACTGCCCAGGGGTGAGTGTGATGCAGAAATCAGAACTCCTCTTTACCCATGGCAAGAACCCTTGTGGTTGGCACGTAGTTCAAGGTTCAGTTTAGGAGAAACCAGCATTCACCCTGAGGCCCCACCCATTCTTGAGTGGTATGAGGGCATACACACGCATTGTGACCCTCAGCATAAGTCCTGTCCTCTAGTAAGTCCTCTCAGTGGCTGGACCATTAGATGTCATAATGGGCTTGACATGTCCCTAGGCCCCAATTTTTAACCAGATTTCTTATTGTCCAGTCGCCCCTCCCCAGGGCTCTACTCTGGAATCCCTCATTTGGTGGGACACCTGAGGTTAAAAAAGAAAACAACAACAACAACAACAAAAACGGACTTCTTCCAGCCCACAGAATGACCCCAAACTCTTTGGACGGGGCCAAACCACCAGAGAGTAAGACTCGTCCATTTCCCATGAAGTCACCCAGAAATTCCACGACCATGAGTGACACGATATCCACAGACAAAAACTTAAGCAGGAGCCTCACACTCGCCCTTCTTTCAAATCCCGAAGGGTTCTCCTCATGGTCTGTAGATCAGTCATGCCATACCTATGACCCGAAACATAAGCCGAGTTTGTGTTTTCAGACAACTGTCCAAACAGCCCTGGCCTACATAACCTACAGGCTCAGGCCCCTGGAGCCAAACCTAAGGACTGTACTTGCCCTCTCCAAGGGAATTGTGTGTGCCCATTCCAAAGGCCACAGCCCTTCTAATAGGATAAACCTCCAAAGTCCCTGATCCATCTCAATAGTGGTGGCTTCCCAGGAAAAACAGGGGCAATCTGAGCCCAACTGAGCACCTACCTGCACTCAGACCCATAGACAGATGTCCCCAGAGGTAAAAAGGAAAGAACAGGCCCCTAGGCACTAATCAGATCCATTGCTTTGGTTTCCAGGCATCTCTCCTCAGATTCCTGGATTTCAAAAGCAGCATATAACTGTTTCTTGACTCACCCATCAGAAAACATCTCATCTACACATGGGAAACTTGCACGTTGGAGCTGTGTCAAAGCCTCTGTTTAGGAGAACCCTTTAGGGCCCCAGTGCCACCGCTTCATTCTAAAGTCTCCATAAACAAAAAAGCACGTTAGGATCCATCCCCAGGGGTGTCCATTTCAACTCAGCGTCCTCGGTTGCAACCCACAGATCCAGGAGATCTAACCTGTCTTGTTGCTAGGAGACAATTGGAATGCGAGGTGGGATACCCAGCCATCCATCCTTAGAACCCTGCTCAGAATCATTGGCCTGGAGCCAAGCAACAGGTCTCAATTGTCCTGCAGAAAACTCTCTGCAGTTTGGACCTTCTCACAACTCCCCTCGTGGGAAAACACCCATGGCCTCGTGATGCCTCCCCCAATCATGAAGGAGCCATCAGGGACAGAAACTCCAACCTGAGCGATCCTCTGATCCTCGCCCTGACTTCAGATGCACGAGATCTCGATTCAGGTCTGTAGATTGTGCCTGCCATGGCCTCACCCAGAAACCTAAGCCTAGCTTGTGTTCTCAGACTTTTGTCGTCAGACTACTGGCCCACAAGCCCTCCAGTTTGGCAATCCAGAACTACAATGCAGCACTCTGCCGGCCCTCCAGAAGAAAAACATTGTCCTCTGGGGCTACCCAGTATCCCCATATGAGGATCAACCTGCACCGACCTTGGCTGTACCCCAAATATTTAGGCTGACCAGGGCACTAATGCACTTTCTGACACAGCCTGAGCCTGGAACCCGTGGACACTCCCAGACAGCTGACCGCACACTGAGCACATCGAGCCGCCATGGCCTTAGGTCGTCATCTCTTCCCAACATCGGTTTTCAGGTTTCAGAACCTAGACCTTATCTCCAATCACTGCCCAGGGTTGAAGGTGATGCAGAAATCAGAACTCCTTCCCCCCATGGCAAAAAACCTTGTGGTTGGCATGTTGTCCAACGTTCAGTGTAGTTGAAACCAGTGTGGGGCATGAGGCCCCGCCCATCTCGCGGGCCACATTGGTCACAAACACACATTGTGATGCTCAGGCTGAGCCCAGTCCTCAAGTAAGGCCACTCAGTGGCTGGATGAAGAGATAGCATATTGGACTTGCCATGCCCCTAGGCCCCAATTTTTAACCATAGTTCGGGTTGTCCCTTCAGTCTTCCCCACGGCTTGGCTTTGGAATTCCTCTTTTGGTGGGACACCTGAGGTAACAAAACTGAAATGAGTCCTCCCATCCCACAGATTGACGAAAAGCAATTGGGAATCGGGCCAAATCCTCAGAGAGGAAGATTCGTCCATGGCTCATGAGGCCTCCACGACATTCCACGGCCATCGTTGATACAAAATCCAGAGACCAAAGCCTGAGCAAGCGCCTCAGACTCGCACTTTCTTCATATCCTGAAGAGTTCTTCTCATGTTTGTCGATCGGGCCTGCCATACCTACGTCCCCAAACATAAGCTGAGTTTGTGTTTTCGACTTCTGTCCTCAAAGTCTTGGGCCACACCCCCTCCAGGCTGGGCCCCTGGAGCCACACATTAGGACTGTGCCTACCAATCCATGGGAATTCTGCCCATTCCATGGTCCAAAATCATACAAATTAGGAGAAACCTCCAAAGTCCCTGAGGCCATCCCAATATATTTGGTCGCCCTGAAGAAACAAGGGCTGTCTAACGCCAGCTGATAATCGACCTCCACTCATACCATAGATGGATGTCCCCAGAGAAGAAGATTGAACCAGACAGGACCCTAGGCCATAATAGGATCCATTGCTTTGGGTTACAGGCATGTGTCCTCAAAAGCCTGATTCCAATACGAGCATAGGGGTTTTCCTGAGGCACCCATCAGAACTCATCTCGTCTCCACAAGGAAACCTGTGCATGGGAGCCATGTCCAAAGCTTAGGAGAGTTCTTCAGGGTCCCGGTGCCACCGCCCCATTCCAAGGCCCTCATGGACACAAAAACACATTAGGACCCATCCTCAGGAAAGTCCATTTCAAGTCAGCCACCCCGGTTGACCAGGCAGAGCCATCAGATCTAAACTGTCTTGTTGCTAGGAGAAAATTGGAATGCGAGGCGGGCTACCCAGGCATCCATCCGCGAACGGTGCTCTGGAGTCATTCCATATGGAATGTCCTGGAGCTGTCCAACAGGTCTCAATTGTCCCGCAGAAGAAATCCTTGAAGGGGGCATCCCACAACTCCCAACGTGGGAAAACCTCAATGGCCTCGAGATTCTGCTCCCTTCATGAAGCGGCCGTCATGCTCAGAAACTCCAACCTGAGCCAACGTCTCATCCTCGCCATGACTTCACATGGATTAGATATTAGTCAGATATGCAGGGGGTAACAGCCATGCCCCCCCGAAACCCAAGTCTAGCTTGTCTTCTCAGACTTCCGTCCTCACACTCCTGGCCCCGAAGCCCTCAAGTTTGGCTATTCCGGACCCACAATGCAGCACTCTGCCTGCCCTCTAGAAAAAAAAATTATTGCCTCATGAGCTGCCCAGGCACCTTAAATGAGGGTAAACCTACACAGCACTCGACTTTACCCAAATTATATAGTCTAACCTGGGCACTAATGCACTGTCGAACACAACCTGAGCCCGGACCTCCTGACCAACACCCAGAAAGCTGACCGCACACTGAGCACATAAAACCCGCCATGGCCTTAGGTCATCATCTCTTCCCTACCTCAGTTTTCAGGCTTCAGAACGAGACCTTATCTGCAATCACTGCCCAGGGGTGAGTGTGATGCAGAAATCAGAACTCCTCTTTACCCATGGCAAGAACCCTTGTGGTTGGCACGTAGTTCAAGGTTCAGTTTAGGAGAAACCAGCATTCACACTGAGGCCCCACCCATTCTTGAGTGGTATGAGGGCATACACACGCATTGTGACCCTCAGCATAAGTCCTGTCCTCTAGTAAGTCCTCTCAGTGGCTGGACCATTAGATGTCATAATGGGCTTGACATGTCCCTAGGCCCCAATTTTTAACCAGATTTCTTATTGTCCAGTCGCCCCTCCCCAGGGCTCTACTCTGGAATCCCTCATTTGGTGGGACACCTGAGGTTAAAAAAGAAAACAACAACAACAACAACAAAAACGGACTTCTTCCAGCCCACAGAATGACCCCAAACTCTTTGGACGGGGCCAAACCACCAGAGAGTAAGACTCGTCCATTTCCCATGAAGTCACCCAGAAATTCCACGACCATGAGTGACACGATATCCACAGACAAAAACTTAAGCAGGAGCCTCACACTCGCCCTTCTTTCAAATCCCGAAGGGTTCTCCTCATGGTCTGTAGATCAGTCATGCCATACCTATGACCCGAAACATAAGCCGAGTTTGTGTTTTCAGACAACTGTCCAAACAGCCCTGGCCTACATAACCTACAGGCTCAGGCCCCTGGAGCCAAACCTAAGGACTGTACTTGCCCTCTCCAAGGGAATTGTGTGTGCCCATTCCAAAGGCCACAGCCCTTCTAATAGGATAAACCTCCAAAGTCCCTGATCCATCTCAATAGTGGTGGCTTCCCAGGAAAAACAGGGGCAATCTGAGCCCAACTGAGCACCTACCTGCACTCAGACCCATAGACAGATGTCCCCAGAGGTAAAAAGGAAAGAACAGGCCCCTAGGCACTAATCAGATCCATTGCTTTGGTTTCCAGGCATCTCTCCTCAGATTCCTGGATTTCAAAAGCAGCATATAACTGTTTCTTGACTCACCCATCAGAAAACATCTCATCTACACATGGGAAACTTGCACGTTGGAGCTGTGTCAAAGCCTCTGTTTAGGAGAAATCTTTAGGGCCCCAGTGCCACCGCTTCATTCTAAAGTCTCCATAAACAAAAAAGCACGTAAGGATCCATCCCCAGGGGTGTCCATTTCAACTCAGCGTCCTCGGTTGCTCCCCACAGATCCAGGAGATCTAACCTGTCTTGTTGCTAGGAGACAATTGGAATGCGAGGTGGGATACCCAGCCATCCATCCTTAGAACCCTGCTCAGAATCATTGGCCTGGAGCCAAACAACAGGTCTCAATTGTCCTGCAGAAAACTCTCTGCAGTTTGGACCTTCTCACAACTCCCCTCGTGGGAAAACACCCATGGCCTCGTGATGCCTCCCCCAATCATGAAGGGGCCATCAGGGACAGAAACTCCACCTGAGCAATCCTCTGATCCTCGCCCTGACTTCAGATGCACGAGATCTCGATTCAGGTCTGTAGATTGTGCCTGCCATGGCCTCACCCAGAAACCTAAGCCTAGCTTGTGTTCTCAGACTTTTGTCGTCAGACTACTGGCCCACAAGCCCTCCAGTTTGGCAATCCAGAACTACAATGCAGCACTCTGCCGGCCCTCCAGAAGAAAAACATTGTCCTCTGGGGCTACCCAGTAACCCCAAATGAGGATCAACATGCACCGACATTGGCTGTACCCCAAATACATAGGCTGACCAGGGCACTAATGCCCTTTCTGACACAGCCTGAGCCTGGACCCCGTGGACCCTCCCAGACAGCTGGCCGCAAACTGAGCCCATCGAGCCACCATGGCCTTAGGTCGTCATCTCTTCCCAACCTCGGTTTTCAGGTTTCAGAACCTAGACATTATCTCCAATCACTGCCCAGGGTTGAAGGTGATGCAGAAATCAGAACTCCTTCCCCATGGCAAGAAACCTTGTGGTTGGCATGTTGTCCAACGTTCAGTGTAGTTGAAACCAGTGTGGCCCATGAGGCCCCGCCCATGTTCGCGGGCCACATTGGTCACAAACACACATTGTGATGCTCAGGCTGAGCCCAGTCCTCAAGTAAGGCCACTCAGTGGCTGGATGAAGAGATAGCATATTGGACTTGCCATGCCCCTAGGCCCCAATTTTTAACCATAGTTCGGGTTGTCCCTTCAGTCTTCCCCACGGCTTGGCTTTGGAATTCCTCTTTTGGTGGGACACCTGAGGTAACAAAACTGAAATGAGTCCTCCCATCCCACAGATTGACGAAAAGCAATTGGGAATCGGGCCAAATCCTCAGAGAGGAAGATTCGTCCATGGCCCATGAGGCCTCCCCGACATTCCACGGCCATCGCTGATACAAAATCCAGAGACAAAAGCCTGAGCAAGCGCCTCAGAATCGCACTTTCTTCATATCCTGAAGAGTTCTTCTCATGGTTTGTCGATCGGGCCTGCCATACCTACGTTCCCAAACCTAAGCTGAGTTTGTGTTTTCAGACTTCTGTCCTCAAATTCTTGGGCCCCACACCCTCCAGGCTGGGCGCCTGGAGCCACACATTAGGACTGTGCCTACCAATCCATGGAAATTCTGCCCATTCCATGGTCCAAAATCATACAAATTAGGAGAAACCTCCAAAGTCCCTGAGGCCATCCCAATATATTTGGTCGCCCTGAACAAACAAGGGCTGTCTAACGCCAGCTGATAATCGACCTCCACTCATACCATAGATGGATGTCCCCAGAGAAGAAGATTGAACCAGACAGGACCCTAGGCCATAATAGGATCCATTGCTTTGGGTTACAGGCATGTGTCCTCAAAAGCCTGATTCCAATACGAGCATAGGGGTTTTCCTGAGGCACCCATCAGAACTCATCTCGTCTCCACAAGGAAACCTGTGCATGGGAGCCATGTCCAAAGCTTAGGAGAGTACTTCAGGGTCCCGGTGCCACCGCCCCATTCCAAGGCCCTCATGGACACAAAAACACATTAGGACCCATCCTCAGGAAAGTCCATTTCAAGTCAGCCACCCCGGTTGACCAGGCAGAGCCATCAGATCTAAACTGTCTTGTTGCTAGGAGAAAATTGGAATGCGAGGCGGGCTACCCAGGCATCCATCCGCGAACGGTGCTCTGGAGTCATTCCATATGGAATGTCCTGGAGCTGTCCAACAGGTCTCAATTGTCCCGCAGAAGAAATCCTTGAAGGGGGCATCCCACAACTCCCAACGTGGGAAAACCTCAATGGCCTCGAGATTCCGCTCCCTTCATGAAGCGGCCGTCATGCTCAGAAACTCCAACCTGAGCCAACGTCTCATCCTCGCCATGACTTCACATGGATGAGATATTGGTCAGATATGCAGGGGGTAACAGCCATGCCCCCCCGAAACCCAAGTCTAGCTTGTCTTCTCAGACTTCCGTCCTCACACTCCTGGCCCCGAAGCCCTCAAGTTTGGCTATTCCGGACCCACAATGCAGCACTCTGCCTGCCCTCTAGAAAAAAAAAATTATTGCCTCATGAGCTGCCCAGGCGCCTTAAATGAGGGTAAACCTACACAGCACTCGACTTTACCCAAATTATATAGTCTAACCTGGGCACTAATGCACTGTCGAACACAACCTGAGCCCGGACCTCCTGACCAACACCCAGAAAGCTGACCGCACACTGAGCACATAAAACCCGCCATGGCTTTAGGTCATCATCTCTTCCCTACCTCAGTTTTCAGGCTTCAGAACCGAGACCTTATCTGCAATCACTGCCCAGGGGTGAGTGTGATGCAGAAATCAGAACTCCTCTTTACCCATGGCAAGAACCCTTGTGGTTGGCACGTAGTTCAACGTTCAGTTTAGGAGAAACCAGCATTCACCCTGAGGCCCCACCCATTCTTGAGTGTTATGAGGGCATACACACGCATTGTGACCCTCAGCATAAGTCCTGTCCTCTAGTAAGTCCTCTCAGTGGCTGGACCATTAGATGTCATAATGGGCTTGACATGTCCCTAGGCCCCAATTTTTAACCAGATTTCTTATTGTCCAGTCGCCCCTCCCCAGGGCTCTACTCTGGAATCCCTCATTTGGTGGGACACCTGAGGTTAAAAAAGAAAACAACAACAACAACAACAAAAACGGACTTCTTCCAGCCCACAGAATGAACACAAACTCTTTGGACGGGGCCAAACCACCAGAGAGTAAGACTCGTCCATTTCCCATGAAGTCACCCAGAAATTCCACGACCATGAGTGACACGATATCCACAGACAAAAACTTAAGCAGGAGCCTCACACTCGCCCTTCTTTCAAATCCCGAAGGGTTCTCCTCATGGTCTGTAGATCAGTCATGCCATACCTATGACCCGAAACATAAGCCGAGTTTGTGTTTTCAGACAACTGTCCAAACAGCCCTGGCCTACATAACCTACAGGCTCAGGCCCCTGGAGCCAAACCTAAGGACTGTACTTGCCCTCTCCAAGGGAATTGTGTGTGCCCATTCCAAAGGCCACAGCCCTTCTAATAGGATAAACCTCCAAAGTCCCTGATCCATCTCAATAGTGGTGGCTTCCCAGGAAAAACAGGGGCAATCTGAGCCCAACTGAGCACCTACCTGCACTCAGACCCATAGACAGATGTCCCCAGAGGTAAAAAGGAAAGAACAGGCCCCTAGGCACTAATCAGATCCATTGCTTTGGTTTCCAGGCATCTCTCCTCAGATTCCTGGATTTCAAAAGCAGCATATAACTGTTTCTTGACTCACCCATCAGTAAACATCTCATCTACACATGGGAAACTTGCACGTTGGAGCTGTGTCAAAGCCTCTGTTTAGGAGAAATCTTTAGGGCCCCAGTGCCACCGCTTCATTCTAAAGTCTCCATAAACAAAAAAGCACGTTAGGATCCATCCCCAGGGGTGTCCATTTCAACTCAGCGTCCTCGGTTGCTCCCCACAGATCCAGGAGATCTAACCTGTCTTGTTGCTAGGAGACAATTGGAATGCGAGGTGGGCTACCCAGCCATCCATCCTTAGAACCCTGCTCAGAATCATTGGCCTGGAGCCAAGCAACAGGTCTCAATTGTCCTGCAGAAAACTCTCTGCAGTTTGGACCTTCTCACAACTCCCCTCGTGGGAAAACACCCATGGCCTCGTGATGCCTCCCCCAATCATGAAGGGGCCATCAGGGACAGAAACTCCAACCTGAGCGATCCTCTGATCCTCGCCCTGACTTCAGATGCACGAGATCTCGATTCAGGTCTGTAGATTGTGCCTGCCATGGCCTCACCCAGAAACCTAAGCCTAGCTTGTGTTCTCAGACTTTTGTCGTCAGACTACTGGCCCACAAGCCCTCCAGTTTGGCAATCCAGAACTACAATGCAGCACTCTGCCGGCCCTCCAGAAGAAAAACATTGTCCTCTGGGGCTACCCAGTAACCCCAAATGAGGATCAACCTGCACCGACCTTGGCTTTACCCCAAATACATAGGCTGACCAGGGCACTAATGCCCTTTCTGACACAGCCTGAGCCTGGACCCCGTGGACCCTCCCAGACAGCTGGCCGCAAACTGAGCCCATCGAGCCACCATGGCCTTAGGTCGTCATCTCTTCCCAACCTCGGTTTTCAGGTTTCAGAACCTAGACATTATCTCCAATCACTGCCCAGGGTTGAAGGTGATGCAGAAATCAGAACTCCTTCCCCATGGCAAGAAACCTTGTGGTTGGCATGTTGTCCAACGTTCAGTGTAGTTGAAACCAGTGTGGCCCATGAGGCCCCGCCCATGCTCGCGGGCCACATTGGTCACAAACACACATTGTGATGCTCAGGCTGAGCCCAGTCCTCAAGTAAGGCCACTCAGTGGCTGGATGAAGAGATAGCATATTGGACTTGCCATGCCCCTAGGCCCCAATTTTTAACCATAGTTCGGGTTGTCCCTTCAGTCTTCCCCACGGCTTGGCTTTGGAATTCCTCTTTTGGTGGGACACCTGAGGTAACAAAACTGAAATGAGTCCTCCCATCCCACAGATTGACGAAAAGCAATTGGGAATCGGGCCAAATCCTCAGAGAGGAAGATTCGTCCATGGCCCATGAGGCCTCCACGACATTCCACGGCCATCGCTGATACAAAATCCAGAGACAAAAGCCTGAGCAAGCACCTCAGACTCGCACTTTCTTCGTATCCTGAAGAGTTCTTCTCATGGTTTGTAGATCAGGCCTGCCATACCTACGTCCCCAAAACTAAGCGGAGTTTGTGTTTTCAGACTTCTGTCCTCAAAGTCTTGGGCCACACACCCTCCAGGCTGGGCCCCTGGAGCCACACATTAGGACTGTGCCTACCAATCCATGGGAATTCTGCCCATTCCATGGTCCAAAATCATACAAATTAGGAGAAACCTCCAAAGTCCCTGAGGCCATCCCAATATATTTGGTCGCCCTGAACAAACAAGGGCTGTCTAACGCCAGCTGATAATCGACCTCCACTCATACCATAGATGGATGTCCCCAGAGAAGAAGATTGAACCAGACAGGACCCTAGGCCATAATAGGATCCATTGCTTTGGGTTACAGGCATGTGTCCTCAAAAGCCTGATTCCAATACGAGCATAGGGGTTTTCCTGAGGCACCCATCAGAACTCATCTCGTCTCCACAAGGAAACCTGTGCATGGGAGCCATGTCCAAAGCTTAGGAGAGTACTTCAGGGTCCCGGTGCCACCGCCCCATTCCAAGGCCCTCATTTACACAAAAACACATTAGGACCCATCCTCAGGAAAGTCCATTTCAAGTCAGCCACCACGGTTGACCAGGCAGAGCCATCAGATCTAAACTGTCTTGTTGCTAGGAGAAAATTGGAATGCGAGGCGGGCTACCCAGGCATCCATCCGCGAACGGTGCTCTGGAGTCATTCCATATGGAATGTCCTGGAGCTGTCCAACAGGTCTCAATTGTCCCGCAGAAGGAATCCTTGAAGGGGGCATCCCACAACTCCCAACGTGGGAAAACCTCAATGGCCTCGAGATTCTGCTCCCTTCATGAAGCGGCCGTCATGCTCAGAAACTCCAACCTGAGCCAACGTCTCATCCTCGCCATGACTTCACATGGATGAGATATTGGTCAGATATGCAGGGGGTAACAGCCATGCCCCCCCGAAACCCAAGTCTAGCTTGTCTTCTCAGACTTCCGTCCTCACACTCCTGGCCCCAAAGCCCTCAAGTTTGGCTATTCCGGACCCACAATGCAGCACTCTGCCTGCCCTCTAGAAAAAAAAAATTATTGCCTCATGAGCTGCCCAGGCGCCTTAAATGAGGGTAAACCTACACAGCACTCGACTTTACCCAAATTATATAGTCTAACCTGGGCACTAATGCACTGTCGAACACAACCTGAGCCCGGACCTCCTGACCAACACCTAGAAAGCTGACCGCACACTGAGCACATAAAACCCGCCATGGCCTTAGGTCATCATCTCTTCCCTACCTCAGTTGTCAGGCTTCAGAACGAGACCTTATCTGCAATCACTGCCCAGGGGTGAGTGTGATGCAGAAATCAGAACTCCTCTTTACCCATGGCAAGAACCCTTGCGGTTGGCACGTAGTTCAACGTTCAGTTTAGGAGAAACCAGCATTCACCCTGAGGCCCCACCCATTCTTGAGTGTTATGAGGGCATACACACGCATTGTGACCCTCAGCATAAGTCCTGTCCTCTAGTAAGTCCTCTCAGTGGCTGGACCATTAGATGTCATAATGGGCTTGACATGTCCCTAGGCCCCAATTTTTAACCAGATTTCTGATTGTCCAGTCGCCCCTCCCCAGGGCTCTACTCTGGAATCCCTCATTTGGTGGGACACCTGAGGTTAAAAAAGAAAACAACAACAACAACAACAACAACAAAAAAACGAACTTCTTCCAGCCCACAGAATGACCCCAAACTCTTTAGACGGGGCCAAACCACCAGAGAGTAAGACTCGTCCATTTCCCATGAAGTCACCCAAAAATTCCACAACCATGAGTGACACGATATCCACAGACAAAAACTTAAGCAGGAGCCTCACACTCGCCCTTCTTTCAAATCCCGAAGGGTTCTCCTCATGGTCTGTAGATCAGTCATGCCATACCTATGACCCGAAACATAAGCCGAGTTTGTGTTTTCAGACAACTGTCCAAACAGCCCTGGCCTACATAACCTACAGGCTCAGGCCCCTGGAGCCAAACCTAAGGACTGTACTTGCCCTCTCCAAGGGAATTGTGTGTGCCCATTCCAAAGGCCACAGCCCTTCTAATAGGATAAACCTCCAAAGTCCCTGATCCATCTCAATAGTGGTGGCTTCCCAGGAAAAACAGGGGCAATCTGAGCCCAACTGAGCACCTACCTGCACTCAGACCCATAGACAGATGTCCCCATAGGTTAAAAGGAAAGAACAGGCCCCTAGGCACTAATCAGATCCATTGCTTTGGTTTCCAGGCATCTCTCCTCAGAGGCCTGGATTTCAAAAGCAGCATATAACTGTTTCTTGACTCACCCATCAGAAAACATCTCATCTACACATGGGAAACTTGCACGTTGGAGCTGTGTCAAAGCCTCTGTTTAGGAGAACCCTTTAGGGCCCCAGTGCCACCGCTTCATTCTAAAGTCTCCATAAACAAAAAAGCACGTTAGGATCCATCCCCAGGGGTGTCCATTTCAACTCAGCGTCCTCGGTTGCTCCCCACAGATCCAGGAGATCTAACCTGTCTTGTTGCTAGGAGACAATTGGAATGCGAGGTGGGCTACCCAGCCATCCATCCTTAGAACCCTGCTCAGAATCATTGGCCTGGAGCCAAACAACAGGTCTCAATTGTCCTGCAGAAAACTCTCTGCAGTTTGGACCTTCTCACAACTCCCCTCGTGGGAAAACACCCATGGCCTCGTGATGCCTCCCCCAATCATGAAGGGGCCATCAGGGACAGAAACTCCAACCTGAGCGATCCTCTGATCCTCGCCCTGACTTCAGATGCACGAGATCTCGATTCAGGTATGTAGATTGTGCCTGCCATGGCCTCACCCAGAAACCTAAGCCTAGCTTGTGTTCTCAGACTTTTGTCGTCAGACTACTGGCCCACAAGCCCTCCAGTTTGGCAATCCAGAACTACAATGCAGCACTCTGCCGGCCCTCCAGAAGAAAAACATTGTCCTCTGGGGCTACCCAGTATCCCCAAATGAGGATCAACCTGCACCAACCTTGGCTGTACCCCAAATATTTAGGCTGACCAGGGCACTAATGCCCTTTCTGACACAGCCTGAGCCTGGAACCCGTGGACACTCCCAGACAGCTGACCGCACACTGAGCACATCGAGCCGCCATGGCCTTAGGTCGTCATCTCTTCCCAACATCGGTTTTCAGGTTTCAGAACCTAGACATTATCTCCAATCACTGCCCAGGGTTGAAGGTGATGCAGAAATCAGAACTCCTTCCCCCCATGGCAAAAAACCTTGTGGTTGGCATGTTGTCCAACGTTCAGTGTAGTTGAAACCAGTGTGGCCCATGAGGCCCCGCCCATCTCGCGGGCCACATTGGTCACAAACACACATTGTGACCC
The DNA here is from genome assembly GCF_964662115.1 of Mustela nivalis. Classification (NCBI taxonomy): domain Eukaryota; kingdom Metazoa; phylum Chordata; class Mammalia; order Carnivora; family Mustelidae; genus Mustela; species Mustela nivalis. The sequence goes on along the minus strand of NW_028136507.1, from coordinate 182,721 downwards.
TCAGGCTGAGCCCAGTCCCCAAGTAAGGTCACTCAGTGGCTGGATGAAAAGATAGCATATTGGGCTTGCCATGCCCCTAGGCCCCAATTTTTTACCATAGTTCGGGTTGTCCCTTCAGTCTTTCCCACGGCTTGGCTTTGGAATTCCTCTTTTCTTGGGACACCTGAGGTAACAAAACTGAAATGAGTCCTCCCATCCCACAGATTGACGAAAAGCAATTGGGAATCGGGCCAAATCCTCAGAGAGGAAGATTCGTCCATGGCTCATGAGGCCTCCCCGACATTCCACGGCCATCGCTGATACAAAATCCAGAGACCAAAGCCTGAGCAAGCGCCTCAGACTCGCACTTTCTTCATATCCTGAAGAGTTCTTCTCATGGTTTGTCGATCGGGCCTGCCATACCTACGTCCCCAAACATAAGCTGAGTTTGTGTTTTCGACTTCTGTCCTCAAAGTCTTGGGCCACACACCCTCCAGGCTGGGCCCCTGGAGCCACACATTAGGACTGTGCCTACCAATCCATGGGAATTCTGCCCATTCCATGGTCCAGAATCGTACAAATTAGGAGCAACCTCCAAAGTCCCTGAGGCCATCCCAATAGTGTGGTTCGCCCGGAACAAACAAGGGCTGTCGGACACCAGCTGATAATCGACCTCCACTCATACCATAGATGGATGTCCCCAGAGAAGAAGATTGAACCAGACAGGACCCTAGGCCATAATAGGATCCATTGCTTTGTGTTACAGGCATGTGTCCTCAAAAGCCTGATTCCAATACGAGCATAGGGGTTTTCCTGAGGCACCCATCAGAACTCATCTCGTCTCCACAAGGAAACCTGTGCATGGGAGCCATGTCCAAACTTAGGAGAGTACTTCAGGGTCCCGTTGCCACCGCCCCATTCCAAGGCCCTCATGGACACAAAAACACATTAGGACCCATTCTCAGGAAAGTCCATTTCAACTCAGCCACACCGGTTGCTCCCGCAGAGCCATCAGATCTAAACAGTCTTGTTGCTAGGAGACAATTGGAATGCGAGGCGGGCTTCCCAGGCATCCATCCGCAAACGGTGCGCTGGAGTCATTCCATATGGAATGTCCTGGAGCTGTCCAACAGGTCTCAATTGTCCCGCAGAAGGAATCCTTGAAGGGGGCATCCCACAACTCCCAACGTGGGAAAACCTCAATGGCCTCGAGATTCCGCTCCCTTCATGAACCGGCCGTCATGCTCAGAAACTCCAACCTGAGCCAACGTCTGATCTTCTCCCTGACTTCAGATGGATGAGATATTGGTTCCGATTTGCAGGGGGTACCTGCCGTGCCCTCGCCCTGAAACCCAAGTCTAGCTTGTCTTCTCAGACTTCCGTCCTCACACTCCTGGCCCCAAAGCCCTCAAGTTTGGCAATTCCGGACCCACAATGCAGCACTCTGCCTGCTCTCTAGAATAAAAATTATTGCCTCATGAGCTGCCCAGGCACCTTAAATGAGGGTAAACCTACACAGCACTCGACTTTACCCAAATTATATAGTCTAACCTGGGCACTAATGCACTGTCGAACACAACCTGAGCCCGGACCTCCTGACCAACACCCAGAAAGCTGACCGCACACTGAGCACATAAAACCCGCCATGGCCTTAGGTCATCATCTCTTCCCTACCTCAGTTTTCAGGCTTCAGAACAGATACCTTATCTCCAATCACTGCCCAGGGGTGAGTGTGATGCAGAAATCAGGACTCCTTCTTACCTACGGCAAGAACCCTTGTGGTTGGCACGTTGTCCAACGTTCAGTGTAGGAGAAACCAGCATTCACCCTGAGGCCCCGCCCATTCTTGAGTATTACGAGCGCATACACACGCATTGTGACCCTCAGCATGAGTCCTGTCCTCTAGTAAGTCCTCTCAGTGGCTGGACCATTAGATGTCATAATGGGCTTGACATGTCCCTAGGCCCCAATTTTTAACCAGATTTCTTATTGTCCAGTCGCCCCTCCCCAGGGCTCTACTCTGGAATCCCTCATTTGGTGGGACACCTGAGGTTAAAAAAGAAAACAACAACAACAACAACAACAAAAAAAAAAACGAACTTCTTCCAGCCCACAGGATGACCCCAAACTCTTTAGACGGGGCCAAACCACCAGAGAGTAAGACTCGTCCATTTCCCATGAAGTCACCCAGAAATTCCACGACCATGAGTGACACGATATCCAGAGACAAAAACTTGAGCAGGAGCCTCACACTCGCCCTTCTTTCAAATCCCGAAGGGTTCTCCTCATGGTCTGTAGATCAGTCCTGCCATACCTATGACCCGAAACATAAGCCGAGTTTGTGTTTTCAGACAACTGTCCAAACAGCCCTGGCCTACACAACCTACAGGCTCAGGCCCCTGGAGCCAAACCTGAGGACTGTACTTGCCCTCTCCAAGGGAATTGTGTGTGCCCATTCCAATGGCCACAACCCTTCTAATAGGATAAACCTCCAAAGTCCCTGATCCATCTCAATAGTGGTGGCTTCCCAGGAAAAACAGGGGCAATCTGAGCCCAACTGAGCACCTACCTGCACTCAGACCCATAGACAGATGTCCCCAGAGGTAAAAAGGAAAGAACAGGCCCCTAGGCACTAATCAGATCCATTGCTTTGGTTTCCAGGCATCTCTCCTCAGAGGCCTGGATTTCAAAAACAGCATATAGCTGTTTCTTGACTCACCCATCAGAAAACATCTCATCTACACATGGGAAACTTGCACGTTGGAGCTGTGTCAAAGCCTTGTTTAGGAGAACCCTTTAGGGCCCCCGTTGCCACCGCTACATTCCAAAGTCTCCATAGACACAAAAGCACATTAGGATCCATCCCCAGGGGTGTCCATTTCAACTCAGCGTCCTCAGTTGCTCCCCAAAGATCCAGGAGATCTAACCTGTCTTGTTGCTAGGAGACAATTGGAATGCGAGGTAGGATACCCAGCCATCCATCCTTAGAACCCTGCTCAGAATCATTGGCCTGGAGCCAAACAACAGGTCTCAATTGTCCTGCAGAAGACTCTCTGCAGTTTGGAGCTTCTCACAACTCCCCTCGTGGGAAAATACCCATGGCCTCGTGATGCCCCCCCAATCATGAAGGGGCCATCAGGGACAGAAACTCCAACATGAGCGATCCTCTGATCCTCGCCCTGACTTCAGATGCACGAGATCTCGATTCAGGTCTATAGATTGTGCCTGCCATGGCCTCACCCAGAAACCTAAGCCTAGCTTGTGTTATCAGACTTTTGTCGTCAGACTACTGGCCCACAAGCCCTCCAGTTTGGCAATCCAGAACTACAATGCAGCACTCTGCCGGCCCTCCAGAAGAAAAACATTGCCTCTGGGGCTACCCAGTAACCCCAAATGAGGATCAACCTGCACCGACCTTGGCTGTACCCCAAATACTTAGGCTGACCAGGGCACTAATGCCCTTTCTGACACAGCCTGAGCCTGGACCCCGTGGACCCTCCCAGACAGCTGGCCGCACACTGAGCACATCGAGCCGCCATGGCCTTAGGTCGTCATCTCTTCCCAACCTCGGTTTTCAGGTTTCAGAACCTAGACCTTATCTCCAATCACTGCCCAGGGTTGAAGGTGATGCAGAAATCAGAACTCCTTCCCCATGGCAAGAAACCTTGTGGTTGGCATGTTGTCCAACTTTCAGTGTAGTTGAAACCAGTGTGGCCTATGAGGCCCCCCCCCCCATGCTGGCAGGCCACATTGGTCACAAACACACATTGTGACGCTCAGGCTGAGCCCAGTCCTCAAGTAAGGTCACTCAGTGCCTGGATGAAGAGATAGCATATTGGGCTTGCCATGCCCCTAGGCCCGAATTTTTAACCATAGTTCGGGTTGTCCCTTTAGTCTTCCCCACGGCTTGGCTTTGGAATTCCTCTTTTGCTGGGACACCTGAGGTCACAAACCTGAAATGAGTCCTCCCATTCCACAGATTGACGAAAAGCAATTGGGAATCGGGCCAAATCCTCAGAGAGGAAGATTCGTCCATGGCCCCTGAGGCTTTCCCGACATTCCACGGCATTCGCTGATACAAAATCCAGAGAAAAAAGCCTGAGCAAGCGCCTCAGAATCGCACTTTCTTCATATCCTGAAGGGTTCTTCTCATGGTTTGTAATCGTGGCTGCCTTAACTACGTCCCAAACCCTAAGCTGAGTTTGTGTTTTCAGACTTCTGTCCTCAAAGTCTTGGGTCACACACTCTCCAGGCTGGGCCCCTGGAGCCACACATTAGGACTGTGCCTACCAATCCATGGGAATTCTGCCCGTTCCATGGTCCAAAATCGTACAAATTAGGAGAAACCTCCAAAGTCCCTGAGGCCATCCCAATAGTGTAGGTCGTCCGGAACAAACAAGGGCGGTCTGACACCAGCTGATAATCGACCTCCACTCATACCATAGATGGATGTCCCCAGAGAAGAAGATTCAACCAGACAGGACCCTAGGCCATAATAGGATCCATTGCTTTGGGTTACAGGCATGTGTCCTCAAAAGCCTGATTCCAATACGAGCATAGGGGTTTTCCTGAGGCACCCATCAGAACTCATCTCGTCTCCACAAGGAAACCTGTGCATGGGAGCCATGTCCAAAGCTTAGGAGAGTACTTCAGGGTCCCGGTGCCACCGCCCCATTCCAAGGAACTCTTGGACACAAAAACACATTAGGACCCATCCTCAGGAAAGTCCATTTCAACTCAGCCACCCCGGTTGCTCCCACAGAGCCATCAGATCTAAACTGTCTTGTTGCTAGGAGACAATTGGAATGCGAGGCGGGCTTCCCAGGCATCCATCCGCGAATGGTGCTCTGGAGTCATTCCATATGGGATGTCCTGGAGCTGTCCAACAGGTCTCAATTGTCCCGCAGAAGGAATCCTTGAAGGGGGCATCCCACAACTCCCAACGTGGGAAAACCTCATGGCCTCGAGATTCCGCTCCCTTCATGAAGCGGCCGTCATGCTCGGAAACTCCAACCTGAGCCAACGTCTGATCCTCGCCCTGACTTCAGATGCATGAGATATTGGTTCAGATCTGCAGGGGGTACCTGCCGAGCCCTCACCCTGAAACCCAAGTCTAGCTTGTCTTCTCAGACTTCCGTCCTCACACTCCTGGCCCCGGGCCCTCAAGTTTGGCAATTCCGGACCAACAATGCAGCACTCTGCCTGCCCTCTAGAAAAAAAATTATTGCCTCAACCTGCCCAGGCACCTTAAATGCGGGTAAACCTACACAGCACTCGACTTTACCCAAATTATATAGTCTAACCTGGGCACTAATGCACTGTCGAACACAACCTGAGCCCGGACCTCCTGACCAACACCCAGAAAGCTGACCGCACACTGAGCACATAAAACCCGCCATGGCCTTAGGTCATCATCTCTTCCCTACCTCAGCTTTCAGGCTTCAGAACCGAGACCTTTTCTCCAATCACTGCCCAGGGGTGAGTGTGATGCAGAAATCAGAACTCTTCCTTACACATGGAAAGAACCCTTGTGGTTGGCACGTTGTCCAACGTTCAGTGTAGGAGAAACCAGCATTCACCCTGAGGCCCCGCCCATTCTTGAGTGCGACGAGGGCATACACACACATTGTGACCCTCAGCATGAGTCCTGTCCTCTAGTAAGTCCTCTCAGTGGCTGGACCTATAGATGTCATAATGGGCTTGACATGTCCCTAAGGCCCCAATTTTTAACCAGATTTCTGATTGTCCAGTCGCCCCTCCCCAGGGCTCTACTCCTGAATCCATCATTTGGTTGGACACCTGAGGTTAAAAAAGAAAACAACAAAAACAACAACAACAAAAAAACGGACTTCTTCCAGCACACAGAATGACCCCAAACTCTTTGGACGGGCCAAACCACCAGAGAGTAAGACTCGTCCATTTCCCATGAAGTCACCCAGAAATTGCACGACCATGAGTGACACGATATCCAGAGACAAAAACTTGAGCAGGAGCCTCACACTCGCCCTTCTTTCAAATCCCGAAGAGTTCTCCTCATGGTCTGTAGATCAGTCCTGCCATACCTATGACCCGAAACATAAGCCGAGTTTGTGTTTTCAGACAACTGTCCAAACAGCCCTGGCCTACACAACCTACAGGCTCAGGCCCCTGGAGCCAAACCTGAGGACTGTACTTGCCCTCTCCAAGGGAATTGTGTGTGCCCATTCCAATGGCCACAACCCTTCTAATAGGATAAACCTCCAAAATCCCTGATCCATCTCAAAAGTGGTGGCTTCCCAGGAAAGACAGGGGCAATCTGAGCCCAACTGAGCACCTACCTGCACTCAGACCCACAGACAGATGTCCCCAGAGGAAAAAAGAAAAGAGCAGGCTTCTAGGCACTAATCAGATCCATTGCTTTGGTTTCCAGGCATCTCTCCTCAGAGGCCTGGATTTCAAAAGCAGCATCTAGCTGTTTCTTGACTCACCCATCAGAAAACATCTCATCTACACATGGGAAACTTGCACGTTGGAGCTGTGTCAAAGCCTCTGTTTAGGAGAACCCTTTAGGGCCCCAGTGCCACCGCTTCATTCCAAGGTCTCCATAGACACAAAAGCACATTAGGACCCATCCCCAGGGGTGTCCATTTCAACTCAGCGTCCTCGGTTGCTCCCCACAGATCCAGGAGATCTAACCTGTCTTGTTGCTAGGAGACAATTGGAATGCGAAGTGGGCTACCCAGCCATCCATCCTTAGAACCCTGCTCAGAATCATTGGCCTGGAACCAAACAACAGGTCTCAATTGTCCTGCAGAAGACACTCGGCAGTTTGGAGCTTCTCACAACTCCCAGTGGGAAAAGCCCCATGGCCTCGTGATGCCCCCCCATTCATGAAGGGGCCATCAGGGACAGAAACTCCAACCTGAGCGATCGTCTGATCCTCGCCCTGTATCCAGATGCATGAGATCTCGATTCAGGTCTGTAGATTGTGCCTGCCATGGCCTCACCCCGACACCTAGCCTAGTTGTGTTCTCAGACTTTTGTCGTCAGACTACTGGCCCACAAGCCCTCCAGGTTGGCAATCCAGAACTACAATGCAGCACTCTGCCGGACCTCCAGAAGAAAAACATTGTCCTCTGGGGCTACCCAGTAACCCCTAATGAGGATCAACCTGCACCGACCTTGGCTGTACCCCAAATACATAGGCTGACCAGGGCACTAATGCCCTTTCTGACACAGCCTGAGCCTGGACCCCCTGGCCCCTCCCAGACAGCTGTCCGCAACTGAAAACATCGAGCCGCCGTGGCCTTAGGACGTCATCTCTTCCCAACATCGGTTTTCAGGTTTCAGAACATAGACCTTATCTCCAATCACTGCCCAGGGTTGAAGGTGATGCAGAAATCAGAACTCCTTCCCCATGGCAAGAAACCTTGTGGTTGGCATGTTGTCCAACGTTCAGTGTAGTTGAAACCAGTGTGGCCCATGAGGCCCAGCCCATGCTCGCGGGCCACATTGGTCACAAACACACATTGTGACCCTCAGGCTGAGCCCAGTCCTCAAGTAAGGCCACTCATTGGCTGGATGAAGAGATAGCATATTGGGCTTGCCATGCCCCTAGGCCCCAATTTTTAACCATAGTTCGGGTTGTCCTTCAGTCTTCCCTACGGCTTTGCTTTGGAATTCCTCTTTTGCTGGGACATCTGAGGTAACAAACCTGAAATGAGTCGTCCCATCCCAAAAATTGACGAAAAGAAATTGGGAATCGGGCCAAATCCTCAGAGAGGAAGATTCGTCCATGGCCCATGAGGCCTCCCCGACATTCCACGGCCATCGCTGATACAAAGCCAGAGACAAAATCCTGAGCAAGCGCCTCATACTGGCACTTTCTTCATATCCTGAAGAGTTCGTCTCATGGTTTGTAATCGGGTCTGCCATACCTACGTCCCCAAACCTAAGCTGAGTTTGTGTTTTCAGACTTCTGTTCTCAAAGTCTTGGGCCACACACCCTCCAGGCTGGGCCCCTGGAGCCACACATTAGGACTGTGCCTACCAATCCATGGGAATTCTGCCCATTCCATGGTCCAAAATCGTACAAATTAGGAGAAACCTCCAAAGTCCCTGAGGCCATCCCAATAGATTTGGTCGCCCGGAACAAACAAGGGCTGTCTGACACCAGCTGATAATCGACCTCCACTCATACCATAGATGGATGTCCCCAGAGAAGAAGATTGAACCAGACAGGACCCTAGGCCATAATAGAATCCATTGCTTTGGGTTACAGGCATGTGTCCTCAAAAGCCTGATTCCAATACGAGCATAGGGGTTTCCCTGTGGCACCCATCAGAACTCAACTCGTCTCCACAAGGAAACCTGTGCATGGAGCCATGTCCAAAGCTTAGGAGAGTACTTCAGGGTCCCGGTGCCACCGCCCCATTCCAAGGCCCTCTTGGACACAAAAACACATTAGGACCCATCCTCAGGAAAGTCCATTTCAACTCAGCCACCCCGGTTGCTCCCGCAGAGCCATCAGATCTAAACTGTATTGTTGCTAGGAGACAATTGGAATGCGAGGCGGGCTTCCCAGGCATCCATCCACGAACAGTGCTCTGGAGTCATTCCATATGGGATGTCCTGGAGCTGTCCAACAGGTCTCAATTGTCCCGCAGAAGGAATCCTTGAAAGGGGCATCCCACAACTCCCAACGTGTGAAAACCTCAATGGCCTCGAGATTCCGCTCCCTTCATGAAGCGCCGTCATGCTCAGAAACTCCAACCTGAGCCAACGTCTGATCCTCGCCCTGACTTCAGATGCATGAGATATTGGTTCAGATCTGCAGGGGGTACCTGCCGTGCCCTCACCCTGAAACACAAGTCTAGCTTGTCTTCTCAGACTTCCGTACTCACACTCCTGGCCCCGAAGCCCTCAAGTTTGGCAATTCCGGACCCACAATGCAGCACTCTGCCTGCCCTCTAGAAAAAAAATTATTGCCTCAACCTGCCCAGGCACCTTAATGCGGGTAAACCTACGCAGCACTCGACTTTACCCAAATTATATAGTCTAACCTGGGCACTAATGCACTGTCGAACACAACCTGAGCCCGGACCTCCTGACCAACACCCAGAAATCTGACCGCACACTGAGCACATAAAACCCGCCATGGCCTTAGGTCATCATCTCTTCCCTACCTCAGCTTTCAGGCTTCAGAACCGAGTACTTATCTCCAAACACTGCCCAGGGGTGAGTGTGATGCAGAAATCAGAACTCTTCCTTACACATGGAAAGAACCCTTGTGGTTGGCACGTTGTCCAACATTCAGTGTAGGAGAAACCAGCATTCACCCTGAGGCCCCGCCCATTCTTGAATGCGAAGAGGGCATACACACACATTGTGACCCTCAGCATGAGTCCTGTCCTCTAGTAAGTCCTCTCAGTGGCTGGACCTATAGATGTCATAATGGGCTTGACATGTCCCTAAGGCCCCAATTTTTAACCAGATTTCTGATTGTCCAGTCGCCCGTCCCCAGGACTCTACTCTGGAATCCATTATTTGGTGGAACACCTGAGGTTAAAAAAGAAAACAACAAAAACAACATCAACAAAAAAACGGACTTCTTCCAGCCCACAGAATGACCCCAAACTCTTTGGACGGGGCCAAACCACCAGAGAGTAAGACTCGTCCATTTCCCATGAAGTCACCCAGAAATTGCACGACCATGAGTGACACGATATCCAGAGACAAAAACTTGAGCAGGAGCCTCACACTCGCCCTTCTTTCAAATCCCGAAGAGTTCTACTCATGGTCTGTAGATCAGTCCTGCCATACCTATGACCCGAAACATAAGCCGAGTTTGTGTTTTCAGACAACTGTCCAAACAGCCCTGGCCTACACAACCTACAGGCTCAGGCCCCTGGAGCCAAACCTGAGGACTGTACTTGCCCTCTCCAAGGGAATTATGTGTGCCCATTCCAATGGCCACAACCCTTCTAATAGGATAAACCTCCAAAGTCCCTGATCCATCTCAATAGTGGTGGCTTCCCAGGAAAGACAGGGGCAATCTGAGCCCATCTGAGCACCTACCTGCACTCAGACCCATAGACAGATGTCCCCAGAGGTAAAAAGGAAAGAATAGGCCCCTAGGCACTAATCAGATCCATTGCTTTGGTTTCCAGGCATCTCTCCTCAGAGGCCTGGACTTCAAAAGCAGCATATAGCTGTTTCTTGACTCACCCATCAGAAATCATCTCATCTACACATGGGAAACTTGCACGTTGGAGCTGTGTCAAAGCCTCTGTTTAGGAGAACCCTTTAGGGCTCCAGTGCCACCGCTTTATTCCAAGGTCTCCATAGACACAAAAGCACGTTAGGACCCATCCCCAGGGGTGTCCATTTCAACTCAGCGTCCTCGGTTGCTCCCCACAGATCCAGGAGATCTAACCTGTCTGGTTGCTAGGAGACAATTGGAATGCGAGGTGGGCTACCCCGCCATCCATCCTTAGAACCCTGCTCAGAATCATTGGCCTGGAGCCAAACAACAGGTCTCAATTGTCCTGCAGAAGACTCTCTGCAGTTTGGAGCTTCTCACAACTCCCATCATGGGAAAACACCCATGGCCTCGTGATGCCCCCCCCATTCATGAAGGGGCCATCAGGGACAGAAACTCCAACCTGAGCGATCGTCTGATCCTCGCCCTGACTTCAGATGCACGAGATGTCGATTCAGGTCTGTAGATTGTGCCTGCCATGGCCTCACCCAGAAACCTAAGCCTGGCTTGTGTTCTCAGACTTTTGTCGTCAGACAACTGGCCCACAAGCCCTCCAGTTTGGCAATCCAGAACTACAATGCAGCACTCTGCCGGCCCTCCAGAAGAAAAACATTGTCCTCTGGGGCTACCCAGTAACCCCAAATGAGGATCAACCTGCACCGACCTTGGCTGTACCCCCAATACATAGGCTGACCAGGGCACTAATGCCCTTTCTGACACAGCCTGAGCATGGACCCGCTGGACCCTCCCAGACAGCTGGCCGCACACTGAGGACATCGAGCCGCCATGGCCTTAGGTCGTCATCTCTTCCCAACCTCGGTTTTCAGGTTTCAGAACCTAGACCTTATCTCCAATCACTGCCCAGGGTTGAAGGTGATGCAGAAATCAGAACTCCTTCCCCATGGCGAGAAACCTTGTATTGGCATCTTGTCCAACGTTCAGTGTCGTTGAAATCAGTGTGGCCCATGAGGCCCCGCCCATGCTCGCGGGCCACATTGGTCACAAACACACATTGTGACGCTCAGGCTGAGTCCAGTCCTCAAGTAAGGCCACTCAGTGGCTGGATGAAGAGATAGCATATTGGGCTTGCCATGCCCCTAGGCACCAATTTTGAACCATAGTTCGGGTTGTCCCTTCAGTCTTCCCCACGGCTTGGCTTTGGAATTCCTCTTTTGGTGGGACACCTGAGGTAACAAACCTGAAATGAGTCCTCCCATCCCACAGATTGACGAAAAGCAATTGGGAATCGGGCCAAATCCTCAGAGAGGAAGATTCGTCCATAGCCCATGAGGCCTCCCCGACATTCCACGGCCATCGCTGATACAAAATCCAGAGACAAAAGCCTTAGCAAGCGCCTCAGACTCGCACTTTCTTCATATCCTGAAGAGTTCTTCTCATGGTTTGTAGATCGGGCCTGCCATACCTACGTCTCCAAACCTAAGCTGAGTTTGTGTTTTCAGACTTCTGTCCTCAAAGACTTGGGCCACACACCCTCCAGGCTGGGCCCCTGGAGCAACACATTAGGACTGTGCCTACCAATCCATGGAAATTCTGCCCATTCCATGGTCCAAAATCGTACAAATTAGGAGAAACCTCCAAAGTCTCTGAGGCCATCCCAATAGTGTAGGTCGCCCGGAACAAACAAGGGCTGTCTGACTCCAGCTGATAATCGACTTCCACTCATACCATAGATGGATGTCCCCAGAGAAGAAGATTGAACCAGACAGGACTTTAGGCCATAATAGGATCCATTGCTTTGGGTTACAGGCATGTGTCCTCAAAAGCCTGATTCCAATACGAGCATAGGGGTTTTCCTGAGGCACCCATCAGAACTCATCTCGTCTCCACAAGGAAACCTGTGCATGGGAGCCATGTCCAAAGCTTAGGAGAGTACTTCAGGGTCCCGGTGCCACCGCACCGTTCCAAGGCCCTCATGAACACAAAAACACATTAGGACCCATCCTCAGGAAAGTCCATTTCAAATCAGCCACCCCGGTTGCTCCCGCAGAGCCATCAGATCTAAACTGTCTTGTTGCTAGGAGACAATAGGAATGCGAGGCGAGCTTCCCAGGCATTCATCCGCGAACAGTGCTCTGGAGTCATTCCATATGGGATGTCCTGGAGCTGTCCAACAGGTCTCAATTGTCCCGCAGAAGGAATCCTTGAAAGGGGCATCCCACAACTCCCAACGTGGGAAAACCTCAATGGCCTCGAGATTCCGCTCCCTTCATGAAGCGGCCGTCATGCTCAGAAACTCCAACCTGAGCCAACGTCTGATCCTCGTCCTGACTTCAGATGCATGAGATATTTGTTCAGATCTGCAGGGGGTACCTGCCGTGCCCTCACCCTGAAACCCAAGTCTAGCTTGTCTTCTCAGACTTCCGTCCTCACACTCCTGGCCCCGAAGCCCTCAAGTTTGGCAATTCCGGACCCACAATGCAGCACTCTGCCTGCCCTCTAGAAAAAAAATTATTGCCTCAACCTGCCCAGGCACCTTAAATGCGGGTAAACCTACGCAGCACTCGACTTTACCCAAATTATATAGTCTAACCTGGGCACTAATGCACTGTCGAACACAACCTGAGCCCGGACCTCCTGACCTACACCCAGCAAGGTGGCCGCACACTGAGCACATAAAACCCGCCATGGCCTTAGGTCATCATCTCTTCCCTACCTCAGCTTTCAGGCTTCAGAACCGAGACCTTATCCCCAAACACTGCCCAGGGGTGAGTGTGATGCAGAAATCAAACTCTTCCTTACACATGGAAAGAACCCTTGTGGTTGGCAAGTTGTCCAACATTCAGTGTAGGAGAAACCAGCATTCACCCTGAGGCCCCGCCCATTCTTGAATGCGACGAGGGCATACACACACATTGTGACCCTTAGCATGAGTCTTGTCCTCTAGTAAGTCCTCTCAGTGGCTGGACCTATAGATGTCATAATGGGCTTGACATGTCCCTAAGGCCCCAATTTTTAACCAGATTTCTGATTGTCCAGTCGCCCCTCCCCAGGGCTCTACTCTGGAATCCATTATTTGGTGGGACACCTGAGGTTAAAAAAAAAACAACAAAAACAACATCAACAAAAAAACGGACTTCTTCCAGCCCACAGAATGACCCCAAACTCTTTGGACGGGGCCAAACCACCAGAGAGTAAGACTCGTCCATTTCCCATGAAGTCACCCAGAAATTCCACGACCATGAGTGACACGATATCCAGAGACAAAAACTTGAGCAGGAGCCTCACACTCGCCCTTCTTTCAAATCCCGAAGAGTTCTCCTCATGGTCTGTAGATCAGTCCTGCCATACCTATGACCCGAAACATAAGCCGAGTTTGTGTTTTCAGACAACTGTCCAAACAGCCCTGGCCTACACAACCTACAGGCTCAGGCCCCTGGAGCCAAACCTGAGGACTGTACTTGCCCTCTCCAAGGGAATTATGTGTGCCCATTCCAATGGCCACAACCCTTCTAATAGGATAAACCTCCAAAGTCCCTGATCCATCTCAATAGTGGTGGCTTCCCAGGAAAGACAGGGGCAATCTGAGACCAACTGAGCACCTACCTGCACTCAGACCCATAGACAGATGTCCCCAGAGGTAAAAAGGAAAGAACAGGCCCCTAGGCACTAATCAGATCCATTGCTTTGGTTTCCAGGCATCTCTCCTCAGAGGCCTGGATTTCAAAAGCAGCATATAGCTGTTTCTTGACTCACCCATCAGAAATCATCTCATCTACACATGGGAAACTTGCACGTTGGAGCTGTGTCAAAGCCTCTGTTTAGGAGAACCCTTTAGGGCTCCAGTGCCACCGCTTTATTCCAAGGTCTCCATAGACACAAAAGCACGTTAGGACCCATCCCCAGGGGTGTCCATTTCAACTCAGCGTCCTCGGTTGCTCCCCACAGATCCAGGAGATCTAACCTGTCTGGTTGCTAGGAGACAATTGGAATGCGAGGTGGGCTACCCCGCCATCCATCCTTAGAACCCTGCTCAGAATCATTGGCCTGGAGCCAAACAACAGGTCTCAATTGTCCTGCAGAAGACTCTCTGCAGTTTGGAGCTTCTCACAACTCCCATCGTGGGAAAACACCCATGGCCTCGTGATGCCCCCCCCATTCATGAAGGGGCCATCAGGGACAGAAACTCCAACCTGAGCGATCGTCTGATCCTCGCCCTGACTTCAGATGCACGAGATGTCGATTCAGGTCTGTAGATTGTGCCTGCCATGGCCTCACCCAGAAACCTAAGCCTGGCTTGTGTTCTCAGACTTTTGTCGTCAGACAACTGGCCCACAAGCCCTCCAGTTTGGCAATCCAGAACTACAATGCAGCACTCTGCCGGCCCTCCAGAAGAAAAACATTGTCCTCTGGGGCTACCCAGTAACCCCAAATGAGGATCAACCTGCACCGACCTTGGCTGTACCCCCAATACATAGGCTGACCAGGGCACTAATGCCCTTTCTGACACAGCCTGAGCATGGACCCGCTGGACCCTCCCAGACAGCTGGCCGCACACTGAGGACATCGAGCCGCCATGGCCTTAGGTCGTCATCTCTTCCCAACCTCGGTTTTCAGGTTTCAGAACCTAGACCTTATCTCCAATCACTGCCCAGGGTTGAAGGTGATGCAGAAATCAGAACTCCTTCCCCATGGCGAGAAACCTTGTATTGGCATCTTGTCCAACGTTCAGTGTCGTTGAAATCAGTGTGGCCCATGAGGCCCCGCCCATGCTCGCCGGCCACATTGGTCACAAACACACATTGTGACGCTCAGGCTGAGTCCAGTCCTCAAGTAAGGCCACTCAGTGGCTGGATGAAGAGATAGCATATTGGGCTTGCCATGCCCCTAGGCCCCAATTTTGAACCATAGTTCGGGTTGTCCCTTCAGTCTTCCCCACGGCTTGGCTTTGGAATTCCTCTTTTGGTGGGACACCTGAGGTAACAAACCTGAAATGAGTCCTCCCATCCCACAGATTGACGAAAAGCAATTGGGAATCGGGCCAAATCCTCAGAGAGGAAGATTCGTCCATAGCCCATGAGGCCTCCCCGACATTCCACGGCCATCGCTGATACAAAATCCAGAGACAAAAGCCTTAGCAAGCGCCTCAGACTCGCACTTTCTTCATATCCTGAAGAGTTCTTCTCATGGTTTGTAGATCGGGCCTGCCATACCTACGTCCCCAAACCTAAGCTGAGTTTGTGTTTTCAGACTTCTGTCCTCAAAGACTTGGGCCACACACCCTCCAGGCTGGGCCCCTGGAGCAACACATTAGGACTGTGCCTACCAATCCATGGAAATTCTGCCCATTCCATGGTCCAAAATCGTACAAATTAGGAGAAACCTCCAAAGTCTCTGAGGCCATCCCAATAGTGTAGGTCGCCCGGAACAAACAAGGGCTGTCTGACTCCAGCTGATAATCGACTTCCACTCATACCATAGATGGATGTCCCCAGAGAAGAAGATTGAACCAGACAGGACTTTAGGCCATAATAGGATCCATTGCTTTGGGTTACAGGCATGTGTCCTCAAAAGCCTGATTCCAATACGAGCATAGGGGTTTTCCTGAGGCACCCATCAGAACTCATCTCGTCTCCACAAGGAAACCTGTGCATGGGAGCCATGTCCAAAGCTTAGGAGAGTACTTCAGGGTCCCGGTGCCACCGCACCGTTCCAAGGCCCTCATGAACACAAAAACACATTAGGACCCATCCTCAGGAAAGTCCATTTCAAATCAGCCACCCCGGTTGCTCCCGCTGAGCCATCAGATCTAAACTGTCTTGTTGCTAGGAGACAATAGGAATGCGAGGCGAGCTTCCCAGGCATTCATCCGCGAACAGTGCTCTGGAGTCATTCCATATGGGATGTCCTGGAGCTGTCCAACAGGTCTCAATTGTCCCGCAGAAGGAATCCTTGAAAGGGGCATCCCACAACTCCCAACGTGGGAAAACCTCAATGGCCTCGAGATTCCGCTCCCTTCATGAAGCGGCCGTCATGCTCAGAAACTCCAACCTGAGCCAACGTCTGATCCTCGTCCTGACTTCAGATGCATGAGATATTTGTTCAGATCTGCAGGGGGTACCTGCCGTGCCCTCACCCTGAAACCCAAGTCTAGCTTGTCTTCTCAGACTTCCGTCCTCACACTCCTGGCCCCGAAGCCCTCAAGTTTGGCAATTCCGGACCCACAATGCAGCACTCTGCCTGCCCTCTAGAAAAAAAATTATTGCCTCAACCTGCCCAGGCACCTTAAATG
The DNA here is from genome assembly GCF_964662115.1 of Mustela nivalis. Taxonomy (NCBI): domain Eukaryota; kingdom Metazoa; phylum Chordata; class Mammalia; order Carnivora; family Mustelidae; genus Mustela; species Mustela nivalis. Next base: position 166,252 of record NW_028136507.1, on the reverse strand, counting down.
CGGGTAAACCTACGCAGCACTCGACTTTACCCAAATTATATAGTCTAACCTGGGCACTAATGCACTGTCGAACACAACCTGAGCCCGGACCTCCTGACCTACACCCAGCAAGGTGGCCGCACACTGAGCACATAAAACCCGCCATGGCCTTAGGTCATCATCTCTTCCCTACCTCAGCTTTCAGGCTTCAGAACCGAGACCTTATCTCCAAACACTGCCCAGGGGTGAGTGTGATGCAGAAATCAAACTCTTCCTTACACATGGAAAGAACCCTTGTGGTTGGCAAGTTGTCCAACATTCAGTGTAGGAGAAACCAGCATTCACCCTGAGGCCCCGCCCATTCTTGAATGCGACGAGGGCATACACACACATTGTGACCCTTAGCATGAGTCTTGTCCTCTAGTAAGTCCTCTCAGTGGCTGGACCTATAGATGTCATAATGGGCTTGACATGTCCCTAAGGCCCCAATTTTTAACCAGATTTCTGATTGTCCAGTCGCCCCTCCCCAGGGCTCTACTCTGGAATCCATTATTTGGTGGGACACCTGAGGTTAAAAAAAAAACAACAAAAACAACATCAACAAAAAAACGGACTTCTTCCAGCCCACAGAATGACCCCAAACTCTTTGGACGGGGCCAAACCACCAGAGAGTAAGACTCGTCCATTTCCCATGAAGTCACCCAGAAATTCCACGACCATGAGTGACACGATATCCAGAGACAAAAACTTGAGCAGGAGCCTCACACTCGCCCTTCTTTCAAATCCCGAAGAGTTCTCCTCATGGTCTGTAGATCAGTCCTGCCATACCTATGACCCGAAACATAAGCCGAGTTTGTGTTTTCAGACAACTGTCCAAACAGCCCTGGCCTACACAACCTACAGGCTCAGGCCCCTGGAGCCAAACCTGAGGACTGTACTTGCCCTCTCCAAGGGAATTGTGTGTGCCCATTCCAATGGCCACAACCCTTCTAATAGGATAAACCTCCAAAGTCCCTGATCCATCTCAATAGTGGTGGCTTCCCAGGAAAGACAGGGGCAATCTGAGACCAACTGAGCACCTACCTGCACTCAGACCCATAGACAGATGTCCCCAGAGGTAAAAAGGAAAGAATAGGCCCCTAGGCACTAATCAGATCCATTGCTTTGGTTTCCAGGCATCTCTCCTCAGAGGCCTGGACTTCAAAAGCAGCATATAGCTGTTTCTTGACTCACCCATCAGAAATCATCTCATCTACACATGGGAAACTTGCACGTTGGAGCTGTGTCAAAGCCTCTGTTTAGGAGAACCCTTTAGGGCTCCAGTGCCACCGCTTTATTCCAAGGTCTCCATAGACACAAAAGCACGTTAGGACCCATCCCCAGGGGTGTCCATTTCAACTCAGCGTCCTCGGTTGCTCCCCACAGATCCAGGAGATCTAACCTGTCTGGTTGCTAGGAGACAATTGGAATGCGAGGTGGGCTACCCCGCCATCCATCCTTAGAACCCTGCTCAGAATCATTGGCCTGGAGCCAAACAACAGGTCTCAATTGTCCTGCAGAAGACTCTCTGCAGTTTGGAGCTTCTCACAACTCCCATCGTGGGAAAACACCCATGGCCTCGTGATGCCCCCCCCATTCATGAAGGGGCCATCAGGGACAGAAACTCCAACCTGAGCGATCGTCTGATCCTCGCCCTGACTTCAGATGCACGAGATGTCGATTCAGGTCTGTAGATTGTGCCTGCCATGGCCTCACCCAGAAACCTAAGCCTGGCTTGTGTTCTCAGACTTTTGTCGTCAGACAACTGGCCCACAAGCCCTCCAGTTTGGCAATCCAGAACTACAATGCAGCACTCTGCCGGCCCTCCAGAAGAAAAACATTGTCCTCTGGGGCTACCCAGTAACCCCAAATGAGGATCAACCTGCACCGACCTTGGCTGTACCCCCAATACATAGGCTGACCAGGGCACTAATGCCCTTTCTGACACAGCCTGAGCATGGACCCGCTGGACCCTCCCAGACAGCTGGCCGCACACTGAGGACATCGAGCCGCCATGGCCTTAGGTCGTCATCTCTTCCCAACCTCGGTTTTCAGGTTTCAGAACCTAGACCTTATCTCCAATCACTGCCCAGGGTTGAAGGTGATGCAGAAATCAGAACTCCTTCCCCATGGCGAGAAACCTTGTGGTTGGCATCTTGTCCAACGTTCAGTGTAGTTGAAACCAGTGTGGCCCATGAGGCCCCGCCCATGCTCGCGGGCCAATTTGGTCACAAACACACATTGTGACGCTCAGGCTGAGCCTAGTCCTCAAGTAAGGCCACTCAGTGGCTGGATGAAGAGATAGCATATTGGGCTTGCCATGCCCCTAGGCCCCAATTTTTAACCATAGTTCGGGTTGTCCCTTCAGTCTTCCCCACGGCTTGGCTTTGGAATTCCTCTTTTGGTGGGACACCTGAGGTAACAAACCTGAAATGAGTCCTCCCATCCCACAGATTGACGAAAAGCAATTGGGAATCGGGCCAAATCCTCAGAGAGGAAGATTCGTCCATAGCCCATGAGGCCTCCCCGACATTCCACGGCCATCGCTGATACAAAATCCAGAGACAAAAGCCTTAGCAAGCGCCTCAGACTCGCACTTTCTTCATATCCTGAAGAGTTCTTCTCATGGTTTGTAGATCGGGCCTGCCATACCTACGTCCCCAAACCTAAGCTGAGTTTGTGTTTTCAGACTTCTGTCCTCAAAGACTTGGGCCACACACCCTCCAGGCTGGGCCCCTGGAGCAACACATTAGGACTGTGCCTACCAATCCATGGAAATTCTGCCCATTCCATGGTCCAAAATCGTACAAATTAGGAGAAACCTCCAAAGTCCCTGAGGCCATCCCAATAGTGTAGGTCGCCCGGAACAAACAAGGGCTGTTTGACTCCAGCTGATAATCGACCTCCACTCATACCATAGATGGATGTCCCCAGAGAAGAAGATAGAACCAGACAGGACCCTAGGCCATAATAGGATCCATTGCTATGGGTTACAGGCATGTGTCCTCAAAAGCCTGATTCCAATACGAGCATAGGGGTTTTCCTGAGGCACCCATCAGAACTCATCTCGTCTCCACAAGAAAACCTGTGCATGGGAGCCATGTCCAAAGCTTAGGAGAGTACTTCAGGTTCCCGGTGCCACCGCCCCATTCCAAGGCCCTCTTGGACACAAAAACACATTAGGACCCATCCTCAGGAAAGTCCATTTCAACTCAGCCACCCCGGTTGCTCCCGCAGAGCCATCAGATCTAAACTGTCTTGTTGCTAGGAGACAATTGGAATGCGAGGCGGGCTTCCCAGGCATCCATCCGCGAACGGTGCTCTGGGGTCATTCCATATGGGATGTCCTGGAGCTGTCCAACATGTCTCAATTGTCCCGCAGAAGGAATCCTTGAAAGGGGCATCCCTCAACTCCCAACGTGGGAAAACCTCAATGGCCTCGAGATTCCGCTCCCTTCATGAAGCGGCCGTCATGCTCAGAAACTCCAACCTGAGCCAACGTCTGATCCTCGCCCTGACTTCAGATGCATGAGATATTGGTTCAGATCTGCAGGGGGTACCTGCCGTGCCCTCACCCTGAAACACAAGTCTAGCTTGTCTTCTCAGACTTCGGTCCTCACACTCCTGGCCCCGAAGCCCTCAAGTTTGGCAATTCCGGACCCACAATGCAGCACTCTGCCTGCCCTCTAGAAAAAAAATTATTGCCTCAACCTGCCCAGGCACCTTAAATGCGGGTAAACCTACGCAGCACTCGACTTTACCCAAATTATATAGTCTAACCTGGGCACTAATGCACTGTCGAACACAACCTGAGCCCGGACCTCCTGAGCAACACCCAGAAAGCTGACCGCACACTGAGCACATAAAACCCGCCATGGCCTTAGGTCATCATCTCTTTCCTACCTCAGTTTTCAGGCTTCAGAACCGAGACCTTATCTCCAATCACTGCTCAGGGGTGAGTGTGATGCAGAAGTCAGAATTCCTCCTTACCCATGGCAGGAACCCTTGCGGTTGGCACGTTGTCCAACGTTCAGTGTAGGAGAAATCAGCATTCACCCTGAGGCCCCGCCCATTCTTGAGTGCGACGAGTGCATACACAGGCATTGTGACCCTCAGCATGAGTCCTGTCCTCTAGTAAGTCCTCTCAGTGGCTGGACCATTAGATGTCATAATGGGCTTGACATGTCCCTAGGCCCCAATTTTTAACCAGATTTCTGATTGTCCAGTCGCCCCTCACCAGGGCTCTACTCTGGAATCCATCATTTATTGGGACACCTGAGGTTAAAAAAGAAAACAACAACAACAACAACAACAAAAAAAAAACGGACTTCTTCCAGCCCACAGAATGACCCCAAACTCTTTGGACGGGGCCAAACCACCAGAGAGTAAGACTCGTCCATTTCCCATGAAGTCACCCAGAAATTCCACGACCATGAGTGACACGATATCCAGAGACAAAAACTTGAGCAGGAGCCTCACACTCGCCCTTCTTTCAAATCCCGAAGAGTTCTTCTCATGGTCTGTAGATCAGTCCTGCCATACCTATGACCCGAAACATAAGCCGAGTTTGTGTTTTCAGACAACTTTCCAAACAGCCCTGGCCTACACAACCTACAGGCTCAGGCCCCTGGAGCCAAACCTGAGGACTGTACTTGCCCTCTCCAAGGGAATTGTGTGTGCCCATTCCAATGGCCACAACCCTTCTAATAGGATAAACCTCCAAAGTCCCTGATCCATCTCAATAGTGGTGGCTTCCCAGGAAAGAAAGGGGCAATCTGAGCCCAACTGAGCACCTACCTGCACTCAGACCCATAGACAGATGTGCCCAGAGGTAAAAAGGAAAGAACAGGCCCCTAGGCACTAATCAGATCCATTGCTTTGGTTTCCAGGCATCTCTCCTCAGAGGACTGGATTTCAAAAGCAGCATATAGCTGTTTCTTGACTCACCCATCAGAAAACATCTCATCTACACATGGGAAACTTGCACGTTGGAGCTGTGTCAAAGCCTCTGTTTAGGAGAACCCTTTAGGGCCCCAGTGCTACCGCTTCATTCCAAGGTCTCCATAGACACAAAAGCACGTTAGGACCCATCCCCAGGGGTGTCCATTTCAACTCAGCGTCCTCGGTTGCTCCCCACAGATCCAGGAGATCTAACCTGTCTTGTTGCTGGGAGACAATTTGAATGCGAGGTGGGCTACCCAGCCATCAATCCTTAGAACCCTGCTCAGAATCATTGGCCTGGAGCCAAACAACAGGTCTCAATTGTCCTGCAGAAGACTCTCTGCAGTTTGGAGCTTTTCACATCTCCCAACATGGGAAAACACCCATGGCCTCGTGATGCCCCCCCCCATTCATGAAGGGGCCATCAGGGACAGAAACTCCAACCTGAGCGATCGTCTGATCCTCGCCCTGACTTCAGATGCATGAGATCTCGATTCAGGTCTGTAGATTGTGCCTGCCATGGCCTCACCCAGAAACCTAAGCCTAGCTTGTGTTCTCAGACTTTTGTCGTCAGACTACGGGCCCACAAGCCCTCCAGTTTGGCAATCCAGAACTACAATGCAGCACTCTTCCGGCCCTCCAGAAGAAAAACATTGTCCTCTGGGGCTACCCAGTAACCCCAAATGAGGATCAACCTGCACCGACCTTGGCTTTTCCCCCAATACATAGGCTGACCAGGGCACTAATGCCCTTTCTGACACAGCCTGAGCCTGGACCCCCGAAACCTCCCAGACAGCTGGCCGCACACTGAGCACATTCAGCCGCCATGGCCTTAGGTCGTCATCTCTTCCCAACCTCGGTTTTCCGGTTTCAGAACCTAGACCTTATCTCCAATCACTGCCCAGGGTTGAAGGTGATGTAGAAATCAGAACTTCTTCCCCACGGCAAGAAACCTTGTGGTTGGCATGTTGTACAACGTTCAGTGTCGTTGAAACCAGTGTGGCCCATGAGGCCCCGCCCATGCTCGCAGGCCACATTGGTCACAAACACACATTGTGACGCTCAGGCTGAGCCTAGTCCTCAAGTAAGGCCACTCAGTGGCTGGATGAAGAGATAGAATATTGGGCTTGCCATGCCCCTAGGCCCCAATTTTTAACCATAGTTCGGGTTGTCCCTTCAGTCTTCCCCACTGCTTGGCTTTGGAATTCCTCTTTTGGTGGGACACCTGAGGTAACAAAACTGAAAGGAGACCTCCCATCCCACAGATTGACGAAAAGCAATTGGGAATCGGGCCAAATCCTCAGAGAGGAAGGTTCGTCCATGGCCCATGAGGCCTCCCGACATTCCACGGCCATCGCTGATACAAAATCCAGAGACAAAAGCCTGAGCAAGCACCTCAGACTAGCACTTTCTTCATATCCTGAAGAGTTCTTCTCATGGTTTGTAGATCGGGCCTGCCATACCTACGTCCCCAAACCTAAGCTGAGTTTGTGTTTTCAGACTACTGTCCTCAAAGACTTGGGCCACACACCCTCCAGGCTGGGCCCCTGGAGCCACACATTAGGACTGTGCCTACCAATCCATGGGAATTCTGCCCATTCCATGGTCCAAAATCGTACAAATTAGGAGAAACCTCCAAAGTCCCTGAGGCCATCCCAATAGTGTAGGTCGCCCGGAACAAACAAGGGCTGTCTGACACCAGCTGATAATCGACCTCCACTCATACCATAGATGGATGTCCCCAGAGAAGAAGATTGAACCAGACAGGACCCTAGGCCATAATAGGATCCATTGCTTTGGGTTACAGGCATGTGTCCTCAAAAGCCTGATTCCAATACGAGCATAGGGGTTTTCCTGAGGCACCCATCAGAACTCATCTCGTCTCCACAAGGAAACCTGTGCATGGGAGCCATGTCCAAAACTTAGGAGAGTACTTCAGGGTCCCGGTGCCACCGCCCCATTCCAAGGCACTCATGGACACAAAAATACATTAGGACCCATCCTCAGGAAAGTCCATTTCAACTCAGCCACCCCGGTTGCTCCCGCAGAGCCATCAGATCTAAACTGTCTTGTTGCTAGGAGACAATTGGAATGCGAAGCTGGCTTCCCAGGCATCCATCCGCGAACTGTGCTCTGGAGTCATTCCATATGGGATGTCCTGGAACTGTCCAACAGGTCTCAAATGTCCCGCATGAGGAATCCATGAAGGGGGCATCCCACAACTCCCAACGTGGGAAAACCTCAATGGCCTCGAGATTCCGCTCCCTTCATGAAGCGGCCGTCATGCTCAGAAACTCCAACCTGAGCCAACGTCTGATCCTCGCCCTGACTTCAGATGCATGAGATATTTGTTCAGATCTGCAGGGGGTACCTTCCGTGCCCTCACCCTGAAACCCAAGTCTAGCTTGTCCTCTCAGACTTCCGTCCTCACACTCCTGGCCCCGAAGACCTGATGTTGGCAATTCCGGACCCACAATGCAGCACTCTTCCGGCCCATAGAAAAAAAAAATTATTGCTTCATGAGTTGCACAGGCACCTTAAATGAGGGTAAACCTACACAGCACTCGACTTTACCCAAATTATATAGTCTAACCTGGGCACTAATGCACTGTCGAACACAACCTGAGCCCGGACCACCTGACCAACACCCAGAAAGCTGACCGCACACTGAGCACATAAAACCCGCCATGGCCTTAGGTCATCATCTCTTTCCTACCTCAGTTTTCAGGCTTCAGAACCGAGACCTTATCTCCAATCACTGCCCAGGGGTGAGTGTGATGCAGAAGTCAGAACTCCTCCTTACCCATGGCAAGAACCCTTGTGGTTGGCACGTTGTCCAACGTTCAGTGTAATAGAAACCAGCATTCACCCTGCGGCCCCGCCCATTCTTGAGTGCGACGAGTGCATACACACGCATTGTGACCCTCAGCATGAGTCCTGTCCTCTAGTAAGTCCTCTCAGTGGCTGGACCATTAGATGTCATAATGGGCTTGACATGTCCCTAGGCCCCAATTTTTAACCAGATTTCTGATTGTCCAGTCGCCCCTCCCCAGGGCTCTACTCTGGAATCAATCATTTGGTGGGACACCTGAGGTTAAAAAAGAAAACAACAACAACAACAACAACAACAAAACGGACTTCTTCCAGCCCACAAAATGACCCCAAACTCTTTGGACGGGGCCAAACCACCAGAGAGTAAGACTCGTCCATTTCCCATGAAGTCACCCAGAAATTCCACGACCATGAGTGACACGATATCCCGAGGCAAAAACTTGAGCAGGAGCCTCACACTCGCCCTTCTTTCAAATCCCGAAGAGTTCTCCTCATGGTCTGTAGATCAGTCCTGCCATACCTATGACCCGAAACATAAGCCGAGTTTGTGTTTCCAGACAACTGTCCAAACAGCCCTGGCCTACACAACCTACAGGCTCAGGCCCCTGGAGCCAAACCTGAGGACTGTACTTGCCCTCTCCAAGGGAATTGTGTGTGCCCATTCCAATGGCCACAACCCTTCTAATAGGATAAACCTCCAAAGTCCCTGATCCATCTCAATAGTGGTGGCTACCCAGGAAAGACAGGGGCAATCTGAGCCCAACTGAGCACGTACCTGCACTCAGACCCATAGACAGATGTGCCCAGAGGTAAAAAGGAAAGAACAGGCCCCTAGGCACTAATCAGATCCATTGCTTTGGTTTCCAGGCATCTCTCCTCAGAGGCCTGGATTTCAAAAGCAGCATATAGCTGTTTCAGGACTCACCCATCAGAAAACATCTCATCTACACATGGGAAACTTGTACGTTGGAGCTGTGTCAAAGCTTCTGTTTAGGAGAAACCTTTAGGGCCCCAGTGCCACCGCTTCATTCCAAGGTCTCCATAGACACAAAAGCACGTTAGGACCCATCCCCAGGGGTGTCCATTTCAACTCAGCGTCCTTGGTTGCTCCCCACAGATCCAGGAGATCTAAATTGTTTGGTTGCTCGGAGACAATTGGAATGCGAGGTGGGATACCCAGCCATCCATCCTTAGAACCCTGCTCAGAATCATTGGCCTGGAGCCAAACAACAGGTCTCAATTGTCCTGCAGAAGACTCTCTGCAGTTTGGAGCTTTTCACAACTCCCATCGTGGGAAAACACCCATGGCCTCGTGATGCCCCCCCCCCCATTCATGAAGGGGCCATCAGGGACAGAAACTCCAACCTGAGCGATCGTCTGATCCACGCCCTGACTTCAGATGCACGAGATCTCGATTCAGGTCTGAAGATTGTGCCTGCCATGGCCTCACCCAGAAACCTAAGCCTAGCTTGTGTTCTCAGACTTTTGTCGTCAGACTACTGGCCCACAAGCCCTCCAGTTTGGCAATCCAGAACTACAATGCAGCACTCTGCCGGCCCTCCAGAAGAAAAACATTGTCCTCTGGGGCAACCCAGTAACCCCAAATGAGGATCAACCTGCACCGACCTTGGCTTTACCCCAAATACATGGGCTGACCAGGGCACTAATGCCCTTTCTGACACAGCCTGTGCCTGGAGCCCTTGGACCCTCCCAGACAGCTGGCCGCACACTGAGCACATCAAGCCGCCATGGCCTTAGGTCTTCATCTCTTCCCAACCTCTGTTTTCAGGTTTCAGAACCTAGACCTTATCTCCAATCACTTCCCAGGGTTGAAGGTGATGCAGAAATCAGAACTCCTTCCCCATGGCAAGAAACCTTGTGGTTGGCATGTTGTCCAACGTTCAGTCTAGTTGAAACCAGTGTGGCCCATGAGGCCCCGCCCATGCTCATGGGCCACATTGGTCACAAACACACATTGTGATGCTCAGGCTGAGCCCAGTCCTTAAGTAAGGCCACTCAGTGGCTGGATGAAGAGATAGCATATTGGGCTTGCCATGCCCCTAGGCCCCAATTTTGAACCATAGTTCGGGTTGTCCCTTGAGTCTTCCCCACGGCATGGCTTTGGAATTCCTCTTTTGGTGGGACACCTGAAGTAACAAAACTGAAATGAGTCCTCCCATCCCACAGATTGACGAAAAGCAATTGTGAATCGGGCCAAATCCTCAGAGAGGAAGATTCGTCCATGGCCCATGAGGCCTCCCCGACATTCCACGGCCATCGCTGATACAAAATCCAGAGACAAAAGCCTGAGCAAGCGCCTCAGACTCGCACTTTCTTCATATCCTGAAGAGTTCTTCTCATGGTTTGTAGATCGGGCTGCCATACCTACGTCCCCAAACATAAGCTGTCTTTGTGTTTTCAGACTTCTGTCCTCAAAGTCTTGGGCCCCACACCCTCCAGGCTGGGCCCCTGGAGCCACACATTAGGACTGTGCCTACCAATCCATGGGAATTCTGCCCATTCCATGGTCCAAAATCTTAAAAAATTAGGAGAAACCTCCAAAGTCCCTGAGGCATCCCAATAGTGTAGGTCGCCCGGAACAAACAAGGGCTGTCTGACACCAGCTGATAATCGACCTCCACTCATACCATAGATGGATGTCCCCAGAGAAGAAGATTGAACCAGACAGGACCCTAGGCCATAATAGGATCCATTGCTTTGGGTTACAGGCATGTATCCTCAAAAGCCTGATTCCAATACGAGCATAGGGGTTTTCCTGAGGCACCCATCAGAACTCATCTCGTCTCCACAAGGAAACCTGTGCATGGGAGCCATGTCCAAAGCTTAGGAGAGTACTTCAGGGTCCCGGTGCCACCGCCCCATTCCAAGGCCCTCATGGACACAAAAACACATTAGGACCCATCCTCAGGAAAGTCCATTTCAACTCAGCCACCCCGGTTGCTCCCGCAGAGCCATCAGATCTAAACTGTCTTGTTGCTAGGAGACAATTGGAATGCGAGGCGGGCTTCCCAGGCCTCCATTCACGAACGGTGCTCTGGAGTCATTCCATATGGGATGTCCTGGAGCTGTCCAAAAGGTCTCAATTGTCCCACAGAATGAATCCTTGAAGGGGGCATCCCAAAACTCCCAACGTGGGAAAACCTCAATGGCCTCGAGATTCCGCTCCCTTCATGAAGCGGCCGTCATGCTCAGAAACTCCAACCTGAGCCAACGTCTGATCCTCGCCCTGATTTCAGATGCATGAGATATTGGTTCAGATCTGCAGGGGGTACCTGCCGTGCCCTCGCCCTGAAACCCAAGTCTAGCTTGTCTTCTCAGACTTCCGTCCTCACACTCCTGGCCCCGAAGCCCTCAAGTTTGGCAATTCCGGACCCACAATGCAGCACTCTGCCTGCCCTCTAGAAAAAAAAATTATTGCCTCATGAGCTGCCCAGGCAACTTAAATGAGGGTAAACCTACACAGCACTCGACTTTACCCAAATTATATAGTCTAACCTGGGCACTAATGCACTGTCGAACACAACCTGAGCCCGGACCTCATGACCAACACCCAGAAAGCTGACCGCACACTGAGCACATAAAACCCGCCATGGCCTTAGGTCATCATCTCTTTCCTACCTCAGTTTGCAGACTTCAAAACCGAGACATTATCTCCAATCAGTGCCCAGGGGTGATTGTGATGCAGAAGTCAGAACTCCTCCTTACCCATGGCAAGAACCCTTGTGGTTGGCACGTTGTCCAACGTTCAGTGTAGGAGAAACCAGCATTCACCCTGCGGCCCCGCCCATTCTTGAGTGCGACGAGTGCATACACATGCATTGTGACCCTCAGCATGAGTCCTGTCCTCTAGTAAGTCCTCTAAGTGGCTGGACCATTAGATGTCATACTGGGCTTGACATGTCCCTAGGCCCCAATTTTTAACCAGATTTCTGATTGTCCAGTCGCCCCTCCCTAGGGCTCTACTCTGGAATCAATCATTTGGTGGGACACCTGAGGTTAAAAAAGAAAAAAACAACAACAACAACAACAACAAAAAAAAAAAAAAACGGACTTCTTCCAGCCCACAGAATGACCGCAAACCCTTTGGACGGGGCCAAACCACCAGAGAGTAAGACTCGTCCATTTCCCATGAAGTCACCCAGAAATTCCACGACCATGAGTGACACGATATCCAGGACAAAAACTTGAGCAGAGCCTCACACTCGCCCTTCTTTCAAATCCCGAAGAGTTCTCCTCATGGTCTGTAGATCAGTCCTGCCATACCTATGACCCGAAACATAAGCCGAGTTTGTGTTTTCAGACAACTGTCCTAACAACCCTGGCCTACACAACCTACAGGCTCAGGCGCCTGGAGCCAAACCTGAGGACTGTACTTGCTCTCTCCAAGGGAATTGTGTGTGCCCATTCCAATGGCCACAACCCTTCTAATAGGATAAACCTCCAAAGTCCCTGATCCATCTCAATAGTGGTGGCTTCCCAGGAAAGACAGGGGCAATCTGAGCCCAACTGAGCACCTACCTGCACTCAGACCCATAGACAGATGTGCCCAGAGGTAAAAAGGAAAGAACAGGCCCCTAGGCACTAATCAGATCCATTGCTTTGGTTTCCAGGCATCTCTCCTCAAAGGCCTGGATTTCAAAAGCAGCATATAGCTGTTTCTTGACTCCCCCATCAGAAAACATTTCATCTACACATGCGAAACTTGCACATTGGAGCTGTGTCAAAGCCTCTGTTTAGGAGAACCCTTTAGGGCCCCAGTGCCACCGCTTCATTCCAAGGTCTCCATAGACACAAAAGCACGTTAGGACCCATCCCCAGGAGTGTCCATTTCAACTCAGCGTCCTCGGTTGCTCCCCACAGATCCAGGAGATCTAACCTGTCTTGTTGCTGGGAGACAATTGGATTGCGAGGTGGGATACCCAGCCATCCATCCTTAGAACCCTGCTCAGAATCACTGGCCTGGAGCCAAACAACAGGTCTCAATTGTCCTGCAGAAGACTCTCTGCAGTTTGGAGCTTTTCACAACTCCCATCGTGGGAAAACACCCATGGCCTCGTGATGCCCCCCCCATTCATGAAGGGGCCATCAGGGACAGAAACTCCAACCTGAGCGATCGTCTGATCCTCGCCCTGACTTCAGATGCACGAGATCTCGATTCAGGTCTGTAGATTGTGCCTGCCATGGCCTCACCCAGAAACCTAAGCCTAGCTTGTGTTCTCAGACTTTTGTCGTCAGACTACTGGCCCACAAGCCCTCCAGTTTGGCAATCCAGAACTACAATGCAGCACTCTGCCGGCCCTCCAGAAAAAAAACATTGTCCTCTGGGGCTACCCAGTAACCCCAAATGAGGATCAACCTGCACCGACCTTGGCTGTACCCCAAATACATAGGCTGACCAGGGCACTAATGCCCTTTCTGACACAGCCTGAGCCTGGACCCCCTGGCCCCTCCCAGACAGCTGGCCGACACTGAGCACATCCAGCCGCCATGGCCTTAGGTCGTCATCTCTTCCCAAACTCGGTTTTCAGGTTTCAGAACCTAGACCTTATCTCCAATCACTGCCCAGGGTTGAAGGTGATGTAGAAATCAGAACTCCTTCCCCATGGCAAGAAACCTTGTGGTTGGCATGTTGTCCAACGTTCAGTGTAGTGGAAACCAGTGTGGCCCATGAGGCCCCGCCCATGCTCGCGGGCCACATTGGTCACAAACACACATTGTGACGCTCAGGCTGAGCTCAGTCCTCAAGTAAGGCCACTCAGTGGCTGGATGAAGAGATAGCATATTGGGCTTGCCATGCCCCTAGGCCCCAATTTTTAACCATATTTCGGGTTGTCCCTTCAGTCTCCCGACGGCTTGGCTTTGGAATTCCTCTTTTGGTGGGACACCTGAGGTAACAAAACTGAAAGGAGACCTCCCATCCCACAGATTGACGAAAAGCAATTGGGAATCGGGCCAAATCCTCAGAGAGGAAGATTCGTCCATGGCCCATGAGGCCTCCCCGACATTCCACGGCCATCGCTGATACAAAATCCAGAGTCAAAAGCCTGAGCAAGCGCCTCAGACTCGCACTTTCTTCATATCCTGAAGAGTTCTTCTCATGGTTTGTAGATCGGGCCTGCCATACCTACGTCCCCAAACCTAAGCTGAGTTTGTGTTTTCAGACTTCTGTCCTCAAAGTCTGTGCCTACCAATCCATGGGAATTCTGCCCATTCCATGGTCCAAAATCGTACAAATTAGGAGAAACCTCCAAAGTCCCTGAGGCAATCCCAATAGTGTAGGTCGCTCGGAACAAACAAGGGCTGTCTGACACCAGCTGATTATCGACCTCCACTCATACCATAGATGGATGTCCCCAGAGAAGAAGATTGAACCAGACAGACCCTAGGCCATAATAGGATCCATTGCTTTGGGTTACAGGCCTGTATCCTCAAAAGCCTGATTCCAATACGAGCATAGGGATTTTCCTGAGGCACCCATCAGAACTCATCTCGTCTCCACAAGGAAACCTGTGCATGGGAGCCATGTCCAAATCTTAGGAGAGTACTTCAGGGTCCTGGTGCCACCGCCCCATTCCAAGGCCCTCTTGGACACAAAAACACATTAGGACCCATCCTCAGGAAAGTCCATTTCAACTCAGCCACCCCGGTTGCTCCCGCAGAGCCATCAGATCTAAACTGCCTTGTTGCTAGGAGACAATTGGAATGCGAGGCGGGCTTCCCAGGCATCCATTCGCGAACGTTGCTCTGGATTCATTCCATATGGGATGTACTGGAGCTGTCCAACAGGTCTCAATTGTCCCACAGAAGGAATCCTTGAAGGGGGCATCCCAAAATTCCCAACGTGGGAAAACCTCAATGGCCTCGAGATTCCGCTCCCTTCATGAAGTGACCGTCATGCTCAGAAACTCCAACCTGAGCCAACGTCTGATCCTCACCCTGACTTCAGATGCATGAGATATTGGTTCAGATCTGCAGGGGGTACCTGCCGTGCCCTCGCCCTGAAACCCAAGTCTAGCTTGTCTTCTCAGACTCCGTCCTCACACTCCTGGCCCCGAAGCCCTCAGGTTTGGCAATTCCGGACCCACAATGCAGCACTCTGCCTGCCCTCTAGAAAAAAAAATTATTGCCTCATGAGCTGCCCAGGCAACTTAAATGAGGGTAAACCTACACAGCACTCGACTTTACCCAAATTATATAGTCTAATCTGGGCACTAATGCACTGTCGAACACAACCTGAACCCGGACATCCTGAGCAACACCCAGAAAGCTGACCGCACACTGAGCACATAAAACCCGCCATGGCCTTAGGTCATCATCTCTTTCCTACCTCAGTCTTCAGACTTCAAAACCGAGACATTATCTCCAATCACTGCCCAGGGGTGAGTGTGATGTAGAAGTCAGAACTCCTCCTTACCCATGGCAAGAACCCTTGTGGTTGGCACGTTGTCCAACGTTCAGTGTAGGAGAAACCAGCATTCACCCTGCGGCCCCGCCCATTCTTGAGTGCGACGAGTGCATACACACGCATTGTGACCCTCAGCATGAGTCCTGTCCTCTAGTAAGTCCTCTCAGTGGCTGGACCATTAGATGTCATAATGGGCTTGACATGTCCCTAGGCCCCAATTTTTAACCAGATTTCTGATTGTCCAGTCGCCCCTCCCAAGGGCTCTACTCTGGAATCCATCATTTGGTGGGACACCTGAGGTTAAAAAAGAAAAAAAAAACAACAACAACAACAACAACAAAAAAACGGACTTCTTCCAGCCCAAAGAATGACCGCAAACTCTTTGGACGGGGCCAAACCACCAGAGAGTAAGACTCGTCCATTTCCCATGAAGTCACCCAGAAATTCAACGACCATGAGTGACACGATATCCAGGACAAAAACTTGAGCAGAGCCTCACACTCGCCCTTCTTTCAAATCCCGAAGAGTTCTCCTCATGGTCTGTAGATCAGTTCTGCCATACCTATGACCCAAAACATAAGCCGAGTTTGTGTTTTCAGACAACTGTCCAAACAGCCCTTGCCTACACAACCTACAGGCTCAGGCGCCTGGAGCCAAACCTGAGGACTGTACTTGCCCTCTCCAAGGGAATTGTGTGTGCCCATTCCAATGGCCACAACCCTTCTAATAGGATAAACCTCCAAAGTCCCTGATCCATCTCAATACTGGTGGCTTCCCAGGAAAAAACAGGGGCAATCTGAGCCCAACTGAGCACCTACCTGCACTCAGACACATAGACAGATGTCCCCAGAGGTAAAAAGGAAAGAACAGGCCCCTAGGCACTAGTCAGATCCATTGCTTTGGTTTCCAGGCATCTCTCCTCAGAGGCCTGGATTTCAAAAGCAGCATATAGCTGTTTCTTGACTCCCCCATCAGAAAACATCTCATCTACACATGGGAAACTTGCACATGGGAGCTGTGTCAAAGCCTCTGTTTAGGAGAACCCTTTAGGGCCCCAGTGCCACCGCTTCATTCCAAGGTCTCCATAGACACAATAGCACGTTTGGACCCATCCCCAGGGGTGTCCATTTCAACTCAAGGTCCTCGGTTGCTCCCCACAGATCCAGGAGATCTAACCTGTCTTGTTGCTGGGAGACAATTGGAATGCGAGGTGGGCTACCCAGCCATCCATCCTTAGAACCCTGCTCAGAATCATTGGCCTGGAGCCAAACAACAGGTCTCAATTGTCCTGCAGAAGACTTTCTGCAGTTTGGAGCTTTTCACAACTCCCATCTTGGGAAAACCCCCATGGCCTCGTGATGCCCCCCCCATTCATGAAGGGGCAATCAAGGACAGAAACTCCAACCTGAGCGATCGTCTGATCCTCGCCCTGACTTCAGATGCACGAGATCTCGATTCAGGTCTGTAGATTGTGCCTGCCATGGCCTCACCCAGAAACCTAAGCCTAGCTTGTGTTCTCAGACTTTTGTCGTCAGACTACTGGCCCACAAGCCCTCCAGTTTGGCAATCCAGAACTACAATGCAGCACTCTACTGGCCCTCCAGAAGAAATACATTGTCCTCTGGGGCTACCCAGTAACCCCAAATGAGGATCAACCTGCACCGACCTTGGCTTTACCCCAAATACATAGGCTGACCAGGGCACTAATGCCCTTTCTGAGACAGACTGAGCCTGGACCCCCTGGCCCCTCCCAGACAGCTGGCCGACACTGAGCACATCCAGCCGCCATGGCCTTAGGTCGTCATCTCTTCCCAAACTCGGTTTTCAGGTTTCAGAACCTAGACCTTATCTCCAATCACTGCCCAGGGTTGAAGGTGATGTAGAAATCAGAACTCCTTCCCCATGGCAAGAAACCTTGTGGTTGGCATGTTGTCCAACGTTCAGTGTAGTTGAAACCAGTGTGGCCCATGAGGCCCCGCCCATGCTTGCGGGCCACATTGGTCACAAACACACATTGTGACGCTCAGGCTGAGCCCAGTCCTCAAGTAAGGCCACTCAGTGGCTGGATGAAGAGATAGAATATTGGGCTTGCCATGCCCCTAGGCCCCAATTTTTAACCATAGTTCGGGTTGTCCCTTCAGTCTTCCCCACGGCTTGGCTTTGGAATTCCTCTTTTGGTGGGACACCTGAGGTAACAAAACTGAAAGGAGACCTCCCATCCCACAGTTTGACGAAAAGCAATTGTGAATCGGGCCAAATCCTCAGAGAGGAAGATTCGTCCATGGCCCATGAGGCCTCCCCGACATTCCACGGCCATCGCTGATACAAAATCCAGAGACAAAAGCCTGAGCAAGCGCCTCAGACTCGCACTTTCTTCATATCCTGAAGAGTTCTTCTCATGGTTTGTAGATCGGGACTGCCATACCTACGTCCCCAAACCTAAGCTGAGTTTGTGTTTTCAGACTTCTGTCCTCAAAGTCTTGGGCCCCACACCCTCATGGCTGGGCCCCTGGAGCCACACATTAGGACTGTGCCTACCAATCCATGGGAATTCTGCCCATTCCATGGTCCAAAATCGTACAAATTAGGAGAAACCTCCAAAGTCCCTGAGGCCATCCCAATAGTATAGGTCGCCCGGAACAAACAAGGGCTGTCTGACACCAGCTGATAATCGACCTCCATTCATACCATAGATGGATGTCCCCAGAGAAGAAGATTGAACCAGACAGGACCCTAGGCCATAATAGGATCCATTGCTTTGGGTTACAGGCATGTATCCTCAAAAGCCTGATTCCAATACGAGCATAGGGGTTTTCCTGAGGCACCCATCAGAACTCATCTCGTCTCCACAAGGAAACCTGTGCATGGGAGCCATGTCCAAAGCTTAGGAGAGTACTTCAGGGTCCCGGTGCCACCGCCCCATTCCAAGGCCCTCATGGACAAAAAAACACATTAGGACCCATCCTCAGGAAAGTCCATTTCAACTCAGCCACCCAGGTTGCTCCCGCAGAGCCATCAGATCTAAACTGTCTTGTTGCTAGGAGACAATTGGAATGCGAGGCGGGCTTCCCAGGCATCCATTCGCGAACGGTGCTCTGGAGTCATTCCATATGGGATGACCTGGAGCTGTCCAACAGGTCTCAATTGTCCCACAGAAGGAATCCTAAAAGGGGGCATCCCAAAACTCCCAACGTGGGAAAACCTCAATGGCCTCGAGATTCCGCTCTCTTCATGAAGTGGCCGTCATGCTCAGAAACTCCAACCTGAGCCAACGTCTGATCCTCGCCCTGAATTCAGATGCATGAGATATAGGTCAGATCTGCAGGGGGTACCTGCCGTGCCCTCGCCCTGAAACCCAAGTCTAGCTTTTCTTCTCAGACTTCCGTCCTCACACTCCTGGCCCCGAAACCCTCAAGTTTGGCAATTCCGGACCCACAATGCAGCACTCTGCCTGCCCTCTAGAAAAAAAAAAAATTATTGCCTCATGAGCTGCCCAGGCAACTTAAATGAGGGTAAACCTACACAGCACTCGACTTTACCCAAATTATATAGTCTAACCTGGGCACTAATGCACTGTCGAACACAACCTGAGCCCGGACCTCCTGACCAACACCCAGAAAGCTGACCGCACACTGAGCACATAAAACCCGCCATGGCCTTAGGTCATCATCTCTTTCCTACCTCAGTTTTCAGACTTCAGAATGGAGACTTAATCTCCGATCACTGCCCAGGGATGAGTGTGATGCAGAAGTCAGAACTCCTCCTTACCCATGGCAAGAACCCTTGTGGTTGGCACGTTGTCCAACGTTCAGTGTAGGAGAAACCAGCATTCACCCTGCGGCCCCGCCCATTCTTGAGTGCGACGAGTGCAAACACACGCATTGTGACCCTCAGCATGAGTCCTGTCCTCTAGTAAGTCCTCTCAGTGGCTGGACCATTAGATGTCATAATGGGCTTGACATGTCCCTAGGCCCCAATTTTTAACCAGATTTCTGATTGTCCAGTCGCCCCTCCCCAGGGCTCTACTCTGGAATCCATCATTTGGTGGGACACCTGAGGTTAAAAAAGAAAAAAACAACAACAACAACAAAATAAAACGTACTTCTTCCTGCCCACAGAATGACCCCACACTCTTTGGACGGGGCCAAACCACCAGAGAGTAAGACTCGTCCTTTTCCCATGAAGTCACCCAGAAATTCCACGACCATGAGTGACACGATATCCAGAGACAAAAACTTGAGCAGGACCTCACATTCGCCCTTCTTTCAAATCCCGAAGAGTACTCCTCATCGTCTGTAGATCACTCCTGCCATACCTATGACCCGAAACATAAGCCGAGTTTGTGTTTTCAGACAACTGTCCAAACAGCCCTGGCCTACACAACCTACAGGCTCAGGCCCCGTGAGCCAAACCTGAGGACTGTACTTGCCCTCTCCAAGGGAATTGTGTGTGCCCATTCCAATGGCCACAACCCTTCTAATAGGATAAACCTCCAAAGTCCCTGATCCATCTCAATAGTGGTGGCATCCCAGGTAAAACAGGGGCAATCTGAGCCCAACTGAGCACCTACCTGCACTCAGACCCATAGACAGATGTCCCCAGAGGTAAAAAGGAAAGAACAGGCCCCTAGGCACTAATCAGATCCATTGCTTTGGTTTCCAGGCATCTCTCCTCAGAGGCCTGGATTTCAAAAGCAGCATATAGCTGTTTCCGGACTCACCCATCAGAAAACATCTCATCTACACATGGGAAACTTGTACGTTGGAGCTGTGTCAAAGCCTCTGTTTAGGAGAAACCTTTAGGGCCCCAGTGCCACCGTTTCATTCCAAGGTCTCCATAGACACAAAAGCACGTTAGGACCCATCCCCAGGGGTGTCCATTTCAACTCAGCGTCCTCGGTTGCTCCCCACAGATCCAGGAGATCTAACCTGTCTTGTTGCTGGGAGACAATTGGAATGCGAGGTGGGATACCCAGCCATCCATCCTTAGAACCCTGCTCAGAATCATTGGCCTAGAGCCAAACAACAGGTCTCAATTGTCCTGCAGAAGACTCTATGCAGTTTGGAGCTTTTCACAACTCCCATCGTGGGAAAACACCCATGGCCTCGTGATGCCCCCCCCATTCATGAAGGGGCAATCAGGGACAGAAACTCCAACCTGAGCGATCGTCTGATCCTCGCCCTGACTTCAGATGCACGAGATCTCGATTCAGGTCTCTAGATTGTGCCTGCCATGGCCTCACCCAGAACCCTAAGCCTACCTTGTGTTCTCAGACTTTTGTCGTCAGACTACTGGCCCACAAGCCCTCCAGTTTGGCAATCCAGAACTACAATGCAGCACTCTGCCGGCCCTCCAGAAGAAAAACATTGTCCTCTGGGGCAACCCAGTAACCCCAAATGAGGATCAACCTACACCGACCTTGGCTTTACCCCAAATACATAGGCTGACCAGGGCACTAATGCCCTTTCTGACACAGCCTGAGCCTGGACCTTCTGGCCCCTCCCAGACAGCTGGCCGCACACTGAGCACATCGAGCCGCCATGGCCTTAGGTCTTCATCTCTTCCCAACCTCGGTTTTCAGGTTTCAGAACCTAGACCTTATCTCCAATCACTGCCCAGTGTTGAAGGTGATGCAGAAATCAGAACTCCTTCTCCATGGCAAGAAACCTTGTGGTTGGCATGTTGTCCAACGTTAAGTGTAGTTGAAACCAGTGTGGCCCATGAAGCCCCGCCCATGCTCATGGGCCACATTGGTCACAAACACACATTGTGACCCTCAGGCTGAGCCCAGTCCTCAAGTAAGGCCACTCAGTGGCTGGATGAAGAGATAGCATATTGGGCTTGCCATGCCCCTAGGCCCCAATTTTTAACCATAGTTCGGGTTGTCCCTTCAGTCTTCCCCAAGGCTTGGCTTTGGAAATCCTCTTTTGGTGGGACACCTGAAGTAACAAAACTGAAATGAGTCCTCCCATCCCACAGATTGACGAAAAGCAATTGGGAATCGGGCCAAATCCTCAGAGAGGAAGATTCTTCCATGGCCCAGGAGGCCTCCCTGATATTCCACGGCCATCGCTGATACAAAATCCAGAGACAAAAGCCTGAGCAAGCGCCTCAGACTCGCACTTTCTTCATATCCTGAAGAGTTCTTCTCATGGTTTGTAGATCGGGCTGCCATACCTACGTCCCCAAACCTAAGCTGAGTTTGTGTTTTCAGACTTCTGTCCTCAAAGTCTTGGGCCCCACACCCTCCAGGCTGGGCCCCTGGAGCCACACATTAGGACTGTGCCTACCAATCCATGGGAATTCTGCCCATTCCATGGTCCAAAATCGTACAAATTAGGAGAAACCTCCAAAGTCCCTGAGGCCATCCCAATAGTGTAGGTTGCCCGGAACAAACAAGGGCTGTCTGACACCAGCTGATATTCGACCTCCACTCATACCATAGATGGATGTCCCCAGAGAAGAAGATTGAAACAGACAGGACCCTAGGCCATAATAGGATCCATTGCTTTGGGTTACAGGCATGTGTCCTCAAAAGCCTGATTCCAATACGAGCATAGGGGTTTTCCTGAGGCACCCATCAGAACTCATCTCGTCTCCACAAGGAAACCTGTGCATGGGAGCCATGTCCAAAGCTTAGGAGAGTACTTCAGGGTCCCGGTGCCACCGCCCCATTCCAAGGCCCTCATGGACACATTAGGACCCATCCTCAGGAAAGTCCATTTCAACTCAGCCACCCCGGTTGCTCTGGCAGAGCCATCAGATCAAAACTGTCTTGTTACTAGTAGACAATTGGAATGCGAGGCGGGCTTTCCAGGCATCCAACCGCGAATGGTGCTCTAGAGTATTTCCATATGGGATGTCCTGGAGCTGTCCAACAGGTCTCAATTGTCCCGCAGAAGGAATCCTTGAAGGGGGCATCCCACAACTCCCAACGTGGGAAAATCTCAATGGCCTCGAGATTCCGCTCCCTTCATGAAGCGGCCGTCATGCTCAGAAACTCCAACCTGAGCCAACGTCTGATCCTCGCCCTGACTTCAGAAGCATGATATATTGGTTCAGATCTGCAGGGGGTACCTGCTGTGCCTTTGCCTTGAAACCCAAGTCTAGCTTGTCTTCTCACACTTCCGTCCTCACACTCCTGTCCCCGAAGTCCTAAAATTTGGCAATTCCGGGCCCACAATGCAGCACTCTGCCGGCCCTCTAGAAAAAAAAAAAATATATTGCCTCATGAGCTACCCAGGCACCTTAAATGAGGATAAACCTACACAGCACTCGACCTTAACCAAATTATATAATCTAACCTGGGCACTAATGCACTTTCGAACACAACCTGAGCCTGGATCTCCTGACCAACACCCAGAAAGCTGACCGCACACGGAGCACATAAAACCCGCCATGGCCTTAGGTCATCATCTCTTCCCTACCTCAGTTTTCAGGCTTCAGAACCGAGACCTTATCTCCAATCACTGCCCAGGGGTGAATGTGATGCAGAAATCAGTACTCCTCCTTACACATGGCAAGAACCCTTGTGGTTGGCACGTTGTCCAACGTTCATTGTAGGAGAAACCAGCATTCACCCTGAGGCCCTGCCCATTCTTGAGTGAGACGAGGGCATACACACGCATTGTGACCCTCAGCATGAGTCCTGTCCTCTAGTAAGTCCTCTCAGTGGCTGGATCATTAGATGTTATAATGGGCTTGAAATGTCCCTAGGCCCCAATTTTTAACCAGATTTCTGATTGTCCAGTCGCCCCTCCCTAGGGCTTTACTCTGGAATCCCTCATTTAGTGGGACACCTGAGGTTAAAAAAGAAAACAACAACAACAACAACAAAAAAAAAAACGGACTTCTTCCAGCCCACAGAATGACCCCAAACTCTTTGGACGGGGCCAAACCACCAGAGAGTAAGACTCGTCCATTTCCCATGAAGTCACCCAGAAATTCCACGACCATGAGTGACACGATATCCAGAGACAAAAACTTGAGCAGGAGCCTCACACTCGCCCTTCTTTCAAATCCCGAAGAGTTCTCCTCATGGTCTGTAGATCAGTCCTGCCATACCTATGACCCGAAACATAAGCCGAGTTTGTGTTTTCAGACAACTGTCCAAACAGCCCTGGCCTACACAACCTACAGGCTCAGAACCCTGGAGCCAAACCTGAGGACTGTACTTGCTCTCTCCAAGGGAATTGTGTGTGCCCATTCCAATGGCCACAACCCTTCTAATAGGATAAACCTCCAAAGTCCCTGATCCATCTCAATTGTGGTGGCTTCCCAGGTAAAACAGGGGCAATCTGAGCCCAAATGAGCACCTACCTGCACTCAGACCCATAGACAGATGTCCCCAGAGGTAAAAAGGAAAGAACAGGCCCCTAGGCACTAATCAGATCCATTGCTTTGGTTTCCAGGCATCTCTCCTCAGAGGCCTGGATTTCAAAAGCAGCATATAGCTGTTTCATGACTCACCCATCAGAAAACATCTCATCTATACATGGGAAACTTGCACGTTGGAGCTGTGTCAAAGCCTCTGTTTAGGAGAACCATTTAGGGCACCAGTGCCACCGCTTCATTCCAAGGTCTCCATAGACACAAAAGCACATTAGGACCCATCCTTAGGGGTGTCCATTTCAACTCAGCGTCCTCGGTTGCTCCCCACAGATCCAGGAGATCTAACCTGTCTTGTTGCTAGGAGACAAATGGAATGCGAGGTGGGCTACGCAGCCATCCATCCTTAGAACCCTGCTCAGAATCATTGGCCTGGAGCCAAGCAACAGGTCTCAATTGACCTGCAGAAGACTCTCTGCTGTTTTGAACTTCTCACAACTCCCATAGTGGGAAAACCCCCATGGCCTCGTGATGCCCCCCCCCCATTCATGAAGGGGCCATCAGGGACAGAAACTCCAACCTGAGCGATCGTCTGATCCTCGCCCTGACTTCAGATGCACGAGATCTCGATTCAGGTCTGTAGATTGTGCCTGCCATGGCCTCACCCAGAAACCTAAGCCTAGCTTGTGTTCTCAGACTTTTGTCGTCAGACTACTGGCCCACAAGCCCACCAGTTTGGCAATCCAGAACTACAATGCAGCACTTGCCGGCCCTCCAGAAGAAAAACATTGTCCTCTGGGGCTACCCAGTAACCCCAAATGAGGATCAACCTGCACCGACCTTGGCTGTACCCCAAATACATAGGCTGACCAGGGCACTAATGCCCTTTCTGACACAGCCTGAGCCTGGACCTTCTGGCCCCTCCCAGACAGCTGGCCGCACACTGAGCACATCCAGCCGCCATGCCCTTACGTCGTCATCTCTTCCCAACCTCGGTTTTCAGGTTTCAGAACCTAGACCTTATCTCCAATCACTGCCCAAGGTTGAAGGTGATGCAGAAATCAGAACTCCTTCCCCATGGCAAGAAACCTTGTGGTTGGCATGTTGTCCAACATTCAGTGTCGTTGAAACCAGTGTGGCCCATGAGTCCCCGCCCATGCTCACGGGCCACATTGGTCACAAACACACATTGTGACCCTCAGGCAGAGCCCAGTCCTCAAGTAAGGCCACTCAGTGGCTGGATGAAGAGATAGCATATTGGGCTTGCCATGCCCCTAGGCCCCAATTTTTAACCATAGTTCGGGTTGTCCCTTCAGTCTTCCCCACGGCTTTGCTTTGGAATTCCTCTTTTGGTGGGACACCTGAGGTAACAAACCTGAAATGAGTCCTCCCATCCCACAGATTGACGAAAAGCAATTGGGAATCGGGCCAAATCCTCAGAGAGGAAGATTCGTCCATGGCCCATGAGGCCTCCCCGACATTCCACGGCCATCGCTGATACAAAATCCAGAGACAAAAGCCTGAGCAAGCGCCTCAGAATCGCACTTTCTTCATATCCTGAAGAGTTCTTCTCATGGTTTGTCGATCGGGCCTGCCATACCTACGTTCCCAAACCTAAGCTGAGTTTGTGTTTTCAGACTTCTGTCCTCAAATTCTTGGGCCCCACACCCTCCAGGCTGGGCGCCTGGAGCCACACATTAGGACTGTGCCTACCAATCCATGGGAATTCTGCCCATTCCATGGTCCAAAATCGTACAAATTAGGAGAAACCTCCAAAGTCCCTGAGGCCATCCCAATAGTGTAGGTCGCCCGGAACAAACAAGGGCTGTCTGACACCAGCTGATAATCGACCTCCATTCATACCATAGATGGATGTCCCCAGAGAAGAAGATTGAACCAGACAGGACCCTAGGCCATAATAGGATCCATTGCTTTGGGTTACAGGCATGTGTCCTCAAATGCCTGATTCCAATACGAGCATAGGGGTTTTCCTGAGGCACCCATCAGAACTCATCTCGTCTCCACAAGGAAACCTGTGCATGGGAGCCATGTCCAAAGCTTAGGAGAGTACTTCAGGGTCCCGGTGCCACCGCCCCATTCCAAGGCCCTCATGGACACATTAGGACCCATCCTCAGGAAAGTCCATTTCAACTCAGCCACCCCGGTTGCTCCGGTAGAGCCATCAGATCAAAACTGTCTTGTTGCTAGGAGACAATTGGAATGCGAGGCGGGCTTTCCAGGCATCCATCCGTGAATGGTGCTCTAGAGTAATTCCATATGGGATGTCCTGGAGCTGTCCAACAGGTCTCAATTGTCCCGCAGAAGGAATCCTTGAAGGGGGCATCCCACAACTCCCAACGTGGGAAAATCTCAATGGCCTCGAGATTCCGCTCCCTTCATGAAGCGGCCGTCATGCTCAGAAACTCCAACCTGAGCCAACGTCTGATCCTCGCCCTGACTTCAGAAGCATGATATATTGGTTCAGATCTGCAGGGGGTACCTGCTGTGCCTTTGCCCAGAAACCCAAGTCTAGCTTGTCTTCTCACACTTCCGTCCTCACACTCCTGGCCCCGAAGTCCTAAAATTTGGCAATTCCGGGCCCACAATGCAGCACTCTGCCGGCCCTCTAGAAAAAAAAAATAAAAAATATTGCCTCATGAGCTACCCAGGCACCTTAAATGAGGATAAACCTACACAGCACTCGACCTTACCCAAATTATATAGTCTAACCTGGGCACTAATGCACTGTCGAACACAACCTGAGCCTGGATCTCCTGACCAACACCCAGAAAGCTGACCGCACACGGAGCACATAAAACCCGCCATGGCCTTAGGTCATCATCTCTTCCCTACCTCAGTTTTCAGGCTTCAGAACCGAGACCTTATCTCCAATCACGGCCCAGGGGTGAATGTGATGCAGAAATCAGTACTCCTCCTTACACATGGCAAGAACCCTTGTGGTTGGCACGTTGTCCAACGTTCAGTGTAGGAGAAACCAGCATTCACCCTGAGGCCCTGCCCATTCTTGAGTGAGACGAGGGCATACACACGCATTGTGACCCTCAGCATGAGTGCTGTCCTCTAGTAAGTCCTCTCAGTGGCTGGATCATTAGATGTCATAATGGGCTTGAAATGTCCCTAGGCCCCAATTTTTAACCAGATTTCTGATTGTCCAGTCGCCCCTCCCTAGGGCTTTACTCTGGAATCCCTCATTTAGTGGGACACCTGAGGTTAAAAAAGAAAACAACAACAACAACAAAAAAAAAAAAAACGGACTTCTTCCAGCCCACAGAATGACCCCAAACTCTTTGGACGGGGCCAAACCACCAGAGAGTAAGACTCGTCCATTTCCCATGAAGTCACCCAGAAATTCCACGACCATGAGTGACACGATATCCAGAGACAAAAACTTGAGCAGGAGCCTCACACTCGCCCTTCTTTCAAATCCCGAAGAGTTCTCCTCATGGTCTGTAGATCAGTCCTGCCATACCTATGACCCGAAACATAAGCCGAGTTTGTGTTTTCAGACAACTGTCCAAACAGCCCTGGCCTACACAACCTACAGGCTCAGAACCCTGGAGCCAAACCTGAGGACTGTACTTGCTCTCTCCAAGGGAATTGTGTGTGCCCATTCCAATGGCCACAACCCTTCTAATAGGATAAACCTCCAAAGTCCCTGATCCATCTCAATTGTGGTGGCTTCCCAGGTAAAACAGGGGCAATCTGAGCCCAAATGAGCACCTACCTGCACTCAGACCCATAGACAGATGTCCCCAGAGGTAAAAAGGAAAGAACAGGCCCCTAGGCACTAATCAGATCCATTGCTTTGGTTTCCAGGCATCTCTCCTCAGAGGCCTGGATTTCAAAAGCAGCATATAGCTGTTTCATGACTCACCCATCAGAAAACATCTCATCTATACATGGGAAACTTGCACGTTGGAGCTGTGTCAAAGCCTCTGTTTAGGAGAACCATTTAGGGCACCAGTGCCACCGCTTCATTCCAAGGTCTCCATAGACACAAAAGCACATTAGGACCCATCCTTAGGGGTGTCCATTTCAACTCAGCGTCCTCGGTTGCTCCCCACAGATCCAGGAGATCTAACCTGTCTTGTTGCTAGGAGACAAATGGAATGCGAGGTGGGCTACGCAGCCATCCATCCTTAGAACCCTGCTCAGAATCATTGGCCTGGAGCCAAGCAACAGGTCTCAATTGACCTGCAGAAGACTCTCTGCTGTTTTGAACTTCTCACAACTCCCATAGTGGGAAAACCCCCATGGCCTCGTGATGCCCCCCCCCCATTCATGAAGGGGCCATCAGGGACAGAAACTCCAACCTGAGCGATCGTCTGATCCTCGCCCTGACTTCAGATGCACGAGATCTCGATTCAGGTCTGTAGATTGTGCCTGCCATGGCCTCACCCAGAAACCTAAGCCTAGCTTGTGTTCTCAGACTTTTGTCGTCAGACTACTGGCCCACAAGCCCACCAGTTTGGCAATCCAGAACTACAATGCAGCACTTGCCGGCCCTCCAGAAGAAAAACATTGTCCTCTGGGGCTACCCAGTAACCCCAAATGAGGATCAACCTGCACCGACCTTGGCTGTACCCCAAATACATAGGCTGACCAGGGCACTAATGCCCTTTCTGACACAGCCTGAGCCTGGACCTTCTGGCCCCTCCCAGACAGCTGGCCGCACACTGAGCACATCCAGCCGCCATGCCCTTAGGTCGTCATCTCTTCCCAACCTCGGTTTTCAGGTTTCAGAACCTAGACCTTATCTCCAATCACTGCCCAAGGTTGAAGGTGATGCAGAAATCAGAACTCCTTCCCCATGGCAAGAAACCTTGTGGTTGGCATGTTGTCCAACATTCAGTGTCGTTGAAACCAGTGTGGCCCATGAGTCCCCGCCCATGCTCACGGGCCACATTGGTCACAAACACACATTGTGACCCTCAGGCAGAGCCCAGTCCTCAAGTAAGGCCACTCAGTGGCTGGATGAAGAGATAGCATATTGGGCTTGCCATGCCCCTAGGCCCCAATTTTTAACCATAGTTCGGGTTGTCCCTTCAGTCTTCCCCACGGCTTTGCTTTGGAATTCCTCTTTTGGTGGGACACCTGAGGTAACAAACCTGAAATGAGTCCTCCCATCCCACAGATTGACGAAAAGCAATTGGGAATCGGGCCAAATCCTCAGAGAGGAAGATTCGTCCATGGCCCATGAGGCCTCCCCGACATTCCACGGCCATCGCTGATACAAAATCCAGAGACAAAAGCCTGAGCAAGCGCCTCAGAATCGCACTTTCTTCATATCCTGAAGAGTTCTTCTCATGGTTTGTCGATCGGGCCTGCCATACCTACGTTCCCAAACCTAAGCTGAGTTTGTGTTTTCAGACTTCTGTCCTCAAATTCTTGGGCCCCACACCCTCCAGGCTGGGCGCCTGGAGCCACACATTAGGACTGTGCCTACCAATCCATGGGAATTCTGCCCATTCCATGGTCCAAAATCGTACAAATTAGGAGAAACCTCCAAAGTCCCTGAGGCCATCCCAATAGTGTAGGTCGCCCGGAACAAACAAGGGCTGTCTGACACCAGCTGATAATCGACCTCCATTCATACCATAGATGGATGTCCCCAGAGAAGAAGATTGAACCAGACAGGACCCTAGGCCATAATAGGATCCATTGCTTTGGGTTACAGGCATGTGTCCTCAAATGCCTGATTCCAATACGAGCATAGGGGTTTTCCTGAGGCACCCATCAGAACTCATCTCGTCTCCACAAGGAAACCTGTGCATGGGAGCCATGTCCAAAGCTTAGGAGAGTACTTCAGGGTCCCGGTGCCACCGCCCCATTCCAAGGCCCTCATGGACACATTAGGACCCATCCTCAGGAAAGTCCATTTCAACTCAGCCACCCCGGTTGCTCCGGTAGAGCCATCAGATCAAAACTGTCTTGTTGCTAGGAGACAATTGGAATGCGAGGCGGGCTTTCCAGGCATCCATCCGTGAATGGTGCTCTAGAGTAATTCCATATGGGATGTCCTGGAGCTGTCCAACAGGTCTCAATTGTCCCGCAGAAGGAATCCTTGAAGGGGGCATCCCACAACTCCCAACGTGGGAAAATCTCAATGG
The DNA here is from genome assembly GCF_964662115.1 of Mustela nivalis. NCBI lineage: Eukaryota > Metazoa > Chordata > Mammalia > Carnivora > Mustelidae > Mustela > Mustela nivalis. Next base: position 136,576 of record NW_028136507.1, on the reverse strand, counting down.
CCTCGAGATTCCGCTCCCTTCATGAAGCGGCCGTCATGCTCAGAAACTCCAACCTGAGCCAACGTCTGATCCTCGCCCTGACTTCAGAAGCATGATATATTGGTTCAGATCTGCAGGGGGTACCTGCTGTGCCTTTGCCCAGAAACCCAAGTCTAGCTTGTCTTCTCACACTTCCGTCCTCACACTCCTGGCCCCGAAGTCCTAAAATTTGGCAATTCCGGGCCCACAATGCAGCACTCTGCCGGCCCTCTAGAAAAAAAAAATAAAAAATATTGCCTCATGAGCTACCCAGGCACCTTAAATGAGGATAAACCTACACAGCACTCGACCTTACCCAAATTATATAGTCTAACCTGGGCACTAATGCACTGTCGAACACAACCTGAGCCTGGATCTCCTGACCAACACCCAGAAAGCTGACCGCACACGGAGCACATAAAACCCGCCATGGCCTTAGGTCATCATCTCTTCCCTACCTCAGTTTTCAGGCTTCAGAACCGAGACCTTATCTCCAATCACGGCCCAGGGGTGAATGTGATGCAGAAATCAGTACTCCTCCTTACACATGGCAAGAACCCTTGTGGTTGGCACGTTGTCCAACGTTCAGTGTAGGAGAAACCAGCATTCACCCTGAGGCCCTGCCCATTCTTGAGTGAGACGAGGGCATACACACGCATTGTGACCCTCAGCATGAGTGCTGTCCTCTAGTAAGTCCTCTCAGTGGCTGGATCATTAGATGTCATAATGGGCTTGAAATGTCCCTAGGCCCCAATTTTTAACCAGATTTCTGATTGTCCAGTCGCCCCTCCCTAGGGCTTTACTCTGGAATCCCTCATTTAGTGGGACACCTGAGGTTAAAAAAGAAAACAACAACAACAACAACAAAAAAAAAAACGGACTTCTTCCAGCCCACAGAATGACCCCAAACTCTTTGGACGGGGCCAAACCACCAGAGAGTAAGACTCGTCCATTTCCCATGAAGTCACCCAGAAATTCCACGACCATGAGTGACACGATATCCAGAGACAAAAACTTGAGCAGGAGCCTCACACTCGCCCTTCTTTCAAATCCCGAAGAGTTCTCCTCATGGTCTGTAGATCAGTCCTGCCATACCTATGACCCGAAACATAAGCCGAGTTTGTGTTTTCAGACAACTGTCCAAACAGCCCTGGCCTACACAACCTACAGGCTCAGAACCCTGGAGCCAAACCTGAGGACTGTACTTGCTCTCTCCAAGGGAATTGTGTGTGCCCATTCCAATGGCCACAACCCTTCTAATAGGATAAACCTCCAAAGTCCCTGATCCATCTCAATTGTGGTGGCTTCCCAGGTAAAACAGGGGCAATCTGAGCCCAAATGAGCACCTACCTGCACTCAGACCCATAGACAGATGTCCCCAGAGGTAAAAAGGAAAGAACAGGCCCCTAGGCACTAATCAGATCCATTGCTTTGGTTTCCAGGCATCTCTCCTCAGAGGCCTGGATTTCAAAAGCAGCATATAGCTGTTTCATGACTCACCCATCAGAAAACATCTCATCTATACATGGGAAACTTGCACGTTGGAGCTGTGTCAAAGCCTCTGTTTAGGAGAACCATTTAGGGCACCAGTGCCACCGCTTCATTCCAAGGTCTCCATAGACACAAAAGCACATTAGGACCCATCCTTAGGGGTGTCCATTTCAACTCAGCGTCCTCGGTTGCTCCCCACAGATCCAGGAGATCTAACCTGTCTTGTTGCTAGGAGACAATTGGAATGCGAGGTGGGCTACGCAGCCATCCATCCTTAGAACCCTGCTCAGAATCATTGGCCTGGAGCCAAGCAACAGGTCTCAATTGACCTGCAGAAGACTCTCTGCTGTTTTGAACTTCTCACAACTCCCATAGTGGGAAAACCCCCATGGCCTCGTGATGCCCCCCCCCATTCATGAAGGGGCCATCAGGGACAGAAACTCCAACCTGAGCGATCGTCTGATCCTCGCCCTGACTTCAGATGCACGAGATCTCGATTCAGGTCTGTAGATTGTGCCTGCCATGGCCTCACCCAGAAACCTAAGCCTAGCTTGTGTTCTCAGACTTTTGTCGTCAGACTACTGGCCCACAAGCCCACCAGTTTGGCAATCCAGAACTACAATGCAGCACTTGCCGGCCCTCCAGAAGAAAAACATTGTCCTCTGGGGCTACCCAGTAACCCCAAATGAGGATCAACCTGCACCGACCTTGGCTGTACCCCAAATACATAGGCTGACCAGGGCACTAATGCCCTTTCTGACACAGCCTGAGCCTGGACCTTCTGGCCCCTCCCAGACAGCTGGCCGCACACTGAGCACATCCAGCCGCCATGCCCTTAGGTCGTCATCTCTTCCCAACCTCGGTTTTCAGGTTTCAGAACCTAGACCTTATCTCCAATCACTGCCCAAGGTTGAAGGTGATGCAGAAATCAGAACTCCTTCCCCATGGCAAGAAACCTTGTGGTTGGCATGTTGTCCAACATTCAGTGTCGTTGAAACCAGTGTGGCCCATGAGTCCCCGCCCATGCTCACGGGCCACATTGGTCACAAACACACATTGTGACCCTCAGGCTGAGCCCAGTCCTCAAGTAAGGCCACTCAGTGGCTGGATGAAGAGATAGCATATTGGGCTTGCCATGCCCCTAGGCCCCAATTTTTAACCATAGTTCGGGTTGTCCCTTCAGTCTTCCCCACGGCTTTGCTTTGGAATTCCTCTTTTGGTGGGACACCTGAGGTAACAAACCTGAAATGAGTCCTCCCATCCCACAGATTGACGAAAAGCAATTGGGAATCGGGCCAAATCCTCAGAGAGGAAGATTCGTCCATGGCCCATGAGGCCTCCCCGACATTCCACGGCCATCGCTGATACAAAATCCAGAGACAAAAGCCTGAGCAAGCGCCTCAGACTCGCACTTTCTTCATATCCTGAAGAGTTCTTCTCATGGTTTGTCGATCGGGCCTGCCATACCTACGTCCCCAAACCTAAGCTGAGTTTGTGTTTTCAGACTTCTGTCCTCAAATTCTTGGGCCACACACCCTCCAGGCTGGGCGCCTGGAGCCACACATTAGGACTGTGCCTACCAATCCATGGGAATTCTGCCCATTCCATGGTCCAAAATCGTACAAATTAGGAGAAACCTCCAAAGTCCCTGAGGCCATCCCAATAGTGTAGGTCGCCCGGAACAAACAAGGGCTGTCTGACACCAGCTGATAATCGACCTCCATTCATACCATAGATGGATGTCCCCAGAGAAGAAGATTGAACCAGACAGGACCCTAGGCCATAATAGGATCCATTGCTTTGGGTTACAGGCATGTGTCCTCAAAAGCCTGATTCCAATACGAGCATAGGGGTTTTCCTGAGGCACCCATCAGAACTCATCTCGTCTCCACAAGGAAACCTGTGCATGGGAGCCATGTCCAAAGCTTAGGAGAGTACTTCAGGGTCCCGGTGCCACCGCCCCATTCCAAGGCCCTCATGGACACATTAGGACCCATCCTCAGGAAAGTCCATTTCAACTCAGCCACCCCGGTTGCTCCGGTAGAGCCATCAGATCAAAACTGTCTTGTTGCTAGGAGACAATTGGAATGCGAGGCGGGCTTTCCAGGCATCCATCCGTGAATGGTGCTCTAGAGTAATTCCATATGGGATGTCCTGGAGCTGTCCAACAGGTCTCAATTGTCCCGCAGAAGGAATCCTTGAAGGGGGCATCCCACAACTCCCAACGTGGGAAAATCTCAATGGCCTCGAGATTCCGCTCCCTTCATGAAGCGGCCGTCATGCTCAGAAACTCCAACCTGAGCCAACGTCTGATCCTCGCCCTGACTTCAGAAGCATGATATATTGGTTCAGATCTGCAGGGGGTACCTGCTGTGCCTTTGCCCAGAAACCCAAGTCTAGCTTGTCTTCTCACACTTCCGTCCTCACACTCCTGGCCCCGAAGTCCTAAAATTTGGCAATTCCGGGCCCACAATGCAGCACTCTGCCGGCCCTCTAGAAAAAAAAAAAATATTGCCTCATGAGCTACCCAGGCACCTTAAATGAGGATAAACCTACACAGCACTCGACCTTACCCAAATTATATAGTCTAACCTGGGCACTAATGCACTGTCGAACACAACCTGAGCCTGGATCTCCTGACCAACACCCAGAAAGCTGGCCGCACACGGAGCACATAAAACCCGCCATGGCCTTAGGTCATCATCTCTTCCCTACCTCAGTTTTCAGGCTTCAGAACCGAGACCTTATCTCCAATCACGGCCCAGGGGTGAATGTGATGCAGAAATCAGTACTCCTCCTTACACATGGCAAGAACCCTTGTGGTTGGCACGTTGTCCAACGTTCAGTGTAGGAGAAACCAGCATTCACCCTGAGGCCCTGCCCATTCTTGAGTGAGACGAGGGCATACACACGCATTGTGACCCTCAGCATGAGTGCTGTCCTCTAGTAAGTCCTCTCAGTGGCTGGATCATTAGATGTCATAATGGGCTTGAAATGTCCCTAGGCCCCAATTTTTAACCAGATTTCTGATTGTCCAGTCGCCCCTCCCTAGGGCTTTACTCTGGAATCCCTCATTTAGTGGGACACCTGAGGTTAAAAAAGAAAACAACAACAACAACAACAAAAAAAAAAACGGACTTCTTCCAGCCCACAGAATGACCCCAAACTCTTTGGACGGGGCCAAACCACCAGAGAGTAAGACTCGTCCATTTCCCATGAAGTCACCCAGAAATTCCACGACCATGAGTGACACGATATCCAGAGACAAAAACTTGAGCAGGAGCCTCACACTCGCCCTTCTTTCAAATCCCGAAGAGTTCTCCTCATGGTGTGTAGATCAGTCCTGCCATACCTATGACCCGAAACATAAGCCGAGTTTGTGTTTTCAGACAACTGTCCAAACAGCCCTGGCCTACACAACCTACAGGCTCAGAACCCTGGAGCCAAACCTGAGGACTGTACTTGCTCTCTCCAAGGGAATTGTGTGTGCCCATTCCAATGGCCACAACCCTTCTAATAGGATAAACCTCCAAAGTCCCTGATCCATCTCAATTGTGGTGGCTTCCCAGGTAAAACAGGGGCAATCTGAGCCCAAATGAGCACCTACCTGCACTCAGACCCATAGACAGATGTCCCCAGAGGTAAAAAGGAAAGAACAGGCCCCTAGGCACTAATCAGATCCATTGCTTTGGTTTCCAGGCATCTCTCCTCAGAGGCCTGGATTTCAAAAGCAGCATATAGCTGTTTCATGACTCACCCATCAGAAAACATCTCATCTATACATGGGAAACTTGCACGTTGGAGCTGTGTCAAAGCCTCTGTTTAGGAGAACCATTTAGGGCACCAGTGCCACCGCTTCATTCCAAGGTCTCCATAGACACAAAAGCACATTAGGACCCATCCTTAGGGGTGTCCATTTCAACTCAGCGTCCTCGGTTGCTCCCCACAGATCCAGGAGATCTAACCTGTCTTGTTGCTAGGAGACAATTGGAATGCGAGGTGGGCTACGCAGCCATCCATCCTTAGAACCCTGCTCAGAATCATTGGCCTGGAGCCAAGCAACAGGTCTCAATTGACCTGCAGAAGACTCTCTGCTGTTTTGAACTTCTCACAACTCCCATAGTGGGAAAACCCCCATGGCTCGTGATGCCCCCCCCCATTCATGAAGGGGCCATCAGGGACAGAAACTCCAACCTGAGCGATCGTCTGATCCTCGCCCTGACTTCAGATGCACGAGATCTCGATTCAGGTCTGTAGATTGTGCCTGCCATGGCCTCACCCAGAAACCTAAGCCTAGCTTGTGTTCTCAGACTTTTGTCGTCAGACTACTGGCCCACAAGCCCACCAGTTTGGCAATCCAGAACTACAATGCAGCACTTGCCGGCCCTCCAGAAGAAAAACATTGTCCTCTGGGGCTACCCAGTAACCCCAAATGAGGATCAACCTGCACCGACCTTGGCTGTACCCCAAATACATAGGCTGACCAGGGCACTAATGCCCTTTCTGACACAGCCTGAGCCTGGACCTTCTGGCCCCTCCCAGACAGCTGGCCGCACACTGAGCACATCCAGCCGCCATGCCCTTAGGTCGTCATCTCTTCCCAACCTCGGTTTTCAGGTTTCAGAACCTAGACCTTATCTCCAATCACTGCCCAAGGTTGAAGGTGATGCAGAAATCAGAACTCCTTCACCATGGCAAGAAACCTTGTGGTTGGCATGTTGTCCAACATTCAGTGTCGTTGAAACCAGTGTGGCCCATGAGTCCCCGCCCATGCTCACGGGCCACATTGGTCACAAACACACATTGTGACCCTCAGGCTGAGCCCAGTCCTCAAGTAAGGCCACTCAGTGGCTGGATGAAGAGATAGCATATTGGGCTTGCCATGCCCCTAGGCCCCAATTTTTAACCATAGTTCGGGTTGTCCCTTCAGTCTTCCCCACGGCTTTGCTTTGGAATTCCTCTTTTGGTGGGACACCTGAGGTAACAAACCTGAAATGAGTCCTCCCATCCCACAGATTGACGAAAAGCAATTGGGAATCGGGCCAAATCCTCAGAGAGGAAGATTCGTCCATGGCCCATGAGGCCTCCCCGACATTCCACGGCCATCGCTGATACAAAATCCAGAGACAAAAGCCTGAGCAAGCGCCTCAGACTCGCACTTTCTTCATATCCTGAAGAGTTCTTCTCATGGTTTGTCGATCGGGCCTGCCATACCTACGTCCCCAAACCTAAGCTGAGTTTGTGTTTTCAGACTTCTGTCCTCAAATTCTTGGGCCACACACCCTCCAGGCTGGGCGCCTGGAGCCACACATTAGGACTGTGCCTACCAATCCATGGGAATTCTGCCCATTCCATGGTCCAAAATCGTACAAATTAGGAGAAACCTCCAAAGTCCCTGAGGCCATCCCAATAGTGTAGGTCGCCCGGAACAAACAAGGGCTGTCTGACACCAGCTGATAATCGACCTCCATTCATACCATAGATGGATGTCCCCAGAGAAGAAGATTGAACCAGACAGGACCCTAGGCCATAATAGGATCCATTGCTTTGGGTTACAGGCATGTGTCCTCAAAAGCCTGATTCCAATACGAGCATAGGGGTTTTCCTGAGGCACCCATCAGAACTCATCTCGTCTCCACAAGGAAACCTGTGCATGGGAGCCATGTCCAAAGCTTAGGAGAGTACTTCAGGGTCCCGGTGCCACCGCCCCATTCCAAGGCCCTCATGGACACATTAGGACCCATCCTCAGGAAAGTCCATTTCAACTCAGCCACCCCGGTTGCTCCGGTAGAGCCATCAGATCAAAACTGTCTTGTTGCTAGGAGACAATTGGAATGCGAGGCGGGCTTTCCAGGCATCCATCCGTGAATGGTGCTCTAGAGTAATTCCATATGGGATGTCCTGGAGCTGTCCAACAGGTCTCAATTGTCCCGCAGAAGGAATCCTTGAAGGGGGCATCCCACAACTCCCAACGTGGGAAAATCTCAATGGCCTCGAGATTCCGCTCCCTTCATGAAGCGGCCGTCATGCTCAGAAACTCCAACCTGAGCCAACGTCTGATCCTCGCCCTGACTTCAGAAGCATGATATATTGGTTCAGATCTGCAGGGGGTACCTGCTGTGCCTTTGCCCAGAAACCCAAGTCTAGCTTGTCTTCTCACACTTCCGTCCTCACACTCCTGGCCCCGAAGTCCTAAAATTTGGCAATTCCGGGCCCACAATGCAGCACTCTGCCGGCCCTCTAGAAAAAAAAAAAATATTGCCTCATGAGCTACCCAGGCACCTTAAATGAGGATAAACCTACACAGCACTCGACCTTACCCAAATTATATAGTCTAACCTGGGCACTAATGCACTGTCGAACACAACCTGAGCCTGGATCTCCTGACCAACACCCAGAAAGCTGGCCGCACACGGAGCACATAAAACCCGCCATGGCCTTAGGTCATCATCTCTTCCCTACCTCAGTTTTCAGGCTTCAGAACCGAGACCTTATCTCCAATCACGGCCCAGGGGTGAATGTGATGCAGAAATCAGTACTCCTCCTTACACATGGCAAGAACCCTTGTGGTTGGCACGTTGTCCAACGTTCAGTGTAGGAGAAACCAGCATTCACCCTGAGGCCCTGCCCATTCTTGAGTGAGACGAGGGCATACACACGCATTGTGACCCTCAGCATGAGTGCTGTCCTCTAGTAAGTCCTCTCAGTGGCTGGATCATTAGATGTCATAATGGGCTTGAAATGTCCCTAGGCCCCAATTTTTAACCAGATTTCTGATTGTCCAGTCGCCCCTCCCTAGGGCTTTACTCTGGAATCCCTCATTTAGTGGGACACCTGAGGTTAAAAAAGAAAACAACAACAACAACAACAAAAAAAAAAACGGACTTCTTCCAGCCCACAGAATGACCCCAAACTCTTTGGACGGGGCCAAACCACCAGAGAGTAAGACTCGTCCATTTCCCATGAAGTCACCCAGAAATTCCACGACCATGAGTGACACGATATCCAGAGACAAAAACTTGAGCAGGAGCCTCACACTCGCCCTTCTTTCAAATCCCGAAGAGTTCTCCTCATGGTCTGTAGATCAGTCCTGCCATACCTATGACCCGAAACATAAGCCGAGTTTGTGTTTTCAGACAACTGTCCAAACAGCCCTGGCCTACACAACCTACAGGCTCAGAACCCTGGAGCCAAACCTGAGGACTGTACTTGCTCTCTCCAAGGGAATTGTGTGTGCCCATTCCAATGGCCACAACCCTTCTAATAGGATAAACCTCCAAAGTCCCTGATCCATCTCAATTGTGGTGGCTTCCCAGGTAAAACAGGGGCAATCTGAGCCCAAATGAGCACCTACCTGCACTCAGACCCATAGACAGATGTCCCCAGAGGTAAAAAGGAAAGAACAGGCCCCTAGGCACTAATCAGATCCATTGCTTTGGTTTCCAGGCATCTCTCCTCAGAGGCCTGGATTTCAAAAGCAGCATATAGCTGTTTCATGACTCACCCATCAGAAAACATCTCATCTATACATGGGAAACTTGCACGTTGGAGCTGTGTCAAAGCCTCTGTTTAGGAGAACCATTTAGGGCACCAGTGCCACCGCTTCATTCCAAGGTCTCCATAGACACAAAAGCACATTAGGACCCATCCTTAGGGGTGTCCATTTCAACTCAGCGTCCTCGGTTGCTCCCCACAGATCCAGGAGATCTAACCTGTCTTGTTGCTAGGAGACAATTGGAATGCGAGGTGGGCTACGCAGCCATCCATCCTTAGAACCCTGCTCAGAATCATTGGCCTGGAGCCAAGCAACAGGTCTCAATTGACCTGCAGAAGACTCTCTGCTGTTTTGAACTTCTCACAACTCCCATAGTGGGAAAACCCCCATGGCCTCGTGATGCCCCCCCCCATTCATGAAGGGGCCATCAGGGACAGAAACTCCAACCTGAGCGATCGTCTGATCCTCGCCCTGACTTCAGATGCACGAGATCTCGATTCAGGTCTGTAGATTGTGCCTGCCATGGCCTCACCCAGAAACCTAAGCCTAGCTTGTGTTCTCAGATTTTGGCGTCAAACTACTGGCCCACAAGGCCTCCAGTTTGGCAATCCAGAACTACAATGCAGCACTCTGCCGGCCCTCCAGAAGAAAAACATTGTCCTCTGGGGCTACCCAGTAACCCCAAATGAGGATCAACCTGCACCGACCTTGGCTGTACCCCAAATACATAGGCTGACCAGGGCACTAATGCCCTTTCTGACACAGCCTGAGCCTGGACCTTCTGGCCCCTCCCAGACAGCTGGCCGCACACTGAGCACATCCAGCCGCCATGCCCTTAGGTCGTCATCTCTTCCCAACCTCGGTTTTCAGGTTTCAGAACCTAGACCTTATCTCCAATCACTGCCCAAGGTTGAAGGTGATGCAGAAATCAGAACTCCTTCACCATGGCAAGAAACCTTGTGGTTGGCATGTTGTCCAAGATTCAGTGTCGTTGAAACCAGTGTGGCCCATGAGTCCCCGCCCATGCTCACGGGCCACATTGGTCACAAACACACATTGTGACCCTCAGGCTGAGCCCAGTCCTCAAGTAAGGCCACTCAGTGGCTGGATGAAGAGATAGCATATTGGGCTTGCCATGCCCCTAGGCCCCAATTTTTAACCATAGTTCGGGTTGTCCCTTCAGTCTTCCCCACGGCTTTGCTTTGGAATTCCTCTTTTGGTGGGACACCTGAGGTAACAAACCTGAAATGAGTCCTCCCATCCCACAGATTGACGAAAAGCAATTGGGAATCGGGCCAAATCCTCAGAGAGGAAGATTCGTCCATGGCCCATGAGGCCTCCCCGACATTCCACGGCCATCGCTGATACAAAATCCAGAGACAAAAGCCTGAGCAAGCGCCTCAGACTCGCACTTTCTTCATATCCTGAAGAGTTCTTCTCATGGTTTGTCGATCGGGCCTGCCATACCTACGTCCCCAAACCTAAGCTGAGTTTGTGTTTTCAGACTTCTGTCCTCAAATTCTTGGGCCACACACCCTCCAGGCTGGGCGCCTGGAGCCACACATTAGGACTGTGCCTACCAATCCATGGGAATTCTGCCCATTCCATGGTCCAAAATCGTACAAATTAGGAGAAACCTCCAAAGTCCCTGAGGCCATCCCAATAGTGTAGGTCGCCCGGAACAAACAAGGGCTGTCTGACACCAGCTGATAATCGACCTCCATTCATACCATAGATGGATGTCCCCAGAGAAGAAGATTGAACCAGACAGGACCCTAGGCCATAATAGGATCCATTGCTTTGGGTTACAGGCATGTGTCCTCAAAAGCCTGATTCCAATACGAGCATAGGGGTTTTCCTGAGGCACCCATCAGAACTCATCTCGTCTCCACAAGGAAACCTGTGCATGGGAGCCATGTCCAAAGCTTAGGAGAGTACTTCAGGGTCCCGGTGCCACCGCCCCATTCCAAGGCCCTCATGGACACATTAGGACCCATCCTCAGGAAAGTCCATTTCAACTCAGACACCCCGGTTGCTCCGGTAGAGCCATCAGATCAAAACTGTCTTGTTGCTAGGAGACAATTGGAATGCGAGGCGGGCTTTCCAGGCATCCATCCGTGAATGGTGCTCTAGAGTAATTCCATATGGGATGTCCTGGAGCTGTCCAACAGGTCTCAATTGTCCCGCAGAAGGAATCCTTGAAGGGGGCATCCCACAACTCCCAACGTGGGAAAATCTCAATGGCCTCGAGATTCCGCTCCCTTCATGAAGCGGCCGTCATGCTCAGAAACTCCAACCTGAGCCAACGTCTGATCCTCGCCCTGACTTCAGAAGCATGATATATTGGTTCAGATCTGCATGGGGTACCTGCTGTGCCTTTGCCCAGAAACCCAAGTCTAGCTTGTCTTCTCACACTTCCGTCCTCACACTCCTGGCCCCGAAGTCCTAAAATTTGGCAATTCCGGGCCCACAATGCAGCACTCTGCCGGCCCTCTAGAAAAAAAAAAAATATTGCCTCATGAGCTACCCAGGCACCTTAAATGAGGATAAACCTACACAGCACTCGACCTTACCCAAATTATATAGTCTAACCTGGGCACTAATGCACTGTCGAACACAACCTGAGCCTGGATCTCCTGACCAACACCCAGAAAGCTGGCCGCACACGGAGCACATAAAACCCGCCATGGCCTTAGGTCATCATCTCTTCCCTACCTCAGTTTTCAGGCTTCAGAACCGAGACCTTATCTCCAATCACGGCCCAGGGGTGAATGTAATGCAGAAATCAGTACTCCTCCTTACACATGGCAAGAACCCTTGTGGTTGGCACGTTGTCCAACGTTCAGTGTAGGAGAAACCAGCATTCACCCTGAGGCCCTGCCCATTCTTGAGTGAGACGAGGGCATACACACGCATTGTGACCCTCAGCATGAGTGCTGTCCTCTAGTAAGTCCTCTCAGTGGCTGGATCATTAGATGTCATAATGGGCTTGAAATGTCCCTAGGCCCCAATTTTTAACCAGATTTCTGATTGTCCAGTCGCCCCTCCCTAGGGCTTTACTCTGGAATCCCTCATTTAGTGGGACACCTGAGGTTAAAAAAGAAAACAACAACAACAACAAAAAAAAAAAAAACGGACTTCTTCCAGCCCACAGAATGACCCCAAACTCTTTGGACGGGGCCAAACCACCAGAGAGTAAGACTCGTCCATTTCCCATGAAGTCACCCAGAAATTCCACGACCATGAGTGACACGATATCCAGAGACAAAAACTTGAGCAGAAGCCTCACACTCGCCCTTCTTTCAAATCCCGAAGAGTTCTCCTCATGGTCTGTAGATCAGTCCTGCCATACCTATGACCCGAAACATAAGCCGAGTTTGTGTTTTCAGACAACTGTCCAAACAGCCCTGGCCTACACAACCTACAGGCTCAGAACCCTGGAGCCAAACCTGAGGACTGTACTTGCTCTCTCCAAGGGAATTGTGTGTGCCCATTCCAATGGCCACAACCCTTCTAATAGGATAAACCTCCAAAGTCCCTGATCCATCTCAATTGTGGTGGCTTCCCAGGTAAAACAGGGGCAATCTGAGCCCAAATGAGCACCTACCTGCACTCAGACCCATAGACAGATGTCCCCAGAGGTAAAAAGGAAAGAACAGGCCCCTAGGCACTAATCAGATCCATTGCTTTGGTTTCCAGGCATCTCTCCTCAGAGGCCTGGATTTCAAAAGCAGCATATAGCTGTTTCATGACTCACCCATCAGAAAACATCTCATCTATACATGGGAAACTTGCACGTTGGAGCTGTGTCAAAGCCTCTGTTTAGGAGAACCATTTAGGGCACCAGTGCCACCGCTTCATTCCAAGGTCTCCATAGACACAAAAGCACATTAGGACCCATCCTTAGGGGTGTCCATTTCAACTCAGCGTCCTCGGTTGCTCCCCACAGATCCAGGAGATCTAACCTGTCTTGTTGCTAGGAGACAATTGGAATGCGAGGTGGGCTACGCAGCCATCCATCCTTAGAACCCTGCTCAGAATCATTGGCCTGGAGCCAAGCAACAGGTCTCAATTGACCTGCAGAAGACTCTCTGCTGTTTTGAACTTCTCACAACTCCCATAGTGGGAAAACCCCCATGGCCTCGTGATGCCCCCCCCCATTCATGAAGGGGCCATCAGGGACAGAAACTCCAACCTGAGCGATCGTCTGATCCTCGCCCTGACTTCAGATGCACGAGATCTCGATTCAGGTCTGTAGATTGTGCCTGCCATGGCCTCACCCAGAAACCTAAGCCTAGCTTGTGTTCTCAGACTTTTGTCGTCAGACTACTGGCCCACAAGCCCACCAGTTTGGCAATCCAGAACTACAATGCAGCACTTGCCGGCCCTCCAGAAGAAAAACATTGTCCTCTGGGGCTACCCAGTAACCCCAAATGAGGATCAACCTGCACCGACCTTGGCTGTACCCCAAATACATAGGCTGACCAGGGCACTAATGCCCTTTCTGACACAGCCTGAGCCTGGACCTTCTGGCCCCTCCCAGACAGCTGGCCGCACACTGAGCACATCCAGCCGCCATGCCCTTAGGTCGTCATCTCTTCCCAACCTCGGTTTTCAGGTTTCAGAACCTAGACCTTATCTCCAATCACTGCCCAAGGTTGAAGGTGATGCAGAAATCAGAACTCCTTCACCATGGCAAGAAACCTTGTGGTTGGCATGTTGTCCAACATTCAGTGTCGTTGAAACCAGTGTGGCCCATGAGTCCCCGCCCATGCTCACGGGCCACATTGGTCACAAACACACATTGTGACCCTCAGGCTGAGCCCAGTCCTCAAGTAAGGCCACTCAGTGGCTGGATGAAGAGATAGCATATTGGGCTTGCCATGCCCCTAGCCCCAATTTTTAACCATAGTTCGGGTTGTCCCTTCAGTCTTCCCCACGGCTTTGCTTTGGAATTCCTCTTTTGGTGGGACACCTGAGGTAACACACCTGAAATGAGTCCTCCCATCCCACAGATTGACGAAAAGCAATTGGGAATCGGGCCAAATCCTCAGAGAGGAAGATTCGTCCATGGCCCATGAGGCCTCCCCGACATTCCACGGCCATCGCTGATACAAAATCCAGAGACAAAAGCCTGAGCAAGCGACTCAGACTCGCACTTTCTTCATATCCTGAACAATTCTTCTCGTGGTTTGTAGATCGGTCCTGGGATACCTACGTCCCCAAACCTAAGCTGAGTTTGTTTTCAGACAACTGTCCAAACAGCCCTGGCCTACACAACCTACAGGCTCAGGCCCCTGGAGCCGAACCTGAGGACTGTACTTGCCCTCTCCAAGGGAATTGTTTGTGCCCATTCCAATGGCCACAACCCTTCTAATAGGATAAACCTCCAAAGTCCCTGATCCATCTCAATAGTGGTGGCTTCCCAGGAAAAACAGGGGCAATCTGAGCACTACAGAGCACCTACCTGCACTCAGACCCATAGAGAGATATCCCCAGAGGTAAAAAGGAAAGAACAGGCCCCTAGGCACTAATCAGATCCATTGCTTTCGTTTCCAGGCATCTCTCCTCAGAGGCCTGGAATTCAAAAGCAGCATATAGCTGTTTCTTGACTCACCCAACAGAAAACATCTCATCTACACATGGGATACTTGCACGTTGGAGCTGTGTCAAAGCCTCTGTTTAGTAGAACTCTTTAGGGCCCAGGTGCCACCGCTTCATTCCAAGGTCTCCATAGACACAAAAGCACATTAGGACCCATGCCCAGGGGTGTCCATTTCAATGCAGCGTCCTCGGTTGCTCCCCACAGATCCAGGAGATCTAACCTGTCTTGTTGCTAAGAGACAATTGGAATGCGAGGTGGGCTACCCAGCCATCCATCCTTAGAACCCTGCTCAGAATCATTGGCCTGGAGCCAAACTACTGGTCTCAATTGTCCTGCAGAAGACTCTCTGCAGTTTGGAGCTTCTCACAACTCCCATCGTGGGAAAACGCCCATGGCCTCGTGATCCCCCCCAATCATGAATGAAGGGGCCATCAGGGACAGAAACTACAACCTGAGCGATCGTCTGATCCTCGCCCTGACTTCAGATGCATGAGATCTCGATTCAGGTCTGTAGATTGTGCCTGCCATGGCCTCACCCAGAAACCTAAGCCTAGCTTGTGTTCTCAAACTTTTGTCGTCAGACTACTGGCCCACAAGCCCTCCAGTTTGGCAATCCAGAACTACAATGCAGCACTCTGCCGGCCCTCCAGAAGAAAAACATTGTCCTCTGGGGCTACCCAGTAACCCCAAATGAGGATCAACCTGCACCGACCTTGGCTGTACCCCAAACACATAGGCTGACCAGGGCACTAATGCCCTTTCTGACACAGCCTGAGCCTGGACTCCCTGGCCCGTCCCAGACAGCTGGCCGCACACTGAGCACATCGAGCCGCCATGGCCTTAGGTCATCATCTCTTCCCAACCTCGGTTTTCAGGCTTTAGATTCTAGACCTTACCTCCAATCACTGCCCAGGGTTGAACGGGATGCAGAAATCAGAACTCCTTCCCCATGGCAAGATACCTTGTGTTTGGCATGTTGTCCAACTTTCAGTGTAGTTGAATCCAGTGTTGCCCATGAGGCCCCGCCATGCTCGGAGGCTACATTGGTCACAAACACACATTGTGACCCTCAGCCTGACCAAAGTCCTCAAGTAAGGCCTCTCAGTGGCTGGATGAAGAGATAGCATATTGGGCTTGCCATGCCCCTAGTCCCCAATTTTGAATCATAGTTCTGGTGGTCCCTTCAGTCTTCCCCACGGCTTTGCTTTGGAATTCCTCTTTTCGTGGGACACCTGAGGTAACAAAACTGAAAGGAGTCCTCCCATCCCACAGTTTGACGAAAAAAAATTGGGAATCGGGCGAAATCCTCATAGAGGTAGATTCGTCCATGGCCCATGAAGCATCCCCGACATTCTACGGCCATTGCTGATACAAATTCCAGAGACAAATGCCTGAGCAAGCGCCTCAGACTCGCTCTATATTCAAATCTTCATGAGTTCTTCTCATTGTTTGTATATTGGGCCTGCCATACCGACGTCCCCAAAAAAAGCTGAGTTTGTGTATCGGAATCACAATCAGAACTCTGCCTTCCACATGGCTGTAATGCTTGTTCTTCACATGGAGTCAACCTTCACGTGGGGAACCCTTCATGGCCCCTGATGCCACGCCAAAACATGAGTGCTGCTTGGGCACAAATTCACACTGTGACCCTAGCATGAGCCCCATGTCAAAGAAAGGCCTGTCAGGTTCTTAACAAAGATCCTGCATATAGTCCCTGCCATGCCCATAGGCACTCAAAACTAACTAGATGGTGTGTATTCCAGTTGAAGGAACCCACTGCTGTGCTCTAGAGTCCCTCTCCTGGGGGGTCCTTTCTGGCAGAAAACAGTACTCTTCACTTCCCACAGAATGAACCCAAACACATGGGAGCTTGGACAATCCCCCGAGAGGAAGGCTCTTCCTCGGCCCCTGAGGCAACCCCTACCCTGACTGGACACTGTGAAGGCAACACCCAGAGACAAAAGCCTGAGCAGCTACCTCCACGAAGGCATGCACACAGATGTCAACAGAGATAGAAGGTTGAGCCGGACAGGCCCTTAGGCCATAATCTCAACTCTTGCTTTGGGTTCCAGGTGTTACTCCTCAGAAACTTTGGTTCGAAGAACAGGATATGGGGCTTTCCTGAGGCACTGAACAGAACTCCTCTCGTCTCCACATGGGGAGCTTTCTTACTGGGGATGTATCAAACCCTTCAGGTAGTGCCCAAGCAGCACTTGAGTGCTGATTGGGAACAAATTCACACTGTGACCCTAGCATGAGCCCCATGTCAAAGAAAGGCCTGTCAGGGCCTGGACAAAGAGCCCGCATATGGGGCTTGCCAAGCCCCTATGCACCCAATCCTCACCAGGGTTTGAGATTTCAGTCACCCCGCCCGTACCTGGGCCTCTGTTCAGGAATCCCTTTCTTGGAGAGACACATGAGCCAGACAACACGACTCCACCCTTCACACAAAATGACCCCAGTCTTGGAAGATGGGACAAATCCCCAGAGAGGGATACTCGTCCACAGTCCCTGAGGCCACCCCTCAAATTCACGGCTATCCCGGACACAGCATCCAGAGACAAAAGCCTGAAGGAACGCCTCCCACTCGCCCTTGTTTCAGAGGCCCAGGAGTTCCCTCTCGGGCTGTACATCCGGCCTGCCATACACTAGGCACCACTCATAAGCTGAGTTTGTGTTTTCAGACTTCTGTGCCCACAGCCTGGACCCACACACCTCCAGGCTAGGGCCTCTGGAGCCACAGCGAAAGTTTGTGCCTGCCCTATCCAAGGAAAGTGTGCCCAATCCATTGACCACAGCCCTACAGGTTAGGGAAAAGCTCCAAGGCCCCTGAGGACATCAATAGTGTAGGCCACCCTGGACTAAGAGGTGCTCTCTGACACCAGCAGAGCAACTATCTTCATTTAGACTCTCAGAAATTGTCCCCAGAGGCAGAAGGTTGAAATGGACAGACCCCCAGGCCCTAATATGAACCTTAGCTTTGTACCATGTGTCCGTTCTCAGAGGACTGTTTTCGTAGACCAGCACATGGGGCTTTTCTGAGGCACCAAACCAAGGATCTCTCGTCTCCACATGGGCAGCTTTCTTACTGGGGATGTATCAAACCCTTCAGGTAGGAGAGTTCCGCAGGGCCACTGAACAACCAGCACATTCCAAGGTCTCCATGGACCCAAACGCACATTATGACGCATCCTCAGGAGAGGACATTTCAACTCAGCCCCCTGGGTCGCGTGTTCCAGAGGCCCCAGATCAAACATATCTTATCGCTAATGGCCAATTGGAATGCGATGCATGTTGTACAGGGATCCATCCTTCGAACCCTGCTCTCCAGTCCTTCCGTATGGTATGTCCTGGAGCCATGCAACAGGACTCGAATGTCCCGCAGAAGGAAACCTTGTGGTTTGGGGCAACCTCCAAACTCAGCGTGGGAAAAATTCCTTGGCCTCATGAGGCCCCCGCTTCATGAAGGTGCCATCATGGACACATACTCCAGCCTCAGCCAACGTCTGATCCTCAGCCTGACTTCAGATGCAGGAGATTTTGATTCAGCCTCTGCAGAATGGGCCTGCTCTGCCCTTGGCTCCAATCCTCACCCTAGCTTGTGTTTTCAGACTTCCGTCCTCTCAATCCAGGCCCACAAGCCCTCCCTACTGGGAATTCTGGGGCCACAATGAAGCACTCTGCCTGCCTCCCAGGAGAAAATCATTGTCTATGGTGCTGCCCAGAAACCCCAAATGAGGATCAAACTGCTTGGCCCTCGGCAACACCCCAATTGCATAGGCTACCTTAAACACTGATGCTCTGAGGCAAATAGCCTGAGCCCAGATCATCCAACAGACACCGACACAGCTGGCTGCACACCCAGCACATTGGACCCGCCACTGCCTTAGGCCACCATCTATTCCCAACCTGGGTTTTCAGTCATCGGAACCTAGACCTTATCTCCAATCCCTGCACAGGGGGGACCCCCTCTGATGCACACAAGTCAGAACCCCTCCTACCCCATGGCAAGAAACCTTGCTGCTGGCAGTGAGTCAAACCTTCAGTGTTGGAGAAAACGGCATGACCCATGAGGCCACGCACATGCGTGAGGGCCGCCTTGGGCACAAACACACATTGTGACCCTCAGCGTGAGTACCTTATTCAAGTAACGCCTCTCAGTGACTGGACCAAGAGCCCTCATATGTGGTTTGCCATGCCCATAGGCACCCAGGACTAAATAGATGGTGTGTATTCCAGTTGAGGGAACCCACTGCTGTGCTCTAGAGTCCCTCTCCTGGGGGGTCCCCTGTGGCAGAAAACAGTACTCTTCATTCCCACAGAATGAACACAAACACTTGGGAGCTTGGACAATCCCCCGAGAGGAAGGCTCTTCCTCGGCCTCTGAGACAACCCCTACCCTGACCGGACACTGTAAATCCTGAGTGACTGCCTCCCACTTGCCCTACTTTGATATGCAGAGGATCTCCCCTCACGGACTGGAGATCAGTCCTGCCATTACCTTGGCCACTAGCTGAGCCAAGTTTGCTTTTTCAGACATCTGTCCCCACAGCCCTGGCAAACACAGCCTCTAGGCTGGGTCCTCTGGAGCCATACCACAGGACCGTGCATGCTCTCTTCTGGGAAACTGTATCCATTCCTTTGGCCACACACCTCCAGAATATGAGAAACCTCAAGGCCCCCGAGGACATCCCACTACTGGGAGGCTCCCTGGACACACAGGGGCATTCGGACACAAGCTGAGCAGCTACCTCCACGAAGGCATGCCCACAGATGTCAACAGAGATAGAAGGTTGAGCCGGACAGGCCCTTAGGCCGTAATCTCAACTCTTGCTTTGGGTTCCAGGTGTTACTCCTCAGAGGCTTTGGTTCGAAGAACAGGATATGGGGCTTTCCTGAGGCACTGAACAGAACTCCTCTCCTCTCCACATGGGAAGCTTCCCTGTTGGAGATGTGTCAAACACCTCAGTTTGGAGAACCCTGCAGAGTCCCTGAGCCACCTCCACATTCCAAGGTCTCCCAGGCCACCAAGCCACAGTAGGACTCATCTTCAGGAGAGTCCATTTCAACTCTCCCCACTGGGTAGCTCACCCAGGAGCCTGCAGATTGAGCCTGCCTTGTCCTGCCTAAAGAGTGGGAATATGAGGTGGCGTTCCCAGGCATCCATGCTTAGACACCTGCTCTCGAGTCTTTCCTTATGGGGCCTCCTGGAACCATCCAGTAGGACTCGACTGTCGTGCAGAAGGAAAGCTTGAGGTTTGGAGTAGTTCACAAATCCCATCGTAGGCAAACCTCCCTGGCTTCATGAAGCCCCCACACCCTTCAAGAAGAGGCCATGCTGGACAAAAACTCTAGCCTGAGGCACGTCTCATAGTTGACATGACCTCAGTGCAGGAGATCTCGTTTCAGCCTCTGCAGAGTGGCCCTGCCATGCCCTCGGTCCCAAACCTCATGCTAGCTTTTGTTTTCAGACTTCCTTCCTCACACTCCTGGCAAACAAGCCCTACGGACTAGGAACTCCAGAACCACAACCCAGCCCAGTGTCTGCCCAACAGAAGAAAAACGCTTCCCTATGGGGCTCTCCAGAAAACCCAGATGATGATCAACCTGCTCGGGCCTCGACGGTCCCCGAAGTGGATATGCTGCTCTCGGCACTCATGCTCTGTCTGACACAGCCTGAAGCCAGACGTCCAGACAGACAAAGAGACAGCTGGCCGCACACCCAGCACTTCGGACACGCCATGGTCTTATGCCGTTACCTCTTCCTAACCTTGGTTTTCAGATATCTGAACCTAGACATTATATCAATTCTCCACACAGCTGGGTATCGCAAGCACAAAACAGAACTCCTCCTTCCCCATGGCTGTCAAGCTTGCTCTTGGCATGGAGTCACACCTTCAGGGTGGGAGAAACCTTCATGGCCCCTGAAGCCACGCCCAAACTTGAGTGCTGCTTGGGCACAAATTCACACTGTGACCCTCAGCATGAGCCCCATGTCAAAGAAAGGCCTGTCAGGACCTGGACCAAGAGGCCGCATATGGGGCTTGCCAAGCCCCTATGCACCCAATCCTCACCACGGTTTGAATTTTCCAGTCGCCCCACCTGTACCTGGGCTCTGCTCTGGAATCCCTTTCTTGGAGAGACACATGAGCCAGACAACACGACTCCACCCTTCCCACAAAATGACCCCAAACTCATGAGGCCCCCGCTTCATGAAGGTGCCATCATGGACACATACTCCATCCTCAACCAACTTCTGATTCTCAGCCTGACTTCAGATGCAGGAGATTTTGATTCAGCCTCTGCCGATTGGGCCTGCTCTGCCCTTGGCTCCAATCCTCACCCTAGCTTGTGTTTTCAAACTTCCGTCCTCACACTCCTGGCCCACAATCCCTCCCTACTGGGAATTCTGGGGCCACACTGAAGCACACTGCCTGCCTCCCAGGAGAAAAACATTGTCTATGGTGCTGCCCAGAAACCCCAAATGAGGATCAAACTGCTTGGCCCTCGGCAACACCCCAATTGCATAGGCTACCTTAAACAGTGATGCTCTGTCGCAAATAGCCTGAGCCCAGACCTTCCAACAGGCACCGACACAGCTGGCTGCACACCCAGCACATTGGACCCGCCACTGCCTTAGGCCAGCATCCATTCCCAACCTGGGTTTTCAGTCATCGGAACCTAGACCTTATCTCCAATCCCTGCACAGGGGGAACCTGATGCACAAGTCAGAACCCCTCCTTCCCCATGGCAAGAAATCTTGCTGCTGGCCGTGAGTCAAACCTTCAGTGTAGGAGAAAAGGGCAAACCCTCCGGGCCTCATGAAGCCCCCCATATCCTTCAGGGAGAGGCCATCATGGACAAAAACTCTAGCTTGAAGCACGTCTCATAGTAGATATGACCGCAATGCAGGAGATCTTGATTCAGCCTCTGCAGAGTGGCCTGCCGTGCCCTCGGTCCCAAACCTCACGCTAGCTTGTGTTTTCAGACTTCCTTCCTCACACTCCTGGCAAACAATCCCTCCAGAGTAGGATTTGCAGAACCACAAGCCAGCCCAATTACTGCCCACCGGTAGAAAACGTTTCCTTGTGGGGCTCTCCATAAAACCCAGATGAGGATCATCCTGCTCTTGCCTCGACGGCACTCAGATTTGATAGGCTGCTCTGGGCACTAATGCTCTGCCTTTCACAGCCTGATGCCAGACGTCCAGACAGGCAAGGAGACAGCTGGCCACACACCTAGCACTTCTGACACGCCATGGTCTTATGCCGTTATCTCTTCCTAACCTTGGTTTTCAGATATCTAAACCCAGATATTATATCAATTCCCCACACAGTTGGGCATCTGAATCACAAATCAGAACTCCTTCTTCCCCATGGCTGTAAGGCTTGCTCTTGGCATGGAGTCACACCTTCAGGGTGGGAGAAACCTTCATTTCCCCTGAAACCACGCCCAAACTTGAGTGCTGCCTTGGGCACAAATTCACTCTGTGACCCTCAGCATGAGCCCAATATCAAAGAAAGGCCTGTCAGGGCCTGGACCAAGAGCCCGCATATGAGGCATGCCAAGCCCCTATACACCCAATCCTCACCAGTGTTTGAGTTTTCCTGTCTCCCCCCCATTCCTGGGGCTCTGCTCTGGAATCACTTTCTTGGAGAGACACATGAGCCAGACAACAGGACTCCACCCTTCCCACAAAATGACCCCAAACTCCTGTTAGCTGGGACAAATCCCCAGAGAGGGATACTTGTCCACAGTCACTGAGGCCACCCCCTACAATCTACGGCTATCCTGGACGCATCCAGAGACAAAAGCCTGAAGGAATCTCGCCCTTGATTCACAAGCCAAGGAGCTCACTCTCTATCTGTACATCCGGCCTGCCATACCCTCGGCGCCACTCATAAGCTGAGTTTGTGTTTTCAGACTTCTGTGCCCACAGCCTGGACCCACACAACATCCAGGCTAGGGCATCTGGACCAAACAGCGAAAGATTGTGCCTGCCCTCTCCAAGGAAAGTGTGCCCAATCCATTGACCACAACCCTACAGGTTAGGGAAAAGCTCCAAGGCCCCTGAGGCCATCCTGATAGTGTAGGCTGCCCTGGAATAAAAGGGGCACTCTGACACCAGCTGAGCCATTATCACCACTTAGACTCTCAGACAGTGTCCCCAGAGACAGAAGATTGAAATGGACAGGCCCTTAGGCCCTAATATGAACCTTAGCTTTAGTTTTCATGTGTCTGTCCTCAGAGGACTGGTTTCGTATACCAGCATATTAGGTTTTTCTGAGGCTCCAAACCAAACCTCTCTCGTCTCCACATGGAGTGCTTTCTTACTGGATCTGTATCAAACCCTTCTGGTCGGAGAATTCCGCAGGGCCACAGTACAACCATCACATTCCAAGGTCTCCATGGACAGAAACACACATTATGACACATCCTCAGGAGAGGCCATTTCAACTCAGCCCGCTGTTTAGCTTGCCCCAGAGCCAGCAGATCAAACATATCTTGTCGTTAATGGCCAAAGGGAATGCGAGGCATGCTGTTCAGGGATCCATCCTTTGAACCCTCCTCTTCAGTCCTTCCGTATGGTATGTACTGGAGCCACTCAACAGGACTCGACTGTCTTGCAGAAGGAAACCTGGTGGTTTGTGGCAACCTCCAAACTCAGCGTGGGAAAATTTCGTTGGCCTCATGAGGCACCTGCTTCATGAAGGTGCTATCAAGGGCACAATCCAACCTCAGCCAACGTCTGATCCTCAGCCTGACTTCAGATGCATGAGATATCCTTTCAGCCTTTGCAGATTGTGCCTGCTCCCAACTTCACCCTATCTTTTGTTTTCAGACTCTACCCTAGCACTCCTGGCCCAAAAGCCCTCATGATTGGGAATTCTGGTTCCAGAACGAAGCACTCTGCCTGCCCCCCAAAGAAAAACATTGTCTATGGCATTGCTCAGAAACCCCAAATGAAAATCAACCTGCTCAGCCCTCGGCAACACCCCAATTGCATAGGCTACCCTAAACACTATGCTCTGTCTTACATAGCCTGAGCCCAGACCTTGTGAGAGACATTGAGACAGTTGGCTTCACACCCAGCACATCGAGCCTGCCATGGGTTAGGCCATTTCATCCCTTCCCATTGACCTGGGTGTCTTCCTGGAGGTATATTCTGAGGCTGTGTCAGACTATGCATTTTTTCTGGAGCTTCCTATGGAATTGGGGTGGTATTAGGGGCCTTGCAATTTTCTCTTAATCTGGTGGGTTGGGAAACTGAGACAGGCTGACATTCCTTGGGAGAGCTGGCCCAGTGCTGTTGTGTGTTCCTGGAGGCCCCATCCTGGAGGGCATATGGGTCAGGACTCTGGGTCCAAAGTCTTCAGACACAAACTCGGGTAAGAGTTAAGCTCGAGGTGATGGCAGACCCAATCTGCAGACCCTGAGCGAAGCATCTCCAGATATGAAATTCGGACGGCTGTGAGGCAGGAGCACAGTCTTTTCTGTCTGACTTGTTTATCTATGATGGCCACGAAATGGAGGGGTGGCCTCATGGGTCCATGTGAGATTCTACCTCTCTGGGAATTCTGCTCGGCACCCAAGAGTTTGGTGTATTTCCGGGGGATGGGAGGAGAGCAGTTTTATGAGTCAGGGATCCCGTCCAAACAGCCATTCCAGAGATGGGTCCTGGGTTCTGGAGCCTGGATCACCGCAACAAGGATTAGGATTTGGGCCTAGGGTCCTGCTCTATGTTTTCCTGGTACAGCTCCCGAGTGTTCTTGTTGGAAATGGGTCTCATTCTGAGGGTCACAATGCCTGTTTTTGCCCAGATGCCCATGCTGAGTGGGTGTGACCTCATGGGCTATGCACTTGGCTCCCACTCTGAGGGTTGGACTGCCATCTCAACATTCAGTTTTCCTCCCATGGGGAAGGAGGGGTACTTTTTTATGCTTCAGGTTCCCCCATGGGCAGGAATTTGAGCTAAGTTCTGGGACCGGTGCCTGAATACCCAGTTCACTTTGAGATGAGGTCCTCGGGCCAAGGCAGGACCCACCTGCAGAAAATGAGGCCTGCTTTCTGGGTGGCTGTCAGGAGCTCGGGCTCGAGCTGTGTCAGACAGAACATTCGTGGAGAGTTCGGCCTATGATATTGGGGTGCTTTTGAGAGCTGTGCAACTGGATCCTCATGGGGGATTTTTGCACAGACCCTTTTTTCACTTCTTCTATCTGGTGAGCAGGCAGATGGCTGCATTACGGCTCCAGAATATCCAAGTTGGAGGGTTTGCAGGCGAGGAGTGTGAGGACAGAAGTATGAAAACATAAGCTACGGTTACGCTCAGTGCCGAGCACATGTCTATTCCAATGTACAGCAGTTGTTTCGAGATCTCCAGCACCTGGGCGAGGGGAAGATGTCTGCTCACGCTGGAGTTTGTATCCATGATGGCCAACAAATGGTGGGGAGGCCTCAAGAATTCTTGGAGGTTTTTCCAAGCTGGAGCTTGTGAGCTGCTCCAAATATCAAGGTGTCCTACTAAGGGACAGCAGAAGTCTTCTTACAGGGCTCCAGGGTCCCCCATATGGAAGATTCGATAGCAATGCTCTCTGAATGGAGGCCTGGGAAGCCAATCTCGTGTTACCATTGCAGCTGAGGAACAGGGTAAGCTTGAACCAATGACACTGATTCCAAGTTCCAAGTGATTTTCGTTGATGGAAGTTCTCAGTCTAACAGGTCCCAATGCTGCTTGGTGTCCAGGGAGACCTTAGAATGTGGTGGCGGCTCTCTGACCATTGAGGATTCTCTATCCTTAGGATAAGACCCAGTACCCAGGAGCCAGGTTTCCTTCTTAGGACAGGAGGTGTGCTCTTGTATGGCTCATGGACCACAGGTTGGACCATATGCTTGAATTTCCAGAACAGACCTCTAGGGAGAGAGACCTCAGAACATAAGCTAGGGTTCTGATGAGGTTTTAGGGCCATGGAAGTTTCAATCTTCGGACTACGTGCCATTGGCCTGCATGTCATCCTGGAGGTAGGTGCTGAGGCTGTGTCAGGCTGTGCACTTTTTCCAGAGTGGCCTATGATATTGGGGTGCAGTCAGGGGCCTTGCAGTTTTCTCCTAATCTGGACATTTTGGGAAACTGAGATGGGCAGGGTTTCCTCAGGAGAGCAGGGCCAGTGATGTCATGTGTTTCTCGAGGCCCCATCCTGGAGGTCATGTGTGTCAGGACTTTGGGACCAAAGACTTTAGACACAACCTCGGATAAGAGATAGGAGTGAGGTGTTGGCAGTCCGAATCTGAAGACCCTGAGGGAAGCTCCTCGGGATTTGAAATTCAGGTGGCTGGGAGGGAGGAGCACAGGCTTTTTTGTCTGGATTTTGTGTCTAGGATGGCCACTAAATGGAGGGGTGACCTCATGTGTCCATGGGATATTCTTCCACTCTGGTGATTCTGCTTGGCACCCAAGAGTTTGATTTCTTTCTGGGGAAGAGGAAAAGACTGTATTCCATCTCTGGGATCCTGTCCAAACAGGGATTCCAGAGATGGGTTCTGGGTCCAGACACTGGGAAAACTTAACCAAAGCTTCGATTTGGGATCCTGGTCCAGATCCCAAGGGGGATCTTTGGAAAGGGGTCTCATTCTGAGGGTCACAATGCCTATTTGTGCCCAGCTGCCCATCCTGTGTAGGCATGGTCTCATGGACCATGCACCTGGTTCCCACTCAGGGTTGTACAGCCATCTCAACATTCATTTTTCTGGCCATGGGGAAGGAGGAGCACTCTTTTGTGCTTCCGAGTCCCCTATGGGCAGGAATTTGAGCTAAGTCTGGGACAGGTACCTAAACATCCAGGTTGCTTCAAGATGATGGCCTCGGGCCAAGGTTGGACCCACCTGGAGGATATGGGGTCCACTATCTGGGTGGCTGACAGGAGGTCGGGGATCAGGCGGTGTCAGATAGACAATGTATGCAGAGGTCGGTCTATTATATTGGGGTGCCATTGAGGGCCGTGCAGGAGGATCCTCATGTGGGTTTCTACGAAGACCCATAGGGCACTTCTTTCTGGTGGGCAGGCAGAAAGCTGCACTGTGGCTTCAGAATTCCCAATATGAAGGGCTTGTAGGCGAGGAGTGTGAAGACAGAAGTCTGAAAACACAAGCCACGGATAAGCTCAGTGCCGACCACAGGACCATTCCATTGTGCAGTGGTTGTTTCGAGATTTCCAGCACATGAGTATGGGCGAGGGTCAGATGTCTGCTCACGCTGGGTTTGCATCCATGATGGTCAACGAATTGTGGGGTGGCCTCAAGAATTCTTGGAGATTTTCCCAAGCAGGACCTTGTGAGCTGCTCCAAACAGCAAGGTGTCCTACTGTGGGACAGGGGAAGTCCGCTTACAAGGCTCCAGGGTCCCCCATATAGAAAGATTCGACAGCAGAGGTCTCTGAATGGGGGCCTGGGAAGTCTTCCTTGCATGACCATTGCAGCTGAGGAACATTGCAGGCTTGATCTGCTGGTTTTTGTTCAAATTTCCAAGTGATCTAAGTTGACGGATGTTCTCAGTCTAATGAGTCACAATGCTGCTTGGTGTCCAGGGAGACCTTAGAATGTGGTGGTGAGGGTGCCTGGGTGGCTCAATGGGCTAAGCCGCTGCCTTCGGCTCAGGTCATGATCTCAGGGTCCTGGGATTGAGTCCCGCATTGGGCTCTCTGCTCAGCAGGGAGCCTGCTTCTTCCTCTCTCTCTCTCTGCCTTCCTCTATGCCTACTTGTGATCTCTCTCTGTCAAATAAATAAATAAAATCTATATAAAAAAAAAACAATGTGGTTGTGGGTCTGTGGCCATGCAGGATTTTCCTACCTGAGGGTTAGACCCAGTTCCCAGGAGCCAGGTTCCCTTCTCGGGACAGGAGGGGTTCTCTTGTATGGCTCAGGGACCACATGTCGGATCATATGTTGGATTTCAAGACCAGGCCTCTGGGCACAGAGGCCTGAATATCTAGGCTAGGGTTCTTATGAGGTTGTAGGGGCATGTCATCCTCAACCTTCGGACTTAGGGACTTTGACCTGTTAGTCTTCCTGGAGGTAGATGCTCAGGCTGTGTCAGACTGTGCATTTTTTCCAGAGTGGCCTATGAAATTGGGGTGGGCTCAGGGGCCTTGCAGGCTTTTCCTAATCTGGAGGGTTTGTGCAACTGAGACGGCAGAATTTCATCCAGAGATCAGGCCCAGTGATGTAATGTGGTTCTGTCAGCCCCATCCTGCAGGGAATGTGGTTAAGGGCTCTGGGACCAAAGTCTTCAGACACAAAATTGTGTATCAATTAGGAGGGAGGTGATGGCAGCCCCGATCTGCAGACGCTGAGGGCAGCTCCTCAGGATTTGAAATTCGTGTGTCTGGGAGGCAGGAGCAAAGGCTTTTCTGTCTGGATTGTGTTTAGGATGGCCTTGGAATGGTGGGGTGTCCTCATGTGTCCATTGAATATTCTACCTCTCTGGGGATTCTGCCCAGCACCCAAGAGTTTGGTGTCTCACTGGGAAGGAGAGAGCGTAGTTTACTGTTTCAGTGTTTCCGTCAACACAGGGATTCCAGAGATGGGTTATAGGTCCCTGTGCCTGGATAACCCTACAAAGGCTTAGTATTTGGGCCTAGAGGCTTGACTGCCTGGCTCTGTGGGGCTTTGGTTCAGCTCCCATGGAGACTTGTTGGAAATGGGTATCAGGGTAAGGGTCACAATGCCTGTTTTTGCCCAGATGCCCATCCTGAGTGGGCATTGGCTCTTGTTCCATGCACCTGGATCCCAATATGAGGGTTGGACCACCATATCAACATTTAATTTTCCTTCTATGAGGAAGGAGGAGTACTCTTTTGTGCTTCAGATTCCCCCATGCACAGTAATTTGAGCTATGTTCTGGGACTGGTACGTGAATAACCAGGTTGGTTTGAGATGAAGGACTCAGGTCAAGGCAGGTCACACCTGCCAGATATGGGTCCCGATATCTAGGTGGCTACCAGGAGGTCGGGGCTCGAGCTGTGTCAGACAAAGCATTAGTTGACAAGGTGGCCTATGATATTGTGGTGCTATAGAGGGCTGTGCTGGTGGAACCTTATATGGAGTTTCACGCAGACCCATAGGGCACCTCTTTTTTCTGGTGGGCAGGCAGAAGGCATTGTGGCTCCCAAATTCCCAATATGGGGGACTTGAAGGCGAGGAGTGTGAGAACAGAAGGCAGAAAACACAATCTATGCTTAATCTCAGTGCCGAGAACATGGCCGTTCCAATGTGCAGTGGTTTTTTCGAGATCTCCAGCATCTGAGTACAGGCGAGGGTCAGATGTCTGCTCATGATAGAGTTTGTATCTATCGTGGCCAACAAATGAAATATCCAGCACCTGAGTAAAGGTGGATTTCAGATGTTTACGCCCACTGGAGTTTGTGTCTCTGATGACCGAATGGAGGAGTGGCATCAAGAGGCTGATGCATGTGAGATGCTCCAAACAGCAAGGTTGTTTTTTCTACTGGACAGTTAGAGTCTGGTATGTTTTCTGCAGGGCCCCCCATGTGAAAAGTATGGGTAGCAGAGCCCTTCCACATGGATGCCTGGAAAGCACACCTCCATTGACCAATGCAGCTGAGGAACATGCAGGTTCTTTACGGTGCTTCTGGGGCGAAGCACCAAGGTCTTGAGTTGACATGGAATCTCTTGAAGATAAGTTACAATGCTGGTTTTTTTTACCAGGTAGATCTTAGAATGTGTTGGTGGCTAATTCGCCTGCAAGATTCTCCTACACTGAGGGTTTAACACAGGTCGAAGAGCACGGTTACCTTCTGGGGACAGGAGATGTAGTGTTTTGTGGCTCAGGGACCACATTCCATATCATAAGTTCCTATTCAAGAACAGGCCTCTGAAGACAGATGCCCGACAACCTAATCTAGGGTTCCAATGAGTCCCAGGGGCATGAGAGGTTCAATCTTCAGACTTAGGAAAGTTGACTTGGGTGTCTGCCAGGATGTAGGTGATCAGGGAGTTTCAGACTGCGCACTTATGTCCAGAGTAACCTCCAATATTGGGGTGGCCACAGGGGTCTTGAATGTTTCAACCAACTCTGGAGGGTTTGGTTAACTGACATGCACAATTTCCATGGGTATGGCAAGCACAGTCCTGTGGTGTGGCTCCAGAGACTCCACCCTGGAGGGCATGTGAGCCATGGTTCTGGGAGGGAAGTCTGCAAACACAAACTCGGGTTAGGTTTAGTGGCTAGGTTATCGCAGGGCAATGTGTAGACCTGGAAGGCTACTCGTCAGGAACAGTAACTGGAATGACCCGAAGGCGGAAGCACAGGCTTTTATATCTGGATTGTGTGTCTAGGGTGACCTCAGAATGTAGCTGTGGCCTCATGGGTCTATGGGAGATTTTTCCTCTAAGGATACTGGCGGCTCCCAATATTTTGATGACTTTTTGAGATGGGAAGACTGCTATTTTCGATCTTAGGTGTGCCCCAAAACAGGGATTCCAGAGATGGGCTCTGGGTCTAGGTGCCTGGAAAATCCCACCAAGGGTTGGGATTTGGGCTTATGGGCAGACCAGGCCTGCAATGCAGGATCTTGGTGGTGCAACTGAGAGGGCTTGTTTGGAAGCATGCTCAGGCTGAGCATTACAATGCCTGTTTGTGCCCAGGGTGGCCCTCAGGAGTGGGCGTGGTCCCATTGTCCATTTTCTGGCTCCCACACTGAGGGATGGACACACATTCCAATGGCCAGGTTTCCAGCCATGGGGAAGGAGGAAATATCTATTGTGCTTCATGTTCCCCCATAGGCAGGGATTACAGCAAAGGTCTGGGGACAGATGCCTGAATACCAAGGATGCATAGTGATGACAGATTTGGGCCATGGCCGTTCTCACATGCTGGATATGGGCCCCGCTCTCTGGGTGGCTGACACGAGGTCTGGGCTCAGGCTGTGTCAGACACAGCACTAGTGGCCAGAGAAGTCTATATATTGGGGTTCTCTCCAGGGCCGAATAAATTGATCCTCATGTAGGGTTTCTGGCCAGACTCACGAAGCACTTCTTTCTGGCAGAATGCTGCCTTATGGATCCAGAATTCCCTATCAAGCGGGTTTTGGGACAAATAGGGTGAGAATGCAATTGTAAACACCAGCTATGCTTAAATTGAGTGCCAAGCGGAAGTCAGTTTCAATGTGCAGCAGCTTATACGAGATATCCAGCACCTGAGTAAGGGCAGATGTCAGATATTTGCTCACACTTGAGTTTGTGTCTAGGATGACGACTAATGGAGGGGTGGCTTCAGGAGGCAATGGAGGATTACCCACGCTTAAGATTGTGAGATGCTCCAAACAACAAGGTTTCCTTCTAATGGACAGGAGGAGTCTGTTTTTTTTTTCCTCCAGGGTCCCTCAAGTGGAAGTTTGCATAGCAGAGCCCTCCCGCATGGATGACTGGAAAGCACACGTCCAATGACCATTGCAGCTGAGGAACATGACAGGTTCGTTTTGGTGGTTCTGGTGCCAAGTACCAAGGCCTTGAGTTGACTTGGAATCTCTTACAGATGTGTCCCAAAACTGGTTTGTTACAAGGGAGTTCTTAGAATGTATTGGTGGCTATGGGCCACGCTGAGGGTTTGGCACAGGTCGATGTGCACAGTTTCCATCTTGGGAGAGGAGATGTTCTGTTTTGTGGCTCAGGGTACATATGTTGTATCCTGACTTGGTATTCAAGAACAGGCCTCTGAGGATTGATGCTTGCAACCTAATCTAGAGATCCAATGATGTCCTTGGTGCCCATCAGGTTCAATTTTCTTACTAAGGACCATTGATATGGTTGTCTGACTGGATGTAGGTGATCAGGGTGTTTCAGACTGTGCATTTGCATCCAGAGCCACTTCCAATATTGGGGTGGGCTCAGGGGCCTTGCAGGTTTCTCCTAACTTGGAGGCTTTGGGGAACTGTGATGGGCACAGTTTCCTTGGGGATGGCAGGCCCAGTCCTGTGGTAAGGCTTCAGAGACCACCTCCTTGAGGATATGAGAGCCATGGTTTTGGGAGGGAAGTCTGCAAACACAAATTTGGGTCAGGGATAGTGGCAAGGTGATGGCAGGTCCAATGCCTAGACCTAGAAGGCATCACGTCAGGAACTGTAATTAGGGTGACTGAAAGCTGGTAGCACAGGCTTTTCTATCTGGATTGTGTGTCCAGGATGGGCTCTGAATGTAGACGTGGTCTCATGGTTCAATGGGAGACTTTTCCTCTCTAAGGATCCTGGTGGATCTCCATAGATTGGTGGTTTTTCAGAGAAGAAAAGAGTGCTCTTTTCCATCTTAGGGGTGCTCCAAAACAGGGAAGAATGCTGTTTTCCAACTTAGGCTTATGCCAAAACAGGGATTCCAGAGACGGGCTCTGGGTCTGGGTGCCCGGATATCCCACCAAGTGTTAGGATTTGGGCCTAGGGGCATTTTAGGCCTGCAATGCAGGATCCTAATGGTGTAACAGAGAGGGCTTGTTTGAAAGCATGCTCAGGCTGAGGGTCATCATGCCTCTTTGTGCCCAGGGGGGCCCTCAGAGAGGGCGTAGTCTCATTGGCCATATAGCTGGATCCCACTTTGAGGGTTGGACACCCATTGCAACAGCCAGGCTTCCTGCAATGGAAAGAGGAGTTCTCTATTGTGCTTCAGGTTCCCCCATTGGCAGGGTTACAGGAAAGGTCTGTGGAAAGTTGCCTTAATACCAAAGATGTGTACAGATGACAGGCTAAGAATTCCCAGGTAACAAAAAAGCATTGTTACCCATGTTCATGACATTCCATGTAGAAATAAGCCCTTAGTACTTCGCCCCAGAGCCACCAGAATGAACTTGCCATGTTCCTAAGCTGCAATGGTCAGTGGAGGTGTGGTTTCCAGGCAACCATACGGGGGTGCTCTGCTACACAAACTTTGCAATTGGCTGGGACCCTTGAGACAAAAAAACAGAATGCTCCTGTCCGGTAGAAGGAAACCTTCTGTTTGGAGCATCTCAGAAGCCCTAGCGTGGGAAATTCTCCATTTCCTCTTGAAGCCACCACTCCATTTTTCAGTCATCATAGACACAAACTCCAGCATGAGCAAACATCTGACATCCGCCCTTACTCAGGTGATGGATTTCAATTCGATCGCTGCACACTGGAATTGCCTTTAGTTTGACTGAATTAAGCCATAGCTTGGGTTTACAATTCCATCCTCAGTCTACTGGTCCACAAGCCCTATTGTGAGGGAATTCTGGAGCTACAACACAATATTCTGCCTTCCCCATAGAAAGAAAAAGGGCCTGGAGAGTCTGCCCAGAAACTCCATATGATGGTCAATCTTCTCGGTGCTAGACGGAACCCTGATTCATAGGCTGCCCTGGGCACTAGTGCTGTGTCTGACATAGCCGGAGCCAGGACCTAGTGTCAGCCACGGAGAGATCAGGGCCCATATCCAGCATGTGAGACCAGCTATGGCCCAAGTCTGTCTTCTCTTCTATTCTTGGTATTCAGGCATCTGTACCCACACCTTTGCTGAAATCCTTGCCATTGGGGAAACCTGTAGCACAATAGAGAACTCCTCCTTCCCCATGGAAGGTATTCTGACAGTTGGGATAGTTGCTCAACCCTCAAAGTGGAAGGCAGCTCCATGGCCAAGGAGACCATGTGCACTCATGATGGCTTCCCCGGGCACAAGCAGGCATTGTGACCTCAGCCTGAGCATGCTTTCAACCAAACGCTCTCAATTGCATCTCTGGGACCCCGAATTGCAGGCCTAGTACACACCTAGGCCCAAATCCTAACCCTAGTGGGATTTTACAGGGGCCCAGACACAGAGCCCATCTCTGGAATCCCTATTTTGGGGGACCCTTAAGATGGAAAACAGCACTCTTCCCTTCCCCGAGATACTCAGCAAACTCATGGTAGCCACCAGGATCCTTGAGTGGAAAAATCTGCCATAGACCCATGAGAACACACCTGCATTCCGAGGCCATCCTGGACATACAATCCAGATACATATCATGTGCTATCACCTTTGAGTCATCGGATTTACAGTTCCTGACGAGCTGCCTTCCAGGTCTATGCATTGGGCCTGCAATCACCTTGCCATTAACCTAAACTGAGTTTGTGTTTGCAGACTTCCTTCCTAAAACCATGGCTCACATGACCTCCAGGTTCTGGCATCTGAAGCCACACCACAAGACTGTGCCTGAGATCGTCAAGGAAACTGTTCCCATCACTTTTGCCCGATACCTTTAGATTAGGAGAAACCTGCAAGGCCCCTGAGTGCAGCCAAATAATGGAGGCCGCTCTGGGCACAAATGCACAGTCTGAGACACCCTGATCCCCTCCATACAGGCAGACACCCAAGTCAATGCTCCTGAGTCAGAAGATTGAACCTGACATGCCCCGAGGACTTCATTGGCACACTAGATTAGGTTTACAGGTATCTGTCGTCAGAGGCCTGCTCTGGAATATCAACTTATGATAAAATATATAGTCCCTGAGCCACAGAACAGAATATGTCCTCCCCAAAAAGGAAGCCATGCTCCTGGAATTGTGTCATACCCTAAGGGTATTTGGATCCTGAATGGCCCCTTAGCAACCAGCACATTCTATGATATTCCTGGTAACAAATCATCATTGTGCCCCATCTTCATGAGACTCCATGTCAACTCAAGGTCTCGATATATTGCCCCAGAGCCACCAGAATGCACCTGCCATGTTCCTCAGCTGCAATGGTCAATGGAGGGGTGATTTCCAGGCATCCCTGTGGCGTTCTCTGCTACAAAACTTTCCACATGGAGAAACCAGAGAAAACAAACCAGACTTCTCCTGTCCGGTAGAAAGAAACTTTGCTATTTGGAGCATCTCACAAGCCCCAGCATGGGAAATCCTCCATGGCCTCTTGACGCCACCCTTCCATTTGTGGGTAATCACAGACACAAACTCCAGTGTGAGCAAACATCTGACATCCACCCTTACTCAGGTGCTGGATATTCGAAACGGCAGCTGCACACTGGAACTGCCTTTTGCTTTTCACTGAACTTAACCATAGCTTTGTATTACTATTCTATCCTCACCACACTGCTCCACAATATCTCTTGATAGGGAATTCTGGAGCCACAACGCAGTATTCTGCCTTCCACATAGAAAGAAGAAGGACCTGTTGAGTCTGCCCAGAAACTGCACATGAGGGTCAATCTACTCAGACCACAAGGCAACCCTGATTAATAGATTTCCCTGACCACTAGTGCTGTGTCTGACAGAGTCTAAGCCCCGACCTCGTGTCAGCCACCCAGAGGTGAGGGCCCATATATAGCATGAAGATCGGCCATGGCCCTGGGCCATCATCTGTACCCATCCTTGGTATCCAGTCATCTGTCCCCCAAACTTTGCGGGAATTCCTGCCAATGGCGAACCTGAAACACAATAGAGAACACCTCCTTCCCCATGGCAGGAATATTGGCTGTTGGGATGGTTGTCCAACAGCGTGGGAGCCAGCTGCATGGCCAAGGAGACCATGCCCACTCCTGAGGGCCGACATGGGCACAGGCAGGCATGGTGATCCTCAGCCTGAGCATGTTTTCAAACAAACACTCTCAGTTGCTCCTCCAGTACCAGCATTGCAGGCCTGGTATGCCCCTAGGCCCAAATCCTAACCCTTGGTGGGATTTTCCAGGTGCCCAGACCCAGAGTCCATCTCAGAATCCCTGTTTGGGGCACCATTAAGATGGAAAACAGCACTCTTCCCTTCCCTGAGAAAGGCACCAAACTATTGGGAGCCTCCAGGATCCTTAGAGAGAAAAAATCTCCCATGGACCCATGAAAACAAACCTGCATTCCGAGGCCATCCTGTCCACACAATCCAGAGAGAAAAGTCTTTGCTACCGCCTTCGAGTCATCCTATTTACATTTCCTGACGAGCTGCCATCCATGTCTATGCATTGGGCCTATGATCATCTCGACACTAACCCTAACCCCAGTTTGTGTTTGCCGACTTCTCTCCCAAAACCATGGCTTACATGCCCACCAAGATGTGGTCCCTCAAGCCACATCACAGGAAAGTTCCTGCCATCCCCAAGAAAACTGTGCCCATCAGGTTGTCCAAACCCTCCAGATTAGGAGAAACCTGCCAGGCCCCTGAACCCACCCCAATATTGGCGGTTGCTCTGGATGCAAACGTGCATTCTGAAACACCCTGAACACCTCCATCGAGGCAGAAAGCCAAGTCAATGGTTCTGAGTCAGATGATTGAACCTGACATGCCCCTAGGACTTCACTGGAACCCTAGATTGGGTCTTCAGACATCTGTTCTCAGAGTCCTGTTCTGGAATACCAAGTTATGATACAACATGTGGTCCCTGATTCCCACAACAGAACATCTCCTGTCTCCAGAAGGAAAATGTGCTCTTGGATCTATGTCCAACTTTCAGGGTAGATGGATCCTGCATGACCCATTAGCCCCAGCACCTTCTATGATCTCCCTGGTAACAAACCAGCATTGTGACCCAACTTCCTGAGACTTGATGCCAACTCAAGGTGTTGGTACTTTGCCCAAGAGCCATGAAACGAATCTGCCATGTTCCTCAGGTACAAAGGTCAATGGACGTGTGCTTTCTAGGCATCCAAGAGGTAGTTCTCTGCTACACAAAAATTCCACATAGGGAACCCTAGAGCAAACAAATAAGACTGCTCCTGTCAGGTTGAAGGAAACCTTGGTTGTTTGGAGCATCTCACAAGCCCCAGCCTGGGAAGTCCTCCACATTCTCTTGATGCCAACCCTCCATTTGTTAGTCATCATAGACACAAATTCCAGCATGAGCAAACATCTGACATCTGCTCTTACTCAGGTGCTGGATATTCGAATCAGTCACGCACACTGGAAATACCTTTCACTT
Source organism: Mustela nivalis (assembly GCF_964662115.1). Classification (NCBI taxonomy): domain Eukaryota; kingdom Metazoa; phylum Chordata; class Mammalia; order Carnivora; family Mustelidae; genus Mustela; species Mustela nivalis. Next base: position 100,068 of record NW_028136507.1, on the reverse strand, counting down.
GACACTGTATTCTTGCATAGTTTGGGTTTACAATTCCATCCTCACCCTACTGGACCGCAAGTCCTCTTGAGAGGGAATTAGGGAGACAAAACGCAACATTCTGCCTTCCCCATAGAAAGAAGGGCCTGGTGAGTCTGCCCAGAAACTCCCCATGAAGATCAATCTACTTGGCCCTCGAGGGAACCCCGATTTATACTTTGCGCTGGCCACTAGCGCTGTGTCTGAGAGAGCCTGAGCCCCAACCTCGTGTCAGCCACCCAGAGTGTGGGGCCCTTATCCAGCATGTGGGACTGGCCATGGCCCAGTCATCTCTACCCATCCTTGGTATTCCGGCAACTATCCCAGACCTTTGCTGGAATCCCTACCAGTGGGGGAATCTGAAGCACAATTGAGAACTCCTCCTTCCCCATGGCAGGAAGCCTGGCTGTTGCTATGGGTGCCCAACCCTCAGAATTAGAACCAGGTGCATGGCCAATGAGACAACGCCCAATCATAAGGGCCGCCTGGGCCAAAGCAGGCATTGTGTCCCTCAACCTTAGCATGCATTCAAACAAATGCTCTCAGTTGTTTCTGCAGGGTCCCGCATCGCAGGCCTGGTATGCCCTTAGGACCAAATCCTAACACTTCGTGGGATTTTCCATGCCAACATAACCAGAGCCCGTCTCTGGAATCTCTGTTTTGAAGCACCCCTATGATGGAAAACAGCAGTCTTCCCTCCCCTGAGAAAACTATTAGGAGCTTCCAGGATGCGTAGAGAGGAAAAATCTCCCAGGGCTCCATAAGACCACACCTTCATTCCGAGGCCATCCTGGACACACAATCCAGATACAAGAGACTGTGCTACCACCTTCGAATCACCTGGTTTACAGTTCCAGACGAGCTGCCCTACAGACCTATGCATTGGGCCTGTGATCACCTCGCCATTAACCCTACCCCAAGTTTGTGTTTGCAGACTTCTTTCCCAAAACCATGGCTCACATGCCCTCTATGATGGGTCTCTGTAGCCACACCACAGGAAAGATCCTGCTATACCCAATGAAACTGTGTCAATCACAGTTGCCCAAACCCTCCAGATTAGGAGAGACCTGCAAGTCCCCTGAGCCCAGTCCAATATTGGAGGCCACTCTGGACACAAATGCACAGTGTGCAACACCCTGATCACCTCCATCCAGGAAGACACCCAAGTCAATGGTCCTGAGTCAGAAGATTGGTCCCTGAACCCCACAATAGAATATCTCCTGTCCCCAGATGGAATTCGTGCTCTTCAACTTGTGTCAAGGGTCGGGGTATATGAATTATGCACAGCCCCTTAGCCCCCAGCACATTCTAAGATCTCTCTGGTAACAAACAAACAGCATTGTGATCCATCTTCATGAGATTCCATGTCACTTCAAGTCCTTGGTAATTCGCCCCAGAGCCACCAGAATGAACCTGCCATGTTCCTCACCTGATATGGTCAGTGGAGGTGTGCTTTCCAGGCATCCATGTGGGAGTGCTCTTCTACTTATTCTTTCCACATGTGGGACCCTGGAGCAAACAAACCAGACTGCCACTGACCAGTAGAAGGGAACCCTCTGTTTGGAGCATCTCAGAAGCACCAGCAGGAGAAATCCTCCATGGCCCTTGACACAACCCCTCCATTTGTCAGTCATCATAGACAAAAACTCCAGCATGAGAAAACATCTGAAATCTGCCGTTATTTAGATTCTGCATTTTCTTTTCCACCACTGCACACTGGAACTGCGTTTCACTTGACACTGAATTTATCCATAGCTTGGGTTTAGAATTCCATCCTCAGCCTCCTGGTCTGCAAGCCCTCTAGAGAGGGAATTTGGAGCCACAAGGCAACATTCTCCATTCCCACTAGAAAGAAATAGGGCCTGGTGAATCTTCCCAGAAACTCCACATGAGGTTCAATCTACTTGGCACTCGATGGAACCTTGATTTATAAGCTGTCCTGGGCACTAGTACTAGTACTAGTACTAGTACTGTGTCTGACAGAGCCTGAGCCAAGACCTAGTTTCAGGCACCCAGAGATATGAGCCCATATCCAGCATGTGAGATTGGCCAGGGCCCAAGTCCATCATCTCTACCCATCCTTGGTATTCAGGCACCTGTCCCAAGACCTTTTATGTAATCCCTACCAATGGGGTAACCTAAAGCACAATAGAGAACTCCTCCTTCCCCATGGTAGGAATCCTGGCTGTTGATATGAGTGTCCAAACCTCAAAGTGGGAGCCAGCTGCATGGCCAAGGAGACAATGCCCACTCATGAGGGCTGCCCTGGGCACAAGTAGCCATTGTATCCCTCAGCTTGATCAAGCCTTCAAAAAAATGCTCTTAGTTGCACCTCCAGGATCCTGCATTGCAGGCCTGATATGCCCTTAAGCCCAAATCCTAACACATCGTGGGATGTTCCATGTGCACATACCCAGAGCCCGTCACTGGAATCCCTGTTTTGAGGCACCCCTAAGATGGAAAACAGCACTCTTCACTTCCCTGAGAAAGCCACCAAACTAATGGGATCCCCCAGGATCCTTGAGAAGAAGAATCTCCCATGGTCCCATGAGTCCACACCTGTATTCCGAGGCCAGCGTGGATATGCTATCCAGATACAAGAGACTGTGCTACTGGCTTCGAGTCACCTGATTTACAGTTCCTGACGTGCTGCCCTCCAGATCTTTGGATTGGGACTGTGAACACCTCTCCATTAACCTTATCCCGAGTTTGTGTTTGCAGATCTCTCTCTAAAAACCATAGCTCACATGTCCTCCAGGATGGGGCCCCTAGAGTCACACCACAAGACTGTGCTTGCCATCCCCAAGGAAACTGGGCCCATCACAGTTGCCCAAACCCTCCTGATTAGGAGAAACCTGGAAGGCTCCTGAGCACATCCCAATATTGGAGGCTGCTCTGGATGCAAATGCACAGTCTGAAACACCCTGATCACCTCCATCCAGGCAGACACCCAAATCAATGGTCCTGAGTCAGATAATTGAACCTGACATGGCCCTAGGACCTCATTGGAAGAGGGATTAACTTTTCAGGCACCTGTCCTCAGAGGCCTCTTCTGGAATACCAACTTATGATACAAATTATGGCCCCTGAGCCCCAGGGTGGGAAATCCTCCATGGCCTCTTGACGCCACCTCTCCATTTGTTGGTCATCGTAGACACAAACTCCAGCCTGAGCAAACATCTGACATCCGCCCATATTCAGGCGCTGATATTGGAATCAGCTGCTGCACACAGGAACTGCCTTTCGCTTTGCAATGAATTTAAGCCTAGCTTCAGACTACAATTTCATCCTCACCCTACTGGTCTGCCATATCTCTTGATAGGGAATTCTGGAGCCACAACGCAACATTCTGCCTTCTTCATAGATAGAAGGACCTGGTGAGTCTGCCCATAAACTGCACATGAAGATCAATATACTCAGCCCAGGAGGGAACCCCTATTTATAGTTTGCCCTAGCCACTAGTGCTGTGTCTGACAGAGCCTGAGCCCCTACCTCGTGTCAGCAACCCAGAGGGTGGGGCCCACATTAACCATGTGAGACCGGCCATGGCCCAGGGCTGTCATTACTACCCATCCTTGGTATTCAGGCATCTGTCCCGTAGATCTTAGCTGGAATCCCTACCAATGGGGGGACCTGAAGCACAATAGAGAATTCATCCTTCGCCATGGCAGGAATCCTGGCTTTTGGATGGGTGTCCAACCCTAGGAATGGGAACTGGCTGCATGGCTGAGTAGACATCGCCCAATCCTGATGGCCTCCGGGGCAAAAGCAGGCATTGGGACCCTCAGCTTGACCATACTTTCAAACAAACGCTCTCAGTTGCACCTCCAGGATCCCGCATTGCAGGCCTGGTATGGCCCTAGGCCTAAATATTAACCCTTGGTGGGATTTTCCAAGCACTTAGACCCAGAGCTCATCTCTGGAATGCCTGTTTTGGGGCACGCCTAAGCTGGAAAACAGTACTCATCCCTTCCCGGAGAAATCCAACAAACTATTGAGAACCGCCAGGATCCTTGAGAGGAGAAATCTCCCATGGACCCTTGAGACAACACCTGCAATAAAGGCCATTCTGGAAATTAAATCCAGATACAATTACCTGTGCTACCACCTTTGAGTTACGTGATTTACAGTTCCAGACTTGCTGCCCTCCTGGTCTATGGATTGGGACTATGATCACCTTGCCACTAACCCTAACCTAAGTTTGTGTTTGCAGACTTCTCTCTCAAAATCATGGCGCACATGTCCTCCAGGATGGGGTCTCTGGAGTCACACCACAGGACAGTTCCTGCAATCCCCAAGGAAACTGCCCATCACAGTTGTCCAAAAACCCCATATAAGGAGAAACCTGCAAGGAACCTGAGCCAACCCTAGTATTGGATGCCACTCTGGACACAAATGCACAGTCTGAAACACCCTCATCACCTGCATCCAGTCAGACACCAGAGTCAATGATCCTGAGTCAGAAGATTGAATGACATTCCCCTAGGGCCTCATTCAAACCCTTTATTAGGTTTTCAGGCTTCTGTCCTCAGAGACCTGTTCTGGATTACCAATTTATGATACAACATATGGCCGCTGAGCCCCACAACAGAATATCTCCTGCCCCCAGAAGCAATCCGGGCTCTTGGGCCTGTGTCAAATCCTCAGGCTAGATGAATCCTGCATGGCCCATTAACCACCAGCACATTCTAAGATCTCCCTGGTAACAAACCAACATTTTGACCCATCTTCATGAGGTTCCATGTCCAATCCAGTCTTTATTTCTTCGCCTCAAAGCCACCAGATGCCATGTTCCTTCGCTGTCATGGTCAATGAAGGTGTGCTTTCCAGTCACCCATGTGGGAGATCTATGTTATCCGATCTTTCGACATGGGGAACCATGGAGGAAACAAATCAGACTGCCCCTGTCTGGTAGAAGGAAACCTTGCTGTTTGGAGCATCTCAAAAACACCAGATTGGGAAATCCTCCATAACCTCTTGACGCCACCCCTCCATTTTTGTGTCATCATAGACACAAACTCCAGCATGAGCAAATATCTGACATCCACCCTCACTCAAGTGCTGAATATTGGATTCAAACATTGCACACTGGAAATTTCTTTCGCTTGATACAGAATGTAACCATAGCTTAGGTTTACAATTCCATCCTCAGCCTCCTGGTCCACAAGCCCTCTTGATAGTGAATTCTAGAGCCACAAAACAGCATTCTGCCTTCCCCTTACAAACAAGAAGGGCCTGGTGAGTCTGCCCAGAAACCATACATGAGGATCAATCTGCTCGGCACTCGAGGGAACCCCAATTTATAGGCTGCCCTGGGCACTAGTGCTGTGTCTGACAGAGCCTGAGCCAAGACCTAGTGTCAGCCACCCAGTGATCGGGGCCCATATCCACGATTTGATACTGGCCATGGCCCATGTCCATCATCTTTACCCATCCTTGGTATTCAGGACTCTGTCCCCAGACCTTTGCTGGAATCCCTGCTAATGGGGGAACCTGACGCACTATAGAGAACTCCTCTTTCCCCATGGCAGGATTCTGGCTGTTGGGATGGTTGTCCAACCCTCAAAGTGGGAGCCAGCTGCATGGCCAATGTGACCACGCCCACTCATGAGGGCCACCTGGGCATAAGCAAGTATTGTGACCCTCAGCCTGAGAATGATTTCAAACAAGCCCTCTCAGTTGCACCTCCAGGATCCTGCATGCAGGCCTGGTAAGCCACTAGGCCCAAATCCTAACACTTGGTGGGATTTTCCAGGGGACCAAACCCAGAGTCCGTCTCTGGAATCCATATTTTGGGGCACCCCTAACATGAAAAACAGCACTCTTCCCTTCCCCGAAAAAGCCACCAACTATTGGGAGCCACCAGGATCCTTAGAGAGGAAAAATCTCCCATGGACCCATGAGGCCACAACTGCATTCTGAGGCCATCCTGCACACAATACAGAGAAAAAAGCCTGTGATTCTGCCTTTGAGTCACCCGATTAACAGTTCCTGAAGAGCTGCCATCCATGTCTATGCATTGGGCCTGTGATAACCTTGCCACTAACCCTAACCCAAGTTTGTGTTTTCAGACTTCCCTCCCAAAACCGTGGCTCCCATGCCCTCCAGTTTGTGATAACTGGAGCCACACCACGGGATTGTACCTGTCTTCCCAAAGGAAACTGTGATTGTCACTATTAAACAAACCCTCTAGATTAGGAGAACCCTGCAAGTCCCCTAAGCCCAGCCCAATATTGGAGGCCACTCTGGACGCAAATGCACAGTCTGACACACCATATCACCTACATCCAGGCTGATATCCAAGTCAATGGTCCTCAGACAGAAGATTGAACCTGACATGCTCCTAGGATTCACTGGAACACTAGAATAGGTTTTCAGGTATCTGTACTCAGAAGGCTGTTCTGAATATCAATGTATGATACAATATGGTCACTGAGCCACACAAAAGAACATCTCCTGTCCTTAGAAGAAAGCTGTGCTCTGGACCTGTGTCAAACACTCTGGGTAGATGAATCCTTCAAGGCCCCCTGGCAACCAGCACATTCTATGATCTCCCTGACAACATACCAGCATTGTGACCCATCTTCATGAGACTCCATGACAACTCCAGCCCTTGGTACTTCGGCCCAGAGCCACCAGAATGAAACTGCCATGTTCCTCTGCTGCCATGGTCAATGTAGGTGTACTTTCCAGGCATCCAGCGGGAGTGCTCTGATACCAACTTTCCACATGGGGAACCCTGGAGGAAACAAACCAGACTCCCCTGTACGGTAAAAGGAATCTTTTCTGTATGGAGTATCTCAAGCCTGAGGGTGGGTAATCCTCCATGGCCTCTTGAGGCCACCCATCCATTTGTTGGTCATCATAGACACTAACTCCAGCGTGAGCAATCAACTGACATCTGCACTTACTCAAGTGCTGGATATTTGAATCAGCTGCTACACACTGGAATTGCCTTATGCTTGGCACTGAATTTAAAAGTAGCTTGGCGGGACGCCTGGGTGGCTCAGTTGGTTAAACAGCTGCCTTCGGCTCAGGTCATGATCCCAGCGTCCTGGGATCGAGTCCCACATCAGGCTCCTTGCTCCGCAGGGAGCCTGCTTCTCCGTCTGACTCTGCCTTCCACTCTGTCTGCCTGTGCTTGCTCTCGCTCGCTCTCTGACAAATAAATAAAATCTTGAAAAAAAAAAAGTAGCTTGGGTTTGCAATTCCATCCTCACCCTGGTGTTCAGTAAGCTCTCTTGATAGGGAATTCTGAAGCCACAACACAGCATTCTGCCTTCCCCATAGCAAGAAAAAACAGCCTGGAGAGACTGCCCAGAAACCCTACATGAGGATAAATCTACTTGACCCTCGAGTGAACCCCATTTATAGGTTTACCTGGCCACTAGCGCTGAGTCTGACAGAACCTCGTCTCTGACCTCGTGTCAGGACCCAGAGACTGGGCTCCAACTCCAGAATGTGAGACCAGCCATGTCCCAGGGCTGTCATCTCTACCCATTCTTGATTCAGGCATCTGTCCCCAGACATTTGCTGAAATCCCTGCCAATGGGGGAACCAGAAGCACAATAGGGAAATCCTCCTTCCCCATGGCAGGAATGATGGCTCTTGGGATGGGTTTCCAGACCTCAGAGTGGTAGCCAGCTGAATGGCCAATGATAACCCGCCCACTCATGAGGGCCGCCCTGGACACAAGCAGGCATTGTGACCCCCAACATGAGCATGCTTTCAAACAAACACTCTCAGTTGCAATCCAGAATCCAAATTTGCAGGCCTGATATGCCCCTAAGCACAAATCCTAACACCTGGTGGGATTTTTCAGGGGACCAGAAACACAGCCTGTCTCTGGAATCCCTGTTTTGGGACACCCCTAAGATGTAAAATAGCACTCTCCCCTTCGCCAAGAAAGCCACCATAGTATAGGGAGCCGCTAGGATCCTTGAGAGGAAAAATCTCCCATGGATCCATGAGACCACACCTGCATTCCGAGGCCATCCTGGACACAAAAGCCAGATACACAAGCCTGTGCTACCACCTTCAAGGCAACTAATTTATAGTTCCAGACGAGCTGCCCTCCAGGTCTATGCATTGGGCCTGCGATCACCTCACCGCTAACCTTAACCCGAGTTTGTGCTTACAGACTTCTATCCCGAAACCATGGCTCATATTTCCTCCAGGATGGGGTCTCTGGAGCCACACCAAAGGACTGTGCCTGCCATCCCCAAGGAAAATGTGTCCGTCACATTTGCCTAAAACTTCGAGATAAGGAGAAACCTGCAAGGCCCCTGAGCCCACCCCGATACTGGAGGCCCCTCTGGACACAAATGTGCATTCTGAAATACGCTGATCACCTGAATCCAGGCAGATAACCAAGTCAGTGTTTCTCAGTCAGAAGATTGAACCTGACATGCTCCTATGACCTCATTGTAACCCCTGATTAGGTTTTCAGGCATCTGTAATCAGAGACCTGTTCTGGAGTACCAACTTAAGATACAACATATGGTCCCTGATCCCCACAACAGAAAATCTCCTTTCTCTAGATGGAAGCCGTGCTCTTGGAACTGTGTCAAACCCTCAGGGTAGATGAATCCTACTTGGCCCGTAGCCACCAGCAGATTCTAAGATCTCACTGGTAACAAGCCAGCATTGTGAGCCATCTTCATGAGATTCCATGTCAACTACAGGCCTTGGTACTTCACCCCAGAGCCTTCAGAAAGAACCTGCCATGTTCCTCAGCTGCAATGTTCAGTGGAAGTGTGCTTTCCAGGCATCCAAGTGGGAGTGTTCTGCTACCCAAACTTTCCACATGGGGGACTCTCGAGCAAACAAATCTGACTGCCCTGTCCTGTAGAAGGAAACCTGGCTGTTTGGAGCATCTCACAAGCTCAAGTGTGGGAAATCCTCTATGACCTCTTTTCAACTCCTCTCCATTTGTCGGTCATTATAGACACAAACTCCAGCTTGAGCAAACATCTGACGTCTGCGCTTACTCAGGTGCTGGATATTCGAATCAGCCGCTGCACACTGGAAATGCCATTCGCTTGTCACTGAATTTATTCATAGCTTGGGTTTACAATTCCATCATCACCCTACTGGTCCACAAGCCCTCATGATAGGGAATTCTGCAGCCACAACACAGCATTCTGCCTTCCCAATAGAAAGAAGAAGGGCCTGGTGAGTCTGCCCAGAAACTCCACATTATGATCAGTCTACTTGTCCCTTGAGGGAACCCTGAATTATAGACAGCCCTGGCCCCTACTGTTGTGTCTGACAGAGCCTAAGCCCCGACCTCGTGTCAGCCACCTAGAAGGCGGGGCCCATATCCCGCATGTTAGACTGGCCACGGAACAGAGCCGTCATCTTTACCCATCCTTGGTATTCAGGCATGTGTCCCCAGACCTTTCCTGGAATCCCTACCAATGAGGGAACCTGAATCACAATAGAGAAATCCTCATTCCCCATGGCAGGATTCCTGTAAGTTCGGAAGGGTGTCCAACACTCAGAGTGTTAGCCTACTGAATGGCCATTGAGACCACCCCCATTCCTGAGGGCCACCCTATGCAAAAGCTTGCATAGTAACCCTCAGCCTGAGCATGCTTTCAAACAAACGCTCTCAGTTGTATCTCCAGGACTTGCATTGGAGGCCTGGTAAGCCCCTATGCCCAAATCATAACCCTTGGTGGGTATTTCCAGGTGCCCAGAGCCAGAGCACTTCTCTGCAATCCCTGTTATGGGACACCCTTAATATGGAAAACAGAACTCTTTCCTCTCTGAGAAAGCCACCACATTATAAGGAGCCGCCAGGATACTTGAGAGGAAATATCACCCATGGACACCTGAGACCACACCTGCATTCTTAGTCCATCGTGGATACACAATCCAGATAAAAAAGACTGTGCTACCTCCTTTGAGGCATGCGATTTACATTTCACACGGAGCTTCCCTCCAGGAGTATGCATTGGGCCTACAATCACTTCGCCACTAAACCTAACCCGCATTTGTGTTTGCAGACTTCCCTCCCAAAACCATGGCTCTCATGCCCTCCAGCATGGGGTCTCTGGAGCCACACCACAGGACTGTGCCCACCATTGCCAAGGAAACTGTGCCCATCAAATTGCCCTATCTTTCCAGATTAGGAGAAACCTGCAAGGCCCCTGAGCCCACCCCAATACTGGTTGCCACTCTGTACACAAATGCACAGTCTGGAACACCCTGATCACCTACATCTAGGCAGACTTTGAAGTCAATGATACTGAGTCAGAGGATTGAACCTGACATTCCGTTAGGATTTTATTGGAACCCTAGATTAAATTTTCAGGCATCTATCCTCAGAGGCCTGTTCTGCAATACCAAATTATGATACATTTGGTCCGTTAGCCCCACATCAGAACATCTCTGGTCCGAGAAGGAAACCGTGCCCTTTGACCAGTGTCAAACCCTCAGGGTAGATGAATCCTACATGGTCCCTTAGCCACCAGCACACTGTAAGGTCTCCATGGTAACAAACCTGCATTATGACCCATCTTCATGAGACTTCATGTCAACTCCAGGCCTTGGTAATTCGCCCAAGAGCCACCAGAACGAATTGGCCATGTTTCTCAGCTGCAATTTTAATGGAGGTGTGCTTTTCAGGCATCCACGTGGGAGTGCTCTGCTACCCAAACTTTCCACATGGGGGACCCTGGAGCAAATAAACCAGACTCCCCCTGTGTGGTAGAAGGAAACTTTGCTGTTTGAAGCATCTCACAAGCCCCAGCATGTGAAATCCTCCATGGCCTCTTGACGCCACCCCTCCATTCATCGGTCATCATAGACATAAACTCCAGCATGAGGAAATGTCTGACTTTCACCTTTACTCAGGTGCTGGATATCTGGAATCAGACACTGCACAATGGAACTGCCTTTTGCTTGGCACTGAATTGAACCTTAGCTTGAGTTTACAATTCCATCCTCACCCTACTGGTCCCCAAGCCCGCTTGATAGGGAATTCTGGGGCCACAACGCAGCTTTTTGCCTTCCTCTTAGAAAGAAGAAGGGCATGGTGATTCTGCCCAGAAACTCTGCATGAGGATCAATCTGCTCAGCCCTTGAGGGATCCCTGATTCATACTCAGCCCTGACCACTAGTTCTGTTTCTGACAGAGCCTGAGTGCTCAATTCATGTCAGCTACTCAGAGAGTCAGGCATGTGAGACTGGCCATGTCTCAGGTCCCTCATCTCTACCCATCCTTGGTATTCAGGCATCTGTCCCCAGACATTTGCTAGAATACCTGCTAATGGGGGAACCTGAGGCACAATAGAGAATTCTTCCTTTTCCATGGCAGGAATCCTGGTAGTTGGGATGGGTGTCCTACATTAAAGTGGTAGCCAGCTGCATGGCCAAGGAGACAACTCCCACTCATAAGGGCTGCCCTAATCACATCAGGCATTGTGACACTCAGACTAGCATGCTTTCAAACAAACGCTCTCAGTTGTACCTCCAAGTCACACATTGTAGGCCTGGTACTCCCCTAGGCCCAAATCCTAATCCTGGTGGGATTTTCCAAGCACCCAGACTCACAGCCCTTCTCTGGAATCCCTTTTTGGGGAACATCTAAGATTGAAAACAGCACTCTTCCATTCAAACGAGAAAGCCACCATACTATTGGGAGCTTCCAGGATCCGTAGAGAGGAAAATACTCTCATGGAAACATTAGAACACACCTGCATTCCAAGGCTATCATGGACACACAATCCAGATACAAAAGCCAGTGCTAGTGCCTTCGAGGTACGTGATTTACAGTTCCTGACGATCTGCCCTCCAGGTCTATGCATTGGGCCTACGATCACCTCGCAACTCAACCTAATCCGAGTTTGTGATTGCAGACTTCTCTCCCAAAACCATGGCTTACATGCCCTCCACGATGGAGTCTCTGGAGCCACACCACAGGACTGTGCCTGCCACCCCCAAGGAAACCGTGCCCACAAATTTGCTAAACCTTCAAGATTAGGAGAAACCTGCAAGGCCCCAGAGCCCACCCCAATATTGGAGGCTACTCTGTACACAAAGGCACAGTCAGAAACACCCTGATTGCCTACATATAGGCAGACACCGAAGTCAATGGTCCTGAGTCTGATGATTGAACCTGAAATTCCCCTTGGACTTCATTGGAACCCTAGATGAAGTTTTAGGCATCTGTCCTCAGAGGCCTGTTCTGGAATTCCAACTTATGATACAACATTTGGTCCGTGAGCCCCACAACAGAACATCTCCGATACCCAGAAAGAAACCGTGTTCTTCGACCGGTGTCAAACCATCAGGATAGACTAATCATACATGGCCCCTTAGCCACCAGCACATAGTAAGATTTCCGTGGAAACAAAACTACATTGTGACCCAACTTCATTAGAAACCAGGCCTTGGTACTTTGCCCTAGAGCAACCAGAAAGAACCTGCCATGTTCCTTAGGTGCAATGGTCAATGTAGGTGTGCTTTCCCTTATCCACGTGCGAGTACTATGCTACCCAAACTTTGCACATGGGGGAACCTGGTGTAAACAAACCAGACCTCCCCTGTCCAGTAGAAGGAAACCTTATGTTTGGATCAACTCACAGGCCTCAGCGTGTAAACTGCTCCATGGCCTCTTGATGCCACCACTCCATTGGTCGGTCATCATAGACACAAACTCCAGTCTAAGCAAACATCTGACATGCACCCTTATCCCGGTGCTGGATGTCTTGAATAAACCACTGCACATTGGAACTGCCTTCCACTTGGCACTGAATTGAACCATAGCTTGTGTTTACAATTCCATCCTCACCTGACTGGTCCCTAAGCCCTCTTGATAGGGAAATCTGGGGCCACAATGCAGCATTCTGCCTTCCCCATCGAATGAAGAAATGCCTGGTGAGTCTGCCCTGAAAACCCACATGAGGATCAATCAGGTCGGCCCTCGAGTCAACACCGATTTATAGGCTGCCATGGCCACTAGTGCCGTGTCTGACAGAGCCTGAGCTCGACTGAGTTTCAGCCACTAGAGAGCAGGCCCCATATCTAGCATTTGGGATTGCCATGGCCCAAGTATGTCATCTCTACCCATCCTTGATATTCAGGCACCTGTCCCCAGACCTTGGCAGGGATCCCTGCCAATTAGGGAACTTGAAGCACAATAGAGAACTCTTCTTTCCCCATGGCAATAAACCTGGCTTTTGGGATGGGTGTTCTACCCTCAAAGGGGGAGCCAGTTACAACATCAATGACACCACACACACTCCTGAGGACTACCCTTGGCACAAACAGGCATTGTGACCCTCACCCTGAGCATGCTTTCAAAAAATCCCTCTCAGATTCACCACAATGATCCCTCATTTCAGGCCTGGTATGCCTGTAGGTTCAAATCATAAAACTTGGTGGGATTTTCGAGGTGCCCAGACCCAGAGACCATCTCTGGAATTTTTGTTTTGGTGCACCCTTCAGATGGAAAACAGCACTCATCCCTTCCCCAAAAATGTCACCAAATTATGAGGAGCCACCAGGATCCATAGAGAGGCAATGTCTCCCATGGACCCATGAGAACACACCTGCATTCCGAGGCCATCCTGGACACACAATCCGGAGAGAAAAGCCTGTGCTACTGCCTTCCATTCACCCTAATTACAGTTCCAGATGAGCTGCTCTCAAGGTATATGCATTGGGCCTGTGATCACCTCGCCACTCACCCTAATTCGAATTTGTGTTTGCAGACTTATCTACCAAAACCATGGCACACATGCCCTCCAGGATGGGGTCTCTGGATCCACACTGCAGGACTGTCCCTGCCATCCACAAGGAAACTGTTTCCATCACAGTTGCCCAAACTGTCTAGATTAGGAGAAACCTACAAGGCCTCTGGGCCTACCCCAATTTCGGCGGCCGCTCTGAACACAAATGCACAGTCTGAAATACCCTGATCCCCTACATCCAGGAACACAGCCAAGTCAATGGTCCTGAGTCAGAATAATGAACCTAACATCCCCCTAGGACGTCATTGGAACCATTGATTCGGTTTTCAGACATGTGTCCTCAGAGGCCTGTTCTAGAATGCGAACTTATGATACAACATGTGGTGCCTGGGCCACACAACAGAACATCTCCTGTCCCCAGAAGGAAACCGTGCCCTACAATCTGTGCAAAATCCCAGAGTAGTAGATTCCTGCACAACTACTAAGCCACCAGCACATTCTAAGATCTACCTGGTAACAAACCAGCTGTGTGGCCCATCTGCAAGAGATTCCATGTCAAATCAAGGACTTGGTACTTTGCTACAGAGACACCAGAATAAAGCTGCCATGTTCTTCAGTTGCAATGGTCAATGAAGTTGAACATTCCAGGCATCCATGCGGTAGAGCTCTGCTACCCAAACTTTCCACATGGGGGACCTTGGAGCAAATAAACCACACTCCACCTGTCCAGTAGAACAAAACCTTGCTATTTGGAGCAGCTCATGAGTCTCAACTTGAAAATCCCTCCATGGCTTCTTGACGCCACCCCTCCATTTGTCAGTCATCATAGACACAAACTCCAGTGTGAGCAAATATCCGACGTCCTCCCTTACTAAGGTGCTGGATATCTCGAAAAAGCTGCTGGACACAGGAACTGCCTTCCGCTTGGCAGTGAATTGAACTGTAGCTTGTGTTTACAATTCCTTCCTCACCCGACTGGTCCCCAAGCCTTCTTGATAGCGAATTATGGAGACACAACACAGCATTCTGCCTTCCCAATAGAAACAAGTGCCTGGTGAGTCTGGCCAGAAACCCCACATGAGGATCAATCTGCTCGGCCCTATATCGGAGGGACCCTGATTTATAGGTTGCCCTGGCCACTAGTGCTGTGTCTGACAGAGCCTGAGCCCAGACCTAGTGTCAGTCACCAGAGTTTGAGCCCCACATCTAGCATTTGGGATTGCCATGGCTCAAGTATTTCATCTCTACCCATCCTTGGTATTCAGGCACCTGTCCCCAGACCTTTGCTGGAATCCCTGGCAATGGGGCATCCTGAAGCACAATGGAGAACTCCTCCTTCTTCATATCAGGAAACTTGGCTGTTAGGATGGGTGTTCAACCCTGAAAGGGGGAGTCATTTACAAGTCCAGTGAGACCACACAAACTCCTCAGGGATGCCCTGGAGGCAAACAGGCCTTGTGACCCTCAGCCTGAGCATGCTTTCAAACAATCCTTCTCTGTTGCACCACCATGAACCCGCATTGCAGGCCTAATATGCCCCTAAGCCCAAATCCTAGCACATGTTGTGATGTCCCAGATGCCATGAACCAGAGCCCGTCTCTGGAATCGCTGTTTTGGGGCACCCATAAGGTGGAAAACATCACTCTCCCCTTCCCCGAAAAAGCCACCAAACTATGGAGAGCCACCAGGATCCATAGAGAGGAAAAGACTCCCATGGACCCATGAGACCACACCTGCATTCCAAGGCCATGCTGGACACACAATCCAAAGAGAAAAGCCTGTGCTACTGCCTTCCAGTCTCCCTAATTATAGTTCATGAGGAGCTTCCCTCCAGGTCTACGCATTGGGCCTGTGATCACCTCGCCACTCACCCTAATTTGTATTTGTGTTTGCAGACTTCTCTCCCAAAACCATGGCTCACATGCCCACCAGAATGTGATCTCTGGAGCCACACCACAGAACTCTGGCTGCCAACCCCAAGGACACTGTGCATATCAGATTTGCCCAAACCTTCCAGATTAGGAGAAACCTGTGTGGCCCCTGAGCCCACACCAATATTGCCGGCCACTCGGGATGGAAATGCGCAGTCTGAAACACCCTTATCACCTACATCCAGGGAAATAGCCAAGTCAATGATCGTGAGATAGACGATTGAACCTAAAATGCCCCTAGGCTCTCAATGGAACCCCATTAGGTTTTTAGGCATCTGTCCTCAGGGGCCTGTTCTGAAATACCAATCTATGACACATCATGTGGTCTCTGAGCCACACGACAGAACATCCCCTGTCCCCAGAAGAATACCATGCTCTTCGACCTGTGCCAAACCCTCAGGGTAGGAGAATCCTGCATGGCACCTTAGCAACCAGCACATTCTAAGTTCTCCCTGGTAACAAACAAGCATTGTGACCCATCTGCAAGAGATCCCATGTCAACTCAAGGCCTTGGCACTTTGTCCCAGATCCACCAGAACGAATCTGCCATGTTCCTCAGCTGCAATTGTCAATGGAGGTGTGCTTTCCTGGCATCCATGCCGGAGAGCTCTTCTTCACAAACTTTCCACATGGGGAAACCTAGAGTAAACAAACCAGACTTCACCTACACTGTACAAAAAAATGTTACTTTTTGCAGCAGTTCACAGGCCTCAGCATGTGAACTCCTCCATGGCCTCTTTATACCACCCCTCCACTTGTCGGTCATCATAGACAAAAACTCTAGTGTGAGCAAGCATCTGACATCCACCCTTATTCCAGTGCTGGATGTCTCGAGTAAACTGCTACAAATTGGAACTGCCTTCTGCTTGGCACTGAATTGAACCATAGCTTTTGTTTACAATTCCACCCAAAACTGACTGGTTCCCAAGCTCTCGTGATTGGGAAACCTGGAGCCACAACACAGCATTCTGCCTTCCCTATTGAATGAACAAATGCCTGGGAATCTTCCCAAGAAACTCCACATGAGGATCAATCTGCTCCGCCCTCGAATCTACTCTGATATAAAGGCTGCCATGGCCACTAGCGCTGTGTCTGACAGAGCCTGAGCCCCGACCGAGTTTTAGGCCTCATATCTAGCATTTGGGATTGCTATGGCCCAAGTACGTCATCTCCACCCATCCTTGGTATTCAGGCCCCTATCTCGAGAACTTGCTGGAAACCCTGCCAATGGGGCAACCTGAAGCACAGAGGAACCTGACAGAAGAGAACTCATCCTTCCTCATGGCAGGACATTTGGCTGTTGGGTTGGGTGTCCAACTCTCTAAGAGGGAGCCAGATATATGACCAATGAGACCACTCCCACTCCTGAGGGCCGCCATGGGAGAAAACAGGCATTGTGAGACTCAGCCTGAGCAAGCTTTCAAACAATCCCTCTCAGTTGCACCATCATGATCCCGCATTGCAGGCCTCATTCACCCCTAGGTGCAAATCCTAACCCTTGGTGGGAAGTCCCAGATGCCCAGAAAAAGAGCCTGTATCTGGAATCCCTGTTTTGGGGCACCCATAAGATGGAAAACAACACTCTTCCCTTCCCCAAAAAAGCCACCAAACTATGAGCTGCACAGATCCATAGAGAGGAAAAGTTTCCCATGGACCCATGAGACTATACCTGCATTCCAAGGCCATCCTGGACACACAATATAGAGAGAAAAGCCTGTGCTACTGCCTTCCAGTCACCCTAATTACTCCTGACAAGCTGCACTCCAGGTCTACTCATTGGGCCTGTGATCACCTTTCCACTAACCATAACCCACATTTGTGTTTGCAGACTTCTCTCCCAAAACCATGGCTCATATGCCCTCCAGGACAGGGTCTCTGGATCCACAACACATGACTGGGCCTGCCATCCCCAAGGAAACTGTGCCCGTCAAACCTGCCCAAACCTTCCAGTTTAGGAGAAACACGCAAGAGCCCTGAACCCGACCCAATATTGTCGGCAGCACTGGACACAAATGCCAGTCTGAAACGCCCTAATCACCTACATCCAAGCAGACAGCCATTTCAATGTTCCTGGGTCAGAAGCTTGTACCTGACATGCTCCTAGGACGTCATTGGGACACTAGATTAGGTTTTCAGGCATCTGTCCTCAGGGTCCTGTTCTGAAATACCAACTTAGGATACAACATGTGGTCCCTGAGCCACACAATAGAATATCTCCTGTCCCCAGTAGGAAACCATGCCCTTCGACCTGTGCCAAACCCTCAAGATTGGAGAATCTGCACAGCACCTTAGACACCAGCACAAACTCTAGTTTGTGCGTTGACCCATACCACAAGCTTTCCATCTGCTGGACAGTCGAGTCCTGTTGAATGGCTCCAGGATGTCCCATACGGAAAGACTGGAGAGCAGGATTCGAAGGATGGATGCCTGTACAGCATACCTCACATTCCCATTGGCTCTTTGTGACAAGACATGTTTGAACTACTGGCTCTGGGGCGAGCTAACTAGGGGGGTTAATTGAAATGGACTCTCCTGCGGATGGGTCATAATGTGGGTTTGTGTGCATGGAGACCTTGGAATATGTTGGCAGCTCAGGGGCCATGAAGTATTCGCCTAACCGAAGGGTGTAATATTGCTCCAATTAAAAAGAGATCCCTATGTGGAGATGAGACAGGTTCTCTTTGGTGCCTCAGAAAAGCCCCAGATACTGGTCTTCAAACCAGTTCTCTGAGTAGAGACACCTGGAAACCAAAGCTAGGGTTCAGATTAGAGCCTAGATGCCTGTCCGTTTCAATCTTCTGTCTCTGGGGACACTGTCTGAGTATCTAAGTGGAGATAGTTGCTCAGCTGGTGTCAGAGTGCCCCTCTTAGTCCATGGCCGAGGCATGGCCTTGGAGACCTTAATGGATTCTCCTAATCTCTAGGGTTGTGGCCAATGGATTGGGTACAGTTTTCTTGGAGAGGACTGGCACAGTCCTTCAGTGTGTCTCCATAGGCCCTAGCCTGGAGGGTGTGTGGGTCCGGGCTGTGGGCACAGAAGTCTGAAAACACAAACTCGGCTTGGGTGTGGAGCCGAGAGCATGGCAGGATGGACCCACAGACCGTGAGAGGAGATCCTCAGCTTATGAAAGAAGGGCAAATGGGAGGCAGTCACGCAAGCTTTTGTCTTTGGATGTTTTGTCTCCCATAGCCGTGGAATGTAGGGGTGACCTCAGGGGCTATGGAAGAGTCTCCCTCTCTGAGGAGTTGGTCCAGCTCTTAAGATTTTGGGGACATTTTGTGGGAAGGGTGGAGTCCTGCTGTCTGGCTCAGGTGTTCTTCCAGGAGAGGGACTCCAGATCACAGTCCTGGGTTCGAGCAAATGGAATACTCGAGCTCTTGTGAAGATTGGGATCATAGGGGCTTGGCAAGCCCCATATGCGGGCTCTTGGTCGAGGCCCTGAGAGACCTTACTTCGACATGGGGCCCATGCTGATGGTCCCAATGCGAGTTTGTACCCAAGGAGGCACTCAAGTTTAGGCTTGGCCTCAGGGGCCATGAAGGTTTCTCCTACACTGAAGGTATGACTCCATGCCAACAGCAAGTTTTCCAGCCATGGGGAAGGAGAAGAATTGATTTGTGCTTCAGTTACCCACGTTTGCCAGGATTTGATATAATATCTAGGGTCAGATGTCTGAAAACCCAGGCTGGGAAGAGATGACGGCATAAGGCCATGGCCTGTCTGATGTGCTTAGTGTGCAGCCAGCTGTTTCCTTGTCTGTCGGGACGTCAGGCTGTGTCAGACAGAGCATTACTGACCAGGGTAGCCTTTCCAGTTAGGGTGCGGTCGAGGCCAGAGCAGGTTGGTTCTCATTTGTGGTTTCTGGAGAGCCCCATAGGGCAACGTTTTTCTTCTGGTGGGCAGGCAGAAAACTGTGTTGTGGTTCTGGAATTCCCAGTCTGGAGGGCTTGTTTGCCAGGAGTGTGAAGAGGGAAGTCTGAAAACACAAGCTAGCGTTAGGTTTGGGGCCGAGGGCATGGCAGGCCCACTCTGCAGAGACTGAATCAAGATCTCCTTCATCTGAGGTCAAGGCGAGTATCAGACGTTGCCTCAGGTTGGAGTTTGTGTCCATTATGGCCCCTTCCTGAAGGGGGTGGGGGCGTCATGAGGCCAGGGAGGTTTCCCAACGCTGGGAGTTATGAGCTGCCCCAAACATCAAGGTTTCCTCTGTAGGACAGTCGAGTACTATGAGATGGTTCTAGGATGACCCCTACAGAAAGACTCGAGAGAAGGGGTCTAAGCATGAATGTCTGCAAATGCCACCTCACATTCCCACTGGCTGCTTGGGGCAAGGCAGGCTCAATCTGCAGGCTCTTGGGCGGGTTTCTCAGAGGGCTGAGTTGAAATGGACTCTCCTGAAGATGAGTCATACTGTGGGTTGGTGGCCATGGAGACCTTGGAATGTGGCGGTGGCTCAGGGACTCTGCAGGTTTCTCCAAACCGAAGGGTTTGACACAGCTCCAACAATGAAGCTTCCCATGTGGAGACGATAGTTGTTCTGTTTGGTGTCTCAGGAAAGCCCCAGATGCTGGTCTTCAAACCCAGGCCTCTGAGGAGTGACACCTGGAAACCAAAGCAAGAGTTCAGATTAGGGCCCAGGGGCCTGTCTGGTTCAATCTACTGTCTCTGCCGACATCTGTCTGTGTTTCTGCATGGAGGTAGTTGCTCAGCTTGTGTCAGGATGCCTTTGTCCAGAGTGGCTTATAGTAGTGGGATGTCCTCGGGGGCCTTGAGGTTTCTCCTATTCTGTGGGGTTATGGGCAATGGAATGGGCATAGTCTCCTTGGAGAGAGCAGGACAGTCCTGTGGTGTGGCTCCAGAGGCCCCAGCCTGGCGGCTGTGTGGGCCAGGGCTGTGGGGACAGACATCCAAAAACACAAACTCGGCTGAGGTTTGGGGCTGAGGTTATGGCAGGAGTGATCTACAGTCCGTGAGGGGAGCTCATTGTGATTAGAAAGTAAGGCGAGTGAGAGGCGGTCGTTCAGGCTTATGTCTCTGGATGTTGTATTCATGATGGTCATTTAATGTAAGCATGGTCTCATGGGCCATGGAAGTCTCCCTCTCTGGTGATTTGTCCGGCTCCCAAGAGATTGGGGTCATTTTGTGGGAAGGGAGGAGTCCTGTTTTCTGCCTCATGTGTTCCCACAATAGAGGGATTCTAGAGCAGAGCACTGGGTACATACAACTGGAATACCCACCCTCTGGTTAGGCCTGGGGTCCATTGGGCATGGCAAGCCCATATGCAGATTCTTGGTCCAGCCACTGAGAGACGTTACTTGAATAGTGGACTCATGCTGAGGGTCACAATGTGTGTTTGTGCCCAAGGTGGTCCTCAATATTGGGCGGGACCTCATTGAGCTTGCAGGTTTCTCCTACAGTGAACCTTGGACATGCCAACCTCAGGGTTTCTTGCCATGGGGAAGGAGGAGTTTTGATTTCTGCATCACGTTCACCTCTGGGCTCTAATTGGAGATAAGGTCTAGGTTCTGAAGCCTGAAAACCGAGGTTTGGAAGAGATGACGACCTAAGGCCATGGCGGGTCCGATGTGTTCAGTTTGGGGCCAGCTTTCTAGGTGTCGTTCAGGAGGTCTGCACTCAGGCTGTGCCAGACAGGGCATTCGTGCCCAGATACGCTGTATAATTGGGGTACAGTTGAGTGGCATGCAGAAGATAATTATTTGGGGTTTCTCCGTAGCCCCATAAGGCAAAGTCTTTCTTCTGGAGGGCAGGCAGAGTGCTGCATTCTGGCTCCGCAACTGCCAAACTGGAGGCCTTGCGGCCAGGAATGCAAGGATGTAAGTCTGAGAACTGAAGCTTTGCTTTGGTTTCAGGGCGAGGAAATTGCAGGCACACTCTGCAGAGCTGAATTTAGATTTCATGCATCTGAGGTCAGGGCGAGGTTCATATGTTGGCTCAGGTTGGAGTTTCTGTCCATGATGGCCCCTTCATGAAGGGGGGTCATCACACCGCCATTGGTGTTTTCCCATGATTGCAGTAGTGAGATGCTCCAAACCACAAGGATTTTCTGCGGGTCAGTTGAAACCTGTTGGATGGCTCCAGGGCATCCCATATGGAACAATTGCAGAGCAGGGTTCTAAGGATGGATGCCTGGGCATCCGGCCTTGCATTCCAATTGTCTCCTAGCGAAACGGCACGTTTGATTGCTGCCTATGATGTAGCAGCCGAGGGGGCTGAGTTGAAATGCATTCTCCTGAGAATCGGTCATAATGTGGGATTGTGTCCATGGAGACCTTGGAATGGGGCAGTGGCACCAGGGCTCTGAAGGATGCTCCTAACCAGAGGTTTTGACACAGCTCCAAGAAGCATTTTTCCCATGGGGAAACAAGATTTGTTCTCATTGGTGCTTCAGTAACCCCCAATATGCTGGTATTGGAAACCAGAACTCTGAGGAGAGATGCCTGGAAACCAAGGCAATGGATCTGATTAGGGCCTGGGGCCTGTCTGGTTTAATCTTCTTCTCTCGGTTCATCTGTCTATGGGATTGAGTGGAGGTAGTTCCTCAGCTGGTGTCAGATTGCCCCTATTTGTCCTGGGCAGTCTACACTATTGGGATGGCCACTTTGACTTTGGAGGTTTCTCCTAATTTGCAAGTTTGTGGCCAATGAAATGGGCAGAATTCCTTTGGGGAGGGAAGGCACAATCCTGAGGTGTGGCTCTAGGGGCTCAAGCATGGAGGGTGTGTGGGTCAGAGCTGTGGGGACAGAAGTCTGAAAACAGAAACTCGTCTTAGGTTTGGGGACATAGGTATGGGAGGCCCGATCTACAGACCTTGAGCAGAACTCTTCAGGATATGAACAAAGAGTGAGTGTGAGGCACTTGCTCAGGCTTTTGACTCTGGATTTTGTGTCACTGATGGCCGTGGAATGTAGGGTCGTCCTCATGGACCATGGGTGAGAGTTCCTCTATGGGGATTTGGATGATCCCAATATTTTGGGGTCATTCCGTGGGATGGGAGGAGTCCATTCTTTTTTTTTTTTTTTTTTTTTTTTACCTCAGGTGTGCCACTAAAGAGGGATTCCAGAGCAGAACCCTGGGAAGGGGCGACTGGACAACCCGAACTCTGTATAAGATTGGGGGCCTAAGGGCATGGCAATCCCCATATGGGGTACCTTGGTCCAGCCACTGAGAGGTCTTACTTGAGTACAGTGCTCACACTGAGGGTCACAATGCATGTTTGTGCCCAATGTAGGCATCAAGCATGGGCGGGGACTCATGGGCCATGCTTGATTCTCCTACACTGAACTTTGGACAACATACGAACCACAAGGTTTCTTTCCATGGGGAAGGAGGAATTCTGATTTCTGCATCATGTTCACCCCTGGGTAGTGACTGGAAATAAGATCTAAGTTCTGAATCCAGAAAATGGAGGTTGGGATGAGATGATAACCTAAGGTCATGGAGGGTCCGATGTGCTCAGTGTGCGGTCAGCTTTCTGGATGTTGTTCAGGAGGTATGGATTCAGGCTGTGTCAGATAGTGCATTAGTGCCCAGGTTAGAATGTATAATTTGGGTACAGTTGAGTTCCATGTAGGTTCATCCTCATTTATTGTGTCAGGGAAGCTCACTGGGGCAACATTTTTCTTCTGGTGGGCAGGCAGAGTGCAGCATTGTGGGTCCAGAATTGCCAAACTTGAGGGCGTCGGGACCAGGAGTGTGAGGACGTAAGTCTGAGATCATAAGCTAAACTTAAGTTTCAGGGCGAGGGCACGGCAGGCACCCTCTGCAGATCCGAATCAAAATCTCATTCATCTGAAGTCAGGACGAGGATCAGACTTAGGCGCAGGTTGGAGTTTCTGTCCATGATGGCCCCTTCATCAAAGGGGTGGAATCTCGAGGCCATGGAGGTTTTCCCACGTTGGGAGTTGTGGGATGCTCCAAACTGCAAGGATTCCTTCTGCGGGAAAATTGAGAACTGTTGGATGGCTCCAGGACATCCCATATGGAATGACTCCAGAGCCGGGTTCTAAGGATGGATGCCTGAGCAGACTGCCTCTTACACCAATTGTCTCCCTGCCACAAGACAGGTACGATCTGATGGCTATGCAGGAGCAATCGTGGGAGCTGAGTTGAAATGGACTCTCCTGAAGATGGGTCTTAATGTGTGTTTGTGTCCATGAGGACGTTGGAATGGGGTGGTGGCCCCAGGGCTCTAAAGGATTCTAACCGGAGATTTTGAAACAACTCGAAAGAGCAAGTTTTCCATGTGGAGACAAGATTTGTTCTAATTGGTGCCTCAGGAAACCCACATATGCTGGTATTAGAAGCAGGCCTCTGAGGAGAGATACATAGAAACCCCAGCAATGCATCCAATTAGGTCCTAGGAACCTCTCTGGTTCAATCTTCTTCTCTGTCGACATCTGTCTATTTTATGAAATGGAGGTAGTTGCTCAGCTGGTGTCAGACCGCTCCTGTTTGTCCGGTTGGCCTACACTATAGGGATGGCCTCGGGGACTTTGGAGGTTTCTCCTAAATTGTATGATTATGGACAATGGCATGGGCAGAATTCCTGTGGAGTGGGCAGGCACAGACCTGATGTGTGGCTCCAAGGGCCCAGCCTTGAGGGTGTGTGGGCAAGGACTGTGGGGACAGATGTCTGAAAACACAAACTCAGCTTAGCTTTGGGGACGTAGGTATGGCAGGTCCGATTTACAGACTATGAGGAGAACTTTTTGGGATATGAATAAAGGGTGAAAGTGTGACACTTGTCAGGCTTTTGCCCCTGGATTTTGTGTCAATGATGGCTGTGGAATGTCAAGGAGTCCTCATGGGCCATGGAAGAGTCTTTCTCTCTGTGGATTTGGCCAGATCCCAATTGTTTTGGGTTAATCTGTGGGATTCAGTTTTGTTAACTAAGGTGTCCCACCAAAAGAGGGATTCCAGAGCAGAGCCCTGGACAACAAGAAATCTAACTAAAAATACGGGCCTAGGGGCATGGCAAGCCCAATATGCCTTCTAATGGTCCAGCCACTGAGAGGCCTTCATTGAGGACAGAACTCATGCTGAGGGTCACAATGCGTGTTTATGCCCTCGTGGTACTCAAGCATGGGTGGGGACTCATGGTGCATGCTTGTTTCTCCTACACTGAATGATAGTCAACATGTCAACCACATGAGTTCTTGCCATGGGGAAGTATTAATTCTGATTTCTGCATGTCATTCACCCCTGGGCAGTGATTGGAGATAAGGTCTAGGTTGTGAAGTCTGAAAACCGAGGTTGGGAAGAGATGACGACCTAAGACCATGTTGGGTCCGATATGCTCAGCGTGGAGCCAGCTGTCTGGGTGTTGGTCGGGAGGTCCAAGCTTGGGCTGTGTCAGACAGGGCCTTAGTGCCCAGGGTAGATTGTATAATTGGGGTACAACAGAGTGCCGTGCAGGTTGATCTTTATTTGGCATTTCTGGGTAGCCCCAAGGGCAATGTTTTTCTTCTGGAGAACAGGCAGAGTGCTGCATTGTGGCTCCGGAATTTCCAAAGTGGATGCCTTGTGGACGGGGAGTGTGAGGACGGAAGTCTGAGAACACATGTTAGGCGTAGGTTCTGGGCGAGGGCACGGCAGGCACCCTCTGCAGATCTGAATCGGGATATCATGAATCTGAAGTCAGGGCGAGGTTCAAACCTAGGCTTAGGTTTGAATTTCTGTCCATTCTGGCCAATTTATGAAGGGGACAGCATCTCCAGTCCATGGAGGTTTACCCACAATGGAAGTTGTGAGATGCTCCAAACAACAAAGATTCCTTCTGATCAACAATTGAGACCTTTTGTATCACTCCAGTACATACCATACAGAATGACACCAGAGCAGGGATCTTAGGATGGATACATGGGAAGCCCGCCTCACATTGCAGTTGTCTCCTAGCAAATAGACAGGTTTGATATGCTGGCTCTGTCAGAGCAACCAAGGGGGCTGAGTTGAAATGGACTCTCCTGAGGATGGATGCTAATGTGGGTTTGTGTCCATGGAGACCTTGGAATGGGGCGTTGGTGCATGGGCCCTGAAGGATTCTCCTAACCGAAGGTTTTGAGACATCTCCAAAGGACAAGTTTCCCATGTGGAGACGAGATTTGTTCTGATTGGTGCCTCAGGAAACCCCCATATACTGTTATTGGAATATAGGCCTCTGAAGAGAAATAACTGGAAACCAAAGCAATGGCTCCGTTTAGAGCCTAGGGGCCTGTCCGGTTGAATCTTCTTCTCTGTGTACATCCATCTAAGGTATTAGTGGAGTTAGATGCTCAGCTGGTGTCCGATGGCCCTTGTTTGTCCCAGGCGGCCTACACTATTGTGAAGGCCTTGGGGACTTTGGAGGTTTCTCCTAATTTTATGATTATGGACAATGGAATGGGCAGAATTCCCGTGGAGAGGGAAGGCACAGTTTTGATGTGGCTCCAGGGGCCCCAGCCTGCAGGGTGTGTACACCAGGACTGTGGAGACAGAAGTCTAAAACACAAACTCAGTTTAGGTTTAGGGACGTAGGTATGGCAGGCCCGATCTACAGACCGTGAGGAGAATTCTTCCGGATATGAAGAAAGAGAGATTGTGAGGCACTTGTTCAGGCTATTGTTTCTGGATTTTGTGTCAACGATGGGCGTGGAATGTCGGGGAGGCCTCATGGGCCATGGACGAGTCTTCCGCTCTGTGGATTTGGCCCGATTCCAATTGTTTTGGGTCAAACTGTGGGATGGGAGGAGTCCTTTCAGTTTTGTTACCTCAGGTGTCCCACCAAAAGAGGGATTCCAAAGCCGAGCCCTGGGGAGGGGAGACTGGACAACCAGAAATCTGGTTAAAAATTGGGGCCTAGGGGCATTGCAAGCCCAATATGCTGTCTTTTGGTCCAGCCACTGAGAGGCCTTCCTTGAGAACTGGGCTCACGTTGAGGGTCACAATGCATGTTTGTGACCGACTTGGTCCTCAAGCATCTGCAGGGCCTCATGGGCCACACTGGTTTCAACTACACTTTACGTTGGACAACATGCCAACCACAAGGTTTCTTGCCATGGGGAAGGAGTTCTGATTCCTGCATCATGTTCAACCCTGGGTGGTGACTGGAGATAAGGTTTAGGTTCTGAAGCCTGAAAACCGAGGTTGGAAAGAGATGATGACCTAAGGCCATGGTGGGTCCGATGTGCTCAGTGTGTGGCAAGCTGGGTGGGTGCGAGCCAGGAGGTTCAGTCTCAGGCTGTGCCAGAAAGGGCAGTAGTGCTCAGGGCAGCCTGTATAATTGGGGTCCAGTCAAGTGGCATGCAGGTTGATCCTCATTTGGGGAATCTGGGTAGCCCCAGAGGGCAAAGTTTTTCTTCCGGAAAGCAGGCAGAGTGCTGCCTTGTAGTTCTGGAATTGCCAAACTGGAGGGCTTGTGGGCCAGGAATGTGAGGATGGAAGTTGAGAACACAAACTAGACTTACGTTTCTGGGCAAGGGCACGGCAGGCACACTCTGCAGAGCTGAATCAAGATGTCCTGCATCTGAAGTCAGGGCGAGGATCAGACGATCGCTCAGGTTGGAGCTTCTGTCCCTGATGGCCCCTTCATGAAGCGCAGGGGGCGGGATCACGAGGCCATGGAGGTTTTCCCACGATGGGAGTTGTGAGATGCTCCAAACAGTAAAGATTCTTCTGCGGGACTATTGAGACCTGTTGGTTGGCTCCAGGACTTCCCATACAGCATCATTCTGAGAATGGTTCTAATTATGGATGGCTGGGAAGCCTGCCTCTCATTCCAATCATCTCCTAGCGACAAGACGGGTTAGATCTGCTGGATCAGGGGGAGCAACTGAGGGGGCTGAGTTGAAATGGACTCTCCTGTGGATGGGTCCTAATGTGGGTGTGTCTCCATGGAGACCTTGGAATGAGGCGCTGGCACCGGGAACCTGAAATGTCCTTCTAACCAGAGGCTTTGAGAGAGCTCCAACATGCAAGTTTCCCATGTGTAAACGAGATTTGTTCTGATGGGTGCCTCAGGAAAAGCCCTCAGCTGGTATTGGAAACCAGGCTTTTGAAGAGACATGCCTGTAAACCAAAGCTATGGATCCCATTATGGCCTGGGGTCCTGTCTGGTCAATCTTCTTCTCTGGGGACATCCATCTATGGTATGAGTGGAGGTAGATGCTCAGCTGGTGTCAGACGGCCCTTTTTTGTCCCGGACAACCTACACCATTGGTATGGCCTCAGGGAATTTGGAGGTTTCTCCTAATTTGTACGGTTTTGGATAATGGAATGGGCAGAATTCCCATGGATTGGTAAGGCACAGTCCTAATGTGTGGTTCCAGGGGCCCAGCCTGGAGGGTGTGTGGCCCAGGACTTTAAGGACAGAACTCAAAAAACACAAATTCAGCTTAGGTTTGGGGACGTAGGTATGGCACGGCCGAACTACAAATCATGAGAAGAACTCTTCAGGATATGAAGAAAGAGCGAGTCTGAGGCGCTTGCTTAGGCTTTTGTCTCTGGATTTTGTATCAGCGATGGCTGTGGAATGTCAGGGAGGCCTCATGAGCCATGGACGAATCTTCCTCTCTGTGGATTTGGCCCTATCCCAATTCTTTTTCGTGAATCTGTGGAATGGGAGGACTCCTTTAAGGTTTGTTACCTGAGGTGTCCCACCAAAAGAGGAATTCCAAAGCAGAGCCCTGGGCAAGAGTGAAGGGACAACCCGAACTTGGTTAAAAATTGGGGTCTAGGGGCATGGCAAGCCCAATATTCTCTTTCTTCATGCAGCCACTGAAAGGCCTTGCCTGAGGACCGGGCTCAGGCTGAGGGTCACAATGTGTGTTTGAGACCAATGTGGCCCTCAAGCGTGGGCTGGGTCTCATGTGCCACACTGGTTTCAACTACACTGAAAGTTGGACAACATGCCAACCACGAGGTTTCTTGCCAAGGGAACGAGTTCGGATTTCTGCAACATTTTCAAACCTGGGCAGTGATTGGAGATAAGGTCAAGGTTCTGAAGCCTGAAAACCGAGGTTGGGTAGAGATGACGACCTATGGCCATGGCGGGTCTGATGTGATCAGTGTGTGGCCAGCTGTCTGGGTGGGGCCAGGAGTTCCAGGCTCAGGCTGTGTCAGAATGGGCAATTGTGCCCACTTCAGCCTATATATTTGGTGTACAGCCAAATGGCGTGCAGGTTGATCCTCATTTGGGGTTTCTGGGTAGCCCCAGAGGGCAATGTTCTTCTTCCAGGGAGCAGGCAGAGTGCCGCATTGTACTTCTGGATTGCCAAACTGGAGGGCTTATGGGCCGGTAGTCTGAGGACGGAACTCCGAGAACACAAGCAAGGCTTAGGTTTTATGTGTGAGGACATGGCAGGCACAATCTACAGAGCTGAATCGAGATCTCTTGCACCTGAAGTCAGGTTGAGCATCAGACGATGCCTCAGGTTTGACTTTCTGTCCCTGATGGCCCCTTCATAGAGGGGGGGAATCACGAGGCCGTGGGGGTTTTCCCACCATGGGAGTTGTGAGAAGCTCCAAACTGCAAAGATTCTACTGTGGGACAATTGAGACCAGTTGGTTGGCTCCAGGCCAACGATTCTGAGCAGGGTTCTAAGGATGGATGGCTGGGTAGCCCACCTCGCATTCCAATATTCTCCTAGCTACAAGACAGGCTAGATCTGTTGGATCTCGGGGAGCAACCGAGGAGGCTGAGTTTAAATGGACTCTCCTGTGGATGGGTCCTAATATGTTTTTGTGTCTATGGAGACTGTGGAAATAAGCGGTGGCACTAGGGCCCTGAAGGCTTCTCCTAAACAGAGGTTTGACACAGGTCCACCATGCAAGTTTCCCATGTGTAGAGGAGATTTGTTCTGATGGGTGAGTCAAGAAACAGCCATATTCTGGTATTGAAATCCAGGCCTCTGAGGAGAGATGCCTGGAAACCAAAGCAATGGATCCGATTAGTGCCTAGGGGCCTGTTGGTTTCTTTTTACCTCGGGCGACATCTATCTATGGGTCAGAGTGCAGGTAGGTGCTCAGATGAACTCAGATTGCCCGTGTTTGTCCTTGGAAGCCAACACTATGGGATGGCCTCAGGGAATTTAAAGGTTTATACTTTTAGTTGTGTTGTCGCCATTGGAATGGGCTCACTCAATTCCCTTGCGAGGGCAAGAACAGTCCTCAGGTTTGGCTTCAGGGGCCTGAGCCTATAGGGTGTGTAGGCCAGGGCTGTTTGGACAGTTGTCTGAAAACACAAACTCGACTTCTGTTTCGGGTCATAGGTAGGGCAGGACTGATCTACAGACCATGAGGAGAACATTTCGGTATATGAAAAAAGGGCGAGTGTGAGGCTATTGCTCATGTTTTTGTCTCTGCATATCATGTCACTCATGGTCGTGAAATTTCCGGGTGACTTCATGGGAAATGGACGAGTCTTACTCTCTGGGGATTTGGCCCCTTCCAAAGAGGTTGGGGTCATTCTGTGGGATGGAAGAAGTCGTTTTTTTTGTTGTTGTTGTTGCTTTGTTTTGTTTCATTTTTTAACCTCCGTTGTCCCGCCACATGAGGAATTCCAGAGTAGAGCTCTGGGGAGGGGTGACTGAACAACCAGAAATCTGGTTAAAAATTGGGGCCTAGGGCTATGTCAAGCCCATTATGACATCTAGTGATCCAGGCTCTGAGAGGACTTACTAGAGGACAGGACTCACCCTGAGGGTCACAATGCATATTTATGCCCTCGTCGCACTCAAGAATAGGCGGGCCTCAGGGTGAATGCTAGTTTCTCCTACAATGAACGTTGGACAACATGCCAACCACAAGGTTTCTTGCCATGTGTAAGGAGAAGTTCTGATTTCTGCATCACACTCACCCCCAGGCAGAGATAAAGTCTAGTTTCTGAGGCCTGAAAACTGAGGTAGGGAAGAGATGAGGACCTAAGGCCATGGCGGGTCTGATGTGCTCAGTGTGCGGTCAGCTGTCTGGGTGTTGGTCAGGAAGTCCGGGCTCAGGTTGTGTCAGACAGTGCATTAGTGCCCAGGTTAGACTATATAATTCGGGCAAAGTCGAGTACCGTGTAGGTTTATCTTCATATAAGGTGCCTTGGCAGCTCTTTAGGCAATATTTTTTTTCCAGAAAGCAGGCCATGTGCTGCATTGTGGGACCGGATTTACCAATCATGAGGGCTTTGAGGCCAGGAGAGTGAGGTCGGAATTCTGAGAACAAAAGTTATACTTGGGCTAAGGGCAAGGGCACGGCAGGTACCCCCTGCAGATCTGAACCAATATCTCATCCATTTCAAGTCAGGGAGAGAATTAGACTTTGGCTTAGGTTGGAGTTTCTGTGCCTGAGGGCTCCTTCATGAAGGGAGCGGAATCTCGTGTCCATGGAGTTTTTCCCACGTGGGAGTTGTGGGTTGCCCCCTTCAAGAATTCCTTCTGTGGGACAATTGAGACCTTTGGGCAGCTCCAGGACATCCCATATGGAGTGACTCCATAGCACCGTTCGAGGGAGGATGCCTGGGAAGCCAGCCTCGCATTCCAATTGTCTCCTAGCAACAAGCCAGTTTAGATCTGATGGCTCTGCGGGAGCAACCGGGGTGACTGACTTGAAATGGACTTTCCTCAGGATGGGTCCTAATGTGTCTTTGTGTCCATGGGGCCTTGGAATGGGGCCGTGGCACCGGGACCCTGAAGTATTCTCCTAAGCTTTTGACAGAGCTCGATGCACATGTTTCCTTGTGGAGACGAGATTTGTTCTGATTGCTACCTCAGGAAAACACCTATGCTGGTATTGGAATCCAGGCTTTTGAGGAGACATGCCTCTCACCAAAGCAATGGATCCGATTGGCCAGGGTCCTTTCTGGTTCAATCTTCTTCTCTGGGGACATCCATCTATGGTATGAGTGGAGGTTGATGCTCAGCTGCTATCAGACCGCGCTTGTATGTCACGGGCGACATGCCCTATTGGGATGGCCTCAGGGATTTGGAGGGTTCTCCTAATTTTACGGTTTTGGACAATGGAATGGGCAGAGTTCCCATGGATTGGGTAGGCACAGTCCTTATGTGTGGCTCCAGGGACCGCAGCCTGGAGGGTGTGTGGCCCAGGACTTTGAGGACAGAACTCAAAAAACACAAATTCAGCTTAGGTTTGGGGACGTAGGTATGGCACGGCCGAACTACAAATCATGAGAAGAACTCTTCAGGATATGAAGAAAGAGCGAGTCTGAGGCGCTTGCTTAGGCTTTTGTCTCTGGATTTTGTATCAGCGATGGCTGTGGAATGTCAGGGAGGCCTCATGAGCCATGGACGAATCTTCCTCTCTGTGGAT
Organism: Mustela nivalis; assembly: GCF_964662115.1. Lineage (NCBI taxonomy): Eukaryota > Metazoa > Chordata > Mammalia > Carnivora > Mustelidae > Mustela > Mustela nivalis. The sequence continues at coordinate 68,110 of NW_028136507.1, read as the reverse complement.
TTGGCCCTATCCCAATTCTTTTTCGTGAATCTGTGGAATGGGAGGACTCCTTTAAGGTTTGTTACCTGAGGTGTCCCACCAAAAGAGGAATTCCAAAGCAGAGCCCTGGGCAAGAGTGAAGGGACAACCCGAACTTGGTTAAAAATTGGGGTCTAGGGGCATGGCAAGCCCAATATTCTCTTTCTTCATGCAGCCACTGAAAGGCCTTGCCTGAGGACCGGGCTCAGGCTGAGGGTCACAATGTGTGTTTGAGACCAATGTGGCCCTCAAGCGTGGGCTGGGTCTCATGTGCCACACTGGTTTCAACTACACTGAAAGTTGGACAACATGCCAACCACGAGGTTTCTTGCCAAGGGAACGAGTTCGGATTTCTGCAACATTTTCAAACCTGGGCAGTGATTGGAGATAAGGTCAAGGTTCTGAAGCCTGAAAACCGAGGTTGGGTAGAGATGACGACCTATGGCCATGGCGGGTCTGATGTGATCAGTGTGTGGCCAGCTGTCTGGGTGGGGCCAGGAGTTCCAGGCTCAGGCTGTGTCAGAATGGGCAATTGTGCCCACTTCAGCCTATATATTTGGTGTACAGCCAAATGGCGTGCAGGTTGATCCTCATTTGGGGTTTCTGGGTAGCCCCAGAGGGCAATGTTCTTCTTCCAGGGAGCAGGCAGAGTGCCGCATTGTACTTCTGGATTGCCAAACTGGAGGGCTTATGGGCCGGTAGTCTGAGGACGGAACTCCGAGAACACAAGCAAGGCTTAGGTTTTATGTGTGAGGACATGGCAGGCACAATCTACAGAGCTGAATCGAGATCTCTTGCACCTGAAGTCAGGTTGAGCATCAGACGATGCCTCAGGTTTGACTTTCTGTCCCTGATGGCCCCTTCATAGAGGGGGGGAATCACGAGGCCGTGGGGGTTTTCCCACCATGGGAGTTGTGAGAAGCTCCAAACTGCAAAGATTCTACTGTGGGACAATTGAGACCAGTTGGTTGGCTCCAGGCCAACGATTCTGAGCAGGGTTCTAAGGATGGATGGCTGGGTAGCCCACCTCGCATTCCAATATTCTCCTAGCTACAAGACAGGCTAGATCTGTTGGATCTCGGGGAGCAACCGAGGAGGCTGAGTTTAAATGGACTCTCCTGTGGATGGGTCCTAATATGTTTTTGTGTCTATGGAGACTGTGGAAATAAGCGGTGGCACTAGGGCCCTGAAGGCTTCTCCTAAACAGAGGTTTGACACAGGTCCACCATGCAAGTTTCCCATGTGTAGAGGAGATTTGTTCTGATGGGTGAGTCAAGAAACAGCCATATTCTGGTATTGAAATCCAGGCCTCTGAGGAGAGATGCCTGGAAACCAAAGCAATGGATCCGATTAGTGCCTAGGGGCCTGTTGGTTTCTTTTTACCTCGGGCGACATCTATCTATGGGTCAGAGTGCAGGTAGGTGCTCAGATGAACTCAGATTGCCCGTGTTTGTCCTTGGAAGCCAACACTATGGGATGGCCTCAGGGAATTTAAAGGTTTATACTTTTAGTTGTGTTGTCGCCATTGGAATGGGCTCACTCAATTCCCTTGCGAGGGCAAGAACAGTCCTCAGGTTTGGCTTCAGGGGCCTGAGCCTATAGGGTGTGTAGGCCAGGGCTGTTTGGACAGTTGTCTGAAAACACAAACTCGACTTCTGTTTCGGGTCATAGGTAGGGCAGGACTGATCTACAGACCATGAGGAGAACATTTCGGTATATGAAAAAAGGGCGAGTGTGAGGCTATTGCTCATGTTTTTGTCTCTGCATATCATGTCACTCATGGTCGTGAAATTTCCGGGTGACTTCATGGGAAATGGACGAGTCTTACTCTCTGGGGATTTGGCCCCTTCCAAAGAGGTTGGGGTCATTCTGTGGGATGGAAGAAGTCGTTTTTTTTGTTGTTGTTGTTGCTTTGTTTTGTTTCATTTTTTAACCTCCGTTGTCCCGCCACATGAGGAATTCCAGAGTAGAGCTCTGGGGAGGGGTGACTGAACAACCAGAAATCTGGTTAAAAATTGGGGCCTAGGGCTATGTCAAGCCCATTATGACATCTAGTGATCCAGGCTCTGAGAGGACTTACTAGAGGACAGGACTCACCCTGAGGGTCACAATGCATATTTATGCCCTCGTCGCACTCAAGAATAGGCGGGCCTCAGGGTGAATGCTAGTTTCTCCTACAATGAACGTTGGACAACATGCCAACCACAAGGTTTCTTGCCATGTGTAAGGAGAAGTTCTGATTTCTGCATCACACTCACCCCCAGGCAGAGATAAAGTCTAGTTTCTGAGGCCTGAAAACTGAGGTAGGGAAGAGATGAGGACCTAAGGCCATGGCGGGTCTGATGTGCTCAGTGTGCGGTCAGCTGTCTGGGTGTTGGTCAGGAAGTCCGGGCTCAGGTTGTGTCAGACAGTGCATTAGTGCCCAGGTTAGACTATATAATTCGGGCAAAGTCGAGTACCGTGTAGGTTTATCTTCATATAAGGTGCCTTGGCAGCTCTTTAGGCAATATTTTTTTTCCAGAAAGCAGGCCATGTGCTGCATTGTGGGACCGGATTTACCAATCATGAGGGCTTTGAGGCCAGGAGAGTGAGGTCGGAATTCTGAGAACAAAAGTTATACTTGGGCTAAGGGCAAGGGCACGGCAGGTACCCCCTGCAGATCTGAACCAATATCTCATCCATTTCAAGTCAGGGAGAGAATTAGACTTTGGCTTAGGTTGGAGTTTCTGTGCCTGAGGGCTCCTTCATGAAGGGAGCGGAATCTCGTGTCCATGGAGTTTTTCCCACGTGGGAGTTGTGGGTTGCCCCCTTCAAGAATTCCTTCTGTGGGACAATTGAGACCTTTGGGCAGCTCCAGGACATCCCATATGGAGTGACTCCATAGCACCGTTCGAGGGAGGATGCCTGGGAAGCCAGCCTCGCATTCCAATTGTCTCCTAGCAACAAGCCAGTTTAGATCTGATGGCTCTGCGGGAGCAACCGGGGTGACTGACTTGAAATGGACTTTCCTCAGGATGGGTCCTAATGTGTCTTTGTGTCCATGGGGCCTTGGAATGGGGCCGTGGCACCGGGACCCTGAAGTATTCTCCTAAGCTTTTGACAGAGCTCGATGCACATGTTTCCTTGTGGAGACGAGATTTGTTCTGATTGCTACCTCAGGAAAACACCTATGCTGGTATTGGAATCCAGGCTTTTGAGGAGACATGCCTCTCACCAAAGCAATGGATCCGATTGGCCAGGGTCCTTTCTGGTTCAATCTTCTTCTCTGGGGACATCCATCTATGGTATGAGTGGAGGTTGATGCTCAGCTGCTATCAGACCGCGCTTGTATGTCACGGGCGACATGCCCTATTGGGATGGCCTCAGGGATTTGGAGGGTTCTCCTAATTTTACGGTTTTGGACAATGGAATGGGCAGAGTTCCCATGGATTGGGTAGGCACAGTCCTTATGTGTGGCTCCAGGGACCGCAGCCTGGAGGGTGTGTGGCCCAGGACTTTGAGGACAGAAGTCTGAAAACATAAACTCAGCTTAGGTTTGGAGACGTAGGTATGGCAGGCCCGATCTATAAACCATGAGAAGAACTCTTCAGGATATGAAGAAAGAGCGAGTCTGAGGTGCTTGTTCAGTCTTTTGTCTCTAGATTCGGTATCAGCGATGGCCGTGGATTGTCTGGGAAACCTCATGGGCCATGGACGAATCTTCCTCTCTGTGGAATTGGCCCGATCCCAATTCTTTTTCGTCAATCTGTGGTTTGGGAGGTCTCCTTTCAGGTTGGTTACCTTAGGTGTCCCGCCAAAAGAGGAATTCCAAAGAAGAGCCCTGGGGAAAAGCGAAGGGACAACCCGAATTATGGGTAAAATTTGGGGCCTAGGGGCATGGCAAGCCCAATATGCTGTCTCTTCATCCAGCCACTGAGAGGCCTTACCTGAGGACTGGGATCAGGCTGTGGGTCACAATGTGTGTTTGTGTCCAATGTGGCCCATAAACATGGGCGGGGCCTCATGGGCCACACTGGTTTCAATTACACTGAATATTGAAAAACATGCCAACCACATGGTTTCTAGCCACGGGGAAGGATTTGTGATTTCTGCATCACTTACAAGCCTGGGCAGTGATTGGAGATAAGGTCTAGGTTCTGAAACTTGACAACCGAGGTTGGGAAGAGATGACGACCTAAGGACATGGCTCGTCCGGCGTGCTCATTGTTCGACCAGCTTTCTGGGTGGGGCCAGGAAGTCCAGGCTCAGGCTGTGTCAGAAAGGGCAATAGTGCCTAGGTCAGCCTATATATTTGGGGTACAGTCGAATGGCATGCAGGTTGATGCTCATTTGGAGTTTCTGGGTAGCCCCACAGGGCTATGTTTTTCTTCCTGAAGGCTGGCAGAGTGCTGCATTATAGTTCTGGTTTGCAAACTGGAGGGCTTGTGGGCCAGTAGTCTGAAGACGGAAATCTGATAACACAAGCTAGGCTTAGGTTTCTGGGTGAGGACAAGGCAGGAACAATCTACAGACCTGAATCGAGATCTCGTGCTTCTGAAGTCAGGGTGAGGATCAGAAGATCGCTCAGGTTGGTGTTTCTGTCCCTGATGGCCCCTTCATGAAGGGGCGGGGTCTCGAGTTCGTGGGGGTTTTCCCACGATGTTAGTTGTGAGAAGGTCCAAACTGCAAAGATTCTTGTGCAGGACAATTGAGACATGTTGGTTGGCTCCAGGGCAACGATTCCGAGCAGGGTTCTAAGGATGGATGCCTGGGTAGCCCACCTTGCATTCCAATTGTGTCCTAGCAACAAGACAGGTTATATCTGCTGGATCTGGGCGAGCAATCTGGATCTGGGTTGAAATGGACCCTCCTGTGGATGGATCCTAATGTGTGTTTGTGTCCATGAGGGCCTTAAAATAGGGCGGTGGCACCGAGACCCTGAAGTATTCTCCTAAGCTTTTGACATAGCTCGATGCACAAGGTTCCTTGTGGAGACGAGATTTGTTTTAATGGGTGCCTCAGAAAAACCCCTATGCTGGTATTGGAATCCAGGCTTTTGAGGAGACATGCCTGTAAACCAAAGCAATGTATCCGATTATGGCCTAGGGTCCTGTCTGGTTCAATCTGCTTCTCAGGGGACATCCATCTATGGTATGAGTAGAGGTAGATGCTCAGCTGGTATCAGACCGCCCTTGTTTGTCCCGGGCGACCTGCACTATTGGGATGGCCTCAGGGATTTGGAGGGTTCTCCTAATTTTACGGTTTTGGACCATGGAATGGGCAGAATTCCCATGGATTGGGTAGACACAGTCCTAATGTGTGACACCTGGGGCCCCAGCCTGGAAGGTGTGTGGCCCAGGACTTTGGGGACAGAAGTCTGAAAACACAAACTCAGCTTAGCTTTGGGGACGTAGGTATGGCAGGCCCGATCTATAAACCATGAGAAGAACTCTTCCGGATATAAAGAAAGAGCGAGTCTGAGGCACTTGCTCAGGCTTTTGTCTCTGGATTTTGTATCAGAGATGGCCGTGGAATGTCGGGGAGGCCTCATGGGCCATGGACGAATCTTTCTCTCTGGGGATTTGGTCCGATCCCAATTGCTTTTCATCAATCTGTGGAATGGGAGGACTCCTTTCAGGTTTGTTACCTCAGGTGTCCCGCCAAAAGAGGAATTCCAAAGATGAGCCCTGGGGAAAAGTGAAGGGAGAACCCGAACTATGGTAAAATTGGGGCCTAGGGGCATGGCAAGCCGAATATGCTGACTCTTCATCCAGCCACTGAGAGGCCTTACCTGAGGCCTGGGATCAGGCTGAGGGACACAATGTGTGTTTGTGACCAATGTGGCCCATAAACATGGGCGGGGCATCATGGGCCACACTGGTTTCAACTACACTGAACGTTGGAAAAACATGCCAACCACTAGGTTTCTTGCCAAGGCGAAGGAGAAGTTCTGATTCTTGTATCACGTTCACTCCTGAGCAGTGAGTGGAGATAAGGTCTAGGTTCTGAAGGTGAAAACTGAGGTTGTGTAGAGTTGATGGCCTAAAGCCATTGTGGGTGTGATATGCTCTGTTTATGGCCAGCTGTCTGGGTGTTGGACTGGAGGTCTGCCCTCAGGCTGTTTCAGACAGGGCCTTAGGTCACATGCTAGACTGTATAATTGGGGTATGGTCGAGTGGCATGCAAGTTGTTACTCATTTAGCGTTTCTGGTTAGGCCTATAGGGCAACATTTTTCTTCTGGAGGGCAGGCAGAGTGCTGCATTGTGTCTCCAGAATTGCCAAACTGGAGGGGTGTGGCCAGGATTGTGAGGAAGGAAGTCTGAAAACACAAGCTAGCACGAGTTTTGGGGCCAAGAGCATGGCAGGCCCACTCTGCAGAGGCTGAATCGAGATCTCCTGCAGGTGAGGTCAGGGCGAGTATCAGATGTTCCCTCAAGCTGGAGTTTTTGTCCATGACGGCCCCTTCCTGAAGGGGGTGGGGGCGTCATGAGGCCAGGGAGGTTTCCCTACACTGGGAGTTGTGAGCTGCTCCAAACTTCAAAGTTTCCTTCTTCAGGACAGTCGAGTACTATTGGATGGTTCCAGGATGCCCCATACAGAAAGACACGAGAGCAGGGCCCTAAGCATGGATGCCGAGAAACGCCAACTTACCTTCCCATTGCCTGGTCAAGACAAGGCACGCTCAATCTGCGGGCTTTTGGGTGAGCTACCCAGAAGGCTGAGTTTAAATGGACTCTCCTGAGGATGAGTCATAATGTGGGTTGGTGGCCAAGGAGACCTTCGAATGTGGCAGTAGCTAAGGGACTCTGCAGGATTCTCCAACCCGAAGGGCTTGACACAACTCCAACAAGGAAGCTTCCCATGTGGAGATGAGAGGTCTTCTGTCTGGTGCCTCAGGAAAGCCCCGTATGCTGGTCTTCGAACCCAGGCCTCTGAGGAGTGATACCTGGACACCAAAGCAAGAGTTCATAATAGGCCTAGGGGCCTGTCTGGTTCAATCTTCTGTCTCTGCGGATATCTGTCTGTGTGTCTGCATGGAGGTAGTAGTTGCTCATCTTGTGTCATAATGCCAGTATTTGTCCAGTGCGGCTTGTGGTAGTGGGATGTCCTTGGGGACCTTGAGGTTTCTACTATTTTGTAGAGTTGTGGCCAATGGAATGGGCAGTTTCTTAGGAGAGAGCAGGCACAGTTCTGTGGTGTGGCTCCAGAGACCCCAGCCTGGAGGCTGTGTGGGCCATGGCTGTGCAGACAGACATCCAAAAACCCTAACTCAGCTCGGGTTTGGGGCCGAGGTTACGGCAGGCCTAATCTACAGTCCATGAGGGGAGCTCCTCTGGATATGAAAGAAGGGTGAGAGGGAGGCAGTCGCTCAGGCTTTTGTCTCTGGATGTTTTGTCCACAATGGCCGTTTAATGTAGGAGTTGCCTCATGGGTCGTAGAAGTCTCCTTCTCTGGTAGTTTGTCCAGCCCCCAAGAGTTTGGGGTCATTCTGTGGGAAGGGAAGTGTCCTGTTTTCTGCTTCATGTGTCCCCCCAGTAGAGGGATTCTAGAGCATAGCAGTGGGTACTGACAACTGGAATACTCGCCCTCTGGTTAAGCCTGGGGGCCTATGGATATGACAAGCCCCATATGCAGGATCTTGGTCCAGCCACTGAGAGGCGTTACTTTAATACAGGACTCACGCTGCAGGTCACAATGTATGTCTGTGCCCTAGGCGGCCCTCAAGCACTGGCGTGGCCTTTCGGACAATGCAGGTTTTCCCACATTGAACGTTGGACAACATGCCAACCACAAGGTTTCTGGCCATGGGGAAGGAGGAATTCTAATTTCTGCATCACGTTCACTCCTGGGCAGTGATTGGAGATAAGGTCTAGGTTCTGAAGCCTGAAAACCGAGGTTGGGAAGAGATGACGACCTACAGCCATAGGGGGTCCTATGTGTCCATGTTGGGGCCAGTTGTCTGGGTGTCATTTGGGATGTCTTGTCTCAGGCTGTGCCAGACAGGGCATTAGAATACAGGGTGGGCTGTATAATTGCTTTACAATCGAGTGGCATGCATTAGAAAATCATTTGGGGTTTCTTATTAGAAGCATAGGGCAAAGTTTTTCTTCTGGAGGGCAGGCAGAGTGCGGCATTGTGGCTTCGGAATTCCCAATCTGGAGGGCTTGTGGGCCAGGAGAGTGAGGACGGAAGTCTGAGAACACAAGCTAGGCTTAGGTTTCGGGGCAAGGACATGGCAGGCACACTCTGCAGAGCTGAATTGAGATCTCATGCCTCTGAAGTCAGGTCGAGGATCAGACTGTGGCTCAGGTTTGAGTTTCTGTCCATGTTGGCCCCTTCAGGAAGGGGGGACATTATGAGCCCATGGGGGTTTTCCCACTATTGGAGTTGTGAGATGCTCCAAACCGCAAGGATTCCTTCTGTGGGACAATTAAGATTTGTTGGATGGCTCCAGGACGTCTTATAAGGTATTTTTCCAGAACAGGGTTCTAAGTATGGATGCCTGGGCAGCCAGCCTCACATTCCAATTGTCTCCTAGCAACAAGAAACGTTTGATCTGCTGGCTTGGGGTAGCAACAGAGGGGGCTGAGTTGAAATGGACTTTCCTGAGGATGGTCTTAATGTTGGTTTGAGTCCATGGAGACCTTGGTATGGGGCAGTGGCACCAGGGCCCTGAAGGATTCTCCTAACCAGAGGTTATGACAAAGCTCCAATGAGCAAGTTTTCCATGGGGAGACGAGATTTGTTCTTATTGGTGCCTCAGGAAACCACCATATGCTGGTATTGGAAACGAGGCCTCTGAGGAGAGATGCCTGAAAACCAAAGCAATGGATCTGATTAGGGCCTAGGGGCCTGTCCGGTTCAATATTCTTCTCTGGGGACATCTGTTGTCTGAGTGGAGGTAGTTGCTCAGCTGGTTTGAGATCACCCCTGTTTGTCCTGGGCGGCCTACACTATGAAGATGGCCTCGGTGACTTTGGAGGTTTTTCCTCATTTGCAAGGTTGTGGCCAATGGAATGGGAAGAATTCCCTTGAAAGGGAAGCACAGTCCTGAGGTCTGGCTCCAGGGACCCAATTGTGGAGCGTGTTTGGTCCAGGGCTATTTGGACAAAAGTCTGAAAACACAAACTCCACTTAGGTTGTGGGATGTAGGTATGGCCGTCCCGATCTATAGACCGTGAGGAGAACTCTTCGGGATATGAACAAAGGGCGAATGTGAGGTGCTGGCTCATGCTTTTTTTTTTTTTTTCTGTAATTGTGTCACCGATTGCCATGGAATGTCAGGGTGTCCTCATGGGTCATTGATGAGGCTCCCTTTCTGGGGATTTGACCTGATCCCAAGAGTTTGGGGTCATTCTGTGGGAAGGGAGGAGGCCTTTCTTGTTTTTTTGTTTATTTTTTTAGTATTATTATTTTTTTTTACCTAAGGTGGACCACCAAAAGAGGGATCCAAGAGCAGAGTCCTGGCGAGGGGCGACTGGACAACCAGACCTCTGGTTAACATTGGGACCTAAGAACATGGCAATCCCCATATGTGAGCTCTTGGTCCAGACACTGAGAGGCCTTCCTTGAGGATAGGTCTCACACTGAGTTTCACAATGTGTTTTTGTGCCCAAGGAGCCCCTCAAGTCAGGGCGTGGCCTAATGTACCATGCTGGTTTCTCCTACACTGAACGTTGCACAATATGGCAACCACAAGTTTTCTGGCCATGGGGAAGAAGAAGTTCTAATTTCTGCAACACTTTCACTCCTGGACTGTGATTGGATTTAAGGTCTAGGTTCTGAAGCCTGAAAACTGAGGTTGGGAAGAGATGAAGCCCTAAGGCCATGGTGTGTCTGATGTGCTCAGTGTTCGGCCAGCTGTTGAGTGTGGGTTGGGAGGTGCAGGCTCAGGCTGTGGCAGACAGGGAATTAGTGCCCAGGCTAGACTGTATCATTGGGGTGCAGTCGAGTTTCGTGCAGGATGGTACTCATTTGTGGTTACTGGGTAGCCCCAGAGGGCAACGTTTTTCTTCTGCACGGAAGATACAGTTCCACATAGTGGCTCCAGAATTCCCAAACTGGAAGGTTTGTGGGCCAGGAGTGTGAGGAAAAAATTCTGAGAACACAAGCCAGACTTAGATTTCGGGGTGAGGGGACGGCAGGCACCCTCTGCAGAGATGATTCGAGATCCCGTATGCCTGAAGACAGAGCTAGGATCAGACGTTGGCTTACGTCGGAGTTTCTGTCCATGACGGCCCCTTCATGAAGTGGACGGTGTCACGAGACATGGAGGTTTTCCCACGATGGGAATTGTGAGATGCTCCAAACCGCAATGATTCCTTCTGTGGGACAGTCGAGACCTGTTGGATGGCTCCAGGACATCCCATAAGGAAGTTATCCAGAGCAGGGTTCTAAGGATGGATGCCTGGGCAGCCTGCCTCCCATTCCAGGTGTCTCATAGCGCCAAGGCAAGTTCGATCTGCTGGATCTAGGGGATCAACCGAGGCGGGTGTGTTGAAATGGGTGAGTTGAGGATGGGTCATAATGTGCATTTGTGTCCATGTAGACCTTGGAATGGGGTGCTTGAACCGGGGCCTTGAGGGACGTTCATAACCGGAGGTTTTGATGGGCTCTAAAGAGTACGTTTCCTATGTAGAGAAGAGAATTGTTTTGATGAGTGCCTAAGGAATCTCCCATATGCTGGTATGGGAAACCAGGCCTCTGAGGAGAGATGACTGGAAACAAAAGCAATCGAGATGATTAGGGCATAGGTGCCTGTCCGGTTCAATCTCTTTCCTGAGGATACGTGTCTAAGGATCTGAGGGGATGTAGTTGCTCAGCTTCTGTCAGATCGCCCCTGTTTGTCCTGGGCAGCCTATAATATTGGGATGGCCTCAGGACTTTGGAGTTTCTCCTAATCTATAGGTTTGTGGCCAATGGAATGGGCAGAAATCCCCTGGAGAGGGCAGGCACAGTTCTGAGTTTGGCTCTAGGGGCCCAGCCTTGAGGCTGTGTGGGCCAGGCCTGTGGGGACAAAAGTCTGAAAACACAAACTCCGCTTAGGATTGGGGACATAGGTATGGCACGCCCAATCTACAGACTGTGATAACACTTAGGGATATGAAAAAGGGTGAGTTTGAGGTGCTTGCTCAAGTTTTGTCTCTGGATTTGTGTCAACAATGTGGGTGGAATGCTGGCGTGGCCTCATGGGTTGTGGATGGCTTTCCTTCTCTGAGGATTTGACCCGATCCCAAGAGTTTGGGTACATTCTGTGGGATGGGAGGAGTCTTTTCTGTTTTTTATTTTATTTTATTTATATTTTATTTTATGTACCTCAAGTGTCCCAATAAAAGAGGGATTCCAGAGCAGAGTCCTTGGGAGGGACAACTGGATATCCCCACCTCTGTTTAAGTTTGGGGGCCTAGGGGCATGGCAAGTCCAATAGGCGGGCTCTTGATTCAGACACTGAGAGGCCTTCCTTGAGGACAGGGCTCATGCTGAGGTTCACAATGCCTATTTGTGCCCAACAAGGCCCTCAAGCATGGGAAGTGCCTCATGGGCCACGCTAGATTATTCTACACTGAACGTTGGAGAATATGCCAACCACAAGGTTTCCAGCCATGGCGAAGGAAGAGTTGTGATTTCTGCATCACGTTCACCCCTGGACAGTGTTTGGAGTTTAGGTCTAGGTTATGAAACCCGAAAACTGAGGTTGGAAGAGATGAAGACCTAAGGACCTGATGGGTCCAATGAGCTCAGTGTGCAGCCAGCTGTTGAGCGTAGGTCTGGAGGTGTGGGCTCATGCTGTGTCAGACAAGGCATTAGACAGGGTAGACTGCATATTTGGGGTGCAGTCGAGTGGCGTTCAGTTGATCCTTATTCGGGTTTCTAGGTAGCTCCATAAGGCAACGTTTTTCTTCTGGAGGGCAGGCAGGTTTTTATGGCCCCAGTATTGCCAATCTGTAGGGCTTTTGGGGCAGGGGTGTGAGGACGGTAGTCTGAGAACACAAGCTAGGCTTAGTTTTGGGGGTGAGTGCACAGAAGGCACACTCTGCAGAGCTGAATCAAGATCTCATGCACCTGAAGTCAGGGCGAATATCAGATGTTTGCTCAGGTTGGAGTTTCTGTCCATGATGGCCCCTTTATAAAGTGGAGCGTCTCAAGAGGCCATGTAGATTTTCCCACAATGGGAGTTCTGAGATGCTCCAGACTGCAAAGATTCCTTCTGTGGGACACTTGAGACCTGTTGGATGGCTCTAGGATGTCCCATGTGGAACGACTCCAGAGTAGGGTTCTAAGGATGGATGCCTGGGCAGCCCGCCTCCCATGCTAGTTGTCTCCTAGCAACAAGGCAGGTTTGATCTGCAGGCCCTGGGGGAGAAACCAAGGGGGTTGAGTTGACATGGACTCTCCCGACAATAGATCATAATGTGGGTTTAAGTCCATGGAGACCTTGGAATGGGGCGCTTGATCCGGGGCCCTGAAAGATTCTCCTAAACAGAGGTTTTTATAGAGCTCCAAAGAGTACATTTCCTATGTGGAGATGAGATTTTTCTGATGAGTGCCTCAGTAATCCCCCGTATTCTGGTATTGGAAACCAGGCCTCTGAGGAGAGATGCCTGGAAACAAAAGCAATGGATCCGATTAGAGCCTAAGTGCCTGTCCAGTTCAATCTTATTCTATGGGGATATCTGTCTCTGGGTCTGAGTGGAGGTAGTTTCCTAACTTGTGAAAGATCATCCCTGTTTGTCCTGGGCAGCCAACACTATTGGGATGGCCTCGGGGGAGTTTGGAGGATTCTCCTAATCTATAGGGTTGTGGCCAATGGAAATGGCAGAATTCCCCTGGAGAGGGAAGCCACTGTCCTGAGGTGTGTCTCCAGGGGGCCCAGCATGGATGGTGTTTGGGCCAGGACTGTGGGGACAGAAGTCTGAAAACACAAACTCAGCTTAGGTTTGGGGATGTATGTATGAAGGCTCGATCTACAGACCGTGAGAATTTTCCGGGCTATAAACAAAGGGCGAGTATGTGGCGCTTGCTCAGGGTTTTGTCTCTGGATTTTGTGTCAACGGTGGCCGTGGAATGTCGGGGTGTCCTCAAGGGCCATGGACAATTCTTTCTCTGGTGAATTGGCCTGATCCCAAGGGGTTGGGATCATTCTGTGGATGGGAAGAGTCCTTTCTGTATTTTTTTTTTTTTACCTCAGGTGTTCCACCAAAGAGGGATTCCAGAGTAGAGCCCTGAGTAGGGGTGACTAGACATCTCGAACTCTGGTTGAGATTGGGGGACTAGGGGCTTGGCAAGCCCCATATGTGGGCTGTTGTTCCAGTCACTAAGAGGCTTTACATGAGGATAGGGTTCACGCTGAGGGTCACAATGTGTGTTTGTGCAAATTGTGGCCCTCAGGGATAGGTGGGGCCTCATAGTCCATGCTGCTTTCTCCTACAATGAACATTGGACAACATGCCAACCACTAGGTTTCTTGCCAAGGCGAAGGAGAAGTTCTGATTCTTGCATCACGTTCACTCCTGAGCAGTGAGTGGAGATAAGGTCTAGGTTCTGAAGGTGAAAACTGAGGTTGGGTAGAGATGATGGCCTAAAGCCATTGTGGGTGTGATATGCTCTGTGTACGGCCAGCTGTCTGGGTGTTGGACTGGAGGTCTGCCCTCAGGCTGTGTCAGACGGGGCTTTAGTGCACAGGCTAGACTGTATAATTGGGGTATGGTCGAGTGGCATGCAGGTTGTTACTCATTTGGCGTTTCTGGTTAGCCCTATAGGGCAACATTTTTCTTCTGGAGGGCAGGCAGAGTGCTGCATTGTGTCTCCAGAATTGCCATACTGGAGGGGTGTGGCCAGGATTGTGAGGAAGGAAGTCTGAAAACACAAGCTAGCACGAGTTTTGGGACCAAGAGCATGGCAGGTCCACTCTGCAGAGGCTGAATCGAGATCTCCTGCACGTGAGGTCAGGGCGAGTATCAGATGTTGCCTCAAGCTGGAGTTTGTGTCTATGACGGCCCTTACATGAAGGGGGTGGGGGCGTCATGAGGCCAAGGAGGTTTCCCTACACTGGGAGTTGTGAGCTGCTCCAAACTTCAAAGTTTCCTTCTTCAGGACAGTCGAGTACTATTGGATGGTCCCTTGATGCCCCATACAGAAAGACTCGAAAGCAGGGGCCTAAGCATGGATGCCGAGACACGACAACTCACCTTCCCATTGCCTGGTCGAGACAAGGCACGCTCAATCTGCGGGCTCTTGGGTGAGATACCCAGAAGGCTGAGTAAAATGGACTCTCCTGAGGATGAGTCATAATGTGGTTTAGTGGCCATGGAGACCTTGGAATGTGGCAGTAGTTAAGGGACTCTGCAGGATTCTCCAACCCGAAGGGCTTGACAGAACTCCAACAAGGAAGCTTCCCAAGGAGATGAGAGATCTTCTGTCTGGTGCCTCAGGAAAGCCCCGTATGCTGGTCTTCGAACCCAGGCCTCTGAGGAGTGATAACTGGACACCAAAGCAAGAGTTCATAATAGGGCCTAGGGGCCTGTCTGATTCAATCTTCTGTCTCTGCGGATATCCGTCTGTGTGTCTGCATGGAGGTAGTAGTTGCTCAGCTTGTGTCATAATGCCCCTATTTGTCCAGTGCGGCTTGCGGTAGTGGGATGTCCTTGGGGACCTTGAGGTTTCTACTATTTTGTAGAGTTGTGGCCAATGGAATGGGCAGTTTCTTAGGAGAGAGCAGGCACAGTTCTGTGGTGTGGCTCCAGAGACCCCATCCTGCAGGCCGTGTGGGCCATGGCTGTGCAGACAGACATCCAAAATCCCTAACTCAGCTCAGGTTTAAGGCCGAGGTTACGGCAAACCTGATCTACAGTCCATGAGGGGAGCTACTCTGGATATGAAAGAAGGGTGAGAGGGAGGCAGTCGCTCAGGCTTTTGTCTCTGGATGTTTTGTCCACAATGGCCGTTTAATGTAGGAGTTGCCTCATGGGTCGTAGAAGTCTCCCTCTCTGGTAGTTTGTCCAGCCCCCAAGTGTTTGGGGTCATTCTGTGGGAAGGGAAGTGTCCTGTTTTCTGCCTCACGTGTTCCCCCAGTAGAGGGATTCTTGAGCATAGCAGTGGGTACTGACAACTGGAATCCTCGCCCTCTGGTTAAGCCTGGGGGCCTATGGATATGACAAGCCCCATATGCAGGATCTTGTTCCAGCCACTGAGAGGCGTTACTTTAATACGGGACTCACGCTGCAGGTCACAATGCATGTCTGTGCCCTAGGCGGCCCTCAAGCACTGGCGTGGCCTTTCGGACAATGCAGGTTTTCCCACATTGAACGTTGGACAACATGCCAACCACAAGGTTTCTGGCCATGGGGAAGGAGGAATTCTAATTTCTGCATCACGTTCACCCCTGGGCAGTGATTGGAGATAAGGTCTAGGTTCTGAAGCCTGAAAACCGAGGTTGGGAAGAGATGACGACCTACAGCCATAGCGGGTCCTATGTGTCCATGTTGGGGCCAGTTGTCTGGGTGTCATTTGGGATGTCTTGTCTCAGGCTGTGCCAGACAGGGCATTAGTATACAGGGTGGGCTGTATAATTGCTTTACAATCGAGTGGCATGCATTAGAAAATCATTTGGGGTTTCTTATTAGCAGCATAGGGCAAAGTTTTTCTTCTGGAGGGCAGGCAGAGTGCGGCATTGTGGCTTCGGAATTCCCAATCTGGAGGGCTTGTGGGCCAGGAGAGTGAGGACGGAAGTCTGAGAACACAAGCTAGGCTTAGGTTTAGGGGCAAGGACATGGCAGGCACACTCTGCAGAGCTGAATTGAGATCTCATGCGTCTGAAGTCAGGTCGAGGTACAGACTTTGGCTCAGGTTTGAGTTTCTGTCTATGTGGGCCCCTTCAGGAAGGGGGGGCATTATGAGGCCATGGGGGTTTTCCCACTATTGGAGTTGTGAGATGCTCCAAACCGCAAGGATTCCTTCTGTGGGACAATTAAGATTTGTTGGATGGCTCCAGGACGTCTTATAAGGTATTTTTCCAGAACAGGGTTCTAAGTATGGATGCCTGGGCAGCCAGCCTCACATTCCAATTGTCTCCTAGCAACAAGAAACGTTTGATCTGCTGGCTTGGGGTAGCACCAGAGGGGGCTGAGTTGAAATGGACTTTCCTGAGGATGGTCTTAATGTTGGTTTGAGTCCATGGAGACCTTGGTATGGGGCAGTGGCACCAGGGCCCTGAAGGATTCTCCTAACCAGAGGTTATGACAAAGCTCCAATGAGCAAGATTTCCATGGGGAGACGAGATTTGTTATTAATGGTGCCTCAGGAAACCACCATATGCTGGTATTGGAAACGAGGCCTCTGAGGAGAGATGCCTGGAAACCAAAGCAATGGATCTGATTAGGGCCTAGGGGCCTGTCCGGTTCAATATTCTTTTCTGGGGACATCTGTTGTCTGAGTGGAGGTAGATGCTCAGCTGGTTTGAGATCACCCCTGTTTGTCCTGGGCGTCCTACACTATTGGGATTGCCTCGGTGACTTTGGAGGTTTTTCCTCATTTGCAAAGTTGTGGCCAATGGAATGGGAAGAATTCCCTTGAAAGGGAAGCACAGTCCTGAGGTGTGGCTCCAGGGACCCAAGTGTGGAGCGTGTGTGGTCCAGGGCTATTTGGACAAAAGTCTGAAAACACAAACTCCACTTAGGTTGGGGGATGTAGGTATCGCCGGCCCGATCTATAGACCGTGAGGAGAACTCTTCGGGATATGAACAAAGGGCGAATGTGAGGTGCTAGCTTATGCTTTTTTTTTTTTTCTGGAAATCTGTCACCGATTGCCATGGAATGTCGGGGTGTCCTCATGGGCCATCGATGAGGCTCCCTTTCTGGGGATTTGACCTGATCCCAAGAGTTTGGGGTCATTCTTAGGAAGGGAGGAGGCCTTTCTGGTTTTTTTGTTTATTTTTTGTTTATTTATTTATTTTTTTTTTTTTTACCTCAGGTGGACCACCAAAATAGGGATTCCAGAGCAGAGTCGTGGTTTGGGGCAACTGGACAACCAGACCTCTGGTTAACATTGGGACCTAAGAACATGGCAATCCCCATATGTGGGCTCTTGGTGCAGACACTGAGAGGCCTTCCTTGAGGATAGGTCTCACACTGAGTTTCACAATGTGTTTTTGTGCCCAAGGAGCCCCTCAAGTCAGGGCGTGGCCTAATGTACCAAGCTGGTTTCTCCTACACTGAACGTTGCACAATATGGCAACCACATGTTTTCTGGCCATGGGGAAGATGGAATTCTAATTTCTGCAACACTTTCACTCCTGGACTGTGATTGGATTTAAGGTCTAGGTTCTGAAGCCTGAAATCTGAGGTTGGGAAGAGATGAAGACCTAAGGCCATGGTGTGTCTGATGTGCTCAGTGTTCGGCCAGCTGTTGAGTGTGGGTTGGGAGGTGCAGGCTCAGGCTGTGGCAGACAGGGAATTAGTGCCCAGGCTAGACTGTATCATTGGGGTGCAGTCGAGTTTCGTGCAGGATGGTACTCATTTGTGGTTACTGGGTAGCCCCAGAGGGCAACGTTTTTCTTCTGGAGGGAAGACACAGTGCCATATAGTGGCTCCAGAATTCCCAAACTGGAAGGCTTGTGGGCCAGGAGTGTGAGGAAAAAATTCTGAGAACACAAGCCAGACTTAGATTTCGGGGTGAGGGGACGGCAGGCACCCTCTGCAGAGATGATTCGAGATCCCGTATGCCTGAAGACAGAGCTAGGATCAGACGTTGGCTTAGGTCGAAGTTTCTGTACATGACGGCCCCTTCATGAAGGGGAGGGTGTCACGAGGACATGGAGGTTTTCCCACGATGGGAATTGTGAGATGCTCCAAACCGCAATGATTCCTTCTGTGGGACAGTCGAGACCTGTTGGATGGCTCCAGGACATCCCATAAGGAAGTTATCCAGAGCAGGGTTCTAAGGATGGATGCCTGGGCAGCCTGCCTCCCATTCCAGGTGTCTCATAGCGCCAAGGCAAGTTCGATCTGCTGGATCTAGGGGAGCAACCGAGGCGGGTGTGTTGAAATGGGTATGTTGAGGATGGGTCATAATGTGCATTTGTGTCCATGTAGACCTTGGAATGGAGTGCTTGAACCGGGGCCTTGAGGGATGTTCCTAACCGGAGGTTTTGATGGAGCTCTAAAGAGTATGATTCCTATGAAGAGAAGAGAATTGTTTTGATGAGTGCCTAAGGAATCTCCCATATGCTGGTATTGGAAACCAGGCCTCTGAGGAGAGATGACTGGAATCAAAAGCAATGGATCTGATTAGGGCCTAAGTGCCTGTCCAGTTCAATCTTATTCTATGGGGATATCTGTCTCTGGGTCTGAGTGGAGGTAGTTTCCTAACTTGTGAAAGATCATCCCTGTGTGTCCTGGGCAGCCAACATTATTCGGATGGCCTGGGGGAGTTTGGCGGATTCTCCTAATCTATAGGGTTGTGGCCAATGGAAATGCAGAATTCCCCTGGAGAGGGAAGCCACAGTCCTGAGGTGTGGCTCCAGGGGCCCCAGCTTGGATGGTGTGTGGGACAGGCCTGTGGTGACAGAAGTCTGAAAACACAAACTCAGCTTAGTTTTGGGGATGTATGTATGAAGGCTCGATCTACAGACCGTGAGAATTTTCCGGGCTATGAACAAAGGGCGAGTATGTGGCGCTTGCTCAGGCTTTTGTCTCTGGATTTTGTGTCAACGGTGGCCGTGGAATGTCGGAGTGTCCTCAAGGGCCATGGACAATTCTCTCTCTGGTGATTTGGCCTTATCCCAAGTGGTTGGGATCATTCTGTGGATGGGAAGAGTCCTTTATGTATTTTTTTTTTTACCTCAGTTCTCCCACCAAAGAGGGATTCCAGAGTAGAGCCCTGAGTAGGTGTGACTAGACATCTCGAACTCTGGTTGAGATTGGGGGACTAGGGGCTTGGCAAGCCCCATATGTGTGCTGTTGTTCCAGTCACTAAGAGGCTTTACATGAGGATAGGGCTCACGCTGAGGGTCACAATGTGTGTTTGTGCAAATTGTGGCCCTCAGGGATAGGTGGGGCCTCCTAGTCCATGCTGCTTTCTCCTACAATGAACATTGGACAACATGCCAACCACTAGGTTTCTTGCCAAGGCGAAGGAGAAGTTCTGATTCTTGCATCACGTTCACTCCTGAGCAGTGAGTGGAGATAAGGTCTAGGTTCTGAAGGTGAAAACTGAGGTTGGGTAGAGATGATGGCCTAAAGCCATTGTGGGTGTGATATGCTCTGTGTACGGCCAGCTGTCTGGGTGTTGGACTGGAGGTCTGCCCTCAGGCTGTGTCAGACAGGGCTTTAGTGCACAGGCTAGACTGTATAATTGGGGTGTGGTCGAGTGGCATGCAGGTTGTTACTCATTTGGTGTTTCCGGTTAGCCCTATAGGGCAACATTTTTCTTCTGGAGGGCAGGCAGATGCTGCATTGTGTCTCCAGAATTGCCAAACTGGAGGGGTGTGGCCAGGATTGTGAGGAAGGAAGTCTGAAAACACAAGCTAGCACGAGTTTTTGGGCCAAGAGCATGGCAGGCCTACTCTGCAGAGGCTGAATCGAGATCTCCTGCACGTGAGGTCAGGGCGAGTATCAGATGTGGCCTCAAGCTGGAGTTTGTGTCCATGACGGCCCCTTCCTGAAGGGGGTGGGGGCGTCATGAGGCCAGGGAGGTTTCCCTACGCTGGGAGTTGTGAGCTGCTCCAAACTTCAAAGTTTCCTTCTTCAGGACAGTCGAGTACTATTGGATGGTTCCAGGATGCCCCATACAGAAAGACTCGAGTGCAGGGGCCTAAGCATGGATGCCGAGACACGCCAACTCACCTTCCCATTGCCTGGTCGAGACAAGGCACGCTCAATCTGCGCGCTCTTGGGTGAGCTACCCAGAAGGCTGAGTTTAAATGGACTCTCCTGAGGATGAGTCATAACGTGGGTTGGTGGCCATGGAGACCTTGGAATTTGGCAGTAGCTAAGGGACTCTGCAAGATTCTCCAACCCGAAGGGCTTGACACAACTCCAACAAGGAAGCTTCCCATGTGGAGATGAGAGGTCTACTGTCTGGTGCCTCAGGAAAGCCCCGTATGCTGGTCTTCGAACCCAGGCCTCTGAGGAGTGATACCTGGACACCAAAGCAAGAGTCCATAATAGGGCCTAGGGGCCTGTCTGGTTCAATCTTCTGTCTCTGCGGATATCTGTCTGTGTGTCTGCATGGAGGTAGTAGTTGCTCAGCTTGTGTCATAATGCCCCTATTTGTCCAGTGCGGCTTGCGGTAGTGGGATGTCCTTGGGGACCTTGAGGTTTCTACTATTTTGTAGAGTTGTGGCCAATGGAATGGGCAGTTTCTTAGGAGAGAGCAGGCACAGTTCTGTGGTGTGGCTCCAGAGACCCCAGCCTGGAGGCTGTGTGGGCCATGGCTGTGCAGACAGACATCCAAAAACCCTAACTCAGCTCAGGTTTGGGGCCGAGGTTACGGCAGGCCTGATCTACAGTCCATGAGGGCAGTTCCTCTGGATATGAAAGAAGGGTGAGAGGGAGGCAGTCGCTCAGGCTTTTGTCTCTGGATGTTTTGTCCACAATGGCCGTTTAATGTAGGAGTTGCCTCATGGGTCATAGAAGTCTCCCTCTCTGGTAGTTTGTCCAGCCCCCAAGAGTTTGGGGTCATTCTGTGGGAAGGGAAGTGTCCTGTTTTCTGCTTAATGTGTCCCCCCAGTAGAGGGATTCTAGAGCATAGCAGTGGGTACTGACAACTGGAATACTCGCCCTCTGGTTAAGCCTGGGGGCCTATGGATATGACAAGCCCCATATGCAAGATCTTGGTCCAGCCACTGAGAGGCATTACTTTAATACGTGATTCACGCTGCAGGTCACAATGCATGTCTGTGCCCTAGGCGGCCCTCAAGCACTGGCGTGGCCTTTCGGACAATGCAGGTTTTCCCACATTGAACGTTGGACAACATGCCAACCACAAGGTTTCTGGCCATGGGGAAGGAGGAATTCTAATTTCTGCATCACGTTCACCCCTGGGCAGTGATTGGAGATAAGGTCTAGGTTCTGAAGCCTGAAAACCGAGGTTGGGAAGAGATGACGACCTACAGCCATAGCGGGTCCAATGTGTCCATGTTGGGGCCAGCTGTCTGGGTGTCGTTTGGGATGTCTTGTCTCAGGCTGTGCCAGACAGGGCATTAGAATACAGGGTGGGCTGTATAATTGCTTTACTATCGAGTGGCATGCATTAGAAAATCATTTGGGGTTTCTTATTAGCAGCATAGGGCCAAGTTTTTCTTCTGGAGGGCAGGTAGAGTGCTGCATTGTGGCTTTGGAATTCCCAAACTGGAGGGCTTGTGGGCCAGGAGAGTGAGGACGGAAGCTGAGGACACAAGCTGGGCTTAGGTTTCGGGGCAAGGGCATGGCAGGCACACTCTGCAGAGCTGAATTGAGATCTCATGCGTCTGAAGTCAGTCGGGGTTCAGACTTACCATAGGGTTGAGTTTCTGTCCATGTTGGCCCCTTCAAGAAGAGGGGGGATTATGAGGCCATGGGGGTTTTGCCACTATTGGAGTTGTGAGATGCTCCAAACCGCAAGGATTCCTTTTGTGGGACAATTAAGACTTGTTGGATGGCTCCAGGACGTCTTATAAGGTATTTTTCCAGAACAGGGTTCTAAGTATGGATGCCTGGGCAGCCAGCCTCACATTCCAATTGTCTCCTAGCAACAAGAAACGTTTGATCTGCTGGCTTGGGGTAGCAACAGAGGGGGCTGAGTTGAAATGGACTTTTCTGAGGATGGTCTTAATGTTGGTTTGAGTCCATGGAGACCTTGGTATGGGGCAGTGGCACCAGGGCCCTGAAGGATTCTCCTAACCAGAGGTTATGACAAAGCTCCAATGAGCAAGATTTCCATGGGGAGACGAGATTTGTTCTTATTGGTGCCTCAGGAAACCACCATATGCTGGTATTGGAAACGAGGCCTCTGAGGAGAGATGCCTGGAAACCAAAGCAATGGATCTGATTAGGGCCTAGGGGCCTGTCCGGTTCAATATTTTTCTCTGGGGACATCTCTTGTCTGAGTGCAGGTAGTTGCTCAGCTGGTTTGAGATCACCCCTGTTTGTCCTGGGCGTCCTACACTATTGGGATGGCCTCGGTGCCTTTGGAGGTTTTTCCTAATTTGCAAGGTTGTGGCCAATGGAATGGGAAGAATTCCCTTGAAAGGGAAGCACAGTCCTGAGGTGTGGCTCCAGGGACCCAAGTGTGGAGCGTGTGTGGTCCAGGGCTATTTGGACAAAAGTCTGAAAACGCAAACTCCACTTAGGTTGGGGGATGTAGGTATCGCCGGCCCGATCTATAGACCGTGAGGAGAACTCTTCAGGATATGAACAAAGGGCGAATGTGAGGTGCTTGCTCATGCTTTTTTTTTTTTCTGGAAATCTGTCACCGATTGCCATGGAATGTCGGGGTGTCCTCATGGGCCATCGATGAGGCTCCCTTTCTGGGGATTTAACCCGATCCCAAGGGTTTGGGTCATTCTGTTGGAAGGGAGGCGGCCTTTCTGGTTTTTTTGTTTATTTATTTTTGTTTATTTGTTTTTTTTTTTACCTCACGTGGACCACCAAATGAGGGATTCCAGAGCAGAGTCGTGGGTGGGGGCAACTGGACAACCAGAACTCTGGTTAACATTGGGACCTAAGAACATGGCAAGCCTCATATGTGAGCTCTTGGTCCAGACACTGAGAGGCTTTCCTTGAGGATAGGTCTCACACTGAGTTTCACAATGTGTTTTTGAGCCCAAGGAGCCCCTCAAGGTAGGGCGTGGCCTAATGTACCATGCTGGTTTCTCCTACACTGAACAATGCACAATATGGCAACCACAAGTTTTCTGGCCATGGGGAAGAAGGAGTTCTAATTTCTGCAACACTTTCACTCCTGGACTATGATTGGATTTAAGGTCTAGGTTCTGAAGCCTGAAAACCGAGTTTGGGAAGAGATGACGACCTACAGCCATAGCGGGTCCTATGTGTCCAGGTTGGGGCCAGCTGTCTGGGTGTCGTTTGGGATGTCTTGACTCAGGCTGTGCCAGACAGGGCATTAGTATACAGGGTAGGCTGTATAATTGCTTTACCATCGAGTGACATGCATTAGAAAATCATTTGGGGTTTCTTATTAGCAGCATAGGGCAAAGTTTTTCTTCTGGAGGGCAGGCAGAGTGCTGCATTGTGGCTTCGGAATTCCCAATCTGGAGGGCTTGTGGGCCAGGAGAGTGAGGACGGAAGCTGAGAACACAAGCTGGGCTTAGGTTTCGGGGCAAGGGCATGGCAGGCACACTCTGCAGAGCTGAATTGAGATCTCATGCGTCTGAAGTTAGGTCGAGGATCAGACTTTGGCTCAGGTTTGCGTTTCTTTCCATTTTGGCCCCTTCAAGAAGAGGGGGGATTATGAGGCCATGGGGGTTTTGCCACTATTGGAGTTGTGAGATGCTCCAAACCGCAAGGTTTCCTTCTGTGGGACAATTAAGATTTGTTGGATGGCTCCAGGACGTCCTATAATGTATTTTTCCAGAACAGGGTTCTACGTATGGATGCCTGGGCAGCAGCCTCACATTCCAATTGTCTCCTAGCAACAAGAAACGTTTGATCTGCTGGCTTGGGGTAGCAACAGAGGGGGCTGAGTTGAATGGACTTCCCTGAGGATGGCCTTAATGTTGGTTTGAGTCCATGGAGACCTTGGTATGGGGCAGTGGCACCAGGGCCCTGAAGGATTCTCCTAACCAGAGGTTATGACAAAGCTCCAATGAGCAAGTTTTCCATGGGGAGACGAGATTTGTTCTTATTGGTGCCTCAGGAAACCACCATATGCTGGTATTGGAAACGAGGACTCTGAGGAGAGATGCCTGGAAACCAAAGCAATGGATTTGATTAGGGCCTACAGGCCTGTCCGGTTAATATTTTTTCTGGGGACATCTGTTGTCTGAGTGGAGGTAGTTGCTCAGGTGGTTTGAGATCACCCCTGTTTGTCCTTGTCGGCCTAATCTATTGGGATGGCCTCGGTGACTTTGGAGGTTTTTCCTAATTTGCAAGGTTGTGGCCAATGGAATGGGAAGAATTCCCTTGAAAGGGAAGAACAGTCCTGAGGTGTGGCTCCAGGGACCCAAGTGTGGAGCATGTGTGGTCCAGGGCTATTTGGACAAAAGTCTGAAAACACAAACTCCACTTAGGTTGGGGGATGTAGGTATCGCCGGCCCGATCTATAGACCGTGAGGAGACCTCTTCGGGATATGAACAAAGGGCGAATGTGATGTGCATACTCATGCTTTTTTTTTTTTTTTTCTGGAAATGTGTCACCGATTGCCATGGAATGTCGGGGGATCCTCATGGGCCATCGATGAGGCTCCCTTTCTGGGGATTTGACCCGATCCCAAGAGTTTGGGGTCATTCTGTCAGAAGGGAGGAGGTCTTTCTGTTTTTTTTTTTTTTTTTTTTTTTTTACCTCAGGTGGACCACCAAAAGAGGCATTCCAGAGCAGAGTCCTGGGGAGGGGCGACTGGACAACCAGACCTCTGGTTAACATTGGGACCTAAGAACATGGCAAGCCCCATATGTGGGCTCTTGGTCCAGACACTGAGAGGCCTTCCTTGAGGATAGGTCTCACACTGAGTTTCCCAATGTGTTTTTGTGCCCAAGGAGCCCCTCAAGTCAAGGCGTGGCCTAATGTACCATGCTGGTTTCTCCTACAATGAACGTTGCACAATATGGCAACCACAAGTTTTCTGGCCATGGGGAAGAAGGAGTTCTAATTTCTGCAACACTTTCACTCCTGGACTGTGATTGGATTTAAGGTCTAGGTTCTGAAGCCTGACAACTGAGCTTGGGAAGAGATGAAGCCCTAAGGCCATGGTGTGTCTGATGTGCTCAGTGTTCGGTCAGCTGTTGAGTGTGGGTTGGGAGGTGCAGGCTCAGGCTGTGGCAGACAGCGAATTAGTGTCCAGGCTAGACTGTATCATTGGGGTGCAGTCGAGTTTCGTGCAGGATGGTACTCATTTGTGGTTACTGGGTAGCCCCAGAGGGCAACGTTTTTCTTCTGGAGGGAAGACACAGTGTCACATACTGGCTCCAGAATTCCCAAACTGGAAGGCTTGTGGGCCAGGAGTGTGAGGAAAAAATACTGAGAACACAAGCCAGACTTAGATTTCGGGGTGAAGGGACGGCAGGCACCCTCTGCAGAGATGATTCGAGATCCCGTATGCCTGAAGACAGAGCTAGGATCAGACGTTGGCTTAGGTCGGAGTTTCTGTCCATGACGGCCCCTTCATGAATGGGAGGGTGTCACGAGGACATGGAGGTTTTCCCACGATTTGAATTGTGAGATGCTCCAAACCGCAATGATTCCTTCTGTGGAACAGGTGAGACCGGTGGATGGCTCCAGGACATCCCATAAGGAAGTTATCCAGAGCAGGGTTCTAAGGATGGATGCCTGGGCAGCCTGCCTCCCATTCCAGGTGTCTTATAGATCCAAGGCAAGTTCGATCTGCCTGATCTAGTGGAGCAACCTATCGGGTGTGTTGAAATGGGTGAGTTGAGGATGGGTCATAATGTGCATTTGTGTCCATGGAGACCTTGGAATGGGGTCTTGATCCGGGTCCTTGAGGGATGTTCATAACCGGAGGTTTTGATGGAGCTCTAAAGAGTATGTTTCCTATGTAGAGAAGAGAATTGTTTTGATGAGTGCCTAAGGAATCTCCCATATGCTGGTATTGGAAAACAGGCCTCTGAGGAGAGATGACTGGAAACAAAAGCAATGGATATGATTAGAGCCTAGGTGCCTGTTCGGTTCAATCTCTTTGCTGGGGATACGTGTCTAAGTATCTGAGGTGAGGTAGTTGCTCAGATTGTGTCAGATCGCCCCTGTTTGTCCTGGGCGACCTATAATATTGGAATGGCCTCGGGACTTTGGAGTTTCTCCTAATCTATAGGGTTGTGGTCAATGGAATGGGCAGAAATCCCCTGGAGAGGGCAGGCAAATTTCTGAGTTTGGCTCTAGGGGCCCAACCTTGAGGGTGTGTGGGCCAGGCCTGTGGAGCAAAAATCTGAAAACTCAAACTCCGCTTAGGATTGGGGACATAGTTATGGCACGCCCAATCTACAGACCGTGATAACACTTCAGGATATGAAAAAGGGTGAGTTTGAGGAGCTTGCTCAGATTTTGTCTCTGGATTTGTGTCAACAATGTGGGTGGAATGCTGGCGTGGCCTCATGGGTTGTGGACGGCTTTCCTTCTCTGAGGATTTGACCCAATCCCAAGAGTTTGTGTATGTTCTGTGGGATGGGAGGAGTCCTTTCTTTTTTTTTATTTTATTTTATTTTATTTTTTGTACCTCATGTGTCCCAATAAAGGAGGGATTCCAGAGCAGAGTCCTTGGGAGGGACAACTGGACAACCCCACCTCTGTTTTAGTTTGGGGGCCTAGGGGCATGGCAAGTCCAATATGTGGGCTCTTGATTCAGACACTGAGAGGCCTTCCTTGAGGACAGGGCTCATGCTGAGGGTCACAATGCCTATTTGTGCCAACAAGGCCCTCAAGCATGGGAAGGGCCTCATGGGCCACGCTGGATTCTCCGACACTGAACGTTGGAGAATATGCCAACCACAAGGTTTCTGGCCATGGCGAAGGAAGAGTTGTGACTTCTGCATCACGTTCACCCCTGGACAGTGTTTGGAGTTTAGGTATAGGTTCTGAAACCCGAAAACCGAGGTTGGGAAGAGATGAAGACCTAAGGACCTGTTGGGTCCAATGAGCTCAGTGTGCAGCCAGCTGTTGAGCGTAGGTCTGGAGGTGTGGGCTCATGCTGTGTCAGACAAGGCATTAGACAGGGTAGACTGAATATTTGGGGTGCAGTCGAGTGGCGTTCTATTGATCCTCATTCGGGTCTCTAGGTAGTTCCATAAGGCAACGTTTTTTCTCTGGGAGGGCAGGCAGAGTGCTGCATTGTGGCCCCAGTATTGCCAAACTGTAGGGCTTTTGGGCCAGGGGTGTGAGGACTGTAGTCTGAGAACACAAGCTAGGCTTAGTTGTTGGGGTGAGGGCACAGAAGGCACACTCTGCAGAGCTGAATCATGATCTCATGCACCTGAAGTCAGGGCGAATATCAGACGTTTGCTCAGGTTGGAGTTTCTGTCCATGATGGCCACTTTATAAAGTGGAGCGTCTCAAGAGGCCATGTAGATTATCCCACAATGGGAGTTCTGAGATGCTCCAGAATGCAAAGATTCCTTCTGTGGGACACTTGAGACCTGTTGGATGGCTCTAGGATGTCCCATATGGAATGACTCCAGAGTAGGGTTCTAAGGATTGATGCCTAGGCAGCCCACCTCCCATTCTAGTTGTCTCCTAGCGACAAGGCAGGTTTGATCTGCAGGCCCTGGGGGAGAAACCAAGGGGGTTGAGTTGACATGGACTCTCCCGAGGATAGATCATAATGTGGGTTTTATGTCCATGGAGACCTTGGAATGGGGCGCTTGATCTGGGGCCCTGAAAGATTCTCCTAAACAGAGGTTTTTATAGAGCTCCAAAGAGTACATTTCCTATGTGGAGACGAGATTTTTCTGATGAGCGCCTCAGCAATCCCCCTATGCTGGTATTGGAAACCAGGCCTCTGAGGAGAGATGCCTGGAAACAAAAGCAATGGATCTGATTAGGGCCTAAGTGCCTGTCCAGTTCAATCTTATTCTATGGGTATATCTGTCTCTGGGTCTGAGTGGAGGTAGTTTCCTAACTTGTGAAAGATCATCCCTGTTTGTCCTGGGCAGCCAACACTATTCAGATGGCCTCGGGGAGTTTGGAGGTTTCTCCTAATCTATAAGGTTGTGGCCAATGGAAATGGCAGAATTCCCCTGGAGAGGGAAGCCACACACCTGAGGTGTGGCTCCAGGGGCCCCAGCTTGGATGGTGTGTGGGCCAGGACTGTGGGGACAGAAGTTTGAAAACACAAACTCAGCTTATGTTTGGGGATGTATGTATGAAGGCTCGATCTACAGACCGTGAGAATTTTCCGGGCTATGAACAAAGGGCGAGTATGTGGCACTTGCTCAGGCTTTTGTCCCTGGATTTTGTGTCAACGGTGGCCGTGGAATGTCGGAGTGTCCTCAAGGGCCATGGACAATTCTTTCTCTGGTGATTTGGCCTGATCCCAAGGGGTTGGGATCATTCTGTGGATGGGAAAAGTCCTTTCTGTATTTTTTTTTTTTTTACCTCAGGTGTCCCACCAAAGAGGGATTCCAGAGCAGAGCCCTGAGTCGGGTGACTAGACATCTCGAACTCTGGTTGAGATTGGGTGACTAGGGGCTTGGCAAGCCCCATATGTGGGCTGTTGTTCCAGTCACTAAGAGGCTTCACATGAGAATAGGGCTCACGCTGAGGGTCACAATATGTGTTTGTGCAAATTGTGGCCCTCAGGGATAGGTGGGACCTCATAGTCCATGCTGCTTTCTCCTACAATGAACGTTGGACAACATGCCAACCACAAGGTTTCTTGCCATGGCGAAGGAGAAGTTCTGATTCTTGCATCACGTTCACTCCTGAGCAGTGAGTGTAGATAAGGTCTAGGTTATGAAGGTGAAAATTGAGGTTGGGTAGAGATGATGGCCTAAAGCCATTGTGGGTATGATATGCTCAGTGTACGGCCAGCTGTCCTGGTGTTGGACTGGAGGTCTGCCCTCAGGCTGTGTCAGACAGGGCTTTAGTGCACAGGCTAGACTGTATAATTGGGGTATGGTCGAGTGGCATGCAGGTTGTTACTCATTTGGCGTTTCTGGTTAGCCCTATAGGGCAACATTTTTCTTCTGGAGGGCAGGCAGAGTGCTGCATTGTGTCTCCAGAATTTCCAAACTGGAGGGGTGTGGCCAGGATTCTGAGGACGGAAGTCTGAGAACACAAGATAGGCTTAGGTTTCAAGACGAGGGCCCAGCAGGCACACTCTCAAGTGCTGAATCGAGATCTCATGCTTCTGAATTCAGGGCGAGGATCAGACTTTGGCTTAGGATGGAGTTTCTGTCCATGATGACCCATTTATGAAGGTGTGGGGCATCATAAGGAAATGGAGGTTTTCTCACAGTGTTATTGTGTGATGCTTCAAATCACAAGGATTCATTCTGCGAGACAGTCAAGACAGGTTGGTTGGATTCAAGACGTCCCATAAAGAAGTTCTCCAGAGCAGGGTTCTAAGGATGGATGCCTGGGAAGCCCGCCTCCCATTCTAACTGTCTCCTAGTGACAACGAAGGTTTGATCTGCTGGCTCTGGGTGAGCAGCCGAGTGGGCTGATTTGAAATGGACTCTCCTGAGAATGGTTCATAATGTAAGTTTGTGTCCTTGGAGACCTTGGGATTGGGCCATGGTGCCAGCGCCCTGAAGGATCCTCCTAACCTGAGGTATTGACACAGCTCCAAAGAACAAGTTTCCCATGTGGAGATGAGATCTGTCCTGATTGTTTCCTTAGGAAACCCCCATATTCTGATATTGGAAACCATGCCTCTGAGGAGAGATACCTAGAAACCAAAGCAATGCATCAGAAGTTGGCTCAGGTTGGAGTTTCTGTCCATGATGGCCCCTTTATAAAGGGGAGCATCTCATGAGGCCATGTGGGTTTTCCCACGATAGGAGTTGTGAGATGCTCCAAACTGCAAGGATTCCTTCTGTGGGACAGTCAAGACCTATTGGAAGGCTCCAGGACATCCCATATGGAACGGCGCCAGAGCAGGATTCCATGGATGGATGCCTAGAGAGTCTGCTTTGCATTCCAGTTGTCTCTTAGCGACAAGGCAGGTTTGATATTCTGCCTCTGGGGGAGTAATCGACGGGGCTGAGTTGAAATGTACTCTCCTGCCGAATGGTCACAATGCGGGTATGTGTCCATGGAGACCTTGGAATAGGGCGGTTGCTCCGGCTACCTGAAGGTTTCTCCTAACTGGAGGCTTTTACAGAGCTCCAAAGGATAAGTTTCCCATGTGAAGACAAGATTTGTTCTGATTGGTATCTCTGGAATCCCCCATATGCTGGTATTGGAAAACAGGCCTCTGAGGAGAGATGCTTAGAAAAAAAAGCAATGGAACCAATTACATTCTAGGGGCCAGTCCAGTTTAATCTTCTTCTCTTGGGTTATCTGTCTACGGGTGAGTTGACGTCGTTGCTCAGCTTGTGAGAGATCGCCCCTCTTTGTCCTGGGTGGCCTACACTATTGGAATGGCCTCTGGGACTTTGGAGGTTTCTCCTTATCTGTAGGGTTGTGGCCAATGGAATGGGAAGAATTTCCTTGGAGAGGGCAGGCACAGTCCTGAGGTGTGGCTCCAGGGGCCTCAGTCTGGAGGGTGTGTGGGACAGGGATGTCAGGATAGAAGTCTGAAAACACAAACTCGGCTTAGGTTTGGGGACGTAGGTATGGCAGGCCCAATCTACAGACTATGAGGAGAATTTTTTGGGCTATGACCTAAGGGTGAGTGTGAACGCTTGCTGAAGCTTATGTCTCTGGATTTTGTGTCAATAGTGGCCGTGGAATGTCGGGCTGGCCTCATGGGCCATGGACGAGTCTTTCTCTCTGGACCCCAATCACTTGGGATGGCCCAATCCCAAGTGATTGGGGTCATTCTGTGAGTGGGAGGAGTCCTTTCTGTGTTTATTTACCTCAAATGTCCCACGAAAGAGGGATTCCAGAGCAGAGCCCTGAGTAGGGGTGACTAGATGTCTCTACCTCTGGTTAAGATTGGGTGACTTGGGGCATGGCAGGCCCCATATGCGGGCTCATGGTCCAGCCACTGAGAGGCTTTACTTGAGGACAGGGCTCAAACTGAGGGTCCCAATGTGTGTTTGAGCCCACCGCAGCTCTTAAGCATAGGCAGGGCCTCAGGGACCCTACACTACCCTCAGGGGCCCTACTACTACCCCTGTAGGCCCTACAGGGGTCCTCCACTGAACGTTGGACAAGATGCCAACCACAAGATTCTGGCGAGAGGGAAGGAGGAGTTCTGATTTCTGCATCACGTTCACCCATGGGAAGTGAGTAGAGATAAGGTCTAGGATTCTGTAGCCTGAAAACCGAAGTTGGAAAGAGATGGCGACCTAAGGCCATGGCGGTTCAGATGTTCTCAGTGTACTGCAAGCTGTCTGGGTGTCGGTTGGGAATTCAGGCCTCAGGTTCTGTCAGAAAGGGCATTAGTGCACAGGCTAGACTATATAATTGGTGTACAGTTGAGTGACGTGCAGGTTTATCCTCATTGGAGGTTTCTGGGTAGACCCATAGGGCAATATTTTTCTTCTAGAGGGCAGGCAGAGTGCAGCACTGTGTCATCGGAAATCCCAAAATAGAAGGCGTGTGGTCCAGGAGAGTGAGTACGGAAGTCGGAGAACACTAGCTACGCTTAGGTTTTGGGGTGAGGGCACAGCAGGTACACTCTGAAGAGCTGAATCAAGATCTCGTGCATCTGAAGTCAAGGCGAAGATCAACTGTTGGCTCAGGTTGGAGTTTCTTTCCATGATCTGCCTTCATGAAGATTGGGGGCATCATGTGACCTTGGAAGCTTTCCATGATATGAGTTGTTAGGTGGTCCATGCACAAGGACTCCTGTGGGACAGTCGAGACCTGTTGGATGGCTCAAGGATGTCCCATAAGGAATGACGTAAGAGCAGGGTTCTAAGGATGGATGCCTGAAGAGCCCAACTCGCATTTCAATTGTCTCCTAGCGATAAGGCAGGTTCAATCTGCTGGCTCTGGAGTAGCAACCGAGGGGGTTTAGTTGAAATGGACTCTCCTGAGGATGGGTCATAATTTGGGATTGTGTCCATGGAGATATTCAAATGGGGCAGTGGCTCCAGTGACCTGAAGTTTTCTCCTAACTGGAGGTTATGACACAGCTCCATAGAGCAAGATTCCCATGTGGAGACGAGATTTTTTCTGATAGGTAGCTCTGGAAACCCCCTTATGCTGGTATTGGAATCCAGGCCTCTGAGGAGAGATGCCTGAAAACAAAAGCAATGGATCCAATTAGGGCCTAGGTGCCTGTCTTGTTCAATATTCTTTTCTATGGATATCTGTCTAAAGTTCTGATTGGAGGTAGTGGCTCAGCTTGTGCCAGAGGGTTCCTGTATGTCCAGGACATCCTACACTATTGGGATGGCCTCAGAGATTTTGGATGATTCTCCTAATCTGTCAGGTTGTGCCACATGAATGAGCAGAATTCCCTTGGAGAGGGCAGGCACAGTCCTGAGGTGTGGCTCCATGGGGCCCAGCCTTTAGAATGTGTGGGTGAGGACAATGGAGACAGAAGTCTGAAAACACAAACTAGGCTTAGGTTTGGGGACATAGGTATGGCAGGCCCGATCTACAGACCTTGAGAATTTTGGGGGCTCTGAACAAAGGGAAAGTGTGTGGCGCTTTTTCAGGTTTTTGTCTCCGGATTTTGTGTCAATGGTGGCCGTGGAATGTCAGGCTGGCCTCATCGACCATGGACGAGTATTTCTCTCTGTGGATTTGGCCAGATTCCAAGTGTTTGGGGTCATTCTTTGGATGGTAGGAGTCCTTACTTTTTTTTTTCTTTATCTTGTTTGTTTGTTTTTTTTTTTTTTTTTTTTACCTTATGTGTCCCACCAAAGAGGGATTCCAGAAAAGAGCTCTGAATAAGGTTGACTAGACTTCTCAAGCTCTGGCTAGGATTGTGGGAGTAGGGGCATGGCAAGTCCCATATGCAGGCTCTTGGTCCAGCCCCGGAGAGGCTTTACTTGAGGCCAGGGTTTATGCTTAGGGTCCTAATGTGTTTTTGTGCCCATCGCAGCCCTCAAGCATGTCTGAGGCCTCATTTGCCATGCTGGGTTCTCATATACTGAACGTTGGACAACATGCCAACCACAAGGTTTCTGGTCATGGGGAAGGTGAAGTTCTGATTGCTGCATCACGTACATCACTTAGTTGTGAGTGGAGATAATGTCTAAGTTCTGAAGCCTGAAGACCAAGGTTGGGAAGAGATGATGACCTAAGGCCATGGCATGTTTGATGTGTCAGTGTGAGGCCAGGTGTCTGGGTGTCGGTCACGAGGTCTGGGGTCAGGCTGTGTCAGACAGGGCATTAGTGCCCAGGCTAGACTGTATAATTGGGGTACAGTCTAGAGAATTGCAGGTTGATCCTCATTTGATGTTTCTGGGTAGACCCCTAGGGCAAAGTCTCTCTTCTGGAGGGCAGGCAGAGTGCTGCATTCTGGCTCCAGAATTACCAACTTCAGGGCTTGTGGGCCAGGTGTTTTAGGACAGAAGTCTGAGAACACAAGTTCAGCTTTGAATTCGCAGCGGTGACATGGCAGGCACACTCTACAGACCTGAAATGAGATCTCGTGCATCTGAAGTCAGGGCGAGGATCAGATGTTGGCTTAGGTTGTAGTTTCTGTACATGATGTCCCCTTCATGAAGGTGGGGGGGCATCAGGAAACCATGGAAGATTTCCAACTTTGTGAGTGTGTGATGCTCCAAACCACAAGGATTCCGTCAGCGGGACAGTCACGACCTTTTGGATGGATCAAGGACGTCCCATAAGAAATGCTCCAAAGCACAGTTCTAAAGATGGATGCCTGGGCAGTCCAACTTGCATTCCAGTTGTGTCCTAGTGAAAAGGAGGATTTGATCTGCTGTCACTGGGGGAACAACCGAGGGGGCTGAATTGAAATGGAATGTCATGAGGATCAGTCGATGTGGATTTGTGTCCATGGATCCCTTGGAATGGGGCAGTGGCTCTGTTTCCCTGAAGAATTCTCCTAACCTGAGGTTTTGATGCAGCTCCAAAGAGCAAGTTTCCCATGTAGAGACGAGATTTTTTCTGAAACCCCCACAACCTGGTATTGGAAACCAAGCATCTGGGGAACAATGCCTGGAATCCAAAGCAATGGATCTGATTACGGTCTAGGGGCCTGTCCTTTTCAATATTCTCCTCTGAGTGTCTCTGTCTAAGATTCAGAATGGAGGTCACTGCTCAGCTTGTGTCAGATCACCCATGTTTGTTGGGGGAGGCCAACACTATTGGACTGGTCTTGGGAATTGGAGGTTTCTCCTAATCTGTAAGGTTGTGGCAAATGAAACGGGCAGAGTTCCCTTGGAGAGCACTGGCACAGTCCTTAGGTGTGACACCACCTTTCTGGGTGTCATCCAGGAGGTCCAGGCTCAGGCTGTGTCAGACAGGGCATTAGTGCCAAGCTTAGACTGTATAATTGGAGTAAAGTTGAGTGGCATGCAGGTTGATCCTCATTTGGCGTTTCTGGGTAGCCCCAGGGGCAACGTTTTTCCTCTGGAGGGAAGAAAGAGTGCTGCATTGTGGCGACGGAATTCTCACACTGGAGGGCTTGTGGGCCAGAATTGTGAGGAAGGAAGTGTGAGAACACAAGCTAGGCTTAGGTTTTGGGTCAAGATCATGGCAGGCACACTCTGTAGAGCTAAATCTAAATCTCATGCATCTGAAGTCAGGGCGAGGATCAGACGTAGGCTCAGGTTGAAGTTTCTGTTCAGGATGGCCCCTTCATGATGGTGGGGGGCATCATGGGGCTATGGAGACTTTCCCACGATTGGCATTGTATGTTGCTCCAATCGGCAAGGATTCCTTCTACGGGACAGTCGAGACCGGTCAGATTGCTCCAGGATGTCCCATGCGGAACCACGGCAGTGCAGGGTTCTAAGGATGGATTCCTGGAGTGCCCGCCTCACATTCCTATTGTCTCCTAGTGACAAGGCAGGTTCGATCTGCTTCTTTTGGGGAGCAACCAAAGGGGATGTGTTGAAATGGACTCGCCTGCGGATGGGTCATAATGTGGGTTTGTGTCCATGGAGACCTTGGAATGGGGTGTTGGCTGCTGGGACCTGAAGGTTTCCCTTAACTGGAGGTTGTGACACAGCTCCAAAATGCATGTTTCCCATGTGGAAATGAGATTTGTTCAGACTGGTACCTCCAGAAGAACACATATGCTGGTATTGGAAACCAGGCCTCTGAGGAGAGATGCCTGGAATCAAAAGCAATGGATCTGATTAGGTCCTAGGTGCCTGTCCGGTTCAATCTTCTTCTCTGGGGTTATCTGTCTATGGGTCTGAGTTGAGGTAGTTGCTCATCTTGGGACAGATCACCCTGTTTGCCCTGAGTGGCCAACACTATTGGGATGGCCTCAGGGACGTTGGAGTGTTCTCCTAATCTTTAGGGTTGTGGCCAATGGAATGGGCAGAATTTGCTTGGAGAAGGCAGGCACAGTCCTGAGGCATGGCTCCAGGGGCCCCAGCCTGGAGGGTGTGTGGGCCAGGACAGTGGGGACAGAAATCTGAAAACCCAAACTCAGCTTAGGTTTGGGGACGTAGGTATGACAGGCCTGATCTATAGACTGTGAGGAGAATTTTTCAGGCTATGAACAAAGGGCAAATGTGAGGCATATATCCAGGCTTTTGTCTCTAGATTTTGTGTCAATGGTGGCCATGGAATGACGGGATGGCCTCTTTGGCCATGGATGATTCTTTCTCTTTTAAGATTTGGTCAGATCCCAAGTTTTGGGGCTCATTCAGGGGATGGAGGAGACCCTTCGATATTTTTTTCCTCAGGGGTTCCAGAGCAGAGACCTGAATAGGGGTGACTAGAACTCTCAACCTCTCATTAATATTGGGGGACTAGGGATGGCAATGCGGGTTCTTGGTCCAGCCCCTGAGAGGCTTTACTTGAGGACAGGGCTCACACTGAGGGTCCCAATGTGTTTGTGCCCATTGCGGTTCTCAAGCATGGGCGGGGACTCATGGGCTACACTGGATTCTCCTACACTGAATGTTGGAAAACATGCCAACCACAAGGTTTCTTGCCTTGAGGAAGAAGGAGTTTCATTTCTGCATCACGTTCACCCCTGGGTAGTGAGTATATATAAGGTCTAGGTTCTGAAGCCTGAAAACCAAGGTTGGGAAGAGATGATGACCTAAAGCCATGGCGGGTCTGATGTGCTCAGTGTACAGCCAGCTGTCTGGGTGTCGGTTGGGAATTCAGACCTCAGGCTGTGCAAGACAGGGCATTAACGCCGAAGCGAAACTGTATAATTGGGGTAGAGTCAAGTGGCATGCAGGTTGATCCTCATTTGGTGTTTCTGGTTAGCCCCATAGGACAACGTTTCTCTTCTGGAGGGCAGTCAGAGTGCTGCATTGTGTCTCTCCAGAATTCCCTAACTGGAGGGCTGGTGGGCTCGGAGTGTGAGGACGAAGTCTGAGAACAATAGCTAGGTTTTGCTTCGGGGCAGGGTTTCGGCAGGCACACTCTGCAGAGTTGAATCAAGATTTCGTGCATCTGAAGTCAGGGCGAGGATTAGACGTTGGGTCAGGTTGGAGTTTCTGTCCAAGATGGCTCTTTCATGAAGGGGACGGTGCACCACGAGGCCACAGAGCTTTTCCCATGATGGGAGTGGTGAGGTGCTCCAAAGCGCAAGGATTCCTTCTGCAGGACAGCTGTGACCTGTTGGATGGCTCCAGGACGTCCCATATGGAATTACTTCAGAGTAGTTTTCTACAGATGGATGCCTAGCCAGCCCGCCTCACATTCCAATTGTCTCCTAGTGACAAGATAGGTTCGATCTGCTGGCTCTAGGGGAGCACCCAAGGCCACTGAGTTGAAATAGACTCTCCTGCAGATGGGTCCTAATGTGGGATTGTGTCCATGGAGACCTTGGAATGAGGTGGTGGCACCGGGGCCCTGAAGGATTTTCCTAGCCGGAGGTGTTGACACAGCTTGAAAGAGCACGTTTCCCATGTGGAGAAGACATTTGTTCTGACTGATGACTCAGGAAACCCCAATATGGTGGTATTGAAAACCAGGCCTCTGAGGTTCTGACATAGCTCCACGAGCAAGTTTCCAATGTGCAGAAAAGACTTGCTCTGAAGGGGCCTCTGGAAACCCCATAGGCTGGTATTGGAAACCAGGCCTCTGAGAAGAGATGCCTGGAAACCAAAGCAATGGAACTGATTAGGGCCTAGGGGCCTGTACAGTTCAATGTTCTTCTCTGGGGACATCTGTCTCCGAGTTGGTGTGGAGCTAGTTGCTCAGCTAGTGTCAGATCACCCCTGTTTGTTCCAAGCGGCCTACAATATTGGTATGGTCCCAGGGACATTGGAGATTTCTCCTGATTTATATGGTTGTGGCCAATGAAATATGAAGAATTCCCTTTGAGAGGGCAGGAACAATCCTGAGGTGTGGTTCCAGGGGCCCTAGCCTGGAGGGTGTGTGTTTTCAGACAACTGTCCAAACAGCCCAGGCCTACACAACCTACAGGATCAGGCCCCTGGAGCCAAACCTGAGGACTGTACTTGCCCTCTCCAAGGGAATTGTGTGTGCCCATTCGAATGGCCACAACCCTTCTAATAGGATAAACCTCCAAAGTCCCTGATTCATCTCAATAGTGGTGACTTCCCAGGAAAAACAGGGGCAATCTGAGCCCAACTGAGCACCTACCTGCACTCAGACCCATAGACAGAAGTCCCCAGAGGTAAAAAGGAAAGAACAGGCCCCTAGGCACTAATCAGATCCATTGCTTTGGTTTCCAGGCAACTCTCCTCAGAGGCCTGGATTTCAAAAGCAGCATATAGCTGTTTCTTGACCCAAACATCAGAAAACATCTCATCTACACATGGGAAACTTGCACGTTGGGGCTGTGTCAAAGCCTCTGTTTAGGAGAACCCTTTAGGGCCCCAGTGCCTCCGCTTCATTCCAAGGTCTCCATAGACACAAAAGCACGTTAGGACCCATCCCCAGGGGTGTCCATTTCAACTCAGCGTCCTCGGTTGCTCCCCACAGATCCAGGAGATCTAACCTGTCTTGTTGCTAGGAGACAATTGGAATGCGAGGTGGGCTACCCAGCCATCCATCCTTAGAACCCTGCTCAGAATCATTGGCCTGGAGCCAAACAACAGGTCTCAATTGTCCTGCAGAAGACTCTCTGCAGTTTGGAGCTTCTCACGACTCCCATCGTGGGAAAACCCCCATGGCCTCGTGATGCCCCCGCCCATTCATGAAGGGGCCATCAGGGTCAGAAACTCCAACCTGAGCGATCGTCTGATCCTCGCCCTGACTTCAGATGCACGAGATCTCGATTCAGGTCTGTAGATTGTGCGTGCCATGGCCTCACCCAGAAACCTAAGCCTAGCTTGTGTTCTCAGACTTTTGTCGTCAGACTACTGGCCCACAAGCCCTCCAGTTTGGCAATCCAGAACTACAATGCAGCACTCTGCCGGCCCTCCAGAAGAAAAACATTGTCCTCTGGTGCTACCCAGTAATCCCAAATGAGGATCAACCTGCACCGACCTTGGCTGTACCCCAAATACATAGGCTGACCAGGGCACTAATGCCCTTTCTGACACAGCCTGAGCCTGGACCCCCTGGCCCCTCCCAGACAGCTGGCCGCACACTGAGCACATCGAGCCGCCATGGCCTTAGGTCGTCATCTCTTCCCAACATCAGTTTTCAGGTTTCAGAACCTAGACCTTATCTCCAATCACTGCCCAGGGTTGAAGGTGATGCAGAAATCAGAACTCCTTCCCCATGGCAAGAAACCTTGTGGTTGGCATGTTGTCCAACGTTCAGTGTAGTTGAAACCAGTGTGGCCCATGAGGCCCCGCCCATGCTCGCGGGACACATTGGTCACAAACACACATTGTGATGCTCAGGCTGAGCCCAGTCCTCAAGTAAGGCCACTCAGTGGCTGGATGAAGAGATATCATATTGGGCTTGCCATGCCCCTAGGCCCCAATTTTTAACCATAGTTCGGGTTGTCCCTTCAGTCTGTCCCACGGCTTGGCTTTGGAATTCCTCTTTTGGTGGGACACCTGAGGTAACAAAACTGAAATGAGTCCTCCTATCCCACAGATTGACGCAAAGCAATTGGGAATCGGGCCAAATCCTCAGAGAGGAAGATTCGTCCATGGCCCATGAGGCGTCCCCGACATTCCACGGCCATCGCTGATACAAAATCCAGAGACAAAAGCCTGAGCAAGAGCCTCAGACTCGCACTTTCTTCATATCCTGAAGAGTTCTTCTCATGGTTTGTAGATCGGGCCTGCCATACCTACGTCCCCAAACCTAAGCTGAGTTTGTGTTTTCAGACTACTGTCCTCAAAGTCTTGGGCCACACACCCACCAGGCTGGGCCCCTGGAGCCACACATTAGGACTGTGCCTACCAATCCATGGGAATTCTGCCCATTCCATGGTCCAAAATCGTACAAATTAGGAGAAATCTCCAAAGTCCCTGAGGCCATCCCAATAGTGTAGGTCGCCCAGAACAAACAAGGGCTGT
This sequence comes from Mustela nivalis, assembly GCF_964662115.1. Lineage (NCBI taxonomy): Eukaryota > Metazoa > Chordata > Mammalia > Carnivora > Mustelidae > Mustela > Mustela nivalis. The sequence continues at coordinate 28,779 of NW_028136507.1, read as the reverse complement.
CTGACACCATCTGATAATCGACCTCCACTCATACCATAGATGGATGTCCCCAGAGAAGAAGATTGAACCAGACAGGACCCTAGGCCATAATAGGATCCATTGCTTTGGGTTACAGGCATGTGTCCTCAAAAGCCTGATTCCAATACGAGCATAGGGGTTTTCCTGAGGCACCCATCAGAACTCATCTCGTCTCCACAAGGAAACCTGTGCATGGGAGCCATGTTCAAAGCTTAGGAGAGTACTTCAGGGTTCCAGTGCCACCGCCCCATTCCAAGGCCCTCATGGACACAAAAACGCATTAGGACCCATCCTCAGGAAAGTCCATTTCAACTCAGCCACCCCGGTTGCTCCCGCAGAGCCATCAGATCTAAACTGTCTTGATGCTAGGAGACAATTGGAATGCGAGGCGGGCTTCCCAGGCATCCATCCGCGAACGGTGCTCTGGAGTCATTCCATATGGGATGTCCTGGAGCTGTCCAACAGGTCTCAATTGTCCCGCAGAAGGAATCCTTGAAGGGGGCATCCCACAACTCCCAACGTGGGAAAACCTCAATGGCCTCGAGATTCCGCTCCCTTCATGAAGCGGCCGTCATGCTCAGAAACTCCAACCTGAGCCAACGTCTGATCCTCGCCCTGACTTCAGATGCATGAGATATTGGTTCAGATCTGCAGGGGGTACCTGCCGTGCCCTCGCCCTGAAACCCAAGTCTAGCTTGTCTTCTCAGACTTCCGTCCTCACACTCCTGGCCCCGAAGCCCTCAAGTTTGGCAATTCCGGACCCACAATGCAGCACTCTGCCTGCCCTCTAGAAAAAAAATTATTGCCTCATGAGCTGCCCAGGCACCTTAAATGAGGGTAAACCTACACAGCACTCGACTTTACCCAAATTATATAGTCTAACCTGGGCACTAATGCACTGTCGAACACAACCTGAGCCCGGACCTCCTGACCAACACCCAGAAAGCTGACCACACACTGAGCACATAAAACCCGCCATGGCCTTAGGTCATCATCTCTTCCCTACCTCAGTTTTCAGGCTTCAGAACCGAGACCTTATCTCCAATCACTGCCCAGGGGTGAGTGTGATGCAGAAATCAGAACTCCTCCTTACCCATGGCAAGAACCCTTGTGGTTGGCACGTTGTCCAACGTTCAGTGTAGGAGAAACCAGCATTTACCCTGAGGCCCCGCCCATCCTTGAGTGCGACGAGGGCATACACACGCATTGTGACCCTCAGCATGAGTACTGTCCTCTAGTAAGTCCTCTCAGTGGCTGGACCATTAGATGTCATAATTGGCTTGACATGTCCCTAGGCCCCAATTTTTAACCAGATTTCTGATTGTCCAGTCGCCCCTCTCCAGGGCTCTACTAGGGAATCCCTCATTCGGTGGGACACCTGAGGTTAAAAAAGAAAACAACAACAACTACAAAAAAAAAAAAAAACGGACTTCTTCCAGCCCACAGAATGACCCAAAACTCTTTGGACGGGGCCAAACCACCAGAGAGTAAGACTCGTCCATTTTCCATGAAGTCACCCAGAAATTCCACAACCATGAGTGACACGATATCCAGAGACAAAAACTTGAGCCGGAGCCTCACACTAGCCCTTCTTTCAAATCCCGAAGAGTTCTCCTCATGGTCTGTAGATCAGTCCTGCCATACCTATGACCCGAAACATAAGCCGAGTTTGTGTTTTCTGACAACTGTCCAAACAGCCCTGGCCTACACAACCTACAGTCTCAGTCCCCTGGAGCCAAACCTGAGGACAATACTGGCCCTCTCCAAGGGAATTGTGTGTGCCCATTCCAATGGCCACAACCCTTCTAATAGGATAAACCTCCAAAGTCTCTGGTCCATCTCAATAGTGGTGGCTTCCCAGGAAAAACATGGGCAATCTGAGCCCAACTGAGCACCTACCTGCACTCAGACCCATAGACAGATGTCCCCAGAGGTAAAAAGGAAAGAACAGGCCCCTAGGCACTAATCAGATCAATTGCTTTGGTTTCCAGGCATCTCTCCTCAGAGGCCTGGATTTCAAAAGCAGCATATAGCTGTTTCTTGACTCACCCATCAGAAAACATCTCATCTATACATGGGAAACTTGCACGTTGGAGCTGTGTCAAAGCCTCTGTTTAGGAGAACCCTTTAGGGCCCCAGTGCCACCGCTTCATTCCAAGGTCTCCATTGACACAAAGCACGTTAGGACCCATCCCCAGGGGTGTCCATTTCAACTCAGCGTCCTCGGTTGCTCCCCACAGATCCAGGAGATATAACCTGTCTTGTTGCTAGGAGACAATTGGAATGCGAGGTGGGCTACCCAGCCATCCATCCTTAGAACCCTGCTCAGAATCATTGGCCTGGAGCCAAACAACAGGTCTCAATTGTCCTGCAGAAGACTCTCTGCAGTTTGGAGCTTCTCACAACTCCCATCGTGGGAAAAGCCCCATGGCCTCGTGATGCCCCCCCATTCATGAAGGGGCCATCAGGGTCAGAAACTCCAACCGGAGCGATCATCTGATCCTCGCTTTGACTTCAGATGCACGAGATCTCGATTCAGGTCTGTAGATTGTGCCTGCCATGGCCTCACCCAGAAACCTAAGCCTAGCTTGTGTTCTCAGACTTTTGTCGTCAGACTACTGGCCTACAAGTCCTCCAGTTTGGCAATCCAGAACTACAATGCAGCACTCTGCCGGCCCTCCAGAAGAATAACATTGTCCTCTGGGGCTACCCAGTAACCCCAAATGAGGATCAACCTGCACCGACCTTGGCTGTACCCCAAATACATAGGCTGACCAGGGCACTAATGCCCTTTCTGGTACAGCCTGAGCCTGGACCCCCTGGCCCCTCCCAGAAGCTGGCCGCACACTGAGCAAAACGAGCCGCCATGTCCTTAGGTCGTCATCTCTTCGCAACATCGGTTTTCAGGTTTCAGAACCTAGACCTTATCTCCAATCACTGCCCAGGGTTGAAGGTGATGCAGAAATCAGAACTCCTTCCCCATGGCAAGAAACCTTGTGGTTGGCATGTTGTCCAACGTTCAGTGTAGTTGAAACCAGTGTGGCCCATGAGGCCCCGCCCATTCTCACGGGCCACATTGGTCACAAACACACATTGTTATGCTCAGGCTGAGCCCAGTCCTCAAGTAAGGCCACTAAGTGGCTGGATGAAGAGATAGCATATTGGGCTTGCCATGCCCCTAGGCCCCAATTTTTAACCATAGTTCGGGTTGTCCCTTCAGTCTTCCCCACGGCTTGGCTTTGGAATTCCTCTTTTGGTGGGACACCTGAGGTAACAAAACTGAAATGAGTCCTCCCATCCCACAGATTGACGAAAAGCAATTGGGAATCGGGCCAAATCCTCAGAGAGGAAGATTCGTCTGTGGCCCATGAGGCCTCCCCGACATTCCACGGCCATCGCTGATACAAAATCCAGAGACAAAAGCCTGAGCAAGCGCCTCAGACTCGCACTTTCTTCATATCCTGAAGAGTTCTTCTCATGGTTTGTAGATCGGGCCTGCCATACCTACGTCCCCAAACCTAAGCTGAGTTTGTGTTTTCAGACTTCTGTCCTCAAAGTCTTGGGCCACACATCCTCCAGCCTGGGCCCCTGTAGCCACACATTCGGACTGTGCCTACCAATCCATGGGAATTCTGCCCATTCCATGGTCCAAAATCGTACAAATTAGGAGAAATCTCCAAAGTCCCTGAGGCCATCCCAATAGTGTAGGTCGCCCGAAACAAACAAGGGCTGTCTGACACCATCTGATAATCGACCTCCACTCATACCATAGATGGATGTCCCCAGAGAAGAAGATTGAACCAGACAGGACCCTAGGCCATAATAGGATCCATTGCTTTGGGTTACAGGCATGTGTCCTCAAAAGCCTGATTCCAATACGAGCATAGGGGTTTTCCTGAGGCACCCATCAGAACTTATCTCGTCTCCACAAGGAAACCTGTGCATGGGAGCCATGTCCAAAGCTTAGGAGAGTACTTCAGGATCCCGGTGCCACCGCCCCATTCCAAGGCCCTCATGGACACAAAAACACATTAGGACCCATCCTCAGGAAAGTCCATTTCACATCAGCCACCCTGGTTGCTCCCGCAGAGCCATCAGATCTAAACTGTCTTGTTGCTAGGAGACAATTGGAATGTGAGGCGGGCTTCGCAGGCATCCATCCGCGAACGGTGCTCTGGAGTCATTCCATATGGGATGTCCTGGAGCTGTCCAACAGGTCTCAATTGTCCCGCAGAAGGAATCCTTGAAGGGGGCATCCCACAACTCCCAACGTGGGAAAACCTCAATGGCCTCGAGATTCCGCTCCCTTCATGAAGCGGCCGTCATGCTCAGAAACTCCAACCTGAGCCAACGTCTGATCCTCGCCCTGACTTCAGATGCATGAGATATTGGTTCAGATCTGCAGGGGGTACCTGCCGTGCCCTCGCCCTGAAACCCAAGTCTAGCTTGTCTTCTCAGACTTCCGTCCTCACACTCCTGGCCCCGAAGCCCTCAAGTTTGGCAATTCCGGACCCACAATGCAGCACTCTGCCTGCCCTCTAGAAAAAAAATTTTTTCCTCATGAGCTGCCCAGGCACCTTAAATGAGGGTAAACCTACACAGCACTCGACTTTACCCAAATTATAAAGTCTAACCTGGGCACTAATGCACTGTCGAACACAACCTGAGCCCGGACCTCCCGACCAACACCCTGAAAGCTGACAGCACACTGAGCACATAAAACCCGCCATGGCCTTAGGTGATCATGTCTTCCCTACCTCAGTTTTCAGGCTTCAGACCGAGACCTTATCTCCAATCACTGCCCAGGGGTGAGTGTGATGCAGAAATCAGAACTCCTCCTTACCCATGGCAAGAACCCTGTGGTTGGCACGTTGTCCAACGTTCAGTGTAGGAGAAACCAGCATTCACCCTGAGGCCCGCCCATTCTTGAGTGCGACGAGGGCATACACACGCACTGTGACCCTAATCATGAGTCCTGTCCTATAGTAAGTCCTCTCAGTTGCTGGACCATTAGATGTCATAATGGGCTCCACATGTCCCTAGGCCCCAATTTCTTTTTTTTTTTTTTTTTTTTACCTTCTTTAATTTGCCTTTTATTTTTTTATTTTTTTTTAATTTATTTTTTATTTTCAGCATAACAGTATTCATTATTTTTCACCACACCCAGTGCTCCATGCAATTCGTGCCCTTTATAATACCCACCACCTAGTACCCCAAACTCCCTCCCCCCACCCCTTCAAAATCCTCAGATTGTTTTTCAGAGTCCATAGTCTCTCATGGTTCACCTCCCCTTCCAATTTCCCCCAACTCCCTTCTCCTCTCTAACTCCCCATGTCCTCTATGCTATTTGTTATGCTCCACAAATAAGTGAAACCATATGATAATTGACTCTCTCTGCTTGACTTATTTCACTCAGCATAATAATCTCTTCCAGTCCCGTCCTTGCTGCTACAAAAGTTGGGTATTTGTCCTTTTTTTTTTTTTTTTTTTTAAACATATATTTTTATCCCCAGGGGTACAGGTCTGTGAATCACCAGGTTTACACACTTCACAGCACTCACCAAAGCACATACCCTCCCCAATGTCCATAATCCCACCCCCTTCTCCCAAACCCCCTCCCCCCAGCAACCCTCAGTTTGTTTTGTGAGATTAAGAGTCACTTATGGTTTGTCTCCCTCCCAATCCCACCTTGTTTCATTAATTCTTCTCCTACCCACTTAAGCCTCCATGTTGCATCACCACTTCCTCATATCAGGGAGATCATATGATAGTTGTCTTTCTCTGCTTGACTTATTTCGCTAAGCATGATACGCTCTAGTTCCATCCATGTTGTTGCAAATGGCAAGATTTCATTTCTTTTGATGGCTGCATAGTATTCCATTGTGTATATATACCACATCTTCTTGATCCATTCATCTGTGGATGGACATCTAGGTTCTTTCCATAGTTTGGCTATTGTGGACATTGCTGCTATAAACATTCGGGTGCATGTGCCCCTTTGGATCACTACATTTGTATCTTTAGGGTAAATACCCAATAGTGCAATTGCTGGGTCATAGGGCAGTTCTATTTTCAACATTCTGAGGAACCTCCATGCTGTTTTCCAGAGTGGCTGCACCAGCTTGCATTCCCACCAACAGTGTAGGAGGGTTCCCCTTTCTCCACATCCTCGCCAGCATCTGTCATTTCCTGACTTGTTGATTTTAGCCATTCTGACTGGTGTGAGGTGATATCTCATTGTGGTTTTGATTTGTATTTCCCTGATGCCGAGTGATATGGAGCACTTTTTCAAGTGTCTGTTGGCCATCTGGATGTCTTCTTTGCAGAAATGTCTGTTCATGTCCTCTGCCCATTTCTTGATTGGATTATTTGTTCTTTGGGTGTTGAGTTTGCTAAGTTCTTTATAGATTCTGGACACTAGTCCTTTATCTGATATGTCGTTTGCAAATATCTTCTCCCATTCTGTCAGTTGTCTTTTGATTTTGTTAAATGTTTCCTTTGCTGTGCAAAAGCTTTTGATCTTGATGAAATCCCAATAGTTCATTTTTTCCCTTGCTTCCCTTGCCTTTTGCGTTGTTCCTAGGAATATGTTGCTGCGGCAGAGGTCGAAGAGGTTGCTGCCTGTGTTCTCCTCAAGGATTTTGATGGATTCCTTTCGCACATTGAGGTCCTTCATCCATTTTGAGTCTATTTTTGTGTGTGGTGTAAGGAAATGGTCCAATTTCATTTTTCTGCATGTGGCTGTCCAATTTTCCCAGCACCATTTATTGAAGAGGCTGTCTTTTTTCCATTGGACATTCTTTCCTGCTTTGTCGAAGATGAGTTGACCATAGATTTGAGGGTCTATTTCTGGGCTCTCTATTCTGTTCCATTGATCTATGTGTCTGTTTTTGTGCCAGTACCATGCTGTCTTGATGATGACAGCTTTGTAATAGAGCTTGAAGTCCGGAATTGTGATGCCACCAACGTTGGCTTTTTTTTTCAATATCCCTTTGGCTATTCGAGGTCTTTTCTGGTTCCATATAAATTTTAACATTATTTGTTCCATTTCTTTGAAATAGATGGATGGTACTTTGATAGGAATTGCATTAAATGTGTAGATTGCTTTAGGTAGCATAGACATTTTCACAATATTTATTCTTCCAATCCAGGAGCATGGAACATTTTTCCATTTTTTGTGTCTTCCTCAATTTCTTTCATGAGTACTTTATAGTTTTCTGAGTATAGATTCTGTGTCTCTTTGGTTAGGTTTATTCCTAGGTATCTTATGGTTTTGGATGCAATTGTAAATGGGATTGACTCCTTAATATCTCTTTCTTCTGTCTTGCTGTTGGTGTAGAGAAATGCAACTGATTTCTGTGCATTGATTTTATATCCTGACACTTTACTGAATTCCTGTATAAGTTCTAGCAGTTTTGGAGTGGAGTCTCTTGGGTTTTCCACATATAGTATCATATCATCTGCGAAGAGTGATAATTTGACTTCTTCTTTGCCGATTTGGATGCCTTTAATTTCCTTTTGTTGTCTGATTGCTGAGGCTAGGACCTCTAGTACTATGTTGAATAGCAGTGGTGATAATGGACATCCCTGCCGTGTTCCTGACCTTAGTGGAAAAGCTTTCAGTTTTTCTCCATTGAGAATGATATTTGGGGTAGGTTTTTCATAGATGGCTTTGATGATATTGAGGTATGTGCCCTCTATCCCTAAATAGGCCCCAATTTCTAACCAGATTTCTGATGGTCCAGTCGCCCCTCCCCAGGGCTCTACTCTGGAATCCCTCATTTGGTGGGACTCCTGAGGTTAAAAAAGAAAAAATCAACAATAAAAAAAAAACGGACTTCTTCCAGCCCACAGAATGACCCAAAACTCTTTGGACGGGGCCAAACCACCAGAGAGTAAGACTCGTCCATTTCCTATGAAGTCACCCAGAAATTCTACGACCATGAGTGACACGATATCCAGAGACAAAAACTTGAGCAGGAGCCTCACACTCGCCCTTCTTTCAAATCCCGAAGAGTTCTCCTCATGGTCTGTAGATCAGTCCTGCCATACCCATGACCCGAAACATAAGCCGAGTTTGGGTTTTCAGACAACTGTCCAAACAGTCCTGGCCTACACAACCTACAGGCTCAGGCCCCTGGAGCCAAACCTGAGGACTGTACTTGCCCTCTCCAAGGGAATTGTGTGTGCCCATTCCAATGGCCACAACCCTTTTAATAGGATAAACCTCCAAAGTCCCTGATCCATCTCAATAGTCGTGGCTTCCCAGGAAAAACAGGGGCAATCTGAGCCCAACTGAGCACCTACCTGCACTCAGACCCATAGACAGATGTCCCCAGAGGTAAAAAGGAAAGAACAGGCCCCTAGGCACTAATCAGATCCATTGCTTTGGTTTCCAGGAATCTCTCCTCAGAGGCCTTGATTTCAAAAGCAGCATATAGCTGTTTCTTGACTCAACCATCAGAAAACATCTCATCTACACATGGGAAACTTGCACGTTGGAGCTGTGTCAAAGCCTCTGTTTAGGAGAACCCTTTAGGGCCCCAGTGCCACCGCTTCATTCCAAGGTCTCCATAGACACAAAAGCACGTTAGGACCCATCCCCAGGGGTGTCCATTTCAACACAGCATCCTCGGTTGCTCCCCACAGATCCAGGAGATCTAACCTGTCTTGTTGCTAGGAGACAATTGGAATGCGAGGTGGGCTACCCAGCCATCCATCCTTAGAACCCTGCTCAGAATCATTGGCCTGGAGCCAAACAACTGGTCTCAATTGTCCTGCAGAAGACTCTCTGCAGTTTGGAGCTTCTCACAACTCTCATCGTGGGAAAACACCCATGGCCTCGTGATGCCCGCCCCATTCATGAAGGGGCCATCAGGGTCAGAAACTCCAACCTGAGCGATCGTCTGATCTTCGCCCTGACTTCAGATGCACGAGATCTCGATTCAGGTCTGTAGATTGTGCCTGCCATGGCCTCACCCAGAAACCTAAGCCTAGCTTGTGTTCTCAGACTTTTGTCGTCAGACTACTGGCCCACAAGCCCTCCAGTTTGGCAATCCAGAACTACAACGCAGCACTCTGCCGGCCCTCCAGAAGAAAAACATTGTCCTCTGGGGCTACCCAGTAACCCCAAATGAGGATCAACCTGCACCGACCCTGGCTGTACCCCAAATACACAGGCTGACCAGGGCTCTAATGCCCTTTCTGGTACAGCCTTAGCCTGGACCCCCTGGCTCCTCCCAGACAGCTGGCCGCACACTGAGCACATCGAGCCGCCATGGCCTTAGGTCGTCATCTCTTCCCAACATCAATTTTCAGGTTTCAGAACCTAGACCTTATATCCAATCACTGCCCAGGGTTGAAGGTGATGCAGAAATCAGAACTCCTTCCCCATGGCAAGAAACCTTGTGGTTGGCATGTTGTCCAACGTTCATTGTAGTTGAAACCAGTGTGGCCCATGAGGCCCCGCCCATGCTCGTGGGCCACATTGGTCACAAACACACATTGTGACGCTCAGGCTGAGCCCAGTCCTCAAGTAAGGCCACTAAGTGGCTGGATGAAGAGATAGCATATTGGGCTTGCCATGCCCCTAGGCCCCAATTTTTAACCATATTTCGGGTTGTCCCTTCAGTCTTCCCCACGGCTTGGCTTTGGAATTCCTCTTTTGGTGGGACACCTGAGGTAACAAAACTGAAATGAGTCCTCCCATCCCACAGATTGATGAAAAGCAATTGGGAATCGGGCCATATCCCCAGAGAGGAAGATTCATCCGTGGCCCATGAGGCCTCCCCGACATTCCACGGCCATCGCTGATACAAAATCCAGAGACAAAAGCCTGAGCAAGCTCCTCAGACTCGCACTTTCTTCATATCCTGAAGAGTTCTTCTCATGGTTTGTAGATCGGGCCTGCCATACCTACGTCCCCAAACCTAAGCTGAGTTTGTGTTTTCAGACTTCTATCCTCAAAGTCTTGGGCCACCCACCCTCCAGGCTGGGCCCCTGGAGCCACACATTAGGACTGTGCCTACCAATCCATGGGAATTCGGCCCATTCCATGGTCCAAAATTGTACAAATTAGGAGAAACCTCCAAAGTCCCTGAGGCCATCCCAATAGTGTAGGTCGCCCAGAACAAACAAGGGCTGTCTGACACCAGCTGATAATCGAACTATACTCATAACAGAGATGGTTGTCCCCAGAGAAGAAGATTGAACCAGACAGGACCCTAGGCCATAATAGGATCCATTGCTTTGGGTTACAGGCATGTGTCCTCAAAAGCCTGATTCCAATACGAGCATAGGGGTTTTCCTGAGGCACCCATCAGAACTCATCTCGTCTCCACAAGGAAACCTGTGCATGGGAGCCATGTCCAAAGCTTAGGAGAGTACTTCAGGGTCCCGGTACCACCGCCCCATTCCAAGGCCCTCATGGACACAAAAACACATTAGGACCCATCCTCAGGAAAGTCCATTTCAACTCAGCCACCCCGGTTGCTCCCGCAGAGCCATCAGATCTAAACTGTCTTGTTGCTAGGAGACAATTGGAATGCGAGGCGAGCTTCCCAGGCATCCATCCGCGAACGGTGCTCTGGAGTCATTCCATATGGGATGTCCTGGAGCTGTCCAACAAGTCTTAATTGTCCCGCAGAAGGATTCCTTGAAGGGGGCATCCCACAACTCCCAACGTGCGAAAACCTCAATGACCTCGAGATTCCGCTGCCTTCAAGAAGCGGCCGTCATGCTCAGATTCTCCAACCTGAGCCAAAGTCTGATCCTTGCCCTGACTTCAGATGCATGAGATATTGGTTCAGATCTGCAGGGGGTACCTGCCGTGCCCTCGCCCTGAAACCCAAGTCTAGCTTGTCTTCTCAGACTTCCGTCCTCACACTCCTGGCCCCGAAGCCCTCAAGTTTGGCAATTCCGGACCCACAATGCAGCACACTGCCTGCCCTCTAGAAAAAAAAATTATTGCCTCATGAGCTGCCCAGGCACCTTAAATGAGGGTAAACCTACACAGCACTCAACTTTACCCAAATTATATAGTCTAAGCTGGGCACTAATGCACTGTCGAACACAACCTGAGCCCGGACCTCCTGATCAACACCCAGAAAGCTGACCGCACACTGAGCACAAAAAACCCGCCATGGCCTTAGGTCATCATCTCTTCCCTACCTCAGTTATCAGGCTTCAGAACCGAGACCTTATCTCCAATCACTGCCCAGGGGTGAGTGTGATGTAGAAATCAGAACTCCTCTTTACCCATGGCAAGAACCCTTGCGGTTGGCACGTTGTCCAACGTTCAGAGTAGAAGAAACCAGCATTCACCCTGAGGCCCCGCCCATTCTTGAGTGCGACGAGGGCATACACAAACATTGTGACCCTCAGCTTGAGTCCTGTAGTCTAGTAAGTCCTCTCAATAGCTGGACTATTAGATGTCATAATGGGCTTGACATGTCCCTAGGCCCCAATTTTTAACCAGATTTCTGATTGTCCAGTCGCCCCTCCCCAGGGCTCTACTCTGGAATCCCTCATTTGGTGGTACACCGGAGGTTAAAAAAGAAAAAAAACAACAACAACAACAACAAAAAAAAACAGACTTCTTCCAGCCCAAAGAATGACCCCAAACTCTTTGGACGGGGCCAAACCACCAGAAAGTAAGACTCGTCCATTTCCCATGATGTCACCCAGAAATTCCACGACCATGAGTGACATGATATCCAGAGACAAAAACTTGAGCAGGAGCCTCACACTAGCCCTTCTTTCAAATCCCGAAGAGTTCTCCTCATGGTCTGTAGATCATTCCTGCCATACCTATGACCCGAAACATAAGCCGAGTTTGTGTTTTCAGAGAACTGACCAAACAGCCCTGGCCTTCACAACATACAGGCTCAGGCCCCTGGAGCCAAACCTGATGACTGTACTGGCCCTCTCCAAGGGAATTGTGTGTGCCCATTGCAATGGCCACAACCCTTCTAATAGGATAAACCTCCAAAGTCCCTGATCCATCTCAATAGTGGTGGCTTCCCAGGAAAAACAGGGGCAATCTGAGCCCAACTGAGCACCTACCTGCACTCAGACCCATAGACAGATGTCCCCAGAGGTAAAAAGGAAAGAACAGGCCCCTAGGCACTAATCAGATCCATTGCTTTGGTTTCCAGGCATCTCTCCTCAGAGGCCTGGATTTCAAAAGCAGCATATAGCTGTTTCGTGACTCACCCATCTGAAAACATCTCATCTACACATGGGAAACTTGCACGTTGGAGCTGTGTCAAAGCCTCTGTTTAGGAGAACCTTTTAGGGCCCCAGTGCCACCGCTTCATTCCAAGGTCTCCATAGACACAAAAGCACGTTAGGACCCATCCCCAGGGGTGTCCATTTCAACTCAGCGTCCTCGGTTGCTCCCCACAGATCCAGAAGATCTAACCTGTCTTGTTGCTAGGAGACAATTGGAATGCGAGGTGGGCTACCCAGCCATCCATCCTTAGAACCCTGCTCAGAATCATTGGCCTGGAGCCAAACAACAGGTCTCAATTGTCCTGCAGAAGACTCTCTGCAGTTTGGAGCTTCTCACAACTCCCATCGTTGGAAAGCCCCATGGCCTCGTGATGACCCCCCATTTATGAAGGGGCCATCAGGGACAGAAACTCCTACCTGAGCGATCGTCTGATCCTCGCCCTGACTTCAGATGCACGAGATCTCGATTCAGGTCTATAGATTGTGCCTGCCATGGCCTCACCCAGAAACCTAAGCCTAGCTTGTGTTCTCAGATTTTGTCGTCAGACTACTGGCCCACAAGCCCTCCAGGTTGGCAATCCAGAACTACAATGCAGCACTCTGCCGGCCCTCCAGAAGAAAAACTTTGTCCTCTGGGGCTACCCAGTCATCCCAAATGAGGATCAACCTGCACCGACCTTGGCTGTACCCCAAATACATAGGCTGACCAGGGCACTAATGCCCTTTCTGGTACAGCCTGATCCTGGACCCCCTGGCCCCTCCCAGACAGCTGTCCGCACACTGAGCACATCGAGCCGCCATGTCCTTAGGTCGTCATCTCTTCGCAACATCGGTTTTCAGGTTTCAGAACCTAGACCTTATCTCCAATCACTGCCCAGGGTTGAAGACGATGCAGAAATCAGAACTCCTTCCCCATGGCAAGAAACCTTGTGGTTGGCATGTTGTCCAACGTTCAGTGTAGTTGAAACCAGTGTGGCCCATGAGGCCCCACCCATGCTCGCGGGCCACATTGTTCACACACACATTGTGACGCTCAGGCTGAGCCTAGTCCTCAAGTAAGTCCACTCAGTGGCTGGATGAAGAGATATCATATTGTGCTTGCCATGCCCGTAGGCCCCAATTTTTAACCATAGTTCGGGTTGTCCCTTCAGTCTTCCCCACGGCTTTGCTTTGGAATTCCTCCTTTGGTGGGACACCTGAGGTAACAAACCTGAAAGGAGACCTCCCATCCCACAGATTGACGAAAAGCAATTGGGAATCGGGCCAAATCCTCAGAGAGGAAGATTCCTCCATGGCCCATGAGGCATCCCCGACATTCCACGGAGATCGCTGATACAAATTCCAGAGACAAATGCCTGAGCAAGCGCCTCAGACTCACTCTATATTCAAATCTTCATGAGTTCTTCTCATGGTTTGTAGATTGGGCCTGCCATACCGATGTCCCCAAAGAAAGCTGAGTTTGAGTATCGGTATCACAATCAGAACTCTGCCTTCCACAAGGCTGTAATGCTTGTTCTTCGCATGGAGTCACACCTTCACGTGGGGAACCCTTCATGGCCCCTGATGCCACGCCCAAACATGAGTGCTGCTTGGGCACAAATTCACACTGTGACCCTAGCATGAGCCCCATGACAAACAAAGGCCTGTCAGGTACGGGACGAAGGTCCTGCATATAGTCCTTGCCATGCACATAGTCACCCAGGACTAACTAGATGGTGTGTATTCCAGTTGAGGGAACCCACTGCTGTGCTCTAGAGTCCCTCTCCTGGGGGGTCCCCTGTGGCAGAAAACAGTATTCTTCACTTCCCACAGAATGAACCCAAACACTTGGGAGCTTGGAAAATCCCCCGAGAGGTAGGCTCTTCCTCGGACCCTGAGGCAACCCCTACCCTGACCGGACACTGTGAACGCAACACCCAGAGACAAAAGCCTGAGCGACTGCCTCCCACTTGCCCTCCTTTGATATCCAGAGGATCTCCCCTCACGGACTGGAGATCAGGCCTGCCATTACCTTGGCCCCTACCTGAGCCAAGTTTGCTCTTTCAGACATCAGTCCCCAGAGCCCTGGCAAACACAGCCTCTAGGATGGGTCCTCTGGAGCCATACCACAGGACCGTGCCTGCTCTCTCCTGGGAAACTGTGTCCATTCCTTTGGCCACACACCTCCAGAATATGAGACCCCTCAAGGCTCCAAAGGTCATCCCACTACTGGGAGCCTCCCTGGACACACAGGGGCATTCGGACACAAGCTGAGCAGCTACCTCCACGAAGGCATGCACACAGATGTCAACAGAGATAGAAGGTTGAGCCGGACAGGCCTTAGGCCCTAATCTCAACTCTTGCTTTGGGTTCCAGGTGTTACTCCTCAGAGGCTTTGGTTCGAAGAACAGGATATGGGGCTTTCCTGAGGCACTGAACAGAACTCCTCTCGTCTCCACATGGGAAGTATCCTTGTTGGAGCTGTGTCAAACGCCTCAGTTGGAAAACACTGCAGAGTCCCCGAGCCACCTCCACATTCCAAGGTCTCCCAGGCCACCAAGCCACAGTAGAACTCATTTCAGGAGAGTCCATTTCAACTCTCCCCTCTAGGTAGCTCACCCAGGAGCCTGCAGTTTGAGCCTGACTTGTCCTGACTAAACAGTGGGAATATGAGGTGGCATTCCCAGGCATTCATGCTTTGACACCTGCTCTCGAGTCTTTCCGTATGGGGCCTCCTGGAACCATCCAATAGGACTCGACTGTCGAGAGGAAGGAAATCTTGAGGTTTGGTTAGTTCACAAATCCCATCGTAGGCAAACCTCCCTGGCTTCATGAAGCCCCCACACCCTTCAGGAAGAGGACATGCTGGACAAAAACTCTAGCCTGAGGCACGTCTCATAGTTGACATGACCTCAGTGCAGGAGATCTCGATTCAGCCTCTGCAGAGTGGGCCTGCCGTGCCCTCGGTCCCAAACCTCACGCTAGCTTGTGTTTTCAGACTTCCTTCCTCACAGTCCTGGCAAACAAGCCCTCCGGACTAGGAACTCTGGAACCAAAACCCAGCCCAGTGTCTGCCCAACGGAAAAAAAAAAAACGTTTCCCTGTGGGGCTCTCCAGAAAACCCAGATGAGGATCAACCTGCTCGGGCCTCGACGGTACCCGAACTGGATAGGCTGCTCTGGGCACTCATGCTCTGCCTGACACAGCCTGAAGCCAGACGTCCAGACAGACAAGGAGACAGCTGGCCGCACACCCAGCACTTCGGACACGCCATGGTCTTATGCCGTCACCTCATCCTAACCTTGGTTTTCAGATATCTGAACCTAGACATTATATCAATTCTCCACACAGCTGGGTATAGCAAGCACAAAACAGAACTCCTCCTTCCCCATGGCTGTCAATATTGCTCTTGGCATGGAGTCACACCTTCAGGGTGGGAGAAACCTTCATGGCCCCTGATGCCACGCCCAAACTTGAGTGCTGCTTGGGCACAAATTCACACTGTGACCCTCAGCATGAGTTCCATGTCAAAGAAAGGCCTGTCAGGGCCTGGACCAAGAGCCCACATATGGGGCTTGCCAAGCCCCTATGCACCCAATCCTCACCACGGTTTGAATTTTCCAGTCGCCCCGCCCGTACCTGGAGCTCTGCTCTGGAATCCCTTTCTTGGAGAGACCCATGAGCCAGATAACACGACTCCACCCTTCCCACAAAATGACCCCAAACTCTTGGGAGCTGGGACAAATCCCCAGAGAGGGATACTCGTCCACAGTACCTGAGGCCACCGCTCCAATCCACGGCAATCCCGGACACAACATCCAGAGACAAAAGCCTGAAGGAACGCCTCCCACTCGCCCTTGTTTCAGAGGCCCAGGAGCTCCCTCTCGGGCTGTACATCCGGCCTGCCATACCCTAGGCGCCACTCATAAGCTGAGTTTGTGTATTCCGAATTCTGTGCCCACAGCCTGGACCCACACAACATCCAGGCTAGGGCCTCTGGACCAAACAGCAAAAGATTGTGCCTGCCCTCTCCAAGGAAAGTGTGCCCAATCCATTGACCACAACCCTACAGGTTAGGGAAAAGCTCCAAGGTCCCTGAGGCCATCAATAGTATAGGCCACCCTGGACTAAGAGGGGCTCTCTGACACCAGCGGAGCAACTATCTCCACTTAGACTCTCACACAGTGTCCCCAGAGACAGAAGGTTGAAATAGACAGGCCCCCAGGCCCTAATCTGAACCTTTGCTTTGGTTTCCATGTTTCCGTTCTCAGAGGACTGTTTTCGTAGATCAGCACCTGGGGGTTTTCTGAGGCACCAAAGCAAACATCTCTCATCTCCACATGGGCAGCTTTCTTACTGGGATGTATCAAACACTTCAGGTAGGAGAGTTCCGCAGGGCCACTGAACAACCAGCACATTCCAAGGTCTCCATGGACCCAAACGCACATTATGACGCATCCTCAGGAGAGGCCATTTCATCTCAGCCCGCTGGGTCGCGTGTTCCAGAGGCAGCAGATCAAACATATCTTGTCGCTAATAGCCAATGGGAATGCGAGGCATGCTGTACAGGGATCCATCCTTCGAACACTGCTCTCCAGTCCTTCCATATGGTATGTCCTGGAGCCATGCAACAGGACTCGAATGTCCCGCAGAAGGAAACCTTGTGGTTTGGGGCAACCTCCAAACTCAGCGTGGGAAAACTTCCTTGGCCTCATGAGGCCCCCACTTCATGAAGGTGCCATCATGGACACATACTCCAGCCTCAGCCAACGTCTGTTCCTCAGCCTGACTTCAGATGCAGGAGATTTTGATTCAGCCTCTGCAGAGTGGGCCTGCTCTGCCCTTGGCTCCAATCCTCACACTAACTTGTGTTTTCAGACTTCCGTCCTCACACACCTGGCCCACAAAACCTTCCCTATTGGGAATTCTGGGGCCACAATGAAGCACTGTGCCTGCCTCCCAAGAGAAAAACATTGTCTGCGGCGCTGCCCAGAAACCCCAAATGACGATCAAACTGCTTGGCCCTCGGCAACACCCCAATTGCATAGGCTACCTTAAACAGTGATGCTCTGTCGCAAATAGCCTGAGCCCAGACCTTCCAACAGACACCGACACAGCTGGCTGCACACCCAGCACATTGGACCCGCCACTTCCTTAGACCACCATCCATTTTCAACCTGGGTTTTCAGTCATCGGAACCTAGACCTTATCTCCAATCCCTGCACTGGGGGGAACCTGATTCACAAGTCAGAACCCCTCCTTCCCCATGGCAAAAAACCTTGCTGCTGGCAGTGAGTCAAACCTTCAGTGTAGGAGAAAACGGCATGGCCCATGAGGCCACGCCCAAGCGTGAGGGCCGCCTTGGGCACAAACACACATTGTGACCCTCAGCGTGAGTACCTTATTCAAGTAACGCCTTTCAGTGACTGGACCAAGAGCCCGCATATGTGGCTTGCCATGCCCATAGGCACCCAGGACTAACTAGATGGTGTGTATTCCAGTTGAGGGAACCCACTGCTGTGCTCTAGAGTCCCTCTCCTGGGGGGTCCCCTGTGGCAGAAAACAGTACTCTTCATTCCCACAGAATGAACACAAACACTTGGGAGCTTGGACAATCCCCCGAGAGGAAGGCTCTTCCTCGGCCTCTGAGACAACCCCTACCCTGACCGGACACTGTAAACGCAACACCCAGAGACAAAATCCTGAGTGACTGCCTCCCACTTGCCCTACTTTGATTTCCAGAGGATCTCCCCTCACGGACTAGAGATCAGGCCTGCCATTACATTGGCCCCTAGCTGAGCCAACTTTGCTTTTTCAGACATCTGTCCCCACAGCCCTGGCAAACACAGCCTCTAGGCTGGGTCCTCTGGAGCCATACCACAGGACCGTGCCTGCACTCTCCTGGGAAACTGTGTCCATTCCTTTGGCCACACACCTCCAGAATATGCGAAACTTCAAGGCCTTCGAGGAAATCCCACTACTGGGAGCCTCACTGGACTCACAGGGGCATTCGGACACAAGCTGAGCAGCTACATCCATGAATGCATGCACACATTTGTCAACAGAGATAGAAGGTTGAGCCGGACAGGCCTTTAGGCCGTAGTCTCAACTCTTGCTTTGGTTTCCAGGTGTCACTCCTCAGAGGCTTTGGTTCGAAGAACAGGGTATGGGGCTTTCCTGAGGCATGGAACAGAACTCCTCTCGTCTCCACATGGGAAGTTTCCTTGTTGGAGCCGTGTAAAACACCTCATGTTGGAGAATCCTGCAGAGTCCCTGAGCCACCTCCACATTCCAAGGTCTCCCAGGCCACCAAGCCACAGTAGGACTCATCTTCAGGAGAGTCCATTTCAACTCTCCCCTCTGGGTAGCTCACCCAGGAGCCCGCAGATTGAGCCTGCCTTGTCCTGACTAAAGAGTGGGAATATGAGGTGGCGTTCCCAGGCATCCATGCTTAGACACCTGCTCTCGAGTCTTTCCATATGGGGCCTCTTGGAACCATCCAATAGGACTCGACTGTCGTGCAGAAGGTAACCTTCAGTTTTGGAGCAGTTCACAAATCCCATCGTAGCCAAAACTTTCTGGCCTCATGAAGCCCCCACACCCTTCAGGAAGAGGCCATGCTGGACAAAAACTCTAGCCTGAGGCACGTCTCATAGTTGACATGACCTCAGTGCAGGAGATCTCGATTCAGCCTCTGCAGAGTGGGCCTGCCGTGCCCTCGGTCCCAAACCTCACGCTAGCTTGTGTTTTCAGACTTCCTTCCTCACACTCCTGGCAAACAAACCCTCTGGACTAGGAACTCCGGAACCAAAACCCAGCCCAGTGTCTGCCCAACGGAAGAAAAACGTTTCCCTGTGGGGCTCTCCAGAAAACCCAGATGAGGATCAATCTGCTCGGGCCTCGACGGTACCGAACTGGATAGGCTGCTCTGGGCACTCATGCTCTGCCTGACACAGCCTGAAGCCAGACGTCCAGACAGACAAGGAGACAGCTGGCCGAACACCCAGCACTTCGGACATGCCATGGTCTTATGCCGTCACCTCATCCTAACCTTGGTTTTCAGAAATCTGAACCTAGACATTATATCAATTCTCCACACAGCTGGGTATAGCAAGCACAAAACAGAACTCCTCCTTCCCCATGGCTGTCAAGCTTGCTCTTGGCATGCAGTCACACCTTCAGGGTGGGAGAAAACTTCATGGCCCCTGATGCCACGCCCAAACTTGAGTGCTGATTGGGCACAAATTCACACTGTGACCCTCAGCATGAGCCCCATGTCAAAGAAAGGCCTGTCAGGGCCTGGACCAAGAGCCCACATATGGGGCTTGCTGAGCCCCTATGCACCCAATCCTCCCACGGTTTGAATTTTCCAGTCGCCCCTCCCGTACCTGGAGCTCTGCTCTGGAATCCCTTTCTTGGAGAGACCCATGAGCCAGACAACACGACTCCACCCTTCCCACAAAATGACCCCAAACTCTTGGGAGCTGGGACAAATCGCCAGAGAGGGATACTCGTCCACAGTAACTGAGGCCACCACTCCAATCCACGGCTATCCCGGACACAACATCCAGAGACAAAAGCCTGAAGGAACGCCTCCCACTCGCCCTTGTTTCAGAGGCCCAGGAGCTCCCTCTCGGGCTGTACATCCGGCCTGCCATACCCTAGGCGCCACTCATAAGCTGAGTTTGTGTATTCCGACTTCTGTGCCCACAGCCTGGACCCACACAACATCCAGGCTAGGGCCTCTGGACCAAACAGCGTAAGATTGTGCCTGCCCTCTCAAAGGAAAGTGTGCCCAATCCATTGACCACAACCCTACAGGTTAGGGAAAAGCTCCAAGGTCCCTGAGGCCATCAATAGTATAGGCCACCCTGGACTAAGAGGGGCTCTCTGACACCAGCGGAGCAACTATCTCCAGTTAGACTCTCAGACAGTGTCCCCAGAGACAGAAGGTTGAAATGGACAGGCCCCCAGGCCCTAATCTGAACCTTAGCTTTGGTTTCCATGTTTCCGTTCTCAGAGGACTGTTTTCGTAGACCAGCACATGGGGCTTTTCTGAGGCACCAAACCAAACCTCTCTCAACTCCACATGGGCAGCTTTCTTACTGGGATGTATCAAACACTTCAGGTAGGAGAGTTCCGCAGGGCCACTGAACAACCAGCACATTCCAAGGTCTCCATGGACCCAAACGCACATTATGACGCATCCTCAGGAGAGGCCATTTCAACTCAGCCCCCTGGGTCGCGTGTTCCAGAGGCAGCAGATCAAACATATCTTGTCGCTAATAGCCAATGGGAATGCGAGGCATGCTGTACAGGGATCCATCCTTCGAACCCTGCTCTCCAGTCCTTCCATATGGTATGTCCTGGAGCCATGCAACAGGACTCGAATGTCCCACAGAAGGAAACCTTGTGGTTTGGGGCAACCTCCAAACTCAGCGTGGGAAAACTTCCTTGGCCTCATGAGGCCCCCACTTCATGAAGGTGCCATCATGGACACATACTCCAGCCTCAGCCAACGTCTGATCCTCAGCCTGACTTCAGATGCAGGAGATTTTGATTCAGCCTCTGCAGAGTGGGCCTGCTCTGCCCTTGGCTCCAATCCTCACACTAGCTTGTGTTTTCAGACTTCCGTCCTCACACTCCTGGCCCACAAACCCTCCCTACTGGGAATTCTGGGGCCACAATGAAGCACTGTGCCTGCCTCTCAGGAGAAAAACCTTGTCTATGGCGCTGCCCAGAAACCCCAAATGAGGATCAAACTGCTTGGCCCACGGCAACACCCCAATTGCATAGGCGACCTTAAACAGTGATGCTCTGTCGCAAATAGCCTGAGCCCAGACCTTCCAACAGACACCGACACAGCTGGCTACACACCCAGCACATTGGACCCGCCACTTCCTTAGGCCACCATCAATTCCCAACCTGGGTTTTCAGTCATCGGAACCTAGACCTTATCTCCAATCCCTGCACAGGGGGGAACCTGATGCACAAGTCAGAACCCTCCTTCCCCATGGCAAGAAACCTTGCTGCTGGCAGTGAGTCAAACCTTCATTGTAGGAGAAAACGGCAGGGCCCATGAGGCCACGCCCAAGCGTGAGGGCCGCCTTGGGCACAAACACACGTTGTGACCCTCAGCGTGAGTACCTTATTCAAGTAACGCCTCTCAGTGACTGGACCAAGAGCCCGCATATGTGGCTTGCCATGCCCATAGGCACCCAGGACTAACTAGATGGTGTGTATTCCAGTTGAGGGAACCCACTGCTGTGCTCTAGAGTCCCTCTCCTGGGGGGTCCCCTGTGGCAGAAAACAGTACTCTTCATTCCCACAGAATGAACACAAACACTTGGGAGCTTGGACAATCCCCCGAGAGGAAGGCTCTTCCTCGGCCTCTGAGACAACCCCTACCCTGACCGGACACTGTAAACGCAACACCCAGAGACAAAATCCTGAGTGACTGCCTCCCACTTGCCCTACTTTGATTTCCAGAGGATCTCCCCTCACGGACTAGAGATCAGGCCTGCCATTACATTGGCCCCTAGCTGAGCCAAGTTTGCTTTTTCAGACATCTGTCCCCACAGCCCTGGCAAACACAGCCTCTAGGCTGGGTCCTCTGGAGCCATACCACAGGACCGTGCCTGCTCTCTCCTGGGAAACTGTGTCCATTCCTTTGGCCACACACCTCCAGAATATGAGAAACCTCAAGTCCTCCGTGGACATCCCACTACTGGGAGCCTCACTGGACTCACAGGTGCATTCGGACACAAGCTGAGCAGCTACATCCATGAATGCATGCACACAGATGTTAACAGAGTTAGAAGGTTGAGCCGGACAGGCCTTTAGGCCGTAGTCTCAACTCTTGCTTTGGTTTCCAGGTGTCACTCCTCAGAGGCTTTGGTTCGAAGAACAGGGTATGGGGCTTTCCTGAGGCACGGAACAGAACTCCTCTCGTCTCCACATGGGAAGTTGCCTTGTTGGAGCCGTGTCAAACACCTCATGTTGGAGAATCCTGCAGAGTCCCTGAGCCACCTCCACATTCCAAGGTCTCCCAGGCCACAAGCCACAGTAGGACTCATCCTCAGGAGAGTCCATTCCAACTCTCCCCTCTGGGTAGCTCACCCAGGAGCCCGCAGATTGAGCCTGCCTTGTCCTGACTAAAGAGTGGCGTTCCCAGGCATCCATGCTTAGACACCTGCTCTCGAGTCTTTCCATATGGGGCCTCTTGGAACCATCCAATAGGACTCGACTGTCGTGCAGAAGGTAATTTTCTGTTTTGGAGCAGTTCACAAATCCCATCGTAGGCAAAACTTTCTGGCCTCATGAAGCCCCCACACCCTTCAGGAAGAGGCCATGCTGGACAAGAACTCTAGCCTGAGGCACGTCTCATAGTTGACATGACCTCAGTGCAGGAGATCTCGATTCAGCCTCTGCAGAGTGGGCCTGCCGTGCCCTCGGTCCCAAACCTCACGCTAGCTTGTGTTTTCAGACTTCCTTCCTCACACTCCTGGCAAACAAGCCCTCTGGACTAGGAACTCCGGAACCAAAACCCAGCCCAGTGTCTGCCCAACGGAAGAAAAACGTTTCCCTGTGGGGCTCTCCAGAAAACCCAGATGAGGATCAACCTGCTCGGTCCTCGACGGTACCCGAACTGGATAGGCTGCTCTGGGCACTCATGCTCTGCCTGACACAGCCTGAAGCCAGACGTCCAGACAGACAAGGAGACAGCTGGCCGCACACCCAGCACTTCGGACACGCCATGGTCTTATGCCGTCACCTCATCCTAACCTTGGTTTTCAGATATCTGAACCTAGACATTATATCAATTCTCCACACAGCTGGGTATAGCAAGCACAAAACAGAACTCCTCCTTCCCCATGGCTGTCAAGCTTGCTCTTGGCATGGAGTCACACCTTCAGAATGGGAGAAACCTTCACGGCCCCTGATGCCACGCCCAAACTTGAGTGCTGCTTGGGCACAAATTCACACTGTGACCCTCAGCATGAGCCCCATGTCAAAGAAAGGCCTGTCAGGGCCTGGATCAAGAGCCCACATATGGGGCTTGCCAAGCCCCTATGCACCCAATCCTCACCACGGTTTGAATTTTCCAGTCGCCCCGCCCGTACCTGGAGCTCTGCTCTGGAATCCCTTTCTTGGAGAGACCCATGAGCCAGACAACACGACTCCACCCTTCCCACAAAATGACCCCAAACTCTTGGGAGCTGGGACAAATCCCCAGAGAGGGATACTCGTCCACAGTACCTGAGGCCACCTCTCCAATCCACGGCTATCCCGGACACAACATCCAGAGACAAAAGCCTGAAGGAACGCCTCCCACTCGCCCTTGTTTCAGAGGCCCAGGAGCTCCCTCTCGGGCTGTACATCCGGCCTGCCATACCCTAGGCGCCACTCATAAGCTGAGTTTGTGTATTCAGACTTCTGTGCCCACAGCCTGGACCCACACAACATCCAGGCTAGGGCCTCTGGACCAAACAGCGAAAGATTGTGCCTGCCCTCTCCAAGGCAAGTGTGCCCAATCCATTGACCACAACCCTACAGGTTAGGGAAAAGCTCCAAGGTCCCTGAGGCCATCAATAGTATAGGCCACCCTGGACTAAGAGGGGCTCTCTGACACCAGCGGAGCAACTATCTCCAGTTAGACTCTCAGACAGTGTCCCCAGAGACAGAAGGTTGAAATGGACAGGCCCCCAGGCCCTAATCTGAACCTTAGCTTTGGTTTCCATGTTTCCGTTCTCAGAGGACTGTTTTCGTAGACCAGCACATGGGGCTTTTCTGAGGCACCAAACCAAACCTCTCTCATCTCCACATGGGCAGCTTTCTTACTGGGATGTATCAAACACTTCAGGTAGGAGAGTTCCGCAGGGCCACTGAACAACCAGCACATTCCAAGGTCTCCATGGACCCAAACGCACATTATGACGCATCCTCAGGAGAGGCCATTTCAACTCAGCCCCCTGGGTCGCGTGTTCCAGAGGCAGCAGATCAAACATATCTTGTCGCTAATAGCCAATGGGAATTCGAGGCATGCAGTACAGGGATCCATCCTTCGAACCCTGCTCTCCAGTCCTTCCATATGGTATGTCCTGGAGCCATGCAACAGGACTCGAATGTCCCGCAGAAGGAAACCTTGTGGTTTGGGGCAACCACCAAACTCAGCGTGAGAAAACTTCCTTGGCCTCATGAGGCCCCCACTTTATGAAGCTGCCATCATGGACACATACTCCAGCCTCAGCCAACGTCTGATCCTCAGCCTGACTTCAGATGCAGGAGATTTTGATTCAGCCTCTGCAGAGTGGGCCTGCTCTGCCCTTGGCTCCAATCCTCACACTAGCTTGTGTTTTCAGACTTCCGTCCTCACACTCCTGGCCC
Source organism: Mustela nivalis (assembly GCF_964662115.1). NCBI lineage: Eukaryota > Metazoa > Chordata > Mammalia > Carnivora > Mustelidae > Mustela > Mustela nivalis. The sequence goes on along the minus strand of NW_028136507.1, from coordinate 4,164 downwards.
ACAAACCCTCCCTACTGGGAATTCTGGGGCCACAATGAAGCACTGTGCCTGTCTCCCAGGAGAAAAACATTGTCTATGGCGCTGCCCAGAAACCCCAAATGAGGATCAACTGCTTGGCCCTCGGCAACACCCCAATTGCATAGGCGACCTTAAACAGTGATGCTCTGTCGCAAATAGCCTGAGCCCAGACCTTCCAACAGACACCGACACAGCTGGCTGCACACCCAGCACATTGGACCCGCCACTGCCTTAGGCCACCAGCCATTCCCAACCTGGGTTTTCAGTCATCGGAACCTAGACCTTATCTCCAATCCCTGCACAGGGGGGAACCTGATGCACAAGTCAGAACCCCTCCTTCCCCATGGCAAGAAACCTTGCTGCTGGCAGTGAGTCAAACCTCCAGTGTAGGAGAAAACGGCATGGCCCATGAGGCCACGCCCAAGCGTGAGGGCCGCCTTGGGCACAAACACACATTGTGACCCTCAGCGTGAGTACCTTATTCAAGTAACGCCTCTCAGTGACTGGACCAAGAGCCCGCATATGTGGCTTGCCATGCCCATAGGCACCCAGGACTAACTAGATGGTGTGTATTCCAGTTGAGGGAACCCACTGCTGTGCTCTAGAGTCCCTCTCCTGGGGGGTCCCCTGTGGCAGAAAACAGTACTCTTCATTCCCACAGAATGAACACAAACACTTGGGAGCTTGGACAATCCCCCGAGAGGAAGGCTCTTCCTCGGCCTCTGAGACAACCCCTACCCTGACCGGACACTGTAAACGCAACACCCAGAGACAAAATCCTGAGTGACTGCCTCCCACTTGCCCTACTTTGATTTCCAGAGGATCTCCCCTCACGGACTAGAGATCAGGCCTGCCATTACATTGGCCCCTAGCTGAGCCAAGTTTGCTTTTTCAGACATCTGTCCCCACAGCCCTGGCAAACACAGCCTCTAGGCTGGGTCCTCTGGAGCCATACCACAGGACCGTGCCTGCTCTCTCCTGGCAAACTGTGTCCATTCCTTTGGCCACACACCTCCAGAATATGAGAAACCTCAAGGCCTCCGAGGACATCCCACTACTGGGAGCCTCACTGGACTCACAGGGGCATTTGGACACAAGCTGAGCAGCTACATCCATGAATGCATGCACACAGATGTCAACAGAGATAGAAGGTTGAGCCGGACAGGCCTTTAGGCCGTAGTCTCAACTCTTGCTTTGGTTTCCAAGTGTCACTCCTCAGAGGCTTTGGTTCGAAGAACAGGGTATGGGGCTTTCCTGAGGCACGGAACAGAACTCCTCTCGTCTCCACATGGGAAGTTTCCTTGTTGGAGCCGTGTCAAACACCTCATGTTGGAGAATCCTGCAGAGTCCCTGAGCCACCTCCACATTCCAAGGTCTCCCAGGCCACCAAGCCACAGTAGGACTCATCTTCAGGAGAGTCCATTTCAACTCTCCCCTCTGGGTAGCTCACCCAGGAGCCCGCAGATTGAGCCTGCCTTATCCTGACTAAAGAGTGGGAATATGAGGTGGCGTTCCCAGGCATCCATGCTTAGACACCTGCTCTCGAGTCTTTCCATATGGGGCCTCTTGGAACCATCCAATAGGACTCGACTGTCGTGCAGAAGGTCACCTACAGTTTTGGAGCAGTTCACAAATCCCATCGTAGCCAAAACTTTCTGGCCTCATGAAGCCCCCACACCCTTCAGGAAGAGGCCATGCTGGACAAAAACTCTAGCCTGAGGCACGTCTCATAGTTGACATGACCTCAGTGCAGGAGATCTCGATTCAGCCTCTGCAGAGTGGGCCTGCCGTGCCCTCGGTCCCAAACCTCACGCTAGCTTGTGTTTTCTGACTTCCTTCCTCACACTCCTGGCAAACAAGCGCTCCGGACTAGGAACTCCGGAACCCAAACCCAGCCCAGTGTCTGCCCAACGGAAGAAAAACGTTTCCCTGTGGGGCTCTCCAGAAAACCCAGATGAGGATCAACCTGTTCGGGCCTCGACGGTACCCGAACTGGATAGGCTGCTCTGGGCACTCATGCTCTGCCTGACACAGCCTGAAGCCACACGTCCAGAAGGACAAGGAGACAGCTGGCCGCACACCCAGCACTTCGGACACGCCATGGTCTTATGCCGTCACCTCATCCTAACCTTGGTATTCCGATATCTGAACCTAGACATTATATCAATTCTCCACACAGCTGGGTATAGCAAGCACAAAACAGAACTCCTCCTTCCCCATGGCTGTCAAGCTTGCTCTTGGCTTGCAGTCACACCTTCAGGGTGGGAGAAACCTTCATGGCCCCTGATGCCACGCCCAAACTTGAGTGCTGCTTGGGCACAAATTCACACTGTGACCCTCAGCATGAGCCCCATGTCAAAGAAAGGCCTGTCAGGGCCTGGACCAAGAGCCCACATATGGGGCTTGCCAAGCCCCTATGCACCCAATCCTCACCACGGTTTGAATTTTCCTGTCGCCCCGCCCGTACCTGGAGCTCTGCTCTGGAATCCCTTTCTTGGAGAGACCCATGAGCCAGACAACACGATTCCACCCTTCCCACAAAATGACCCCAAACTCTTGGGAGCTGGGACAAATCCCCAGAGAGGGATACTCGTCCACAGTACCTGAGGCCACCGCTCCAATCCACGGCTATCCCGGACACAACATCCAGAGACAAAAGCCTGAAGGAACGCCTCCCACTCGCCCTTGTTTCAGAGGCCCAGGAGCTCCCTTTCGGGCTGTATATCCGGCCTGCCATACCCTAGTCGCCACTCATAAGCTGAGTTTGTGTATTCAGACTTCTGTGCCCACAGCCTGGACCCACACAACATCCAGGCTAGGGCCTCTGGACCAAACAGCGAAAGATTGTGCCTGCCCTCTCCAAGGAAAGTGTGCCCAATCCATTGACCACAACCCTACAGGTTAGGGAAAAGCTCCAAGGTCCCTGAGGCCATCAATAGTATAGGCCACCCTGGACTAAGAGGGGCTCTCTGACACCAGCGGAGCAACTATCTCCACTTAGACTCTCAGACAGTGTCCCCAGAGACAGAAGGTTGAAATGGACAGGCCCCCAGGCCCTAATCTGAACCTTAGCTTTGGTTTCCATGTTTCCGTTCTCAGAGGACTGTTTTCGTAGACCAGCACATGGGGCTTTTCTGAGGCAGCAAACCAAACCTCTCTCATCTCCACATGGGCAGCTTTCTTACTGGGATGTATCAAACACTTCAGGTAGGAAATTTCCGCAGGGCCACTGAACAACCAGCACATTCCAAGGTCTCCATGGACCCAAACGCACATTATGACGCATCCTCAGGAGAGGCCATTTCAACTCAGCCCCCGGTTTCGCATGTTCCAGAGGCAGCAGATCAAACGTATTTTGTCGCTAATAGCCAATGGGAATGCGAGGCATGCTGTACAGGGATCCATCCTTCGAACCCTGCTCTCCAGTCCTTCCATATGGTATGTCCTGGAGCCATGCAACAGGACTCGAATGTCCCGCAGAAGGAAACCTTGTGGTTTGGGGCAACCTCCAAACTCAGCGTGGGCAAATTTCCTGGGCCTCATGAGGCACCCACTTCATGAAGGTGCCATCATGGACACATACTCCAGGCTCAGCCAACGTCTGATCCTCAGCCTGACTTCAGATGCAGGAGATTTTGATTCAGCCTCTGCAGAGTGGGCCTGCTCTGCCCTTGGCTCCAATCCTCACACTAGCTTGTGTTTTCAGACTTCCGTCCTCACACTCCTGGCCCTCAAACCCTCCCTACTGGGAATTCTGGGGCCACAATGAAGCACTGTGCCTGCCTCCCAGGAGAAAAACATTGTCTATGGCGCTGCCCAGAAACCCCAAATGAGGATCAAACAGCTTGGCCCTCGGCAACACCCCAATTGCATAGGCTACCTTAAACAGTGATGCTCTGTCGCAAATAGCCTGAGCCCAGACCTTCCAACAGACACCGACACAGCTGGCTGCACACCCAGCACATTGGACCCGCCACTGCCTTAGGCCACCATCCATTCCCAACCCTGGTTTTCAGTCATCGGAACCTAGACCTTATCTCCAATCCCTGCACAGGGGGGAACCTGATGCACAAGTCAGAACCCCTCCTTCCCCATGGCAAGAAACCTTGCTGCTGGCAGTGAGTCAAACCTCCAGTGTAGGAGAAA